>NC_060119.1:677132767-678382767 GCF_021461395.2 Schistocerca americana
TTCGCAGCTCACATGCCTGGTGATAAATTCTAAGTTCTGCTGAACTTCCAAGCTTTTCATAAGCTATCCATCAACTGCCCGATCGACGTTTTTATTTACAAATCTCCGCCTGCGGTGTACGTGAGAAATTTTCGTAACGAAAACAAATTGTTGTTTCGTAATTTTCCCGGTGCCGCACACAGCCTCTGACGCAACGCATGCCCCTCTTGCCATAGGCCTCGCCTGCGCTGGCGATCACGCGTCACTGGACTAAGATGTCTTACAATTACTTTTTTCGGGTATGTGCCGCAGAATTCTTTCTACATCTGACACCGCCGGCGCCACGGTTCATGATCTCTCACCCTCCAGCTTTAATCTGTCGCCGGCCGCGGTGGTCTTGCGGTTAAGGCGCTCAGTCCGGAACCACGCGACTGCCACGGTCGCAGGTTCGAATCCTGCCTCGGGCATGGATGTGTGTGATGTCCTTAGGTTAGTTAGGTTTAAGTAGTTCTAAGTTCTAGGGGACTGATGACCACAGATGTTAAGTCCCATAGTGCTCAGAGCCATTTGAACCATTTTTTTTAATCTGTCCACATCTCGCCGTAGCGTGACAAATCCCTCGGTGTAGGGGAAGTGAACTGCTTCCATGACACCAGACACGATCTGCTCCTCTAAACTCTGCACCCTTTGCGAATATGAGGAGTTTACGTCCTCGACTTTCTTCTTTAACGAGTCCAAGCCAGATTCAGCCGGTCGCAGCCTAGACACATAGTCCTCTACCATCTTCATTACGCCGTCCAACTTCTCGCTTACTGACCGTAAAATAGAATCGAATTTCCTACATAGTTTTGACAAGGACTGGGTCCTCAACATTGATAAAGCGCCAGCCGGAGTGGTGGTGCGGTTCTAGGCGCTACAGTCTGGAACCAAGCGACCGCTACGGTCGCAGGTTCGAATCCTGCCTCGGGCATGGATGTGTGTGACGTCCTTAGGTTAGTTAGGTTTAATTAATTCTAAGTTCTAGGCGACTTAAGTCGCATAGTGTTCACAGCCAGCCAATTGATAAAGCTACTGAATGTTGTCATTCCGCTTAGGCTGCACTAAAAATCTTTATTGTTTATATATCACGATTGCAATTTAGAGATTTTGTCATCATCAGGTGCTCTGGATGCAACCCGACCCCCACTCCCCCCCACCCCCCACCCTCCCCCCCCCCCCCCCCCCGTCCCAAAAAAAAATTACAGAAAGTTCACATTTTCGATCATAATAAAAAAGAAGATTGTGCAATTACATTCGTGCGGTAACGGTACACACTTAACAACATGATGTTGCCATGTACGGCAGCATGGTACCGAACATTATAAAACAACAACATATGGTGGTATAAAATAAACCCGTCCATTCTTCAGAACACCACGCGAAAACACATATTATTACCACAGGTTAAAAATGGCAAAGGCGTGACACGATGATAAAACCTATGTTCACAATAGACTCATAAAACAAGTCCCATGTAACCAACGTGGTGGAAGAAACACAAATCGTAGAAAAGTGTAAAACATCTAACAGACTGTGAACACGGACCTGAGAGAGGAAAGACACTAGTCAAACAGAGTCGGTATCATGTTCCTGAACACGGAAAGGAACAGAAATGAAAAAAATTTAACAAATAACATGGAGTTTATGGGGAAAGAGGAGGAGGAGGAAAAGGAGACGATGACAACAGCGACGACAACGATGACGACTGATTGCTTCCAGACCATCTGACGATGACAACATGTTGATATTGCAATCGTGATATGTAAACTATAAAGATTTCTGGTTCAGCCTAAGCGGAATGACGACTTTCAGTTTCTACAGAGCACTTCAGTCTCTTTCCTGAGACGCTATCGGACTGTGCTTATTTTCTGTCTAACTCTGCTTTCCTTCTACCGGCTTCTGCTTGCTGTTCCTGCTATTTCTATCTGCTGCTCCTATCTTTCTACCTGCTTCTGTTTGTTCTAAGATCCGCCTAATCCAGAATGGAGTGTAACCAACGGTTCCAGAGTTTGAACTGCTCCGTGCCTTGGTAGTTTTCATTTTGTGAACTGTACTAGTCTCACATTTTCCGTAACTAGTGTGGTTTCCTTGGTCTCGGGTTATGGGATTGACATTAATGCCTCCCCCTCAGAAAATTCACACACTTTCTAGGGGTCCATATAATCTTCTAGACTAATTATATTTCTTGTCTCTCTTGAAAGAGCTTGCTAACAAACACTACACGCACAGAAAAACACACACATCAAAAAAAGTTTTGCATCACCCCGGTTCCCAGAACTCCCGAAGATAGATGTTGGCTGTGGATATTTTATCACAGACACAGGCCATTTCACTGTTCAGAGATGCCACTAAATTCGCCCAAAGATGTAAACAACCATGCATGAGCAACTCCTATTACACGGAGGGGGCCCGACAGCCGGTCAGTTCCAGTCATTCCACCAGGAAATACATACATGGCTCGTGTTGCCTGTAGTTCAACCATGCCTAGACGGTCAATACCGCGGTTCCATCGCGTCCGCATTGTTACTTTGTGCCACGAAGGGAAGTGTCCAGGCATCTCGGAGTGAACCAAAGCGATGTTGCTCGGACATGGAGGAGATAGAGAGAGAGACAGGAATTGACGATGAGATGCCTCGCTCAGGCCGCCCAAGGGCTACTACTGCAGTGGATGACCGCTACCACCTACGGATTACGGCTCTGAGGAACACTGACAGCAACGCCACCATGTTGAAAAATGCTTTTCGTGCAGCCACAGGACGTCGTGTTACGACTAAAACTGTGCGCAATAGGCTGCACGATGCGCAACTTCACTCCCGACGTCCATGGCGAGGTCCATCTTTGCAACCACGACACCATGCAGTGCGGTACAGATGGGCCCAACAACATGCCGAATGGACCGCTCACGATTGGCATCACGTTCTCTTCACCAGTAAGTGTCGCTTATATCTTCAACCAGACAATCGTAGGAGACGTGTTTGGAGGCAACCGGTCAGGCTGAACGCCTTAGACACATTGTCCAGTGAGTGCAGCAAGATGGAGGTTCCCTGATGTTTTGAGGTCGCATTATGTGGGGCCGACATACGCCGCTGATGGTCATGGAAGGCGCCGTAACGGCTGTACGACACGTGAATACTATCCTCCAACCGGTTGTGCAACCATATCGGCAGCATATTTGCGAGGCATTCGTCTTCATGGACAAATAATTCGCGCCCCCATCGTGCACATCTTGTGAATGACTTCCTTCAGGATAACGACATCGCTCGAATAGAGTGGCCAGCATGTTCTCCAGACATGAACGCTATCGAACATGCTTGGGATAGATTGAAAAGGGCTGTGTATGGACGGCGTGACACACCAACCGCTCTGAGGGACCTACGCCGAATCGCTGTTGAGGTGTGGGACAGTTTAGACCAACATGCAATGTATGGTTTTCATGAGCAATAAAAAGGGCGGAAATGATGTTTATTTTGATCTCTATCCCAATTTTCTGTACAGGTTCCGGAACTCTCGGAACCAAGCTGGGGCAAAACTTTTTTTGATGTGTTTACAAGTAAATTACGGTTCATATGCGCCAAGCTAGCAATGCCTATGCTGCGGCCACAGTTGATTTGCACGCAGGAAGAAAGACTAGCAAATCGTCGCCACTACTTCCGCACTCTAAGATAAACTTCACTGTGACGTTCTGGGAACAGAACACAGAGGAAACCAAAGGAAAGAATGCTGGTACGATCGCCTTGAAAGTTAAGCCTTTGTTTCTAAGCCAAGTCAAGTGGATAACTGACAATATGATAGTGCACAGTAATGTTCTTAAAATTGAGTAAATAAAGATAAAAAATGTGGCTAAGAACTGTGGGACTTGCTTATTGTTCCAAGATTGCAGGAAGGAAAAGGAATAACCTCCGTAATTTGGATAGTTCACAAATTTAACATAAACGAGACAAATATTGTATTCCAGGAATTGAGCATACAAGACGCGTAAAAGAATTAGTTAACCATGAGCTGCATAGAGAATGGATGGATTGTGCAGAAGCCTGAGCGACACGTAACATTTCCTAAGAACAGCGAGTGGGTGCCAGTTGGAACGAGACGAAAGTCAGGACACGGATAGATATCTACATCTAAGTTCTCTCACCTGAACTGCCCACAATTTCCAACCTCCTCTTGGAGGGGTGACTGAAGGCCGCTGCCAGTATGACAAACGAGACTGTCCTTTAACCAGGAGAACGCTGAGACTCTTCTCACTCAAGCCGTACAAAGACGCATATTATGATTCATCAGATTATTACTGGTACGAAACAGTCTCTCTCCATTGGTTAACATCATTGGTGCCACGTCTGCTGGTAGGGGCCGATACTTCGGAACGGACAGTCCATAAATTGGAGGGAAAGCAAAGATTTCACGTTCAGATACCCACGGTGGCACCGTGCCTTTTGCAGTGGTTCAGCACCGGGGACTGACATTTCGGGAAACAGTAAGCTGCTGCGAAAACTGGGCGTTTCTCTGGTTTTGATACACAGTGAAAGCCTCCTCCTGACCGAACGGTGCACTGACATGCACACCAGACTCATTCCCTACCTATGAGAGATTGGATAACTTTCTACTCCCAGCAAAGTACAAAGTAAACACAGTAAATTATCAAGTAATCGTAACAGAGCTGAAATAAAAAACGCTAAGCGATATGTAAAAAACATGTTCCAGCAGCATGATCGGACAGATACCTATGGGCTACTACAGAGATAATAGTCTCCTTTTAGCTATCTCTCTAACAGAAGTTTACTGTGGGTACCTAGCAACTAAAATAGATCAAGTCTTTCCTGTCTCCAAGAAGGGTCAAAGGACAGCCACAGATAATTAGTGGCTTATATCTTTGACGTCAATCTGTTGTAGAATAGTGGAACATGCTTCTGCTCACGTGTTATAACGTTTTTGGGGAGTGAAAATCTCCTGTATAAAAATCAGCGTGGCTTCCGCAGGCAAAGATTTGAGAAACTCAGCTCGCTATGTTCGTCCATGAGACTCGGAGGGCCGTAGACATGGGCGGCCATGTTGATGTTGTGTTCTTTTACTTTAGGAAGGCATATGATACAGTCCCGCACTGTCGTTTAACGAATAAATACTTGCTTACGAGCAACAGATCAGATGTTTCACTGAATTTAGGATTTCGTTGTAGGTAGAACTCGAAACGTCACTCTTAATGGGACAGAGTCGATGGGTGTAAAGGTAATTTCAGGAGTTTCACGTGGTGATGCGATAGGACAATTAATGTTTGTAACTTATAATATACCAGCTTTTTACCAGCGGCTTCGCCCGCATACGCGCATTTCACATACATTGCGCTCCTCTCTCTCCCCACCCCCACTCCCCCTTTCTCTCTGTGCATCTCCTCTTCGCGTCCCTCTCTGACTAGCTCCTCCTTCCCCTTTCCTCTGTCCGTATCTCCCCCTCCCTCTCTCTATCCATCTCCTCCTCTTTACATATTTATGCGTACCACTATACAATACGTATCCCATTATTCTTAATATGCTACACACAGCAGTTCCACTTCGCTTACTGCTGTAAGAAAAAGCCAATGCCTTTCCAGGAAGAACCGTTATGTGGAAGATGTCTTCCATCTGATGATGTCGAAAAGTTTAAAGCGGAAAAATAAAATATTATAACCCATGCAGATATTACATAGTTCTTCATTTTATCGATATCTGACAAAGAATACATGGTGGAGATCTGAAAGTGCTGTTACCTCGATCTGTCTGAATTCGTAGTTGCAGGTTAGTGGCTCCTATAGTCGCAAAAAGACACTCACAGCAGGTGCAGTGTTCGGCAAAATGGTCTGCGTTTCCATTTTGGCCACCATATAAAATACTTAAAATATTAGCATACTAAAACAAAAGACGTTTCGTCCGTTTTACATCGTCTTTCTTCAAGGAGTACTCTGGCTCTTGCAACGGGTCGACAAATTGCAACAGGTCGTCCACATTGGTCATTTCATTAATATATATATATAGGGTGGTCCATTAGTAGTGACCGGGCCAAATATCTCACGAAATAAGCGTCAAACGAAAAAACTACAAAGAACGAAACTCGTCTACCTTGAAGGGGGAAACCAGATGGCGCTATTGTTGGCTCACTAGATGGCTCTGCCATAGGTCAAACGGATATCGACTGCGTCTTTTTAAATATGAATCCCCATTTTTTATTACATATTCGTGTAGTATGTAAAGAAATATGAATGTTTTAGTTGGACCACTTTTTTCGCTTTGTGATAGATGGCGCTGTAATAGTCACAAACGTATAAGTACGTGGTATAGCGTAACATTCCGCCAGTGCGGACGGTATTAGCTTCGTGATACATTACCCGTGTTAAAATGGACCGTTTACCAATTGCGGAAAAGGTCGATATCGTGTTGATGTAAGGCTATTGTGATCAAGATGCCCAACGGGCGTGTACTATGTATGCTGCTCGGTATCCTGGATGACATCACCCAAGTGTCCGGACCATTCGCCGGATAGTTACGTTATTTAAGGAAACAGGAAATGTTGAGCCACATGTGAAACGTCGGCCACGACCTTGCAACAAATGATGATGTCCAAGTAGGTGTTTAACTGCTGTCGCGGCTAATCCGCACATCGGTAGCAGACAAATTTCACGAGCATCGGGAATCTCAACAACGTCGGTGTTGAGAATGCTACATCAACATCGATTGCACTCGTACCATATTTCTATGCTCCAGGAATTGCATGGCGTCGACTTTGAACGTCGTGTACAGTTCTGCAACTGGGCACAAGAGAAATTACGGGATGATGACAGATTTTTTGCACGCTTTCTATTTAGCGACGACGCGTCATTCACAACAGCGGTAACGTAAACCGACATAATATGCACTATTGGGCAACGGAAAATCCACGATAGCTGCGACAAGTAGAACATCAGCGACCTTGGCGGGTTAATGTATGCTGCGGCATTATGGGAGGAAGGATAATTGGCCCTCATTTTATCGGTGGCAATCTAAATGGTGCAATGTATGCTGATTTCCTACGTACTGTTCTAGCGATGTTACTACAAGATGTTTCACTGCATGACAGAATGGCGATGTACTTCCAACATGATGGATGTCCGGCGCGTAACTCGCGTGCGGTTTAAGCGGTATTGTATACCATATTTCATGACAGGTGGATTGGTCGTCGAAGCATCATACCATGGCCCGCACGTTCACCGGATCTGACGTCCCCGGATTTCTTTCTGTGGGGAAAGTTGAAGGATATTTGCTATCGTGATCCACCGCCAACGCCTGAGAACATGCGTCAGCGCATTGTCAATGTATGTGCTAACATTACGGAAGGCGAACTACTCGCTGTTAAGAGGAATGTCGTTACACGTATTGCCAAATGCATTGAGGTTGACGGACATCATTTTGAGCATTTATTGCATTAATGTCGTATTTACAGGTAATCACGCTGTAACAGCATGCGTTCTCAGAAATGATAAATTCACAAAGGTACATGTATCACATTGGAACAACCGAAATAAAATGTTCAAACGAACCTACGTTCTGTATTTTAATTTAAAAAACCTACCTGTTACCAACAGTTCGTCTAAAATTGTGAGCTATATGTTTGTGACTATTACAGCGCAATCTATCACAAAGGAAAAAAGTAGTCCAACTAAAACATTCATATTTCTTTACGTACTACACTAATATGTAATAAAAAATGGGGGTTCCAATTTAAAAAAAAACCGCTGTTGATATCCGTTTGACCTATGGCAGCGCCGTTTGGCGGGCCAACCATAGCGCCATCTGGTTTCCCCCTTCAAGCTACACAAGTTTCGTTCTATGTAGTTTTTTCGTTTGACGCTTATTTCGTCAGATATTGGCTCGGTCACGATCAGTGTGTGTGTGTGTGTGTGTGTGTGTGTGTGTGTAAGGTAGCTGAAATGAGATTGGGCAGTTCTGATAAGCTGACTTGCAATTCTGGGTTGCATGGAACAAGTGTTGAAGTACAAGGTGTTTTAAAAGATTCGTCCGATTTCACAAAACTATAT
This sequence comes from Schistocerca americana, assembly GCF_021461395.2. NCBI lineage: Eukaryota > Metazoa > Arthropoda > Insecta > Orthoptera > Acrididae > Schistocerca > Schistocerca americana. Next base: position 677,140,824 of record NC_060119.1, read on the forward strand.
CTTCTACGTGTATGAAGACATAAACCTGAGACTAATTTTTATTTACATATAGGACGACAACGTTTTTATTTCCAAAAGAGCCGTAAGATTTTACAAACCCATTTCTTTTACATACATGCACAAAAAACCTCGCAGCTCTTGTTACAATTGCGTTTAGGATCAAAATTTTCATTTATTTTTCTCAAATGTTTAACGTTCTCTCTACTGGGCGTATTGCAAATACTTATACCATAGTCAGACTTGTCCCGTTATTTTTTATGAGGGGCGTTCAATAAGTTACGCAACACATTTTTTCTGGAAGCAGGTTGCTTTTGTTCAGGATTCCTATAAACCATGCTCTTCTCTACTCTTTTAGCTACAAAGCCCTACTTTTTAACATAATCTCAGTTCAATGTGACGGCGTTACGCCACCTTACTGGGAGGGCCTGTCAGTCCGCCTGGTATTACTCTACTGTTCGACGTCGGAGTTAACGTCCTGCTGCATCAGCAATCACCTCATCATCCACGTACTGCTTCCCGCAGAGTGCATCCTTCTTTGGGCCAGACAGATGGAAGTCGGAAGGTCCGAGATCGGAGCTGTAGAGTGGATGAGGAAGAAAAGGTCAATGAAGGTTTGTAAGCTCCTCTCGGGTTTATAGACTTGTGTAAGGCCTTGCGATGTCGTGGAGAAGGAGAAGTTCGTTCGCATTTTTTGTGGCGATGAACACACTGAACTCGTTCTTCAGTTTCCTGAGGGCAGCATAATACACTTCAGAGTTGACCGGTGCAACTTGTGGGAGGACATCTAACAGAATAACCTTTCAGATCCCCAAAAGATCGTCCTGACTTTACTGGGTGAGGGTGCTGCTTTGAATTTTTTCTTCGGAGGAGAGGTGGTGTGGCGCCATTTCACCGATTGCTGTTTTGTTTCTGGCATGAAATGGTGAATTTATGTTTCATCCTCTGTTACGAAGTTCGGCAAAAATTGCCACCGATAAGCCTTGTAACGCGCAAGTAATTTCGCACAGCTGATGCTTCGTTGCTCTCTATGGTATTCCGTTAGGGGCGACGAACCCAGCGGATACACACCTTTGAGTACCCCAACTGGCGATCGAGTGTGTCAGCATTAGCGACAGAGACGTCGAGCTGACCAGCAGTGTGTTTGACTCTGATCCGTCGATCCCCTCGAATGAGAGTGTCCGCACGTTCCAACATTACACGAGTCACAGCTGTTTTGCCGACCGGCACGGGTGATATCGGACAGGTTTGCACGACCTTCTTGCGATGATCACAGACGTCTCGCCCAACGACTCATCGTGCTTTTGTTCACTGCCAGGTCTCCGTAGACATTCTGCAAGCACCTATGAATATCTGAGATGCTCTGGTTTTCCGCCAAAACAAACGCAATGGCACCTCTGCTTGAATACACCTCTGTTACAAACATCAATTTGAAGGCTAGCGGTACGTAAAGCGCCGCCACTTATTGGACGCCACGAAACTACAGGGTGTTCCACTGATCGTGACCGGGCCAAATATCTCACGAAATAAGCATCAAACGAAAAAACTACAAAGAACGAAACTCGTCTACCTTGAAGGGGGAAACCAGATGGCACTATGGTTGGCCCGCCAGATGGCACTGCCATAGGGCAAACGGATATCAACTGCGTTTTTTTAAATATGATCCCCATTTTTATTACATATTCGTGTAGTATGTAAAGAAATATGAATGTTTTAGTTGGATCACTTTTTTCGCTTTGTGATAGATGGCGCTGTAATAGTCACAAACATATGGCTCACAATTTTAGACGAACACTTGGTAACAGGTAGGTTTTTTAAAATTAAAATACAGAACGTAGGTACATTTGAACATTTTATTTCGGAAGTTCCAATGTGATACGAATACCTTAGTGAACTTTTCATTTCCGAGAACGCATGCTGTTACAGCGTGATTACCTGTAAATACGACATTAATGTAATAAATGCTCAAAATGATGTCCGTCAACCTCAATGCATTTGGCAGTACTTGTAACGACATTCCTCTCATCAGCGAGTAGTTCGCCTTCCGTAATGTTCGCACATGCATTGACAATGCGCTGACGCATGTTGTCAAGCGTTGTCGGTGGATCACGATAGCAAATATCGTTCAACTTTCCCCACAGAAAGAAATCCGGGGACGTCAGATCTGGTGAACGTGCGGGCCATGGTATGGTGCTCCGACGATCAATCCACCTGTCATGAAATATGCTATTCAATACCGCTTCAACCGCACGCGATCTATGTGCCGGACATCCATCATGTTGGAAGTACATCGCCAGTCTGTCATGCAGTAAAACATCTTGTAGTAACATCGCTAGAACATTACGTAGGAAATCAGCATACATTGCACCATGTAGATTGCCATCGATAAAGTGGGGGCCAATTATCCTTCCTCCCATAATGCCGCACCATACATTAACCCGACAAGGTCGCTGATGTTCCACTTGTCGCAGCTATCGTGGATTTTCCGTTGCCCAATAGTGCATATTATGCCGGTTTACGTTAGCGCTGTTGGTGTATGAGACTTCGTCGCTAAATAGAACGCGTGCAAAAAATCTGTCATCGTCCCGTAATTCCTCTTGTGCCCAGTGGCAAAACTGTACACGACGTTCAAAGTCGTCGCCATGCAATTTCTGGAGCATAGAAATATGGTACGGGAGCAATCGATGTTAATGTAGCATTCTCAACACCGACGTTGTTGAGATTCCCGATGCACGCGCAATTTGTCTGCTACTGATGTGCGGATTAGCCGCGACAGCAGCTAAAACATCATATGTTGCAGGTCGTGGTTGACGTTTTACATGTGGCTGAACACTTCCTGTTTACTTAAAAAATGTAACTATCCGGCGAACGGTCCGGACACTTGGGTGATGTCGTCCAGGATACCGAGCAGCATACCATAGCACACGCCCGTTGGGCATTGTGATCACAATAGCCATACATCAACACGATATCGACCTTTTCTGCAATTGGTAAACGGTCCGTTTTTACACGGGTAATGTATCACGAAGCAAATACCGTCCGCACTGGTGGAATGTTACGTGATACCACGTACTTATACGTTTGTGACTATTACAGCGCCACCTATCACAAAGCGAAAAAAGTGGTCCAAATAAAACATTAATATTTTTATACGTACTACACGAAGATGTAATAAAAAATGGAGGTTCCTAATTGAAAAGGCGCAGTTGATATCCGTTCGACCTATGGCAGCGCCATCTAGCGGGCCAACCATAGCGCCGTCTGGTTTCCCCCTTCAAGCTAGACAAGTTTCGTTCTTTGTAGTTTTTTTGTTTGATGCTTATTTCGTGAGATATTTGGCCCGGTCACTGTCAATGGACCACCCTGTATAGAGGCTGATGTCCCACAGCAAATTCCGCATTTTTTCAGCCGAAATTGATCGAGAAAAAATGTGTTGCATTACTTACCGAACGCCCATCGTAGCATGTCTGGAGTTATTTCATTCACTGCTGCTGCTGTGCTGTGACGCAGTGCGCCCAGAAGTGGTTAGAAGGGGTGGCACGTAGACGGAGTTATTCACAGACCCCCACGAAAAAACAAAAAGGAATCACATACCCTGAGATCAGGCGACGTTGGATGCCAGTGGTGCAGCGCTAGATCTACACGCCCCTTACGATATAGGAGGTTTAGTGCCGGTCTCTTGACAGAAATGACGCCGTAAAGATGAAACTGAACCGCACCGGTTGATATGGAGAACGCAAAACGTCTTCTGTTCCGTTTACACTGGACTCGCATTCGGGAGGACGACGGTTCAATCCCGTCTCCGGCCATCCTGATTTAGGTTTTCCGTGATTTCCCTAAATCGCTTCAGGCAAATGCCGGGATGGTTCCTTTGAAAGGGCACGGCCGATTTCCTTCCCCATCCTTCCCTCACCCGAGCTTGCGCTCCGTCTCTAATGACCTCGTTGTCGACGGGACGTTAAACACTAATCTCCTCCTCCCTCCTCCTGTTCCGTTTACGTCTCGACTGGTTGCACGTTGGGTAATGCACGAGTGCGTGAGCGAGCTAGCTTCTCGAGGGAGGCTCTGCAGGCAACCACTTGAACAACGGGCGCCAAGATAAACTTCGAGTTTCGGTGCGCAACTTAAAATATACCTTTAGCTTCTATGTTAACTCTCGTAGAAAATATAGTCAAGTGAAACGGACGACTCTTTTTAAAATACTTTGCATTTGTGATGGGAGCACTTGCCTTGGCTCTAGGGCACGCAGAGAGAAATTAACAGCGCAGGGTGGTGCAATTGCTGGCAACGGGGGCCCTAAAACCGAGCAAGTGGTGCCAGGTTCGCCTGCGCAGACACCGGCGGGCCGGGCCAGATGTGCTCACTTTGTCCTCATCTGCCTCTGCACGCATGCCGGCACGGCTTCGTCACCGCAGGCGGTTTTACGAAATCTGCGTCTACGCGAGTACAAAGGCTACTGATGGTATCTACTAATACGCTGTGGCCCATACAAAGATTTGGGTCTTAAGAAACTCTTTGTGGCGTCTACGGAATTTAAGAGTGCTGACATGATGATCTTCCACTTGATGCATAGCCCTCCATCCCTAAAATTTTGTTATTGTCGTTTTCAGTCCGAAGACTGGTTTGTTGTAGCTCTCCAAACTAGTCTTTTCGGTGCGAATCTCTGCAAACGACTACTGCCAATATCCCCTTAAACCTGCTTGCTGTAGTCAAGCGCTACTTTCCGTCTACAATTTTTACCTTCCGTTACCAAACGGAAGCAGGATAGACACCGACTGGAAGTGCAGCACAGAAATTAAAACAAGGACAGCAATGGCAAAAAGAGGCATTTTATAAGAGAAACAGAATTTTCTACAGCAGTCTGGACAGAGAACCGAGGAAAAGACTCATAAAATGTTTTGGATAGAGTGTTCTTCTGTATGGCGTTGAAACATGGACTTTCTACAGCAGCCTGGACAGAGAACTGAGGAAAAGACTCATAAAATGTTTTGTATGGAGTGTTCTTCTGTATGGCGCCGAAACATGGTCTTTGAGGAAGAAAGGCAGAGAAAGGCTGGAGGCTTCTGAGATGTGGACATGGCGGAGGGTGGAAAGAATAAGTTGGATGGACAGAGTAAAAAAAATGAAGAAGTACTGAGAAGAGTGGGAGAGAAAAGACAGTTACTAGAGGTAATAAAAAGAACAAAAAGAAATTGGGTCGGGCATATATTAAGAAAGAATGAAGGACTGATCAAAACAGTTTTAGAAGGTTATGTAGAAGGGAAAAGGAAGGGAGGAAGGATGGGATTTCAGATACTGGATGACGTGATGGACGGTACAACATACAGCAGCCTTAAGAAGGAAGCAATGGATCGCAGAAAATGTAGAGGCAAAGGACCTGCTAATATAGCAGAAAACTGATGATGATAACCAAACGGACGATTCCTTCACACCTGAGTATGTGTCCTATCGTTTAGTCAAGTTTTACCATACATTTCTTCCCCTCCCCCTCCACCCCCCCCCCCCCCCCCCCATCAGATTCAGTACCTTCTCAATAGGAAACCGATCTACCTGTCTAATCGTCAGCATTCTCCTGAAGCTCCAAATGTCAAAAGCTTTTACTCTCGTCTTGTACGAAGTGTTTATCGCCATCGTTTCACTTTCGCACAAGGCTACACTCCAGACAAATAACTTCAGAAAAGACTTCCAGCACTGAAATTTACATTCCATGTTCACAAATTTCACTTTTTCGGAGTCGTTTGTCTTGTTATTGTAAGTTTGCTTTTTATATTCTCTCTACTGCGTTTTACTGTCAGTTATTTTGCTGCCTAAAGAGCAAAACTGATCTTATACTTTTAGTGTCTCCTTTCCTAATCTAACTGCCTCAGTATCGCCTAATTTAATTCGGGTACATTCTATCACCATTGTTTTACGTTTGTTTCTTTTCCAGACACTATCCATTCCCTTCAGTTGATATTTCAATTCCTTTGCCATCTCTATCAGAATTACAATGTCATATGCAAAATCTCAAGCAAATTTCTACTTGATTTCCGTTACTGACACTCAATGAGGCGATAACAGTAGGACAGGTTACAGCCTTGTCTTCCTCCTTGTTCAACTATTGCTTCCTTTTAGTGTCCCTCGACTGTCCTCTGATTTCCCTGCAAGTTTTAGATATTCTTTTGCTGTATTTTGTAATATTGCAGAATGCAGAAGAACTGCGAAAGGTGTCGTAAGTGAAGAGAAAAATGAATGTGGAATAGCCGTAAAATAAAGTCTAGACGAAAGGAACAATGAAGGAAGTGAGACTGTGGAGGTACGTTTAAAACAGGTTATAAAGTTACAGCAAGTATAATTTTTACACGAAGATTAAGTTCCAAAGAGTACACTGCATTGCTTATGTGGCCGGAAATATGAGTTCGACCTAGTAATGCTGTGTAGCGGCATGCAAATCGTATCAGTAAAACGGAAAAACACAATACTAGGAAATGCGAAATCAAAAAATAATGGGAGCAAATTTGAGCGTTTACAGGGTAAGGTAATTTTAGGGAGTAGAACATAGCAAGAAAGTGTATAAGTATTGAGAAATTACGGGTACTTTATATACAATTCAACCGGAAATAAAACGAAATATCTGCAAAGAATTTCGAGGATGGTGTCAGTAATGCGTAATGTACTTACTGTCGATACGACCCATTCTTGAGTATTGCTCATCAGTCTGGGACACTTACGAGGTGGAATTAATACAAGACAGAGAGAAGATCGAAAGAAGAGCGGAGCATTTCGCCACTGGATCATTTTGTCGTTTCGAGAGAGTTGTGAAGAAACTCAACAAACTCCACTGTCTGACGCTACAAGAGAGTCGCTACGTATCAGGTATATACATACACTACTCGACATTAAAACTGCTACAGCAAGGAGAAACGCAGAAGATAGACGAGTATTCATTGGACAAATATATTATACTAGAACTGACATGTGATTACATTTTCACGCAATTTGGTTGCATAGATCTTGAGAAAACAGTACCCAGAACAACCACCTCTGGCCATAGTAGCGGCCTTGATACGCCTGGACATTGAGTCAAACAGAGCTTCGTGGCGTGTACAGGTACAGCTGTCCATGCAGCTCCAACACGATACCACAGTTCATCAAGAGTAGTGACTGGCGTATTGTGACGAGCCAGTTGCTCGGCCACCATTGACCAGACGTTTTCAGTTGGTGAGAGATCTGGAAAATGTGCTGGTCAGGGCAGCAGTCGAACATTTTCTGTATCCAGAAAGGCCCGTACAGGACCTGCAACATGCGGTCGTGCATTATCCTACTGAAATGTAGGGTTTCGCAGGGATCGAATGAAGGGTAGAGCCACGGGTCGTAACACATCTGAAATGTAACGTCCACTGTTCAAAGTGTCGTCAATGCGAACAAGAGGTGACCGAGACTTTTAACCAATGGCACCCCATACCATCACGCCGGGTGATACGCCAGTATGGCGACGACGAATACACGCTTCCAATGTGCGTTCACTGCGATGTCGCCAAACACGGATGCGACCATCATGGCGCTGTAAACAGAACCTGGATTCATCCGAAAAAATGACGTTTTGCCATTCGTGCGCCCAGGTTCGTCGTTGAGTACACCATCGCAGGCGCTCCTGTCTGTGATGCAGCGTCAAGGGTAACCACAGCCATGGTCTCCGAGCTGATAGTCCATGCTGCTGCAAACGTCGTCGAACTGTTCGTGCAGATAGTTGTTGTCTACCAAACGTCCCCATCTGTTGACTCAGGGATCGAGACGTGGCCGCACGATCCGTTACAGCCATGCGGATAAGATGCCTGTCGTCTCGACGAGGCCGTTGGGATCCAGCACGGCGTTCCGTATTACCCTCCTGAACCCACCAATTCCATATTCTGCTAACAGTCATTGGATCTCGACCAACGCGAGCAGCAATGTCGCGATACGATAAACCGCAATCGCGACAGACTACAATCCGACCTTTATGAAACTCGGAAACGTGATGGTACGCATTTCTTCTCCTTACATGAGGCAACGTTTCACCAGGCAACGCCGGTCAGCTGCTGTTTGTGTATGAGAAATCGGTTGGAAACTTTCCTCATGTCAGCACGTTGTAGGTGTCGCCACCGGCGCCAACCTTGTGTGAATGCTCTGAAAAGGTAATTATTTGCATATCACAGCATCTTCTTCCTGTCAGTTAAATTTCGCGTCTGTAGCACGTAATCTTCATGGTGTAGCAATTTTAATGGCCAGTAGTGTATCTCTTGAATCGAAGGTAGGCCCACTCTATTTATAATCGTACTATCCGTGCCGATATGGTGCTGCGAACCTGACCAGTATTCAGTAGCTCTGAGGAAGCGGTATAACGCCAATCAAGAAGTTTAAAATACCCGCACTGCTCTTCAGATCATTCCTGCTCCCAACATTCATGATGACTAGAGAACAGACTGATGCCCACTAAAAGCACCCAAAATATGCCTACATTTATGCACTAAATATGCCACAAATATGCACAAAAATTCTGGAAACATGCACTACAGTTCGAGATGTATACACTGAGCTGGCGATAGTCATGTGACAGCGATATGCACATATAGAGATGACGTTAGTATCGTGTATAGTAGATATAAAAGGGCAGTGGATTGGCGGAGTTGTCATTTGTACTCAGGTGATTCATATGCAAAGGTTTTCGACGTGATTATGACCGCACAAGGGGTATTTAACAGAGTTTGAACGCGGAATGTAGCTGGAGCTAGACGCATGAGATATTCCATTTCGGAAATCGATAGGGAATTCAATATTCCACGATTCACAGTCTCAAGAGTGTGTCGAGAATACCAGATTTCACGTTTTACCTAACGCCACAGAGAGCGAGAGCAGCGGCGTTTGCGTAGAGTTTCCAGTGCTAACAGAGCAGCAACACTACTTGAAATAACCGCAACAATCTATGTGGGACGTACGACGAATATGTTCCGGTGACGTCTGTTGACGTGGAACGCTCATTCTCGGCACATAAGATGCTATTAACAGACAAGAGATGCAGTTTCTCAACGGAAAATCTGGAAAAAGTGTTAGTTATTTACTTTGCAATTATGGACATGGACAATAATATAATGTGGATGTTTGTCAGTCTCTTTATTTTTCTAGACAATAAAGTGTCAGCTTTTGATCACCTATTTTCTGATTTTTAGAACCTATTTTTGTAAGTGATAGAACCTATATTAGATGCCTAATTTAACAGTTTTAGATCCTAAAAGGCCAAGGTCTAGTCATGTCTTCTGACTCGTTTGATGTGGCCCGCCACGAATTCCTTTCCTGTGCCAACCTTTTCGTCTCAGTGTAGCACTTGCAACCTATGTCCTCATTTATTTGCTGTATGTATTTCAAACTCTCTCTTCCTCCGCAGTATTTACCCCTTACAGTTCCCGCTAGTGCCATGGAATTCTTTCCCTGGTAACTTTCATTTCAAACACGTACCCGACTCATACGATTTAGTTTGTGGTGACTTTAATTTACTCTCGATATGATGGCGAAAATAAATGTTTAATTCAAGAGGTACGCATAAAACATCATCCGAAATTGTGCTAAACGCATTCTCTGAAAATTATTTCGATCAGTTAATTCATGAGACTACTCGAATAGTAAACGGTTGTGGAAACACACTTGACCTCTTAGCAACAAACAATCCTGAGTTAATAACGTGCATCAAAACGGATACGACGTTGTCGTAGCGAGGCTGAATGTTGTAAGCCCCAAATAAAAATAAACGAAAAATATACCTATTGAAAAAGCAGATAAAAATTCACTTGACGCCTTCCTGAGAGACAATCTCCACTCCTTCCAAATTGGTGATATACCTGTAGACTAGATGTGGCTTTAATTCAGAAAAATAATATCAGCAGCAACTGAGAGGTTATATACCAAATAAATTAACGAACGACGGAGCTAATCCTCCTTGCTACACAAACCGCGTCAAACACTATTGCAGAAACAACGAAACAAACATGCCACATTTAAACAGACGCAAAATCCCCAAATTGACCATCTTTTACAGAAACTCGACTTCAATGCGAGATGCTTATAACAGTTTCCATAACGAAACTTTGTCTCGAAACCTGGCAGAAATTCCAGAGAGATTCTTGTCGCATGTGAAGTATGTTAACGGCAAGGAACAATCAATGCCTTCTCTGCGCGATAGCAATGGAGATACTATCGAAGGCAGTGCTGCCAAAGCAGAGTTACTAAACACAGCCTTCCGATATGCCTTCACAAAAGAAGACAGAGTAAATATTTCAGAATTCGAATCAAGAACAGCTACAAACATGAGTAACGTAAAAGTAAATATCTTCGGAGTAGTGAAACAACTGAAATCACTTAATAAAAGCAAGTCTTCTGGTCCAGACTGTATACCAATTCGGTTCCTTTCAGAGTACGCTGATGCATTAGATCCACACTTGACAATCATATACAACCGTTCGCTCGACGAAAGATCCGTACCCTAAGACTGGAACGTTGCACAGGTTACACCAATATTCAAGAAAGGTAGTAGGAGTAATCCACTTAATTACAGGAAAGATCCGTACCCTAAGACTGGAACGTTGCGCAGGTTACACCAATATTCAAGAAAGGTAGTAGGAGTAATCCACTTAATTACAGGCCCATATAATCAACATCGATATGCAACAGGATTTTGGAACATATATTGTGTTCGAACATTATGAATTACCTCGAAGAAAACGATCTATTGACACACAGTCAACATGGGTTTAGAAAACATCGTTCTTGTGAACACAACTAGCTCCTTATTCGCATGAAGTGTTGAATGCTATTGACATCCCCAGGTTAGTGTTATAGGCCCTTTGCTGTTCCGTATCTATATAAACGATTTGGGAGACAATCCGAGCACCCGTCTTTGGTTGTTTACAAATGACGCTGTCGTTTATCGACGAATAAAGTCATCAGAAAATCAAAACAAACTGCAAAACGATTTAGAAAAATATATCTGAATGGTGCGAAAATTGGCAGTTGACCATAAATAACGAAAGGTGTGAGGTCATCCACATGAGTGCTAAATGGAATCCTTGAAACTCAGCCAAACATAAAGGCCGTAAATTCATCTAAATACCTGGGAATTACAATTACGAACAACTTAAATTGGAAGGAACACATAGAAAATGTTGTGGGGAAGGCTTACCAAAGACTGCGTTTTATTGGCAGGACACTTAGAAAATGTAACAGACCTACCAACGAGACTGCCTAAACTACGCTTGTCCGTCCTCTTTTTAGAATACTGCTGCGCGGTGTGGGATCCTTTCCAGATAGGACTGACGGAGTACACCGAAAAAGTTCAAAGAAGAGCAGCATGTTTTGTATTACCGCGAAATATGGGAGAAAGTGTCACTTCTGTATGTTAAAGTCCACATTGACTTTCTGAGCAAAGTAAGCATTATCTACTAAATGTATCACTCCGTTGTGCGTGGAAGAGATGTTTCACAATTACCATGTCAGTCATCCAGCAGCAATGAGTTCTAAAGCAGCAATGAGTTCTAAATATCACATTACGAGTGCTATTGACTGTCTTCTGTCTGTCGGTAGTTTTATTTCTCAGCTATTGCTCCTGATAATTTCACCTAAGTATTGTCTGTGTATTTTGACAAGCTTGTAATTATTTAATCATTGAGTTTATACAAATCATGGCTTAATGACTGAAGATTGCGAAGTCTACACTTTCTTAATGCATTTTACGGTGATATGTGCCTTGTGCTTGCTAAGTATTGTTGTTTGGGAATAGTCTTATTATACACAGATCTCACTTTCAATTTTGTGAATGTATTATATCAGTTCTTTGCACAATAAAGTGATGTCTTTAAACGTTATAATGAAAAGTTCTTTAGCTTCTGAACTTTTGTTGTAAAATTCCTCGAGAATTCGATTAGTTCTTCGAAGTGCACCAGCAATCTCAGTACAAGCGAGTGGAAACACATACGTACTTAGAATACATCAACTGACGAAGGTTTTCGTGATAACTACTTGCGTCTTTTGTATTCTGAAATGCAAGTCTTCAGCTTATATGCTGATTATGATGACTGGTGAGTTCTTCAAAAACTTAGGAGATGATGTAACTAGGTGTATTGTGTGAAGAACTGTTTCCTCATGTCGTGAAGGACTTGTTTACAGATGTTATGGAATTGTCTAGTAGTTGCCACTCAGGTATTAGAAATTCTCACTATTTTATTGTTACACAGAGTGTAGCAAATGAAAAAAAAAGCTATTAACTTTATGTTGAACAAACATGACCCAACTGATTAGTAGTCACTCTTTGCTAGGAACTATCACAGTCTTAATACTGCAAGAGTTGTAAAGTTTTGTTAGATGAACTTTGAAAGTTTAGAAGTAACACACAGTCAGATATCCAGATGCCACAGTGGCGGTGCCCCATCCTGTTGGTAAATGAAGTCGTTCGAATCAGTCTCCAACTGTGGGGAAAAAAAGTTCTCTAGCATATCGAGGTATGTGCTACCTGTAACGGTGTTCTTGGCAAAGAAAAATGGACCATACACCTTTTCACGTGAAACTGCACAAAACACATTAAATTCTAAAGAGTCCCTATCATGTGGTACTACTTCATGGGGTTGTTCTATACCCTATGTTCTCACATTCTGACGGTTCACCTTTCCATTTAAATGGAATGTTGCCTCGTCACTAAACACTAAGCGTGGAAGAAAACTGTCATCCTCCATCTTGCCAAGAACGAAATTATAGAACTCCACACGTTGTTGTTTGTCACCTTCACGAAGAGCTTGCAGTAGCTGAATTTTGTATGGTTTCATGCGCAAACGTCGCCGCAACACACGCCAGACGGATATCGGAGGCATGTTGAGCTGTCCAGTTGCACGCCGAACTGATTTCTGTCGACTCCTTGTGAAACAATGGCGGATGCGTTCGACGTCTGTTTCAGGTACTCGGTGATGGCCCGGCGGTTTACCTTTGCACAAACAACACGTTTTTCGGAATTGTTCATGCCATCATCTAATGCTCTGTGCTGTAGGAGGATACACACCATACCTAGTACGAAAGTCACGCTGAACAGTTATTACTGACCTGCACTGCGCAAAACGTAGAACACAAAACGCTTTCTGTTGTCCCCATACCATTTTTACTAGAACTGAAGTGGGTGCACATTGCTGCTACCTAGCGAGAACCATGTAAAACTCAAGACTTTGCTCTTTCAAACAGTACGTTATTCACGCACATATCTCCTATAACATAACAGCTATGATTTTTTTTTAAAATCGGATGATTCTTTTTGATACACCCCAGCGTGGGCGGTTTTCTGTCAAGGAAGAAGATGTTACACCTACAGCATCAGTTCTAGCAAAGAAGGACGGTACTAACAGATAACCCATTTCATAAAATGAAATAGAATAGGCCCCCGGAGCTGCGAATACAGTGCTCTCTTTTCGCTCGTTTCAATATTTAGCAATACGAGCAGATTTTTGGAACAGCACACTTACGATTATTCGAATTCATATATGCCAGCAGTGTCTGAATTTAATTGTCGAATGGTACGTGCTGATGAAACCAAATGCCAATAAATGGAAGAAATTTAACAATGCACGGGAAGTAGAAACGGCATATGAAATCGAGTTCAAGTTTGTTGGACATTCATAAAATGTCATTTAGTCCATGAACACTACAAGCAGTCTAAAAACCTAAATCTAAGAGCTATTGAAATCACCACACACACTAACAGTAACGTAGAGTCAGGATGGGCATAGCCTCTTATCGTTGAGAGGATCACTATTAACAGTCCACACGTCGTTTATGCACACGAGCGTTGAACAGGATTTTTAAGACACGTTTGGTATGAAGCGCGCCAGTGTAGAAGAAGCCTTACGTCGACCTGACGAATCTTGTGCAATTTTCTAGAAACCCGCAGACATCAAATCTTCATTGTAAGAAAAAAAAACAGACGAGGAAAATCGTCACAATGCTTAACTGGATAAGGCAAAACGTGTCACGACGAGAAAACACTTCCTGCAGTTGCATACTCAGTACGAGAATTAATGAACTACTCATCCAGCAGCTGCCGATACCATAGCCACACAAATCAAGAAACTGATCGATACTATTCCAGAAGTATCAATAAGTTGAAAAAGTCTGATGAGTTGATATAGGTCGAGCCGGCCGCAGTAGCCGAGCGGTTCTAGGCGCTTCTGTCTGGAACCGCACGACCGCTACTGTCGCAGGTTTGAATCCTGCCTCGGGCATGGATGTGTGTGATGTCCTTAGGTTAGTTATGTTTAAGTAGTTCTAATTCTAGGGAACTGATGACCTCAGAAGTTAAGTCCCACAGTGCTCAGACCCATTTGATATAGGTCTATTTATATCGCTTGTGCTGTAAATAATGTGCTTCATTTTCAGGTGTAAATGAGACAAACCTGATCAAGCACCATTTTAGGGAAGAAGAATAAAAAGACGTACACACACACACACACACACACACACACACACACACACACACACACACACGCATCAACGTTAATGTCAAGTGTCATAATGTTATTTTCATGTTTGAAATGTCCGTCAGATTACATAACAAGTGTAACTCACATTATTTCCATGTCAGAAATGTATGTCAAAAAATTAAATCAACCACACACAAAATGTTTATGTCACGTATTACAGTGGTATATCCATGTGTAAAATATCTGTCAAAATACATGAAAAGATCTTGACATTTCTATCGTAGACTGCGGCTGTCATTTGTGGTACAAAGATCGAAGTATGAGCACTTGATCTTTTGAGAAGTTCTTAGTAACACATCAACTTACCAAGCGTCATTTTGGAGGGGAAGAAGATCATGCATCACGTTCTGCACTAGAAATATATAACTGATGGTATTCATTGGCTAATATTTATTTTTATTGCATTTAATTTGGGCCTAGTCGAGATTCTGTGCAAACAAACTTTTGAGGAAGGCCGGGACATTTATCGATCGGAACTATGGATCCAAGGCTCTCCACAACGTTTACAGTCTATTAAGAAGGTCAATACTTTCTGTTATTTGGGATCCACTTTAGAGATAGAGGGAATATCAGAGGTAGAAATTAATAAAGGAATTAGCAATTGAAGGACGATCATTGGGATGCTCAACTCAATCTTATGGAGCTGTAAGTAATAAACTGAACCAAAAGAATCATATATAAGTCAATACTAGAGAGCATAGCTATGTATGGAATGGAGACTTGGACTACTAATCTGAAACAAGTAAAAAAAAAACTGCAAGCAGTAGAAACGGACTTCTGGAGACGATCTGTAAGAACTTCTAGAAAAGAGAAAGTAAGAAACGACGAAATGATAAAGAGAAAGGAAATAAGAGAAAGAATACATGACATGATGAGTAGAAGGAAGATAAATTTTTACAGGTATGTAAGAAGAGAGGAGGTATGCAGAATATCGGAAATGATCCTGTAATAGGAACCGGAGGGAAAGAAGAGAAGAGGACGCCTTGTGACAACCTGGCTCCAAAATGTACGATTAACAACGAGAAGACTTGGTGCGGGGGAAGGAGATATATAAGATCGAAACACCTGGAGGGACATCTTGATGAGGTAAATTAAGATCTTACGTAACCGGATGTAATAACTTCCTGGTATTTGTTATGTTGGAGAAACACCATTGTAAAGAGGAAAATTTCAATGAATAAATAAAAATGAAAATTTTATCATAATGCTCCAATATACGAGATGTAAAACAACGCAACATAACCAAAGACAAACAAAATGACCAAGCACCACGTTTGAGGGTGAGGAAAAAGGCGTTTAGATAAGGTCTTTATTGAACTACATAGTTTTTTAATATTGAAATACAATTTCGTAATTCTACAAATTCGACATGTAAACATGAACAAAGACAATGGCGGACAAGGTTTTACACACAGAGTGAAGTTAGATATCTGCAAAATATCACCTTTGCACCAAAATAAAATTATTTTTCGGAAAACATAACGATTTCGAGTACAAAACACAGATGTTGCTCAAAATAATGCGTAAGTATTATTACAGATCTCTGATTGCGAGCAAAAGTTTGAACTATGCACCAAAATAAAATTTTATTATTTCCCAAATTAACTGAGATTTCCAGTACAAAGTACACGTGGCACTACTGTTGTAACTTAATTGTTCTGTAACATTTTTAAAAAATGTGTGAGGCTTGCGAATTGGGACTAATGATGAAACTCAGAGATGAAACAGGACTGACTGATGATTGTAGTCTGATACCTGTACCAAACATGCAAGGCACAATGGACCCTCCTGTATTTCTTATAAAATTACAGTGGCTAGCTTATTTGCACTGCTGATATAAAAGTTAATTGACGAACTAAATACAGTCGTTGTATCACACATTAAATAAACCAGAATACATGAAAACTGGATGTACAACAACACAAAATACACATTGGCATTAATGCAGATCTGTCTGACAATTTAAAGTGCACTTATAGATGAGAATAGTTCAATCACTGTACCAAAGTAAAGAATGTTATTCCCAGATCTCAATTTGTCAAAAACTCTGCTTGGCTAAAGCTGGTATAAGAGTCAGCCAGATATTATAGTGACCCCAAAGTTAGGGTATTAACTTTATCTTGCCGTATAAAACGTTTATCATCTTCTGCTGATAATGCTTAATGAAGCTGTCACACAGTGGAAACTACATGACACTTTACTTTCCATATGTCACCAAATTATATCAAAAGTGTGACAAATTGCCCTATACATTGCCATGTTACAGCAAAAATGTAACAAACTGCCATATACACCATCATTTACAGTAAAGTTGTAACTAGTTGCCTCATACATTGTGAATTCATGGTGGATACTGTTGGGAGGGTAAAAATCGTAGAGGGAGACCAAGAGATGAATACACTAAGCAGATTCAGAAGGATGTAGGTTGCAGTAGGTACTGGGAGATGAAAAAGCTTGCACAAGATAGAGTAGCATGGAGAGCTGCATCAAACCAGTCTCAGGACTGAAGACCACAACAACAACAACTGTTGGGACAATAATACAGTGACTGCCACTATACGTACCTGGATAAAATTTATGGACAATAATGGTCATCTGATATGGTGGTTACCATTACTCTAAACACAACTGGGGGGAGGGAGGGAGGGCGGGGTAATGCTGGTCATTTGATATGGTGATTGCCATTACCCCACAAGCAGTTGGGAGCAATAATGGTCACTCGATAAAGTGACTGCCATTGTCCCAGATACTATTGAGAACAATGATGATCAGTCGACATATGGCGTCTACCATTTCTCTGAATGCAACCGGGTCAGTTACGGTCAGTTAAAGGGTGACTGCCTTTACACTCTGACATTACTGGGTGGCGCCATGATGGCAATTTGATACGGTGACTACCTATACAGCAAACACATGGCGATATTATGTGTCCCATAACCTGATAGTGGGCGTCAGCTACTGGATCTCAAATAGTACGGTAACAACACAAGCCTGACAGTGTGTCTGTGCAGTGGTTGTCAGCTACTGGGCTGACAGCTACTTGATCTTAAACCTGGGAATGGAAAGGAACAGAATGTCAGAAAGTTCCACAATGCATTTCACTCACACAGACCATTAAAAGGGAATGGAACAGCTTGGAATGTCAAAAAAAGTTCCACAATGCATTTCGCTCTCAGAGATTGTTAAAACAAAATCAATACACTTAGTTCCATGACATCATGTGCACAGGCCATGTCCCCTTCACTATGACATCATCATGACACGTGCATGTCACTGACCTTGACTATATGATTTCACAAACGAGCATGGTGGAATACATAAGATAATGGCAACGTTGCACCGATCATGACTGCAGACTCCCAGATTAAGTGTAACAACATTTTCCCATATAAATTGCGTGTATTGTAACAGTACAAAACACATGGCTCACTTTATTGACGTTACTGGAACAACTTAACTGATTCAGGTAAACTTGTGCCTAAAACACTACTATGGACCATCAAATTCAGTCTCTCAAAGCAGTTTCCATATCTAAATTGTCTGTATTGAGTACAAAACATTTGTCATCTCCTGCTGATAATGTGAACTTATGCTGTCACACAGATGAAACTACATGACACTTTGATGAAATAACGTAGTGAATAGCAATTTTAACATGAGAAAGGTAAGAAACTAGGGTTGCTATTATTTCAGTTATTCCACTCCCAACTACTTTCAAAAGTCACCAAAACATGTAGTGATCGCCATGGCAGCGTATGAAATTTATTTTGGAGTAGAAAGCGGCCTCTCTCGAGTCCCCCTCAACCTCTATCCGCGCTACATGCATGCGACTTCTGAGAGACGTTGTTAAGATGTATACATATGATTACTCAGCAGGGTCTCAGACAAGTCGAAGCACTTTTTTTGACGATCTGCAGTCGTTTCTTAGGCTTCAGGTGCACCATAATCTTTAGGTTGCACCAACAGTATCAAGAAAGTGAACCATATGTGTTTTGTAGTGTTATAGAACAATAATACAGACAATTTAGACTTCAAAATAACATTGTGACACTTAATTTGAGGCCATTTTCCTTGCACCAATAGGGTGAAAATATCGAATTGCAGTCATCGTTAAGTGTACCTTTATCTGTAAGTTACACCAGAAGTATTACAAAGTGTGCCACATGTGTTTTGTGCTGTTATAGAGCAATAACATAGACAATTTAGATATGGAAATATCATTGAGGCGCTTAATTTGAGGGTCCATCTTGTTTTACACAACAAGACGCCAACGTCAGTCGAGTGTGGGAATTCAAGGTGCTACTGGGCTATCGCTAGATGGACGCTGTACCTGTCATCTGTGTCAAGTGAACCCTTTCGATATGCAGATTCCCCCCCCCCCTCCCCCTCCATCTCAGATGTGATGCGACGAACTGTGTCCAACGGAAAACGATTAGGAACTCATGTCTGTGACACATGACTCGTGGTTGTAATGTTGGCCAAAATTAATAATAATTAAAGGAATTAAGGGGTTCATCTAACTACTGAAATCAAAGATGGGTCCACTTTGACCAATATTTATTACTATAAAATGCAAAAAGAAAACCAAAAACATTATTCATGAACGAAATAATTTCTTCAAACCAAAAGAGAAGAGAAATTTGGAAACAGAGTCCATACAGCACATTCAGTTAACGTAAGACAATACATTGGTGAAGTCCGTAGGAAAGGGGAAGGGGAAAGCATCTGGTTCTAAACTCATGTTCTGTCAGAAAGAATTAAACACATGCCTCCGGATATGATGACTGCATCGATCATTGTGGGATAAAGAAAAACACATGCAGGAAACCAACTACCTGAGTCATGAGCAAGCCATTGCGCACAACGTAGTTCGGAACAAGAGACCCTCAACTTCAGAATAGTGCTTCTAAGACTGACTCGACAGTACCAACCTGCGGCCATGCTGGCTGCGTGAACTTACCAGATGCTGTGGTGCAAGAAGCTAGACTGCAACATAAATAGTTGCAGAGCGCAAAGTAAAATTCTTCTACACTCGAAGTGCCTCAGAAGTGGTGTTCACAGAAGTCTCAAAGTGCCCACAGCCGTCCGGAGGGGCCGAGCGGTTCTAGGCGCTAAGTCTCGAACTGCGCGACCGCTACGGTCGCAGGTTCGAATCCTGCCTCGGGCACGGATGTGTGTGATGTCCTTAGGTTAGTTAGGTTTAAGTAGTTCTAAGTTCTAGGGGACTGATGATCTCAGAAGTTAAGTCCCATAGTGCTCAGAGCCATTTGAACCATTTTTTGAAAGTGCTCACAGAAGTCTCAAAGAAGAGTCTCCAGAAGAGCGACCAGGACGAGAATGACCACCAAAGACGCTCTACAGAGTTCTGTATGGGGAAACTGCTAAACAACGGTCTATTTGCAAACCTGCACGACTGTTAGATGAGCTCGAAATGGAATGCTGCATTATAAAATTTGGCCTCCCTCCTCTGAAGTTTATCTATCTGCTAGGCAATATCTGATTTCTGCAAGTTTAAATAAGATCCTAAGATATGGTACAGACTGCCACTCTCGAAAAGTGTTGCAGCTCAGACCAATGCGAGAAAACCCGCACCTCGTTATCCCAGAAAGAAAGTCCTTGACCACTCTGTCAACATATTTACGCACAGATGAATCATAGTGTCTCTTGCTCAGTTCAACAACCTCTTAGTCCTGGTAACAGAAAAATGTGATGGCACTTCTTCGAAAGACGCGCTCAACATTCCACAAGTTTAACACATCCAAGGACGTGGAGATGTTATCTCGCGAGACGGCTGTCTGTAATCTGTTCGTTTATGACCAGCGTTCGGCCTATAGCACTACAGGAGCATTGAAGATGAATAGAACAGACCGTTACAAATGCACAGGCCCCTTGCAGTTCCAGGGATCCCTTTATTCCACACTGCCATAGACTATTTTGCACTGACCGCGTCGGTCTGAGGCGTCTTGTCACGGTCCCCGCGGCTCCCCCCGTCAGAGTTTCGAGTCCTCCCTCGAGCATGGGTGTGTGTGTGTGTGTGTGTGTGTGTGTGTGTTGTTCTTAGCGTAAGTTATGTTAAGTAGTGCGTAAGCTTATGGACCGATGACCTCAGCAGTTTGGCCCCATAAGACCTTATCACAAATTTCCAATTTTACGGACCGTGTCCCAGACGCCTGCTCAGTTTCTGCGGAAAAAATCTGCCTGTGTCGCTAAAGTGCTGTCCTGCACACAAAATTCAGCGGACTGGCGACTGACAGCTCTCCCTGGCCCAGTGGCTGGTTGAGGAACCCTCTGCTATGGTAAAGCCCTCAGAACTTGTGGAAGTCAATTCCCTGGATGGTTGCACCTTCCAGTCAACAAGACACTCCGTCACTGTGAAAGACTGCTGGGACACTGTCAATTTACCAACCTAGTACAACATGAAAACCCAATTTCAAATTAATAATAATGACGTAATTAAAGGGATGTCAAGATCTCTGTAATTATCTGTGTCCCAATTCGAGTTTAAAATCTTGCATCACTTAATCAGGGAAAAGAAAACCGAATCTAATTAATGGGTGATCAAGGAAGGAATAATGGTAATACCCTAAATATGGGTGGCCAGTTGGGGATTTTAATCACTGTCCTCCGAGTGTGCGTAAGAATAAAGCAACGAAATGTGGCACCAGCGTGACATGGTTCAGTACCAAAATTGTTTCAGAGATGGAAGAACAGACATGTTATGACATCAAGTGGTTGGCTCTGGGGTACATACTGATTGGCTGTTTCGTTTCTAAAGACTTGCAAAATAGGGGGCTGTGACTGAGAGAGCAAACTGCGTGTGTACGTAGGCATGTAGGCACGCAGGCAATTGCGTCGTGTGACGTCATAAATACATATATTGTGAGCCAGAGGCCCCATAAGTATGCTACTCAAGGAAATGTAAATATGGATGGCCAGATGGGGATTTGAACCAGTTTCCTCCGAATGTGTGTCCAGTTTTACCGCTGAGTCATCTCGTTTGATATTGTGTTAGATAACTTAGGAGACAGGATATAGTGTAACGTAGTGTTGTATAGTAATGTGTAGCAGAGGCTCTCCGTAATAGGCGCAGAAATCCATCTACTATACGGCAGAGCAGTCTTACACATCCATCTGCAGCAGTCCGATTCTAGATAGACCAAGTAAACCGTCGACAGAGAGGGTATGTTCTACGTTACACACATGATGATATGCGAGTGCCTCGTCAGAGCACTGTGGTCTTCCTAGCACCGTCTTAGAGAGCTTTTAAAATAGTAAAGTCTTCGACAGTCCGACATTACAAACACAGCAGAATAATCATCGTATCTAATGGCGCGCCCTTTTGAAGCTAGCAGCACTTTTTATCAGCAGTCTATACTGCTTACGCCCGTGTCACTTCGTAAGTCTTCCACGATATTTTAGCATATAGACACGATGCCGTATTCACGTGTTCCCTCCTGATTGCTGCTGCGTCCTTGTCGGCCTCCTAATACGTTGGCCGTTACCCCCTCCTTCAGGGTGAGGACCTCACTGTGCAGGAACACTTCTTTTTTCTAGGCTAAGCGCAGGTTTCCACGCCTGACTCAGTTGCAGCCAGTATCTTTGTTGATTAGACCATCTTGAGCCCTAATTTCAATGGTCTCTTGAATCACGCAGTCGCAGAAGGAGAAAGATTTCCTAAGTATTTTGTTGTTGTCGTAATTTATAGTATGGCCAATTTTTATACTATAGTCGACTATGAATAGTCTGGTGGTCCGGCGTAATTCAATGTGGCCTCGAAATGTTCGTGGTACCCCTTCTCTACCATGCGTACAGTTTCCCCACAACGTGCTTTGCTACACTGGTGAGGAATTTGGTAGACCCCTGTTTTGAGAAGGCCTGGATCATTCTTTACTGAACCCAGTAGTGTCAAGGTATTACGGGGGTTGGGCGAAATACACATTTACCACTGTTTCGCTCCAGGATTCTGCCGACTTTTCTTGCGGTATTGCTCACAAATGGGATGCACATTAGTGATTTGTTCCACTTTTTTTCTTCCTGCTTTTGTCTAGGTAAGACCTGTCCAAGCGCACGTATTATCTGCTTGCTGCCGCATCCATTTCTTCGGAATATCGTCTACAGGTGTTTCGGCTACGTTACATGGCTGTCTTGGTCGCAGATGGATCGCGTCCTATGAACAAGTGTGCGTAAAGCGTATTCACATGGGAGGCAGGTAGATACAGATCAGTTTGTGTAGATTTTCTGCACACATTGTGTCCCAGATTGCCATCTGGTGTCCGTTTCACTACAGTTCGAGATGTATACACTGAGCTGGCGATAGTCACGTGACAGCGATATGCACATATAGAGATGACGTTAGTATCGTGTATAGTAGATATAAAAGGGCAGTGGATTGGCGGAGTTGTCATTTGTACTCAGGTGATTCATATGTAAAGGTTTTCGACGTGATTATGACCGCACAAGGGGTATTTAACAGAGTTTGAACGCGGAATGTAGCTGGAGCTAGACGCATGAGATATTCCATTTCGGAAATCGATAGGGAATTCAATATTCCACGATTCACAGTCTCAAGAGTGTGTCGAGAATACCAGATTTCACGTTTTACCTAACGCCACAGACAACGCAGTGGTCGAAGTCGTCCGCTTGAAGACCGAGAGCAGCGGCGTTTGCGTAGAGTTTCCAGTGCTAACAGAGCAGCAACACTACTTGAAATAACCGCAACAATCTATGTGGGACGTACGACGAATATGTTCCGGTGACGTCTGTTGACGTGGAACGCTCATTCTCGGCACATAAGATGCTATTAACAGACAAGAGATGCAGTTTCTCAGCGGAAAATCTGGAAAAAGTGTTAGTTATTTACTTTGCAATTATGGACATGGACAATAATATAATGTGGATGTTTGTCAATCTCTTTATTTTTCTAGACAATAAAGTGTCAGATTTTGATCACCTATTTTCTGATTTTTAGAACCTATTTTTGTAAGTGATAGAACCTATATTAGATGCCTAATTTAACAGTTTTAGATCCTAAAAGGCCAAGGTCTAGTCATGTCTTCTGACTCGTTTGATGTGGCCCGCCACGAATTCCTTTCCTGTGCCAACCTTTTCGTCTCAGTGTAGCACTTGCAACCTATGTCCTCATTTATTTGCTGTATGTATTTCAAACTCTCTCTTCCTCCGCAGTATTTACCCCTTACAGTTCCCGCTAGTACCATGGAATTCTTTCCCTGGTAACTTTCATTTCAAACACGTACCCGACTCATACGATTATAGTTTGTGGTGACTTTAATTTACTCTCGATATGATGGCGAAAATAAATGTTTAATTCAAGAGGTACGCATGAAACATCATCCGAAATTGTGCTAAACGCATTCTCTGAAAATTATTTCGATCAGTTAATTCATGAGACTACTCGAATAGTAAACGGTTGTGGAAACACACTTGACCTCTTAGCAACAAACAATCCTGAGTTAATAACGTGCATCAAAACGGATACGACGTTGTCGTAGCGAGGCTGAATGTTGTAAGCCCCAAATAAAAATAAACGAAAAATATACCTATTGAAAAAGCAGATAAAAATTCACTTGACGCCTTCCTGAGAGACAATCTCCACTCCTTCCAAATTGGTGATATACCTGTAGACTAGATGTGGCTTTAATTCAGAAAAATAATATCAGCAGCAACTGAGAGGTTATATACCAAATAAATTAACGAACGACGGAGCTAATCCTCCTTGCTACACAAACCGCGTCAAACACTATTGCAGAAACAACGAAACAAACATGCCACATTTAAACAGACGCAAAATCCCCAAATTGACCATCTTTTACAGAAACTCGACTTCAATGCGAGATGCTTATAACAGTTTCCATAACGAAACTTTGTCTCGAAACCTGGCAGAAATTCCAGAGAGATTCTTGTCGCATGTGAAGTATGTTAACGGCAAGGAACAATCAATGCCTTCTCTGCGCGATAGCAATGGAGATACTATCGAAGGCAGTGCTGCCAAAGCAGAGTTACTAAACACAGCCTTCCGATATGCCTTCACAAAAGAAGACAGAGTAAATATTTCAGAATTCGAATCAAGAACAGCTACAAACATGAGTAACGTAAAAGTAAATATCTTCGGAGTAGTGAAACAACTGAAATCACTTAATAAAAGCAAGTCTTCTGGTCCAGACTGTATACCAATTCGGTTCCTTTCAGAGTACGCTGATGCATTAGATCCACACTTGACAATCATATACAACCGTTCGCTCGACGAAAGATCCGTACCCTAAGACTGGAACGTTGCACAGGTTACACCAATATTCAAGAAAGGTAGTAGGAGTAATCCACTTAATTACAGGAAAGATCCGTACCCTAAGACTGGAACGTTGCACAGGTTACACCAATATTCAAGAAAGGTAGTAGGAGTAATCCACTTAATTACAGGCCCATATAATCAACATCGATATGCAACAGGATTTTGGAACATATATTGTGTTCGAACATTATGAATTACCTCGAAGAAAACGATCTATTGACACACAGTCAACATGGGTTTAGAAAACATCGTTCTTGTGAACACAACTAGCTCCTTATTCGCATGAAGTGTTGAATGCTATTGACATCCCCAGGTTAGTGTTATAGGCCCTTTGCTGTTCCGTATCTATATAAACGATTTGGGAGACAATCCGAGCACCCGTCTTTGGTTGTTTACAAATGACGCTGTCGTTTATCGACGAATAAAGTCATCAGAAAATCAAAACAAACTGCAAAACGATTTAGAAAAATATATCTGAATGGTGCGAAAATTGGCAGTTGACCATAAATAACGAAAGGTGTGAGGTCATCCACATGAGTGCTAAATGGAATCCTTGAAACTCAGCCAAACATAAAGGCCGTAAATTCATCTAAATACCTGGGAATTACAATTACGAACAACTTAAATTGGAAGGAACACATAGAAAATGTTGTGGGGAAGGCTTACCAAAGACTGCGTTTTATTGGCAGGACACTTAGAAAATGTAACAGACCTACCAACGAGACTGCCTAAACTACGCTTGTCCGTCCTCTTTTTAGAATACTGCTGCGCGGTGTGGGATCCTTTCCAGATAGGACTGACGGAGTACACCGAAAAAGTTCAAAGAAGAGCAGCATGTTTTGTATTACCGCGAAATATGGGAGAAAGTGTCACTTCTGTATGTTAAAGTCCACATTGACTTTCTGAGCAAAGTAAGCATTATCTACTAAATATATCACTCCGTTGTGCGTGGAAGAGATGTTTCACAATTACCATGTCAGTCATCCAGCAGCAATGAGTTCTAAAGCAGCAATGAGTTCTAAATATCACATTACGAGTGCTATTGACTGTCTTCTGTCTGTCGGTAGTTTTATTTCTCAGCTATTGCTCCTGATAATTTCACCTAAGTATTGTCTGTGTATTTTGACAAGCTTGTAATTATTTAATCATTGAGTTTATACAAATCATGGCTTAATGACTGAAGATTGCGAAGTCTACACTTTCTTAATGCATTTTACGGTGATATGTGCCTTGTGCTTGCTAAGTATTGTTGTTTGGGAATAGTCTTATTATACACAGATCTCACTTTCAATTTTGTGAATGTATTATATCAGTTCTTTGCACAATAAAGTGATGTCTTTAAACGTTATAATGAAAAGTTCTTTAGCTTCTGAACTTTTGTTGTAAAATTCCTCGAGAATTCGATTAGTTCTTCGAAGTGCACCAGCAATCTCAGTACAAGCGAGTGGAAACACATACGTACTTAGAATACATCAACTGACGAAGGTTTTCGTGATAACTACTTGCGTCTTTTGTATTCTGAAATGCAAGTCTTCAGCTTATATGCTGATTATGATGACTGGTGAGTTCTTCAAAAACTTAGGAGATGATGTAACTAGGTGTATTGTGTGAAGAACTGTTTCCTCATGTCGTGAAGGACTTGTTTACAGATGTTATGGAATTGTCTAGTAGTTGCCACTCAGGTATTAGAAATTCTCACTATTTTATTGTTACACAGAGTGTAGCAAATGAAAAAAAAGCTATTAACTTTATGTTGAACAAACATGACCCAACTGATTAGTAGTCACTCTTTGCTAGGAACTATCACAGTCTTAATACTGCAAGAGTTGTAAAGTTTTGTTAGATGAACTTTGAAAGTTTAGAAGTAACACACAGTCAGATATCCAGATGCCACAGTGGCGGTGCCCCATCCTGTTGGTAAATGAAGTCGTTCGAATCAGTCTCCAACTGTGGGGAAAAAAAGTTCTCTAGCATATCGAGGTATGTGCTACCTGTAACGGTGTTCTTGGCAAAGAAAAATGGACCATACACCTTTTCACGTGAAACTGCACAAAACACATTAAATTCTAAAGAGTCCCTATCATGTGGTACTACTTCATGGGGTTGTTCTATACCCTATGTTCTCACATTCTGACGGTTCACCTTTCCATTTAAATGGAATGTTGCCTCGTCACTAAACACTAAGCGTGGAAGAAAACTGTCATCCTCCATCTTGCCAAGAACGAAATTATAGAACTCCACACGTTGTTGTTTGTCACCTTCACGAAGAGCTTGCAGTAGCTGAATTTTGTATGGTTTCATGCGCAAACGTCGCCGCAACACACGCCAGACGGATATCGGAGGCATGTTGAGCTGTCCAGTTGCACGCCGAACTGATTTCTGTCGACTCCTTGTGAAACAATGGCGGATGCGTTCGACGTCTGTTTCAGGTACTCGGTGATGGCCCGGCGGTTTACCTTTGCACAAACAACACGTTTTTCGGAATTGTTCATGCCATCATCTAATGCTCTGTGCTGTAGGAGGATACACACCATACCTAGTACGAAAGTCACGCTGAACAGTTATTACTGACCTGCACTGCGCAAAACGTAGAACACAAAACGCTTTCTGTTGTCCCCATACCATTTTTACTAGAACTGAAGTGGGTGCACATTGCTGCTACCTAGCGAGAACCATGTAAAACTCAAGACTTTGCTCTTTCAAACAGTACGTTATTCACGCACATATCTCCTATAACATAACAGCTATGATTTTTTTTAAAAATCGGATGATTCTTTTTGATACACCCCAGCGTGGGCGGTTTTCTGTCAAGGAAGAAGATGTTACACCTACAGCATCAGTTCTAGCAAAGAAGGACGGTACTAACAGATAACCCATTTCATAAAATGAAATAGAATAGGCCCCCGGAGCTGCGAATACAGTGCTCTCTTTTCGCTCGTTTCAATATTTAGCAATACGAGCAGATTTTTGGAACAGCACACTTACGATTATTCGAATTCATATATGCCAGCAGTGTCTGAATTTAATTGTCGAATGGTACGTGCTGATGAAACCAAATGCCAATAAATGGAAGAAATTTAACAATGCACGGGAAGTAGAAACGGCATATGAAATCGAGTTCAAGTTTGTTGGACATTCATAAAATGTCATTTAGTCCATGAACACTACAAGCAGTCTAAAAACCTAAATCTAAGAGCTATTGAAATCACCACACACACTAACAGTAACGTAGAGTCAGGATGGGCATAGCCTCTTATCGTTGAGAGGATCACTATTAACAGTCCACACGTCGTTTATGCACACGAGCGTTGAACAGGATTTTTAAGACACGTTTGGTATGAAGCGCGCCAGTGTAGAAGAAGCCTTACGTCGACCTGACGAATCTTGTGCAATTTTCTAGAAACCCGCAGACATCAAATCTTCATTGTAAGAAAAAAAAACAGACGAGGAAAATCGTCACAATGCTTAACTGGATAAGGCAAAACGTGTCACGACGAGAAAACACTTCCTGCAGTTGCATACTCAGTACGAGAATTAATGAACTACTCATCCAGCAGCTGCCGATACCATAGCCACACAAATCAAGAAACTGATCGATACTATTCCAGAAGTATCAATAAGTTGAAAAAGTCTGATGAGTTGATATAGGTCGAGCCGGCCGCAGTAGCCGAGCGGTTCTAGGCGCTTCTGTCTGGAACCGCACGACCGCTACTGTCGCAGGTTTGAATCCTGCCTCGGGCATGGATGTGTGTGATGTCCTTAGGTTAGTTATGTTTAAGTAGTTCTAATTCTAGGGAACTGATGACCTCAGAAGTTAAGTCCCACAGTGCTCAGACCCATTTGATATAGGTCTATTTATATCGCTTGTGCTGTAAATAATGTGCTTCATTTTCAGGTGTAAATGAGACAAACCTGATCAAGCACCATTTTAGGGAAGAAGAATAAAAAGACGTACACACACACACACACACACACACACACACACACACACACACACACACACACACGCATCAACGTTAATGTCAAGTGTCATAATGTTATTTTCATGTTTGAAATGTCCGTCAGATTACATAACAAGTGTAACTCACATTATTTCCATGTCAGAAATGTATGTCAAAAAATTAAATCAACCACACACAAAATGTTTATGTCACGTATTACAGTGGTATATCCATGTGTAAAATATCTGTCAAAATACATGAAAAGATCTTGACATTTCTATCGTAGACTGCGGCTGTCATTTGTGGTACAAAGATCGAAGTATGAGCACTTGATCTTTTGAGAAGTTCTTAGTAACACATCAACTTACCAAGCGTCATTTTGGAGGGGAAGAAGATCATGCATCACGTTCTGCACTAGAAATATATAACTGATGGTATTCATTGGCTAATATTTATTTTTATTGCATTTAATTTGGGCCTAGTCGAGATTCTGTGCAAACAAACTTTTGAGGAAGGCCGGGACATTTATCGATCGGAACTATGGATCCAAGGCTCTCCACAACGTTTACAGTCTATTAAGAAGGTCAATACTTTCTGTTATTTGGGATCCACTTTAGAGATAGAGGGAATATCAGAGGTAGAAATTAATAAAGGAATTAGCAATTGAAGGAAGATCATTGGGATGCTCAACTCAATCTTATGGAGCTGTAAGTAATAAACTGAACCAAAAGAATCATATATAAGTCAATACTAGAGAGCATAGTTATGTATGGAATGGAGACTTGGACTACTAATCTGTTGTTGTTGTGGTCTTCAGTCCTGAGACTGGTTTGATGCAGCTCTCCATGCTACTCTATCCTGTGCAAGCTTTTTCATCTCCCAGTACCTACTGCAACCTACATCCTTCTGAATCTGCTTAGTGTATTCATCTCTTGGTCTCCCTCTACGATTTTTACCCTCCACGCTGCCCTCCAATACTAAATTGGTGATCCCTTGATGCCTCAGAACATGTCCTACCAACCGATCCCTTCTTCTGGTCAAGTTGTGCCACAAACTTCCCTTCTCCCCAATCCTATTCAATACTTCCTCATTAGTTATGTGATCTACCCATCTAATCTTCAGCATTCTTCTGTAGCACCACATTTCGAAAGCTTCTATTCTCTTCTTGTCCAAACTATTTATCGTCCATGTTTCACTTCCATACATGGCTACACTCCATACGAATACTTTCAGAAATGACTTCCTGACACTTAAATCAATACTGGATGTTAACAAATTTCTCTTCTTCAGAAACGCTTTCCTTGCCATTGCCAGCCTACATTTTATATCCTCTCTACTTCGACCATCATCAGTTATTTTGCTCCCCAAATAGCAAAACTCCTTTACTACTTTAAGTGCCTCATTTCCTAATCTAATTCCCTCAGCATCACCCGACTTAATTAGACTACATTCCATTATCCTTGTTTTGCTTTTGTTGATGTTCATCTTATATCCTCCTTTCAAGACACTGTCCATTCCATTCAACTGCCCTTCCAAGTCCTTTGCTGTCTCTGACAGAATTACAATGTCATCGGCGAACCTCAAAGTTTTTATTTCTTCTCCATGAATTTTAATACCTACTCCGAATTTTTCTTTTGTTTCCTTTACTGCTTGCTCAATATACAGATTGAACAACGTCGGGGAGAGGCTACAACCCTGTCTTACTCCCTTCCCAACCACTGCTTCCCTTTCATGTCCCTCGACTCTTATAACTGCCATCTGGTTTCTGTACAAATTGTAAATAGCCTTTCGCTCCCTGTATTTTACCCCTGCCACCTTTAGAATTTGAAAGAGAGTATTCCAGTCAACATTGTCAAAAGCTTTCTCTAAGTCTACAAATGCTAGAAACGTAGGTTTGCCTTTCCTTAATCTTTCTTCTAAGATAAGTCGTAAGGTCAGTATTGCCTCCCGTGTTCCAGTGTTTCTACGGAATCCAAACTGATCTTCCCGAGGTTGGCTTCTACTAGTTTTTCCATTCGTCTGTAAAGAATTCGCGTTAGTATTTTGCAGCTGTGACTTATTAAACTGATAGTCCGGTAATTTTCACATCTGTCAACACCTGCTTTCTTTGGGATTGGAATTATTATATTCTTCTTGAAGTTAGGGTATTTCGCCTGTCTCATACATCTTGCTCACCAGATGGTAGAGTTTTGTCAGGACTGGCTCTCCCAAGGCTGTCAGTAGTTCTAATGGAATGTTGTCTACTCCCGGGCCCTTGTATCGACTTAGGTCTTTCAGTGCTCTGTCAAACTCTTCACGCAGTATCATATCTCCCATTTCATCTTCATCTACATCCTCTTCCATTTCCATAATATTGTCCTCAAGTACATCGCCCTTGTATAGACCCTCTATATACTCCTTCCACCTTTCTGCTTTCCCTTCTTTGCTTAGAACTGGGTTTCCATCTGAGCTCTTGATATTCATACAAGTCGTTCTCTTATCTCCAAAGGTCTCTTTAATTTTCCTGTAGGCGGTATCTATCTTACCCCTAGTGAGATAGGCCTCTACATCCTTACATTTGTCCTCTAGCCATCCCTGTTTAGCCATTTTGCACTTCCTGTCGATCTCATTTTTGAGACGTTTGTATTCCTTTTTGCCTGTTTCACTTACTGCATTTTTATATTTTCTCCTTTCATCAATTAAATTCAATATTTCTTCTGTTACCCAAGGATTTCTACTAGCTCTCGTCTTTTTACCTACTTGATCCTCTGCTGCCTTCACTACTTCATCCCTCAAAGCTACCCATTCTTCTTCTACTGTATTTATTTCCCCCATTCCTGTCAATTGCTCCCTTATGCTCTCCCTGAATCTCTGTACAACCTCTGGTTCTTTTAGTTTATCCAGGTCCCATCTCCTTAAATTCCCACCTTTTTGCAGTTTCTTCAGTTTTAATCTACAGGTCATAACCAATAGATTGTGGTCAGAGTTCACATCTGCCCCTGGAAATGTCTTACAATTTAAAACCTGGTTCCTAAATCTCTGTCTTACCATTATATAATCTATCTGATACCTTTTAGTATCTCCCGGGTTCTTCCATGTATACAACCTTCTTTCATGATTCTTAAACCAAGTGTTAGTTATGATTATGTTGTGCTCTGTGCAAAATTCGACCAGGCGGCTTCCTCTTTCATTTCTGTCCCCCAATCCATATTCACCTACTATGTTTCCTTCTCTCCCTTTTCCTACACTCGAATTCCAGTCACCCATGACTATTAAATTTTCGTCTCCCCTCACAATCTGAATAATTTCTTTTATTTCATCATACATTTCTTCAATTTCTTCGTCATCTGCAGAGCTAGTTGGCATATAAACTTGTACTACTGTAGTAGGCGTGGGCTTCGTATCTATCTTGGCCACAATAATGCGTTCACTATGCTGTTTGTAGTAGCTTACCCGCATTCCTATTTTCCTATTCATTATTAAACCTACTCCTGCATTACCCCTATTTGATTTTGTGTTTAAAACCCTGTAGTCACCTGACCAGAAGTCTTGTTCCTCCTGCCACCGAACTTCACTAATTCCCACTATATCTAACTTCAACCTATCCATTTCCCTTTTTAAATTTTCTAACCTACCTGCCCGATTAAGGGATCTGACATTCCACGCTCCGATCCGTAGAATGCCAGTTTTCTTTCTCCTGATAACGACATCCTCTTGAGTAGTCCCCGCCCGGAGATCCGAATGGGGGACTATTTTACCTCCGGAATATTTTACCCAAGAGGACGCCATCATCATGTAATCATACAGTAAAGCTGCATGCCCTCGGGAAGAATTACGGCTGTAGTTTCCCCTTGCTTTCAGCCGTTCGCAGTACCAGCACAGCAAGGCCGTTTTGGTTATTGTTACAAGGCCAGATCAGTCGATCATCCAGACTGTTGCCCTTGCAACTACTGAAAAGGCTGCTGCCCCTCTTCAGGAACCACACGTTTGTCTGGCCTCTCAACAGATACCCCTCCATTGTGGTTGCACCTACGGTACGGCTATCTGTATCGCTGAGGCACGCAAGCCTCCCCACCAACGGCAAGGTCCATGGTTCATGGGGGGAAGTACTAATCTGAAACAAGTAAAAAAAAACTGCAAGCAGTAGAAACGGACTTCTGGAGACGATCTGTAAGAACTTCTAGAAAAGAGAAAGTAAGAAACGACGAAGTGATAAACAGAAAGGAAATAAGAGAAAGAATACATGACATGATGGGTAGAAGGAAGTTAAATTTTTACAGGTATGTAAGAAGAGAGGAGGTATACAGAATATCGAAAATGATCCTGTAATAGGAACCGGAGGGAAAGAAGAGAAGAGGACGCCTTGTGACAACCTGGCTCCAAAATGTACGATTAACAACGAGAAGACTTGGTGCGGGGGAAGGAGATATATAAGATCGAAACACCTGTAGGGACATCTTGATGAGGTAAATTAAGATCTTACGTAACCGGATGTAATAACTTCCTGGTATTTGTTATGTTGGAGAAACACCATTGTAAAGAGGAAAATTTCAATGAATAAATAAAAATGAAAATTTTATCATAATGCTCCAATATACGAGATGTAAAACAACGCAACATAACCAAAGACAAACAAAATGACCAAGCACCACGTTTGAGGGTGAGGAAAAAGGCGTTTAGATAAGGTCTTTATTGAACTACATAGTTTTTTAATATTGAAATACAATTTCGTAATTCTACAAATTCGACATGTAAACATGAACAAAGACAATGGCGGACAAGGTTTTACACACAGAGTGAAGTTAGATATCTGCAAAATATCACCTTTGCACCAAAATAAAATTATTTTTCGGAAAACATAACGATTTCGAGTACAAAACACAGATGTTGCTTAAAATAATGCGTAAGTATTATTACAGATCTCTGATTGCGAACAAAAGTTTGAACTATGCACCAAAATAAAATTTTATTATTTCCCAAATTAACTGAGATTTCCAGTACAAAGTACACATGGCACTACTGTTGTAACTTAATTGTTCTGTAACATTTAAAAAAATGTGTGAGGCTTGCGAATTGGGACTAATGATGAAACTCAGAGATGAAACAGGACTGATTGATGATTGTAGTCTGATACCTGTACCAAACATGCAAGGCACAATGGACCCTCCTGTATTTCTTATAAAATTACAGTGGCTAGCTTATTTGCACTGCTGATATAAAAGTTAATTGACGAACTAAATACAGTCGTTGTATCACACATTAAATAAACCAGAATACATGAAAACTGGATGTACAACAACACAAAATACACATTGGCATTAATGCAGATCTGTCTGACAATTTAAAGTGCACTTATAGATGAGAATAGTTCAATCACTGTACCAAAGTAAAGAATGTTATTCCCAGATCTCAATTTGTCAAAAACTCTGCTTGGCTAAAGCTGGTATAAGAGTCAGCCAGATATTATAGTGACCCCAAAGTTAGGGTATTAACTTTATCTTGCCGTATAAAACGTTTATCATCTTCTGCTGATAATGCTTAATGAAGCTGTCACACAGTGGAAACTACATGACACTTTACTTTCCATATGTCACCAAATTATATCAAAAGTGTGACAAATTGCCCTATACATTGCCATGTTACAGGAAAAGTGTAACAAATTGCCTTATACATCTACATGTTACAGCAAAAATGTAACAAACTGCCATATACACCATCATTTACAGTAAAGTTGTAACTAGTTGCCTCATACATTGTGAATTCATGGTGGATACTGTTGGGACAATAATGGTCAGTTGATACAGTGAGTGCCATTATACGTACCTGGATAAAATTTATGGACAATAATGGTCAGCGGATATGGTGGTTACCATTACTCTAAACACAACTGGGGGGAAGGGAGGGAGGGCGGGGTAATGCTGGTCGTTTGATATGGTGATTGCCATTACCCCACAAGCAGTTGGGAGCAATAATGGTCACTCGATAAAGTGACTGCCATTGTCCCAGATACTATTGAGAACAATGATGATCAGTCGACATATGGCGTCTACCATTTCTCTGAATGCAACTGGGTCAGTTATGGTCAGTTGAAGGGTGACTGCCTTTACACTCTGATATTACTGGGTGGCGCCATGATGGCAATTTGATACGGTGACTACCTATACAGCAAACACATGGCGATATTATGGGTCCCATAACCTGATAGTGGGCGTCAGCTACTGGATCTCAAATAGTATGGTAACAACACAAGCTTGACAGTGTGTCTGTGCAGTGGTTGTCAGCTACTGGGCTGACAGCTACTTGATCTTAAACCTGGGAATGGAAAGGAACAGAATGTCAGAAAGTTCCACAATGCATTTCACTCACACAGACCATTAAAAGGGAATGGAACAGCTTGGAATGTCAAAAAAAGTTCCACGATGCATTTCACTCTCAGAGATTGTTAAAACAAAATCAATACACTTAGTTCCATGACATCATGTGCACAGGCCATGTCCCCTTCACTATGACATCATCATGACACGTGCATGTCACTGACCTTGACTATATGATTTCACAAACGAGCATGGTGGAATACATAAGATAATGGCAACGTTGCACCGATCATGACTGCAGACTCCCAGATTAAGTGTAACAACATTTTCCCATATAAATTGCGTGTATTGTAACAGTACAAAACACATGGCTCACTTTATTGACGTTACTGGAACAACTTAACTGATTCAGGTAAACTTGTGCCTAAAACACTACTATGGACCATCAAATTCAGTCTCTCAAAGCAGTTTCCATATCTAAATTGTCTGTATTGAGTACAAAACATTTGTCATCTCCTGCTGATAATGTGAACTTATGCTGTCACACAGATGAAACTACATGACACTTTGATGAAATAACATAGTGAATAGCAATTTTAACATGAGAAAGGTAAGAAACTAGGGTTGCTATTATTTCAGTTATTCCACTGCCAACTACTTTCAAAAGTCACCAAAACATGTAGTGATCGCCATGGCAGCGTATGAAATTTATTTTGGAGTAGAAAGCGGCCTCTCTCGAGTCCCCCTCAACCTCTATCCGCGCTACATGCATGCGACTTCTGAGAGACGTTGTTAAGATGTATACATATGACTACTCAGCAGGGTCTCAGACAAGTCGAAGCACTTTTTTTGACGATCTGCAGTCGTTCCTTAGGCCTCAGGTGCACCATAATCTTTAGGTTGCACCAACAGTATCAAAAAAGTGAACCATATGTGTTTTGTAGTGTTATAGAACAATAATACAGACAATTTAGACTTCAAAATAACATTGTGACACTTAATTTGAGGCCATTTTCCTTGCACCAATGGGGTGAAAATATCGAATTGCAGTCATCGTTAAGTGTACCTTAATCTGTAAGTTACACCAGAAGTATTACAAAGTGTGCCACATGTGTTTTGTGCTGTTAAGGAGCAATAATATAGACAATTTAGATATGGAAATATCATTGAGGCGCTTAATTTGAGGGTCCATCTTGTTTTACACTACAAGACGCCAACGTCAGTCGAGTGTAGGAATTCAAGGTGCTACTGGGCTATCGCTAGATGGACGCTGTACCTGTCATCTGTGTCAAGTGAACCCTTTCGATATGCAGATTCCCTCCCCCCCCCCCCCCCCTCCCCCTCGATCTCAGATGTGATGTGACGAACTGTGTCCAACGGAAAACGATTAGGAACTCATGTCTGTGACACATGACTCGTGGTTGTAATGTTGGCCAAAATTAATAATAATTAAAGGAATTAAGGGGTTCATCTAACTACTGAAATCAAAGATGGGTCCACTTTGACCAATATTTATTACTATAAAATGTAAAAAGAAAACCAAAAACATTATTCATGAACGAAATAATTTCTTCAAACCAAAAGAGAAGAGAAATTTGGAAACAGAGTCCATACAGCACATTCAGTTAACGTAAGACAATACATTGGTGAAGTCCGTAGGAAAGGGGAAGGGGAAAGCATCTGGTTCTAAACTCAAGTTCTGTCAGAAAGAATTAAACACATGCCTCCGGATATGATGACTGCATCGATCACTGTGGGATAAAGAAAAACACATGCAGGAAACCAACTACCTGAGTCATGAGCAAGCCATTGCGCACAACGTAGTTCGGAACAAGAGACCCTCAACTTCAGAATAGTGCTTCTAAGACTGACTCGACAGTACCAACCTGCGGCCATGCTGGCTGCGTGAACTTACCAGATGCTGTGGTGCAAGAAGCTAGACTGCAACATAAATAGTTGCAGAGCGCAAAGTAAAATTCTTCTACACTCGAAGTGCCTCAGAAGTGGTGTTCACAGAAGTCTCAAAGTGCCCACAGCCGTCCGGAGGGGCCGAGCGGTTCTAGGCGCTAAGTCTCGAACTGCGCGACCACTACGGTCGCAGGTTCGAATCCTGCCTCGGGCATGGATGTGTGTGATGTCCTTAGGTTAGTTAGGTTTAAGTAGTTCTAAGTTCTAGGGGACTGATGATCTCAGAAGTTAAGTCCCATAGTGCTCAGAGCCATTTGAACCATTTTTTGAAAGTGCTCACAGAAGCCTCAAAGAAGAGTCTCCAGAAGAGCGACCAGGACGAGAATGACCACCAAAGACGCTCTACAGAGTTCTGTATGGGGAAACTGCTAAACAACGGTCTATTTGCAAACCTGCACGACTGTTAGATGAGCTCGAAATGGAATGCTGCATTATAAAATTTCCCCTCTCTCCTCTGAAGTTTATCTATCTGCTAGGCAATATCTGATTTCTGCAAGTTTAAATAAGATCCTAAGATATGGTACAGACTGCCACTCTCGAAAAGTGTTACAGCTTAGACCAATGCGAGAAAACCCGCACCTCGTTATCCCAGAAAGAAAGTCCTTGACCACTCTGTCAACATATTTACGCACAGATGAATCATAGTGTCTCTTGCTCAGTACGACATGAGACGGTTCAACAACCTCTTAGTCCTGGTAACAGAAAAATGTGATGGCACTTCTTCGAAAGACGCGCTCAACATTCCACAAGTTTAACACATCCAAAGACGTGGAGATGTTATCTCGCGAGACGGCCGTCTGTAATCTGCTCGTTTATGACCAGCGTTCGGCCTATAGCACTACAGGAGCATTGAAGATGAATAGAACAGACCGTTATAAATGCACAGGCCCCTTGCAGTTCCAGGGATCCCTTTATTCCACACTGCCATAGACTATTTTGCACTGACCGCGTCGGTCTGAGGCGTCTTGTCACGGTCCCCGCGGCTCCCCCCGTCAGAGTTTCGAGTCCTCCCTCGAGCATGGGTGTGTGTGTGTGTGTGTGTGTGTGTGTGTGTGTGTGTGTGTGTGTTGTTCTTAGCGTAAGTTATGTTAAGTAGTGCGTAAGCTTGTGGACCGATGACCTCAGCAGTTTGGTCCCATAAGACCTTATCACAAATTTCCAATTTTACGGACCGTGTCCCAGACGCCTGCTCAGTTTCTGCGGAAAAAATCTGCCTGTGTCGCTAAAGTGCTTTCCTGCACACAAAATTCAGCGGACTGGTAACTGACAGCTCTCCCTGGCCCAGTGGCTGGTTGAGGAACCCTCTGCTGTGGTAAAGCCCTCAGAACTTGTGGAAGTCAGTTCCCTGGATGGTTGCACCTTCCAGTCAACAAGACACTCCGACACTGTGAAAGACTGCTGGGACACTGTCAATTTACCAACCTAGTACAACATGAAAACCCAATTTCAAATTAATAAAAATGACGTAATTAGAGGGATGTAATGATTTCTGTAATTATCTGTGTCCCAATTCGAGTATAAAATCTTGCATCACTTAATCAGGGAAAAGAAAACCGAATCTAATTAATGGGTGATCAAGGAAGGAATAATGGTAATACCCTAAATATGGGTGGCCAGTTGGGGATTTTAATCACTGTCCTCCGAATGTGTGTAAGAATAAAGCAACGGAATGTGGCACCAGCGTGACATGGTTCAGTACCAAAATTTTTTCAGAGATGGAAGAACAGACATGTTATGACATCAAGTGGTTGGCTCTGGGGTACGTACTGATTGGCTGTTTCGTTTCTAAAGACTTGCAAAATAGGGGGCTGTGACTGAGAGAGCAAACTGCGTGTGTACCTAGGCATGTAGGCATGCAGGCAATTGCGTCGTGTGACGTCATAAATACATATATTGTGAGCCAGAGGCCCCATAAGTATGCTACTCAAGGAAATGTAAATATGGATGGCCAGATGGGGATTTGAACCAGTTTCCTCCGAATGTGTGTCCAGTTTTACCGCTGGGTCATCTCGCTTGATATTGTGTTAGATAACTTAGGAGACAGGATATAGTGTAACGTAGTGTTGTATAGTAATGTGTAGCAGAGGCTCCCCGTAATAGGCGCAGAAATCCATCTACTATACGGCAGAGCAGTCTTACACATCCATCTGCAGCAGTCCGATTCTAGATAGACCAAGTAAACCGTCGACAGAGAGGGTATATTCTACGTTACACACATGGTGATATGCGAGTGCCTCGTCAGAGCACTGTGGTCTTGCTAGCACCGTCTTAGAGAGCTTTTAAAATAGTAAAGTCTTCGACAGTCCGACATTACAAACACAGCCGAATAATCATCGTATCTAATGGCGCGCCCTTTTGAAGCTAGCAGCACTTTTTATCAGCAGTCTATACTGCTTACGCCCGTGTCACTTCGTAAGTCTTCCACGATATTTTAGCATATAGACACGATGCCGTATTCACGTGATCCCTCCTGACTGCTGCTGCGTCCTTGTCGGCCTCCTAATACGTTGGGCGTTACCCCCTCCTTCAGGGTGAGGACCTCACTGTGCAGGAACACTTCTTTTTTCTAGGCTAAGCGCAGGTTTCCACGCCTGACTCAGTTGCAGCCAGTATCTTTGTTGATTAGACCATCTTGAGCCCTAATTTCAATGGTCTCTTGAATCACGCAGTCGCAGAAGGAGAAAGATTGCCTAAGTATTTTGTTGTTGTCGTAATTTATAGTATGGCCAATTTTTATACTATAGTCGACTATGAATAATCTGGTGGTCCGGCGTAATTCAATGTGGCCTCGAAATGTTCATGGTACCCCTTCTCTACCATGCGTACAGTTTCCCCACAACGTGCTTTGCCACACTGGTGAGGAATTTGGTAGACCCCTGTTTTGAGAAGGCCTGGATCATCCTTTACTGAACCCAGTAGTGTCAAGGTATTACGGGGGTTGGGCGAAATACACATGTACCACTGTTTCGCTCCAGGATTCTGCCGACTTTTCTTGCGGTATTGCTCACAAATGGGATGCACATTAGTGATTTGTTCCACTCTTTTTCTTCCTGCTTTTGTCTAGGTAATACCTGTCCAAGCGCACGCATTATCTGCTTGCTGCCGCATCCATTTCTTCGGAATATCGTCTACAGGTGTTTCGGCTACGTTACATGGCTGTCTTGGTCGCAGATGGATCGCGTCCTATGAACAAATGTGCGTAAAGCGTATTCACATGGGAGGCAGGTGGATACAGATCAGTTTGTGTAGATTTTCTGCACACATTGTGTCCCAGATTGCCATCTGGTGTCCGTTTCACCAGGACGTCAAGAAACTGAAGTAAGCCGCCCTGTTCTACCTCCATGGTAAACTTTATGTTGCTGTGAAGCGAGCTGAGGTTATGGAGAGATTCATCTACGCCACTTCATCCACGAAATGGTACGGTCAAGTTGGTTTTATGGTTCATATGGCTCTGAGCACTATGGGACTCAACTGCTGAGGTCATTAGTCCCCTAGAACTTAGAACTAGTTAAACCTAACTAACCTAAGGACATCACAAACATCCATGCCCGAGGCAGGATTCGAACCTGCGACCGTAGCGGTCTTGCGGTTCCAGACTGCAGCGCCTTTAACCGCACGGCCACTTCGGCCGGCCAAGTTGGTTTTAGTTCGGCCAGTTCCAGAATCTTATTCTCGAAACCTCCCATGGACAAATTTCCCACAACCGGCAACGATTCTGGTTGCCGAAATATCGTGGAGAAAACGTGACCCCGGCGGACACCCGAGACTGTTACAAGTTAGAAATACGCCAGGAAAACATTAGATCGTTATTTTATAGGGTTTATATCACCCCGACAAAACTAGAAAGGATGCGGCTGGGAGCTGCAGTATTACTTTGTTTTCTGTGCGGCTCTGTTACAATACTGCCCGCGTCATGGAACGAACCGATCCTTAGCGTGAGATCGGCGTCGGTCACTAGTAGTGGTAAAGGGAGAGTACGTTAAAACTGCAGTCGACGACTAGGTCTTAAGAAAGTTCTGTTTGGTCAAGGACAGAGGAAATAAATGAGCCATACTCTCTTGAAAGGAGCCGTCCGGGTATTCGTCACTTGGTTTGAACCGTGCCCCTCCTGAATCCCAGTCCAGAGTGCTGAGGCACTGCGTGACCTCGCAAGCTGTCACGATTAGCGTTCGTAATGCTGTCTGTAGTTCAGCGGTACAATGAAGAAATTCTGTGGCCTCATTTTTTAGGTTTCGTGGCTGAGTGCCCACGGGACAGATGCCAGTGAGACTACACGTATCCGACGCAGCTGCCTTGTTTGCGTCAGTTTCCAGCGGAGTCTCGCTCGTCTGACCTGTATCCTATACGACAGTTGTGGAACTGTGGTCTCGTTACTTGCAGTAGCTAGTAAAGGCAGAGGTAATCCTCACCAAGAATCATCAGTTTTAAACCAAAATCCGCGGAATAAACTACGTTCAACAGCTCTTCTTACATCATTTCGATATTCCTTTCAAAAGAGAATTACGGCTAGTTCTTAACGTCCCATAATCTTCGAAGACATTGGAGTTGGTGCACTAGCTCAACTGAAGAGAGATAGGGCTATACGTCTGTTCTGGCCCGTTTAAGAAGCCGCTGAGATGTTCACTTGATGTGATATAGGGAAATATCGAACAGTAAAATCAGAAAAGTCGGTCGAAGATTGTCACTCTTGTTCTCCTCAGTACTAGTCCAATCCTCCAGCTGCCTCCCTTGGTAGCGACTTCGTGCTGAATATTTCTTTTTATTATTGTGTGTCGAGTCTGTGTTTCTAAACCACACAAACTTCCATCGCTAGAACAGGAATCCACCATATTTTCGTTTGTTCATCAGCAGTATAAGGCTAGAGCTTTATCCACTATTAATTATGTAATACAACAACGGTAGTTTGTCAAGAGTAATTTTTTGCTTTCGTTCTCAGTTCACTTACGAAGCAGATTGGAAGGGAGGAGCACCGGTTATAACGCAATAACAGTAACCGTGAATAACTTTCTGCTTCACACAAGCAGTTTGCGTATGCCTAATCTGTTCTTGATGGCAAACAAATCCTGCTGTACTTGTTTCATGGTCTTGTAAACTTTACTTCTTGTGTAACAAACAGGAAAATAATCGAAGGGACCTGAGTCAAGCAATTACGGAGCACACCGTATTGAGCTGCGAGCTGCAGAAGTACCCAATTCCTCCCTATCTCGAGTACCCACGATCTCGGAACGCTTTCTAGAGTTGAACAGTGAACGCGTAGCTCTGAAGAACTCAGGCCAAAGCTTCGTGTAGGAAGACTGAGGACCTGCCACCAATGAAGTGGGAGGGAAGAAGTTTTGGTTGAAGTAAATGAATTGTCGTGTGGTACACGAGGTTATCGGCATTCCTTCATTCCAAGTAGGCACCTCATGCGACTGACCTGATCTTCCGTGGATCCTGTAAATTAATTCACACGTATGCTGGGATGAATCCCGTAGCAAGGAGGCGAGCTGTTGCTTGTTGCTTCTTTTCATGTCTCTTCGGTATGGAATCCAAGCTTCTT
This sequence comes from Schistocerca americana, assembly GCF_021461395.2. Lineage (NCBI taxonomy): Eukaryota > Metazoa > Arthropoda > Insecta > Orthoptera > Acrididae > Schistocerca > Schistocerca americana. The sequence continues at coordinate 677,183,390 of NC_060119.1, forward strand.
TTGTGGCTATGATGACACCGGATTCGACGAGACGTTAATACCTAGCTTACCTTACTGCCTTCCGTTCAAGTAGATCTCTTTCTCAAGTTCTCTTCATCACTGTAGTGAATAAGCAATGGAAGCCGAGACTCCGTATGTAATGATAATAAAATAGTGCAAGAAGTCAATATTGCTGAGCGAACTGCATTTACTTTTTAGGTGAGCGTTTAGCTGCTGAAAAACCAAAACATTGTGGACAATGTTCTGAGCGACACAAAGCATCCGCTATAGTTTAGGCAGCTATTTATTCTCCTCAGCTTCATAAAGTGTGGCTTCCTCACCTGCGGAAATCCAGTGCTTTCTTGTAGCAGCACTGTTGGTCATTGCTGAAAGGAACTCTACGCGTTTCTGGCAGTTGCCGATTAATTCCGACATAACAGACGTGTATGTAACATCAAGTGCGCTTATTCTTCCAAGCGTATTTAGACATGTTTATCGGAGCCGTGTATGAAATGGTGCTGCTCTCGACAGTGTACGAGAACGAGGCGACATACCGAGTGAATTACGTCTGTCAGCAGCAGGCAGATGATGAGGAAGGGGTGTGACGTCAGCTGGCGTCTTTGACGTAAGCACTCCACCTCTTGTCGACACGTCTTACGTATCACAGCCGGATATACGGATGCGGTAACTTTCTCCATACATAATAAAATTATTGTATGTTTCTTGCAATTTTTTGTACTCCTGTTTACGCTAGATGCGATTCTTTTAGAGAACTCGTTCCACATCATTACGAAATATCGTATTCATGATCCATGGAACTAGTATTAATCTAATCTAATCTAATCTATGAAATACTAGAGGTTTACTGCATTACGTAAGAAGAATGATGTGACCACCTCTTAGACCTTAGGATCTACATTTTACACTAAAAGTTCATTTGACTACACACAATTCTGCAAGTAAAAATATTTTCATAGTCTAAGTCTCAGATGTACCATAAGTTTTACCAACTATACCTTAGATCATATTTTCATTGACATTTACATGAAGCTGGAGCGTAATAGCAGAGCCTCACCAACTAGCAATACAAATTTTTTATAGAATGCTGTACAAACGCATAGTACCAAGTATAATAACCACAATGAAACGCGACAAATAAGAGAAGAATTTTAGTTCCTGGTCCATTACATTTCAGGCGTGCAGCGATAGAAATTCCATTCTTTCAATTGATATCTGGACCGTATAGTTTTCGGCCATCTCCCGAGTAATTTGTCAGAGTGAAGTTGCAACACTCACACCTGTTACTTAATCACGAGGGCCGTGTCACTGCTCATATAGCCACAGAATGCACAACGACCACGAATATTGTTAGGTAGCAAAGAGTTTTGTGTTAACTAAATCTGTGCATAGAGGCTCGAACCATGCTGGGATATGGATTGCATCAATAAGACCTCCACTGCGATGACATTTTTGCGAATTGATCAAAGCAGGGGCCAGCTTCCATGTTCTTCCAGGCTGAAACCGCTACATCTGTTAATTAAATCCTTTGAAAAATGAGTTTCCTAGATTTCTTTCACTGTTGAATCCCAGAACGATGAAGTCGACCCTACAATTTGGACATAGTCGTACAGACCAGGTGGCTAGTGCCGATGCAGTGCTCTGCACTGTTGACTTATTAAACTATAAAAGCGACGTGAATTTTCGTTGTTTCGTGCATCTCTCATGGGCTGTACGCGTCGCCCACCCGATATACGAAAAGCCACGCTCGAAGTGGATCTTGTAAAACCCAGCCTTGTACAGCAAGTCATCCATGACAGATTCCTAAAGTGCTGCTATCTTCGGTGAGGGGGGACCTAGCCATCATTTGATTTTATTTTGGTTTTAGCAGGCTGCAGGGACATTTCCGAAACAGGTCCTCTTAAATATAATTTCCAACAAACTCTAGAAGTCAGTATTAAAATTCCGAGACAGAGCGGTAAGAACAGACTCGGTCGGTGCAGAGGACAGTGATCCAGTTACAAGCGCAGCTGTTCTGCGGCTGTTATCAGCAACACCAGCACATGAGCAGCTGGTTTATCCCGGCATGTTACCGGTCTCACATTATACTTCCGCCAGTTGTATTAACTATCCTCTGACGAGTGAAGTAACCCAGCTGTAAAGGCTAAAACCGAATAAAATGATTTTAAAATACGGACAGGAGTCTGCTCTACTATCCTTCAAGGTCATTTATCTGCATTTCTTGCAATCGTTGTTTGATCAACTAGGGACAATGCAGTCTAACAATAAATAAGAACATAGGAACGCTGATAAGCTACTACAAACAGCACAGCGAACGCATTATCAAAGCCAAGACAGACACATAGCCAAACCGACCACAGACCTAAAAGTTTACTTGCCTTCTGCCTTCGTAGATGAAGAAACTGAACGAATCGATGATGAGGTAAAGTAAATCATTCGTATAGATAAGAAAAATTAATTGTGATGGCGGACTGGAATTAGATAATATTACAAGGAAGAGAAAGAAAAATAACAGAACAGCATAAACTAGAGGAAAGGGATGAAATCGGAAGCCATCCGATAGAATTCTCGACAAAGGATAATTTAATCGTCGCTAACACTTGAATTAAGAATCAGGAAAGACGGTTTTTTGTATACGCCGAGGTGATTTGGAGTCACTAGGGAGCTTCAAATGTGTTATATAACGGTAAGACATAGATTTCGTGAACATCAAAACATTTCCAGTGTAATGTGTGGTCTCAGACCATACTAAATTGGTTGTGTACTGCGCATTAAAACTGAAGGAATCGCGAAAGATAGAAAATTAAGAAGATGGGACCTGGATAAATTAAAAGCAACTGAGGTTAATGAGAGTTTCAAAGGGAACATTAGGCAGTGATTGGCTCAAACAGCGAAACGAATACACTAGGATAGCTGTTACTTACAGCCACGTTTCGAAGAAGATCTAGTTCTTTTTTCTTTTTTTTTCTTTTTCCCCTGGTAAATTGTCCAGTCGATATATCATAGAATCAGAATATGCGATCTTGTGTGCTCTCAGGTGGCATGATTGGCTGTGGAAAATTATGTCTGTTGTCAATATCGAATAGGTGTCCAGATTTTTCGTTTGAAATTTTTAAATCGAGAAAGTTTATGCTCTTATTTTTTCCGCTTCCGTAATGAAATTAATTTTTGAATGGAAACTGTGGAATTGCGAATGCATGCCGTTATTTTTCTATTATCGTGTCACTGAATAGTGTTAAAATGTCATTGACATAGCTATAGTAATAAAGGAGCTTTTTGACTGTTTGAGTGAACTTGTTAAAAAATTTCTCTTCTAAAGTACTAACGAAAATATCAGCTAATGTACCTGCTTGGCATGAGCCCTTTGCTACCCCATCTTCTTGGAGATAAATTTTATTCTGAAATGAGATGTGATTGTAGAAGTTCTAATGTTTCACTAACTTCTGCATGAACGATTTTCTAATATTAGAGAAAGATGTTTGTAATGATTTGTATAGTTCCTGTTACTGGAATGTTGGTGGTGTACATGTCAGATATATCGTGTGACATTTTCTTGTACTTTTATATTTTTAATTGACAATTTTGTGATAAATTTTTGCAGTGTGCTCTTTCTCATATGTGTAATATTCCTTAAGGACTTTGTTGAGTTTTTTACTGACAGCAAGTACTGGGCTATTAACCATGTTAACAACTGGACGAATCGGGATTTGTTCTTTGTGTATCTTAGGTTGGGCACGCAGTGGTCTTGCTGGGTTCATTATTATGGAATCTTTCATGTCTTTTTCTGTGAATATGAAGTTACGTCTTTTTAGTGCTTTCTTTATTTGTGCATTAAATTTATTGGTTGGATCTCAGTCGATAATTTTAATATTATTTTGATCGAAAAATATTCGTATTTTATTATTATTATATTATGTTAATATAATATCATTAATTATATTACAATTAGTATAAATTTTTTGTAACTTTTTTCTGACATAATCGTCAATGTATTTCCATTATCTGATATTACACTAATTCTATTAAGTTCTTCAAGTTCGTTATTAATCTGAAGTGTAATACTACTGCCCTTTGCTATTATCTTGGTCCTATTTTCTCGTTTTGCTTGTGTTTGTACTATTTTTGCAGTTTTACAAGCAATGTGGTTTTGTTCATGAGGTGGCAACAGGACCATGTCAAGCGCTACTTTTGTGTTTGTAATAATATTTAGCATTTTTGACTGGAATACACTCTTTGAAAATCTGAAGGTAGCAGGGAGAGGAAGATATCTACAACTCCTACAGTCACCAGACTGCGATTACACTGAGGTGACAAAAGTTATGGGATACCTCATAATATTGAATTGTACCCAGCGCAGTGCAGCAACTCGACGTGGCATGGACTCAACAAGTCGTTGGAGGTCTCCTGCAGAAATATGGGGCCATGCTGCCTCTACCGCCGTCCATAATTGCGAAAGTGTTGCTGTAGCAGGATTCTGTGGACAAACTGACCTCTCGGGCACGTCCCCCCCTTGCTCGATGGGACTCAGTTCTGGCGATTTGGGCGGCCCAGTCATTCGCCTGAACTGTCCAGAATGTTCTTTAAACTAACTGCAAACAATTGTGGCCTAGTGACACGGCGCATTGTCATCCATAAAAATTCCATCGTTGTTTGGGACCATGAAGTCCATGAATGGCTCAAATGTTCTCCAAGTAGCCGAACATGGCCGGTCACAGTCAACGATCGATTCAGTTGGACCAAAGATCGCACGCTTTTACGGAGCCACCACCAGCTTGCGCAGTACCTTGATGACAACTTGGGTCCATGGCTTTGTAGGACCTGTGCCACAATGGAAGCCTACCATCAACTCTTACCAACTACAATAGGAACTCATCTGACCCCGCCACAGTTGTTCTGTTATTAATGGCAACTTCAGAACTGCTCTCTACTGCCCTTATCTTTTCTGAAGCCAAACTGTACATCATCTAGCACATCATTTTTCTTTTCCGTTCTTCTGTAAATACTTCTTGAAAGCAACTTAACGCATGAGCTGTTAATTTGATAGTGCGACAGTTCTCACACTTATTTGGCCTTGCTATCTTCTGGATTGTGTGGGAGATATTTTTCCGAAAGACTAATGTAATGGTACGTCTCCAGGCTTACAGATTGTACAAACCAACTGGAATAGTTGTTTCATTGCCATTTCCTCAAATGATTTTAGAAATTCCAAAGCAATGTTATCTTTGCCTTAACCTTATTTGATCGCAGGTCTTCCAGAGCTCTCTTAAAATCTGACTCAATTCTGAATCTCCTACGTCTTCCATTTAGACTCCCATTTATTCCTCAATCATGTCTTCCGATAAGTTCCTCCGCCCCTCGCAGAGACCATGAATGCACTCTTTCCACCTATCTGCTCTCCTCTCTGCGTCACTGGAATTCTCATTGCATTCTTAATGTCGACGCCCTTCCTTTTAATTTCAAATAAGCTTATTTTGACTTTTCTTTATGCTGAATAAATCGTTCCGACGACCACATATTTCCTGTAGCCATTTCGCCTTGGTTCTCTGCCCTGCCTATTTATCTCATTGCTAAATGGCGTATTTCTGTATTCCTGTCTTTCTCCGAATATTTTTATACTTACGTCAATCAACTGAAGTATTTCTTCTGTTAGCCAACGTTTCTTCGCAGTTATCCTCCTTGCTCCTCTGTCTGACTGTCCAAATTCTGTGATTGCTCTTTCGAGTGATATCTATTCCTCTTCAATTAAACTGCCTATTGTGGTGTTCATTACTGCATTTATCAACAGCCGCACATCTCATCATTCATCAGTGCTTCAACATTTCACTTCTTTACACAACCATTCTTCCAGATGATTCTCTTAAACTACAGTCTACTGCTCATCATGACTAAATTGTGATGTGAGTTTATATGTGCTCCTTGGTACGCCTTACAATCCAACATCTAATTTTTGCAGACTCTGTCTGACGATGATGTAGTCCAGCTGGAATCTTACCATATCTGCCGGTCTTTACCAAGTACGCCACCCCTATTTATGATTTTTAGGCAGTATATTTGCTTTTACCTGTTGAAATTTACTGTGGAACTCAGTTAGGCTTTCTCCTCTCTCATCCCTACTGCCAAACCCAGCTACTCCGGTAACTATTCCTTCACTCCTCCTCCCACTACCGCGTTTCAACTCCCATGATTATTAGATTATCAATTCCTTTTACATAGTGAATTACGCGTCCAATATCCTCATATGCTTTCTCTCTCTCTTCATCTTCTGCTTGTGATGTCAGCATGTATACCTGAACTATTGTTGTCGTCGTTGGTTTACTGTATAATCTGATGAGAACTACCCTATCACAGAAGTGTACGCAGTAATTCACACTCGATCCTATTTTCCTGTTCGTAACGAAACCTACTTCCGTTGCATTTTCTGCTACTGTTAACATTTCACTTCACTGGCCCCCACTATATCTAGACTGAGCTTTTGCATTTCCCTTTTTCAGATTTTCTAGCTTCCCTACCATGTTGAGACTTCTAACATTCCCTATTACTACTACTTGTACGTTAGTCTTTTGTCGGTTATTCCATCTTTTCCTCATGGTTACCTCTCCGTTGGCAGTCTCTTCCTGCAGATCCGAATGTCAGACTAACCCGGAACCTCTAGCCAATGGGGAAATCTTAATGACTCTTTTTCTATTACAGGCTACATGCCCTCTGAATATATACTGCGTGTCTTTACTGCAGTAGTTTCCACTTTCTTTTACATCCTTATGCTGATTCTTCCGCCCTTTAAGGATGTTTCCCACCCCAAGGGCAAGAGGTTGGCCCTTAAACTCTGTCCGCTCTTCTGCCCTCTTCAACGAGGCTGTTGGCAGAACGAGGGTGAGTCCTTTGTTATACTGGCTGTCTCTGGCCGGCATTGATGATGGCTTTTATTCGAAATCTAAACAGTGGTTAGGTTAGAACCCTGAACCCAAGAGGTTTTGATTATTGATGACAGACGCTACCCTAGACCCTGGGACGGACTGCACTCGTACACAAGGGTTTGCTAAAGACTTCAAAACTGCTGAAACTGTCTTATAAAATTATAGAACGAGATACAAGTAAGGTACATTTCAATCACCTGCAATAGAGACTACAGCCCAAGCAAGGCCTGGGAACCTACAGTTGCGTCTTTCGTTTTTGTCGCAACTCCCGTGCCCAGCAAGTGATTCCTACTCAACTTCTTCAGAAAAAACAACAAGCCCCCGACCATCTGGGTGCAGAATAGTTGCTGTGGGCATCATCCGTGTGCAGTTGGCCTATGTTGTCCCACAAATAATTAACTGGGCGTAGCTGACAAGGGCGTCAGCGCAAGTTGAGTCGTGGTTTGAATATGTTTGAGGTGCTGATTACAAAAATGTGTTAATTAAGTGTCATCGCCAGTTACACAGTAAGCTACGAAGATACGATATTCCGCTCACAGTGGACCACACCTAATATGATATTGTGATTTTAGTAACTGTAGTCATCTTAAACAGTGTTCGTCTAGCTAACTAATGTAGTTATTTGCAGCGGATGCTATGGTCAACACTCGCCGTGATGCACCTAAGGTCACCTGACTTCTAGGGGAACGACTTCTAGGGGAACGACAAACAAATTACGCGTAAGAACAAAGATACCAGTAAAACAAGGACCCCCTTCTGTGTTGTATCAACCTTGGCATTTAATCTGTCCGTTTATGGCGATACCAAGTTCGTGACGCGTTACATTACTCTGACTGTAAACATAATCGTGTAATAACAAATCTTGCAAAGATAGTGAGCATGATTTGTAGTCATTATAACCACAAAAGAAGATCCACAGAAATTACAGTAAAGGAGACAAATGCAGCAGCTGCATTCGTAGTCAACTTGATACATGAAAGAGGGGCAACCAGTGCTGATAATATACATGACGAAAATACAACAGACTAGACTGAAGAATATGAATAGGCACAAGGTGTCTTGCCTGACTGTGAAACCTTATGGATGATACAGAACCTGTTAGTGTGTTAGTGATCAAGAGTTGTTACGAAGTGATCGGAGCCAGTCGTCTGCTTAAAAAATGGTTCAAATGGCTCTGAGCACTATGCGACTTAACTTCTGAGGTCATCAGTCGCCTAGAACTTAGAACTAATTAAACCTAACTAACCTAAGGACATCACACACATCCATGCCCGAGGCAGGATTCGAACCTGCGACCGTAGCGGTCGCTCGGCTCCAGACTGTAGCGACTAGAACCGCACGGCCACTCCGGCCGGCAGTCGTCTGCTTACCTGCCAAGCTCACCGAAGAGGAAGAAGTGGGATGATATACATTTTGGAAAGGCAAAGGAGATAATTGCATTACAGGATTTTGCAAAAATAAAAGATTAAGCGTCAGTGCACTACAGAAACGATATAGTATGGTGCACGGCATACATCATATACGATATATATATATACACTCCTGGAAATTGAAATAAGAACACCGTGAATTCATTGTCCCAGGAAGGGGAAACTTTATTGACACATTCCTGGGGTCAGATACATCACATGATCACACTGACAGAACCACAGGCACATAGACACAGGCAACAGAGCATGCACAATGTCGGCACTAGTACAGTGTATATCCACCTTTCGCAGCAAAGCAGGCTGCTATTCTCCCATGGAGACGATCGTAGAGATGCTGGATGTAGTCCTGTGGAACGGCTTGCCATGCCATTTCCACCTGGCGCCTCAGTTGGACCAGCGTTCGTGCTGGACGTGCAGACCGCGTGAGACGACGCTTCATCCAGTCCCAAACATGCTCAATGGGGGACAGATCCGGAGATCTTGCTGGCCAGGGTAGTTGACTTACACCTTCTAGAGCACGTTGGGTGGCACGGGATACATGCGGACGTGCATTGTCCTGTTGGAACAGCAAGTTCCCTTGCCGGTCTAGGAATGGTAGAACGATGGGTTCGATGACGGTTTGGATGTACCGTGCACTATTCAGTGTCCCCTCGACGATCACCAGTGGTGTACGGCCAGTGTAGGAGATCGCTCCCCACACCATGATGCCGGGTGTTGGCCCTGTGTGCCTCGGTCGTATGCAGTCCTGATTGTGGCGCTCACTTGCACGGCGCCAAACACGCATACGACCATCATTGGCACCAAGGCAGAAGCGACTCTCATCGCTGAAGACGACACGTCTCCATTCGTCCCTCCATTCACGCCTGTCGCGACACCACTGGAGGCGGGCTGCACGATGTTGGGACGTGAGCGGAAGACGGCCTAACGGTGTGCGGGACCGTAGCCCAGCTTCATGGAGACGGTTGCGAATGGTCCTCGCCGATACCACAGGAGCAACAGTGTCCCTAATTTGCTGGGAAGTGGCGGTGCGGTCCCCTACGGCACTGCGTAGGATCCTACGGTCTTGGCGTGCATCCGTGCGTCGCTGCGGTCCGGTCCCAGGTCGACGGGCACGTGCACCTTCCGCCGACCACTGGCGACAACATCGATGTACTGTGGAGACCTCACGCCCCACGTGTTGAGCGATTCGGCGGTACGTCCACCCGGCCTCCCGCATGCCCACTATACGCCCTCGCTCAAAGTCCGTCAACTGCACATACGGTTCACGTCCACGCTGTCGCGGCATGCTACCAGTGTTAAAGACTGCGATGGAGCTCCGTATGCCACGGCAAACTGGCTGAGACGGCGGCGGTGCACAAATGCTGCGCAGCTAGCGCCATTCGACGGCCAACACCGCGGTTCCTGGTGTGTCCGCTGTGCCGTGCGTGTGATCATTGCTTGTACAGTCCTCTCGCAGTGTCCGGAGCAAGTATGGTGGGTCTGACACACCGGTGTCAATGTGTTCTTTTTTCCATTTCCAGGAGTGTATATAGTACAAGTGGTAATGAAATGGGCGCTCAGAACTTTACATGCTTGACGATTTTGTAGGTTTTCGAGAACTGTTCTAGGCGCTAATGTTCAGGACCCGGTATTCGTGCTTGAGCTTTAAAAAAGTAACCAAGAAATAGGACTGATTCGATTTACTTGATTTATCCACATATGGGTTGCAGGGTAAACGGAGACACCATCTTGGTTCATGAGCAATAACAAAATATGTAACCACCAAAATCTGAAATACAGGTGGTGACGTGAATGATAGACGTGACGAGTTTCGCAAGGAGGTAATGTTCATAATGAACACCATGGAACCTATACAGATTTACAATACCAATCAACCTGGTATACGGAAAGAACTTCACTCTGCGTTTCAAAGAAGAGACGAAGGTAAGAAGTTCGGTGTAGACTGATCATTCGACACCTCATTATTCCCGGCGGGGTCAGGGATTTTCTCTGCCTCCTGACGACTGGGTGTTGTATGCTGTCCTTAGGCTAGTTAGGTTTAAGTAGTTCTAAGTTCTAGGGGACTGATGGCCATAGATGTTAAGTCCCACAGCGCTCAGAGCCATTTGAACAATTTGAACACCTCATTCTTACACCACCCACACCGTTACGTCGTTTAGTATATACATGTTTCCAAAGATGCTCGTAATTTACCAGGAACTTGGAGGTCAGTTTGGAGTGCGAATAGTGCAACACATGCTGAAACCACAAAATCTGATCTAGGTTGCCTCGAAGTCCGGCCTAATCGCGAAACGAGTCCTGACGCAATTCTCTGAAAATGTCTGCTTCCCATACGCAGTGAATGAGTATCTTCTTCTGGTTGATTCGACCGGGGCATATCGTAAAAGGGCTTATATCGATGCTGTCCGACCGCAAAACATGATGTATACAGTTAAAACTACCCCTCCGTCAAAAAGTGCAAACCATGGGAAAATATGGACAGATGAAAATGCAGGTGGAGGTGTTAATCCCAATGGAGAAGGGTGACTATGTAGTGATGTCAGCAGATGAACTACACATGTGCCACAGGGAGAGAGAGAGAGAGAAATAAGCCCACCTAGGATGGTTCAGACTGACACATGAGACAGGGAAATTCAGTAAATGGAAAGCAGCAGGATTACGATGGAAATGCTGATACCACACCCAAATTTTCAGAGGATGGATTTGCACTGGCTTTACTGTGTGTTTACTGTAGAGGTACTGATGGTAAACTGCTGCAAATGACGAGGGCGCAAAGAAATGAAGAGTTAGTGGAATGTTAGCCAATGGTATGACTTGTGATATATAGGGTACAGCATTGTCTCACGGCTACCTTCACTGGAACAGCCATAATGACTCTGAAGCAGCCTTTGTTGTAATGTCTGGAAAAGCCACTAGGCCTGTTACCAACCCAGAACTAACCTATTTAAACGACACACTAAACCTGGATGCCCTTCATTTGTTCAATGAGCTTATAGCCTCATACAAAGGTCAAATTACCATTGAGTGAATGTACCACCACGTACAGCAGTATCGTGATAAGGAACAGACATAACATCATGACCATAAATATCTCGGTCTCTGGTATTGTACTTTTTCTGGTTTTGATTTCTGTAACCTACGACTACATTAGACAGCAAACTGCCCACCCCCGTGAATTCACAGTGCATCAGCTACCAATGAACTAGGCTAATTATAGCAAATAAGGATTAAGTAAGGATTAAATAGGAAACTACTTGGTAGATAAGGGAAGGTGCGAAGAATAAGAAAGAGTTGACTCAGATTGTCTACTGTGAAATGTTTGTTGAGGATTTTGTCAATATGGGAGAATTTAATCACAGTATTGTACTAGTCTGAGAGTAATGATACAGTGGGATCACGTCCTGCAGGGAAGCAAGGACTAACCTAGAAAATGTTTAGAAATAAGAATATAGTCAATGGGCCTTGTGGTTTAAGTTTGAAAGGAAAAGTTTAAGTGTAAAAGGAAAATTAAGTTTCCTGTACGTAAATGCCATCTTGTAAATGTATGTCGAGATTTTGCAGAATTACCGCGAGTAGAAATCCAGGGGCAGGATTTTCTGGACGGAGACGTGTTGCACCACAAATAATAGCAAATTGGGCGATGCCGATAAATAAATTACGACAACCACAGCTGATGAAAGGGGCCGCACAGACGGTCTGACGACCAGAGATGACTAAACGTTATTGCAGTGGGGACTGCTTCTAGTACATCATGAACCGTGCTGCGACGCCAGGAAGTTAGTACATTGCAGCGTGCAGTCGGAGTGGAAATATCAACGACACAGTAGGAAGACAGAGCCATTGCAGCATCGGTGGCCCAGTTACTTCACATCAGAGGAACGGACTTGTGGCATATGTGATAAAAACCGATGTTGTAGGTCGGTCCACGAAACCATGAGCCTACAACTCTACAAGTCCACATTTCATCCAGTAAAACAGAAGTGATTTCTGGCGTTCCACAAGATAATGTTATAGGCCCTTTGCTGTTCCTTATCTATATAAACGATTTGAGAGACAATCTGAGCAGCCGTCTTAGGTTGCGTGCAGATGAAGATGTTTATCGACTAATAAAGTCACCAGAAGATCAAAACAAATTGCAAAACGAGTTAGAAAAGATACCTGTATGATGCAAAAATTAGTAATTGACGCTAAATAAGGAAAAGTGTGAAGTCATCTAAATGAGTGCTAAAAGGAATCCGTTAAACTTCGGTTACACGATAAACCAGTCAAATCTAAAGGCTGTAGTTTCAACTAAATGCCAAGGAATTACAATTACGAACAACTTAAATTGGAAGGAACACAGAGAAAATGTTGTGGGGAAAGCTAACCAAAGACTGCGTTTTATTGGCATGACACAAAATGCGTGTATTACGCTCGTCCATTCTCTTTTAGAGTGCTACCGCGCGGTGTGGGATCCTTACCAGATAGGATTGACGGAGTACATCGAAAAGTTCCAAGAAAGTCAGCACGTTTTGTATTATCGTGAAATATGGGAGAGATTGTCAATGAAATGATACAGGATTTGGGATGGACATCATTAAAACAAAGGCGTTTTTCGGTGCTGCGGAATCTTCTCACAAAATTCCAATCACCAACTTTCTCCTCCGAATGCGAAAATATTTTGTTGACACCGACCTACATAGGGAGAAACGATCACCATTATAAAATAAAGGAAATCAGAGCTCGTAAGGAAAGATATAGGCGTTCTTTCTTTCGGCGAGCTATACGAGATTGGAACAATAGAGAATTGTGAAGGTGCTCCGATGAACCCTCTGCCAGGCGCTTAAGTGTGACTTGCAGAGTATCCACGTAGATGTAGATGGCTCAAACAGTCACCCTCTCCGGACTCTGCCACTGCTATCTGTAACCCTGCTGTTGGTGCCATGTCAGATGCTATGGACTTTTAAAGGCCGCTAACCAGTGGACTCCCTTAGACTTCAAGAAGAATATAATAATTCCAATCCCAAAGAAAGCAGGTGTTGACAGATGTGAAAATTACCGAACCATCAGTTTAATAAGTCACAGCTGCAAAATACTAACGCGAATTCTTTACAGACGAATTGAAAAACTAGTAGATGCCGACCTTGGGGAATTTCAGTTTGGATTCCGTAGAAATACTGGAACACGTGAGGCAATACTGACCCTACGGCTTATCTTAGAAGCTAGATTAAGAAAAGGCAAACCTACGTTTCTAGCATTTGTAGACTCAGAGAAAGCTTTTGACAATGTTGACTGGATTACTCTCTTTCAAATTTTGAAGGTGGCTGGGGTAAAATACAGGGAGCGAAAGGCTATTTACAATTTGTATAGAAACCAAATGGCAGTTATAAGAGTTGAGGGGCATGAAAGGGAAGCAGTGGTTGGGAAGGGAGTGAGACAGGGCTGTAGCCTCTCCCCGATGTTATTCAATCTGTATACTGAGCAAGCAGTGAAGGAAACAAAAGAAAAATTCGGAGTAGGTATTAAAATCCATGGAGAAGAAATAAAAACTTTGAGGTTCGCCGATGACATTGTAATTCTGTCAGAGACAGCAAAGGACTTGGAAGAGCAGTTGAACGGAATGGATAGTGTCTTGAAGGGAGGATATAAGATGAACATCAACAAAAGAGATGAACAAATAAGATGAACATCAACAAAAGCAAAACGAGGATAATGGAATGTAGTCGAATTAACTCGGGTGATGCTGAGGGAGTTAGATTAGGAAATGAGGCACTTAAAGTAGTAAAGGAGTTTTGCTATTTGGGGAGCAAAAATTAGTAATTGATGATGGTCGAAGTAGAGAGGATATAAAATGTAGACTGGCAATGGCAAGGAAAGCGTTTCTGAAGAAGAAAAATTTGTTAACATCGAGTATAGATTTAAGTGTCAGGAAGTCGTTTCTGAAAGTATTTGTATGGAGTGTAGCCTTGTATGGAAGTGAAACATGGACGATAAATAGTTTAGACAAGAAGAGAATAGTAGCTTTCGAAATGTGGTGCTACAGAAGAATGCTGAAGATTAGATGGGTAGATCACATAACTAATGAGGAGGTGTTGAATAGGATTGGGGAGAAGAGAAGTTTGTGGCACAACTTGACTAGAAGAAGGGATCGTTTGGTAGGACATGTTCTGAGGCATCAAGGGATCACCAATTTAGTATTGGAGGGCAGCGTGGAGGGTAAAAATCGTAGAGGGAGACCAAGAGATGAGTACACCAAGCAGATTCAGAAGGATGCAGGTTGCAGTAGGTACTGGGAGATGAAGAAGCTTGCGCGGGATAGAGTAGGATGGAGAGCTGCATCAAACCAGTCTCAGGACTGAAGACTGCAACAACAACAACGACGACAACAATCAGTGGATTACTTGGAGGGCCTACTTCAGATGCTGCTGGACTACAACACTGGAGGTCTCTGGCTCTCGTCCATGGTCACACAGCGCTCACTTGCCATTGCTTTGGCAGGCAAGCTCCTGACTGCCTAACTCTAATCTGAACAGACATAACTATCGTGAGGTGCCCTTTTACACTGTGTCCACGACGTGAACTAGCACGCTACGGTGCACCTCATCCCACACTACTTGGCCATTCCTAGGCAGTGCAGTTGTTGGATGCAGACTTCTGGCCTTGCCTTACCGTTGGTATCATCGCTTCTTGTCCTGCTCGATCCTGCTGATCCACACGCTGAGCACAGCGCGTTCTCTGTCGGCTGTGTACGGCTTACGTCCCACCAATGTTGAACCCTCTGACTATCGGCAGAGCTATTGTAGTACCGAATAATAAAGTGTGCTGTTTATCAATGTTGTCTCCTTGATGCGTTAGATGTCTGCCAGCCATTCACTCATCACCTCGCTGCTACATCGCCTGGGTGGTGGATTATCGACAGACTGGCCAACTACGTCATTGCACCACCCACAGTTGTCATTTTCAATTAGAATACACTTTATGCATGTGGCGCATATTTTATCAGGCATACCAAGCCACTGAAATGCAATGATTATTTATTAGAGAATGCAGTACTATATTCTTTCGACCATATTGATGTTCCGACATTGCGGAAAATGAGAGTCGTCATTAGGAAGGAAGTGAAAGAAAAATAGGGAATTGGAGGTTTATTTCCAAAAGTGAACTGAAAATAAATATCATGAAATACGGTCCGTTTAATTTCACCCTACTTTTCTACTGTGTACATGTTTTTCCAGAGATTTTGGATACTCCTCTTGTTTATACTCGTTTCTGATCTCGTTCGTATCAAACTTTGTGCATCTTTACCATATGCGTGCATTATGTAATACCCATCACTGGCTTCAGACAATCAGAGGTGAAGAAGCTTTGTCGTTGATGGAACGTTCAGACAAGGCACACACTTGATTCTGTATGACACGTACTCGACGACAGCAATATTTGTTTACATTTTCGTAATTCTCTTGTACTCGTGTTCCTGAGACGATGAATGAATTTGCCCAGCTTTTCAGTTAATACAGGCAATAACTGCAACTCAAATGAGTTTGACAGGTATAAATTAGAGGTGTCTTGCAAAAAAAACTGTGAGCACGACTTTCTACAATGATTACTGTAGTAATTGTTCCAACCCAAAAATTATGCATTCAGATTATCCTTAATTCTGGAGTCAGATTCATAAAATCTTTTGAGGACAGTCCGATTTCTTTACAGTGCCCGATACTATTGATTCATTCCCATGCCTAAAAAAAGGAGTCGCTGAGAAGAGCTTTTAGTTCTATGAAGAGATTGTGGAAGCTGTATCCAGACACAGTCTTAAAGAATGGAATGCAAAGATGAGAAGGGAAAAAAATAAGGTTGGACAAATACACACATCAAAAAAGTTTTGTATCACCTCGATTCCGAGAGTTCCGGAACCTGTACAGAAAATTGGAATAGAGATCAACATAAAGAAAATTACCGCCCTTTTTATTGCTCATGAAAACCACACATTGCAAGTTGTACCACCATACAGCGAGACCTACAGAGGTGGTGGTCCAGATTGCTGTACACAACGGTACCTCTAATACCCAGTAGTACGTCCTCTTGCATTGATGCATGCCTGTATTCGTCGTGGCATACTATCCATAAGTTCATGAAGGCACTGTTGGTCCAGACTGCCCCACTCCTCAACGGCGATTCGGTGTAGATATCTCAGAGTGGTTGGTGGGTCACGTCGTCTATAAACAGCCCTCTTCAATCTATCCCAGCCATGTTCGATAGGGTTCATTTCTGGAGAATATGCTGGCTACTCCAGTCGAGCGATTTTATCCTGAAGGAAGTCATTCACAAGATGTGCACGATGTGAGTGCGAATTGTCGTCCATGAAAACGAATGCCTCGCCAATATGCTGCCGATATGGGTGCACTGTGGGTCGTATCGTACAGCCATTACGGCGCCTTTCATGACCACCAGCGGCGTACGTCGGCCCCACAAAATGCCACCTCAAAATACCAGGGAACTCGCTGTACAGTGTGTCTAAGGGACTGTCTAGTTGAAGGCATATGCGACACTCATTGGTGAAGAGAATGTGATGCCAATCCTGAGCGGTCCATTTGGCATGTTGTTGGGCCCATCTGTACCGCGCTGCGTGGTGCCGTGGTTGCAAAGATGGACCTCGCCATGTACGTCGAGAGTGAAGTTGTGCATCATGCAGCCTATTCCGCACAGTTTGAGTCGTAACACGACGTCCTGTGGCTGCACGACAAGCATTATTCAACATGGTGGCGTTGCTGTCATTGTTCCTCCGAGCTATAATCCGTAGGTAGCGGTCATCCACTGCAGTAGTGGCCCTTGGTCGGCCTGAGCGAGGCATGTGATCGACAGTTCCTGTCTCTCTGTATGTCCTCCATGTCCGAACAACATCGCTTTGGTTCACTCCAAGACGCGTGGACTCTTCCCTTGTTGAGAGCCCTTCCTGGCACAAAGTAAAAATTCGGAGGCGATCGAAGCGCGGTATTGACTGTCTAGGCTTGACTGAACTACAGACACCACGAGCCGTGCACCTCCTTCCTGGTGGAATGACTGCAACTGATCGGCTGTCGAACCCCCTCCGTCTAAAAGGCGCTTCTTATGCATGGTTGTTTACATCTTTGGGCGGGTTTAGAGACATCTCTGAACAGTAAAAGGGACTGTGTATGTGATACAATATCCAGTGTCTACGTCTATCTTCAGGAGTTCTGGGAACCGGGGTGATGTAAAACTTTTTTTCATGTGTGTATTATTGACTTACAAGGAGACCTCATCAAAAGTCATAACTTTTGCTGCCTTGAAAAGTCTGATTACTATGCCCCGAAATTTGTTTCTTGTTCTTGTATTGTTATCACCTTGTAGGCCATCTTTAATGTGTTTGAACTAATGTGTGTAGTTTTGACACGCTAGCAGCTGCTATAAATTAATGACTTATTTGCTTGGAAGTAAACTTCGACATTTCAGATTTAAATATGTTCTTTATGTCAGTTGCTTCATAGTAACACTCTGGTATCAGAAATACTTTTTTTGTTGATGTTATATATATAGGACGTGGTATGCTTTGCTTTTCATTCTTATTAAGACTTTGACAGGAGTTATAGTAGGGGCGCCAAGTGCAGTCGTAAATAAGCATATGTACGTTTGTTAACTTCAATAGAAATAGTTTCATCAAAAGAAGATCAAGACGAAGAAGAAGAAGAAGAAATGAAGGAAAAGAACAGGCTGCAATCTGTAACAATGATTTTTTCCTCTCCAGTGTCGTACACTGTAAAAACCACACATCACTGCGCTATAATTTCCGTATATTCCTAACATTTACACTTCTGCATTCAAATTTTTACTGTTTTTTAGTATTATTTACCGATCTTATTATTTCAACAATATTTTTCTATTTGTTCCATATATGAATTTTGCAAACAGAAGTGTTACTCTGTCTAGACAATTTTATCAGTGCAAGCAGTGAATAAAAAAGCAAAGAAAAAAGCTGCAAATAAAGTCGCAACCCAGTTGCACAATGTGTAATTTGTGCAGTCTTCGTCAGTATGATAACGTCCTCGTGATTTTCACCATCACTTCCACTTTGATTTTTCAAAATTTCTATACTATTCTGTGTCGTACTGCTATACGTGTATAATTATACAAAGGCTGGTCATAGGAAACTCGTTTGTAATATCGCCAACTTATATATATCTCATTCCAGACCGAATATTTTAAACGCTTACTTCTATTTTTTGTGCATTCATAAATCCTCGGAAGACTGCCTATTTGTAATACTGTACTCTAAAACTTAATGGGAAAAGTTTAAGATATCTAGATTTTTTTACCTTCTCGTCACTTATTAAATGAACCATCCACTACAAGTGAATATCGTACCTCGTACTGGCTGATTTTTTCCGAAGACTTATGGATCGCATCTTTCGGGGAATTGCCTTGCATCTTAACAGTTCAACTAAATGAATTTACATGTTTGTACACGCATAGATCAAAGCGATACCTGGAAGACCATAGAGGTGATATTACGTATGAGTAGTGATCCAAATAAATTAGCAAAGTATGAGAGCAATATTACTTATTACAGCACGAAAATACGATACTAAATGCAAGGGACCTTGTGTTCCGAAGATATTTCAAGTCGCACGACCACAGTTGATGATACAGTCTGACCTTCCGCTGCTATCTCACCAATACATGTCCAGTTGGCGGCAATATAAGGCAAATTACGAAGAAATATTGTAGCATCTCTCATCTAGTGGTTGTGAGAGAAGCAACCATTGGCAACAGTAGTTATCGTATGGCAACACATGGCACTACCAAGCAGCTAACATGACTTTTCTCCAGCACAATTCCCAACTTGCGTGCAGGGTTAATGACTCAAATTTCGTTCAGCAGACTTCCCTACGGTTTTGAATATAGCCAGTGACTTGGGATTTGATGACAATCGTAGTGTGTACAATGACAACCATGTACATATTAGACTACGTGGTTGCGCTATGCCTGCCTGCGTGTGTTTAGGAGCATCATACTGTACAGTAATGGCGCTCTACCACGAGGCTATCATTGTCTATCCAAATAATTACGAACAGCAGATGTTCACAACGATTTATATGTGAAGTGTTACAGTGGGGTCATACTTTTACTTCAGTGCTCTCTTTTTCCATATAGAACGAAGACGGAATTCCATCACATTGTGACATGGGCACTTCTCTAAGCACATCATACCTCGCTTTTTCTCTGGTCTGTCGGCCACCTAAACTTCAATAGTTTCAGTATAATATCATGATCAGTTCTATACAGCAATTATGGATTTCTGGTAACCTATTAATAGTGTTGCAGTTTATTTTATCAAAGACCAACAACCTTTGTCCTACATATTTCAAAAAATCGGAACTGTTTGTTTTCATGCCCGGTTCGTTATCATTTTGGATTATTTGCTAAATATGTCCGAAACAAAAGACTTTTATCGTTGCATCTGATTGCAGAAGATTTGGGCTTAAAAACTAGCAGAGAGATGTCTTCAAAACTGATCAACGACACAAAAGCAAGAAATGTTAGTGTTTAGCGTTACGTAAACATCGAAGTCTATAGTCCTGGAGTGGTAACTGAATTGAGAAAGCAAAAGTTATTTTGCATTTATGGCTGGGAGATTCTAGCGGTTGTTTAGTCGCCTAGCAAGAACAGAGGCATCCTTCCTTTCGACACAGTTCATCCAGCGCAACGCGTAATGTCTTACGCGCCTTGTTTAGCGTAGATACCTGCGACGTGATGGGGGACAGGGTACATAAATGTTGTATACTGTAGTAGGATCGTGCATAATCTGGTGCATCCTAAATCATAGAAGATAGCAACCATGACGTCACTGACGTACTGCCAGTATCAACTAAGAATATTCCTAGACAGAAAATAAACTGCTGACCAATAAAACTGCAACAATACGAAGGTGGCATGCAGCAAATGTTAAATTTGCAAGAAGTGTACAACAGGGTGACATGGAAAATGGACAGCTTCGAACTGCGTAGTACTGAGACCGCAGTGGTGGGAGGAGATCTTGGTGAGGTAGTTATTCTACACACAAACGCCATCTCAGTTACAATGGAGGAGTGGAGCTTCCATCCTTTGTTCGTCTATGACAGGTTTGTTAGAAGTAGTGAGGCTATTATAGCTACGCAGCGAATGTTTCGTGTAGAATTCAATCTCGGTCGGCACGGAGTTGTTCAGAGTCGTAACACAATCCTAAGATGGGTGGAACTCTTCACATCAACTGGAAACACAGTGGATAAGAACCGTACAGGCCCAAGACACAGTGTAATGGCGTCAGAACACGTTGCGAGAGTAAGGGACACGATACTCAGAAGCCCACGAAGGTCAGCCAGTGAGCTAGCAATCAATCTTGAATTATTTCGATAACTTTTACATAAATTAAAATTCCACCTTCTCATTGTGAAAGAACTGAAGCCAATTTATTTTGCTGTACGTGAAGACTTCGCTTGCGGAACGCTAGTGGTTCTGAATGATAATTAGATTTTATTGATTTATTTTCATTTAAACGCCGACGTCTGGAGCACAACAGTCAGCGCAGTGACCACATTGGCAGCAGAGAGGCGCACCGACAGTAATATGCTCACTGATAAGACTGCACACGGAATTGGCGCCATGCCTCGAGACTGAGGAGACTAAAGGTTCTCAGATTGCATGTGATCATAAGGGACCAGTACCAGGTGCGGTGGTATGGGGTGTCATCATATATACAACACGATTAGCTCTGGTTGCGTAGCCGGTAATGTCGACAGTAGCCACTACATTTCTGACGTTCCGATGCTGGTGACTTCCCTACCTTCGAGATCTCTGTGATTATCTTTCAACAAGATAACGCAAGTCCACATGCTGGTCTTGATGTCCTGACCTACCTTAATATGGTGTTCTACTGTTGTTCTGGGCAGCACGTTCTCCACATCCCTCACCAACTGTAAACATCTGGACATGGGCTGCCGATACCCTGGCACGCCAGCCACTATTATTCATAAACTGTGGCGTAGAGCTGAACCAACACGGAGTGACATGCTGGAATATGCCATCCGAGCACACACACAGCTCGCCTCAATGACCAGCAAGGTTAGTGAGATTGTTATTGCCAGTGTTGGCAGCTACACGCCTTAAATTTCAAGTTCTGTACACTCTCCTTTCATCTACAAGTTTAATCGTGTATTCTTCATACTGCACTGCTATTGTTCCTTGTGTTGCAGTTTCAGTAACCAGCGGTATAGCTCGTTTGTGCTAAGGAATAAAAGTCCAAGATGAAGAAACCAACTTAATGAAACTCGAGAGCCATGTATGTATGTATGAAGAAATGTATTCCTTTTTAATTTGCTTATATCAAGGTGGTGGTATTTAGTTACATTTTGAGAGCAAGCATTATATAATTCAGCGATGAATGCTTTCCAGTTGTTTGTACTGTGCCTCAGTTTATACTACAGTGTTTCCTGCTTTATGTATGTTTTGGGAGCAGTTTATTCAGGATTCACTGTCTTCAAGTAGGTATTCTACTTGGACAATCCCTAATAATATCACCACAGTTTGTCGCTTGTTCTAAGGCCTACTCAGCGGTGAGATTTTAATTAAAAGTTTCTCTCTGCACTGCTTAATCTTTGAATTATCGACGCTTAGAATGCTTGCCGTTTACTAAATACCGCAGTAGAACATTTTAGGCTGAACATACAATATGGTACATAGAAAAGGCCAATAAAATTAGTGCTGAACACACGCAACACTTATCTTCCAAAATTAAAAAGAGTCGTCTCGTTATAAAAAGAGCAAACGAGATGTGATAAGGTTAACCGGTTTTATCAGTGTTCATTATACTTCCTTTTGATTGTGTACTACAACTTGTACAGTCTCTCTTTACAGCAAAGTAAGACTTTACTAAATTCTAACTCATAAAAGTGAAATGATATATACATACATGAATAAAGTTCATTTTGGTGACGTGTATTCTTATTGGTGTTGTAATTTTCACAAGCATTAGTGTTGCTTCAACTCAAATACATCACCTTTGTGTTACATGCTATTTACTTACCCGGCACAAAAATTTTTCTTTACATTATAATGTTTTCCTTCCATTTCGAACTCTCATTGGTTCAATGTTTTATAGAACATGGGTATGTTTCACATTTTTTCCTTAAGCTTCATGTATTATTTTGCATGGGGATGAGATATTTCTGAGTCGGGAGGCACGCATTTACTACGGCCTGATTGGCTAATTTCAATGTTCATTAACTCTGAAACGCAACGTATCGAACATTTTTCTCAACAACTATTTCTCAGCACAGTACCCTGCAACACCTTTGTAAGTTTTTCAAACTGTTTCTGACAACCTTGTACAGTGTTCTATACAGTCCTAGGTTTATTCGGATTTGTCATTTCACTATCTTTGCCACATAATCAGGTAGAGCTGAGATCAGACTTGAGGCTGTCTGCTAGTCTTTATTAGAGAGAGACTCCACCCAAAAATTGTACTTCTACTTTGCCGATTTGAACTGATTTTTAAATTCATGTCGGTCACGTAAACATGTAGCAATACCCAAGTTTTAAAGTCCAGAACTTCCTTGGTTTTTGATTTTGAATTATTAATACGATTTTAACGGTATTACTGAAAATCAAGTTTTGGCACTCAGACTTCAATTTTCAAATTCGTTTTTACTACATTCACAAGACATAGCTGACCAGTTCTATGTATTCATTTCATGAACAATGTTATTAATTTACTTTTAGCATTTTTACAAGTTTCAAACTTAAAGTTTCTTTAATTATCGGTACATAAATGTGATAAAATACACGATGTTCGATATTATTATTAATGCAAAGAAGTAAGCTACATCCTTCGAAAATTTCATTGATATTGGTTAATATTTAGAATGAAAAGTTGGCACTGAACTTAAAAACACAAATTAACAGGAAAATGGATTTTAAAATCTTATTAAAAATGAATGCCAGTGCAAGACAACCATTAAAATTCACCAGCACCATAAGTTTTCCCTTCCTGCTCCTGTAGGGTTTCTCCTGGTAATTTCAAGACCAGGGTAGCATTTTTCTTGAATTTTTCCCTCTGCAGGTAGCATCTTGTGGACTGTTTTATCCGTCCTTGATCTCCAGATAAGCAAATCTTCTAGGACGGTGATAAAGGAGTCCTGGGACTTTTTCTTTATTCTGTCGTAAGACCATAAAAGTGTCACTTTTTTCTTCTGGGCACTTTGTCGACATGGCAGTGTGCAAACCTTCATTTGCATTTTGTGTTTTCCCATTAATGCGTCTTGCCAGTAGTGCATCAGATGCAGGTCTCCGATAGATACGTCCTACTTTGATCACTTTAGCAGCTGTCCGTGTGTCACAGTACCATACACAGTCCATATTTCGAACATTTATTAGGTGAACTTGTAATTCGAATGCAGCCAGATAGGTTCGTGAGCTAAGAGTAAACACTGCAAAGTGATGGAAGAGCCAAAAAAATTTTTTTGAAAAAAAAAAAGTTTTGCGGTGGAGTCTCTCCTTGAGGCACATGTCTTCATGGTTGCTTCATGAAGATCACGTCGATATCTTCATTCATTTTTCTCGGAACTCTGCTAATATTCGTTCCTGACAGTACCTCTGCAGAGAAGAATCCAAAATCGCTTCGAACTGAAACGATGACGGCTCTGCTGCATACTTACCTATTTCAGTTGGCGGTTTTTGTGTTTCCTAGTATGAAGGGCAATTCAATATTATTTGTGTCTCTGTGAATTTTAATGATGCGGTTGTCTTTAAAATGCGATACCAATCCCAAGTGTGTTCACGTTGTAGCTTGCACAATGGAATTCTTAATTGTTTCCTACGAATATTACTGGGGGGAGGGGCGGTATGTTTCATACAACAATTTTTTTAGCATTCAGCGTCTTTATTGCGAACGTTTTGGAGTAGCTTGATAGTCCTCGATTGGAAGCATGTCAACAAGCAGTGCGCTTGGAGGAAAACAAGCGACAAATGGTAAATGTCAATTATTAATCAATGAACGTGTTTTATTCATTATATTTCTGAACAGTTTGGAGGTAAAATACTTTTGCTGCAAAAAAATTCAGCAGAAATTCCTATTTTATTCCATCTATTAATAAAAGTTGAATTTATTCAGTTCACAAAAACTTAACACGTAAACAGTTTCACTATTTCATTGTAACTTACGGGGATTTTAAATAAGTATTCTGTTATGCCCCCATACACCATCCTGATTTCAAAGTACGAACTAACACTACGAAAAAATCTCTAATTGAGCTGAAAGTGGGTTAAGTATTGTTTCTGACGACATAAAACTGGGTGACACGAATGATTACAGAAAGTGGTAAGGCATTTATTAAACGAGATTGTAATACAAGTTTTCAGTCTAGAAGGCAAGCTTCTTCATGAGCAGGTACATGGTCTGGTCCACCTCGAAGCCGTGCAGGTTGTTGGCGTCTCCCTGCAGACGCATCAGCAGGCCGCCGAACGAAACGTACGCTGCCCTGAAACACACAATTATTCGTTAGTGAATGATCATAAACCACAACCAAAATCATACACTCTGTATAGCACAAGATACTTTTATAAAAATTGTTTGTACTATCATAACTTGCATTTCAGTATTCAGTGAGAAGAGCCACGAACAAAGATAAATCAAAAAATATGTTACAACGCGGTTCGTGACAGGTTGAAGAAACAGTTGATAAAACGAACAAAAATTTGAATGACTACTTTTATGCAGTAGTTAAAGCGTATCATCCACCATCGTGGACTCTTTGAAACAGTAAACCTCAGCTAACTAAACGTTATACGTATTGGCAGTTTTAGTTCCGCTTTAGCTTTCTACAAATTCTCGTACCGTCAATCTTCTGAACCTCCATGCATTTTTTCTATTTTTTTCTGACACTTTCCTTACAATACTTTGAACAGTCTGTCACTCCTTATTATTCGTCTTCGGAATCCTTCCTTTTATCTGGAATTAATCAGCGTTTTTCTCTTGGCCTACAACTTACTTCACAGCTTTATTTTTCACTATACCCACGGCCCGCATTCCTGTTGTTCTATACCAGCGTTGAAATCAAATTAATATGGCAAACGGGCAATAGCCCTTGAACTATTATGTCTCGACGCGAACTCCCACCTATTTTTCTGGAGTTACTTCGTTGATTTTCAACTTAACCTAATAATTTTATTCCGGAAAACCCATTATGTTTAATGCTGGCATCGGTCTATTACTAATTACTAAACCGGTTTTGCTTGCTCCATTTCCCTTTCAAGGTGGATTTTAAGTTCCTCATCGCTGACGTAATTAGCTTCAAACGTCCAGTTGGGCAGCAGACTTCAGTAAAGTTACAGATTTCTTACGGACATTTGTTACTTTTTTTCCGCATTACGCTGCATAAATGTTATTTTTCGAGCAAAAACTGTCTCGCTAGTGGAGCATGGATATCTCACGTACAAAAGATAGTGGCAACAGTGTAGAAATGTACTTAAAACAAAATCTGGATGTACAGAAAGTACTAAAAATGTGCAATACGAAGTAATCGATTAAAAGAAGTGACGTACGCGCTGAAGTTTGTTGAGGTATACACGAGAGGCGGCGAAACAAGCTATAAGCGTCAGATCTTGTCATTGCAGCCGCGAGAAGTGCACACAGTTTCGTTCATGCTCAAAATCATGACATCTTGCCCTTTAACTCTACACGTTGTCCGAAGAAACAAAAAGAACGAAGTTCAGGGTTCAGCGTCTCGTAGACTGCGAGACCATTAAAAATGGCATGGGAAAGGATGGGGAAAGAAGTAGGCCGTATCGTTTTTAAAGAAATCGTCCGTAATAAGACTTAATCGATTCAGGGATTCATCGCAAAACTTAAATCTGGGTGTCAAGGCTTGGTTTGAACCTAGCAGCCCCACAATATGAGTCCAAGGTCTTAACCACTGTGCCATCTCATTAAATACGCAGTCCGAGTGGTAGTCATTGTCTAAGCGAAATATTTGAAATGCTTGGAGATGATCGCCGTGTTTGTATATTCATTCTGGGCAGTACTGAGTGCAGGGCGGATAAGTTTCATGTTGTAAGAAGGTCCAAAGTTATGACGCCGACTCTAGCCTATCACGAAAGAGCAAGTGACCTAGTAGAGGAGTACATGGCCATTTCTAAACCGGGAGTTCATGCCTTTTCCCTCAGACTCTCTCCGTATTAAGAGAAGGTGGTGAGTTGGAAGATCTAACAATTTAAACGACGAGGAGGGGCTACTACGTGTTTGTCGATGAGGTTAAATGTTCCATAAATTTAAGGAGAGATTATTTTGCAAACTCAGACGTATGGTAACAAGTGCGGAAACGTGTATTTAGTATACTGACATACCGACTGAAAGACAAAATTAAATTGAAAGTTCGAACATGAAAACAGACCCTTGTGTGTGTTGAAATGGCGGCATGTGAAAATAATGGCGGCTTGTGTGAAACCAGTTCATACAGCGTAAAGTTCAGCAACCTAAATTACGAGATAGGTGAGCTACAGGGGGAAAGTATCCGAGACTGGTGCACCCGTCAGATGAGTGTTTTTTAGGCGCTTCGCCACGCTCGTTTAGTAAGACTGCGCTGGTCCCCACTGTCCGCCTCAAAAAATAGGATACGGAAACAGTTAAAATATAATTACGCACTGAATAAAGGTTACACGTTTCACACACGTGACACACGACTTCCCTCCGTAACGTAATGGACGAGTGCCGTGACAGGAAAGGCATCCAGGAAAGTTCAATAAAATAAATTTGCCATATATTTGAGTATAGTGGTTCCTTTTTATAGTACCACATCTACAACTACATACATACTAGATGGGATTAACGCCAAATAAAAATCTGTATTGACCATGACGCGAGCGGTGGAACACGTGGAGCTATAAAAACAACAGCCACAGTGTAGCCGTGTAACGTGAATTCAAAAATGGTTCAAATGGCTCTCAGCACTATGGGACTTAATATCTAAGGTCATCAGTCCCCTATAACTTAAAACTACTTAAACCTAAATAACTTAAAGACATCACACACATCCATGCCCGCGGCAGGATTCGAACCTGCGACCGTAGCGGTCGCGCGGTTCCAGACTGAAGCACCTAGAACCGTTCGGCCACTCCGGCCGGCGTAACGTGAATTGCTTAACTCGGCCTGGCCCAGCTGAAAACATCCGCTACTCTCAATAGCGCACGCGTTGCATCTTCGTCAAATGAGCACATCCAGACACCGCTTCAGAGTCGGATGGTATCACCTGGCATTACTAGGCTGCTGCCTCTTCCTTTCACAGTATGAAAAGTGAGAATTCCTCATTTCATGAACAGATTGTGAAACTCTGCCTTTTATAGTAAATAGGGCCACGTATAAGTTTGAATGATGGAACTCTGTAGTTCAACGTCCCGTCGACCTGGCAGTCATCACACAGGGAGTATTGGCTCAGCCGGAAGGAAAGCTGCCATCGCGACCTTATTCAAGGAACGAGCCTGACATTTACACCAAGGTGACAGAAGTCATGGGACAGCGATATGCACGTATACAGATGGCGGTAGTATCGCATACACAAGGTATAAAAGGACAGTGCATTGGTGGGGGGCTATCATCTGTACTCAGATGATTCATGTGAAAAGGTTGTCGACGTGATTATGGCCGCACGACGGGAATTAACAGGCTTTGAACGCGGAATGGTGGTTGGAGCAGCGAAATTTGGAGTTAATGGACTGTGGCAGCAGACGACAAACACGGAAGCCTTTGTTAACAGTACGACGTCGCCTGCAGCGCCTTTCCTGGGATCGTGACCATATCGGTTGGATCTTGGACGACTGGGAAACCGCGGCCTGGTCAGACAAGTCCTGATTTCAGTTGGTAACAGCTGCTGCTAGAAGTCGAGTTTTGTGTAGTTCCCTCGAAGCAGTGGACTCAAGTTGTCAAAAGGCACTGTACAGGCTGGTGGTGACTCCGTAACGGTGAGGGCTGTGTTTTCATGGAACTGAAACGATCATTGACTGGAAATGGTCATCTGTATGTCGATCTTTTCAGAGAGAGTTGCAGGACTCGGCTGTTCACTACAGACTGTCAAATCAAACCCGTTTCAGCCGTCTAATTACACTGCTGAAAGGTGTTTGATTTGACATTCTGCTCGGAAATAACCATGTTCGACTACTTGGAGACCATTTGCAGCCATTCAGGGAATTTTCGTTCCCAGTGATGTCATGTCACTGGGCCAAAATAGTTCGGAATTCGTTCGACGAACATTCCGGACAATTCGAGTGAATGATTTGGCCACCCAGATCGCCCAACATGGATCCCATCGAACATTTATGGGACATACTCAAGAGGTCAGTTCGTGCACAAAATCCTGCACCGGCATCACTTTCGCAATTACGGACGGCTATAGAGGCAGTGTATGGCTCAATATTTCTGCAGGGGACTTCGAATGTCTTGTTGAGTCCATGCCACGTCCAGCTGCTGCAAAAGGCGGTTCGACACGGTATGTGGACGTCACATCAGTGTATCTGCATTTATATAATCAGAATGATCGGACAAGGATGAATGGTAGACTACTGAACCATTGAGCGACATCGCTCACTGACTGCTTCTGGAGGACGCCTAGTTCTCAGAGCTTTGTTGACAATCAGTAGACCGGTTATAATAATTAACCCCTTAATACAAGGCAATGCTACTAATTTCGATCGTTTTGGTACGCACACATGAAACTTAACAATGGTAAATACCACGCTGCGGAGCAACAAATTACTTGTACAGAGTGAGTTTTAACCTGGGACCTCGCGATTATTAACTCAGTCTTGTTCAGTGGTCCCAGTCATAGAAACCCGTATCCGATAGAAGTAAACGTACGCCACGACAATACGTCGGAGGACCTAGTTGACGTGTGGCGGCGATATGGTGAAAAGGTAAATGAACTAGTAAGGCTGTCAGACTGGGGTGGTATTTGGGAGAAAGACGGAGAAAGGTTGGGCGGCGAGCGCAGGTGCGAGCAAGTCCGTTATTTATGTGATTGTGGCATGGGGACAGTAGGGAGGCGCGCGGGCCGGCGCGGTAGGAATGCGGCGCTAAACATAGCCGCCAGGCCGGCCGCGGCGAGCGGACACCGGTCAGCTGCTGACGCGCTGGACAAGCCGGCGCCAGCCGTCCTCGGGAGCCATTCGGCGGCTGTCGGCAGTATTTTACGTTAGCTGAATTACGGGAAAATATGTTGCTAGCACGGCTGATGTGATGTAATCCTCTAAGGAAAACGTCCAAACAGGGTGATCCAGTTCGAGGACAAACGTTTCACTTGATGTATCAAGTAGAGATGGGTGTCACGGATGATATGATAAAATATTTTGGACCCACAATAAATGTCGGATGCTAAGTAATGATTCATTAGAAACTGCAGTTATAAATAGGGAGGATAAAGACTTTCATTTTTCTTCCCTTTTCTCGTTTTAATTCATTTTTATTATACATTGGCAAACCCGGCAATGCTTCGCAATTGCTAAATATGTATGGGAGTTGGATATACGTCTTAACCTCCTTCTTCCCGTATCTCTATCCCTCTCCTCCATCTCTGTGTCCATATCCTCCTCCCCCGTCTCTCTGACCATATTTATTGTTATCAAAAACGGAACCTTGATTGGGAATAGAAGTCAAAATGAATGGGTAAGTCGGGTGGAATCATTACTACACGGAGTATGTGATAGGCCTTTCCAGCTACTGGATCTAAGGGAGTAGTAGCTTTATTTTTTTGTATTTCGCATGTTTTTTATCTACGAACAGGTAGGATTATAAAGTTAGCCATAAACACAACTTTGTGTTTCTGTTAAAAATGACACCTAAAAGGAAAACAAAGCCGCACATTTGGCATCAATTCAATCTTTGCAACACACCAAAGGTATGATCACCACAATAGCACGAGTTTGGCCGTCTGTTTTGTCGACGTCTCAAATTATTTTGTGCGTAAGCTTCAACTGAGCTAGTCGAACTTGATTGTATCCGCCGTTCCGGAATCATCCCCGATAGCGCTTCAGAATTTCTTATTCGATTTGCCTCCAAACGCGGTCTACGCTCTTCGTCAGTCTCACTGACTCGATAACCATGTAGTTGCCTTGCACTGCGCGTACGCTGACCGATATTTGGACGCCACACTGGTGGCATTTTTTCCAAAGAAATAAACCAAGAACTGAATTCAACTGATTGTTTACAGAACAGCAAATTGCTACGAACTGACATCAATTCAATCTTTGCAACACGCCAATGATATGATGACAACCAATAACACACTAAAATATCATCTTCAATTGTATTCTTTTCCGCAAAATATCAGTATTCAATGCGGAATTTCTTGTTGTTACGAAAACATCCGACAGCACAACTGTCACACTGAACGTCACATTTCTTTCATACCATCCAAATTTCCGACCGTTCTACTGGATTTTCCAAAATTTTTCTTTCATACAAACCTTGTCCCGACAATTACAAAAAGACAGACAAATCAGTCGAGCCGTTCTCAAGTGGTGATCTTTCATGAATGCGGCAATTGATTTTTATTTATATAGATGTATGTGTACAATTTAGCTGATGACACTGACTGACCTATTTACTAAGAACTGCTGACAAATCAAAACATAGCATATACGATGTAATGACTCGAAGTATGGTCAGATTGAAAACTGCTGTTTTAAGCTAAAACTTTACTACTTTCAAAGAGTTTCAGGCTCCCTCTTCGAGAGATTCTACAAATCAATTGATTTTAAACGATAACGTGACGTAATTCTTGCAGACTAATATAATATACAAAGATGTGCAAAACTTATGTACCAAAGTAACTTTCGCATTATGTGTCACTGCCAAGTAACATAGATCGAAGAAACTTGGACCATACACAGAAAGATCTATTCCTGTATAGCACAGAAGTTAATTGAAAGAATTACGCAATGAGACGAACAGAAATGACATATTTTATTCAAAGACGATAAATACAGTGAATTCACCGCCATTTACGATAGTCGCCTGGACATTACAAATATTCCTGCGTGTTTTGATCTCTCGCTATCTGAGGATACGTCCTACACGTCGAACAACATTGTTTTCGTGGTCCAGCTGTTATGGTATGGGCTCATGAAGTTGCATGGACGTACTGACATCCAAATCTTTGCATACGGTGCACTCGCCGCTCAGTGTTATTGTGGCACTGTACTCCTTCAATGTTGCATTCGGCCATGAAGTCATTTTTATGGAAGACAATGCGCGACCGCATCGAACAGTGCAAATGGGGGAGCTCTTGCAACGAGAAGATAATGGGCCGAATGGACTGGTCCACCTTTAATCCCATCGAGCACACGCGGGATGCACTGGGTACACGTACAGTAGGACATGGTCCAACGGCACTCCAGCAGTTGCCAACCACGCTGGTAAAGGGAGGGATGGAAGGCCCTAACATTAGCCACCTGCGGTGATAACACATATCATTAAGAACAGTGTCTAGTCGTTTGTAATGTGCTGGAGACTACCTTAAATAGTGGTGAATACAGTGTAATTATTGTCTTCGAATAAAAGTGTTATTTCTGCTCGTCTCAATGTGTATTTGTTTCAGTTGACTTCAGAGTTATGCTGTGGCAGAACTTTACATCTATGGTCCCATTGTCATCGATCTATGTTAATTGGCAGTCACACATCACCCGAAAGGTATTTTCGTCCCTAAGTTTTGCTCACCAGTCTAATTAATAGAATAACAAGCTCCAGAAATCTGGAGTAATCCAATTGGGGATAACTATAATATTTAATTTCGAGTATATGACGACGCCGTGTTATCAGGATATGTTTTACTGTACTTTATCATTATCTCTATTCACACGAAACCGTTTTTTAAAACGGGGACGTACTCATTCCGAATTCTTCAGATGTCTTTTAAGAACATTACATGTTTAGCGAGCCAAAATGCTATACAATTTTCATGTTTTAAACCAGATCCCAAACTAGAAGCAAATTCTGCACATAACTTCAAAGGGCCTATTAAATGAACGTTTTAGAAGAAACAGTAATCTCCATAAACAAATGTAAATGTCCAGACAAAATTCTTAACAAAGAAACCAACTTAAAACATAAATTTATACTGACAACTTCACTGAAATTGCAGAACACGACAATGGATAAAACAAATTTGCAGGCAAAGACAACGCCAGCAAGCATTAGCAAAGAATTTACCACTACCACATACAAGTGCATAAATGAATAAGCTGATATGTAACCATGTAACGTCGTTGACTTAGCTGCAAAAGGTGTCAAATTTACGAAAAGTATTAAAGTCTCAACGAATACTGCTAAGAAACAAATTCCAATGCTTAGACATTACATATCTACAATTCCGCCTACGCTACGCCTATGATACACAGCAGTAAAAGGTATTAGACAGCGACAGCGTTAAATATGTGTTATGGAAGTAAATATGACATAAGATATATACAAAATTGTTATTAGTTACAAACAGACACAGATATATGCAGTAACAACTCCGTATGGCGTCGAAATAAACTTAAATGTTTGCTTATTCAGTTACGGAATTCAGTATCCGTGGCGTACCAAATCAACTTCGTGGTTAAAAGTTTCGAGAAAAAATGATAATACTATCAGACGAACATACTTCAACAGTTCATGCGTTATAGTAGGACAGACAATACATTGCACCACCTATGTTTCGAATACACACAGCACTAGTTTAAATCATTGTGCTAAATTAATTCAGTGGGTTGTACACGTTTAGTTATACTGTAAATTTTATACACTACGCTCAAAGGCGAAAGAACTGACAACTTTAAGGAACAGTTTTTTATACATATCTGGAATTTAACCATCCGCCATGAAAGTCGGGCACACTGACTCAGTAAGCATGGTGCAGCGAGTACGAAGTGGAGTATACGTTCCACTCCTTCTGAACACAACTGCAGTGCCTTGACCACACCGCCAAAAAGACACTATCACTGCATAATAACAAGTCAACTCCAGACGCATAGGAAGTGACTTGCCCGAGGTGCAAAAAGTTTTGTGATCGACTCCAGTGCGAGTGTGAAGTAAAGATCGTTGGATACAGTCACGCTGCTATCTCTTCTGTTTGTCGCCATGTCGAGGATAAATACCAACGGTCACACTAAATATATACTGCTTCACAACTGCTAATGAACAAATGACGCCTGCTACGGAACAACCGACCAATCATAGGAAAAAGAGGTGTAGAGGGTGGGATGCGTTAACTGCAGCGAAGCCTGTGCACGAACGCACGCTCTATATGCATTCGACAAGTTCGTGCAGTACGGTGTGTGACGATGATTGTTGTGGAACCAATTAGTGCTACATTCTGTGTGGTACGGCATTATGTTTCAAGACATTATTTGAGTATTTAGAATCATCGACATGCTACTAGGTAGCTCGAAGCCGGTCAAAGTGCCACTACTGTGGCCACAGTAATGGGTGTATCCAGAAGTGACATATCTCGACTAAGAAAGGCTACTGAAGGTGGAAATGCTATCCGAAAGCATGTCGAATGCCGTAGGTGGACCACAACAATACAAGAGGACCGAAACGTAGTACCGTTGGCGAAAAGGAACAGAGCGTTGCAGACCTTGCAACTGCTACCGGTACACCTGTGTCTGCCAGAACCAATTGCAGCGGTTAAATCAGGCTGGTTTGTACGCTCGGAAGCCTGTTAAATGCATCCTATTTCACCTACGCCATCGTCGAGAAAGAGTTCACTAGTGCAGGGAGCATGTTGGTTGGGGTCAGCAACAGTGGTCCAGTGTGACGTTCTCCGATTAATCCCGCTTTACTGTGGCTAGTGATCCTGGCCACCAGTTAGTGAAGCGGGAGAAGGGAACACGTTACACACTACAGAATGTTCATGAAAGTCATCAGTATGCCCTTGGCGTTACAGTGTGAGCAAACATTATGCACAATGGCCAAATACAACTGTATATTTTTCCGCGAAGTACTGTTACAGCACTGCGGAAACGCAGGGAGATTATTCTGGATCATTTCCGTCTGTTGAGGAGAGCGGTAGATCGCGACTTCCTGTTTATGGAGACTAGTGATGCAATATTCTCCAAGGGGTCAACAGTTTGGTAGCCAGCATGAATAACAGGTGCAAAATGTGTATTAATGTCCGAGGAGGGCATATTCCTTACTTAGAGTCCGACATCGACCCTTATGACCTGTGTCATACGTGAACGTTATTTATGTCTGTTATCCTCCTTTCCCATGTGGTGAAATCTGTACCATTTTTCATCATGAATACACCACTCCACTTACGTTATCTATGCCCTGTGTTTCATATCGTCTAGCATTGTGATTATTCCTTTCCAACAATTCTCTGATCCTTAGCAATTGTCAAGCAGTGTAATCAGTTACGGCGTTCATGCTGGTACGTAAAAATTGTCAAGACGATTATTTCAACATGTATCCCGATTGCTCTGTCTTCGCTGCATGTCGTCACAATAGTAAAATGGCACATAAAGTACATCCTGGTCTGTATTCGAATCTGCTTTGAAACGCACGTAAGATCCAGCAGCTCGTTCTCTCACAAATGAGGTGTGAGACTTCATAAAAACTGGAGTCCCTTACACGAGGACTTCGTCTGTTGCTCTGTTATTCTTGTAATAACACGAAGATGTAAGAGCTGCTTCGGTTACACGTCACCTATTTTTCTCATCACTACCAAAAGTAACTGTTGTGTTAGCAGAAGAGCCAACACCGCGTTACGAGAGGAGGCCGAAATGCACGCGTTTTAGCTCACGCAGGCTGGCGTGAGGAGGGAAGAACTATACTGACGTGAGGTCTGGAACATGAAAAGGAATGATAATTCAGAAAGCGGACATAATTGCTTTGATACTTAACTTTAATCCATTAATGATTAATGTCGCTCTTGACGGTACATGATTCACAATATTATCTGTTCCGAATACATTCTAGAAGAATGCTAGGTCGTAGCAAATGACGCAGCTGAAAGCTATGCTAAACTGCCGTCTCTGCAAATGAGAGCGTATGTAGACAGTGAACCATCGCTAGCAAAGTCGGCTGTACAACTGGAGCGAGTGCTAGGGAGTCTCTCTAGACTAGACCTGCCGTGTGGCGGCGCTCTGTCTGCAATCACTGATAGTGGCGAGGTCCGACGTATACTAACGGACCGCGGCCGATTTAAAGGCTACCACCTAGCAAGTGTGGTGTCTGGCGGTGACACCACAGTAACCATTAAATTGAAAGGAGGAATTATTCTTTCAACATTCGGATAGTACGCAGGGACAAAACGTAGAAAGACTTTGAAGTGTGTTTAGGGTTTTATGTAGGTTCTGGTTCGGTCCTTGTAGTTGAAGAGGAGTCAGAACACTTCGTGAGATGTTACCAGACGTAACGTCAGACGAATTTACCTTTTTTATTTAATTTAGTCGCCGTAGACGTCCTGCTAATCAGTGCCTCTGAAATTCCGTGTGTAGCCGAGGAAACGCTTGACCTTTTCGCGTTCTACAGCTATTGTTGGAGCAAAAGAAGAAAACTTCTACTCACGACACGAAACAGCACTTCCACTACTTTCCTTTCAAAAACATATATTTCCTTGAATGGGCGTACAGATCACTCGAGTGAGTCATGAATTAGAGTAGAACACAACTTTTCATACGACATAGACCTCGAAGGCTCAACATGATATCCCAGATTAGAATATATTTTGTCACAAAACCATCTTGTCCTTTGTTTTCATTCTTGGAGAGTGTTGTTGCCCCTTGATGGCCAAGCCGCGACATTGAAACGTAAAAAGTTCTGCCCACAGCAGTTAAAGCCGTTTACTTGTCATCACACCTTGCCGTTTTCGTATTGCACACCTCTCGTTTATTGTCTACACACACCTGCGCACAATATATGTTCAGCGCTTTACTCCCTATTTAATATTATGCTGTCTCGATCGTCTTTCCTTGTACTACACATGGAGTATGAAATGCCGTTTGCTTAAACTGCATGTAACAGTCCAACTTCTTATGCGAGTGTCTGAAACTTCCGTTGACTTTCAACGGAGACACGAACATCACTCGACTGCTACCTGTGAAAGAGACATCGTAGAAGAACAGAGAGCCATTTAGTTCGATGAACCGCCAACCCTAGGGCAGTCTATCTCTACTCGGTCATTAAGACACCAGAAAACATCAGTACTTTGGTAAACACTTCACAATAAACATCGCACAGCCTCCTGCGAAAACCATTCACCATCTTTAGAGTTATAATCACCAGACGACCCCAAACTTCACCAGTTCTTCGCTGGCTGTCTTGTTCCGTGGATAATGAGACAGAAACAACAAATTCCAGCAGTGCAGTGGTGGCATGGAGCTGGTCGGCGCTGTCGGCACATGGCGGGTCGCAAGGCAGTGCGGATAGTGGCAGTGAGCCAATTCCACACAACCAGCTAACCACACTGCCACTGCGGCCGCGCGCTTCCCGCTGGTGTCGGCCTCCTCCATCCGGCGACGTGGCACAGCAGCCAGCACACAGCGGCGACACGGAGTGTGTACTGCCCATCACTCGTGCTGAGTCCCCGCCACCGCAGTCTCATTCCATCAGGGCAACAGTCGAAATGTCTCCTCCTTCGTTTGCCGTTACGAAAGGGGGCGCTTCACACGTGAATCTGGGTATGTTGCATACAAGCGTCTACTAAGCTCATTCTTGTGGGATATGAAAAGCGGCAGCGCACGTTCGTGAATAACTCCGCGAAAGATTTTAATGAAGAGAGCTAATTTACAGTATGCATGCTGAATCCAGGCATTGAAAAACTTAAGAGGTGCAGGGTTGGTCGGACTCAAACTACATCTAGCTGCTCCGCGGGCAGTGCCACATCGAGAAAGTTAGGCAACACGCCTCACGCGCTCAGAAAGGCGCGTCCAACGAGTTAAAATTTCATAGAGTGGCTGAGATACTAGTTATAGCGCTCCTAGCGGCAACCAACGCTGACTCGGCCGCCATGTTCTCCTTAGTCAAAACATTAGGAAAGCGTTACTGTTGTTTGTGTTGGAAGTGTGTCAGCTGTTGTGATATTACTGCAATATTTAACTTTTCTAGTTGACTTTTTTGTTACAAAATATAAAGTCAACATGCCTGCAGTGTGTTCAGCGTTCAGCTGCACAAATCGCAGCGATAAAACAACAAATATTTCATATTATAAGTAAGTATATTAGTACCGATATACGACACACGTTTTTTTGATGTTTATTAAAGTCATTTGCATTGAAACTGTAATTATGCTTAAGACAAATGCAGGAAGTAATTTAGTTATCATTGATTACAGATTTCCTTTAAAAGATAAGGAAATTACAAAAAGATGGGTTATAAATATGAAGCGAGAAAACTGGTTTCCTACTACAGCCAGTTACCTCTGTTCAGCTCATTTTGAAGAGAAATATATGTACCACACAAATGTCCAGAGGCGCCTTTTGTCAAAACCAGTACCTACTATCTTTAACTTTCCACCACATTTACAAAAGCAAGATAAAGTATTACGACCACAACCCAGAAAGCGATCTTTCGACAATTTGCAAGATAGTGCTATTACAGTGACATCATTAGCACAAAGTAAGTCAATAATTTAATTTTACTCCGTGTTCTTATTACTTTGAATTACATACTTTCTATTATAATCTTATGGTGTAACTCTGTTATAAACTTATGATGTAACTACATTCTTTCAGTGCCTGTCGGACCCACATCTGTTTCTGCTGGCCACAATTACTGTCTACCAAGCCCTAAGAAGTTGAAAACACAATATAACAGAGTACAAGCAGAGAATGTGCGACTAAAGAAGCGGATAAAGCAAATGAAGCAACTTAGTGTACGACACAAAAGAAGAATAGTGCAGTTACAGACTTTAGTTGCTGGTTTGAGAAGAAGGCTATGTAGTTCAGTTTCTGATATGTTAAACAGTGAACAGGTAGTTGGTTTGTTGAAGGAGCTATTGGAACTTCAGTGCAGTGCTAAAGTATGCCATTATTCTCAGCAAATAAGGAAATTTGCCCTGACCCTACACTTTTATTCTGCCAAGGCATACAGCTACTTACGGAAATTTGTGAAATTACCCCACCCAAGAACGCTTCGACTTTGTTATTGAATTACTATGCTTGTGTTAACTACTTGTAACACACATTTCAAATAAATTCTCGTTCACAGTGTACTGGTTTTTGAGGCTTTGACTGTTTACTTTGAAAGAGCGACAAAAATATCGCATTTCTGCGCCCGTTACTGTTTCTAATAGTTAACCACAGCATGTTTAAAAGTTTCACCGTAATATTCTGGTGGTACCTGCTCTAATTGCATTAATTTATGGGCAACAAGTAACGTTATAGTGGATGGACAGACTTATTTGAGTTGTCTTGTAGTGTTATCTACATCGAAAAGTTTAGCCA
This sequence comes from Schistocerca americana, assembly GCF_021461395.2. Classification (NCBI taxonomy): domain Eukaryota; kingdom Metazoa; phylum Arthropoda; class Insecta; order Orthoptera; family Acrididae; genus Schistocerca; species Schistocerca americana. The sequence continues at coordinate 677,222,172 of NC_060119.1, forward strand.
TATTTCGACAAAAACATCCCTTTTTGCTGTCAGTGTACACTGAAATTGCTTGTTTTAGAAAAAATAAAGCTAGTATAGGCTATTTCAAGTAAGTCAAACGCAGTTACAAGGGGGCGGGACACAGTAGACGAATGCCTTGACTAAAGAAAACATGGCGGCCAGAACTTCAATTTGCTTCAAACATGGCGGATCTATAGCCACTCTATGAAATTTTAACTCGTTGGGCGCGTCTATACCGGACGCGCCGCGCCGCGAAAACCTAGGAAAGATGTTTGGCGCAGCCAGTATAATCGTCAAATCACGCCGCTCTGCGCCGTGCTGTGCAAGAACGAACAATTCCTCGCTGTGTCGGTACATCAAAGGAAAAGATTCGTTCCTGCGCCGCTCTGTTTGGAGGGACACTCTTGTTTTCCATTGCTATTTATGCGCGTGTGCACTGAAACATTACTACGCACCTACGGTCACATTGCTCCATTCCGCACAGCTCTTCGTCGTAGTGCGCTGCTCTGCGCCGCGCGTCGCGTGAGGTTTAACCGTAGCAGTCGTCTTTAATTCTACACAGTTCAAACGCTGTTCGACGGTACAAGTGCTATCGCCCTGTAACAACACAGGGTACACTGTGGACAATACCTTTATCTGTGTAGTGTAAATCGGGGAATGAAAACTGATCGCTTAAAATAATCTATTCCCAAAGTGTACTGAACTACCGTTCTTGGAAGAAGAATCACTCTTTGTTATTAAAAAGGCTAATGGGAAAGATTCTTCAATACAAGCAAACGAGCATAAACGCCCTTAATGATCGTGATTCTGTTACACAAGCCTCGTCTGTCTGTCCTCGATCTGACTATCCTACTTTGCACACGCTGTACAAAATATTTGCATCTATCTGCACCTATTGCTCCAGTAGAAAGAAGTTTTTCAACACTGCGGCATACAAAGACATGGCTGAGGTCGACAATGGAAGAGGATCGACTTAATGGATTAGCTCTGTTGAACACTCACCCTGACACTTATTGTCCTATTGACGACGTAATTAACCAATTTACCAGGAAGAACAGGCGCACAGAATTCATTACTTAAGGAAGGGAACCACAAACTATTTTATATCATAAGATGCCATTGTCTTGTATATGTGTATAATCAGTTTAAATAAAACTTTCTTAAACTTTGCATGTGACTTTATTATTTTTTATTACGGTAAAAGTAAAGGTCAAGATATCTTTAGCGCCCCCTCCTTGAGGTTTTTCTGTATCCGCCACTATGCCTTGGGCATTATGCTTGTTTCCAAAGTGAAAAAAGCGAAAAGTCTTACTTTGGCATATTTCGATGGTTTTGTTTATTCTTAAAAATACTAGCAATAACAGATTAACACTGGATGTGAATGCCTGAGTACTTCACATCTTAGACGCAGAATCCCAAAACTGTTTCACGGCTAGAGAATCCTAAAAAATTAATACATCAGAGCAATGTGGAGCACATCTTTTTCTCCTTTGTTTTAAATAGTGACGTAATATCGTATCGCGGTGAAGGGAGTACAATTGGAGCGACTGATAGAAAATGATAAACTGTAAATGTACAGCTTCATGATCTCACTGAACCTCAGCCAGACAGAACAACGCATTTAATTTATAAATCCAAAGGGTATACTTACACCGTAAGCTGTCGAAGTATAGAGACGCCATATTGCGCTAAGGCAGTTTTACGCGCGCTAAAAATAGCAGCACACAGTCCAAACTTAGATCTGTTTAGGAAACTCCGTGGGACTACCGAATCTGATGGAGTAATGAAGACCTTCGCTCGACTCGGCCGCGCAGCCCTCATTTGCCTGACAGGCATGTTGTCAACTGGAACTTGTATCGTTACCCTCCGAATTTACAGCCAAAGCCAAGTCTATGGTAGACGTGCTTTGAACATTACACTGCTCCTCGCGAAGTGAGTCTGCTGCAAAAGCAGCCGATCTCCACCCTGCTACTACAACAAACAACAGTCCGCTCTAGCATCGTAGGCCACGATAGACACTGAGGTGACGAAAGTCATGACATATCTCCTAATATCGTTTCGGACCTCCTTTTGCCTCGCATAGCGCAGCAACTTGACGTGACATGGATTCAGCGAGTCGTTGGAAGTCTCCCTGTAGAAATATTGAGCCACGCTGCCTCTACAGTCGTCCGTAGTTACGAAAGTTTTGCAGGTGCAGCAGCATTTTGTGAACGTACTCAACTCCCGCTTTTTCCATAAATGTTGGTATTCATGTCGGGAGATATGGGTGTCCAAATCATTCGCTCGGATTGTCCAGGAAGTTCCTCAAACCAATCGCGAACAATTGCACCCCGGTGTCATGGCGCATTGCCATCCACAAAAATTCCATCGTTGTTAGGGAACATTTACGTCCATGAATGAATGGCTGCACATGGCGTCCAAGTAGCCGACCACAACCATTTACATAAATGATCGGTTCAGTTGGAACGGAAGAGACAATCAGGTCCACGTAAACACAGTCTACATCGTTATGGAGCCACCACTAGCTTGCACAGTGCCTTGTTACAATTTGAGTCCATGCCTTCGTAGGGTCTGCGCCACACTAGAACCCTCCCGTAGCCCAAGAGAGGCACTGCAAGCGATATCGTGCCATTACCAAAGGCCCTTGCGTCGGTCGTCTGCTGTTGTAGCCCATTAACGCCAAATTTCGCCGCACTGTCCTAACGGATACTTCCGTCGTACGTCCCACATTGTTTTCTGTGGTTATATCACGCAGCGTTACTTTCCTGTTAGTACTGACAACTTTATGCAAACGCCGCTTTTCTCGGTCGTTAAGTGAAGGCTACCGGTTACTGCGTTTTCCATGGTGAGAGGTCATACCTGATATTTGGTATTCTCGGCACACTCTTGACACTGTGATCTTCGAATACTGAATTCTCTAACGATATCCCTTGCGTCTGGCTCCAACTACCATTCCGCGTTCAGTGACTTAATTGCCGCTGTATGGCCATAATCACATCGTAAACCTTTTCACTTTAATCGCCTGAGTACAAAGACAGCTATGCCAATGCACTGCCCTTTTATACCTTGTGTACGCGATGCTAACGCCATCTGTATGTGTGCATATCACTGTCCTATGACTTTTGTCACCTCGGTGTAGTTAATGCTGGATAGGCGAACACGTGTCGTGCACCACGCCATTAAGATACGGATTTACTCTCTACTTATCGTTAGCAAGCCTATTCCCAACAAAAATCTTCCGAGAGTAAATTCTTCTCAACTATAGGTCTGCCTTCCAAAGCAAAGATCAATTGCTGCCAAATGTGCAACATAAGCACCGTAAATGCTAATACATTTCAAAGAAAAATGCTTTACAGCCGCACCAAAAAAATTGTTTGGAACATGAAAACAAATGATATCTAGGCGATCGAGTCATATTACAGTTGTCACTGCAAAATAGCATTTTTTTTCTAATTGACCTATCTGCTTTAAAGTTAAGTAACCGAATTGTAAACTCCGCCGTTTGGCAAGAAATTCTTATAGCTTAATTTTAAATTATTAATAATCCATAAAAAATTTAAAATGGCACCCAAAAGTTTGTAACATTGTCTTCATAATGAAATCCTAATTGATATTTACTTTAAAGATGTACGATAGCATGGTGAGAGTGGGACCGAGACAGATTTTCTAGAAGAGGCGTTTCTGTAATTTTTCCTTTGCTGACAGCTTCCGGCGTTGGTGGGTTATAGTTAAGTCATGTGATTGTGACCATGCGTCCTCCTAGTGAAACTACTCATGGCTTGCCGACAATCTGGAGAATTATCGCACAACCAGCTTAATAGCTGCTTACAAGAATAATATACAGAAGAATGGAAAAGAAAACTGTCGATCTGTTAGATGACGATCAGTTTGGCTTTAGGAAAGGTAAGGGCACCAGACGTTGAGGTTGATAATGGAAGCATTACTGAAGAAAAATCAACACATGTTTATAGGACTAGTCCACTTGGAAAACGTGTGACAATGTAAAATGGTGCAAGATGTTCGAAATTCTGAGAAAGTTAGGGGTAAGCTATAGGGAAAGAAGGCCAATATACAATACGTACATGAACCAAGAGGGACCAATAACAGTGGAAGTCCAAGAACGAAGTGCTCGGATTAAAAAGGGTTTAAAACAGGGATGTGATATTTCGTCCCTACTGTTCAGACTATATATATCGAAGAAGCAACGACGGAAATAAACGAAAGGTTCAAAAGTGGGATTAAAATTGACGGAGAATGGATATCAATGATAAGATTCGCTGATGATACTGTTATTCTCAAAGTAAGTGAAGAAGAATAACAAGATCTGTTGAATGGGATGAACAGTCTAACGAGTACAGAATATGGACTAGGAGTAAATCTACGAAAGACAAAAGTAATGAGGAGTAACAGAAATGAGAACAGCGAGAAACTTAACGTCAGGATTGATGTCACGAAGTAGATGAAGTTAAGGAATTCTGCTACCTAGGCAGCAAAAGAACCCATCATGGACGGAGCAAGGAGAACATAAAAACAGACTTAACACTGGCAAAAAGGGTATTACTGGCCACGAGAATTCTAGTAGTATAAAACACAGACCTTAATTTGATGAAGAAATTTCTGGGAATGTACGCTTGGAGCGCAGCATTGTATAATTATGACTAAAAAAAAGGTACGTTTTATTACAGAATTATTCAACATAAACACTGCCATCATACCTTTTGACCAGAACATAATGTTACACATTCATCAAATTTCGACCTCTCCACAATGAACAGGGATAGAGGGACCAATCTCCCGTACGAGACCCTTTTCTTGTCCTACGCGTATTACTGACTGCCGGGTGGAACGCTGCAGTACAAAAGCACCGCCATAAAAATAAATCGTTGGTGAAATGAATGCAACCGTGGAAAGCAAATACTTCGCAGACCACTCAAGTTATCTGGCCGAAAACGAAGAATGAACACACATAACTCGTTCTCTTCCATTTTAATCTGGTTTTCACCGTTGTTTTTTCATTGCTACGAAGGTGACTTGAAAGATTCATTTTCGCGATAACAAACTCGTATCGGTTCGCAAAACGACTTACATGAGCTGTATCAGCAATTAAATCTTTTCAGAAATAGCAGGTCCCTAAAACAGTAATTGTGCACCTTCGAGAATTTTGTATTTACAGATTGTTTGCAGACTGTTATCAGAAATAAGGAAATGTCTACGTCAATTCGGTGTCACCCACTGCGTTTTATTACTCTCTTATTCGTTCTCTGTCGCTCCTTCTTCCTTTCTTCGCAATATTTTATTATTGTCTAAGCTATGACAACCAGGTGAGTTAACTTAAAAATTTTGTGGGTATGGTGCTGCGTCATATTGGAAGCCAACTGTCACTAAATAGAACTTACGCTTTCGTCAAAGTTTTTGTAGCATCCTCCTAGGTCTACTTTTGTTGTCCAGAGTCCATTGTACTTCGTCACGATTCTCTGCTGACTATGGCATTACGTCACAATTTTAAAAAGCCGTTGATCCTACAGGTCTCCCCGGGTGGATGGAGAGGGAAACGTTATTAGATTAGTTTCCTAAGATGGAAAAAGTGAGAACGTACTACTGTCCATTGCTCCTTGCAGTATGAGAAATGACAGAGTCTTCGACGAATGGGGTTATGGGGTTTGGATTCCTCTCCCCCCCCCCCCCCCCCCCCCACACACACATAGGGAACGTATGTTGCGCAGGGCAACTTCTCGCTGGTAACTCTCGTGTTTGTGTTTGTGTTTGTGTGGCCTGTTGGGCTCCGATGCTTGGCAGTCAGGACGGTGCACCGCAAAAACCAATCTAATATCGTTTACCACTGTTCCCTTCTTAGGAGATAAATATTTTTTTTTAAATTGTGACATAATGTCATGTAAAGAAAAGGAATGCAAACGAAATATAATTGATCCAAGACGACAAAGCGTACCCTAGAAGATGGCCACTGCGTCCGTGGCCGAATCGTAGAATTTACTCATTGGCAGGTAATTTACAATACGACGCGCTACCATGCCCAGATAACTTTTATGTCAACTAACACTGGCTGTGGGAGCATAAGCACGCAACCCATCAGAGTATTATGTATATAACTGAGAAAGATATTGGCCCACTACTATCTAATTTAAGAGCAAAACGTCACCTTAAACTGACACAGAATTCGTGAAATTGATCACTTGTTTAGCGCGAATTTGGGCCACTTCATTGCCTGTGGGTTTTATATTATCTTCAACGCTGAGCCTCTCGTAACATACATGATTTATAATCGAAGATCGCTCTCTCTGTGGTATTCCTCTGGTCTATGGCTTCGAAACTTTTTGCGTCCAAGGATCCCTTGAAATGAACATAAACACCCGCGGGCTCCTTTTGCACATAACATCCGACTCAAAGTGAGGGGTAAATGAACTGAAGTTAAAAAAAAAAAAAAAAAAAAAAAAAAAAAAAAAAAAAAAAAAAAAAAAAAGAGAATAAGAATTGTTACTTCTTTTTGAGTATTGACATAACACGTTTTAATTTGCAAACAACGAAATCTATAGGAAGAACTAGCTTGCTTCTTCTTCTTCGTTATGGTCTTCAACTCTTGGGACAAGAATGGAAACTGCGACTCTTATTTGTCTTCATATTCGTTCGCGAAATTTCGTGTTGTTGCCTGCCAAAGCTGGAGAAAACTAGCTCACTTAAGTAGGATGTTATAAAACTAATCCGAATAGTATTCTTCTGCGTCACTAAGCTCCAAAATCCAAGCAGCGACGAGGAAACGGACTTCAGTTATAATGTTGAGAGCGAGTATCAATAAATGTTTTCTGTCCTCCAGTGGTAAGTGTTGTTGAAAGTTTTTTACTGAAGGATCTTTAATCCACTTTTGTTGATCAACTACTTCTGGAAAGTACTTCATTATGTAATCACTGAGTTCAGTTAAATGATCCACAAAAAGTATTCTTCAATCAGCTTCTAAAACCATGTGAAAAGCACGGAAAACGTAATGCACATATTTATCATCCAACTTTTTCTACCACACTAGCAGTTTCTTTCAGAAGGCTGAGATTTTTTCTGACAGTTGCAGTATGTTGTCACTGTCTACAAATACTCTGAGCCCAAATGTTTGACTTGAACATGATGTCCGTTTGATTTGTTCTCGATTTCACACAAAGGGTACGTGTGAAAGTTTTGCAATACAGCTTTATTTATTTAATTTTTTTCGAAGTAATTCCCGCCACATTGAATACAGCTCCCCGTCCTCCGAAACGAGTCCTTAAATCAGTTCTCCCCAGTTTCTGTTGGGAGTAAGGTACACTCGTTGTTCCAAGCACTCACGAGGTTCTCATTATTTGAAAACTGCACTGCTTTTGGCTTCACTTTTACATTAGGGAACAGTGCAAAGTCACAAGGAGCAAGGTCTGGACTGTAAGGAGGACGCTCAAGAAGTTTCAGTCCTGTACCCCGCAAATATTTGGTGCATGCTTTGGCGCGGTGAGCTGGAGCGTTGTCGTGATGGAGGAACCAAGCGTCCATTTTTGACTTGGGTCGAAGGTTCTTCCATCTGTCACGATGTTATTCACATACTGAGATTGTCCCTTAGGAAACTTCTTTAACATCTCCTGGCATCAAGTCACACGTCGTATCATCTGCGCTTCCGTCAATATATGCAGCACCCAGAGACGAATGGTCATGCAGAATCGAATGAACTGATGGTGCATTTAGCCCTACGGTATCCTCTATCTGCTTACCTCTATCTGCTTAGAAGTCACTCGCTTGTCTTCGTCTAGCATTTTCCTCACAGCATCAATGTTTTCCTCCCTCACCGATGATCGTGGGCCATCAGTTCTCTCAGTGTCCTCCAGAGTGAAATTCCCTCTTTGGAATTCTCTGCACCACCGCAATATATTTGTACGATATGGACACACATCCAAGAGTGCAAGAGTCATTTCTTCAAAGCACTTGACTATGTTTAAACCACACGCAAAGTTGTACAGCAAAACTGTCCGAATCTCACTTCGTGACCACGACGCCATAGCAAGCACTTCCAACCAACCCTGCTAGTTAACGACTGCGCCCACAGACTTCACAGTGGCTACAATGCAAGTACGAAGCATTCTCTCAAAACACAGCAATAATCAGCGTCCTGCGACTTATTGTTGCGTCATATAGCAAAACTTTCCTAGTACCCTTTGTACATCCTTAGCACGTGAAAGACAGGGAAATGTACCCTGTCCCCATATAAACGGATATCTGTTTCAAACATCTCGACTTAATTGGGCGACTTTTAATGAAATTTACCACTTCGATCACTGGTTGAAAAACTTGATGAGGGACATGGTTCAAGCTTTGTGATACCAGTACTATTCGGCGGATTAAAATGTGTCCAAATAGCATGAGGAGCCTCTTTACAGATGAGGCTTTGAATCCGATGTAATGGCCAGCCATACCTCTATCTGTACACATGGCTACACAATTTTCCCATATAATGTTTTCTTCCGTAAAAGAGAGTAGTATTTTAAAGAGGTATGTTGCTTTTGTTCCGACTGATATTTTCTTGCAGGAAAGAAGGTGTTAATGAAATCTGTTGTACTGTATAAACCGCACGTAGCAAATTAGAAGCGCATCATTGTGAGTGTGTAGTTTCAATCGATTGAACAGCGGTATCAACATTACTTTTGAGTAGGCGCTGATGACCCTCGCCGTTGGGCGCCCATAACATCCAAACACAAGCTTCTGATCTTTTCAACCAAATTATCAGTGGTGTCGTCAGCCATATTGAGTGTTCGACAATTAATAGCGTTGTTAGACAAAGGCATACTTGTCAGTCGCTTGGCAGGTGACTCATTTATCATAACAGATACCATGTTCAGAGCAGCTGATCAAATAAGGTCTTCTGCTACGATGTGAGGTTCTTGCATTTTGCTACACGGTGGGGACCTTTGTAAGATGAAAGAACACAAGTCACAGAAAACAAACAAAAACGATCTGCATTCGATGAAACTGATCTTCCAACTAACCGCTACTGACTAAAAACAAATAAGTCACTACCATTGGACTGCTATCAACAACGCTGGCACAGCAAAGAGATATACTCGCTGGCTCGCTAAGTTTCGCTAGCCGCATCGCCCCTGAGAGCCACGACGCAAGGCTTGAAAATGCTTGCTCTAGTTTGTTTCTCGTCCGGTTTGAGATCACTTCGCCATCTAGCGAAATACGTTTCCCACTACGGAAATTTGTGACACTGTATTGCATTACAAAGAGTCCACAACAACAGACAATTTTTTTTTATCAATTAGGCAGTAACACAGTCTACATTGTTCATCGAGATTAAACATTTTTCTTTCGAAGAAGAGACGTTTGCGCGGTCAGTCTTCATCGACAGTTCGTTTATGTGAGAGATATGAAAGCAGCACTATGTAAATAATTAAAAACGGAAGAAACACAACCAGTTGACCAAACTGCCAATTTCAAGTTGTGAGAACTTTGCATTCCTCTTTGCGTACAACCAGAAGTCAAATATGGCACACAATTTGTAACAGTACTTTCCACAGTTACAAAATTATTGAATATCAGTGACCACTTGTAGATATATTCTCCTGTTGGCTTCTGTCTTGGTTACTTCGGCCGACGTTCATTTGATAATTTTCTGACGTTTCGCCAGCACGTCAATTTGAGGTAATGGACACTGGTCGGGAATCGATTTTGTGGAAAGCTGTGAAGAAAAATCGTTCTCATGCCTCTGATAGAGAAACTCTTCTGCTGCAAGCTCTTTCCTTTCCATATTTTGGTAGTAGGTAGTACGGACCGAAACAAGACAAAAAGTCTTGTGAAAATGGGCTCGAAAGTGCACACCTGACGAGCTATGGACACTTGTTTAGTAGATGATGTATTTAACAGTAGCAAAGACGAACAAGTGCTCACAGCTCTTCAGGTATGCAATTTAGAGCCCATGTTTACTTACATTTTTTCCGTATTTGGGTCCGTACTGTATCGTACCAAAATATGGAAAGCAAAGAGCTTGCATTAGAAGGGTTTCACAGTCCCAGAGGTGTGAGAACGATATTCGCTTATAGCTTTCGATTATGTCTTTCCCTCAAATTGCCACGTTTATCCTTCGCCATCACGCTACGAGTTTTGTAAAGTCATCTCGAAATCGTCCTGTATAGAGAGCACTTTAAGAAGAAAAAAATTTCGGAGAATCTCAGTTCTTGTCATGCAATGCCTTCTCACATTCAACACTGCTTTAAGTGAACGGAAGTCTCAGCACAATAATTATAATTTAATAAAGCACGGTAATTTTGTTGGAACTCTTGCTGCTAAGTTGTTTCACTTCAGACTTCGTGACTTTATACCTCTTTTTTTAATTCGTAGACACTTTCCACATTTGAAACCTACGTAGTAATGGCCATTGTATTAAAAGGACACGCTTTCGGAAAGTTCTTATTTCGAAATACTGATGAAATAATGGTAACAGATTAAAACGTGTCTGTTGGGAAAGAAACAATGCCAGCGTATTTTGAAATTTTTGTTTGGTGTAGTATCGAGGCACTGTTGGCATCTAAAGTGTCAACATGCGCTGATGTTTACAGCCACAAATATGAAAATCTTCTCTAGCATCTTAAGTCTTCTCCGACTATGTGTGTTACTGTCTGAAAATACACGCTAGTCGCAGGGACGTACACAAATTTGGGAATACTGTGCAAATCCATTTTTTTTTTTTAAATCCGAAGGCTGAATTATTTTTCTTCTGGTAACAAAAATAAATTTACAGAGAGCTATAAAGCTTTTCCGTGGGAAGTGCTTCTTCTTCTCAGTTCTTAAAGTCACACGAGCCACTTTATAAAATATTAAAACGTAAATACATCGTTGGAAGATCTATTTTCTTTTACATCGGTTTCTTCTCCGTGTACCAATGCCACCGATGGCACATCTACTTCCGAAACATGCCACACGATTTTTTAAAAATATTTCAGTAAAATATAAACTTGACTTTGCAAAGCAGAATACGAGAAAGTGGCCTGCCCACCTTTGAGGAAACAGATACGTGAGAACAGTAACAGGCTCCTGCTCTTCAAAATTTCTCAGTTCCATTTCTCATTCAGATAACTGAATTTAGTTTGAAATTCAAAACTTATTATTAACTATAAGGTTTTCCGATGGCAGTGAAAGCACGAGAATCGAATTAATATGCGTATGAAAGATATATACTATTTAAGCATCTCACTGTATGTGCTAGCACGTATGTCTATGCTGTGATAAAGGATGTTCTTGGTGTTCCCTACAGGAAGAGGAGGAGGAGATTACTGTTAAATGTCCCGTTGACAACGAGGTCATTAGAGACGGAGCGCAAGCTCAGACTAGGAAAGGATGGGGAAGGAAAGCGGCCGGCCCGTTTCAAAGGAACCATTCAGGCATGTGCCTGAAACGATTTAGGGAAATCTTGGGAAACCCAATCGGATAGCTCTCGAAAGCGAGTCCAGTGCGCTAACCACTGCGCCACCTCGCTCGGTTAACACCTCTACAGTCCGAAGACTGGTCTGAGGCAGCTCTCCACGCTGGTCTTTCCGGTACAGGCCCCCTGATCTCTCAATAACTACTGCAACCTACATCTAATTACCTGTTGACTGCAGTTAAAGCCTTAGTCTACCTTTATAATTTTTACTACCCACTTCTATACCAAGCTGTAGATTCCTTCACGGCTCAGGATGCGTCCTATCAACCCATCCCTTCTTTTAGTCAAGTTGCGCGATAAATTTCTTTTTCTCTAATTGTATTCAATACCCTTCATTTGCTATTCGTTTTAATACTCACCATTATTCTGTAGCACCTCACATCAGACGCTTCTAACCTTTTCTGGTCTGAAATTTAAATTTGCATTAGGCGTTAACAAATTCCTCTATTTCAGAAAAGGTTTTCTGCTATTGCCAGTCTGCATTTTATATCCTCTCTGCTTCGGCCATCATTAATTATTTTTCTATCCGAATAGGAAAACTCTTTTACTACTTTGGGAGTAATCCAGTTGCCTCAGCATCGTCTGATTTAATGCGACTACCCTTATTTTATTTTTCTTGATAAACGTCGTTATTCTACTCTCTGAGTTTCCCAAATGTCTTCTTGGTTACTGTTACTGCTTCCTCATTCTACAGAATAAAGACCGTCGGGGACAGGCTACAACAATGCGTCACTCACTTCTCACCTACTGCTTCGCTTTCATGTCCTACGACTCTGGTTTTCAAAATGGTTCAAATGGCTCTGAGCACTATGGGACTTAACATCTGTGGTCATCAGTCCCCTAGAACTTAGAACTACTTAAACCTAACTAACCTAAGGACATCACACACATCCATGCCCGAGGCAGGATTCGAACCTGCGACCGTAGCAGCCGCGCGGCTCCGGACTGAGCGCCTAGAACCGCTAGACCACCGCGGCCAGCGACTCTGGTTTTCTTTACAAGTTATTGATAACCGACCGTGAGATCCCTATATTTTATTCCTGCCACCTTCGAGAACTTTAAGGAGTGCATTCCAGTCAATACTTTGTCATAAGCTTGTCCGCGTGTAATTTAGCAAGTTTAAAAATCAACAAAATCACCTATAGTCAAACAGCAAGCTTTTATCGGGATATGTAATTGTTGAAGAACGGCAATTACTTTGCAAATTAGAGCCGTGTGAAGTGAAGTAATGAGAGAGCAGCGGCCAGGCGTTGTGCTGTGGGGCAGGTAGGGCAGTACAGGACAGCGGCCATAGTACAGCACACAGTACCTGGCGCTGGCCGGCGCCCAGCCCCGGCCGAGTATTTCTAGACTCTGCTGCGACCTTTACTGCCCGCGCCTTCTCCTGTCCCGAGACAGCTGGCAGCCCGCTACTGGAATAACCGACCCAACATTACTCGCATCGCGAAAGGAGTCGTTTTACTTCAATTTTTAATGTTAAAGTGAAATAACTTACATAAGTGACCTCACTGATACTAACGTCTGGAGATCTCAATGACGACTGACAAGGGCCCAGTAGAAGGCGCGTAAGAAGTGATCCAAGTCAGCCTGGCTTCCTCTACATTACTATCCGTCGTACGGAAACAGCCGTTTTCATGAATCGGCAAATTTATTTTAACTATGTGGGCGGATACCCTTCTTGTCGTGCATCATCTATCTGAGAATCGTGTAAATTTTTTTCTTGTATTATTATATTTTAAGTTTGACTAACAGCCCAGTATTAGTCTAAACGACCGCTCAAAAACCCTCCTCGGACTAGCCGGTGCACACACGAACGAACGCTAATCGTCTGCCTCATCTCCTAGTCACGTAAGCAGATAAGCAGGTCCACGTTATTAAGTCATCACTTGAGCATCGATGGTCCTATTCAGCTCGTCTGCGGCACGATGAAACAATTTCTAGTGCTGCAGTCTCGGCTCTATTCAGATGTTTCTCAAGACCTCTTGAATTGACGTCTGTATCACTCATTCTCTAAGTAAAGCGATTCATGTGAAAAGGTTCCTGACGTGATTATGGCCGCGCGACGGGAACTAATAGACTTTGAACGCGGAGCTGTAGTTGGAGCTGGATGCAAAGGGCATTACATTTCGGAAATCGCTAGGGTATTCAGTACTCAGAGAGCCACAGTGTCAAGAGTGTGCCGAGAGTATCAAATTTCGGGCAGTACCTCTCACCATGGACAACGCAGTGGGCCTTCACTTAAAGACCGAGGACAGTTGGGCAGCGTAGCATTGCCAGTGCTAACAGACAAGCAACACTGCGTAAAATAAACGCAGAAATCAATGAAGGACGTGCGACGAACGCATCCGTCAGGAAGTGCGATAAATTGTGGCGCTAAAGGGTTATTGTAGCAGACGATCGACGCGAGAGCCTTTGCTAACACGACATCGCCTCCAACGTCTCTACTGGGCTCGTGACCATATCGGTTGGACCCTAGACGACAGGGATACCGTGGCCTGGTCGGATGAGTGACGAGCTGACGATAGTGTTCGAGCTTGGGGCAGACCTCAAGAAGCTATGGACCCAAGTTGTCAATAAAATACTGTGCAAGCTGGTGATGGTTCAATAATGGTGTGGACTGTGTGTACATGGAATGGGCTGGATCCTGTGGACGTTCGGCTACTTTGAGACATTAGCAGCCATTCATGGACTTCATGTTCCCAAGCACCGATGTCATGACACTGGGCCACAACTCTCGCGATTTGTTTGAAGAATGTTCTGGGCAACTCGAGTGAATGACGTGGCCACCCATATCGCCCGACAACAGTCCTATCGATCATTTATGGGATATAACCGAGAGATCAGTACCTGGAACGCTGTCGTGAATTATGGACGGCTACAGAGGCAGCATGGTTCAGTATTTCTGCAGGGGGCTTCCAACGACTTGTTGAGTCTATGGCACATCGAGTTCCTGCACTGCGCCGGGCGTATAGAGGTCCGATACGATATTAGGAGGTATCTCAGGACTTTGGTCATCTCATTGTTTTTGCTTACTTTAACAAGTACAAATTTTTCTAGACCCTATCAATAATTCCCTTACATTTTAGCCATTGGTCACTTCCTGAGATGTAAGACTATCTTACCTTGTCCAAGAAATGTGGCGTTCTCCTCGGCCAATTTACTGAATACTTCGTTTTTTGCTGGTTTTCATTATCCTTCGTGAAATATGTTCTCCCCCGCACCCGTCGCAAACTGTATGTTAATAACGCCTCAGTCAGCCCCCCCAGCCCCCACCTCATCCCCTCTACGAGTTGGCTTCACAGCTTGCTATCGATTAGCTTGCTCGACTGAGATGGTATCTGTACAGCCTTCTCACTTCTGACACAAATTCCTTTAATATTAAAAGATTTGATAAAAGCGACTTAGTTTATGGCCGTGAATGAAAGCGGACTTATTTTGTCAGAACGCTTTTTCTAGATTTTATCTTTCAAAACTGTGTAATAAAAAGGGTGTACTTCTTGATCTGCATTTCTTTAAAAATTCTTAAATTAAACTCCGTAATATTCCAGCAGACTTATTCGATTTGAGAGTACCAAAATTTCACTCTTCGTTAAATAAGAGTTTTTGTATAAATTGAGCACGGAGGTGAAATATGGAGACGGACGTGAAATCTTGTACCTTGGTAATCGTTGACCCCAGTCTCTATGTGAAGGTCATTAATGAGGTCAGGTCTGTTTATTACAAAGGTATTTTTCTATAGGTCCGTCGTCGTCGGTGTACTTTTACCAGTGTATCGTAATTTTCGGAGACATCTTTTAAAACAGTTTCACGTCGCCACCACATATGAATTTTTCATTTTCGTCAATCTATTCTAAAATGCGGTCTCCCCTGTATTGTGGATAACACGAGCGCTATTGAATTGCGATTCTCTCTGAAGCTATAATTTAATTTTGCAGAGGTTTCCGCACGATTAAAGAAGGTTCCGAATAAAATTTCTAGCCTGTTTACTTCCCGTGCAACCTCTGTTTCCACGTCAGACGATTAACGACTTTCTAATGATGCGGATTCACCACCTCCACCAACGCACTGTAACCTGTTTAGTAGTTTAACACCTGAAACGATCTCGGACAAACTTTAATAAACATCGGACAGGTGCATCATGGTGTTAACACGTCCCATTTCCGATTTACAACCAACTGTAGGCACGGCAAGGCATGGCAGTTTTATCAGTAGAATTCTGGGAAAGCATAGCGCAGCTGCAAAGGAAACCTACTACTGCGTACAGCTCAGGTGTTTTGGTTCCGCACGAGATGAATATCGAAACTTTAAACGGCAAGTGTACAGAAAAAGAATTAAAAATGAAAACTGTCTCGCTGTAATAGCAGAACGAATCTTCCACTTATTTGCAACGATGGTAACATAGCGTTCAAATGCGAAAAGCGTGTTTGTAGCGGTCATCAACAACGAAGTGTACAGCTACGTTTTGTGAGGCGGCATACTCGGAGGCGTTCGTTTTTTGCTTTTATCAAAAAAAAATAAAATCAAAATGATTACCAGATGAGCCGTCGTCCAAATGTCGACCCTGGAACGGCTGGAACTGACCTATTTAAAAGCCTTTGCCAGAATGGGTACACGATGATATAACAAATATTTTCTATCAGACTTTGTGTTTTTAAAGTAGCTGTCCAAGTGCTGCTGAATATTTCTCTCGTCGTAACTGAAGTAAAATACAGCACTGTTCCTTACTTATATATTACATTCAGTTTTCAATTATTTTTGGATAAGGGTACAGAAATATACACTTCAAAAAAACTCTTTGAAGAAGTATGCTTACAACATTCTTTTCTTCTCAGAAATCAACTGTGGGAAAGGAGTGATAAATACATCTGTGACATTCACACCACAGTTCCCCGTGGGTAACATATTTGGTGTATTTTTTTGGAAAAGCGCCCCCTCCTGGACGTTGTTATGTGTAGGAGCGAAGAGTCAAATTAAAACCTAAAAAGTGTAATTAAATAATCGACAATTCCCGCCACTGCTCAGTAAGTTGACAGTACTGGTACTACTTATGTCGGAAATGCCCTACAGGCAAGCCGGCCGGAGTGGCCGAGCGGTTAAAGGCGCTACAGTCTGGAACCGCACGACCGCTACGGTCGCAGGTTCGAATCCTGCCTTGGGCATGGATGTGTGTGATGTCCTTAGGTTAGTTAGGCTTAAGTAGTTCTAAGTTCTAGGGGACTTATGACCACAGCAGTTGAGTCCCATAGTACTCAGAGCCATTTGAACCATTTTTGAACCCTACAGGCAAGTAAACCAGGTCACAATAGCAGTTCAGAATGGCTGCCCCGATTGCGACATGCAGCAAAGATATCATAGGTTTTCTGAGCAGTGAAGATAAGTAACCTTCTGAAATCCATCACTGAAGATAGGTCCAGTTTGGTGACGCGTCTCCATCTCTGCAGCAAGTGTGTAAGTGGAGTAGAAAGTTCGGAAATGGCATGGGCGTGACTTACCCGATAGACGCTCGGCGTCCGGGTCAGGCACACCGCGTTGTGACAAGTATACTGCAGCAGTTGAAGCCATTGTGGTGGAAAATCGCCGTGTTACGGCTGATGAAATAGCCGCAGATACGAACATTATTCAATGGCTTAGCACATCACATCACTCATAAAATGCTTAAGTTGCGCACAGTGTCTGCAATATGGATGCCATGGCAGCTGAGTCCAGAACTGAAAGAGCGAGGCGTTGACGTCTCTGAAGAACTTTTGCGGCGCTCTGAAGCAGAAACTGGCAGTTTTTTCGCACGGACGAAGCCTAAATATACTCATGCTACCACCAACCAGAAATGAAGAGAGCCAACAAGCAATAACGCCATTCCTCATCATCAAAACCCAATAAGTTATGTACGCAGCCATTTGCAGAGACGGTTAGGCTGACACACTTTTGGGATGAACGAGGCGTTGTCTTGGGACACTTCAGGACTATGAGAAACGCCATCACCAGGGCAGCATATTCCAGTACGTTAAAAATAAGCGTCGACCTGCAATAAGGTCAAAGTGACGTGGACTTCTGACAGCCGGCGACATTTTGCAACATGAGAATGTTCGGCCTTCATGCTGCCTGTGAAACACTTGCGACAATCGATAACCTGCCCTTTGATACTCTGCCACATCCAAACTACTCACCAGACCTCGCAACGAATGATTACCACATGTTTGGACCACTCAAAGAGGCGACTGTGAGGAAAGAAATTTCGTTCCGATGAAGAGGTGCAACAGGCAATGCACGAGTGGCTGCTCTCACGATCATAGGATTTTTTTTTTCCCAGAGGAATCCATGCACTTCCTATGCCCTGGCGAAATGCGTTGAAGGGCAAGGGAACTATGTCGAAAAATGACATGTGTTCCACTTTCATTCAATAATTAAAAAAAAAAAGTATTTAATATTTTCATTTGATTCCCCTTCGTAGTTTCTTCAATGGTCTTTCTCTGAAGATCATATAAATTGGGGGGGGGGAGGGGGGGGGGGGAAGGGAGGAGCTGGTGCTTCTAAGATATTAACGGTATATCTACAGGGTAAAAAAAAGTTTACAAACTGACATGCACATCGGGCATACAACAACGATCAGTAATCACATTGGAACCGGGATCGCAAACGCCAGGAGAGGGCGTTACGGCCACGAGACCGAAGCTTCACAGTGAGCGTCCTCTTCACCGATGAGACTGCGTTCTCAATCAAGGGTGCGATGAACGTTCACAACCTGCATACGTGGGCGTATGTGAACCTACATGCTACACGTAAGCGTGCCTCCCGATGCAAATTTACCCCTTCACGTGTGGGCTGCCATCATCAGAGACGTTTAATTGGGTCGTACATTCTCCAGGACCGAACTGATGGTCGCACGTATCTCATATTCCTGCGAGAGGTTCTGGCGCACGTGCTGAATGATGTTCCCATGTCTGTTCGCCGCCGCATTCGATTTCAGCACGGAGAGCTCCGCATATTTCAGCAGACAGGTAAGGGCACATCTGCAGGTAAACTTTCCCAACCGCTGGATTGGTCTCGATGGGCCAGTCGCATGGTCACCACGATCACCCGATCTGTCCCCGATTGATTTTTTTCCTATGGGGGGTTTCCGAAGGTCCTTGAATGTGAAACATCTGTCACATCGCCGGAGGACCTATTTGTCAGGATTGTTGAGGCACGAGGATGTCTTCGAGTTACCCTAGGTACCTTTGAGAGGGTGCACCGTTCAATGCTGCGTCGATATCAGGCGGATCTCGATGCATTTGGACAAAACTTTGAGCATCTCCAGTAGTGGGCCTCCATTTTGTAGCATGTGACTAAGTAACTGCAACGCCATTCAGTAGCCCCGGATGACCTTTGTGACTGTCACGTCTGTTTGTAATAGAGAGAACTGTACAGAGAACACAAGTACCTACAGTCACTTTCATATCACATCTACATCCGTCTGGTTACACTGTGGTAATAAATACTGAGCGCATCATCTTCTTTCATTCTATGCAAATATGCCAAAGAAATACCAAGCTCATTTTCACCAAACATAACTAATCACTGGACCAGTCACTTATTTTTCCACTACGTGTTTCGATGGTTCACATCACCATCTTCAGGTGGAGAACTGCGTAGTTACACTGCTGGTGTTAATGAATGACACGACACAGACACGTTTTCACAGCAGCAGATCACGCACAAAGCTGCTTATGTTGTATATTTTGCTGGTGATAATTTTTTTTTTAGAATAGGCGCTGTTAAAGTGAAACAACGTGGATTTGTAAGAGTCACTAGTACTTACAAGGTGAGTAGTGTCGAAAAATATTTTGCATACTGCCCCTTGCTGTATGTGCTCTACACTGCACGTTTGTTTCCACCGTCACTTCAAAGGTGTTATACAAGTAAAAAAAAAAAAGTGTTCAAATGTGTGTGAAATCTTATGGCACTTAACTGCTAAGGTCATCAGTTCCTAAGCTTACACACTACATAACCTAAATTATCCTAGGGACAAACACACATACCCATGCCCGAGGGAGGACTCGAACCTCCGCCGAGATCAGCCGCACAGTCCATGACTGCAGAGCCTTAGACCGCACGGCTAATCCAGCGCGGCTATACAAGTCAGAATTACGCTTGCTTACACTGAATAAAAAGATAATAGGGAAGTGCAACTGCTGCAGCTTTGCTATTCGTTTCTTTTATTTTAAAAATATGGATGGGCCGTAACAATAAACTATGTACATGCGCATAAGCATGATAGAAAGCCTTCAAAATAGTAACGTCTAAATTAATTTAATTTAGCGAGCTGTTACGGAATTAAGACTTCTAGTTATAAATGCGTTATGCATTTAGGGGACAAAAAGATAAAATCTAATTTTGCAGGTGCCAATTTTTGGTTATTTAGATTGTTGTATTAACAAAAATTTTCTATAACTGAATTGAGATCTACAGAAAACGAATTGCCAAGCTTCAGGAAATTGTAGTTTCCGCTTATCTGTATTCAAAGTAAGAAGGCATACCTCTGGCATGTAAATTGAAGCGCCAAAGCAACTTGTACAGGCAGGCGTATTCAAATGCAGAACTATATAAAAAGGCCGAATACGGCACTGCGGTCGGCAAATGCCGACATGACATGGCAACATGTGTCTGGCGCAGTTGTCAGATCGGTTACTGCTGCTACAACGGCAGGTTATCAAGATTTAAGTGAGTTTGAACGTGGTGTCATGAGCGAAGGGACACAGCATCACCGAGGTAGCGACCAAGTGGGAATTTTCCGGTATGACCATTTCATGAGTCCACTGCGAGTATCAAGAATCCGGTAAAACATCAAATCTCCGGCATCGCTGCGACCGGAAAAAGATCCTGCAAGAACAGGACTAACGACGACTGAAGAGAATCGTCCAATGTGAGAGAAGTGCAACCCTTCCGCAAATTGCTGCAGATTTCAATGCTGGGCCATCAACAAGTGTCACCGTGCGAACCATTCAATAAAACATCATCGATATGGGCTTTCGGAGCCGAAGGCACACTCGTGTACCCTTGATGACTGCACGACACAAAGCTTTACGCCTCGGCATTGGAGTGTTGATGACTAAAAACATGTTGCCTGGTCGTTCGAGTCTCATTTCAACTTGTATTATCGAGCGGATGGACGTGTACGGGTATGGAGACAACCTCTTGAATCCATGGATCCTACATGTCTGCAGGGGACTGCTGGTGGAGGCTCTGTAATGGTGTGGGGCATGTGCAGCTGGAGTGATATGCGACCCCTGATACGTCTAGATACGACTGGCAGGTGACACGTACATAAACATCCTCCTGTCTGATCACCTGCATCCATTCATGTCCATTGTGCATTCCGACGGACTTGCACAACTCTAGCAGAACAATGCGAAACCCCACACGTCCAGAATTGCTACGTGCTGCTCAAGAGAGATGTTCGTTCAACCCCTCATACTATTACGGATTTATGAACAGCGCTGCAGGATTCATGGTGTCAATTCCTTCCAGCACTACTTCAGACGTTAGTCGAGTCCATGCCCACGTCGTGTTGCAGCAATTCTGCGTGCTCGCGGGGGCCCTACACTATATTAGGCAGGTGTACCAGTTTCTTTGGCTGTTCAGTGTATAACTTAAGTGACAGTGTAAAAAAACGTACAGTGAAGAGCATATGCACCAAGTGTCAATATGCAGCATTTTCTTGACTCTACTTACCTTGAAATTACTATTTATTCTTACAAATTCATGTTTTTTTAAGTGTAACAGTGACTTTTCTGAAATACCAATTTTGTTACCAGCTAAAGACACAATATAAACACACTTGCACTTTATCTGTTTGTGTGAAAATGGGTCTGTGCTCTTCACTAACACCAGCAACGTAACTACACAATTCTCCACTTGAATATTATGATGTGAACCATTGAAAAGCTTGTGGAAAAAACAGATGTCTGACGCAGTCAAGTGTTCTATTTATCCTTCACGCATGAAAGCTCATTTACCTCATGTACACGGCATACAGGTTGTGTGTTTTAACTTGGGACAACTAAATATCTCGAAAACGATGCATCGTACGAAAAAAAATAAGTTTTAGATGAAAAGTTAATATCAGTAAAGAGGACGTCTGTCTGTGCTTCAGCTGGCTACCTCTTACCCAACCCTTCCGGGCGAGTAGGAAATCTAGCACCAAAATGGTGAGTGGCGAGGGGACTCACCGATACCAAACATTCCGATGTGAACAAAAAAACTATTACATCCACGTAATCGTTCCTGGATCAATAGTCTTGTAAGACTTAGGAACAGCTAACCATATTCTACGGTACAATCAAATCTGCAACAATAAAGTAAATTTCGAACATATAAATATCAACCGTTAGAGCACAAAGATTTGCATTTACATCGTAAATGAAATATAGAATCAAATGCGTCGGTTTTTGACTGCAAAAACAGAGAATTTATATTTGTCGATCACAGCGCCGTCTACAATGGTCTGAGTAAACCGTACGTATTTTCTGGCGTAGAATCTGAATATGCAATAAAAAAATGGGCCTAGTTCCCATTTTAAAATACTACAAAGTGGACCCGCTCACGTATATTTCGCAACCTACTGCGGGCTACATAACTCCGCTTATTTTAAGGTCTCCATCGTTAAGATTAGGTACCTCCAATGTGGTGCACATTACTTACGGTGGCTACCGGGAAATGTAAGACTGAGAACGGAACCCGCCGGTACGCTTTGTTTCTGCACCTATGATGTCTGATATTGTAAATTAAAGCTTTACCGATATCGCTAAGCAGAGGATCTACGCTGCTCTC
Organism: Schistocerca americana; assembly: GCF_021461395.2. Classification (NCBI taxonomy): domain Eukaryota; kingdom Metazoa; phylum Arthropoda; class Insecta; order Orthoptera; family Acrididae; genus Schistocerca; species Schistocerca americana. The sequence goes on from NC_060119.1 coordinate 677,244,424, forward strand.
GGCTTACAGCTTCACAAAACATGCAAGCTGGTGTCCGGTGCTCAATTAGTCTGCTGCTTCTACAATAATAATGCCAACGGCCTTGCCACAGTAACACCGATTCCCGTCAGACCACCGAAGTTAATCGCTGTCGGGCTGGGCTAGCACTTGGATGGGTGACCACCCAGTCTGCCGAGCGCTGTTGGCAAGCGGGGTGCACTCGGCCCTTGTGAGGCAAACTGAGGAGCTATAGATTGAGAAGTAGCGGCTCCGGTCTCGTAAACTGACATACTGTCGGGAGAGCGGTGTGCTGGCCACATGCCCCTCCACATCCGAATCCAGCGACCCCTGTGGGCTGCGGATGACACGGCGGCAGGTCGATACCGTTGGGCGTTCACGGCCTGTTCGAGCACAGTTTAGTTTTAGTTTTTCTACAGTAATAATAATACGGAGTTCCTTCTGATGCAGGTTAATGTTAATTGTACTGTTATACTGTTTTCTAGGCATTTCTAGCCACTTGCTACCTTTCCACAATTACCATGGTGCCTTCAGCCTATAATCCACGTTATCCACAAACTAAAATTTATTCCTTAAGGGACAAATATTAATTCTAATACGTCGCTATCTGATTTATCATATGTAACCAAAATTACAGAGAAAAAGCGAACTGACTGATGCTACGTTCTTTTCTTACCAAAAGACTTTCTAGAGAAGCACCAACTTATAGTCTCTACACAAGTCTTATATTAAGGTACAGCGCCAAACACGTGTCAAGGTATTCACATTCTAGCTGAAGTATGCAAACATGAGTCCACAAGCGTGAATTAGTCTCAATAAAATAGTGAATAAAAGATAAAACTACTTCTGGCTTCTACCAGTTGCCATTTAGCTGAAAAGTAAAATTACATGACCGAAATGGAGCTAAGGCGCCTCTTTATTGTAATAACTGTTTGTAATTTTTAAGACAAGCCGAGAGTAGTTGTCATCAGACCAGGAAACTAAACACCTTAGTTTCAGCAATCTCTTCCATGTTGTACGAGATGTCTGAACCTAATTAAACGCAAATTCTCTCTCGATGAAGATGTAAGGTTCATACTAGCGCCTGTCACTCACAACTCTGAAGTAGAAATTTTGTAGCAGAAGTTGGCAGAATGTGTACATATTTATAGCATGCATTTGTTGCACGTGTTTTGCTTGCGAAAATTATTTCAGGCTACATAAGTAAGTACCACTAGGGAATTTGGCTATCACCAACTGTTCTTCCGTTAGATTACCACAAAAAGAATTATTCTAACCAAATTTAACAGTGCATTTGGCATAGCCTGCGAATCTAACTTCAGTCAATTACGTTACTATTTATAAACTTATAATCAGCATCAACTAGTTCTTGTAATAAAACACAACATTATGTTTGTAGATTCGAACAGAGTCAGACCGAGCACGACAAAAAATATTTCGATTACTTTCCATACCTACACTTCCTAACTTGTTTGGAAAACCCACATTATTCAATAGTAACCATTATTTCTCTGAGACCATCATTATTTTGCAAATATCATTTGTGCAATCTTGCCATATAACTATAGTTACCCCTCCCACCATTTTCGCAACAGTTGCAACTCCAACAGGAAATGAAAATTTTACGTAAGTAAAAGGCTATTTGACATATATCTAAAAATAAATTCATTGTGTATTTACGGTTATGCAACGTGGTTTTCATGGGTAAGGTATTCAGAATGAATTTTAAGCCTGCAGAAGAGTGTGCTTTGATTTGAAACTTAGAATAGAAATGTGCACGTAACTGAGACTGGAACCCAGTACCTTTGCCTTTTACGAGCAAGCGAAAGGTCCGAGATTCGAGTCCCGGTCCGGCACACAGTTTTAGTCTGGTAGGAAGTCACGGAGATGAAAGCGAGGACAGGGAGCGAAAAACATCATCACGTTATGCAAGGAAAAAGGGAGACGCTCACCTACATGACTGCCATGCAATATAATCAGTGAGGCTGTAACGAAGAGTCGCTTGCTAAATCACGAATTTATTTTGAAACACGACTCGTTTCGGTCACAAACATTAAACGAAACAATAAAATATCGATGAACTGTGCGATGCTAACACGCTGAAGCACTAAAAACGTGGCTCCTCCCACATTTTTAACTCCACATTGTCTTCCGTGAATGTATGTTAATACTTGACTGGAATTATTTTCTATTCTCTGCTAACTATCACTGAATACTGTCTCTATTGACTGTCGAAACAAATAAGTTCGTAAGAACAGCACAGGACATAGTCATATTAGAAACATTATGCCTCGATACAAAATCCAATGTAATACTCACCGTGGCATGTGCGAAAGTTTGGTCACCAATGGACTTTCAGCCTTCTCTAAGTTTACCTAGACATATACACACCGCAAGCCACCGAATGGTATATAGTGGAGGGTACGGTACCACGTACCGTCACTATTCATTTCCTTTCCTATCCCACTTCGCAAATGGAACGAGGGTAAAACGACTGTCTAATTGCCTCCATACGAGCACTAATTATCTTTGCCTTCGTCGTTTTACGCTAAATGAAGGCTGGCGGCAGTAGAACCGTTCTGCAGTCAGCTTCAAATGCCCGTTCTCAACATGTTCTGATTCGCGTTTCGCGAAAGGAACACTGTCTCCCTCCAGGGATACCCAGGGATTTGAGTTCACGAAGCATCTCCGTATACTCACGTGTTGATCGAACCGAAGGGTAACAAATGTAGCAGCCCGCCTTCTAGCTGCTTCGATGTCTTTCTTTAACCCGATCTGGCGGGTATCCCACACACTCGAGCAGTACTCCTCAAGAATGAGACAAACTAGCGTTCCATAATGGCCTCCTTTATAGATGAACCTCACATTCCTAAAATTATCCCGTAAGCCGAAGTCTACCATTCGCCTTCCCTATTACCGCCCTTACGTGCTCGTTTCATTCCATCTCTCTTTGCGACTTACTCCTAGATATTTAATCCACGTGACTGCATCTAACAGCACACTACGAATGCTGGCTTTGACATAATGAGATTGTTTTCCCTACTCATTTGCATTAACTTACTACATTGACAGCAAACTGCCATTTGTCACACCAAATAAAAATTCTAGGACATGCGCATCTTTTTATATTCAGTCCAATATGATACTCTCCCGCATACTACAGCTCATCAGCGAACAGTCGCAGATAGCTGCTCACCCTATCAGTCAGATCACTTGTGTTTACTAGAGAACTGGAACGGGCCTCTCACACTTCCCAGAGGCACTCCTGACGATACGCTTGTCTCTGCTGAACACTCGCCGTCGAGGACAGTGTATTGGGTTCTATTACCTCAGAAATCTTCGAGCCACTCATCTTTCTTTTGCATATCATCACACTGTAATACTGTGCGTTTCATGTTACAACATTTGATTGGTTTCGTTTTATTTTTTAACTATTTTGCAATCATATTTGTGCCGGTTTCTATCAGTGAACAACTGTGAAAAGGTAATATTTCAAGTAGTTCTAAAACAAAAAGCGACCAATAAATGGCATCCCGCTTGACAAAAAACTTCATAAAGTTTGGCCACATGTAATGGAAATAATGAAAACCCCACGGATGTTGGCGAAATTCTTGGCTAAAGCAGTTGGGTACAAGAGAGCTTTTGATCCAGGAGGATCCACAAAGCCAACACCGCTCTCAAAATATTGGTAATTTTTACTAAGTGTTATCAGATGTTCATAACTGACATTTCATTCTACTAATCAGACACTCCAATATCGATGGAACAGAGTACAATCATCAAATTCTATAGTATGGCTTTTTCTTTGGAGACACTTTTTTCCAAATCAAATGTTACAGTCTTTAGGTTTTAAAATGGCTCGAATTTTTCTTCTTATACAGCTTAAGCCAACCATTAATTTGACTCAATACTTACCTCTTGGACTTTCCTAAGTAAAGATGTTTCCATTACACTCCAGGATAGCTTCCAGTCATTCATTCCCGCTTCCAAAGGGTCTGCGATTCATATTTGTAGCTTCACATATGTCTTGGTCTTTCGTAACAGGACAAACTACTTTTACTTGTACTGTTAGCTTGGTCACCGTGGTTCTCATTTTAATAACTGTTGTCCTCGTATTGTTATAGAAGCACAACTAGTCGAGTAGCAGAAGTCGCCACACATGACCCATATCCATAGTAAAAGCTACAAAGATTGTGATTTACTGTAATTTTGTTTTCTATCTTTTGTACTACTTTTCATAGCTTCAAGTTAAATAACTGGATAGTGGATAACCCCTTGACGCATTATTTCTCTATATTAATGACCTGGAAATAATACTTCGCTTTGTGTATAAGTTTAGACGTCTTATCTCTCCAGTGTTGCACCATTTTTCTCTTCCATTTATTGACAGTATATCTTCAGATCTATCATAGTGAAGGATTTCCCCCCCCCCCCCCCCCTTGATCATTTGAAACTGCATGTTGACACTCATCAGGATTGTTCGTATTGAAACTATTTGTAGTTCGTGTATTATAGTCATATGTATATTATAAACCAAGGTGAAGGGTTTGTTAGAATTGTTAAAATTTCCTCTCACCGTAACTCATTTTCTTATGTCGTATTTAAATCAATTCCGCGCATCAACAGTTCTTTCAGATGAACTTTGTTATGAACAGTAATGAAAAAACCTCGTTTCAGACGATACCATGGGATTTGTTTTTTTAGTACTACATCCTGAAATTCAGTAACTTTGCTCCATCTTCTTTCACCTGCCACTCACTTTTTAAGGGACGTTTGCTGACTGTGTGCGCTTTCCGCATACTGAAGAACTGGAAATTACTCAACTGACGACAAAGTTTAAACAGTGGCAACTATGTTGTATGTAAGCACAAATCTGTTATCTTATGCTCGAATCATTCACTTTCACAACCTCATGTCATATTTACTTTGGATAAGTTTCTCAGTTATGAATATTCGTCTTCTAACAAGATGATACTTTGATAACAAATAATACTAACAATACTAGAGATGATACTTTGGAAAATAATAATAATAATAATAATAATGATAATACTTTCTCATGAGGTTCACTAAAGGAGTGAGACGCTCCTCTTTCTTCATAACAAGCAATATAAGCAAATAAAAACTTCAGAGAGGCTGTCCTGTAATTTCGTTGCATTTTACGATATTTTTAACAGTAATACATGTGACAGTTGGGTTATAGTTCATAGTAATCACATATCACAGAAAGATGTGTGATAAACGCAGATCACGTTAAGGAGAGCCTGGACTTGGTAGGAGGAGGAAATGAGTCTGATGTGTCAGACTATGAAGGGCATAGGCGGAGTGGATCTGGTTTAACAGTTGGTTGGAATCTGCAGAATCTTTATTTGGTCTATAAGAATGTTGATGTATGCTACACTTTGCTTTAGGTAACAAATGGATGGAATATTGCAATACTGTTAACTAAATCAAGGTCAGTCTAACAAACTACTCGACGAACTACATTTCCGAATCTTGTGAGGACAGGGACAAACGAAAGAGGAAAGGAGATACATTTAGCAATGACGAACCTACAAAACCTCTGAACAGAAAAGACCCAAAACAGGGACAATACTTCAATAAAATACACAATGCAATGGTATTAATCACCTCCCAACATGTACATCAGCGCAAAGGTGAATGTAGGTTTAAAAACACACCCTGAAAGATTATCAAGAAATACTACGCTCAAAATCAGATATTCACCTTTGCGTAAGAAAGGACGTAGATTTCCTTATGGTTTTTCATAAGAAATAAATGTAAAAAACTAATTTGTATCTAAATGTTCCACTTATTCCGATATATATTATTTACCAATCTTTATGTATCTGAAAGTGCTACTAGTACGTACTTATTCATGCAGTTTTTGAAAATTTCACTTTTGGAAACAATTTCCACAGCAAATGATTGTGTAAAATGTGTAATTGGTGCCTCTATTTCTCATCATGACCTGTTTCCCAGACAGACGTCTTTCTTTAAAAAGAAGTACAATTAAATTTTGCTCAGATGTATCAATATGTCCTTGTCGACATGATTCTAAATTGGAATACAGTTCTCTATTTTCAAAATACTTCAGGACTGAAATGGTTAACAATCCCAGAAGTAGCAAAACAGACAGTATCTATTAATATATTTGCATATTTATAGCAGCTATGCGATAAAGTTTCGTTTTTCCTGGCTGTAGAAGGTTTAACCCTCGCAATACCAAGTGTGTGTTGTGTGTGTGTGTTTTTACTTTATGCCCACCGAAATTTCTGTGGTCTTGTCAGATACTCGTTATTTTACAATTTTGAAAAAAATTGTTATCGTTTTTAATGAAGAGTCTTCTACCAGATTCCATAAATGGTTTAAATTTTTTAGTTAAACTTAACCCAAAATTTAAGTCTTTAGTAGTAGATGTGACTTGACATTCACTGGAATACTGAATATTTTCACGGTACAGGACCCTACTTACATATCAATATCACTTCAAATTATGTTGCGAGTAGTAGTCAACAGCAATTAAAAAAAATTGCATTTTTAAAAACCTTTTTGTGGCGTTCATAACTCTCTCTCCAAATCCCCTTTGCCCCTTCATTGCGCTAGTACACGTTATTGAAAGTGCGTTGATATTCCTGAGTGTGTGCTGAAACATATTTTTAAGTTTTGGACCCTACTTACATATCAGCATCCCTTTAAAGGTATGTTGTAAGAATAAGCCTTTCTTTTAATGCTGGGAATACATAAGTGGAGTACAAGAAACGCACACAGAACTAACTGAAATTTTAAAAACATCTATATAAATACATAATAGAGTTTCCCAAGCAACATGCACGCCTCTAATACTGCATAAAGCCTCAACGCTAAGTGTTGTTAACTATCTGCCGAGGTAGTAAGGAATTACATTTTTTTGAACAGAACCATGCATTTTTATTCCGCCGGAAATCGCAGCTTAGATGAGAGGAAAGTAATGGCGAGAGGCATAATAATGTTTATTCTCGAATATTTCGATTAAATGCCTACGTAATGTTCAAAACGTCCGATCGAGATTTTCCCTCAGTTGCCGTAAGTCAATATTTTCATGAAAGTTTCAACCAAAAGCGTAACCCCGTTTTACGTCATGCACTCATCTTATCAAAAGCCATCAAGTGCAGTTAAAGAAGTACAATCATACATTAGGAAAAACCTTTGTTGCTTCGAGGGCGCTATTCATGTTTTCGGGATCAATACAGGATTTTTTGTTTTTCCCTATGGTCGGATCGCTGATCCGAATCTTTTCCATACGTTGCTTCCGTAACTTTGTGGGTAAAAATATTGAATCTCTATGGAAACATGTATGTTATACAGGACACTCCGTATGTTGCAGCTAAAATGCAATGACAAGCGTGATTTTCGTAGATCCACCAGACGTGGAATGTCTTCAGCAGTATTCAGTGATTGGACAGCAGAGGGAGAAGACCGCCGCCTGCTCCACCGCCGCCGCCACCGCCACCGCAGTCCGGCGGCCGGAAGCGAGCGCGCACCGGCTGGGAAGGCCGCGCCAGTCCTGCCGTATTGTTCATTGTCCTCTCTCCATTGTTCTGCGCGCCGCCGTTCTAAAGAAGTCTCCTTACCATTAGGTGAGAGGGAAAATAACAACCACGACGAGCAATCACATATGCATTTATTGAGTAACTATCGATACCTTGTATTCACACACATAAAATAACAAAAAACACGATTGGAACGCTATATTATTTGCACAGTTACATCATCACAATTATGACCAACGCCAGCGAAAGTTGACAATATCGCACATCATTTCCATCACAGACAAAATTATTTCTTTTTTGTTCTTATGACAAACTAAACTAAATTGAACTAATCGTTCTAAAATGAATAAGTCACATACTTTCTAAGACTATAGCAAGACTGCGACCATTAAACAAAATACTTTTAACTTGCAACAAAAAATATGATTTCACCCTTAACGTCCCAGGTGCGGTCTCTCAGACCACTAGCATTTATTGGTGCTCTGCTGCTAATGTATACGGGTGGGTAGGAGGTTACGGTGTTGTATAGTAGTCGTTTCCCGAAGCTGCCGTGGTTTCCTTCGTCAGTAGCCACTTGAGCATGACGTGGACCTATACTATTACTGCTTCTTTCTTGCTAGCGGTCTCTGAGAGCGCATATGGGACTTTGCGTTATGAATTCAGTAGCCAGTTCTTTGTCTGCTGACAGAGCATACTGTTTTCTAATGGTCTGAGGACAGTTTGGGAAGTGATGTTGAACTAGATGGTGACAACGAAATTTAAAGTGAAAGTAGTTCAGAATATGAACAGTGCGCAAGTGAAGACGAATTTGCTTTGTCACCTGTGAATTTCTTGAAAGAAACAGGTGAGCAAAGTGATGACAGAAGTATGGAGACAATCTTTAGCTAAAGGTTCTGCTATAAATATATTTAGTTGAAACAAATATAGCTGGTCGTCTAAGCCTTTGCCAATGATGATCAATGGCATTGTTTTTCCACACGTTGGACATAATTGGGGTGAATATATTTGTCCTATACAATTCCTACAAAGACAATACTCAAATGAATCGGTCTTAAATGGTTCAAATGGCTCTGAGCACTATGGGACTCAACTGCTGAGGTCATTAGTCCCCTAGAACTTAGAACTAGTTAAACCTAACTAACCTAAGGACATCACAAACATCCATGCCCGAGGCAGGATTCGAACCTGCGACCGTAGCGGTCTTCCGGTTCCAGACTGCAGCGCCTTTAACCGCACGGCCACTTCGGCCGGCGAATCGGTCTTAATTTTTGGAAGATCCTTTTAAAGTCGTTGATGACACCGCAGATAAAAAGTGAGTCACATACCTCGTAAACTTTGTGCATCAATTCACTAAGTTTTGGGTGTAGCACTCTTAAGAATACAAATCGTCGTAGAACGACTGAAAAAAAAAACCACACAACATGAACCACATGTTACCAAAAACATAAGAGAAACACATATTTGCCATTGTTACAAGAAGGCAATCTAACTTATATTCTCCAAAAAATTTCCAGCAAGTACAAAGGAAACCTCGAAGAAAAAAACTAAAAACCTAAAAAGTACTAGAGTAATTTTCATTTTTTTCATGTTGTATGGGAGTTTATATTTTTATTATTACATTTATAATAAACGATAAAAATTGGCGTGAAGTAAAATTTAAAACGCAGGGTGTTAGAGTTTTCGTAGCATTAACATTGTCACGAATTTTATGTTCATTTTGTCAATTTTCTGTGTTAAACTGCGTTTTTGCGCAAAAATAAATTTTGAAATTTATTTGAATATTTCTTTTTGGTTGTATTAATGTAAACTATTACCTAAAAAACTAAACCGTTTCACTGAAATTTCTGAATGCAATTTTTATGGCTATCTATTGAACCGCACCTGGGACAGAGGGACAAAAAAAATGAACTGGGAAGCTAAGAGTTAAAGGAAGAACATTTAACTGGGTAAATGAAGCATCCTGACAGCTGCTTAATCACTAAACTTTTTTTTTTACAAAAAGTATGATTACGAACTTGTATTTATGATAATCGCCGAAGTCCGTTTCACGAACGATGGCGGTTCGCCCAAGACAAGGCACGGACGGGAACTGCATTGGAGCCGGTTCCAATCGACAGTTGAGGTATGTGCATTGTGCTTTCCGGTTGAAGAACGCGTGTATCCTGCAAATCATGTCTCTCTCTCTCTCTCTCTCTCTCTCTCTCTCTTTCTCTCTCTCTCATGAAGAATTTGTCGCTTAGCATCACCATCAGATATGATAACTAGCAACAAATGGAATAAAAAGATCACCAATTAACTATCTACATTTTATGCTCACACCGGCTGTGACACTCGCAGCACAATGCTCACATCAATGAACGCACATTGGCTGTCGGAGAATGCATGTCGTTGGTGCGCAGAACAAGCCTATACTCGACCGCCATCGTTCGTGTGTCCAACTATAGCGATCATGTATGACAAACTGGCGAATGTGGAAGGAAACCTGAAACTGTGAAATTGCTGAACGTAGTCAGAGTGCGACTATGGCGTGTTTATACCGAAAAAATCTGTCAATGGCCTACGAAAGAATCACAATATTCAGTTTCGATGTACTAGTATACTTTTTCGATATGTTAGAAACGTTACTGTGTTTCTTTGCTTTCAAGAAAGGTTTTGTAAAAAATTTTTCACAATAATAAACGCATTCGCTTCAGTCATCTCCAGAATTCCCTTTAAAATCAAAGGACCAGCTGCAACTAGTTCCTACGTCCTTAAAAATACACACACACTATATCTATATAGTTTCAGAGTCTTTGCATTAATCATCTATGGGTGACAGATCACCTCATGGAGAAGAAGTTTTACTTGAGGCAAAATACTGACGCTTCCCTGCGAGGTTAGGCGTCCTTTAGTATTCGCCAGTCCTGGGACGCAGAGATTTCCCCGAACAAGCAGAGCATACTAACCACATGTCCCGCTTATTACCTATCTCACTAAACTGATGGACTGATTTCAAGAAGAAGATAGTAAGATTGAGTGTGCACAAGCGGAGGAAGATTTTTTAGAAGTGAGTCAATTTTTCTTCAACCGCCTTTCACACGCACGTCGCAGAGTGCCACCGCCCTGTCGACTCGCAGGGGCGTAACAAATATTAGACAGACACCTAGCGTCGCCAGGAAGCCAGCGAAGATTCTGTCTAACGAATATTGTTTCGATTACGTGATCTATCACCCCTAAACGTTTGACGTAAATACACACATCCAAAAATGTTTTGCATCACCCCGGTTCCCAGAACTCCTGAACTTAGACGTTGACTGTGGATGTTGTATTACAGAGACAGTCCCTTTCACTGTTCAGAGATGTGTCTAAGCCCGCCCACAGATGTAAACAACCATGCATGAGCAGTGCCTATTAGACGGAGGGTGTTCGACAGCCGACCAGTTACAGTGATTCCACCAGGAAGGAGGTGCACGGCTCGTGTTGCCTTTAGTTCAGCCATGCCTAGACGGTCAATACCGCGGTTCGATCACGTCCGCATTGTTACTTTGTGCCAGGAACGGCTCTCAACAAAGGAAGTGTCCAGGAGTCTCGGAGTGAACCAAGGCGATGTTGTTCTGACATGGAGGAGATACAGAGAGATAGGAACTGTCGATGACATGCCGTGCTCAGGCCACCCAAGGGCTACTACTGCAGAGGATGACCGCTACCTACGGATTATGGCTCGGAGGAACCCTGACAGCAACGCCACCATGTTGAATAACGCTTTTAGTTCAGCCACAGGACGTAGTGTTACGACTAAAACTGCGCGCAATAGTCTGCATGATGTACAACTTCACTCCCGACGTCCATGGCTAGGTCCATCTTTGCAACCACGACACCATGCAGCGCGGTACAGATCCCAACAACATGCCAAATGGACCGCTCAGGATTGGCATCACGCTCTCTTCACCAGTAAGTGTCGCATATGCCTTCAATCAGACTATCGTCGGAGACGTGTTTAGAGGCAACCCGGTCAGGCTGAACGCCTTAAACGCACTGTCCAGCGAGTGCAGCAAGGTAGGGGTTCCCTGATGTTTTGGGGTGGCATTATGATTCAAATGGCTCTGAGCACTATGGGACTTAACTGCTGAGGCCATCAGTTCCCTAGAACTTAGAACTATTTAACCTAACTAACCTAAAGACATCACACACACACCCATACCCAAGGCAGGATTCGAACCTGCGACCGTAGCGGCCGCGTGGTTCCAGACTGTAGCGCCTAGAACCGCTCGGCCACCCCGGCCGGCGGTGGCATTATGTGGGACCGAAGTGCGCCGCTGGTGGTCATGGAAGACACTGCAACGGCTGTACGATACGTGAATGCCATCCTCCGACCGATAGTGCAACTATATCGGCAGCATATTGGCAAGGCATTCGTCTTCATGGACAATTTGTGTCCCCATCGTGCACATCTTGTGAATGACTTCCTTCAGGATAACGACATCGCTCGACTAGAGTGGGCAGCTTGTGCTCCAAACATGAAACCTATTGGACATGCCTGGGATAGATTGAAAAGGGCTGTTTATTGTCTACGTGATCCACCAACCATTCTGAGGGATCTACGCCGAGTCGCCGTTGAGGAGTGGGTCAATTTGGATCAACAGTGCCTTGATGTGCTTGTGGATAGTATGTCACGACTAATAAAAGCATGCATCAACGCAAGAGGACGTGCTACTGGGTATTAGAGGTGTCGGTGTGTACAGCAATCTGGACCACCACCTCTGAAGGTCTCGCTGTATGGTGGTACAACTCGCAATGTGTGGTTTTCATGAGCAATAAAAAGAGCTGAAATGGTGTTTATGTTGATCTCTATTCCAATTTTCTGTACAGGTTCAGGAACTCTCGGAACCGAGGTGATGCAAAACTTTTTTGATGCGTGTATTCTTTGGAATGACCTATATATGACCCCCCCCCCCCCCCCACACACACACACACACACACACACACACACACACACAGAGAGAGAGAGAGAGAGAGAGAGAGTCAATCTTGAGAGAACTAACAATGAGGGTGAGCACGCTCTGTAGGCTTCTCAAGACAGGAGCGCAGCGGGCGCCTCGCCAGAGCACACTGCGAGGCCGTGAGTCGGCCAGAGGGTGCCGACACACTAGAGCCGCGCTCCCAGCCCACGCTAGAGCACGGCGGTCATCCTGGGCGCGCTCCAATGCGTGGGCTCAAATATGCGGATCTGACGCGGCTAGTGCGTCTCCTCACAGTCCTATCCTCGGCCTTTTACTTTTAAATTTGCTTCCGAGCAATCGACACCTCAAACTGAAAGCCATCACGCATCCGTCATGCGTATAGCTACGTCGGACATACATTTATCATGCTTTGATTACAGACATCGAACGCTGTCACTCACCAACACAAGAGCACGATACATCAGTGCGGCGCTGAATTCGTAAGCTGTCGCATCGAATGTAATGAATGGAAATATTTCTTATTAGGGAAATTTCTCTAGCGCATGGGGAAAGGTTAGTTGGTCCATGATAAACAAAAATGACATAACACATGAAGTGATAGTTCGGAATGGAGAAAAATAGTGGCAGGGAGTCAAATCAGAGTATGATGCAGCCTAAATCAATATACGAAGGCAGTTTAGAAAGTTCGCGGAATCACCAACAGATGTCCCCACAAGCCCAACTAGGTTCCCGTGTAATAAGAGGTCATCCTTTTTTATTAAACATGTGACGCGTCAGCGCTCTCAGTAGATAGCTGTGATGTGGACGCCTCTGTAGTAGTGGTTCCCGTAGAGTGATTAACTACTTCCTTAGGAAAGGTGTGAAAGCAAGGGAAATTCATATTGATTTCCAGAAAACGCTTCGGGGGTGGTGGGTGGTGGTGGCGGGGGGCGCTACTGCCAAGTGGACAAACGAGTTACATGATGATCAGCGTAGTGGTAGGCCAAGATGTGCCACTATCCCAGAAATCATTACCAAAGTACATAAAATGGGCATGCGGGAACTTCGACTGAAAGTGCGAGAAACTGCTGAAGCTGCAGGGATAACATATAAACGGGCATATCACATTTTCACAGCGTAGCTGCATACGAGAAAATAACTTTCCAGATGGGTGGCAGGAATAAGAATGGAATGTCAAACAATGTTTGACCCCGTTTCAGACGAACCAACAAAATTTTTTTGCGACAGTTTGTGAAGACAAAACAACAGTCACAGCAATAGAAACACTATTCACCACCACCAAAGAAAATACAGGTAACACGGTTGGCTGGGTATGTTAGGAGTCAACTTGCCGAAATGCGAAAGGAATCATCTGGTAAATTGTCTTCCCACTGGTCGAACAATTACGGAACAATACTAACCAATCCCCTGGATCGACTACAGAAAATGACAACACAGGCCAGTTTTAGCAAAGAAGAAAGTAATTTTTCGTCAAGACAGTGCACGCCCACACACAAAGTGTCGATGGCATGGCGACAATACGTAAACTAAGATACGAATTGTTGCCACACCCGGCTTATTCGCCTGATTTGACTTCATCGGATTTCCAGTTCTTCCCAAAGCTCAAAATTTTCTTCGGTGGAAAGATCTCCTCTTCATACGAACAATTGACAACCGAAGTTCATCGGTATTTTGCAGACCTGGAGGGATTTAATTTTATAGATGACATCAAGGCACTGGAACATCGCTGGGCCGAGGCCATTAGAGTACAGGCAGACTACAGTAAAAACTAAAGCTTCGTTTAGGTAACCGTCTTTTTCTATTCCAGTTCGAGAAGTTTTTAACCTGCCCTCGTTCCAGAACGGTGATATGCAACCCGCTCATCCTTAACACTTGTCCACTGACTCACTGTGACTACTCGCTCGGTTTGGTGACGTTCAGCTCACGATTTGCATGCTTTGTCCCGTATCGTCGCACGTACACCAAACGTATTTGCAAAGCGCGCATTAGAAGAAGAAAAACCTTTTACAGCGATTCGTCAGCTGCAGAGAGACGTTTGGGAAGGAGGACACGTGCCATCATCAGTTGCGCAAACACACAACACCGAACATCTCAAGCATTCATTCATCACAGGCCCACACCCTAACCAATCGTTGAACTGTCGAGGAAAATATGCCAGACGTACTTAAATCGTAGACAGCAGGTCATGGCCGATCCGTTAGCCGTTCTACTCCTTAGGGGAGGGGGCGAGGAGGAGTGAGGAGGGGGAAGGGGGAGAGATTGTTCCTTCCACACTAAAATGCCACACTACAATACTAACTTATTTCCCTAAAAAAAAAAAAAAAAAAACATATTCGGAGCGCTGCTAAGGAAGTGCCCTTGAAAGATTAAAAGGGTAGCTGAGGAAATTCTGGGCAGATGCGATATTATGAGCCAGAGCTGAGAGGGAGGCAATTACCTGTCCGGCTCGCGGTTTGGTTCAGTTGGCAGGTCGTCGAGGCGGCGGCGGCAGGCCGACAGGTGGTGGGTAGTGCCGGGGTGTCGTACCAGATAGTGCATTTACAGAATTCTGAAGGCCGTGTAAACGCGCCTCTGGCACGGGTCCCGGCACTGTGCCTACTCGCTCGCGCATGCCAGCCCAGCAGAACAGCAAACAGGACGGGGCGGGACATCACACCACACACACGCATGCACACGCACGCTAGCAGTTACAAGCTGTGCAAGCGCCACGGGGACAGCTCTCAACTATTCGCGCTGTGTGCAACCGGGGCAATGACCCTACTGGCGTATCAACTCGACACATTTACAGTCGACCTTTCAAAGTGTGCGTCAGGCCGATTGTATTCGCTTATTTTCACATGATTACTGTAAATGCATATAGGAAAAGAAGGTCGCGAGTCTTAAACCAGAAACTAGTGACAGTGGAGCCGATTTTTACATCTTCGGGCTCTGTGCGCATAGTTGGTATGCTATCTGACTGTTCGTGAAATTCTTTATCAGACTGGCAGCATCGAGTCATTCTTTCCGCGGAGATGTGAGACAAACATCACAACGTGAGTCAAGTAACATACAGAACAGGTACGAGAAGCTCCGAGATACTTTTTAATTAACAACCTCTTAAGAAATACGTGACCCTGCGTAACAGCCCACTGAGGCCAACAGGGCTGCAAATCTATAAGCTCGATAAGCTGCTCTGAGAGATGAAAATAGTTGGTCCGTACTTTCATTACGTCGTAAGACGCAAAGCTTAATGACTGGATCTTGTCGTTACGTCAGGAGCTAAATAAGTACGCACACTTGAGAACAGTTTGCGATAGTTGGGGAATGACACTGAAATGCTAGATCTGTGGCATGCACTTAAGAGTGTAAAGACCGACGCAGAACAGGGTGAAAGCAAATTCAGTGAAGTATGACACACACTACAATAATTATAGCGATTAGAAGCAATTATCTATAAAGCCTTTTAACCAATTAGCTCGAAGTACGAAAGTAAGTATGGGTCTAGCAAAGGGAAAACGTCTTAAGAAGTTTTACCAACTGTGGCTTTAAACAAGGGGAACATAGGTACGGCACAAGCAACATGCAGAGAGCAAGCAGGGCAACAGTTTGAAGTAACATGCAGATTCACAAGCTCAGCATTTGACTAAATAATAACACAGCTGCTTTTCCAGAAAAGAATATGTTCAAGTAAGAAAAGAACAACACAGTAGTGAAGCGGAGACTAGTCTGATAGTAATTCAGTGCCATCTACAGCGAGTCTACTTCAAATATCTACTATTACACAACCATCAGCCAAAAAGCCTTTCATAAACTTTTTTTCCTTTACTGCGCTTTTGTCGCAAGCGCCCTCGTTCACAGTATGTAGACGAAAACGGACTTATGGACTGGGATAATTTAGAACTCTGATAATTTGTTACACGAATAGGCTCAACAGAAATCGACGCTACTTTTATTTTTTTTGGACAGTTGTTCACGGAGATTTTGTCCACTGCTGGGACTTCGAGCGAGCGCAGTCCTATGTGCTGTGTTTCTGCGGTAGTGTGCAGAGCCGCAGCCGGTCACGTGGCTCGGAAAGACCAGCCAGGAGATGCCGGCTATTATGAGGCTTTACGACAGAACACTGCCATTCTGCACTTACGTAACACCAGTTTAAATAACGTCTAAGTGAGCCCTCTTCGCGCTTCATGACTTACTTTTTGTCCTCGCCTCACGCAATCAGTGCCGTCCCTATAAACTGACTCGCAATCAGTTCCGTTTATAAAGTAACATTACAAACTGGAAAATACGATCAATCTGAGGAAGTAACTGTCCAAATAATTGTTCCGATGCGGAATTTAGCTCTAGATTAGCACTGATATATACCAGCCTATTAAAAGCGCACAAAGATGGGAAAGATTTAATTTAACAATGAAAAAACCCATGCAACGGGCAAGTACATACTTCTAAAAGTAATTAAGTCCGAATATGCTGAATGAGGTTTTTGAGATAATTTGGACACTCCGCCACTAATTTCTAACAAATTGCGCAAAACTGGGGAGGAAACGAGTCTGCGATAAAATGCAACATGTTACTTTGTGAACGACACATTGCCTTCCTATCATGAACAAGTCTTAAAACAAGTAATGAAGCACAGTCTCTCACAATACTGTTTCGCCTGCCGGCAGACAGATAGCACCCTTCTAACGTTGCAACAAATATAGCGCGCTCCCAGTTGGCGGGCAACCAAGTGGCCGATCCTTCAGAACTGGGCCACCTCCTCGACACGGCTCTGCAGTGCATCTTCACACGTACAAACTCACTTTGCACTAATACTTCTGCTGACTACACACGGCACTGAATGAGAGGTAGGCCAAAATTCTGTGCAGAAACGCGGCGGAGATTTGCAGTTGGCGGTGCTACCATTGCTGCCGCCGCTGAAGGTCGGAGGAACCACGCGAGAGGGCAGCGGTGTCTCCTCGCCAGGCGTGCAGAGTTGAGATTCACGAAAACTCCGAACACGAACGGCGCTGCTGCACCCCCGGCGCCATCAGGCGGACGACCGCAGTGAGTGCGACGAAGAGTGGCGCTGCTCTGCGGTCGTGGCGTCAACTACACTTAAGGCAGAGGCAGCGGTAGCGGGCGCAGTGCTGCCACGCTGCGGCTGTGTGCCCGCCTCCACTACGAAACGACTGCAGAATGCTAAGGAGCTGCGTGGGCACTGAGTGGAAACTGAAGCTTCGTTTTCTGTTCCATCCGCTCCCGCCTGGGCCCTGCGAGCAACTGGGCACTTTAGCCGAACGGCTCTCTCCGCTGCACGCGATCCCTAGCCAGGTTAATTAAAGCCGCAGCGGCTGCAGTGATGCAAGGGAGGGAGCGGGCGCGGCACAGTTGGCACGACTGCTAGCGCTATTCTCGCCGCTCAGTTCGCAGGCACGTGCTACCTGCAAAGCCTTCCGGGACTGTGTGCAATTTCGACACTACAAGATATCTTAAAGAAGTAGTACTTCCACGTTTTCTGTTTCCATTTATGATTTGGCTGAAGGTATTAAGCAAGGCAAATACATTACGTTTAGATTCGAAAAAAATGGTAGTCAATGAAGCTTGAGAAAATATTTATGATTGCCTCCATGAATTCTGTGATATTAAAATGTAAGTAATTTGAATAGAAGAATAACGAGAGCGGTGCTACACAATGATTAATTACTTGAGCGCTGCGTCTGTAAGCAGAAGCAAAACACTTCACTTCTTATAAATATGATAATCAAAATGTGTTACCACTAGTTTAGTTTTAAACGAAACCTACTGACGTTACCAGCCGCCACCAATGCTTCAGACGAACGGGGGGAGGGGGAGAGAGACGAGCTGCCAACTGAACATATAATATGCGTAACGAAGGTCTCGAACGTAAGTTAGCTTGACGAACATCACCCTCCATCTTTCTGGACACACACACACACATTCTGGACACACACACACACACACACACACACACACACACACACACACACTATCTCTCTCGATGCAGCTTGTACAATATGAAATTACAAAAACGGCGATATAAGAGCAGGAAAACTATTCAAGGTTAAAACACCAACTACTTTTATAAAATATTTATTAGAAACGAGAAATTTAGAGCCTGATAAATTCTCTTCACTCTTCTATTACCTGTGGAAATAGGAGAAATTATTTAAAGTGATTTGTGGTCAAAGGAGGAGCATTTATATGAAATACTGAAAATGGCTGGTAATACACTAATCACGATGCTCCTAACAAATGGTTTCTGAAGTGTCTGACGTAGATAAAAATTTATGTTCGTATTATCTGCGTATTGTTTTACAAATCAACAACGATATACCACATAAAGCACTTTTCTTCTGTACAGGCACAAGCGAGAAGTGCTAAGCTGAGAGGCCGCCAGAGGTGCCCCAGTACATAATCTGTATGCAGGGCGTATCTCAATTGGTAGCGGCAACTGATCTGGGTGAAAGTATACGATAACGGAATTATAAAAGTTGTTGTAAACATAGGTCCACGACGAACCGTATGAGAGATAATAGGGAATGTGTGGTTACGAACTGTCACAGCTTCAGTATCGAGTATTATCCTGATTTAGTGCAAATGTATTTGAAACGTAGTCTTTTCGATTAACTCCCTTTCTAATTGACTTTCAGTTTCACTGAAGGCCTACCTAAATAAGAAATGCAACACTCAGCATGTTACACATTATTGCTTACAGGTGAGTTTACTCCAAGTGTACAATAAAACTTAAGCAGTTAAATAGTGCTCTATATTTAACACATCAAAGTAAAATTATATATTTTTTTGTATTTCCTTACCACTTTTTGCGATGGAAACAATTTGTAATTTGCAGAATAAAAAGTCCCGTTACTGAAGTAAAAGTAACTATATTATTTTCAAACTTCTACTCACTTTAATGGCTAGCACATTATTATTAAAGCTACAACAATAGGATAGGTAGCATTCTTTTTTGTTTCACTAAAAGCGTCTAAAGATATCAGAAATTGCCTTCAGTTTAAATGAACTGTCTTATTATATAGCAGTGTAACAAGAGTCACAAATTTTATTGCATACGAACGTAAAGCTTTTACCAGATGCCCTAGGAGAGGCGCCAAATGGTACGTCGCTTGTGTGGAGACGAACCAGCCCTGGCAACTATTTAATACAAGTGAAAGATGTCTAAATCACAAGCGCTTAAGATTTACAAATGAGCGTCAGTTGAACGATGGCTGGAGACTAGCTACATTACAGTCCTTGCCATCACCTAATTACAGCAGGTTTCATTTCTTCACATTTATTTATTTTTTTCTCCTCGGATTTGCGGTCGTATATTGTATGGGTGGTAACTGATCGCATTTGTACCACTATGGTTCTAAAAGAAGAAAATGAAAACTACCGCAAGTCTTCCAGACGTGTACATCTTTACGACGCTGAACACGCTGTTAGGTGTTGTGTGCCTTCCCCCTCGATCACCGTCTGAATACACAGCGTGTTTCACTATTTTACACTGATTTAAAAAAGCTTCAAAAAATTTCCCATCTTAAGGGAGAAAGAGAAATACATTTATTACACGTTTCACATTGTCAGTGAATAGTGTACAAAGCCACAGTCCATTTGCAACGAGCGTAGAACATACACACAAGACAAACTTAAACCTTTAGATCTCCCAACGGTTTCATAACTTTTTTCAGTGTTTCCCGCAAGTATGTTGTTATGTGCGTCAAGGTCACGAAGAATATTCTTTGTATTGTGTGATATGGCATATACCAAGATAACATCTCACAAACGAGAGAACGGCTGTCCGTGAGAAAGACTTGTGCGCATACAAGACTGGGTTACTGCAGGAAATTTGAGAATATCCATGAAGCACGAAACAACCACGAGCCAAATAATTATTCTCCGTTTTGCACAAAACTAATGGCGATATTCCAGAGACATAAGACGATTCTTCGAAAGACACTATGCAGTGACAAGAAAAATGACTTATGTCGTATCAGTCAGACATGAATTTGTGCTCCATTTTATGAATGGCAGGCAGATATATGAAATGTATTACAGAGGTAGATAAAGACATTTAACAAATTAGCGTTATCTGCGACAAATACTTTACACGGTATTAACAAAAATCTAGTAATGTCTATAACGAGCTGCGACATAGTGACAGCTAAAATCGACAGTGATCTAGGAACATATGTATATATTTATTTCAGTCACGAATCACAAAATGTTTGTACCAGATTATTAATTTCAGTCAGTAATGGCCGTCATCAGCCCTGAAAAAACATGTGCGCACGCAGGTCTGAAGGTAGGCAATACTGACGGAAATTAATATTCTGCTATAAAAATTTCTGATCCGTATCTAGAATAAATATATGAAGTAAAGTCTAAAGCATTATCTGGAACAGGAGACTTGATTTCGTTGGTTGTGGTTTGAATAAGTTTCCAACAGCACACTTCTTTGATGCCTTGATCAAAATCATGCTGCTAGTCAGAGAAAATACATGTACTCACAGACAACACATGTAATCAGCATCTCTTGATCACGAATGTGAAAAGCTTCGGCTACTGTCATATACGCCTATATAGTACGGATCCGAAATTGCGGCATAATTTTTTTCGGAATCTGTACTCTCGACTCTACAAACTAACTAATGACAGTTGCAGGAATCCTCTGAAATTGGCTAGTTTTCCAAGAAGTGCTGTTCGGAAAGCTAATAAATCTCGTTTGGTGTCTTGTCTACTTGTTGCGGTAACACTAACGGTATCATACTGAACATCCACATTTTTATACAATAAAGAAGTAGTGTCGTAGTCGTCGTCGTCGTCCTTAAAGTACGCGAGAGAAAGAATTCTGTGAAACTAGCAAGCTCTCTCTTAACTTCATTTCTCATTTGCACTTTTGTCATCGTGTGCTGACGGTGGTGCTCGTATATCAGATTGTGACTGAGCGTGCAACATAGATATTTCTGACTCAGTTTGCAATATAGTGTATCAGGTAACGCTGTAAGCTGTAAATCTACTGTGGCCTTCCACGTGTTCGTAGGTGACGTTCAACCAACCGTAAGTTTATACAATGGTCAAAATGGAGGCTAATAATGGTGCAAGACGGAAGAGGCCGATGAAGAACATGCTGCAAAGCTATATCCTCGTATCTACACTGTCCAGCCACAGGAATGTGCCCACCTGTCAAACGCCTGAAAATCATCTTCAGCAGCGCGGAATGATGCAGCACACGCAGGAGGAGAGTCAGTCAGGTTCTGGAAGGTACCGATAAGGATGTGGAGCCATGCCGACTCCAATGCCGTGACCAGCTGCGGTAGGTTTCTCGGTTTAGGACCCAATGTCGCGTACGGTCCGATCGAGTTCATATTCTCGGCTCTGGGTTTAAAATCAGGGGAGTTTCATGGCCAGTGGAGTACGGAAAACTCGTTCTGTGCTCTTCGAACCACGCACGTACTCTGCGAGCTGTGTGACACGTTGCATTGTCCTGCTGGTAGACGCCATCGCGTAGAGGAGAAAAAAAATTGCATGTAGATGTGGACGCGGCTCCCAAGGATAGTTGCATATTTGTGTTGCTCCAATGTGCCTTTCAGAAATGCGATAACACCCACGAAATTCCACGAAAACGTTACCCAACCGTAACGATTGCTCCTCCGGCTTCGACTCTTCCGACAACTGTTGAAGTGTGTTCGCTTTCACACGTTTCCCGCTGTTCGATGGAGCGTAACACGTGGTTTATGTGAAAGGGCCTTCTGTCGTCACTCAGTGGACGTCCAGTCGCATGCAAATTCCAGCTTCGTCGCCGATTAACAGCAGTCAGCAAGAATGCACGAACCAGGCGTCTGTTGCGGGGGCCCATACGCAGCAACGTTCACTGAACGGTCGTTGAGGAGACACTGTTGGTAGCCCCTTGGTTCATGTGGGTGTTCAGTTATTCAACAGTTGCACTTCTGTTCGCCCGCACACATCTCAGCAGCCGTCGTTCATCCCTGTCACCTATGGCCCGAGGTGCACCACCAGTTGACTCTCGCCGGTTTCCGATACTTTGTACGCCTCCGTAGCGCAGCGATAGCGTTTTACCGCCTACCAGTCAAGGGGGCCCGGGTTCGATTCCCGGCATGGGACTGGGTGTTGTTTGTCCATCATCGTTTTCATCATCATTGACACGCAAGTCGCCGAAGTGGCGTCAACTAAAAAGACTTGCAATACGGCAGCCGAACCCCGAAGGGAATATCCCGGCCAATAAATGCCGTACGGTCACTTCATTTTTTACGGCGTACCGGTAGTTTGATCACGCCGACAAGCGAACCCGAAAGCCAATGATCATGTTTTTTGGACGTCACATAAATCACGACAACGACTGCAACGTTTTCCCTTCCATCTCGCTTTATATACCCTCCACTGCTAGTGCTGCCACCTGCGCCTGTCAGAGGTTATTACACATTGGCGCCTAACATAAGCGGCGGTCACATTAATGTGGATGGACCGTGTAAACGGTACGACAGCAGTTACACTTTACCTCAAAATTACGAATGAACTGAGCGTATGGCTCTGGGTTTAAGAAGGAATGTTAAACGTATGTAATTGAATGGCAGTTGATGAAAGACTATAATCTGCTGACTGAAGTCTTCAGTGTCTTTTTTTCCGTTAGTCACTCGTGGCGTGGACCCCCGTTTACCTTGCGGTTGGTGCGTAGTGGGCTGGGCTGAGCTGTCCGTGCTGTCTCGGAGCTGAGATACCACCAGCTGTGTTCACTCTGCCAACACCCGAGTGAACTCAGAGTGGCTCCCCGCTCCTCGACAGCCAGTCGCGACCACTTGTTGCGGCCCATTCACGGCTCGTCCTCTTCCTCTTCTGCTTCCCTTTCCTTTCCTGCCACCGCCGACTTCTCGCGCTGCAGGTGGTCGCTCAGTCAGGATTGCTGGACAGGCGTGGCGACTGCAGCCGATGCCGGAGGGACGCCGCTCCTACTGCACAACTGCCGATGTACAGTGTTCGCGCACAACCAACACCTCCTGTCAACGAAGCTAAATTTTGCACATAAACAATGCTACGTTTCTCTTCTCCCTAACACGACAAACACGCCCAAGACTAGTAAATAATATACAACGAAATGCTACCGTTGAAGATAGTTCACCTTTATTTCCTTTTTCTGCGTGACTGCACGTCACACATATCAAGTAATTTGCGATAAAAACCAAGTTGTTCCTCAGATATCCACTGGGGGATCGCCATTTTCAGATTGCCTCAGGTGGGCTACGGCGAAGCTGTAAGAATGACCGCTCAATAGAGAGCAGAAAGATAATATCAAGCAAGATATGCGGATAGATAAGCAACTGCCTCTATGTCAATAACAAAACGGCAAAGGTGCTTCAACGGTTTCAATGTTTCGAACGGTTGCCCGAATCAATGAACAGCACCTGCGGGTTCAGAATAATATTGACGAAAATTTCCACCTCGCACCTATCTCGAAACAGTAGAAACGTTAGTAAAAGCGATCATAAAACAATGATTAAATGTACTCTACTAACAGAGCTCGAGTGCCTGTCCCGTTACATAAAGAGGGATTAAAGGAACAGTAGATCGCCGTAAAAAAAAAAATTAGAATAACGTATCGGTTGGTAAAGGAATTCGAAAGAATGGTTTGTCACGCTCTTGAGGGTTGCGAATGGCCACGAGGAACGAGAGAAGAAATGACGAGGAACGAGAGAAGAAATGGCGAGGTCGAGATCGAAACTGACACATGCGAATAGTGTGTTACATAAAAACTTAAAAATGTGCTTAACAGACAGGACCGGACCTCTGCGTAATCGTTCACTATCGCTGAATGATACCAGTTGGTTATGAAGGAAATCAGTCACCACCAATCCGCTCAAAAGAGATGAAGCACTTGTTTGTTGAAGAAACTATCCCAGTACTCGTCGGAAGGAAACGCTAAACGGACACCGCCTTGTGAGGATTTGGGACGTTCTCCTGCCAGTGACTTTATTACGCCACCTCGGCCAGTTTACTGATTCTGTAACATACTTGAAATTAGCAGGGTTACCAATTGGTAAACGCAAAATACTTGCAACCCTTGTTTCATATAATATTTGTCCTATGGCGTTAATTATGCTGAAAGAAGTGTTTGTTGTTGGTATATTAAGTACCATAAACTGCAGATATAATTTAATCAGATCATGATTTTGAGACGACATGCAGTGGATGCAGTTAACGAACTATTTCGGTATCCGTGCTGAGCAGTTAGTCGGAGACTGAATTGCGATGTCCGGTAGTTCGAAAACAAACACACACACACACACACACACACACACACACACACACACCACCTTACCGATGCTGCTATAAAGTTATTATTCGGTTCGTTAGCTGTCTACGGATCAGTAGTATTCCCAGTAATGACTTGTCAATTCCAGATGCGTCACGAAAAGTTGGTTTGCGACAGAAGTCTATGACGAACGTAAAAAAATTCGTGTCAAGGGATTTGGTTAAAGGATTTGGAATTCCTTTAAGATACTGTGGTAATGGACGAGTCTTTATTTCAAGGACGAAGGTTGGCGACACCGCACATTAATAAAGTTTCTAGTGCATTTTACTTGCAATGCTACCGAAACTGAACACACGTTTTTATGTAATGAGATGAAATGAGATGAAATGCATCTACCACCACCAGACACTAAATACGCATGTATTTAATTTTGGATATGCTGAAATGTTAATCTAGAATTGTAACCAACACTTGTAAAATATGACAATCATATAAAGAATTAAGTTATTTGCTAAAACAGTACAGCGACGTGTTGGTATATTTGGCATTGTGACTCGCAGTCGCGTATATACAGCTGGTTTTATCTGGCATCAGCTGAGCTAAATGAGCGATTATAGGAATGATGCATGCCCCTTAAATGTTTAAAACAACAGCTGATGGTTAGCGACACGCTGGCTATGCCACAGAAAGTTAGTGATAGTTGACCTGCTGTTCGCCAGATGGAGGACGCGGCGCACTCACGAGTTTCTGCCGCTGCTCTAGAGATGTCGCGGCGAGTACAATCAATAGCCAACTAACTATCGAGCGGTTTGCGCTGTTCTGAGAAAGTGTTCCACACAGTTTCCCACCTTTGGACAATAATTACATGTGCGTCCAATACCGTTCAGCACGAAGGTTTCAAAAAGGTCACCGTGGCTACTGCACTGGGGCTGTACTTTCACACACAATGATGCAGTTTCAACAAATTGCGTCATGTTAAATGCAACGGAACAGGTAACTTGACAAATTGATGCGTACGAAAGTGCCTCACTTGTTAGTGAAAATGAGCTGTAAGATAGTGAACCAAAATCTGCGCAGATCTCACTCATGTGGGCGCGCACACCAGTTTCCTTTTGTAATATATGTGCTTTCAACTACGAAATCAACTGCTTAACGAGAAAGGGCGTGGGGTAGGTGAAGTGATGCTCCGGGCGTACCGGCGAATCTGTATGCGGCGCATATGTATCAAATACGCGTAAAGTTTCAGTTTATTTACTTTAAAAACATCCCTCCTGGTTTCAGCTGCAGACAATAACGTACTGTGTGTTTTCGTGAAAGTTGAAAGACATAACGGTTCCTAATCGCTTTTGATGTCGATAAGTGGTAGTAAAAGAAAGAGTGTGATTGGTGTTGTTATGACTAACAGAATTAGTACTGCTTCGATTTACGGACAACCAATGCGTGATTTTCGCTGTTTTCAAGCACCGTTACTAAGCAGGTTTGTTAATGTTTTTCTGAAGTTTGACGAACTGGTGTAACATTATGAAAAATATTCCACACTTAATGCTGCATAAACTGCTATTCAAATGTGTTTAGCTGGTGAAATTACTGCCAAAGTTCAATAGAAGTTCAATTACGCATTTCCAGAGTGACGCAGGGCGAAAGCTAATATTTTGGTGAACTTCGTACAGCGTTTTGACAAGATAAGGGCCAGCAATGTGAATCCAAAAAGTGTTCCTCCGTAATTACTGTATTATTCCTACATTATGAAGAGAAAGACACAATAACTGATTATCTCGAAGCAAAAAGGAAGATCGACCAGTGCGAAATTACATCTATGAACGAGTATACCAACAGCATGAGTTGCCCGCTTGCTTAGACCGCTTCCTCCACCGGCCAGAGCGCGAGTGCTGATGTTATTTCCTGTTTGCTTGTGGTCTATTGCAAACACCTGACCGTGGCTACTACAAGACGAGTGACAGTGACTCATGCGACCTGTGGTCTGCTGTACCGGTCCGCTGTGATTCACCTGTGCTCTAGTCTCTCCCCTCGCCCTCCCTCTCGCCGGCGCAGAGGCAGCTCATCACAATCACATGGTATACCTTTACCCTTATCTCCGTCACAATAACTTTTGAAATATGTTGGAATACCTGAGAAATATTGTACACTTTGTGAGCAGTATTGGCAATATTGACAGTAATGACTGCCCTCTGCCACGCACTTCACCGTGGTTTGCAGACTATTGAGTAGATGCAGATATCCTTGCCGGTCGCTAAGGTCTCTGGGCTGTTGTGTTCGCTTTTGTATTATCTACTAAAATGATTTCATTACAAGAAGACAGCTCATATCAGAGCCGGAAATTTGAGAATGATTGTAGTGAGTCGTTGCTCACTAAATACAGAGGGTGGTATCCTACAGCTACGAGAATATATTTTTTTAATCTTCAAGAACAAATTTCAGGTACTTTTACGCTCTTATTTCCCATCCACCGTTTTTTTTTTTTGTGCTTGCAATAAGTAGAGCAATCACCACAGACCAGCATCTTGATCGTATCGTAAAGCATTTCGATCCAGACTACGCAATATTATTCAGCATTCGAGGGACAACATCAATAATACTATACAGTGTTACTGAACAATAATATTCACCGTATGAAGGCAGCTTAAGATTTTATACAGCTCAGGATAGATTACTTTCACGTTTGCATGCTAAGAACAAAGTAGTGCCTTTGGCCGGCTCGTGTTCAACGGACAAACATTGACTGGCCGAGCAATAATGAGAACGTGGCATACAGAGTAGCGCAACTAGGCGTTTATGAAATATTTGTTTATGCCCAAAAACCAGTTTTCGAGCCTTTCCAGGCCCATTCGCAGATGGGGCATGCCGAAACTACATATTTATTTCTTCTGCATGCCCCATCTGAAAATGAAGTGGCCTGAGAAAGCTCGGAAAACTTTTTACGAAAATCAGTAAATATTTCGTAAGTGACTGGTCGCAGTTATCTATATTGTCAACTCCACTAATATACAGTCAAGTGGTCCGCAATATCCGTAATGGTTAAGCTTCACCCGGTGTGAATGTGCGTATGTAGACACACAATTAACGTAGGAGCGGCATGAACCAGGCTGAAATCAGTAATATGATCTACACACCTTACAACTGGCGATCTGTTTCCTCCGAGCTCTTTAGATACACCTCTTGCCATATTGAATATTGTAATATAATTACTCGTTCCTAACGCAGCAGCATTTTGTTCGAAAACCTGGAGTGAATGATATTACTGTTGGTGTAATTATTGTGATTCAAATGTTATTCGGTCACCGATAGGGAGATTGAGCGTTCAAGACTCGACAGCATGTCGAGTAATAAAAGAAACTTGGTCCACAGATTAGGCACCAAACACATGATATTGCTTTTGATTATAGTTTTTGTCACACAAAGTTGATGCGCAGAATGAAGATAATCGTTCACTCCATTATACGATTTATCTGATACATTTTAACTGTCTCTGAAGATCAATTTCATACGGATGCGAATTTAAAAACATTTTGATGCTTAGTTACGGAATATTTGACACAGCGCGTAACTGTACCGCAATGAATGCCATTTAGCGTGTCACACTGCAAACGGAAGTTTGCCGTTTTAGGAAACATGAGTCTCATTCGGAAACACGTGAGTCTCATTCGGAAACAGGTGGTTACCTTTGCCACTCTAGTCCATGTTCCATAGACGTTCAGATGGACGTTAAATGCCAAAGAGCGATCGTTTGGTCTCGCAGAATTCTTATCTGCTGTTCACCGGTGTCAGGAGCAATTTAAAAAAGGCCCTCCGATGAAAGAAGAGCGCCATCAGAATGCTTTATAAAAGTCCTGTGTCCAGGG
The DNA here is from genome assembly GCF_021461395.2 of Schistocerca americana. Lineage (NCBI taxonomy): Eukaryota > Metazoa > Arthropoda > Insecta > Orthoptera > Acrididae > Schistocerca > Schistocerca americana. Next base: position 677,272,997 of record NC_060119.1, read on the forward strand.
CTAGTTAGGCAATCTGCAGATATATGATAACACCTCGGGCTCAGAGTGAGCTTTCGTGCAGACAAAACATAAGCTGAATGTAATATCTTAAAATTATTAAACGCAATGTTGTCAGAAATAGGTGCTGGATTATATTATTCGCCTGCAAATTTAATCGGCTTACAAGATTTCTTCTCAGTACTGAAATATTTCAACCATTTCTTTTTAAAGCTGTTTTCCTCTGTCTTGTAATTATTTTCTTCTTTCCTCCATGCCACGCTATGTTGTGTGGCACAGTCATAGACTGAATGAAACGGACTGTTAATTTCAAGAAATTAAGCAAGACCAGTAAAAATCCTAATTCAGTACGGTATATGTGGTTTATTGGAAAAGAGCAATACCCATAGGCCAGTGTTGTAGAGAGAAGTGCTGTTACGAATACGGTCGTGTGCAGCGCTAGAAAACAAGAGGCACGTTCATGTCAATGTGGAATTTCCGTACTTCCCGCCTTGTCGGTCATAAACTCGCGACTAGTTACTACACGGGTGTGTACTATCAACGTCCTTACAACAGAAAATGAAGTTACATAGAGGTAAAAATGTTAATGTTAAAGCCATGAAAGCAGAACACACATTGTTTACGTAGCTCTGGAAGACTTTATACCAAGGGACAACATGCGAGGATCCTCAGAGAAAGCGTATAGTTTGCGCACTAACAGTACCCCAGTGAGTAACTCGCAATCTGGACCGTCCTATTTGCCGTTGCTGTTTGGCGTGCATGCCGACGACGACGGAGCGCGAAGGCCAACCGACATGCAACGCAGCCAAGATTCGCCGTTCAATTAAACCAAGAAACGAATCAGACACGTGCTTACAACATTTCAGCTAACCCTGTGGCGCACTGATTAGTGAGATACGTCAAGGTACAAGGCTGATACCAGAACCTTTGCTAACGATTTAGCATGAACGCAGATGACTAGTATTGCCCTATAGTTTCGTACCTAGCGCGTACTGCCAGGCGACGTGAAAAAGGTGACTGTGCTTTTCCTGCCGAATAGAACGAATAATTTCTGCGACATTCCTTGGAGAGAAATAATGTGGCGGGGTCAGCACTATGGTCACTGAAATATTTTTGTGGCATTCTCCGGGACAATTAACCCATGTCAAAAATCTATCCTCGAAGATAACGACAACCTGAATATTATGATTCACTCCCATGTGAAGGGTGGGAATGGCACAGGCAAGACTTTTATAGCCCCCTCCCAAGTTCCTGTAGCGCACGTAAATCGTGTGCTTCTGGAGCCGCATCGATTCCTCGCCCAGGTTCTTCGGCAGCTGTGCGAAGTGCTGCAAATAGCATAACTTCACACAACCGTGGAGAGGGACAATCATCTCGTTGAATCACACAAGCTCGTCTATCCACTGCCTGTGCTGCACACGACAGTTATCTGAGCACTACCAGATGGTCAGAATAACGTGATCCGTGAGTGTAGGTAAATTGCAGATTTTGGGCGGGGCACTGGAGATATAATTTTCGAAGTAGAAGTCAAGCACCAATGGACTGGATGTCGATTCCATTGTTAAACTGAGGTTAAAATAGCTTCTGTGACTGGCGAACGTGAGTAGTGGCGGCGTGATAACCTCCCCCTCCCCACACAACACACACACAGCTCTGCAGGTGGCTACAGTTTTCAGGCAGCACAGCGCCTGCGCTCAACCTCCTTGTACCTCTGCTAGGCGGTCAGCAGACTGTGTACTCATGTTTCAGACTGTGCCTTCACCGTTACGTAAGATAATTACACTACTTGGCTCATGATATAGGCACAATTCTGTGCGTATTTATTATGGAGACAGTTGGCAGTATCACTTGATCATGTTCACTGAAAAAAACCGGTCGTGCATGACATATGTACATTAATAGAACTGTGGTGGTTCTGGTCAATATTAAGAAGAATAAACTGTGGAGCTCAAGATACTCAAGATTATTTTAAAGCATTTTTCATTATCCCATATGGCTTTAACAGGCACTTAACTGACTGCTCAGACTATACTGCATTGTTCTAGTTATTTTATTTCAAGTTATCAATTTCGGGTAAACTTGTCCCACCATTAGACGTGCCTATAAATTCAGGTACACAGAGTTTCCAGTGGTGGGTGGGGAGGGCCAGGGGTTTCCAAAGCACCCCTGAGCAACGTCGATACGTGACGGAACGTCCCATCGCTCGGATCTAGGCCTCAGCCACTTTTGACGTACCACCAGTAAGATTATAAACCAATTGTCTAAGTGTAAACACCGCTGGTTTCCACTGGTCCCCCATATGTTCGATCTGGTTCATGTCTGAGGAATAGGCAGGGCACTCTATTCTTCTGATCGTAACATGCTGCAGCAACTTGTTCAACACATCAGCATCGATGAGGACGCGAGCTATCATCCAACGAAGATGAAACTGCCACTAAAACGTTGGCGTTAGGGCCACACTGTAGACTGCAAAATCTCGTCCCTCCACCGTAAGGCAGCGAGATTGGTTCAAATAGCTCTGACCACTAACGGACTTAACATCTGAGATCATCAGAACTGAGAACTACTTAAACCTAACTAACCTAAGGACATCACACACATCCATGCCCAAGGGAGGATTCGAACCTGCGACCGTAGCGGTCGCGCGGTTCCAGACTGAAGCGCCTAGAACCGCTCGGCCACGCAGGCCGGCGCAATGAGATTGTCGTTAACAACGATATGTGTACGTAACTTGTTGCACAGGGGGGGGGGGGGGGGCAGACATTGTTGGAGGCCTTCGGTATAATACGGTTGGCTCCAACATAGTTGTCTGCAACAATAATGGTACAAATAGATCAGAGTTTCGGCAGTAAACAACAGCCGACGCCAATCGTTGTCCATCTGCAACGGAGTCCGTTGTGTTGTCGTGTACGATTTGGTGCTCGTCATGGTTGTTGGGAATGGACATCCGCTTCGTGCAATCGTCTGTTAGCAGTTTGATGCAATACACGACGTCCTGTAGTGTCTTCGAAAAGCTGAATTCAGCTCTGGGACATTCAGGTCACGGATCCTTTGAGTCAAAAGTAGCGGATATCGATCATCACGTATACCTGTCCATGTCCGCGTCGCATCGCTTTGACACCGGTGCATATGCCGAGTAGCTTGCCTGTTTGACAAGCCTTCTGGGCGTAGCGTGATTATGCGGACCCGATCACTGGTCGTTATTGTCCTGATTTAGGTTTTCCGTGATTTCCCTAAATCGCTCCAGGCAATTGCCGGGATGGTTCCTTCGAAAAAGGCACGGCCGACTTCCTTCCCCATCCTTCCCTAACCCGATGAGACTGATGACCTCGCTGTCTGGTCTCCTTCCCCAAACAACCCAACCCTCCTTCGTGGCATGACGGATGTTCACTTTACTGTTCCACACATTTCTCTCGTACGCCGCTACTGGTGCTTTACTGTCGGCTGAAATGCTGCAATCCACCTGAGTGCGGGATTCTATCCGTAGTTAGCGCTCTGGCAACTGTGTTCATTCGTATGTTTACTAACAACGTCAGCGATGACCACCCGATAGGTACAGGAACAATCACAATAGCAACACACTTGCACAACATATAGGGGTGATGCAAAACTTTTGTTAACGTGTGTACACCAAACGCTTGATGTCATTGAGTTTTGCCGGCCGGGGTGGCCAAGCGGTTAAAGGCGCTACAGTCTGGAACCGCGCGACCGCTACGGTCGCAGGTTCGAATCCTGCCTCGGGCATGGATGTGTGTGATGTCCTTAGGTTAGTTAGGTATAAGTAGTTCTAAGTTCTAGGGGACTGATGACCTTAGAAGTTAAGTCCCATAGTGCTCAGAGCCATTTGAACCATTTTTGTCATTGAGTTTTCAGGCGCGTCTGATGACGAGACAGTATTTGTCGAAGCTGATAGCGTGAAATAAATACAGTGCAGTCTGAGTTATCAGTTACGTCAGAAAACATATTTCAATCGCTCGTTCTTGCCCACATGCCTGGAGGCCCTAAAATATTTAGGGCGGCAGACAGCGCAAACAGAGTGAGGCGAACAGTCACGTGGCGACGCACGCGAGGCGCCGGCACCGGGATTCGCACGTCGCACGTCGGCCCAAGGCCGCCCCACTTCACCGCTGCGACGTGCCCCTGTCAAGCCCAGCACGGCTTCCTCTCCCTACTTCGTCACAGAGCAATGTCGATACATTACAGCACTTTCACCACGATTAGTAGCTCTGTCTCCGGAGAAATGCCACTGGTGCTTCCCGTTTTTATTCAGGCTGTCCGCTAAATTATAGTCTTGTTATGCGGCACTGGCAGTTTGACATTATGTGGTGAAGGGTACAATGACGCACCTCAGTCACGTTGCATTTCACATGCCTCACAAAGTGAGGTCATATCGTACTTAGGATGATTTAACAACCTTGGCCACGATAACACCTTTCTTTCCTTGCTACCAATCAAACTGTGTTCAAGAAATGTTATTACAGGCAAAGAAAAAACACAGAAATATAATTACTGTGCAAAATTATGGTGAGGTCAGGGAACGTGCAGACCGTGGAATTGGTCCTCCTCTACCCATCCATCCGTCATGGTAGATGTCAGCCTGTGCATCAGAAACATTTAAGTCTGAAATGTGCTGGAGCTGCTTCATGCATAAACCATGTTTTTTCATCATTCCAGCAGGGGCATATCTTCTAGTAAGTCTTCGAGGGTGTTCTAAAGAAATCATGTCTGCCTGATCACGAAATTCATATCCTGCCATGTTCCTAAGGAACATATACAGTTAACTCGCTATCTGTGGCACACGTACACAATGGACACGTTAAAGACAGACGAATGACGAATATAAGTACGTATCCCTGGCAATAGAACCCTATCTAGAGTATAATGAGTCAGAAGGAGCACAGATGAGTGAGGTTGTTGGGTTGTTCATTGATAACTAGAAAACGAAGGATTTTCGGACGTATGTTCATACGATTTCTCTTCTTACTCTGATGTAAACTGTCCCAAAAGTTTGTTAAGGATTTTTGGAACACACTGTATAAGTGCAGCAGAGACGAACGGGGAATCATTCTTGGGACGATATCGCCCAAAAATGAGGAAATTCACTGTAAGCGACTTTCACGAAGGGCCAGGTTGTTATGACCTAGCGTCTGGGAAAAGGCGAAGCTAGTCGGCTGTTCTCATTCCACTATCGTTATCATTTGTGGAATATGGTCACAGGACGATGGAGCCTGGAGTTTGCGACAAGGTGTTGGACGGCCACACCTCATCATTCGTCATCGGGTCGGAGACTTTCCCTCCATGTAAATCAGGACAGACGACGACCTGTGGCAGATCTAACGGTAAGATTATAATGCTGGTACAGGTACAGGGACAAGTGCTTCGGAGCAGACTTTCAGCACTCGTCGTTGATCGTGGGCTCGGCACTAGAGGGCCCAACGTGCTCCAATGCTGACCCAACGACATCATCAATTACGACTGCAGTGGGCTCCAGATCATAGCGATGGGACTGTGAATCAATGAAAACCTATCAAAGGCATGTCGAATCCATGCTACGAAGATTCGCCACAGTATTCCGTTCGAAGAGTGTGTAAAAAAAACTATCAAGCAGGTAATACATTCAACTACTGTCGTCCTCAGTTTGTTGATGATTATTATTTTGGGGCTGTATAATCACAACTGAATAAAACAATTTATGTGAAATCCGCATTTCGTCTTTATCCTTTGGAAGGTATCTTCAGTGGCCTGGAATATTTACAGAGTTTTGTTTATAATATTTAGGTTGTATTTAAGATGTTATATACAAGTACTTCATTTTTAAAGGAAGAAATGCTGGATCTGTGACCTTCCGAGGGAGTTTTTTTTCGAAATATAGGCGTTTTAAAAAGTTATTTTAACGCTGTTTTTTCGTGTGAGATACCGGTACGGCGTACAAGCACATACAGTGCCAAATCAAGCGCTATGTAATAAACTTGTCACTTTTTGTTTTTCTATTATATAGTGATAAAGTTCTACTCAGAGATTTCATGGATATCGATACACAGGCTGTGTTCTTCCTCTGCCAAGTGCTACTTCAAATTTGATTTTTTGTACTTCACAGCATTAGGAATTGAACACACGTTTTGGTGTTATGTTTTGGATGGTGTTGCCAACTGCTCAGTGTTACTGTCAAAGACTGGTTGTGGTGCCTGAGACTGTGTGTGTGTGTGTGTGTGTGTGTGTGTGTGTGTGTGTGTGTGTGTGTGTGTGTTTGTGTGTGTGTTTTAATATGGCAGCCCGTACGAATGGAATGTATTTTATCAAGTTCAATAGTGTGTCTGTACTGATGTGTGCGCGCTCGTTTATCCGGTGATTTTTTGTCAACAAAGCCTTTCTGGACGTGGTAGTTTTCGTGCATTTGTATAAGGCATTTGTTGTGGTTGTCTATTCTGAATACTTTCGTGCCTTGTTCCATGTTTGTACGATGGTGGTTCCAGTGTTTCAAGTGCTCTGCAAATTTGAAATGGTTTGTTTCATACTTCCAGCATCTAATCTGTGCTTTGTACCACGGTTTAAAATTACTGCTTGTATTGTCTACGTATACTGCACCGAAACTTCAACATTCAAGCTTGTATATTTCTGATCCCTGGAATCTGCTCCTCTTGCTTGTTAGTTGGCTTTAGTTTGACTTCGAGGTTTGCGTAATTTTATATGCTACTTGGAGCCTTGTTTCCTTAGTATATTTGCCACTAGCTGTGTTAATTTGGGTAATTCATAGTGTGTCCTCTGCTTCTTTTCTGTGTGGTGTCGTCATTGTGTGTGCGTTTTGGGTGTACTTGTGGATTTGGTGTTTGTGAGTTTTCCTGCATTCTGGTTAGGTTGAATGTGTTGTGTTTGTTATGTGTTTGTGTTGTGATTTTTGACTGAGTGTGTTCTAGATGTGCGTCAGACCATTTGGTTGTAGCTGTTTGTATGACTGTACTCATTTCTTTTTCATAGTTGCTCGTGGAGAGCTGAATCCTAAGACGTGTGTCTTAGTACCCCAGCTTCTGTTTGTGGGGACGATGAGATGTAGGGCTTACTACTGTGTCTGTGGCTGTTGGTTTTCTGGAACTGTTAAAGGAATGATTGCCATTTTCTTTTATTTATCTTATGTCACAAGAAAATTTATTTGATCTTTTCTTTCTCAAGTATAGATTTGATGTTCGGATGTGCTTTGTTGATTTAGGGTGAAGTTCGTCTATTTTTTCATTTGGCTTATCCAACAAACGAATAACGTCATTCACAGGCCTACGTGCCACTACTTTACCAGCGATGTAATATGGAAGCACCAATGATTAGCATGGTGACCGATGTACAGTTAACATGTAAAAAACTAAATATTTTTGTAAAAAATGTGATCACTGTAATGTGAAAACGATAGGCATACGCCAGTTACATATAAGTAACATAATATTTCACAACACATGGCCCTCTTTAGTCATCACCAAATTATCTGGTTTTGAATTGAACACTTATCAACGCTGAGTATGGAAACATGTACACGAATGTAAGCCAAATGAAGATGGACAAAAGTCCAAAACCGGTTTTGTGATAAATAAAATAATCATCTATAGTGACTTGTAGCGGTTATTATTCTACGTCCTACAAAGGGAGTGTCAGCGAGTTCAACTGCATCCAGTGTAGATAAAATACATCCATATACCAGTATCAATATATTATTTTAAATCTTACACCAGTGGCTATCTTTTCAAAAATCTGGTTTTCTAAATGACTAATAAATACGTTGGCTAAAGTTCCTGATGGTGGAGATCCCATTGGTACTCCATCACTTTGCAAATAATATTCATTCTCAAACTAGAAGTAGTTTTGCTCATTTATCAAACTGAACATACTTGTTATTTCTGTTATTGTTTCTGTAGTGAGGTGGTTGTGGGATGTGAGATTTTTCTATGTGCTATTAGGACTCCTGTGTTTGTAACTGTTCTCTTTGCTTTCTACAGGGTGTATTGTATTGTATGTATTGTATCTTAACCGGGGACCTAGAGATGACGGAGAGGCTCCGTACCCGCCGCAGCCGCAGTGGTCCACAACCCCACGACGACTACCGCAGTTCACTTCACCCCTCCGCCGCCCCACACCGAACCCAGGGTTATTGTGCGGTTCGGCCCCCGGTGGACCCCCCAGGGAACGTCTAACACCAGACGAGTGTAACCCCTATGTTTGCGTGGTAGAGTAATGGTGGTGTACGCGTACGTGGAGAACTTGTTTGCGCAGCAATCGCCGACATAGTGTAACTGAGGCGGAATAAGGGGAACCAGCCCGCATTCGCCGAGGCAGATGGAACACCGCCTAAAAACCATCCACGGACTGGCCGGTTCACCGGACCTCGACACAAATCCGCCGGGTGGATTCGTGCCGGGGACCAACGGCCGACCGGGCGGGCTTCTACAGGGTGACGCAGTTAAAAGTAGCCCGCCTACGCTTTGGATGTGAATGTAATATTTCGACTTTTGAAATTGAGTAAACAGCTAAAACAATGTGCAGCTTTATGCAATAACCGATTGTTACCATTCTTCTATCAGCATTTCCGTTTATTTCCTCAGTGAAGTGAGACGTTTCTTTTTGCTGTCTTCAAAATGACTTTTTCGATGAAGAAAGAATTCAAATTGTGAAAGCAGATGTGAAACAGGTTCGATTAGGGAAACTCGCGAAATTTTCGGATCAAGTATTCGGATAGAGGACTTACCAGCAAAGAGAGCAAGACAGAGTCGGCATAACAATTGGCGCACTCTGCAAAATGTAAAACGACAAAAAATTCCTTCAGTTTGCACACCAGATGTTATTGCAAATATTCGTCGAAGAATTATTTAGAGATCAAAACAGTCTACTCGTATATTGGCCCAATAGGCGCTTGAAGGACGAGGAGTTGCCAAACGGATACTGAACGTCTTAATTTGAAGCCACTATCGTGTCACAGCTGTGCAGCAATTACGGGAGGACGACGGGCAGAAAAGTGTCGACTACTGCATGTGGCTTTCGAATATCAACGATTGTTTGTTAGACCTTTCCGTCACATATTGAGTGATAAAGCATGATTTCAGCTTTCCGATCATGTGAAATCACAGAACACGAAGTACTGGGCAACGGAGAATCCCAACACTTCGTGTCAGCAACCAATCCAGGATGAAAAATATCGGTGTTTCTTGCAGTGTAACAGCAACGCGCATCATTGGACCGATACCGTTTGACACTGCCCTCAAACACGGTTGTACCGGGTGATCAAAAAGTCAGTATAAATTTGAAAACTTAATAAACTACGGAATAATGTAGATAGAGAAGAAAAAATTCACACACATGGTTGGAATGTGGCATGGGGTTTTATTAGGAAAAAAAAGTTATTGCTAGACGCGTGAAAGATCTCTTGCGCGCGTCGTTTGTTGATGATCGTGTGCTCAGCCACCACTTTCGTCATGCTTTGCCTCCCAGGTCCCCAGACCTCAGTCTGTGCGATCATTGGCTTTGAGGTTACCTGAAGTCGCAAGTGTATCGTGATTGACCGACATCTCTAGGGATGCTGAAAGACAACATCCGACGCCAATGCCTCACTATAACTCCGGACATACTTTACAGTGCTGTTCACAACATTATTCCTCGACTACAGCTATTATTGAGGAATGACGGTGGACATATTGAGCATTTTCTGTAAAGACTGTCATCTTTGCTTTGTCTTACTTTGTTATGCTAATTATTGCTATTCTGATCAGATGAGGCGCCATCTGTCGGACATTTTTTGAACTTTTGTATTTTTTTTTTGTTCTAATAAAACCCCATGTCATTCCAAGCATGTATGTCAATTTGTACCTCTCTATCTACATTATTCCTTGATTTATTCAGTTTTCAAATTTATACAGATTTTTTGATCACCCAGTATATACGGAAATTTTTGATACATTTTGTGCTCAACTCACTGAATGTTGCCCCATCTTGCAGCAAGATGGGGCAACATGACACTCGTCTAAGTTATCTCTGGAACCAGCCCATGATGTCTTCACTGAGAAACAAACTGTCAGCAAACATTTATGGTCATCACGTTCGCTGGGCCTAACAACATGGGATTTTTTTCCTATGGGGACACTTCAAGAGTGAACTCTACGAAACAAATCTATACATAATACAGGAACTGAAATACATCAGCCGCGAAGCGGCCGCCATCGATAGCCCAATATGCTTAGATGTGCACATCTGTGTATTGATGTTACTGTGGGTCACTTTCAACTTCTTCTATAAATGTATTTTTCATTGTAAATAGATGATAAGTCCATTTCAGGTCTTCATTTCTGTAATTTCACTGCATTTCCTTTGTACTTACACGGGCTACTTTTGTCTGCGTCACCCTGTATCTTACGGTGTTTTGTGATTATCTTTTGGATATGTTTGGCCATGTGTGACGTTGGGGCTTTTCTGCAATTTGTAACTTCTGTCATTGGTGTATCGTTTTTGTGTATCTTTGGTTGGCTTTAGAGTGTCGGTCCTTGTGGGATGTTCAGTGCTATGAAATATTTTATGTTTATCAGTGAGTGTGTGTGCAAAAATTTTTAAGTGTGCGTTACAAATTTGCCTGAAAACGAGTGGCTGCTTCTGGTTTCCGTCTATGTATAGAATTGGTATTATGTATGCTTTGGTTTTTATGATGTATTGTTCTTGTCCATAAGTACTGTTGCATTTCCCTCGTTTGCTCTCGTTATTATAAATTAATTGGTTACTAACTATTGTGTCAACGTTTTCATGGTGCCTGCTTCTGTGTAGTTCTTATTTTGTTTCTGCTGTGTCTGTTTTATTGACTTTTTTGGCTAATTGTCTTGTTAGTCCTACGTTTATTTCACAACTGTTTGTTGCTCTTCAACTGTAAGGACATCTTCTGTTTCTACTACTAGATTTTCCATGCTCTGGTTGTGAAAATTGCTGTTGATACATTGTTTCAACCCTTCTTGCTACCCAAGAGCAGTCTATGTTTGTTGTGTAGTTCTCTCTCTTCCAGAGTTTTTAAACAGGCCATGAGGACTGTACAATTATCTACGTGCTGCGTTAACTCTAAATGAGTCTCCCAAAGTATCATATTCAGGTGCTGTTCTAATACAGCATATTAATTTCGTTTAATACGAATATCTTTCTGTATATGATTTCAACTTTCGTGCCATTGGACAACTGTTTCTAATATTTACATTAATGTAACTTGGAGTTAAGTTGTTCCTCCTGCAAATTTTGTTGACTTGTATGTACTTTACTGCCTTACGGGCGTTAGATGTATTTTCTTAAACTTGTTACTACAGCAATGTCAAGCATTCCCCGTCAACATATAAAACGATTTCAAGAAAATACATCTGAAGCGTCGTAAGACGACACAGCATATAAAATTCAACAAAACCCGTAAGAGGAACAACTTAATTACACGTTACATTAATGTAAAGGTGAAAAACAGTTCTACAATGGCACAAAAGTCGAAATCATATGCAGGAAGGTATTGGGTTGGTTCAAATGGCTCTGAGCACTATGGGACTTAACATCTGTGGTCATCAGTCCCCTAGAACTTAGAACTACTTAAACCTAACTAACCTAAGGACATCACACACATCCATGCCCGAGGCAGGATTCGAACCTGCGACCGTAGCAGTCGCGCGGTTCCGGACTGAGCGCCTAGAACCGCGAGACCACCGCGGCCGGCGAAGGTATTGGGTATTAACGTGTTATATTCACAGAACAGTACCTGAATATGATGCTTTATGTGATTCATTTAGAGTTAGCACAGCACATGGGAAATCCTACAGTCCTCAAGGCACTAACAGAAAAATAACTGAATGTTGTACACACACAGTTGTGAAATATATACAAAGCAACTAGAAACAGAAAATAATGAAACTAGCAACAAAAAAGACACAACCATACATTTACATTTGGAACGAGAACAACGTCAACACACATTTCACCCACCTTTAGTAAACTTGACAGAGGCAGAACATCACGACAAAGATAAACTGCTCTTTCAGGAGGGGTTGAAACACCACATCAACAGTAGGTTTAACAACCAATATACAGAAAATCTCATAGTAAAAAGAGAACACATCCTTACATGTGAAGAACAACAAACAATTATAAAAGAAACACAGCAGACACACAGTAAGAACAACAACAATGAAGCAGCCACCTAGAAAACGTTGAAAGAAAAGTGAATGAACTGAATACATTATTATGATGACAGTAGAAAAGGGAAATTTAACAGTACTTGTGGACAAAGAACAATACATCGCAAAAACGAAGAAAAGCCAGTTCCATACAAAAAAAAAAGGAAATCAGACCCAACCACTCGATTTCAGGCAAATCGGAAATGAACACTTAAAAGCATTGCATATGCATTCACTGATAAACAAATGTCTCATAACACTGAAAAACCCACAAGGAAATGGGAATTTGTGGTAAGGTCATTGGTCCCTAAGCCTACACACTACTTAATCTAACTTAAACTAATTTACACTGATGCCACACACACACACACACACACACACACACACACACACACACACACACACACACACACAACCCATGCCCGAGGCAGGACTCTCGAGCCTCCGAAGGCGGGAGCCGCGCGGATCGTGACAAGACGCTTGAGACCACGCGGCGAATCCACAAGGATGAACACTCCGCAGCCAACCCAAAATACACGAACACAATACACCAATGACATTAGTTATAAATTTAAGGAAAGCCCCAACGTACCACATGGCTAAACATGTCCAAAAGCTGATCATAAAGATCTACAACATAGAAAACAAATAGAATAGTGACAAAAACGGGAGACCTAACAGAATATACGGGTACCACACAGAGCATCATCGAGTTCATTTCACTTATAAAACATGTACTCCTCCATCCCTGTCGCAGAAACAAAAACCATAAAACGAAATCTCACATCCCACAGCAACCTCATTGCGGAAGCAATAACAGAAGTAACAACTATTCTCAAATTGATAACTGAACAAAACTACTTCCAGTTTGAGAATGACTATTGTTACCCACGGGATCCCCAATGTCAGAAAATTTAGCCAATATTTTTATTAGTCATTTAGAAAATTAAACATCTGAAAAGATAATCACTGATGAAAGATGTATAAATTTTCTTGACTAAACAATAACAAGGAAAATGGCAAACATACCGTTAATAGCTTGTGAAAACCAATGGTCACAAACACAATTATAAATTACACATCTGATCATCCCCACAACCAAAAGCTTGTGGCACTTAGATACGTGTAATATCGAATAAACATGATTTCACTCAACAAGAACAACTATGAAAAAGTGATATACAAATAGCTAGGGCCAAAGGGTATGGCAGTATGTATGACGGAGTATGTAGTAGACAGACTCACTCAAAAAATCAAAACACAAATACATAACAAACACAACTCATCCAACCTATCCAGAATGCAGGAAAATTCACAAACACGAAACCCACAAATAAACACAAAACACATACACAATGACAACACAACATAGAAAAGAAGCGGATGGCCCACTATGTATTACTCACGCAAATTAACACGGCGAGTGGCAGATATACTAAGAAAACGAGGCTTCGAAATAGCGTATAAAGCTATGCAAACCCTCCGATCAAACTAAAGCCAGCCAACCACCAAGAGGGACAAATTCCAGGGATCAGAAATACACACACCTGAATGTCAAAGTTTTGATGCAGTACACATAGGCAATGTAAGTAATAATTTTAAAACATGGTACAAAGCACACATTATTAGATACTGAGGGTATGAAACAAACCATTCCACATTAGCAGAGCACTCAAAACACCGAAACCACCATCCTAAAAACATGGAAAAAGACTCGAAAACATATAGAATAGACAACCACGACAAATGCCTTACACAAATGCACCAAAACTACCACATCCAGAACGCCATTGCTGACACAAAAGCATCTGATAAACAAGCACAAACACAATACAGACACTCCACTAAACTTAACAAATGAAACAAGAAGATAAAAAACATTCCATTTGTACAGGCTCTATACACTTTCAAAACGAAACAAATAGCCACCTTCACATAATCATACAAAAAACAAAAGCCTGTTCACACACACTACAAAAACACAGTCAGTAGTTGGCAATAACATTCAGCGCCATGCAAAACATAACATTAAATTTTTTCACTTTATAATGCCGTGAAGTGCAAAAAAGGGCATTTCGGATGGCATTTATCAGAAGTAGTACCCAGGTTCCGCATGTACAGCCACGAAATCTCTGAGTAGAACCTTAATTTATTACTACATCATAGAAAAGCATGTGACGAACTGTCATAACGAAAATACAACGTCCTAAATGGATGATAAATAGTATAAACAAAACTATGTACATATTCCAGGTCACTGAAGATTATTTGCAAAGAATAAAGGCGAAATGAGTATTTCACAAAAATTGTGTTTTATTGTGTTTAGATTTCAGTTTCGATTCGACGGTCCCAAAGTAATAATTATCAACATACTGCAATATAAAGCACGTGGTCGTGATATTTGGCTCGTGAGTATATAAGCCGCAAACTAAAGTGCAGTGCTTGGCGGATGCTGCATAGTACCAATATGATCGATTTCATTTCCTAATGCAGTCGGTACTGAACAAAAGAATGAATACAAACAATATGCCTGTGCAAGCACACCTCCCCACCCCCCTACCCCACTCTTCTAACTGTTCCACTGTTGTCACTGTGCGGAGGGTAATAATCTTAAAACAAAGCATTTACGAGGGCAGATTCTCGTTATTCCTCTAACTGCAGCGTACCGCTTTTTTGCGCTGTGGGGGGGGGGGGGGGGGGGGGGGCGAAATCTGCTTTTGGGCACTTTCATTTATGAACGCATTTTTATAGTCTGCATGGGGTCTCTCAAAGCCTTCACCGTCAAAACTACCACATGCACGGTGTCTATGTTACTAAACGGCTAACCCAGTCCATGGCGCAGGGTCTCAGTTTTTGGCTGCCTACCCTAACGGCTAACTAGGACAACAAAGACTTTATTTTCAGTGTTTCATATAATTATTGACTGAATTTAAAAAAAATTAAAATGCTGTCTTTAAGAGCGAGCGCATTTAGCAACTTCCAATAAACATTACACCTAATTTCAAACCTTGGGAAACATTTTCTCGCTGATTCCCTGCCCCCCACCCCTCCCCCCCGAAAAGATGATGAGAAATGCACGACATGTGTTTTAGGACATATGACGCCATAAACACTGAGATGCGTGAAAAATTAACATTTGCTTAAAGAGGAGCGCAAATTACACAGAGTACACTCATTCACTGTTTGGTAAGTAGAGCACTTTACAACTTCCAGTAAACTTTAAACTTAGTTTCACACCTTCTCTACACTTTTTCTCACTTACATTCTTAACGTCCAATGCTCAACAGATTAACTCCTTTGTGAAGTATTCAGACGTTTGAAGCTTTTTAAACAGGGGAGTGCTCTCCTTTAAAGAATCGGGGATGGGAGTTATGGTTACAATCCTAAACCGAGCACTTTGAGATAACGAACTAAGTCTGAAATAACTATGCAGTTCTTTTCTAACAGCTTACACCGTATAGCAACAACGACAACCTATAGCAGCAGTTCAAAGCAACTACCACCAATTTCCAAACACGCATTACAGTGGTGAATAATATTCTGCCACATCCTCCGAAAGTTTTCTCGTGTTTATTGTACAATGAGACAAACAGTTCCTCTTGCTATCACTACGACCTCAAACACAAAATTAAAAATCCGCAGTTGAAACATCGCAGAATACTGCGTATTGTTTGTGAACATGGCACGCCAGGAACACCACAAGAGTAGTCGATAAACGCGTGGCTCACATCATTGCCCATTCAAAATATCGTACCACCTGAAACATTGATTTCCGACCACTGGTGCCTCATCTCTAAACAGTCTGAAATCTTCCACCACTTTGATCCCAAAGTTCCGAGACAACTGGCACGTTTCAATCCGACAACCACCGTAGTCACAGTATTTCAGGCACACCAGACAATCATTTTAGAGATTCTGGGGTCCATGTTGATGACAGTCTTCTTTGTTGGCCTGGATCTGCTTTCCAGACTCCGACTCTACAAATAATTGGGAAGTGAAGCTCATAGGAACTGAGTTTTTGGTGCGTTTTGAAAAACTTCTATGCTACTTAAGAAGACTGAACATTTCCACATCCCCTCTGTCCATCGGGAAATTAACGTCAGTTCATTCATTTCGATCTACTATTTCTCACTCCACACTTTAAATACGCTGCCCTTTATCAACGGAAGTAAATCCGCAATCAAGAGTTGCGGCAGTATCTGTGGAAAGGCTGCAAAGTATACACAAAATAAAAGTTTTTTTTTTTAAAAAAAAAAACCTTGTGACTGCCTACGAAAAACAAGTTCACAATATGAGAAATTTATTTCATACAGATTGTGGCTCTGGCCAAAAATGGTTCAAATGGTTCAAATGGCTCTGAGCACTATGGGACTTAACATCTGTGGTCATCAGTCCCCTAGAACTTAGAACTACTTAAACATAACTAACCTAAGGACATCACACACATCCATGCCCGAGGCAGGATTCGAACCTGCAACCGCAGCGGTCACGCGGTTCCAGACTGAAGCGCCTAAAACCGCGCGGCCACACCGACCGGCTAATCGTAAGAGATCAGAATTGAAACAAAGTATGACTGAGAAAGGAGCTAAACAAGACAATTGTGGTGTACTACTGCACTACAAACATCTTTAGTGCATCAAAATATTCGAGGACTAAGAAGTAAAATTAATGAATTAATTTGCATTGATGAATTCGAGTTATCAAACCCAGCTGACAATCTGCCCTCGGGTATACCGGGTGTTACAAAAAGGTACGGCCTAACTTTCAGGAAACATTCCTCACACACAAATAAAGAAAAGATGTTATGTGGACATGTGTCCGGAAACGCGTAATTTCCATGTTAGAGCTCATTTTAGTTTCGTCAGTATGTAATGTACTTCCTCGATTCACCGCCAGTTGGCCCAATTGAAGGAAGGTAATGTTGACTTCGGTGCTTGTGTTGACATTCGACTCATTGCTCTACAGTACTAGCATCAAGCACATCAGTACGTAGCATCATCAAGTTAGTGTTCATCACGAACGTGGTTTTGCAGTCAGTGCAATGTTTACAAATGCGGAGTTGGCAGCTGCCCATTTGATGTATGGATTAGCACGGGGCAATAGTCGTGGCGCGGTACGTTTGTATCGAGACAGATTTCCAGAACGAAGGTGTCCCGACAGGAAGACGTTCGAAGCAATTGATCGGCATCTTAGGGAGCACGGAACACTCCAGCCTATGACTCGCGACTGGGGAAGACCTAGAACGACGAGGACACCTGCAATGGACGAGGCAATTCTTCGTGCAGTTGATGATAACCCTAATGTCAGCGTCAGAGCAGTTGCTGCTGTGCAAGGTAACGTTGACCACGTCACTGTATGGAGAATGCTACGGGAGAACCAGTTGTTTCCGTACCATGTATAGCGTGTGCAGGCACTATCAGCAGCTGATTGGCCTCCACGGGTACACTTCTGCGAATGGTTCATCCAACAATGTGTCAATCCTCATTTCAGTGTAAATGTTCTCTTTACGGATGAGGCTTCATTCCAACGTGATCAAATTGTAAATTTTCACAATCAACATGTGTGGGCTGACGAGAATCCGCACGCAATTGTGCAATCACGTCATCAACACAGATTTTCTGTGAACGTTTGAGCAGGTATTGTTGGTGATGTCTTGATTGGGCCCCACGTTCTTCCACCTACGCTCAATGGAGCACGTTATCATGATTTTATACGGGATACTCTACCTGTGCTGCTAGAACATGTGCCTTTACAAGTACGACACAACATGTGGTTCATGCACGATGGAGCTCCTGCACATTTCAGCCGAACTGTTCGTACGCTTCTCAACAACAGATTCGGTGACCGATGGATTGGTAGAGGCGGATTAATTCCATGGCCCCCACACTCTCATAACCTCAACCCTCTTGACTTTCATTTATGGGGGCATTTGAAAGCTCTTGTCTACGCAACCCCGGTACCAAAGTAGAGACTCTTCGTGCTCGTATTGTGCACGGCTGTGATACAATACGCCAGTCTCCTGGGCTGCATCAGCGCATCAGGGATTCCACGCGACGGAGGGTGGATGCATGTACCCTCGCTAACGGAGGACATTTTGAACATTTCCTGTGACAAAGTGTTTGAAGTCACGCTGGTACGTTCTGTTGCTGTGTGTTTCCATCCCATGATTAATGTGATTTGAAGAGAAGTAATAAAATGAGCTCTAACATGGAAAGTAAGCGTTTCCGGACACATGTCCAGATAACATATTCTAAGTTATTTGTGTAAATAGTTATTTATCAGTGGAACTTTTCCTTAATGGTGGATATCAGCTTTGTATAACAAAGGCGATAATGAATTACCGTCGAAATTCTGTCCAGTTTTTCTTTTGTCAGCATTCTAAAAGATTTTAGAAAAGGTAATATGTTATTGGCTTATACAATGTCACTATTTAGATTTCTAAAGGGTTCCGGATATTGAGAAGGCTATTTACACATATAGTGGTAACATACGTGATTCATTCAGCACTAAATTGCAGGCTACTGCTATACTTGATGATCTGTCATCGAAGGCACGTGGCAGTGTAAATCACAACATTCCTTTAAATAAATTATGGTTCTATACTCCGTAAGTGCCCCCTTCAGTTTTACGAAGCGTGTTGAGGTGTGCGACATGACACGACATAAAACGGAGCCTGCGAGCATTGGAGATAAGACTTTACAGCAACCTAAGGCACTAAGACAACACTTACATGTCATAGAACTCCATTTCATACTGCAGGTTTAAACCTCCGAAATGCAACGTGAAATGTAAGGGAAGGTCAAAAAGCTCCCGTCTAAGGGTGTTGTTGCAGCGTATACTGAACGCGACTCGACTCCGTTGCGGATATATAAGCACCGACAGGCAGGCATGAGATTTGTGTGGCATTCACGTCTTTCCGATGTTCATGCGGTAAATGAGGAAACGAACTATGACGACTTTATTACCAAATGCGTTCAAACAGAACCAACGTGCTGTTATTCTTTCCTTGCCTGCCAATAGACACCGGTAGACATCCATCGGAGAATGACGAATGTGTATGCGGCAGCGCGTCTGTCGAAGACAACTGTTGTGGAATGCTGCACCAAGGGGTGCTTCCGCTTCATCATAATCCACGTCCCCATGTCGCAAATTACCTTATACAGAAGTTTCGCCAAATCAAGTTGGAGACATTCGAGCACCCGCCCTGTAGTCCTGTCTCTCCCCACGCAATTATCACGCCTTCGGCCCCTTAAAAAACACCTTGAAGCGTCGACGATTCCCGTCAGACAAGGCTGTGCAGCAGGAAGTCACGGACTTCAAGCAGCAGGACACGGTGTTTTACCAAACGGGCATCTTCATCTGGTACGTCGGTGGAATGATTGCCTTAATGCTCACGGTGATTTTGCCTGATTGGCCTGCACAGCCTTCGAACAGATACTTTTTAATCGGCTCTTATAAATAGTGACCAATAACAGTAAACTTGTTCCCAGAGTGAAATTTGCACTCTGCAGCGGAGTGTGCGCCGATATGAAACTTCTTGGCAGATTAAAACTGTGTGCCGGACCGAGACTCGAACTTGGGACCTTTGCCTTTCGCGGCCAAGTGCTGAGCTACCCACAGAAGTTTGGTAGGTAGGCGAAATATTGGCGGAAGTAAAGCTGTGAGGACGGGTCATGCGTCGTGCTTGGGTAGCTCGGATGGCAAAGCACTTGCTCGTGAAAGGCAAAGGTCCAGAGTTCGAGAGTTCGAGTCTCGGTGCAACACACAGTTTTAATCTGCCAGGAAGTTTCAGTAAACTTGTTGTTTCATTCAGTATCAATAAGAGTAATGGTAAAGCTATCCGAAAACGTTCGGATTTAAAGTATAGAGAAAAACTCTTCCTGAAAACAAAAAAGTTAATTTTGTACAAGCAATACTCGCTGTCGTCACATATTGGGCTCAGCTGCGAAAATAATTATTACGGCTGGTTGCAGCCTTTTCTTCGGTGAAACAGCCGCAATGTTCTCAAATCATCATGAATAAAATAATTTTGTCTAATTGTTGTTAACGCTCAGTCCAAGATACATTCTACTGTCTTCCTCTTAAGTTAATCCGTTCACAAATCTGTGAATGTTAAAGGTATCTGCTGTTGCAGAAGCCGATATGACAATCTAACTCTTATGAATATCAAGGTGCACACAACCCACTTCGCCATGTCATTCAATGTCTTTCAGAAACTCACGCATGAAGAACGAAAGCAGATGCTCGCATGATCGTTGGTTTAATATACGGTATGTCTAATACAGGTCTGCAGTGTGAATTCAAACATTAGGACAAGGGGCCATTTTACTACTGGTTATTTCGTTAAAATAAGTTTTGCCCAATTAATAACATAACCTCCCACCCTGCACTGTTAATATTTCACCCTAGACGTCAGCAACAGAAAGCGGTATTCCGATGAGTCAGTTCCGTTAGATTTTAGTGTTCCCTCTAGAATCCACAGGCAATAACGCTACTCTCTCCCATTTCCCCCAAGGTTTCAGCGACAATTTGTGACTAAGGTTGGTCGTAAATCTGTTGCCATCGCCATACAGCAGTTTCGGAGTTATTTCCAACAGTGTAACGTTGTTCAGTTCCAGTTAAATCAGTTGCGTCTTCTTTCCACAAGCATTTATTTTTCATTTCTATATTAAAAGTATAACAATTACAGAACTAGGGGTAACCAATGAAAACATTAAAGGTCCGGCGCTGTTCATAGTCCAGGTGACAATTGTGGCTTCAAGTTTTCCTTGTGTGTGGACTTGACCGAAAATGACCGAAGTATTTAAGGTTAGGTATATCATTAAACGAGAAGTTTTTACAATACGGTGTGCGAATGTGAAACGTTGTCAATTTTTGGTAAAGTGATGGAGAGATTTGTTTACTGCGATTTTCTATCTTAGTTCAAAAATGTTCAAATGTGTGTGAAATCTTATGGGACTTAACTGCTAAGGTCATCAGTCCCTAAGCTTACACACTACTTAACCTAAATTATCCTAAGGACAAACACACACACCCATGCCCGAGGGAGGACTCGAACCTCCGCCGGGACCTTTCTATGTTGGTATAGTGAGCCTTGCTTGCGGCTAGATTAAACAGGCAACGCGTGTAAGTGTGTGTGTGTGTGTGTGTGTGTGTGTGTGTGTGTGTGTGTGTGTGTGAGAGAGAGAGAGAGAGAGAGAGAGAGAGAGAGAGAGAGAGAGAGAGAGAGAGAGAGGGGGGGGGGGGGGATATCGAACAATCTGAATGGTAGACGTCGATTACCTCGCGGAAGTACTAAAAGGCCTTTTCAATGAAGAATATGCCCTCTACGCTCACGCAAGGGCCGCTAAGATGAAATTAACTGCATGACGAACAGTGGGACATTACACACACACACACACACACACACACACACACACACACACACACACGGACGGACGGACGGACGGACAGCAACATTGTCATTGCACAAAAAAAACTTTGACAAGCGCGTCACAGTGATGTGTGAGGTACCGATGTAGGTGAATCAATGTATGCCGTTGTTTCAAGAGGCTATAGCCTACCGCCATTCGATACTTGACAAAAACTGAAGAGATGTGATTATTCAGAGTAACGAATGAAAACAGAAATCTGACCGCTGTCACTGTGGAGCGAGGTGAGCAGGTGCCGGGAGCGTCTCCAAGGAGACGCTTACGACAGCAGCTTACTCGCTCCTTGTCACAGACGTACACGGCGGCGACAGGGGACAATCGATTTCGCTGGTATTTATAGTATGCAGTTGCTTCTGGATCGCCGAATGCCCGCGCAAGACGAGCTGCTGTGACTGCAACGTTCCTTCGCGCGCGAAGACAGCACTCGTGAAACAGCCCCAAACAGTGGGGCGAAAAGTTGGATTCCAAAGTCCACAGGTAGCGACACAAACACATCACTCAATTCAACTGAGCGTTGAAGTTTAGGGTGTCTCACACAAAAGTAAATTTCGTTTCCTTCGTTCTTCACATCTTTTCCTAGCAAACTACGGTCTCTTTCCAGCGTTGTAGACAAAGCTGTCTATCCACATCACACTGCTTGATGAAGGGGAAAACAAATGCAATGATAAAGACTATGACATACTGAATTTACGTGCACATCCAGAACGGAACGTTCGACGAAGTGTTCGAAACGAAATTGCTCACCTACTTCGCTCCGGCGTAGAAACAGGTGAGCAAACAGAAGCGTAAATCGTAAATAAGAAAATTATTTTACAGTATTCTGTTACGGCTGCATCCTTCTACAGTCGCGGTGTAAATTCTCACTATGTTTCGTGCACAACTGTTTCAATACATTGACATTTTATGCAACTAGGTAAGAAAAATGAAAGCTCATTTGCAAAAACGCTTTCTTAAAACAAAAATGACGGCAATGATAGATACAGCATACTTGGGGGTTAATGCAATAATGGATGAGAGGACAACTGCGCGCTTCGTGGAGGGCTGGTTTGGACAGAGTGTCATCACAGAACTGCTGGCTAATTACAGTAGTAAACACTACGACAAACGTACTGAGAACAACTACTCGGCCGGCCGCGGTGGTCTCGCGGTTAAGGCGCTCAGTCCGGAACCGCGCGACTGCTACGGTCGCAGGTTCGAATCCTGCCTCGGGCATGGATGTGTGTGATGTCCTTAGGTTAGTTAGGTTTAACTAGTTCTAAGTTCTAGGGGACTGATGACCACAGATGTTAAGTCCCATAGCGCTCAGAGCCAACAACTACTCAAGCTTCCCTATAATTAAAAAAGAAATCGTGTGGCCCACACATAGCACGGTGCTACGGCTGCAACGAAAACAGGGTACTAAACAGGAATTTGTACTATGTGACACACGCCCCTCTTTACAAAAATAGATGATACACAAATGTTTTGAGTCGTAGGAAATACTCGTTTTTTCCTGTGCGCCGTCGATGATTCAGATTATTCGTATGTAAAAGTACTTCCAACAAAATGAAAAACAGGCTTAGAAGACGTATGATGTGTTTACTAATCGGATTACGAATACCGGACCATGCTCGAACTTTTATACTTGAACTCGGTACCGAAAAACTGGGGGGGGATTATCGTCACTATGTTACACAATAAGCACCATGCCAAGAGTGACATGGTAATTGCACCTTGTTATGTTCTTTGTGATCTACTGCAGCAACGTACTCTAACCATTTTTGCCAGCACTGACTCGAGGAAAACCTTGCATAATTTTAAGGATTAACTGGAATTTATAGAGGTATGTTACAAAATCGATTTGCATGCCAACCGAAGGCAAAAAGAAAACCTTTGTGTCATGAGACCGCTATTTTTTTGTAGATTAGTACTGTTTAAGAAGTGATAACGGATTTCTTCTTCGGCGAAATATTAGTTGCAAGTGAGTCGCATCGTTACCAATGTCTTTTCCCTGCGCGCGCGCGCGTGTGTGTGTAGGGGGACGACGACGACACTGGCACGCAGTATTGTCTCGATCTTTACTGAAGCAGGTATCAAACGAATGTGCAAATTGAATTAAAACTTACGTCAGTCAAATATCTTACTAATCCACTTGAGGTGTTTCGAGAACTGTTCGCTATTTTCAGCGATGTAACTGATTTCTGCATGTGTATTTATTCTGAACAGAGCACTCTGGTAACGCATGAGTTCAGTAGCATACACCGAACAATGAGACACAAGTCACGATTTTATAGTAGAACTAGCTTAGCGCCCGCTGCTTCGTTATAGAATGACTGCACAGTTTTTTGTTTAACTTTAGTCTATTTTTTATGTTGATCACAAATTCTAGCTCCTAATTAAGTCATAAAAGCATGGTCTTTCCAGAATGTAGTCTGACAAGCAGGCGATTATGGTAGCCGGAGTGCACGGGTTTTTGTTAATCGTGCCTTTTGCGTTCTTTTGGTGATATTTCCATAGAAATTTTCATCTCCTAACACTTATTTCTTTATATCTAACCGAGAAGTGAAATACGAATTTTCATAGCTTTAAAAATGATTCAGTAGTTCTCTAATCACGATGATTTTCAAAAAAAAAATTTTCGCCTACTATTTTACCCGCTGAGGCGATGAACTATATTTTTTTCATGCCTAACCGAGAAGCTAGAAATCAGTTCTCCAAGATTTGGCTTTAAAAATGGTTTCACAATGAAATATTTTCATAAAACATTTTACTCCTGTTTCACGAGCTTAGACTCTGAACTTCCAAAAACACGGAAACTAGTAATTTTTTTATTAATAACTGAGAAGTGAAATACCATTTCTCATAGATGTAGCCTTAAAAATACTTCAGCAGTTCTTTAATAAAGATTTTTAAAAAAAGCTTTCATCCACTATTTATCACTCATAGGAGCGAAATTTCCAAAAATCATAAACCACCTGTTTTTTTTTATTTCTTACCGAGAAACCAAATACCAGTTTTCGTAGGTTTAGCTTCAAAATTGCATAAATAGTGACATATTAAAAAAAAAACCTTTCGTCCCCTATTTCATCCCCTTAGGGGTGAAATTTCGAAGAACCCGTTCTTAACGACGCTTACAATAAAAATCAACACCCTCTGCAAATTTCACGTTTCTATGCTTAGTGGTTTGAGCCAGGCGATGATGAATCAGAGGGTGAGTCAACAAGTTTTATGTATAGAGGTACAACAGAAAGTATACGACTCATTGCACGCAGCATTTTCAAGTCTATTGGGCGCACGTGATAGACTTAAAATGCGTTGTGAATACTGATGAAGTTACAGTTGTGCTAACTATTTCGTTCGGTATAATATCAGTCGTGGAAATCCAAATTGCAGTTGGGCACTGGCAGCATCAGGAATGCGATTTTCTTTACTGCGCATGGCGCTACTGAACTCAACAAATCAATGTGTTTCTGTGGTGTAAGAAGCAGCTGGCTCAGCGTGCCTCACGTATTCTGAAGGGCGCTACAGCGAGAAATGCACTCACAGGCGGCTGGACGGCTCGGTGGCGGCGTCGTCGCCCTCGATGCGGTACACCTTGCCGTACATGATGTACTCGAAGCGGTCGGCGCGCGACCCCTCCGTCTCGCGCGGGTTCCAGTCGCCGCTGTCCGGGTAGCCGTCCTCCTGCAGCGTCGTCGCCAGCACCAGCCGGAACTTGTCGCCTGCGAGCACACGAAGAGCAGTCACACAACGTGCAGTAGCACGCGCTCCCACAAATAGGTACATCAGTGCGCGCCCTGGAAGCATACTCATACGTCACTGTAGTTCATACTCCAACACGACGTTGTAAGATTATTTGCTACCAGTCACAAGTATTATCTGCAAATGAATAAGTGGGCTCAATCTAATGTTCAATCGTGTAAATGGGTTGGGTTGAATCTACCGATACCGGACGTAGGCTTTCACAGGTAACGGAATGATCATGTGGCGTTTGACGTACAACGTGCGCAGAAAGACAGCGAACACAACACTGACAATATTTATTCAGCCCACTTTAGATTGGAAGATGAAAGTCTGGTTGTAGTCGTCGAAGGCAACGAATGTGAATACTAAGTTTAATTGTGACGTACTAATAGGTAACACGGCCTCTGTTCTAAGTTAGGCAGCTACTGAGGATCGGAAGATTTTAGTAACTGTCTAAAAATGTAGGATATCTCACTTGGCTAAAACAAATCCGCTGCTAAAAGTAAACAACTTTATTGCTTTACCAGAAGAGTGGATATTTGATAAGAAGAGAACATTTCTCATGAACAAAACATGTTCAACCGGAAAGTACTTACTGATCTGTCATTAAATTATAATTAACACTTTCGTTTACTGCATGCACATAAATATCATGAAAAAGCATAATTTCGATAGCATATAGGTGATCAAGCGTGTAAATGCTATCCACTATGATCACTTACCATCACAAGCACCGTTGCAAGAACTAGTGTAGCACTAATACATCCATAAAGAACAAGTTCGACGTTTATGAGTATGAACCAACCAATGAGGTTAATTCATAGCTTTCATTTTTATTCGTTACTACAAAATAATAACTTAAATTATTACAACATTTTTCTTAAAATTATGTTCAACGCAGGAAAGAACAACTAGTACTTACGACACTTTACGAATCATTAATGTAGAATTCTGTTTTAGATTTGTTAAACATCACAGTCCTTAACTTTTCTTTCTTTTATGAACACTCAACACTACTAAAACTGCTTTCAACAGTCTATGTGCCGGATCAGGTCTCGAACCCAAACGTTTGCCGGAAGCTACAACCCATGGCGCAACTCAAAACGTCTTTTTAATCCGTCACAAATCTTAATTCCAGATCATAGATCAAGATGCTGTAGGCAACGACGCTGGTACACACACACATTTAGAGGAGAGCTGTATCAATGTCTTCATGATTATCATCTGCTGCTCAAGAGAACCTTTCTGTAATTAATCTGCATTTAGACAGCCTGCGTCGCTCGGCAGAACGAGGGTGGCGCCAACGCCTTGTTCAAGTCAAACGACATCAGTCCAGTGCTGCTTCAGTAATCAGGCCATCTGCAGCATACTATTGATCTGCATTCCCACTCGTCACTAGCCATTACTTCACGTCCTGATGCAGCATTTATCATTACGGAGCCAATGCCAGCGTAATTTCCTGTTAGGTCACGAGCTTGTCTGCTTTGTTCTGTTGTAGAGATGAAGCAGGAAACACTCCGCTATTACTCATTAGCTAAAACACACACACACACACACACACACACACACACACACACACACACACGTAAGTGTCCGAAAGTTTATAATGCTGGTACGTGCTAAGTATGAAATCAACGCACACTCGTTCTTCTGAAAACGGTGGATACGGTGACTGCCCTTTATGGAACTGTTGTTGCGGGAAAACTATGTTGTTTGTCTGGCAACCGCGGCCAGCAGCTCAGTGGGAAACATGAGAGGCAAGAGAATGAGTATTCTATTACGAATTTCTGGCGCCAATCAGTTGCCTTTCTGTTCGTCCGCCGCAACTTGTGGCACAGTGCAAGCAACTAACAGACTGTCTAACACGGCGATAAACTGAAACATTGCTGCACAATCAGTTGTCCTCCAAGCCTTAACACTCTTCACTAGTCGTGAAACGGGAAACATTAATTAAATCAACAGGTATTCCGTAATACTGCATGTCACTGCACAACGTCACACTTTATCAATTCAATCATTCTTCTGCTTGGAACTAATCTAATCCACGTACCTGAACATCCGACATGTAGCCGCAAGTTTCCGGATGGGTTCAGCAGAACAAAAAAAAATTACGGGACGAGGTTAGTGACGTTAACTCCAAATACGCAAAGTGAAATCAATAAAAAGTTTAATAAGAAACAGCACGGAAAGAAAACCAGTAAAAACAATTTATTGCTGCTGTGGTGACCTGCATATATGTAAGAATTATTTTATCTTGTTCCAATATAGAAAAGTAAGTAACGATGTAACAAAGGTAATTCACCGTGAAAGGCAAGGGCCCCAGTTATAGTTATATTCCCATAAATAGTTGTATGCCGTGATGAACTTTCACATCATTCCATTCCCGAGAGAAATGTTGTGACACAGCGACTCACGATCTCAGTAAACTAAGGCCCATCGCGCATCTTAAGTCTAGCGAACAAATATTTTCCTCAACTGCAAGAGAATCTTATTACCTGACCAACTACCTACGTGTCACGCCGATCTAAGCACCTGCATTATTAAAATGACTGTAATGAGAGGTTATCGCAACTGACGCAGAGCCAAGATACGCTGTCTATTGCGACTACGTGCTAACGGCATCGTACATAAGGGCGCAGAAACGTCTTTCCACAATTATAACAATAACTTCGTTGTCGCCTCAGGTGGTCACTAACTAACAGGAACGCTACGCCAGCAGAGACGAAACTGCCGTGCGACCCGCGGCTGCCCGGAGGCGCAGCGACTTTGCGGCGGCGGACACTGGGATGCTCCACGCCAGCCCAGCGCCGTCCCCAACCTCTCGGAATTCCCGGTGAGCGCCACTTGGCAGACGAGCGCCTGATTCACGAGGGAAGCCCACTGACAACTGTCGCGGGTTCTTTAATGCTCTGATCCACAAACTCTGACCCGGTATGTCACTGCGATGCACGGTCAACTTTCCTTAGTACTTCTGCGACAAGCACTTGTTACATTTTGTCCTCAACATTAGCTACACAACTCATGCTGAGGAAAAAACTCTAGGTAAGTTCCGATTAGACTAGCGAACCGAGGGTTCCGTACAAACTTAATTATGTACACAGACAATCTTATTTTGGCCACTATAAATGGTTTCTTTGAAAGCCTGCGACTGTGAAAACAGTATGTCTGTTTATGAATTTTCTGCTACCAGTCACGACTTCTTTCATTCGTATTTTACAAGACACGTTTCGGGAAATGATTCCCATTTTCAAGTGTTTTTCTTTGTAATACGCCATTTTTACGCAACGTTTTCGATGTGTGAAGTTCTGCTTTGTTTTGTTCACTTTTAAGTTTTCTTATGGTCAACTTGTGCAGGATCTCACATATGTTAAAAATCACACCCAACTTTCAATGCACAGTATGCATCGATAAACACACTTGAAAATGGGAATCATTTTCCGAAACGTGTCTTGTAAAACATGAATGAAAGAAAATCGTGACTGATAGCAGAAGAGATATTTAGAAACAAAGCCAAAGTTCATCCATTCCGGGAATCGATAAGTTCGATGGTTTTTGCCTGTTATCGTATACCGATATTGGCACAATACCAAAGTATGTGCCATAAATAGCCGCATCTTTTCATTGTATCGACTTGGCAGCTTAATGTCTCACACCTCACAGGGACCGTAGACTTCAT
Organism: Schistocerca americana; assembly: GCF_021461395.2. NCBI lineage: Eukaryota > Metazoa > Arthropoda > Insecta > Orthoptera > Acrididae > Schistocerca > Schistocerca americana. The sequence continues at coordinate 677,301,982 of NC_060119.1, forward strand.
TACGTGACAAATTTCAACTTCATATGTCTACCCATCCCTGAGGCAAAGGGGTCTTAACAGAAGAACAGTCAGTCAGATAGCAAACGAAAAATCAAAACAAAAAAAAAACCACACACACCCTCTCTTTCTTGTGATATAACTACAAATTAACAATTTTTTCCTTTACTTGTACTGTGGAGCCTTGCTTTCTGCTAAATAACATTATTCTAGGCCAACGGGAAGTACCCTATGGGTTTTGAGGAGTACGTTTGAGAGTGTCAAAATATGTGACATAAACGGCCGTATCTTTTGATTCCACAGACGTAGTAGCTTAAATGTTTTACATCGCCATGGGTCCACAGACCTTAGTATGTGACAAATTTGAACTTGAAACGTCTACCCGTTCCTGAGAAACTGTTATTAATAAACAGAAACCAAAGTATCCTATAAGAGCTCCGTTTTTATCAACAGAGTTACGCAACCCTAAAAATGAAGGAATATAAATGCATCTCTGACCGTGACACTGGTTCGCGGAACTATATATACATCACGGAATTATGATACACGATTTTCAAATAAAGGGCATACACGAGAATTGGTTTGTGCTGAACTGACTGCAGAAAAGGGGTGCAGAAGTACGCCACTCATACTGAAGCTATAAACAAAGTTCTGTAGCATCATAGATGGGTTAATACTACTCAGTACATGAAGACACCAAACAATCAATCTTTTTGCTACGAATTACGTACGCGAAGTTACGTCCCCGACACTTTTGGAATAATATATGTTCCTTAAGGTGTGATACTACCAACAACAGATGATAAATACGACGGAACGTGAACGTACCTGGTGTGACTGCCTATTGGAGCGATTACAGTAGCAGCTGCTTGAAATAGTCGATGTGAATAACCAAGCTATGTTTTCCCTTAAGTTACACTATGCGCGCTACATTACTGAAAAGGAGAATGGGAGGGGAGGGCGGGAGAGCATTTGAAACAATTCAACGCAATTCAAGATCTATAAATGACATTTCACAGAAAATACAGTGCTTGTTAAAAACCTGACATTTTGGGTATGCCGTAGTCTATAAACAAATGAATTTATGCGACAACTAAGTATAAATGTTTTACACAATTAATATTACTGAATATTGCGGAAGGGTTTCTAATTATTTTTAATTGTTCATTATAAGCGGAAAACATGCTCGAAAAGTTTGAACGATGGGAAAGGTAATCGGTCATTTTCTAAAAGCGTAGCCATCCCAGCATTTGCCTCAAGGGATTTAGGGAAATCACGGAAAACCTAAGTCTGGGTGGTCTGAACCGACGTCTTCCCGAGTTATGGTAACTACCGCACCATCTCGCTTGTTTTTTAATGTACAGTAGCTCGGTTAAATGTCAAGTGTTATCACCACGTCCACTACCGCAGCAGACTGATTTAACTTGTTACTCGGATGGAGAAGACAAAACCAGACCAACTTTCCATTTGACGGCAGCTTTAAATCTTATTAAAACCATATGAAAAGCGCCAGTGTTAAGGACCACGTTACAGTATGTTTCTTTGGTAATTCGCTAGCTACAGAAATAATGGCTGCTTCTCAACAGTTAAGGAATAACTGAAGATAGTAAGAAGCAAAACTACCATTGGGCACACAGTGAATCTAAAGTCGTTGCATCGAACACATCTTACTTGCGTCTGATGGAGACAAGTCAGTCAATACTGGTCACAGTCACACCTCTGCAAACATCCGCAGAAATAATGAAAAAACCTTAAAGTTCGCCTTTTGGTCCGAAAGCGCTACTCATAGTAATGCACCCCTTTATTGAATATTAAAAATGCCCCCCCACACACACACCATTAAAACAAATGGCTGAACGAGTGACACACCATGCGGTTTGCCTGGGAGTGATAAAGAGCCCTGAAATGATACAGTGTGTGACCAGTCAGGCTGATTTACTTGTCGCACAGTTCACGTCGGCGGAGACAGCTGTTCACCAGCATACGCTGGCCCCCTTTCTATATTCTTCCCGAGAGTTTTCCGAAAAACCTAAGACTTTTTCTGGGCTGTTGCAGTATTCATTCAGTCCTAACACGTGAGCATCTTGTCCTCATGTCATGTTCGGTCATCCTTATACTGCACTCGCTGTATAATTAAAACCGCGCGCTGTTTCGCGATGACACCGATATGAAGATAGCTAAGACAGGCCATAGCTACCAGAGGACAACATATGTTCAGAGAACAGTGGAAGATTCCGTGTCTGGCAGTGCTACAAATCAGCCAACTAATTTGCTCTTTGATCTGAACATCTAGCAGTGGAAATAGCTGTGACAAGCTTATTATTCTGTAATGGCATTTGTTATATCCATATTAGATTTTTATCGCGTCATGGTAGGCTGTCTAAAAGTGTGGCTACATAACTCACTGAAGCCTTATGACCCACCCGTGAAGTTCAGATAATATCACCCAAAACAGTAGACGGCTGCCTGGTTATGTTTTGAAAGTTCTCGATGACGAAAAAATCTCTTCAGTATCATGTCCTCACTGCTAAGATGATCAACATTCTTCCGAATTCCGAAGTACGACTCATACGTAAGCGACAGAGGATTCAGGAAGACTACTGTCAAAGTATGATGCAATAGGGGCTGTTCTTCAATGAAGGAAAGCAACGTTTTCCCTCTACCTTCTGTTATCTTCTATCCTATTCTATAACACGAGAACTTGCGTCATCATGGAACACCCATGCAAGGCAGTATCCAGTGACACACACACACACACACACACACACACACACACACACACACACACACTTCACCCGGCAGTATGATACAACAATGTGACATACTCGGCAGCGCGCACACTCACGCGCACAGCACTTTGTCCAGCAGCAAAAACAGAAGCTTCACCTGTCACAGGAGCCGCCGGCCAACAGTGTGACAGCGCTGTTGCCTGCACGTTGCGTAACATTGAGCAAGTGAGGCGCCTCGACAGAGAAGACTGCGACGTCGGCGGTCAGCGGTACGGTCCCGTGTGTCAGCATACTCACACACGCCAGGCGTACATCAAAGGCGTGGCGATCGATGCGGTAGTGCGCAGCAGGCAGAGTGTGATGTTTACGCTGGCGGCGCGGCGCGGCCGGCAGACAGCCGGGCAGGCAGCCGCCCCCGCCTGCGGAGCCCGCAGCAGCCGGCCGCAGACTGCCGCCGCCACAGGACAGGTCCCTCCGCCTCCGCCAGCGCCCGCGCCCTCGCTGCCCCGACCCCCGGATGCGCGCGCCGGCCTGCGCCAATCCGCTGCAGATATCGACCGCCGCCAGCCGTCGCCGCCAAGCTCCTGTGCTGTGCCGCGCCGCACCGCCCCGCCGTGCCGTGCTGTGCTGTGCTAGGTCAAGTTCGCACACCCTAGGTCAAGTCCTCCCGCATACCTCTCCGGCCCTTGGCGCTGCGCGATTCCTCCACTCCCCACCTCTTCCCTTCAGAGAGAGCTCTTCTGATATACAGGGTACATCAAAAGAATCACCCGATTAAAAAAAATCCTAACTATTATGTTATTTGAGAGATGTGCGTGATCAACGTACTGCTGGAGAGAGCAAACTTTCGAGTTTCATATGGTTTCTGCTAGGCAGCAGCAGTGTTCGCCCACTTCATTATTTTTTTTTTTTACTGGAATTGGAGTCGGGACAACAGAAAACGTTTTACGCAATGCGGATCAATGAAACTGTTCAGCGTGACTTTCGTACTAGATATGGTGTGGCTTCTCCTGCAGCACAGAGCATTAGACAATGACTTGAACAATTACGAGGAACAGGTTGTTTGTGTAAAGGCAAATCGCCGTGCCGTCGCTGAGTGTCTGACACAGATGACCGGCCGGGGTGGCCGAGCGGTTCTAGGCGCTACAGTCTGGAACCGCAGGCATGGATGTGTGTGACGTCCTTAGGTTAGTTAGGTTTAAGTAGTTCTAAGTTCTAGGGGACTGATGGCCCCAGAAGTTAAGTCCCATAGTGCTCAGAGCCATTTGAACCATTTTTTGTTTTTTGACACAGATGGGGCACCCGCCATTGTTAAACGTTAAAGGAAGCGCATATCTCAGTATGCTTGAGAACATTCTGCTCCCACAGTTCGAGACTGATTCGAACGACTTCATTTACCAACAGGATGGTGCACCGCCACACTGTCATCTGGAAGTGCGGGAATTTTTAAATCAAAGGATTACTGAACGATGGCTCGGTCGTACTGGACCAAATTATTCAGCCTTACATTACTAGCCTCCAAGGTCACCGGACCTGACTGTATGAATAATTTCTTGTGGGGGGTTTATAAAAGACTCCTGTTTATGGGCCTCCGTTACCAACAACAATGAATGAACTGAGACATCGCATAACAACGGCTGTGGAAGCTGTAACTCTAGAGATGCTCCCTGCAGTGTGGGAACAATTACAGTACTGTATTGTCATATACCGTCATCTAAAGGGGGGCATGCTGAAAACCTACGAAAAGGTATGAAAAAAAAATTTGAGTTTCCCGTTCACCAAAAACCAAAATTCATCGTATATGGTTATTAGTTTCAGAAATTCAGACCTATCATATCGGATTTTTTTTCTTTTTTTTGCGCACCCTGTAATATTGGGGTCTAATAACGCGTTTCTTCCTGACAAGGACTGTCTGCAATGACCTCCTTGGCCGAGATTCCGAGTTATCGTAATCTACCTCTTTCTAACAGCATGTATTAGGCTAGAATGCAGAACCTTCGTAGTTTCTTTAGTAAATAGCGCAGCTAGTTCAAATTACACCTCAAGTTATTTATTATTTATTTCAAGGGTCCGTGAACCAAGCTATCCACATCTACGTGTCACGGAACGAGCCAGTACATTGTTTACAGAACGATTATAAAATTTATGAACGGAAGTTACGGGGTACCTCCTAATATCGTGACGGGCATCCTTTTTCCTGGCGTAGTGCAGCGCATCGAATCTACGTGGTATGGACCCAACAAGTCGCTGGAAGACCCCTGCGGAAATACTGAGCCATGCAGCCACTACAGCCGCCCATAATTGTGAAAGTATGGATGACGCAGGATTTTGTGCACGACCTGATTTCTCAAGTAGGTTCCATAAACGTTCGATGGGATTCATGTTGGGCAATCTGGGTGGCCAAATCATTCACACGAATCTTCCTGAAGTTCTTCAAAGCAATCGCGAAGAACTGTGGTCTGCTGACATGCTGCATTGTCATCCAGAAAAATTCCGTCGTTGAAAGGCTGCAAATGGTCTCAAAGTAGCCGAACAGTATGACCAGTCAATTATCGGTTCAGTTGGACCAGAGGACCCAGTCCATTACACGTAAACACAGCCCAAACCATTACGGAGCCACCACCAGTGTACACAGCTTGTTGTCATCTTGGGTCGATGGTTTCGTGGGGTTTGCGCCACACTCGAACCCCACCATCAGTTCTTACCAACTGAAACCGAAATTTACTTGACAAGGCCACGGTTTTCAAGTCGTCTAGGGTTCAACCAATGTGGTCACGAGCCCAGGAGAGGTTCTGCAGGGGAGATGTGCTGTTAACAAACACACTCGCGTCAGTCGTCTGCTGCCATAAGCCATTAACACCAAATTTCGCCGCACTGTCGTAACGGATATTGTAGTCGTACGTCCCACATTGATTTCTGCGGTTATTTCACGCAATATCGCTTGTCTGTTAGCACTGACAAAGCTACGCAAACTCCGCTGCTCTCTGCCGTGAAGTCAAGGCTGTCGGCCACTGCATTGTCCGTGGTGAGAGGTAATGCCTGAAATTTGGTATTCTCAGGTCATTCTTGACACTGTGGCTTTCGGAATGTTGAATTCCCTAACAGTTTCCGAAATGGAATGTCCCATGCGTCTAGCGTCTAACAACCATTCTGTTTTCAAAATCTTAATTCCTGTCGTGCGGCCATATTCATGTCGGACATCTTTTCATATGAATCACCTGAGTAGAAATGACAGCTACGTCAATACACTGCCCTTTAATATCGTGAGTACGCAATACTACCGCTATCTGTGTATGCACATGCCGCTATTCCATGACTCAGTGCCACAAGGAAATAACGCAACTTGTATTTGAACAACTGGGTTTTATCACTCAGTCTTTTCAGTTGCGTTGGAAGCCTGTTGAAAATGCAACCTGCTGAACAGTGCACACCTTTCCGTACAATGCTGAAGGAAGTGTTACGCAAATGCACATCGTTTTTCCGTCTTGTGTTCGCCGAACGAACGCTGCAGTTTCTTCTGGTTGAGTCAATATCGTCAGCAACAAAACGCCCGACGGAATGCATGTACAAGGACTGCAAGTTAGAATTCCGAGACACCTGCACAACGGCCTACACCATACAAGACGACAGAATAACTATAAGCAAAGTAAACAAAAGCCTTCGTGTTTCAGTGTCAGAGACAATAGGAATCCTTGTTGTAGTGAAGATAGCACCATTCAGATTCTGCACAAGATCTTTAATGTGACACTTTCTTGAAATAATCTTCCGTCTACCGTCAGTGCTAAAAACTTAATGCTCGACTTCACTGACTGTATGACAAGCTGTTCAGTAAAGAATTCCCAGCAGAAGCAGCATACCGATATAGTGTTCTTGATGTAGAAGGGGAGCAAATCGTTCGTTCAAGTAAGGTAAGGCTACAAAATGTTTACGATGATGACACTAATGACAAGGCAACTGGGACTGGTTCATAACCCACCGCCATATAGCACGAATCTGTTGCCCTATTCCTTGCTTGGACCAGTGGTTTTGGAGATAATTTTAGGCCAACGATACGAAGCTGTCTGTGGAACTGAATACGACAGTCCACAACCGATTTTTTTTCCAACGACGATTCGAGAGTTAGGTTCACCGATAACGCAAAAAGATCGCTCCTAATGTAAACCACGTTGAATAGCAACTTTGTATAGTGGCACAACCATCCAGCTATACGTGTAATGTAAAGAATCTGCACATTTAACGACGACGTTATAACAATTTTTACATTATTTTCGGTACAGCTCTCTGTCATTGAAATAAGGTTGTTCTATCCTTAGCACAGCCAGTGCCACATTCAGTTTTGCGAGCTGATCTTCAAAGATCAGTCCTTAATATGGAAATCAATATGTTTGCTGCCGGCCGGAGTGGCCGAGCGGTTCTAGGCGCTTCAGTCTGGAACCGCACAACCGCTAGGGTCGCAGGTTCGAATCCTGCCTCGGGCATGGATGTGTGTGATGTCCTTAGGTTAGTTAGGTTTAAGTAGTTCTAAGTTCTAGGGGACTGATGACCTCAGATGTTAAGTTCAAAAATGGCTCTGCGCACTATGGGACTCAACTGCTGAGGTCATTAGTCCCCTAGAACTTAGAACTAGTTAAACCTAACTAACCTAAGGACATCACACACATCCATGCCCTAGGCAGGATTCGAACCTGCGACCGTAGCGGTCTCGCGGCTCCAGACTGCAGCGCCAGAACCGCGCGGCCACTTCGGCCGGCTCAGATGTTAGGCCCCATAGTGTTCAGAGCCATTTGAACCACTTGAATAAGTTTGCTCATGCCAGAGGTACGTAAATAGAAACGTGTTATACTAACTTACGAAAACAAGTTAAGATACTGCGCCACTTAGGAACTCCAGAAAAGTAGACAGACAGTAATCGGGATGAATGGGTGGAAATTTAAACCCCACATCTCATCAAAATACTAGGATCATTCAGAAAATTATGCCTCTGATTCTTCTGTTTTCATCTAAAGTACCTGACTTGAATACTTATTGTACTAAAGGAAGTACATTGCAAAAGGAATGACTGTCATTGTGTCGTCCTTGGTGATTATTTTCTAATGATGGCTGTCCCACGGATCGGATGTCATCTCAATATCATAGACTAGAATCCGCGGAGTATAGCCATGTGCAGGCAAACAGACCATGTATGCAGTCTTTATGCATATGACTCCTTTGGATATGGCGAAACCTGCGGGAGGTACAAGCAAAGCTCCGCATTCTGTCCGTGATGGGCCAATCGGGATCGACCGCCCACCACATAATCCTCTGCCGAGGCGTCGTCGGACGTGGCATGGAGTGAGCGAAGAATCAGCATACCGTTCTCCCGCCCGTTGTCGGCTTTCTCGACCTTGGAGCCGCTACTTGTGACTCAAGTATCCTCAATAGGCATCACGAGGCTGAGTGCATCCCATTCCAGTCCTTTCAACAAGGAGAAACCCCTGGGAACACCAGAAATCGTACCCATGTGTTCCGAATAGCAGCCAGATACACTGACCACTGAGATATGGAAGCTAACTGGAGGTACGAGTATCTCATTAGGTAAATCTAGAAGCTCGAGTGAAGTCGGAGTAGAATATTCAAGGTGTCTCAGGGGAATGGACGATATTCAAGGAAATGAAAGGAAACATCATTCAAAGCAAAAAAGGCTAGTATATATGGCCTCTGAAATGTGTGCCTTAGGAGCTATCAGCACTACGTCTTCGATACTGTAAAACAAGACAAGATACTTAGTATCTTCTACTGCAAGCTCTTTTCTATCCACATTTTGGAACGAACCAGTATGGACCAAACTAAGGAAGAAAGTCCCGTAAACATGGGCTCCAAAGAGCATACCGTAAGACCGTTGAGCAGTTTTTCGGCTCCTCTACTGAGAAACACATCTCTTCTCCTGAAGATTCTGAAGAAGTGCTGCTCACAGCTCTTACGGTAAGTAGTTTGGAGCCCATGTTTACTTGGATTTGTTTACTCCGAATGATCGTTCCTGGGATCACTCCACTTGGGACACCCTGTATTTTTTCGTTTGCACCATGACATGTTGCCCTAGCAAGTACACCAATAAGTCGGAATTCGCGAATGCAGGCTTTCAGTTCTTGAAGCCTTTGAGAGATGGACTCTATCCGATAAACTTTTCCAGGCAGTGAGTGTCTCCTTGGTTCTTTAATATACCAGTCGGCATCCGCAAGTTGAGAATTTTTCGAGCACGGCACAGACGCAATTTTTCATCGTTTACAAAACTGCGTAACTACAACGAGGGAAGCTGTTGCTATTCAGCCATGAAGGAAATGATCATCTAACTTCATTGGCAGATGCTACAAGAAATGTGTATTGTATCTATATCACTGAACCACTAACCTGGAACCCAGTAGGAGTTGCAGGCTGGCAACCTAACGGCTTCCAGGAGCAAAAAAATTTGATTCTCAATAATTCGCATAATTATTTTCCAAAATTAAACCTTTAAAATGCTTTCATCATCTACTTATCAAGAGGTATAATCCTACGTTAACAGTTTAACACAACATGACACGTATTAGAATTAGAAACTGTGTCTCCTGTGGCAGCGTAACTTACAGCGAGGAAATTATCGAGCCTATATTCGTCCAATGTATGGGAATGAGAACGCTTAGCAACTTCCAACAAACCTGACAACTAATTTCAAACCTCGGAGAAATGTTTTCTCGCTGGCACCCCTCCCCCCTTCACAACAAAAAAATGAATGGAAGGAAGTTTATCGCTTCCAACATTATCGCTGTTCATGCACTGAATATTCAGCATTGGACATGACGCTTTAATTTGTTTCTTCTTTACTAAATGTATTTGCAACACATTTTGCAGACAGTACCCACATATATCACTGAAGATACCCGCAAATTTATATTATTGCCCCACACAGAGTTTAGGAGATATGATGTTAAACATTTAAATGCGTGAAAAACTAGCTTTTACTTAAAATGACTTTGCGTACAGCATCTGACATTGGTCACAACATACGCTGTGCCTCATCGAACTGTTGCCATTTTTCGTCTGCTAATGCAGAAGCTTTAAGCATTGTGTCACACTGCACAGTCGGGCATACAATAATTTCTAACAAGGCCTCTGTATTCTTAAGTGAACGGCCCAAACAAATCGCAGTGTCTGTATAACGGGATGGTGATGGCAGCTTTAGTATCACGGAGATGTGACTTAACTCTCCCTTCTGCTTTGAAAATAGCGTGAGGACGTGTTGCTCCTTAAAAAATTCCACTATTTTGTTCGTTACGTTGAAGCACTCTTCCAGAGTTTTCAATGACATTGTGTTCTTTATTAGCAGATCAAATGTATGTTCTGCGAAGCCTACGCATGACGTATTAGTCCTCCACTAATTTTAATGCAGCATGCATATTTCGTGCGTTGTCTGTGATTACTGCTACAAATCTCTCCGCACCTATTTCACTACTAACTCCAATTAGTTGCGAAGCAATATAATGTGCTGTTTACCTTTCCTCACCATTTGTATACTTTTATACAATATCGATCGAGGCGCTGTCACGATAAAATTGATGACACTATTCCCTGATTCAACCGTCCATCTATCAAATCTTAATGTAAAAGCAGTTGAACAAACCAACTTCTTTGTGATAAATATCTTCACGCTATGATATTTGACAGAAATAAAAGACGTGCTAAGCAGATGGTGACTAGGAGGCTCTTAGCCAGGCCGTATTTTTTGAAATGCTTTCCACCAAGATTTCAAATGCAGCATAGATAATGGAGCAGCTGAAGCATACTAAATAGCCCTAGCAGCGACTTCGTCACTGTCGCTATCAATTGTTTTATGGGTGTCCTTAAGCCCGGATGAAGAGGATTTTGGTGACTATCAGAAGTTGTTCACTGAGAGAAGAAACAGAAGTCATTGATGGTAGCGTAGATGATGACGCCGTCTTTATACTTCAGTATTCGGCAACCCATTATTTGATATTTCTGTTCCCCCTTTTACATGAGATGCATTTTCAGAGGCTAAACGTTTAACACACTGGGCGCAAAGATTTCATAAGATAAGATTTTCTTTTAATCGTGACGCCACGGCATTATGATATTTAGTTTTACAATATTTGTCTGTTGCCTCAGTCGCTCGCTACACTCTGGAACCGCGCGACCGCTACGGTCGCAGGTTCGAATCCTGCCTCGGGCATGGATGGGTGTGATGTCCTTAGGTTAGTCAGGTTTAAGTAGTTCTAAGTTCTAGGGGACTGATGACCTCAGCAGTTAAGTCCCATGGTGCTCAGAGCCATTTGAACCATTTGTTGCCTCAGTCTTAACATCACCTTGTCTTACGTTGAAGGGATCCACACCTTTGGTCGAGGATGCATTCTACTAACTACAGTAACCGGTGTGACTGCGTAAGACAGCAAAGTGTAATGTCACCTGAGGTGTGTCAGCACTGTCTAGCTTTATACAGACCTGTGAGTTGTGACTAGCTCTCTTCTAGATGTTTCCGGATTCATTTCGTTCATTCCAGTGTGAAAGCCCCTGACACGTATGCAATACCTGCTTCTGTATGGTACAGCAGGTTGCGTGACAACCGGGCTGAAAAGAACCATTCCTACCATTCTTACAGTGTTTTTAAAGGTTGAAATCAACATGTCTCAATTAAACAGGACTGAACAGTATTTTTAATCTTTGCATAGCCGTAAGTATCGACACACACTGTTAAATGTGAGAAATAAGAGAGAAGGGTGCGCTGGAAGTGACCACCACCAAGTCATGGGGCGCTCACATTGAACTTAGGGCTAACAGAACCAAGCTCAATTGCAGGAACAAAGAGAAATGTGGAAATGTGAAAAGACCAACAGATGAATGAAATACTTACCCTATAACCAAAAAAGAGATTTCATGTTTCCTTTGAAGAGAATTTCATGTGGGAAGGCACAAAGAGGTTAGGAAAACTTAGAGACAGTTATCTAGACGATGTAGAACATCTTAGGATGTGGACACATTAAAGAAAAGAATCTATCTCCGATGACACATGAAATGAAATTAATCGCAAGAAAAACTGGAACAAAAGTTAAATCACTATAAGACAAGAGAGCAGAAAATCGAAGCACATAAAGGACACAAGCAGGCAAACAAAAGAGTGAAAATATCGATAACGGGAGATGAAAGTACAGTTAACAAAAGAGGGTGCAATATAGGGAAATAAAAAGGAGTTGTATAGTATCACCGAACGGTTGTCAATACAGGTCTTTATACGGGGAGGACTAGTTAATTGCAACAAGGGCGGACTGATGATTAAGATGCAACACTACACCTACAAAGATTGGAAGAGCATTTAAAGTGGCTTTTAAATCGTGAAGACAGGTGAGAGGTGTTACAGAGGAAGTCAAAGTGAGCCGAGATATAAATCTACAATGTTCCACAATGGACAAAATTAGCATTGTTTTGAGAAGCCTAAAAAATGCAAACGCTCCAGGCCTACACAATATAGCACCGTTGCTCTTAAAAAACGATAACAAAGTTAAAATCAAAATTTTCCTACCCTTGTTGAAGGATACTTGGCTTGAAGAGAAATCCCAAAAAGAATGCAAAAACTGGTTGGTGGTAAAGCTCCCAAATATATATATATATATATATATATATATATATATATATATATATCGGGTTGAAACAACTGGCATTGTATTATACTATTGTCAGTGTCTAGTACTGTTCTTACCTGAATTATTTTAAATAAGATTAAACATTCACTTGAAACTCCAAACCGTTGAGAACAGGTCAGTTTTCGGGCACATTGCAGTTGTGTTGATCTTATTAATATTCTTCGGATTATCTTATACCAAGGTAAAGAATTCTAGGCATCCGTGTACCTGGCATTCATTGATTTTGAAAAGGGCCTCGATTCTGTGACATCAATTGCTGTGACAGGTGTATACCACAGTATATTCTAATCATCAAAGACCTGTATGATGGCTACAAACTGTGTGTGCTCCACGGGGTAAATCTCTCGAAACCAACAGAGGTAACAACCTGAGTCCGCCAACGTTGTATTTTATCACCAACAATTTTCTACTGATCTTGACAAGTTGTGGGAAAGAGCCAGGGCAGGCAGGAGAAGAGAACTGCATTGGCGGATGCGTGAACGTCTGGAGGATTTGTATTTCGCAGACGACACAGTTTTATTCTGACAAATACGAAAGCTAAATTAAACTAATTGAAAAAAGGACATATTGCTAAAGTCAAGATAAATGTAGATAAAACATGTTCAGTAGACTTAATTCTTCCTTCAGTATGAGGCTCCCAAAATCTCTAACCCAGGAGCATGCATTGGCGGAGCCCCGTAGCACGCTGGGAGCTTAAATATCCACGAAGGAGAAATGGTAGGCGGCACTTGTGATGGTTATACTAAACACATACGTATTTTTATTCTTTGGTCAACATATCTGTTGATAGCTTCTGTCTTATATCCAAGAGACAAATATCAAGACAAGGAAAAGATTGTAAACCAATACGAAATGAGACACATTGTGAAGCTGCTGCCAATTTAGACATTTGATAAATTTAAAAGGTAGTGAGGTTTCCGCTAATTTATCTTCACACCACTATGTTCCCATTTCATATCCGTAACGTAAATATATTTTTCTGTACAGATATTCACTAGACAATGGCTTCAAAGCCGAAACCGGCAATGAAAATAAGTAACAGCTGAAGCGAAGAAAAAATGCCGCAGTCTTGCAACAAATATTTGGTGATGATACACATCATGAAAATGATATATTACGCAGGTGATTTATTCACTTTTCGTTCGAGTTCTTAACTTTGCCATGAGTCGGCTAAGTGAACCCAAGTGTAATATTTGTTTTGTATATTAAACTTGTTGTATCAAACTTAGGTCTTTTCTTTAAACACCTACAAAATCTCCTAAGTTCCCAGCTAATTTCCTATCATCTAAAAAATTCTAGTTTCAGCCTCATACGTTATACCTACTGCTGGAAGAAGCTGCCCCTGTTTTGCAGATTTCCCGAAACCGCTCGCAAGACGCAACCAGAGGTAAGTATCATGTTGTTTGGCTAGTAGCAGAGAGCAGTGACGCGATAATATTAGCTACTGATGAATATCTCTGAAACACCTTTGTCTCTCTGTCCACTTAGGACATCATTCGTATTGAGGCTATAACCCTGTAGAACAGGCACATTAATCTATTTGGAAAATATCTCTTCTATATCTCCACCATTACACTGCAATTCCTATGAAGGTGGTCGCCGAAAGGAATATTTTCGCAATCGGAGAGGAAATTGGAGATTGAAACTCCACGAGAAGATCCCGTCACAAGGAAAATCGCCTCTGTTTTAATAACTGATATCCCAATTCACGTACCATGTCTACCCTATTTCGCGATAATACAAAGTGACTTGCCCTTCTTTCAAGTGTTCGATGTCCTCCGTCAATCCCATCTGATGCGGATCCCATACCGTAAAGCAGAAGAGGGCGGACAAATGCAGTCTCTTTAATAGACCTCTTGCACTTTCTACGTGTTACGCCAATAAATCGCTGTGTTTGGTTTGCTTTATCCACAACATTACCTAATGTGATCGTTTCAATTTGAGTTATTCGTAATTGTAATCCCTAAGTATTTAGTTGAATTTACAGCCATATTTATGTGATTTGTCGTGTAACCCAAAATTTATCGGATTTCTTTTTGCACCATGTGGATGATTTCAGACTTCTCATTATTTAGAGTCGATTTCCACTTTTCGCACCATACAGATATCTTGTCTAAATCATTCTGCAATGTGTTTTGATCTTCTGTTGACCTTACAAGAGCATAATCGAGTGCACCATCTGCAAACAATCTAAGAGGGCTGCTCAGACTGTCTCGTATGTCGTTTATGATCAGCAACAGTAGCAGGCCCGAACACTTTCTTGGGGAACGCCAGATTTTATTTCTGTTTTACTCGATGACTTTCCGTCAATTATTATGGACTGTAACCTAAGTCCTTTCTGACACGAAATCACGAATCCAGTCACTCTGAGTCACTGAGACGACACTCATCTGATTGTTAGTCGCTTGAAGGAACGATGTCAAAAGCCTTTTGGAAATTTAAAAACATGGAATCAATTTGAGACTCCTTGTCTTTAGAATTCATTACTTCGTGAGAATAAGGAGGTAGTTGGGTTTCTCAAGAACGATATTTTTTGAATCCGTGCTAACTACGTGTCAATAAACTGTTTTCTTCGAGATAATTCGCAATGATCGAGAACAGTGTTATGTTCCAGTATGCTACAGCAAAACGACATTAATGATATGGGAATGTAATTATGCGGATTACTCTTATTTCCTTTCTTGGGTATTGGCGTTGCTTGTGCGACTTTCCAGTCTTAAGGTATGTATGGATCTTTCGGCGAGCGAGCGGTTGTATATGACTGTCAAGAAAGGACCTATTGTATCTGCATACTCTGAAACTAATCTCACTGGAGAGAAACACATCGGTTTCGCCTCCTTCCTTCATATAAACCCTAAATCCACTTACGTTCCACTGGCCTATGGAAGGCACTTGTTGATGAAGTGTTTCTTTTACTGTGATCTCATCTTGCTGCTGAGATTGCAAGTGGACAATATTTTGGGGCATTTTGGTCTAACTGATTGGTTTTCTCCAGCAGATTTCGTGGTCTTGCTTCTGCCGGTGAGTACTCTTCGCATTCGCTTGACAGCATCAGTGAAACATAGTCTGACTTGTTTGTGACACTCGTTTTTTTTTGTTTTTGGTTATTTGTTTGTCAGTATACAACCAAAGACCACTTTTGCGACGTTGAACGCTTTGGCGTACTGCAGTTTTGTACCTTCTGTTGTGGTGTTGCGGGCAGCTTTCTCGTGTTGCTACAGCGTGCTACAGCTGACGTGCTAGCTATTGGACTGGCAGAAATGGTCAACATAAGTGCAATGACAGTAACATGTGTGTGCCCTTGTATAACTTGTTTGCATCTGTGTAGCTGTATCAAACTTTTTCACAGTGTTCTTCGCCATCAAAACGAAAGATGGAGTGAATGTGATAGCCTGAATAGGCTCTTAGTGACATGAGAAATGTCTTCCGTTCATTATTTGGCACTCTTTCCTTATTGTGACCTGCACTACACAGAACAGCCACAGGTGTATGCTGCGTGACTGTTGGAGCCGTATGTGTGACACCCGATCCGCGAGCCGTCTTGCCACGATTGCAACACGTAGCCAGTCCCTCAAATGCAGTGTCGTCTGTTCATACCTTTGGCACTTTGGTACGTCGACACTAATTATGATCTGACGTGGAAAACAAGAAAAGAAAAATCCTTCTCTGTATGTGCTGCATCTTTCAACGACAACATACACTATTAATGGTTCGGTTTCTTTAGTTGTATACGCTCCTAAAGAAGCCGTTTCATTCCGGAGACTTTTCACAATTTTCAGTTTTGTAGTGAAAGCTTCTAACTTTTCTAGAAAATAAAAGTTTGAAACGAATATGAAATAAAAACTTGCTTTGTTGTGCTATGTTCTCTACATGATGAAAACAAGAAAATGAGAAGCCTTGCTTTCGTAACGACGATTATGACCTTATATTATTTTACAGAAGAAGTCTGTAGGCAGTATCAACGCGTAAACCAATCCGCCCACTCACTTGATGCCAAAGTCAATTACACATCAAGCTGTTACCGTGGTTTTCAAAAATGGTTCAAATGGCTCTGAGCACTATGGGACTTAACAGCTATGGTCATCAGTCCCCTAGAACTTAGAACTACTTAAACCTAACTAACATAAGGGCATCACACAACACCCAGGCATCACGAGGCAGAGAAAATCCCTGACCCCGCCGGGAATCGAACCCGGGAACTCGGGCGCGGGAAACAAGAACGCTACCGCGCGACCACGAGCTGCGTCTTACCGTGGTTTTCCTTAAAAATTAGCCATTTATCAGGCGGGCTACTACAGGCACTATATCTATCCCTAACAGTTGAATTAGTGCACCATTTTCGATGTCCCTGTGGCTGATAAGGTGGTAAACAGAGAAGAAAACCTTTATACAAACGTCAAATTTTATTTCCAGCCATAAACATTTTCACGCTTCAAATCCGTTCGCAAACGTGTCATGTAAAATTATAAATTTTCTCTCAATCTTACTGATATACACTGCCTGACGAAGTTCAGGCAGCCAGAAGGATAGGAGAAAACGAAATCAAACTTCACTGGTTGAGCAGGTATGTGATGTTATTTCAGTATTTTCGAGATGATCCAAAGCTAGTTGGTTGCAAATGTTACAAAATAAATAATTCTATTTCATATCATTAAGCCTATAAAATGCCTTCAACGTGAATGATTTCGTTAACACTGCACATCCTTTGTCATATCGAGAGTAATGCTGTTTTTATGATTGTTAAATTACAGATTTTGGCCTTCAGTCTCGCCTTGAGTCCTTCAGAGACCTGGACTTAATTAGTTAGATGCTAGCTTGCTGTTGTTTAGTGCTTTCAACAAATCTGCCATTAGTACAGTCGATAAACAGTTACGTTTACGTGAACAGATTACATTGCTTATGACATTTTACACGTGCCATTATACGACTGCTTGCAAGAAAAGCGCACCTACTGCCTAACTTCTGAAAGTAAAACTCAACAGCCAAAACACCACTGTTGTTGCTATGGTCTTCAGTCCTGAGACTGGTTTGATGCAGCTCTCCATGCTACTCTATCCTGTGCAAGCTGCTTCGTCTCCCAGTACCTACTGCAACCTACATCCTTCTGAATCTGTTTAGTGTATTAATCTCTTGGTCCCCCTATACGATTTTTACCCTCCACGCTGCCCTCCAATACTAAATTGGTGATCTCTTGATGCCTCAGAACATGTCCTACCAACCGATCCCTTCTTCTAGTCAAGTTGTGCCACAAACTCCTCTTCTCCCCAATTCCATTCAATACCTCCTCATTAGTCATGTAATCTACCCATCTAATCTTCAGCATCCTTCTGCAGCAGCACATTTCGAAAGCTTCTATTCTCTTTTTGCCCAAACTACTTATCGTCCATTTTTCACTTCCATACATGGCTACACTCCATACAAATACTTTCAGAAACGACTTCCTGACAAATCTATACTCGATGTTAACAAATTTCTCTTCTTCAGAAACGCTTTCCTTGCCATTGCCAGTCTACATTTTATATCCTCTCTACTTCGACCATCATTAGTTAATTTGCTCGCCACATAGCAAAACTCCTTTACTACTTTAAGTGTCTCATTTCCTAATCTAATTCCCTCAGCATCACCCGACTTAATTCGACTACATTCCATTATCCTCGTTTTGCTTTTGTTGATGTTCATCTTTTACCCTCCTTTCAAGACACTGTCCATTCCATTCAACTGCTCTTCCAGGTACTTTGCTGTCTCTGACAGAATTACACCATATATACGTTAATATATATAATCGAAGTTACTATATTCAATGCTGGTCTTCCTGTAACCAACACAGATGTGCTACCTATTCGTCATCGTTTCATCTGGCAAGAAATGAAAGTTACACAGGCTGTTGTTTCTAGAACAAGGTGATTATAGGGCGACCACACAAATAAGAAACCTGGAAATAAGTTACAATTTATAAGAAACTGGTTAAACTACAGTATAAAGAAAACGTAGATA
Organism: Schistocerca americana; assembly: GCF_021461395.2. Taxonomy (NCBI): domain Eukaryota; kingdom Metazoa; phylum Arthropoda; class Insecta; order Orthoptera; family Acrididae; genus Schistocerca; species Schistocerca americana. Next base: position 677,320,370 of record NC_060119.1, read on the forward strand.
TCTATCCAAATTTACATAACAACACGAGAAAAGCGTTCTGACACGAAGTTAACACCGGGACGCTGACGATGGGCCATCACAAGCTATAACCACTCTCACAATCTCCGGACAGCTGTATTCCCCAATCAGAAGCTGGTAACAGCCCTGCCTTGAACAACATCGGCGTTTACGTTGCTATTGATACCCTGTATTTTTTTACTTCGTTTCCTTCACGGTTTTACAGTTTTGATGAATAGGACAAGTTGGACGATACTGAGGCTGTCAGGCGAAAGTGTTTGCGGGAGGAGCTGCGAGCACTTTGCGGGCGCGCAGGCGGGCTGACAGGCAGGGTCCGGCCCCCAAGCCGCCCCTGGGGCAGCGGTGACGCGCTAACTAGTGGCACGCAATGCGCCAGCGGCGGCGGCAGCGGCAGCCGCCGATCGATGCTGCAGCGAAGGTCAAAGTGCAGCGCGAAAAACGACGCGGTTTCACTGCCCGCGGCCCCGGCCGGGCGACGCCCCCGCAACCACAAGCCTGGCGTCCATAAATACTACGCTTCGTGGGAAAAATCACAAAAATTACATTGCGTAACCTTATATCCTACTTGGCTCCGGTGATACATGGTACTTTGTATTTAAATGTGAGCAATAAGCATTTTTTTCTTTTTTTACAATGTTGTGCAAGTTGTGAAAAAACTTCGTATGAGAACTGCAATAGCTGCAAACCGCATGGACTACACGAGTAGTGCCGAAACATGGAACAACAGGGTGGTACCGAGTGGATTAGATATAGGACAGTTATTTAGGTAAAGGAATATAATGAAGAACCGGCAAGACCAAGTCTTTCTGGGACAGCCAAGAAATCTGGAACATATGTAGAACAGAAATAAAATAGTACACAAATGGGGTTTCGATTCTCTTTCTTTTTTAGTTGGTGGTGGTTTCACACTAGTTCCATTTTAAATTATTTTACGGTCGAAGGGATACACAGCTTCTAATCACATTTGTAAGCTATGTCAATCTATTAAAAACAATTGGTTTCAGTCAGACAACGGACCATCCTTAGGTATGTATGTGCAATGAAAAAGACCGTACCTAGGCATAGAGATCACAGACAAAAACAATCTTAGTATATCTGTACAACATACATCATATAATCTATGTTTACAAAGCGACGTAAATTACAGGAGATGTCAAATTATGACAACCTGTTTCCAGAATAACGCTGAAGACCGACTGCAGCAAAACCCCAGTTTACATGAGAGCATCCAACTCATGTTAGGTTGTAACTTAAAACTGATTATTTGTACAGAAATGACATGTCTCTATCATCCAAGGCACGATTTTCCGAAAGATTCTATTTTATTTTACTGATTATGATACGGTGGACATCTAGTTTTGCTGCAAAGAACTTTATGACAGTAATCTGAACAACAATACCTCAGAATTTTATATTGCTTGCGGGCCAAGCAACTTTGAATAGAAACTCAAGGGGACAGGTCTGGGTGAAATAGCAGTTATTACAAAAAATAGGAAAGACTACGCCTACAATAATGTACTGTTTCAACGCACGGTTCGCAATATTTTAAAGAAGACACTTCAAGCGAATGTTGCTCTTTACGGTACCTGACAACTTTGTGCTCTCGGATTCCTTTTAATTCACAGCCATCTCGAGAAAAGATTTACAACTTGAACGCACAGCGAAATAGGCTCCAAAATGTTCACGAAGTTCTTGTTGAACGACAGGAAAGTTTAAATTGAGGAAATATGTTTCTCGCGTATCTATAATAAAAGTCTTTAAATCCATTCTTCCTGTGCTGATTTTCTCAGAATTGTGGGTCTGGCTGTGGTATAGCTACGACCGGTGAAACTCGACATTCACAAAGCAAAGACGAGGTAGGGTAGTGATAGTGGTAGTGCCAGGGCCATGGACTGGCATTCGTTAGCACAGCGGTTCTTATCCCCGATCCCCGTCAGGCCTCTTCATTTAGCTTTTCTGTAGATTCCTTAAATGGGCAATGCCTTTTATAAGCTAACGGCCAATTCCATGTCGCCGGCCGGAGTGGCCAAGCGGTTCTAGGCGCTACAGTCTGGAACCGAGCGACAGCTACGGTCGCAGGTTCGAATCCTGCCTCGGGCATGGATGTGTGTGATGTCCTTAGGTTTGTTAGGTTTAAGTAGTTCTAAGTTCTAGGGGACTGATGACCTCAGAAGTTAAGTCCCATAGTGGTCAGAGCCATTTGAACCAATTCCGTTTCCCAATCTGACCTTGCGCTTCGTCTTATCGATCTCATCAGAGCGACGTTAACATTATCTTCTTTTTTCCTTCTTCCGACGTTCAGGTTAGAGATTACGAAGGATCACTGTTGAACTCTGTTTTACGTTTAGAAAGTCATTGAACAAGGTTTTAGGGCTGTATTAAGAAGCAATTAAGATTCCGGTGGGGATAAATGGACACTTGTCTTGCTTGTACATCACGGAGGAACGGACCTTTAAAGGAAAATAATTGTATTGACAGGTGCGTTGGAATGAGCAGATTTCGGGATGGAGGGGGAAAAAAGAAGCGTGGGAAAAAAAGAACTGCTAAAATCTGCTATTCAGTTAGGGTGTTTATAAGCTCACTGGACGAAATGTGGGGTGGTTCGCAGCTGTGAAACCATTCTTCTAACAATGAAGTGGATGGATAAGCATAAATTTGAAATAAAGTAGTATGAGATGGAAGACGGAGGGTGGGGGAGGGGGGTGAGTGGGGGGGGGGGGGGAGGACTTTACGGCTATGTCACCAATATGGGGCCATCTGGGGTGCAACTCAAGTTTCAAATGGAGAGATTGTAATGGTACTTGAATTACGTAACCATTACGGCACCTCATCTGAAGCTCTCGATACCAGTTTCTGTAGAAGTAGTTGACATATTTCTGAGATAACATTCAGATTTGATTTCATTTGTGATACATCGATATGTTTATATCGCAATGATATTATTCTTATGTGTATTCTTTCTTTTGTCACTGTGATCTTTGACGTACTTGTAACTCTGATTTTTGGGCGCGTAAGCGATTATTAGTTAGTTGTTGAGTTGTTAGAGAGTCGGACCTTGCAAAGGTCAAGTCTTGGACGTCATGTTGGAAAGACGATTATTGTCGTCAGCTTATAAAATGTGAACTTTAACAGTGACTGTGAGGAAGATGTTTTCAAGTATGTTTTGTATTGTGAAATGATGTTTAGTGTGTCGCGTGATATTGCAATAAAAGCAATTAAAAGGAAGTGTAACTTAATTTCGGAGTGCTGATTATTTTTTTACATCACCATTGTCCAGAAAAAGTGTAATCTCCAAGAATGGTTTGAGAAGCGCATCTACAAAACTTTTGAATATAGCAGGATAAAACCTAGGCCTCTTTGCATCCGAGCTTGGAATCATAACCACCTAGATTTTCAACGATTGAGCCATGATTTTACGACGTAACACAAAAAGATGAGTGCCTAGTTTTTTGATTATTACATGAAATGACTTTATTAACTGTGTTCTAATGACACCTGCCACATAATGACTGTTGTTGCCCGAAAATGCAGTATTTAGCAGCGTGAGCAACACCACAATCGTTATTAAATGCTGAACTTTGTTGTGGTAGGGTTGTTAGAAGATGAACGTCAGATATTAAACAGATAGAGAACAATGATGCATTTCATTTGGGCATGGCTTTGTTCATTTTCTAGTTATGACTGATGTTTCTTCCTTACAGATGACGTGGACGGCGTTAACACAGGGCCAACGTGTTGACCGTCCTGTTATTTGTGTTATCGCAGAGGATTTCAACCAATGCCACTCGGACTGACCACCCACAGAGCGCTAGTGGAACTTCTCGGGAAATTCCGTGCAACTGGCTTTGATGCGAACAAATCGAATGCTGGACGATCGAAAACGGCTGCGGATGAAACAACATTAAAAGTTCTTCTGGCATCTTTCAGCACGAGTCCAGGGCGCAGTACTCCCCCCCTTTCATAAGAAACTGTCGGCCGTGCACGAAGAATGAGAATTTTGGCCGCATGTAAATGGCACACTTATAAAATGTTACAACATCTCACTGAGTTCGATCCAGATCGTCCGATTCACTTTGCAGAATGGGAAATACGCAAGCTCTGTGAAAACCTACTTTTGCGCTATGAAGTACCGTTTATGGCTGAAATTAATTTGTCTGTGAACGGAGAACTAAAACATTATCATATATACTGGTTAGAAGTCAATCGTCACTGGATGCCCCCATCCACCACAGCTGGTGCTTCGAAAGTGGTAGACGAAGATGTGTTGCCCTCGCTGCTGCCTCAAGACGGGATGTATTCAATGTACTTTCAGCATCATGGTGCTGAACCTCGCTACGGCTAGGTGTTCCGGCAACTTGGTACTCCGTATCCAGTTTCCCCGAAGCAGGATAGGTCAGAGGTCTAGTGGAGTGATAGGCGCGTTCCCGGGATTTAGGTCTATGAGATTTCTATCTTTTGGGATAGGTACAGGCAATAGAGCATATAGTGAAAATCAGAACCCTATCACTCCTAAGGGAAAGAACTGTTGACGCTTTTGGTCACATCCCGGTGCATGTACTGGTTAAAGTCCACGAGGAATGGGTGAAGCGGATAACATGAGTTGCTGTCACGCCTTCGTATGAAGCAATTGTATAACGATTGGAATTCACGATATCCAGTGATTTATGGCGCTATACGACAAGTTCGTTTATTTGGATAGAAGCCAATGGGGCCTGAGGACAGCAAAATGAAATGACGAAACGGGTTGCCTTCAGAATAAAATAAAATAAATTAATGTATACGACTGTTGGCGAGTTTATTGACACTGAAAAGTTTTTACCTGGCACGCTTGTTTTCGAATGAGCTATTTTTATAATTAGGGGCAGGTTGACCATATTGGAACACTTTTTTATTTTGCTACCCCAAACCTTTATTAGGCATCTAATTGAAACAAAATATATTGTACAAAAACCTATATGTTTCACACTTTTATCAGGTGGTATTATATTTTGATTAAACACATGGCATAGATGGGTATCATATAAAATTGAGAAATGTATAAATGGTCTCAATTAGCAAACTTTTGCTTCATTTGGATCTTCAGTTGCTTGAACTGGACCAGACGGTAAAACAATGAGCAAAAAGCAAACGCGAACTGCAATATTTTAAATAAAGATTCAATATAACATATTTATTGAACAAACATATTTAGGTACTTAGTCTAATTACACAAAACAAAGAGCTTTGAAATATTCCGTTTCGAGTCTAGCTCTTGTTGCTTACGCAGCTGTGTGTGTCACAGAAGCAACTACTTTCAGTAAAATGATATTTATCTCACGTATAAAATCGTGAAACAATCGAGGCTTCCAACTACGAACACGGTGTTTTATATTTCTACTATGACGAAACCCAAAGAAGACTGCTGTGTGAATTTCATCTTCCGTACCCAGGCTCAAAAAAAAAACATATGCATGTGGTGTGAGATTATGGGCTACATGAGCAAGTTTCGACACATCGGGTTTCGTACTACATCGGGGTTAAGAAAAAATGGAAGAAAAAATAAATAAATAAATGGCAGGAAGTCCCAGGCCGAAGTAATACCCTCCGTGATATTTTCAGCAAATGGAGAGCATATACATTCGTGTTGAGGGCCTTATCTGTTGCTCGCAGCTTTTTGCTGGAGAATGTGCAAATCGCACGTTGTTCAGTTATCATCTGTATAGTGGTTACCGGATGTTTGAAATTTAATATCAACCGAAAAACTTGACTGATAGTATCGCAACTTCTGAGGTGCCTGTAAGGAATGAAAGACTACAAGTGATCTCAACAGAACCTTGATATTTCGAATCGATCTCCATTTAGAATACAGCAATGCAGAAAAACTCAAAGTCCTTTGTCAGCGCATCGAGACCTGTGGCGACGCCTCGCAAAGAGAACGGTGCATTCTGATTCTACGTCCCCTGGGCAACGCAAGGAAAGAGCAACGTGGAATACAAGGCATCGCTTAAAAGTGGAGCTGGAGGGGAACCACAAGTAGCTCTATATTTGTGTGTATCATGTCTGCTCTGCCCCGTCCCCTGCACTGAGCACTTCAAGGTTGTGGTTGAGGGCATTGTTGCCCGTTAATCTCCGGATAAATTTTTGGAATACAAGATTTATTTTACTTTAGTTACTTCTATGCATTATTCTGTATGATGTTCACCATAGTCACTATGTAACATTAATTGCCCAAAGCGTTAAATAGTTTATTACATTTCATTTAGGCCTGCAATGAACCTCGTTATTTTAAATTCTGTCGAGCTATCCTCTTAGTGCAGTATTCTCTAAACCTGTTGTTTTTTCGTTCTTGGGTCTACGTCAAGTTCCTGACCCAGCTTCCGTTTATGACTAGAGAGGTGTGATGTTCCTGTGATAATTCTGTACTGATCCTTGTGAATTTAGTTGTGACCAATTTCTAACTGTTCTAAGACTTAAGATGGCGGAAGAAGCCTTCTCTTTATAAACAGTGCTGCAGATCCTTAACGTCATTTTCCAATTTACATGAACGTGTAAGATTAAATCTTCTCTTTCTCATTAATGTTGTAACGCACTCTAGACGTCGATAGAATTTTTTTGTGTCAGGTTCTGCACTCACGATCTTAGTTCGAGGGACCCATGGTTGTTCTGATCGGGACCACTTATTTATACATGCTCCGGCTGGAGCAATTACTTGTTGGATTGAATAGCTCAGTAATTGCTGCTGCCGGTCACAAGCCCGGATAAAGGAGGAGGGTAAAAGCCAAAAACACCAAAAGGCACCTGCAAAACTCCAGAAATACATCCGCTGCCGTACGGACTAACAACCCGTACGATGAGGGTGGACTGAATCGACGATCAGCCACTAGTCCCGGGCAGACGTCCACCAGCTGACATCAACCATCAACTTAGCATGATGGAAAAGCAAGCAACAAAGCAACTACCTCAGGCCGTAACTCAGAAGAGCGAGGCGAACCTGGTCATTCGGATTATGGGGGACCAAGCCATCATGCAGCGTGAGTCGGAACTTCCCAAAACTCCTCAAACCAAAGCGAAAGCAATTCATTGGTGCACTGAACGTACAGACACTGACTAAAACAGGAAAACTCAAGATACTGGCAGATACTTGTGATAGATCTGGAATTCGTTTACTTGCAGTACAAGAAATACCTTTTCGTGATTGGGATGACTTTGATCCCGGTGGCTATCGAGTCTACAAGGGAAGGCTTGTAATCAAACTGAAAAATAGTGACATAAATTTGTTGGGAACGGCATTCCTCGAGCATAACAGTGTCCAGGACTCTGTAATAGACTTCCCGTCACCCTCTGAACGCCTCTCTCTACTCACAGTTAAGTGTGCCAACGCACATGCTCCATTCAATAACAATCCTTACAAAAACAAAGTGGAGAAATTCTGGTCACAACTCGAGCGTGTACTTAACAAGAACCCTCAAAACCTTGTCAAATCCCTGTTGGGAGATTTCAATGCGCAAATTGGCAGAGAACGTGAACAAAGACATATAATTCGGAATTTTTCAGCACACAAAAAGACGAACACCAATGGACATCGCTTAATCAGCACATGTGGGATAGCCAACCTCCAAATAAAGTCCACTCACTGTGAGAAACCACTGAGGAAAATGTCTACATGGAAATATCCAAGCCGGCCGTTGTGACCGAGCGGTTCTATGCGCTTCAATCTGGAACCGCGCGAACGCTACGGTCGCAGGTTCGAATCCTGCCTCGGGCATGGATGTGTGTGATGTCCTTAGGTTAGTTAGGTTTAAGTAGTTCTAAGTTCTAAGGGACTGACGGCCTCAAAATTTAAGTCCCATAGTGCTCAGAACCATTTGAACCATTTTATCGTATATCAGACTTAATATCAGTACGTTATGAGTAGTTATGCAGACTGAACGTAATTATAACGTCACATACTCTAGTTCGTGCATGTAGAAGTATTATTCCAACTAATGCTTGTGCACGTCCGAGTTAAATAAGAATATGTGCCGTTATAATTACACACAGTCTAAATGGCTACTCAGAACGAACTGATGACAAGTGCACTATCACTTGAAATCTCGATTTGTAACGCAATAAAAGAGACAGACGACATTACGACGGATGCTGGCCATCTTTCTGCCCTGGACTAAATCACGGTCGAAGGGCACAACCGTTCCCACGGAATCGAACACGATAACTTCTCTGATGCCTACTTGGACTGCTTAAAGAATGCGTCTAGGTCAGACCGAAGGTGTTTCATAGCAACTCACAGGATGGACACGCTCAGATAAAGGACAAAAAGTCAAAAAAATGTTGAAATTTCACCAGTGAACGAATGACAAACGTGTGATAGTACGCTTCCTGCGAAACAGACCGTGCGTGTTGTGATATGACGGCTCGCCCCGTATCTGTGTCGACAGTATTGTCGAAAGTGCGTAATCAGTACCGTTCAACGCACAGAACGCCTGCCGCGAGCAACTCCACGTCACCAAATAGTTCGTACATGTCGCCCCTTATGGTTCCAAAGTAACGAAAAATGAACATTCAAACGTGATGACAAACCATACGGCATTGTGGCTGGGAAATAATGGTTCAAAATGGTTCAAATGGCTCTGAGCACTATGCGACTTAACTTCTGAGGTCATCAGTCGCCTAGAACTTGGAACTAATTAAACCTAACTAACCTAAGAACATCACACACATCCATGCCCGAGGCAGGATTCGAACCTGCGACCGTAGCGATCACGCGGTTCCAGACTGAAGCGCCTTTAACCGCACGTCCACACCGGCCGGCGGGAAATAATGGCGCTTCGTGACGATCAGACGAGACGCCAATGAAGCTGCGAACTGTCCCGAAACCTATCATTTCGAGAATTGTCTGCAAGCTGTTCACTTTCGCGGAATACGAGAACAAAAGATACAACAGTTTCATGGAAAATTCGCAAGTGATGAAAATGGTGTTAAATAGCCCTCTGGACCGGAAGTACTATCATAAAACTACATCTGTTCATCAAATTAATCTTGGTTGTTTGATTATTTTGCAAAAGATATGTTGTTAAACTGACATTGTCTCAGCCAATACAAATGTGATTCTGTGTGTTTTCATTTATGTACGATCGAAATACTTCCAGTGCGAAGACTACACGTAAATCATCAATCTGAATGAGATGACGACGGAGGAAACCAAATACGCTGAGGAGACAAAAGTCATAAGGATAACGATAAGGACATACACAGATGGGGGTAGTATCGCGTACACAAGGTATATAAAACGGCAGTGCAGTGGCAGAGCCGTCATTTGTACCCAGGTGATTCATGTCAAAACGTTTTCAACGTTATTATCGCCGCATGAAGTGAATTAACATACTTTGAAAGCGGGATGGTAGTTGAAGCTAGACACATGGGACATTCCATTCAGGATATCGTTAAGAAATTCAGTAGTCTACAGTATAAATAGTTTCCGAGAATACCAAGACATTACTTCTCACCATGGACACCGCAGTGGCCGACGGCCTTCACCTAACGACCGAGACCACAAGAGTAAAGTTATCAGCGCAGACATTAACCGCAGAAATTAATGTAGGACGAACGACGATTAATGCGCTACGGCAGCAGATGACCGACAAAGAGTGCCTCTGCTAAGAGAACGGCATCGCCTGTCATGGCCTAGTTGGCCATATCGGTTCGACCCTAGACTACAAGAAAACCTTGGCCTGGTCAGATGAGTCCCGGTTTCAGTTGGTAAGAGCTGATAGTAGAATGCGAGTGTGGCGCAGACCCGACGAAGTCATGGACCCAAGCTGTCAAAAAGGTACTGTGTAATCCGGTGGTGGCTGCATAATGGTATGGGCTGTGTTTATATGGAATGGACGGGATCATTTGGTTCAACTCAACCGATCATGGACTGGGGCCTGGTTATGTTCGGCTACTGGAGACCATTTTGAGCCATTCAAGGACTTCGTGTTCCCAAAGAACTATGGAACTGTTATGGATGTCATTGCGCCATGTCACCGGGTCACAGTTGTTCGAGATTGGAATGAAGAACATTCTGAACACTTCTAGTGAATGATTTGGCCACGCAGACTGCCAAAATGAATCCCACCGAACATTTATGGGACATAATAGAGGTTAGTAATTTCGGCAATTATGGACGCCTTTAGACACAGCGTGGCTCAATATTTCTGCAGAAAACTTTCAACGACTTGAGTACATGCCACGCCCAGTTGCCGAAATACACCGGGCAAAAGGAGGTCCGACGCGATGTCAAGAGGTACCCCATAACTTTTCTCACCTCAGTACAAAATGTTGATTATGAACCTCTTTGAAACATACGCTAAAATTGTACATGTCCTGGCTCGTTTTTTGTACAATGATTTGCCGCCCGGTGTAGCCGAGCGGTTCTATGCGCTTCAGTCTGGAACGGCGCGACCGCTACGGTCGCAGGTTCGAATCCTGCCTCGGGCATGGATGTTTGTGATGTCCATAGGTTAGTTAGGTTTAAGTAGTTCTAAGTTCTAGGGGACTAATGACCTCAGATGTTAAGTCCCATAGTGCTCAGAGCCATCTGAACCATGTGCACAATGATTTCGAAAATAGGTGATTGCTGGGAAAGTAAATTGGTCTGAATACTTGAGCCGCAAGCTGATGCAGTATAATTTGGCCATAAGGATACTCCTGGCTCAAAAAAACTAGGGCGAAAAAGGGGTAGTTTCAACAAACCCGATTTCCTGAAAGGTATTTGCAATGATGCCTGATTAAGGTCGCAGGAAGCTGTGTTCCATTAGTACAGACAGTGGATATTATGGAAGGGAATGCACACTCTCTGTTGCACGCGCGTTAAACAGTAATCTGTCGACTGCCCGTGCAATTGCCGGCGGTGATGGCGAACGCTGGTTCCCTGCCGCCTGCCCTACGGTGGCAAACGCAGAAGCAGAGGCAGAGGCAGCCGGCGTGCGGCGGTTGGCGGTTGGCGGGACGCCTGCCCGCCCCGGCCAATCAGCCGGCAACACGCGGCCCAGCGATGGCGGCTCCGTGTGTGGCTGCACGTCTGCTAACATTCTGCAGCGACAGTCCGTCAACCGAGCGCCTGCGACGAATGTATCGCAGGAAGACTGCACCTTGTAGAGCTTTGTGCGTCAGCCGACGAACAAAGGACAATGGCCTAACAAAAGTACATTCAAGTTATCAACAGACATTTAGTCAAGGGCGGTCCGGGACTAGCAAATTAGGTATACTTTCGTTACTAATAGGATCTCTTTAGTCACAATACTGTATTTCCCCGTTTTAGTCCAACGCGTTTCTGAGCTAGGATTGGGGAAAACAGACCGGTTAAGACCGATACCGGTACTTTAGTTTTGAATAATCTCGTATGCAACAGGTGTTTTTTTTTATTTTTTACTAATAGAGTAAAAACCGAACTATCAAAAATGAATAGAAACAGTACTAAGATTTTTAGTTTTTAATAGACTTTTTTAAAAAAGGAATAATTTTCATTCTTAAATTCTCATTGGTTTGAAATATTGCGATTATAGAGAACGGATTAGCGATCACTGCTATTTCAATAACAATGCCAAGAGGGACGAACAGCAAACACGTGGCGTAAGGATTGATACCGCAATGCTGGGACAAAAATGTGTGTTGCCATGTGTAGTGGCTTAAGGTCCCCCTGTAAGTGCAATGTGCAAAGCTTGCCCCCACCTGATCTTACGGTAGTCTCCCGCTGTCGTCGCCAGACATCCGTTGTATTGTAGAATGGCTCCAATACGAGCAGAGAAATATTTTTTCGAAATGACATAGCAAGATTAGAGATTTGTCTGCCATTTCTATGAAATAATAAAAGAGGAAGGGCAAATTAACATGAAAACACTGTTTTTCAACCTCTGTTTTCATCCTTTGCCACTGACTAGTCGTAATGCGCAAATAATGATATGATCCTCGATGGCAACATGATTTTTGAGCTGACTTTCACAAAAATAGAATCAACAGGAAAAAACTGGTCATTTTTTCCAGTATTCAACCAATTATAACTTTTCCTGAAAAACAGGGAATGAAGGAGACTTAAGTTTTCTTTTATTTGCTTGTTTAATTTAATATATTGGTTCTATGTATCTCGAAACTGAGAGAATCAAAATTTTTCCATTTTTGTTAGATTTCAATGTTTATAACAGGAAATAATAGGAACAAAAATCCGAAAATCGGTTGTTTAAGAAAACTTATTTTGATCGGGTTTAACAATAAAGTTAAACCGGCATGCAAAAAATCTGATACAACCGAAAACCAACTCTCTCACTGGTAACCGCCATTCCTATTCGGAGCTACAGCTCAATTTCAAGGCCCACATCGCCGTATTTTGGGCAGTGTATTAGATTCATTTTATCGCGTACCACTAAATGCACAACCAGTAGTTACGTTTTACGCGAAAAAAAATCCGAGACGAAATTCAAGTAAAAAGATACTTTTATCCATTGTGAATGTGGAACACTGCGACTGTGATGAATATACAGGTTTCTTGAAATTACTGCAACCAGTCGCCTTTTGTCTTGTTCAAAAAATGGTTCAAATGGCTCTGAGCACTATGCGACTTAACGTCTGAGGTCATCAGTCGCCTAGAACTTAGAACTAATTAAACCTAACTAACCTAAGGACATGACACACATCAATGCCCAAGGCAGGATTCGAACATGCGACCGTAGTTTTGTTTTGTTCATTAATTTTTTATTATTCCATTGCCGATTTCGAACCGCCTAGCGATTCATCATATGGTACATATTTAATAATTGTCTGCAGCAGTGTGGGAGTTATGTAGCTGACGCAAGATGCATAAACGAAACACGTAAGTACTGAGTGCGGGGAGAATTATTCGCATTATGAGATAGATTTTGTTGCTTTAGTTACAGTGATTAGTATCCGTTGGTTGGATGTTGGTGTACACAGTATTCTTCTAACCAACGGATACTAACCACTGTCAGTAAAGTAACAAAATCTATCTCAAATGTGAATCATTCTCGCCACACTCAGTACTTGCGTGTTTCGATTATACATCTTGCGTCAGCTACACAACTCCCACACTGCTGCAGACAATTATTAAATATGTACCATCTGATGAATCGCTAGGCAGTTCGAAACCGGTAATCGAATAATAAAAGATTGAAGAACAAAACAAAAGGCGGCTGGCTGCAGTAATTTCAAGAAACCGAAATAAACCTGACATATGAGGAGAATTTATAATTACCTTCATTTGCCCACGAAATATTCATAATCTGCATTAGTGGAAAAATCCACATTACACTTAATACACTTCAAATGATGTAACATTTACGACTGTACTACATTAATCAAACGTATAGAAGAAGTAATCGCATTATTATTGTCGATCGTATCATTATTGTAGTTTTTTTTTGGTACAAACACTACACTATTCTGTGTATCCAAGCCTCTTCATCTATTGAACCTACAACCGTATCAGCCTGCTTATGTATTCAAGCCTTGATGTCTTTCTACAGTCTTTACACCCACACTTTTCTCCATTAGCAAATTAGTGATTCCTTGGCGCTTCAGGGCGTGTCCTATCAACCGATCCATTCTTTTGCTCAAGTTGCGTCATAAACTACTTTGCTCACAAATTCGAGTGCAGATCATGTAACTGCTGAGGAGGTACTGACTAGACTTAGGGAGAAGAGGAATTTGTGGCACAACCGGACTAGAAGGGATCGGTTGGCAGTACACATTCTGAGGCATCAAGGGATCACCAATTTAGTACTGGAGGAAAGGGTGGAGGGTAAAAATTATAGAGGGAGACCAAGAGATGAATACAATACGCAGATTCAGAAGGATGTAGATTCCAGGAGTTACTCGGAGATGATGAGACTTGGACAGGATAGAGCAGCAGGGATAGTTGCACCAAAACACTATTTGGACTGAAGACCACAATATCACCTCATTAGTTGTTCGATCAACCTGTCTCCTCTTCAGCATTCTGCTGCAACAGCACATTTCAGTTCCATACAGCGCTACATTCCAGATACACACTTTCAGAAAAACAGTTCCTAGCAGCTAAATTTTTAATAGCCCAGCATCTCAAGAACCTCTCTTTCAAAAAAGCTTTGGATAAAAAAAACGGGATAATAAAATATTTTGACTGTACGCAGCAGTCAAGGACTGTGCGGCTGGTCCCGGCGGAGGTTCGAGTCAAAAATGTTCAAATGTGTGTGAAATCTTATGGGAATTAACTGCTAAGGTCATCAATCCCTAAGCTTACACACTACTTAATCTAAATTATTCTAAGGACAAACAAACACACACACACACACACACACACACACACACACACACACACACACACACACACGCCCAAGGGAGGACTCGAACCTCCGCTGGAAGGGTTCGAGTTCTCCCTTGGGCGTGTGTGTGTGTGTGTGTGTGTTTGTCCTTAGGATAATTTAGGTTAAGTAGTGTGTAAGCTTAGGGACTGATGACCCTAGTAGTTAAGTCCCATAAGATTTCACACACATTTGAACATTTTTTGAACTGTACACAGCTTATTACTATGAAAAATATTCCTAACCTTAAACCTGATATTGGCTGATTAGCGCAGTCCTCTGTGCCATGCGAAAAAAATCATAAATTCACTTCGTTATTGAGAATGTCCACATTCAGCAGCATATAGAGTGACCGAAGTACATACTGCGTAAAACATTTTTAATTTAGTAAGTTCATTAACAGTATCTCAAACAAGAAACTGTTTACAAGACACTGAAAAAATGATAGTGTTCTTTATTACAGCGTGTATGTGTTGACAACGTTCCAGTAAACGTCTTCGAACACGAAACCATGCGTACGCATCGCACGGCAAGAGTAATGAATGTGCCAGATCTGGTAAACTGGTGAAGTTCGCTGCAGCACAGCAAAGGCATTATGAACTATCGTACGGAAGTATAAAAAGCGGTACACTGCATAATGGAGACAAAAAACTCCCAGTCTTTGTTAGAAACCTGAACATGATATTTTTAATTCCGTGTCCCGCCTTGTGCTAGCATCTTCCTGGACTGGTGGTCTAGGGTTACACCCTAACGAAGTTATTAGCAAAGTTTACCCACTGAAATCATGTATTGCAAGACCACAGACCGCAATAAAAATTGTACACGTATCGAGAAACCATGGGCTACTTTTGAGCAAAAACACAAACGAATTATTGTTCTCTTAAGTTCTTAACCAAAAATCAGGAACGCTTTTTACTGGATGCAATATGAAACAACCATTCTTATATAAGTTTCCTTTACAGATACTGCTAGCAGGGGAAGGAAGGAAGACTAATGATTTAACATCCCGTCGACGATTAGATAACTGGAGGCGGAGCGTAAGCTCGGATTGGGGAAGGAAACAAATCGTATGCTTTTTACGGGACCCATCCCAGAATTTACTTAACTCTACAAATAACACTGAAAGTCGACGAAGGGAATACATGACATTTTCGAAGAAAAAATGAAAAAAATTCCATTTTTTATCATTTACACAAGTCAACACATATAGAAAACCAGCGCAATGAGCATTTCCAACTTGTCTGCAAATTACTGACCAAACAAAACGCAAAGAAAATTTTGGCAAAAAAACAACGATCAGCTGAACACAGTAGCATATCCCCCCCCCCCCCCCCTGTCATTCTCAATGTGAGCGTCGCAACAGGCCGTTTATATTCTTTCAGTAATTTCCGGCTAAATCCAAGCGAATTGGGATTGGGATAAAGGCGCTCTAAACGGGAATATACATACGGAAGGAACAACAGATTTCCCTCGTAGGAACCGAGGAAATGAACTATTTTCAATTTGATACTGCGATAGCACGCAAATTCTCTTCTAGTAATTTTCACAATAAAAATTAACAGAAGACTTAAACTGAAATCGTGCTGACAATGCTGTGAAGAAGAACAATGGTTGTTCGATAGGATAGGTGGAGTCTCTGCAAACGCACGTCTGAACTACAGGAATAGCTGACAGACAGCCAAAACGTCGTGCAGGTCCGTCTCCCCACCTCATCGTACGTAACATAGACTATAAGATATTTCCTACTGAGTTTGGCAGTACCTAGTTGAGATTACGCCGTCACACAACTTTTGTTACATTGTGTGACGAATGCGCTAATGGCAGAGACGAGAGTCGACATTTCGCGAACTCCTTGCGGCTCTGATATCCTGAATGCCTTCAGTGACATGTCTTGAACACCGTAGTCATTTCGCGTGCAAGATGAGTAATGCTACTGTCACCGAGAGATGATGAAGAGCGACAGAGCACGAAATTTAATTCAGAGAAGCCAAAACAGAGGTCATTCCCATGTGATTTCACAGTGTGATTTGATAGTTCTAATCTGCACGAAAAAAGTCTACTCCAAGACGCAATTTCGGAACTTTGCGGAATAAAGAGTTCTACGAGACACCAGCCGCAAGTTCGAGGTCAATTGATTTTCGGCAAAGGAGATTCGTGTGCACACTTTCGGAACTTTCCAGACTTTCTGAACAACCCACTTCCCTCCGACAAATGTTAGGTGTGAAACCCTTTTTGTATTTCAACAAAAAGGGGACTCATGACCTCAGATGTTAAGTCCCATAGTGCTCAGAGCCATTTGAACCATCGTTGTGGAATGGTGTGACAAGGGGCGCTGTTGCTTAATAATAACGTGCGTCCCCATATCGCGAATGTCTTATTGCATACGTCACGCCAACTCAGGTGAGACACACTCGATCACCCACCCTATAGCCCCGATGTCTCCTCATGTGATTACCACGTCTTTCGTGCCTTAAAAGAAGGCCTTATATGGTCGACGAGTCTTATCGGACAAGGATGTGCAAGCAGGCAGTTAAGGACTTCATCACGCAGCAGGGCACGGTGTTTTATCAGACGAGTAATTCAACCTGGTGCGTCAGTGGGATGATTGCGTGAATCCTCACGACGATTTTGCCTGACTGGCATACCGACTCCGGACCTTACGGCCTTCGAACAGAAAATTTTTGATCGCCCATTATACATCCAAGAGCCAAAGAAACTGGAACACCTGCCTAATATCGAGTAGAGCCGCCGCGAGCACGCGGAAGTGTCGCAACACGACGTGGCATGAACTCGACTAATGTCTAGAGGGCTGGAGGGACTTGATATGATGAAATATGCACAGCTATGCTTAAATCCGTAAGAATACGAGGGATTGGAGATCTCCTCTGAACAGCACGTTGCAAGGCGTCCAAGATATGGTCAATAATGTTCATGTCTGGGGAGTTTGGTGGCCAGCGGAAATGTTTAAACTCAGAAGAGCGTTCCTGGAGACGCTCTGTAGCAATCCTAGACGTGTAGGGTGACGCACAGTTCTGCTAAATTGTCCAAGTCCGTCGGAATGCATAATGGACATGAATGGAGGCAGGTGATCAGACAGGACGCTTCCGTACGTGTCACCTGTCAGAGTCGTATATAGACGTATCAGGGATCCCAATACGCCAACTGCACACGCTCCATACCATTAAAGAGCCTCCACCAGCTTGAACAGTCCCCTGCTGACATGCAGGGTCCATGGATTCTAGACGTTGTCTCCATACCCGTACACGTCCATCTGCTCCATACAATTTGAAACGAGACTTGTCCAACCAGGCAACATGTTTGCAATCATCAACAGTCCGATGTCGGTGTTGACGGGCCCAGGCGAAGCGTAAAGCTTTTGTGTCGTGCAGTCATCAAGAATAAACGAGGGGACCTTCGGCTCCAAAAGCCAATATCAATGATGTTTCATTGCACGCTGACACTTGTTGATGGCCCAGGACTCAAATCAGCAGCAATTTGCGGAAGGGTTGCACTTCTGTCACGTTGAACGATTCTCTTCAGTCGTAGCTGGTCCTGTTCTTGCTGGATCTTTTTCCGGCAGCAGCGATGTCAGAGGTTTGATATTTTACCGGACTGCTGATATTCACGTTACACCCGTGAAATGGTCGTACGGAAAATCCCAACTTCATCGCTACCTGGGAGATGCTATGTCTCATTGCTCATGCTCCGACTACAGCACCACGTTCAAGTTCACTTAAATCTTGATAATCTGCCATTGCAGCAACAGTAACCGATCTAACAACTGCGCCAGACTCTTGTTGTCTTATAAACGTGTTGCCGATTACAGCGCCGTATTCTGCCTGTTTACTTATCTCTGTATTTGAATACGCATATCTGTACCAATTTCTTTGGATCTTCGATGAATATGCAGAAATGGAGCACATTCTCCAAACGAGAACATCTCCCCCCCCCCTCCTCCCACCAACGCGAATTGTTACGCTGCACCTGCGGTATTTCCTCGGATGTGTTCTTAGATGTTTTTCAGAAAGGAACCAATCAAATTTGGTATAAGACTGCGATTTGCAAACGAATAAGTAACTGACAGAGGGAACTGCATAGTTAAATATCTGTAGAAAGAAAGAGGGGATGGGTTACTTTTCAGCAGATTGAATACTGTGTGCTGGCTGTCTAAGGCCTTTTTAGAGCAAATACTGTAACACCGAAAATAGAATTTTGCAGGTAAGTGGAATTACAAGTCCGACAATCATCTCGAATTAAAACTCGAGCCATTCTCCAGTTTTCTCAACAAATCCTTTAGCAGTGCTTTTTCAGACACACGTCAAGAAACGAAAAGGTGGTTGGTCAGCAGTACTGCTACAACGAGCAATTTCCAAATTTAACCTTGGAGCAAATGCCATGCAACATGTGAAGTATGACATGGCAATTAAGAAAATTGGGGAGAGAGAAGAGAGTGATAGTAAGTAAGGAACAGATGCACGAAGCTACAAACTGTAATGAAATTAGGTCTAACAATAGCTCCTGGGTTCCCGTTTTATTGTTTTCATTTTCCCTGTACGTTTATTCACGAACTTCATCCGATTCTACAGTTGCTTGGTGTCGCTATTCGATGTAGTTTCACTGCAGGAAACTAGTCTTCTGTTAGTGACGTTTGTTTCTAACCAACTCACGGTTCGCCCGTCATCCATGTTCTTGTTCTGCATTAGCGATGTCATATATATTAATCCTTCTACATTAGCAACAGCGTAACCGAACCGTGTTCGACACCTGCGGGTCAAGGTATCCACTAATGCTTCAAATGCCGCTCCTCCATGAAATAACGAAATGAATCAGTCAGTTTCTCCAGTAAAGTTAGAGTACATTTCTGGAAAGAAAAAGCAAAGGAAAGTATTAATCTGGGGAGTAAAGCCACAATTCTGAGGAGAAAAAAAAATAAATAAATAAATAAAAAATAAAATAAAATCGTCTGGAGCCATGAAAAGCTGGAAAGTTCCTTTAAGGGTTTTATCTTCACTATAATGCCTTCGATAAATATACACCTTTCAGTGTTTGTTTACTGACTTCATATTGTTTTGAAATACGTGGGCTCAGTTCCCTGTCACTGGAAAAACAGCGTGGACGAAGGGCTGCAAAAGGTCGTGGTTCTTAGTACCAAAGAGTGCTTTAAGCGGTTGTGGTCGACGCGATTTACGGTGGTGCTTTAATAGAAGCTATAAAGCTCATTTCAATTGCTCGGCATTGTTTCATGTCGATAAAATACAGAAACGTAAAAACGAATTACCTTATACGTCAGTAGACGAGCAGGAAAGCGTGGAATCACAGACAAAGAGGGTCCTAACCACAGTTATATGTTCTTTTCTGTTTATAGAGGCATAAAACGCTAAACGTATAAAGAATTGTTTCGCAGATACGCGAGGAAATGGCACCGCGTGTCCACTGTTAGATTCAGTCATGACAATGGCATCTTTGTAGGTTCCTCAAAAGCCTAAGCACCGGATGTAGGCCGTACAGCCAAAATGGCAACTGCCGCAACCACGTACTTCAGAAAGAGTTAATACTGCAAGGAGTACTCCACCAGGTTATAAAGAACGCCCGACGTGACAGTGATAAACGTGTTTACAGTGTAGGACATGCGACTGAACTGTGGAGTGACGCACTTGCTGATATTCGTAATGGTCATTTCAAAACAGTCCGTTAAAGATCGCAATATTAACAAGAGGGGTAGCTATGAATGTACGAGATGAATTACAAGTACATCTAACGTTAATTCTGAAAACCAACAGTACATGGAAGCTACGTAATATTGCGCTGACGGAATATTAATGTGCTCGATGCGTTTTGTTTGAGCCACCGAAACATAACACCGGGCTTTCCGTTACGTCTGTCGTACGATGACGTATGATAATGCTCAATAACAGTATTGCCTTATAGAAATAGAACTGAAATGTTTACAGCAAATTAACCCTCAATGTCCGAGAAATACATCACAGAACACGTAATGTACAAAGTAAAGGTAATATGTTACATACGACTAGTACATTAACCACCAATTCCTTAAAATTGTACAGTTTAAAATCTCATTTATCACCTAATTTTGGAGCATTAATGGCTCATTTCAAAATGGGCTAGTGGGGAAAATACTTTTTTAAAATGTAACTATTTATTTCTCTTCTCCTTCATCCTTTTCCAAAATTCTCATTTTCTCAGAATGGGCTCGTTCACTCACATCTCACCATTTCACTCCAGTTTTCAGTTTTTTGTGTCTTCCTGAAAACCTTTGAATTACTTGATTTCTAGTCTGAAATTTTCTGTTGAATAAAGCTCCTGTGCAATCTGCATACCTTTTTTTTCTCCTCGGCCGTTTCCTTTGTTTTCCTGTTTTGAAAGAATATGTGGATCTTCTTCGTCAATCTGTCTGCCTTCATTCTCTCTAGGTGCCCATGGAGGTAACACGCCTTTTTCTGATCTCCTCTGGTTTTTAGGGCACAATTTTTAGGCCGAACAATCTATTGCTTTTTCCAATCTACTCAGTTTATGTAGTTATTAACGTTTTGTATTTCTTTCTGTATTCTCCATTCTCTTAAATCTTTCTCCAGCACACAACTGAGTTATACCTATCAGGTCTCGTTGTCTGACCCTTGATACAATTTGGAGGTTATAATAATAATAATAATAATAATAATAATAATAATAATAATTCTATAGTGTGTGGCACTTAAAACCCGCCCCTGAAGTCAACCCACGAACATAAAATGAAATGTAATGTTTTGAATATCATTACTCACATTCACAGTAGTTGCTGAAAGTGTTCTCCGCCAACTTCAGGAAACATGTGAGGACGCTTGAGAAGATGCATTTAAATACTTGTCAGTTGTGTTGTGGAGCTATTGATAACATCCTGGATTCTCGTCTTGAGTTCTACAACTGTGTGGGGATTCCATTCGTATACTCTTACCTTTAATAGTCCCCACAAGTAAAAGACACAAGTAGGCAAGTCTGATAACCGAAGAGGCCACAAGCCTTTGTTGATTGTCCTCTCAGGTGTAAACTCTCAGGCACACGGGACAATAATGCAGCTGACGTGTGGCGTGTTGCACCGTCCTGCTGAAGGTAATATAATTGACGTTCCTCTTCTGACAAGGTTGAATAAAGTTCTTCCAAGGTTCCCACAAACACATCACTGTTCACTTTCGTCTCAAAGACTATGAGACCCATAACGCGTGTGGCTTTAATGGCACACCAAACACCAGTCTTCTCGTCATGCAAAGGTACCTGGTGGATTGCGTGTGGGTTTTCTGTCGACCAATAATGGTTGTTATGGGAATTTATGTATCCAGACTGTACAACCATGCCTTACTAGTTCAAGAAACCACTGGCAACATTTCTCAACAGTCATGAGCAGAAATGCACTTTTTTCTGCAGGTCAGACTCCTTCAGTTCTTGCACAACACTTATCCGGTACGGTTTCAACTTCAGTCCCATTAAAACACGTCTGCATGAATCTCTTGACCCAAAGACGAGTATATTCAAGACGGTTCACTGTTAGTCAACATTCGACTCGTCAGGAATTATCCAGAAACGATAGTAGCTGATTTTAAGATCTTTGGAACAAAAATAAATTAAAAACGATGCACTGCTGACTGATATTTACGAAAAGTGAAACTAACACCACCAAAACGATTTTTTTCGACGACGATTACGTTCCAAATATTCGTCACGCACTGGAAGAACGATATTTCTAGAGAAGTAATATTTAGTACCAACGCGATAGTAGAAACAATGTCGCATCAACATGGTTCGTTCGCTAAGCTTGATCCTCTGTTCCCAAACAATTGCTTAGCTGCTAGATTCAAAAATGACATCACTCTATCGAAAGTGAAGCGACGGCGAAACGTGCGCTGGGAAATAAGTTCTAAAGTTGTATGAGCATTGAAGTATTACAGCGAGGAGCACCAAACGAAATGGATGCAAATTCCTGTGAAACCTCGCGGTTGCAGCTAGTGTTCCTGCTAGCGTATGCTCTATCGTTCCCGAGCTTTCATCAGGGAATGATTTTCTTTAACAGTGTGTCTGGATCCGTATTTCAAAAAGGGGACTATTTTATATGCGTTATGTCAGACGCTGGAGAAAGCCACAGCACTGACGTTATCATCAACGAGACCGCAGTTCACTAACACGATGAGAACACTGTCGTTCGTTACCGATTGTCGGATGCTTCCAACTGCGGGCTGAAGTTAGTGAATTCTGCCATTTCCCTCGTTTCAGGAAAGAGCTTTTGGTCCGGTCAAAGTGCTCGGGAGGTTATCCATGAAGCCAATGGAATTTTTCACGAAGTGTTTATCAAAATAACAGATGGATGTCCCGCCAGGAAGCAGTACAATGGTAGAAAATTGGCGGAAGAGGTAAATCTCGATGACTTAGCAATTGAAGGCTGACCTGTTGGAAGGCTGAATGTCGCACAATCTTTGAGAGTTACCCTGGACCTGCGAGTGCGGTGACAGAAACGGCGGCGTACCTCTTGTGTTAAGGTACGCGTTTTGAGAAGGAACCGTATGGCACGATAAAGCGCGACGACAGTCTCTCAGCAGTTCTGGTTTTGTGAAAGTTAGAGCGTTGTCCAGCGGTGTCGACTGATGTGTCGAAGAGTGAGCGCGACAATTTTAGTGGCCGGTCTGTGTGGTGGCATTGCTAATAGTCGTAGTTAGCTGAAGAAATAGCCTTGGCTAAGATACATTAAAGCGAATGAAGTGTGTTGCTCCTCTGCAGCAAACATACATACATCTTAATGACTGCGGGCTGATGTCGTTTCAGCTATCACTGTGTAGCTTTTCTCTCACGAGATTCAAGGCGGTTTTGGTGGATGTCTGTAGGTGGAGGCGAGGAGCTCTGCTTAGTTTCCAGTATAGCGGTCACAACTAAGACTTCTCAGTGCTTTTTTGAGTGCAGTGTAACAGCATTTGAAGCAGTGGTGGAAGCGTAGAACCTGCCTCAGTTCGTCTTGAAATGACGACGGCCGTTATTTATTCAAGTTGTTGAGCATAGTAGTGGGGCAGCTGGAGCCAACTGTCCTCAGTCCGTAAACTGTTGTGAATACAGTTGGGCTTTACTAATACGGCCCTAATGGAGGTTGTATGCCCCCGTTTTTCTCTAAACTACGAACTAACTGAAGCAGCCAGTTAAAATTGGACCAGCAGTTGAATGTCGATTCCGAATGACTGTATACTTTGGCACTTTTTTCACATTTAACTGTCAATGCCCGAGTTGAGAAAGGTGATAGGTGACATAGAAAACACTTGTGATAAAAATAACACGATTTAATGAGTCAGTAGCATTTGCGTCCCACCTTTGCTGGTCCAGTTCTTTATCGGTAAAAGCTCTAATGTCGAAATAGTTTAAACAAGTAGTCCGTACGTGTGTAGTATGGTACAACATTACGTGCAAGGAATAACAAAATTTATTGAAACCTTGCAATCAGAGCCAACAGAGAGCCATTTTCAATCCGTTTGGAGTTAGAAATCACAAACAATACACAAACACAAAAGTCAGCAACATTTGAACTAGCCTTACCTAGCAAATTCTTATTTTCTTTAGAAACACCACGAACAATATCAAGCCTATTTCAGTTTTTTAAGTTGCTTCCTTCTCTGTCCTAAAGAAAACCATCACGCAGTGGACAATTTAAAAAAAATCTATTTATATTATACAATCTAGTCACGTTCAAGAGCTCCGTGTTTAATTTCAGAAAATACGATAGTAACGTAAGTTTTGCTTTTCTCATACACTTTATACTTTACGGGAAAGAATTTTGAAAATTCGTTACTTGGCGCTCAATAGGGAATATTTGCACGAGTCTCATAATAAACTTAACTGTCTTAGGTCTAGCTAGGAAGTAAGGGTCTTTAGTCCCCCCACGTTATGTATATGAGTCTTCTGTTTCCGATTTACCGTATACGAGATTAATTTGTATATAGGTCTACATTCATGAGCCTGAACAGTATGACCACCTGCTTAAATAGCGTGTTTGTCCACCTTGGGAACGATATACAGCAACGATTCTCCGTGGCATGGATTCGACAATTTCTTCGTAAATTTCCGAAGGTATGAGGCACCAGATGTCTACGAACTAATCACCCAATTCCCGTAAACACTGGGCCGGCGGATTGTGGGAGCGGAACTGGCGCAAGATAGCAGGTATCGGGTGCAATTCACGTGAATTTCGTGGCCATGACATGAACCGTGAGTTCACTGTCATGCTGTGCTCAAGCCACTGTAGTAAGAATGGTTGGTTGTTTTGGGGGAAGAGACCAAACAGCGAGGTCATCGGTCTCATCGCATTAGGGAAGGATGGGGAAGGAAGTCGGCCGTGCCCTCTGAAAGGAACCATCCCAGCATTTGCCTGGAGCGATTTAGGGAAATCACGGAAAACCTAAATCAGGATGGCTGGACGCGGGATTGAACCGTCGTCCTCCCGAATACGAGTCCAGTGTGCTACCACTGCGCCACCTCGCTCGGTCCACGGTAGTAAGATCCTGGCCTTCTGACACGGACAGTTACCCTACTAGAAAATGACATCACAGTCAGAGAAAGCATGAGACGTCAAGGGATGGACGTGGTCCGCAATAATAATGGTGTAGTCGACAGCTGTTGTGGTCCCTTCGCTTACTACCACAGGTCCCATGGAATTCCAGGTAAATGCCCCTCCCCCCTCCCCCTCTCCGGAGCTTAATACTGCCCCCACTGGTCTGCGTCCGTGATGTGGTGGGCTGGTCCAAGAATAAACGTGCTTCATACAACCAGGTGACAGATTTCTCTTGATTCACTGCCAAGTCTTGTGATCCCATGGTCAAATTCCATTGTCACTGACAACGTCGTTTGATCAACATGTGAACAAGCACACTTCATATCAACTTACACTCACCTGTAACTGGTGATTCCAGCACTACAGTGTTACAAGAACTTCTAAGAGGGTGTTCCATTTAATACCAGAAGCAACGCACAAATTACTTCGTTATTGTATGAAATGCATCTGAAAACAAGAGGCGCTGCATCGAACTAGTTATAGGTCTCTATGTTAACCGGGGACCTAGTAACGACGGAGAGGCTCCGTCCCCGCCGCAGCCGCAGTGGTCCACAACACCACTCTTTCAGGATTATTGTGCGGTTCGGCCGCCCCCCCCCCCCCCCCCCCGGAAACGTCACACACCACACGAGCGTAACCCCTATGTTTGCGTGGTAGGGTAATGGTTGTGTACGCGTACGTGGAGAACTTGTTTGCGCAGCAATCGCCGACATAGCGTAGCTGAGGCGGAATAAGGGGAACCAGCCCGCATTCGCCGAAGCAGATGGAAAGCCCGCCTAAAAACCATCTACAGACTGGCCGGTTCACCGAACCTCGACACAAGTCCGCCGGGGACCAGGCGCTCCTTCCCAATCCGGAAAGCACGGCTAACTGGGCGGGCCTCTTGTAGTATTCTCTTAATATTTTTGCACTGAGGACGGAAATCTAACCAGCTGACTAAGTTAATACTTATGATCCAGTAATATGCAATCAAAATAAACAGACCTAACTAACCTGCGAAAATTATCATGAATATGTGAGTACTACGAGCGAGTCAGACTATCGTTAATAAAAGAGTGTTGTTAAAAAGCACTTTTTGAAAACTACATACGCGTAGTCAGAAGCCGCACGTCGCACAGGAGTGCTCATAAAATAAGAGGTAATCAAAGGCCGCAAGCTAGTTCCTTCCGTAATGCGACAAGAGAAGCAGCAATTACAAGAATTGCGTCCTGGAGTTCGATAGCTTTATCCTGTTCCACGTATCGGATTATTTTCCCCGCTGTCTCGAGATGGCGTTGGTCCATTCGCTGTTCGTGGTTTTTAGTGTGCTGTTTTCCTGTATTGCAGAACTATGACGTCACAGTGTTTACGCGGGGGGCCGCCTACGCCGTATCGTTATGGGAGCGTGTCAGCGTTTAGCTGACGTAGCGTCATTCCCGCCTCATGGTTACACATCATCCACATTGATTGTAAGTGCAGCGAGAGTGTTTCAACAGAGTGGCAAGAAGTAAGTTTGAGATATGCACTAACTTCAAGCGTAACCATACAGTTGTCGCATCCGTAAGACAAATCCTCTACTGATTAAAATAATTATGGTAAAAAGTTGCCTCTTAAGAAAAAAACGCTACCCATGGAATTCTGAAAAAATAACTATGAACAGAAAAATGTCGGAAACCAAACACCGGAAGACTTGTTCCTAATATGCTAAAAGAAAAAGTCGCAGAGCACATTGCTTATTACAAAGGATAAAACTGAAATAGAAAAAGAGTATAAACAAAACAGCCAGTGTAAAACTTAAACATCGCTATATCCCATTGTGGATAGACTCACAAAGATATCCGAGTCCACAAAAAAACAACTCACTCGTGGAGTTGTAATCTGGTAGCGCAAGGTTTGCTTAGACTGTACAACGAGGAATGGTATCGATATAGGTTATCAGCAGACATTCGACTGCGTCTTTTATGAGTTGCGAGGAGTGAATGAAGATTAGTATCGAAGACAACTAGCGGTCCTTCCAGGTTTCCCACTGGTAGCTGTAAGTATCTAAGGCTAGCCGACGTGGCTGACTTAGCTGTATATGGAAACATTTCTCGTGAATAATTCTGTCTGTTAGTGAAAACTGTATGAAAATACCTCCAGTGGTTCCTGCGATTAGCCTTCACATGCAGACAAAAAAACACAGCAGGGGAGTTTCTACTCATGCAATAAAGAGTTAGATCCAACTCGGCAAGAATAAGATATCGATCACTTCGGCCATGGCCTCTTTAAGAGGAGCATTTCTACATTCGCTTTGAATGATTTAGGAAAACTACGGAAAATCCAGATGTGGATCCCCAATGCGTGTAGGTGTGCTCGGTTAATGTTAGATTTGGCTCATAAGAATTCGGCGGCGAATGGACAACTACATTTTAGCGAAACAACGTACCAAGAGTTCAAAACGACAACATGGCGTGTTCATACATGCAACCTCTGCACTTACGAATCGTCCTCAATTGACCAAAGAAAGTAAGCTAAAACAATGTCTCCGTGGCTGCAGTCACTGGCAAGCTTAGCAAGAGGAAGCCTACGCCGCTTTCCTGTGAAAAGCACCATAGTAAATGGCCAATTTGCAAATTGTGCTCTAGGCACTGATATAGTAGTACAGATGTCAGGCATAACGCATTCTCAAAAGCGATGACTTAAAACTGCAATTGGGCGCAAATTATTTGAACACGTTTAGGAAAGCTGCAAACCACGGGTTCGAGTTAGGCCTATTACAGGGATGCGGGATCCGACCACCAGGTGATTGTGTAGCCATTTTTGTGTATATACTTTCTTTGGAGAATTTAGGTATTACACCGAGTTCGCTTCTGACAGTGCGGCGGGCAAGGATGAAAATGACGGTGAGGATAACATAGAAAAGCATGTGGAGCAGGACCGAATGAGTACAACAGGAAGAAAAGAAGAAGACTTAAGACTTAAAAGTGGTGTGTGTGTGTGTGTGTGTGTGTGTGGGGGGGGGGGGGGGGGATGGCGAGAGAAGAGGTCCGGGCGAATGTCTATTAAATTAGTGTTAGTGGTGACATACAATTTGCTGATTTGTGGTGTGTGTGTGTGTGTGTGTGTGTGTGTGTGTGTGTGTGTGTGTGTGTGGACGCGGCATTCGTTAACTAGGCTGAGATTTGGGCGAATGCCGGCGGCGCGGGCAGCGGGCACGGTATTTGCGCCGGCATGACATCACCTGCTGTGCGAAACGGCCACCCGTGGCTGTGACGGGGGCCCGCTCGGCGGATTGCACAAGCGCGCACGCGCGGCCTTCGGGTACTCTTGCTGCCATCAGCCAAACTGCTGTGTGCGTTCTAACAGCGCCTCGGGGCACTGCGGATCCGAGCCGTAAGTGAGCCGCACAACGACATCTTCCCGAAAATAAGGAAAGTGTTACGTGCGCAGAACTCGTATTACTTAGCCTCCGCTGTGTAAAACAGCGTTTTACTGCACAAACGAGACTGTTATTCAGAACTTTCGTTATTTGACTGTTATTAAACATGGCCTTACCGTTCCTTTCCGAAACAGGCGAATAAAATGTAGCTGAGACGCTGGACAATTATAAATATCTCTTACCTGCATCCACGTCTGCTGTCGGTAACTAACACGTTGACCAGGCGATACCCAACATATTCCACTACTTTCATGGTTCTAGGGTATGTTGATCAATCAATTCCTCCTTATGCGAGTTCGCTATCAATACAGAAGAAAGTTATTCCTGCAGATAGAGAATAGTGTGACTATATACTGGCTACTGCGTATGTCTAATGTTACTGGAACATTTCAGATGTTGATTGCAACACAGTATGTTCAGAGAATGTGCATGTGCAGTTTAATCGCCGACTTTCAGGCTTTACGAAAGTCAAATAATTGCCATAGGTAGCATTGGGAGTGTTGTGGACGGACAAGACAGCCAGTCCACAGTGACGGGTAACCGAAAGGCACGCGCTTAAACTCACGCAGGATGGCGTGAGGTCTGAAACAGGATACGTAATGAATGCTATAAAGAAAAGTACGTAGCTTCTGGAATACTTAACTTTAATGCATCATTTGTATACATCGTTCTTGATGAGACATTGTTCATACGATAACTATCAATTGCTATGGCGCCTTGCTAGGTCGTAACCATTGACTTAGCTGAAGGCTATTCTAACTATCTTCTCTGCAAATAAGCGAGGCTTCGTCAGTGTTGCATCGCTAGCTAAGTCGTCCGTACAACTGGGGCGAGTGCTAGTAAGTCTCTCGAGACCTGCCGTGTGGTGGCGCTCGGTCTGCGATCACTGACAGTGGCGACACGCGGGTCCGACATGTACTAATGGACCGCGGCCGATTTAAAGCTACCACCTAGCAAGTGTGGTGTCTGGCGGTGACACCACAGGGAGCCTGATGGCAAAGCTGGTAACTGGCAGTTGGCTGTTGTACAATCATTGAAGAACGAATGGAGACGAAATGTTTTCAGGACCGGAGGCATGGTCCCTTCTAGGAAGACTTTATAGCTACAAGATCGTAGGATTGTGGGACTACTTTATGAAGTAGACGGATATTAACAGCTGAAGTCCGGGCAGAGGTAACAGGCAGTGTCAGAACCGTAGGAAACAGATTATTGGAAGCCGTGTTCAAATCTCGAGTTTCCATGCGTCATTTACAGCTGATAACATACCACAGACACCAGGAATTTATAAGGCGTGGCGCCTAAGGCATCTGGGAGTTGGCTGTGTGGGAAGTCTTGTAATACGAACCGCGAACTTTGGAGATGTAACTTATTTTCATTTGTCGTTACAAATCATAGATCGGGATTATATTCTTGTCTCCAAGCTGCTGATACGAATGTTCCTTTATCCTTTGCATCAAACACCAAACATAAGCTACTGCCTTCTACCCAGTTTACAATAGCTTCACCACATTCATTACTTTGCTTGTATTTCCATTGAGTATGGTGGCTGTTAAAATCTCCGAGGTATATGGCGGGGTGTTGTGACACCGGGACGACCTGTGAAAGCTGAGAGTTTATATACATTAATTGCTGCTAGTTCTATTTTTACTGTAACTTCGTGGATGTCACTGAGATCAGATACGGAGCATAGATGTGCATTCTTGACTGACGATCGTACGTATGCTGCCAATCCGTAAGCACGGTCATACGTTGCTCCTGATAATTCAAAGCCAGGAATTTTTCCTCTCTTGATTCATTTGCTCTTCATTTTGAGTATGTGTTTACTGAACAGCAACAACATCGATGTTGTATTTTGATAAAATCTTCTGTAAGACTTGGCATTTTGATACACCGGGTGATCAAAAAGTTTGTACAAATTTGAAAACTTAATAAACCACGGAATAATGTAGATAGAGAGGTAAAAATTGACACACATGCTTGGAATGACATGGGGTTTTATTAAAACAAAAAAAAAAATCATATTCCTAGACGCGTGAAAGATCTCTTGCGCGCGTCGTTTGGTGATGATCGTGTGCACAGCCGCCACTTTCGTCATGCTTGGCCTCCCAGGTCCCCAGACCTCAGTCCGTGCGATTATTGGCTTTGGGGTTACCTGAAGTCGCAAGTGTATCGTGATCGACCGACATCTCTAGGGATGCTGAAAGACAACATCCGACGCCGATGCCTCACTGTAACTCCGGACATACTTAACAGTGCTGTTCACAACATTATTCCTCGACTACAGCTATTATTGAGGAATGACGGTGGACATATTGAGCATTTTCTGTAAAGATCATCATCTTTGCTTTGTCTTACTTTGTTATGCTAATTATTGCTATTCTGATCAGATGAAGCGCCATCTGTCGAACATTTTTTGAACGTTTGTATTTTTTGGTTCTAATAAAACCCCATGTCATTCCAAGCATGTGTGTCAATTTGTACCTCTCTATCTACATTATTCCGTGATTTATTCAGTTTTCAAATTTATACTGACTTTTTGATCACCCGGTACTTATGCCTTCAAAGTTGATTTACATATTTTGATGGCAGGTCTAAGGTTTGTAGCTGGAGGGTCTTGAGAAGAACCGTGTGAGTCCATGTCTAGTAACAAATTCATTTTAGCCAGGAGATCTTTGAGATTATCTGGCTGCCTCTGTTAGATACCTGCCTTGTAGTGACTGTTCTTTAGCACCACCCAGGACATGTGTAACTTATGGTATGTCGCGGACGCTAACAGTCGTTGTTGCAATGGGAGAGCTACTGCAAGATTGTATGGAGAACGTTTCCCAAACAGGCGTACCCCACACCATTCCACGTTTGCGGCTATATTGAGATGCCTCAGAGAAGCCTGAAAGTTGCACGCAGGTATTTTCCCCCTGAGGAACCTCCATTATACAGGAAAGTAGTAGCATTTTGTGCTTAGTATTTGCGAAAATTATCCCCAGCCTATTGTTTGTCCTTTGGTAGGTGCCGAAATGTGATGCGGGTCGCCCATACTCGGCTAGAACACCACTATTGGAGATGGTCGTGCTGACAATGTTCGAAGGCGACCAGTCACCAACACTTAGCACGCTGCACAGGCGCTGCGCACGCGTGGAAGTGTCGTGTGGCGTGTTGTCCACGAACCCCGTCTCCATCCATACCATCTGCAGAAAGTCCAGGCATTACGGAGGAAAACTACCAATGACGGGTACAGTTAGTGCATTGGTATTTACAACAATGCATACCCCAGTCACAATTCCCGAGCTTGGTGCTATTCATGTATGAAAGCGCGTTTACTAGAGACGGCATTTCAAATTTGCTGAAAATGCATGACTCGGCGGACGAAAATCCGCGTGCGCAGGTGATACAAAATCTGCAACTCAGGGTCGGTTTTCAAACAAACATACGTTCAACACGTACATATTAGGAAATACTTTATGCATCGTTTTCCTCACTACGTGCTCGCGTGCCTTCACGAAATTCAGAAATTGAGAGATGCGGTCCCCTTCGTTCACGTACTTGTGATTAATCAGATAAGCAATCTTGCCGTATGAATCGCTGCCTATTTAGTGCAGACGCTCCCATGGCACTTGTTCTGCGGAATTGTACGTCCCATAATTTATTATGCGAAGTGTTTTGTAGAAGGAACTATACTTAAAGTGTGATTACGCGGCCCCAGTGAATCACTTGAGTGATTGTAACACAGACAAACGTGTGCATGCATGTCTAATAATGTTCGCACGCTTGCCGTGTGAAGAAAAGATCGGAAGAAATTTGTCTTTTGTGACCATCATACGTTTTATCAGAGCTCGTGCAATTTTTTTCCCAAACGAAAAGAAGAAAAATCCTGTCTACAATAATACGGTCAGACCAATAGCCGTCCATCCGCTCGGTCCATAATAATTAATACTGTAAGGTCCCTTCCATCAGCAAACTTACCAGCACACAACTGAAGAATGGCTGCTTCCAGAATTAACGACAAGAGAAGTCGCCTGCATTGTTCCAGTCCTGCAGGATGGTATTACTCTACTTTTTGTTGACAATTCTGAACTACAGGTTACGAACCACTGTAAAATAAGTGGAGCACAAGGCACACCAGTCCCCGGACCTCAACATACTGTTTATTGCGCCATGGAAACTCCTAATTAAGGAATCCTGTCCCGCCACACAGACGAATCAATTCAGTATCAGTGTGAAGAAAGGAGAAATATATAATGTATATGGAGTACTAGCAAGTGTGCCCAGAACCATTTGTCGTGAAATCGCATGGCTGTTTCGCTGTTCACTGCGAACTCATCCTTAGCACCACCACCACCACCACCACCACCAGCTAGCTCCTATCTTGTGTGCGCTCTTCATTGAATGACGCTCATCTTACACTGCAAAGGCTGCACAAAACCAATGGCAGCTATAAAAATTGGAATCGAACTCGGGAGCGTGCAAGCGTTGATATAAGAATTTGAAATTTTCAACATTGAAAAAGAATTTAAAATGAATGTCAGCCAGGGGCTGTTTAGTTTTCGCACTCTTTGCCGCACAGTGCACAGAACATCGATCGGCTGGGAGAGGAGCTGCAGTGCAGCTGCAACTGGCCGCTGCACCAGGCTTTTCAGGGCCCGCCAGCGCCAGCTGTGTCTTTGGAAGCAAGCCAGCCAGCTAGCCTGTGCCCTCGTTGAAAGGTAATTGCGCCGCTGATGTAACAGAATGGGCTCTTTTGTGTCCCGTGTTACGTCACCGTGCATTAAACATTTTCTGCAATCGCTGTTTATTTCCTATGTGGAAAACGGAAGCGTAGTTTTCCGCTGCAAACATCGCGTCCCCGGTCACGAGTTCATCCGTCCTACAGGAATCCCCATTAGAGTACGTGACTTACATTGTGGCCGTGCTTTTATCTTTTCGGAGCTCTGGTGAGTTTGTCTGTCTTTGCCCTCTTCCGTTCGATTTGGCTGATGTATGAGCAAACTGTTTGCGTATTCGTATGGCATTGTGTTTTTTTGACATAAATATGAGTCTGGAAGGGAGGAGAGAGTAACAAAGCAGAGCTGATAACCACCAGGTTTGTCGAGAAAAGCACGGAAAGGGATCCGTTGGTTTAACTTCCCATCCTGACATTTCGACGAAGGGTTATCTATATTTGTAAACGACTGTCCCGGCTCATGATTCACTATCCTAGTTCACAGGTTTGTCTGTCTAACGGCTTCCAGGGCAACAAAATTTGACTTTCGGTATTTCATGTAATTTAAAATGCTGTCTAAACATAACCTTATCTTAAAGGCATAACACAGACAACTATTACAGTTAGAAACTGTGTGTATGTCTTAAGTCAGCGCAACTCACGGCGCGCAAATTACGCAGAATATATTCATCCACTATTTGAGAGTGGCAGCACTTAGCAACTTCCAACAAACTTTACACATAATTTTAAACGTTCGGGAAACGTTTCCACAAAATGGTGAAAGGAAAAAAAGTTTATCGCGTACTACATTTTCGCTCTTCATACAGTAAAACTTTAGCATCAGTAATGTTTTGTAATTTATTAATACTGACTTCATTGGCAACACATCTTAAAGACAGTATCCATATATAATACTGAACACAACTGCAAAGTTACATCGTTGTACATCACAAAGTTCACGTGATAATGACGTTATAAACATTGAGACGCGTGAAAAACGAGCTTGATAATGAGAGCATTTAGCGACTTACAACAAACTTTAAACAATTTCAAATGTGTTCCAATTTTTTTCTGCTTATATGCCTAACGTCAAATATTTAACACATTAAATCATTCTAAAGTAATCAGATGTTTGAATCTGTTTTATGCTTGGGAGTTCTGTGATTTGTTGGTAAGTGAATATTGCTCTCGGTGACTAAGTAAGTGACACACTGCAAATCCAAAAGGGTAGACGATCCTAGGATTTTTATCGAGACTTAACGTTTTGTTACACCTTGGTCCTGAGCCATCGTTATGCTGTAGGTCCCCAAGTCACTAGCTAAGTCATTTTAAAAAAAATGGCTCTGAGCACTATGGGACTCAACTTCTGAGGTCATTAGTCCCCTAGAACTTAGAACTAGTTAAACCTAACTAACCTAAGGACATCACACACATCCATGCCCGAGGCAAGAGTCGAACCTGCGACCGTAGCGGTCTCGCGGTTCCAGACTGCAGCGCCTGGAGCCGCACGGCCACTTCGGGCGACTAAGTCATTTCAGTAATCGTAGAAAGGCAAGGACATGCCACTACCAACCATTCATAGTAAAGAACTGAAGAACATTTCACCTCGTAAGCGGTTCGTCTAGTGAAGCGCTTCATTGTTCAAATAAACATTCGTGTTGAGGACAGCATTACTGCTAGCACACTGTCTGGAGATCATGAAATGTGCCTGGCAAGTGATGTCCCTACACCATCACGTTTGCACACCCAGCTCACTCGCTTCAGAATTACCATACGGGTCGGATTGGAGTGTGACTTAAGCAGTGGAACGCACGGTGGGTTCTCGGCCATAAATAGTCTGACTCTAGACGTCGTTGAATCTCTGGTGCTGTCGTTGAAGAAATATCGTTGTTTGCAGGCACAGCGGTCGATACGCGTGTGGTTAGTTACAGCAGGATGAGACAAGCTCTGCTGGACTGCTCCGTGCACAGCGGCGTGAGGCGCGCTGCAGAGGTTACCCGCGGGCCTGGCAGCGACATCACGCGCCGCCGGTTGGCCAAGCGCAGCATTGAATCCGAGCGGAGAGAAGAGCGCTGGTAATGAATCGCCCTCTTGGCAGGCCGGCCCGCAGTTCCTGGTAAGGGCCGCCTGCCCAGCACGAACTGCGCAGTTCACTCGCGGCCCCGCCGCCTGCGGCACACATGCCTGCCCTGAATGATTCCGTCTTTATTACAGCAGTGCGGAGTATTCGCTAAAATTAACACTCTCATTATCAATCTTATTCGAGATCTGTAGGTCTTTTGGCTACTACTTGAAAGTACCTACAAGTTTATTAGGAGCCACATTATATAATGACGTGTGCACTCAGTCGCAAAAGTATTCGGACAGCACGTAACGGCGCATAATTTTGCAGTTTGCCGCATGAACAAATACAGAAATTGCACTTTGTAATGTATTTGGGACTCTGGGTACGATGTCGCATGGGAAGGTGCAACAAAAGTATTCGGACAAAGGCGGACAACGTGAGAGAGTAGTTCATTCCGAGGCGCACAGAGGGTGAAGCGACTGCAGTGTGTCCGACATTTCCGCGAGACGATAGCGATGATTAGTAAACACGTATGACGAGCCTGTGCAGGTCGAAGTTAAGTCCCACAGGGCTCAGAGCCATTTGAACCTGTGCAGTTCGACGATGGGACGCAGGGGGAAGTGTTCTACGTTCGTGCGAAGGCAACTTGTCGTTTATCTTCACGCGAAGGGGAAAACCTGCAGGGAAATTGCCGCAATAGTGAACATGAAGAAAAGTACAGTTCACGACATTATTAAACGGTTCGAGAAAGAAGACCGATTGGAATTCTGTTGCAGTACAGGTCGGCCACGGACATTTTCACGGAGAGATGAACGTGTGATTGTGCGAAAGGTACAACAGAATCCGAAAATATCGGCCACACGAATTGCAAGTGAGGTGGAGGGAGACCTTGGTATAAAAGTTCATCCCGAAACCGCGAGGAGAGTACTACGACGATCGCAATACCATGGTCGAGTGGCACGGCGAAAGTCATTCATAAATGCAGTGAACCAGAAGAAACGTATGCAGTTTGCGAGGGAACACGCCGAATACGATCAGGCTTGGTGGAATCGGGTGATATTTTCCGACGAATGTAAATTTACATTATGGCAAAGCGGACGGAAAGGCAAACGTGTGGCGAAGGACCAATGAAGAGCTGAATCCCAGGAACCTCAAACCAACAGTAAAGTTTGGAGGTGGGAGCATCATGGTGTGGGGATGCATGTCCGGCAATGGTGTGGGTGATTTAGTGTTCATTGATGATACGATGAACAAGGAAGCGTATTTGAATATATTGCGAGGACATTTGAAGCAGCGTGCACGACATCTAGGTATTGCGAACAACTTTCATTTTTATCAGGATAATGATCCCAAGCATACCGCGCATATTGTACAAATGTGGTTGCTCTTAAATTGCCCGAAAGTATTGCACCCCCGTCCCCAATCACCAGACCTTAACCCAATCGAACATTTGTGGGATAAATTGAAACGGACCCTCCGCGCAGACAACATCTATACGAAGGAGACCTTGAAAGAGAAACTGCGCCAAAAATGGGAAAATACAGGCCCAGATTTCACGAAAAAACTCGTGGAAAGTATGCCGTATATTGGAGGAGGTATTGAAAATGAAAGGTGGACCCACAAGGTATTGACATTTTTGTCGTACAACTTATGAACATTTATTGGACAGTGTCCGAATACTTTTGTAGCAGCAGGGTGTGCAGGATGTTTCATTTTTGTTCTTAATTTTTCTGTTATTTATGTTTTGCAAACGAAATAATACAATAATTCTTTTGTAATTAATGTTGTTAGGCATATATATATATATTGCTAATAAATATGTTTGGGTTTCATAGTCAGTGTTTCTCGAGTATTCATTGTGAAACTTCCCACTGTCCGAATACCTTTGCGACTGAGTGTGTGTCTATAATCGTAGTTTTCACAGCCTCGTTCCTGGCCGTTGCAGTTTATCACGGGACGATCCGCGATTTTTCTGAAAGCTTATTAGCGTGTGTTACTCCTGTCTTACCTCCCTGTTGTTTTAAACAGGGGTTTTTAAAAGACAAACTTTTTACAATTATGTTTAGGATAATTACGGTTTACTTTTCCTTAAATCTTCATGGTGCTCTCCACCGTGTGCACAAACAGACAGGCGATGGTCAAAATCGTCCCACACTTTTGCGAGTATGTTGAATTTACTACATTCTAAAGTGTTCAAAAGGGAGGCATATTCACGGAGACTTTCACAACCACCACAAAATGCATGTTGTAACCACATTCGGAATCCAGCGGTACCAGCAAGTATCGATATCTTCGTTTACAAAAAGAAAAGGTCATATATAAACTATGTCTTTAAATTGTTTCACGTCTAAATATTTACATACCATATCCGTACAACTATGTTGAAATTGTAACATAAAATTTTGTAAATTCAATTCTCTTCGGTTTGGCTTAGTATACGCCACCAATTTTCTGTGACAAAAATGCAACTCCTCGCTTTGTATAGTATTTCTATATTACTTCATCGTGTATAGTCTTGGCGGGAAGTTTTAATTAACAGTGGCCAAGCCGTTGTGTAAGCCTGCAGAGGACGTATTGTTGGTTCAAATTGTGTCATCATAGAAATTAAAGAGTTTCAGAATACAAACGTTTAAAATTCGGATGCCTTATTTCGTTTCGTGCTTTGAGAATTATCAGATTTTCGTAGTGTTTTTCATCAGTCAATTTTCTACCTACTACTAGACCAGCCTGCGGACATTATCATCTCTCGAAAGAAGACAGAAA
The DNA here is from genome assembly GCF_021461395.2 of Schistocerca americana. NCBI lineage: Eukaryota > Metazoa > Arthropoda > Insecta > Orthoptera > Acrididae > Schistocerca > Schistocerca americana. The sequence continues at coordinate 677,358,197 of NC_060119.1, forward strand.
AGCAAACATCAAGACAAGCAGCTAAGTAAAAGCTTCGTACCTTCGTATGTGGATATTCCTCCGTCGCGGCTCATTTCATAATAATGACTACGTCCGGTCTGAGTACAACTCATTGAATGTGCAGCACTGACGAGGCATATTACAGCGTTTATCTGAATTAGGTAAAAATGTCTCTTGTTGCTGGATTATTGTTACCGTCATCTCTACTTCACCCGCATTGGGTGTGGACAAGGATACGAGCTAGCTGCTCCAGGTAGGGCGCTTACGTGAAGCGACAACTTAAAAACTGGCGCCATGGTAAACATGTAGTTTCGATACGTAACTTAAAATTTGCCCAAGGTTATATCTTCATTCCTACAGAACCTGGGGTGTACAGACTTACTACTAGTGCCGGCCCCTCGCCCCTCACTGTATCTCTTAAAGAGCCACAAGTTCAAATATAAAATGACGCGAGACAAGTTGTTATTCCGAATTTGGATCCCCCTGCCCCGGTGCCAACTAGACTGGGCTCAAAAGAAATAAGTTCTGCAAGTGACCACTCTCTCCTTTTCGGTGTGTGTGTGTGTGGGGGGGGGGGGGGGGGGGGGGGGAGGGAGGGGGAGGAGGAGTAAAAAAAATAAAAATAAAAATAAAATTAAAACAAAAACAAATGGCTCTGAGCACTATGGGACTTAACTTCTGAGGTCATCAGTCCCCTAGAACTTAGAACTACTTAAACCTAACTAACCTAAGGACATCACACACATCCATGCCCGAGGCAGGATTCGACCCTGCGACCGTAGCAGACTGTAGCGCCTTGAACCGCTCGGCCACTGCGGCCGGCCGGAGTTGTACAATTTAAAATATAGTTTTCAAATCGAATGAGACTTTTTGAAATACCTGTAGAGTTAATATCTGGGATGAGATAGTTCCCACAATCTTATTACCTTTAAAAATTGGCTTTCGTAACTGCGCTGGTGCAATGATACGTTGTGTTAGTTTTTCTCGGATTTATCTGCTCTGGCGCTCTACAGAAACTTTTAAATATATGAAATGCATTTACTGCCATGTTACTAAAACGGTAAGTTTTATCGTTACTGAACTGAAAAGTGGGATATTTTATATTTCTCAGCTGAAGAAAGAATATCAATCGCTGTAAAACATGGCGCACTTCAGCTTAAAATCTTGACATAACCACCGACAATATGTCCAGCGTGAGGTGTTCCTGGTAGCTTAAAGTGCAAAGTGGCCAATCAGTTCACATCGTTATTGTAGTCTTCTGCGTGTTGTAGATCTACAGAGCTATTACAAATGATTGAAGCGATTTCATAAATTCACTGCAGCTCCATTCATTGACATATGGTCACGACACACTACAGACACGTAGAAAAACTCGAAGTTTTGTTCGGCTGAAGCCGCACTTCAGGTTTCTGACGCCAGAGCGCTCGAGAGCGCAGTGAGACAAAATGGCGACAGGAGCCGAGAAAGCGTATGTCGTGCTTGAAATGCACTCACATCAGTCAGTCATAACAGTGCAACGACACTTCAGGACGAAGTTCAACAAAGATCCACCAACTGCTAACTCCATTCGGCGATGGTATGCGCAGTTTAAAGCTTCTGGATGCCTCTGTAAGGAGAAATCAACGGGTCGGCCTGCAGTGAGCGAAGAAACGGTTGAACGTGTGCGGGCAAGTTTCACGCGTAGCCCGCGGAAGTCGACGAATAAAGCAAGCAGGGAGCTAAACGTACCACAGCCGACGGTTTGGAAAATCTTACGGAAAAGGCTAAAGCAGAAGCCTTACCGTTTACAATTGCTACAAGCCCTGACACCCGATGACAAAGTCAAACGCTTTGAATTTTCGGCGCGGTTGCAACAGCTCATGGAAGAGGATGCGTTCAGTGCGAAACTTGTTTTCAGTGATGAAGCAACATTTTTTCTTAATGGTGAAGTGAACAGACACAATGTGCGAATCTGGGCGGTAGAGAATCCTCACGCATTCGTGCAGCAAATTCGCAATTCACCAAAAGTTAACATGTTTTGTGCAATCTCACGGTTTAAAGTTTACGGCCCCTTTTTCTTCTGCGAAAAAAAAACGTTACAGGACACGTGTATCTGGACATGCTGGAAAATTGGCTCATGCCACAACTGGAGACCGACAGCGCCGATTTCATCTTTCAACAGGATGGTGCTCCACCGCACTTCCATCATGATGTTCGGCATTTCTTAAACAGGAGATTGGAAAACCGATGGATCGGTCGTGGTGGAGATCACAATCAGCAATTCATGTCATGGCCTCCACACTCTCCCGACTTAACCCCATGCGATTTCTTTCTGTGGGGTTATGTGAAAGAGTCAGTGTTTAAACCTCCTCTACCAAGAAACGTGCCAGAACTGCGAGCTCGCATCAACGATGCTTTCGAACTCATTGATGGGGACATGCTGCGCCGAGTGTGGGAGGAACTTGATTATCGGCTTGATGTCTGCCGAATCACTAAAGGGGCACATATCGAACATTTGTGAATGCCTAAAAAAAACTTTTTGAGTTTTTGTATGTGTGTGCAAAGCATTGTGAAAATATCTCAAATAATAAAGTTATTATAGAGCTGTGAAATCGCTTCAATCATTTGTAATAACCCTGTACTTAGAAAAGCACAATATTCTGTTGGCCAGTCTGTCAGACATGTTTCATAGGCCTAATAACTGGTAAGTACTCAGAAAAGACACCACAAAACAACATTACTTTTGTTATTGGTAACAAAATGGATAACTAAACACGCTATGTGACTAGTTCTGGTGTGATTAACATTACTTCGAGCCTTCTCATTTCGGTGTTCATCGTTTCACCAACCTTAAGACTGACTTCCATTCATTGCTGTTGCTTTATAATGTTGTTCCTTGACTACGCTATCATGTCCAGAGCGCCTAGAATAAAATGGTAGCCTACATTTGCCATACATACTCTGCAAAACATCGTACGGCTCGTGCCAGAGTGTACCCTGTACCATTACTGCTAATTTCCTTTCCTGTTCCACTCGCAAATAGTGCTAGGAAAAACTGTCCATATACCTCCTTACGAGCGCTAATTTCTCTTATCGTCGTACTCACGCAAAACGTCCGTTGGCGGCAGCACAATCTTTCTGCACTAAGTTTCAAGGGTCGGTTCTTTGAATTTTCTCAGTAGTGTTCCTCCAGAGATTCGCATTTGAGCTCCCAAAACATCTCCGTAATAATTGCACGTTGTTCGAAACTACCGGTAAAAAAACCGGCAGAAGAATTACTTCGATGTGTTTCTTTAATGCCACCTGGTGCGGATCCCGTACACACGAACAGTACTCAAAAATTGGTCGCACTAGCGTCCTATATGCGGTCTACTTTACCGATTAACCAATGTTTCTCAAAATTTTCTCAACAAACAGAAGTCGACCATTCGGCTGCACCACGACAATCCTGACATGCTCGTTCCATCTGATATCGCTTTGCAACGTTACGCCCAGGTATTCAAATGACGTGACGGTGTCAAGCAGGACACTGCTAATGTTGTATTCGAAAATTACGAGATTGATTTTCCTATTCATCTGCATCAACTTACATTTTTCTACATTTAGAGCATGCTCCAATTCGTCATGCCAACTAGAAATTTCGTACACTGCACATACCGAGAGAAATGAGCATTTAATATTTCGTTTTGACCTCTGGAAAAGCTCTTACCTGGTTTGCAGCGTTAGAATCATACACACTGGCGTACTAATGGCGTCTCAAGTTATGGTCTGTATGCGGATCATGAACTGTTTGGATGAAGTTTGCGATGACTGCCACTGTCTGATCAGCCTCTCCTTATACAGGGTGTCCCAAAAAATGCCGTAAACGCGGGAAGGCACACTGATCGAATTTCGAGAGGGAACCCACATCCAGAAAACGCACGGCTTGGGCGCTAGAGAGCGTAGAAGCCGAGATGGGTGTGCGTGCCACATTACGTCAATAAAACCAACACGAGCAAGACATCGCGCTGTCTGCATTACAAACTAGCTTCGCACTGCATACCTTCTATGTCAATGAGGAGCCTAAATGGGTTGTGCTGAGCTTCACGCATACGAGCAATAAGGTCATCCGCTGGCGTTACACGTGTGCCGTATACCATACTCTTCATACTAACCCACAGAAGATAGGCGAGAAGTGTCATATCTGGCGACTGTGCTGGCCATGTAAATGGTCCACCACTACCAGTCCATCGATGGGGTATGCGACGTTGAGGTGATTCCGCACGTGAACATCAAAGTGCGCAGAAGCTTCGTCGTGTTGCAGCCACGTGTCCATCCGAAAATTTAGTGCCACTGCTTGCAATAGGATAAGCAAAACGTCTCTAATATGAGATAGATCGGTCCTGTTAGTCTGTTTGGGAATAGATACTGTCCAATGATATGGGCACCAAATATCCCAGCCCAGACTATATCGACCAACTTCGATATAGTCGGCGTTGCAGGGGGAGAGGGCACTTGAATGTTACGTCGTCTCTGCTTTTGGTCACTACGCTTCAAAATCCAGGTCGACAGTCATGACGCAGGACGCGTTGCGGACCAGGTAGAAACGTAAGAAAGTAGTATAGCTAGGAAATTTATTCACGCATTTCAGTTTCGCATTCTAAAAATTGCGAAGTAATTTGAAAATGTATGACTTCTATTCGTTTCAGGTGTATTTCAGGATGAACGTCTTTACAAAGCACGCTGTTTGCCTGGTGTTCCGAGGTCTGCGTTCGGATTACAGTTAACTACTCTGCTCTGCAAAACTGAAGGATGATCTAGATAAACAAACATATCACATTAACAAAGAAGATGGCTGTAAAATGGCATGAGATCAGCTTGACTATAGCGCCAAATGGCGCTGACGCCGCAACACGAGGCAGTTGACGAAATGGGGGAAGACAATGTGTGTCAATCCACAAGCAGTTACGGTACACTATTGTGGTGTACTTCATGACACCATGGCCCAGAGGCAACTTTTGGATGACTTTATATGGGGAACAATCAACAGCAAACTGGAAGTTAGACCAACTCAGACATCTGTAGCCCTGGAGTTTTCTATTGGTCACAGCACTGTTTCAAGTGCTACGGGAGCGTTCCGAACCACAAGCACTGCTGCCTAACGAGAGGAGGTGGCCGGCTACGCTCAACTACCAGCAAATTATCGCGACACTGTGCGACAGGCGAGAAGGGATCCACACCAAACAGCGGGAGCAGTTGCAACCAAATTTAACAGAACTGCATGGGGGTGGTCTCTCTGCCCGATAACCAGTACGTTGTGTATCTCTGACACTCGCACACAGGCTGCTCAGTTTGCGATGGTGAAAAAGCATAGGGAACTGGACCAACGAAGAGTGGTGTCACGTGCTCTTCTAAGGTGAGAGCAATCTTAGTCTGAGTAGTGATTCTGGACATGCCCTCATGTGGCCACGAACATTGTCGAACGTGATCTGTTTGGTGGTGCACGGGGAGGCACAATGTTGCATGGGCAGTTGTAACTTCCAAATCTTTCAACACGGTACCATCACTGGTCAACTTTACTGAGACACTGCGCTGACGGAACAAAGGAGTGCCCTATCACAACAACTCCTTACCAACTATGTGACCAGCTTCAGAACATGCATTGCAGTCCGCGGTGATCACATATCCTATTAACAACTATGTTCCGCCTTTTGTAATGTCCAAGGGGCAATCGTAAATCGTGGTGATTTCAGTGAAATAACTGTCTTGGAACGAAAACGAATTTCTTTAGTTTACCCTCTACAATATACTGTAGCATTTCTTTGTATGTAAGGCCCAAGTTTCATCGAGCTATGTTACTTGGCAGTGACAAATCATGCGAATTTAATTTCATCTTTACGCTTTGTACGCCACTGTACCTTGCGCATTTACATCCTACTTTATCAACGTTTTCTCTTTGAAATGGAATGAAATGAAAGCCCTCGTGAAATACATATGGTACCTAACTACAATTTTACCGTGAATGGCGAAAAGTGAGACCAGGAACGTATATATGACATTCACAAAAAAACTGAAGAAAAAATATCCCATACAAAAATTTTGTGAAAAAAAAATTACTTGTCAAAGAATACCAAAAAGTATGATGATGAACTCGAACCTACGTACAAAATAATTGAGTATTATCTGAACACAGGCCTTACTCCTTGGCCACCGCCCCAATTGACAAAAGATTTTTCATCTCAAATATACCTGAAACGTATTAGAATCACGACCTCTGATTTCTCATGAACATTTATGATCAAGGACTGAAAAGCATAAACAAAATAGAAATAACAGATACGGCAGTACTTAAAAAATTTTATCAGTTCCTAATGTGCTGCAGACCGTTTAAGAAAATACAAATTCCAGAGTGTCCGCCTGAGTGCACTGACGAAGATTTGTTTTTGCTAACGTACTGTATCCAAAGTAATCTAAGCCGAACATTGTTAGAACAAGAACAAGAGAACCCAGGAGTGCGTTAAGCACGGAACTTAATTCACCTATCCAGGTATACCCCAAACACGCCGAAATTAAAATTGCCAGCTTGTCAATGTAAAAGATACTGCTAAAATTCTCTGACTCATCTACAGAATATTGACCACATAAAAGAAGCCAGGACGAGCCAGTCAGTCTGATCCGATCCTCAGAAGTTTGGTGTTATCAGTCACTTCACAAAACCTTAAATCTGTGCCACCAACTGTTTATTCCCAAACACAAGGCGTGCTGGTGCTGGTGTCAGGCTGCCGCTGGTAGTGAGTCATGGGAGACGGCTGCACCGTGCCCCGATACCGACAGTTGAACCCGTCCGCGCCTTACAAGGACGCTTACACGTCATGCCAGGCTGCGGGCTACTTCGCGCAACGCCTCCCTCTTCATCCTCCTCCCACTACATCTAAACAACCAAACAATTATATGTTTCGGGTCTCGCTATCTACAGGACTGCCTCACAAGGGTGATAAATGTGTGCGAGATACAATACTTTATAACTCTTATCAGTGAGCTAGTTACAAATGCAAAGCCGTAAAACGATGTTACCTGCTGAAAACTCTTCAGTATCAACAAATGCCCCATATAAATGTATTGTCTACCTGAACAAGCACGGCCGGCCGGTGTGGCCGAGCGGTTCTAGGCGCTTAAATCTGGAACCGCGTGACCCCTACGGTCGCAGGTTCGAATCCTGCCTCGGGCATGGATGTGTGTGATGTCCTTAGGTTAGTTAGCTTAAGTAGTTCAAGGGGACTGATGACCTAAGATGGTAAGTCCCACAGTGGTCAGAGCCATTTGAACCATTTTGAATAAGCACGGCAAATAAAAGATGTCATTCTCTTGAATTTTGCAGTTACTGCGCACCTCAAGAAGATAACTTCGCCAGTCGAAAGCACGACAGAATTGTGTTTCGCAGCTAAAGCAACTAAAGAGGATTTAGAAGAAGAAAATAGGAAAGAAGTTTGTTCAGAAGACACTGTGTGCATGTTTTTTAACAATATCCCGATGTCACTTTAAAGACTGAGGATAAATTCGCATACACGTGGGGAAACGTAATACTTAAATACTCCAGTTCCCGCCGGCGCTTAAGTATAGTTCCTTTATTTTCTTTTCTTGCTTAGAAAAATTAATGAGAGAAAAACACTCAGTTTCTAGTTGATTATCTGGTATATCTTTTGCCGTTAGTATTCTGTAAGGACAGCTCGCACAGAAATCCTTATCTGACAACACTAATAAAATTAAGTACAGTCCCTCCCCCACTCAGTTCATTTTCAAGAAACTGCAATAGGACACTTTGTTTTCAGTGCTCTTTCTGGTAATTTGTACTAGGCAGCATCAACAAAATTCTGACTTAACGCTAAGAGTGCGTGGCGGTGACGTGGCTCTGTTGTTCTCACGTAGTGATTTGCGAAGATGGAAAAAAAATCGAGATTTGAGCAGTGATTAAGTACCTCGTGAAGAAAGGTACGAAAGCAAAGGACATTCATGCCGATTTCCAGAATACACTGGGGGACTTTGCTCCTTCATATTGAACTGTTGCCAAGTGGACAAATGAATTTAAATTTGGTTGGGAGAGCTTAGACGATGATCTGCATAGTGGTCGGCCAATATGTGTCACTACTCCAGAAATCATTGCAAACGTGCACAAAATGGTCATGGTGTATCGCCGATTGAAAGTGCGTGAAATTGCTCACGCTTGGGAGATGTCATCTGAAAGGGTACATCACATTTTAACTGAAGAATCAGAAATGAAAAAATTATCTGCAAGATGGGTGCCGGGACACTTCACGCTGGTTCAAAAACGCTTGAGAATGGACATATCTGAACAATGTTTGTCCCGTTTTAGGAGAAATAAACAAGATTTTTTTGCGCAGGTTTGTGACCACAGATGAAACTTGGGTGCACTACTATACTCCAGAGACAAAACAACAGTCAAAGCAGTGGAAACATACTGATTCTCCACTACCAAAAAAAGCAAAGACAATTAATTCGGCGGGAAAAGTCATAGCATCAGTTTTCTGGAACGCGAAGGGGATTCTGTTTGTAGATTGGGGATTCTGTTTGTAGATTATCTCCCCACTGGGTAAATAATTACATGAGAATACTATGCTAGCCTCCTGGACAAATTGCAACAAAAGAAGCGAAAAAAAAGCAGGGTTTAGCTAGAAAGAAAGTTATCTTCCATCAAGATAATGCGCGCCATTACACATGTGCCTGTCGCCATGACAAAATTACACGAACTATTGTATGAATTGTTGCCACGCCCGCCTTATTCGCCTGATATGGCCCCGTTAGACTTCCATCTCTTCCCAAAACTGAAAATTTTTCTTGGTGGACGAAGATTCACTTCAAACGAAGAATTAATAGCCGCGGTTGACGACTATTTTGCAGGCCTGGAGAAAACTCATTTTCGAGATGGGATCAAGACAACGGAACATCGTTGGACCAAGTGTACTAATCTACAAGGATACTACATAGAAAAATTAAAAAAGTTTCAGTGATGTAAATACTTCTTTTCTACTCCGTGCCGAGAACTTTTCAAACCGTCCTCGTACTTCAGACTTTGTACACCTTTAGTACGCCATTAAAACAACATAACGTGCAAGCAGTAAGGTGCACTACTCTGGCAATTCCGAGAAAATCCCAAGGGAAGTTTTACGAGTCTTTTATGTAACTGAGGCATCCGTGCGTAGATGCCTGACGCTAGAGTTCATGGTGGTCAAGTGTTTTAGCGTTCGAGCTACGTAAGAACAACGTGTAAAGGGCGGCTCGGTTCGATTCCCCCGGAAACACTCATTTTTGTAGTAAAAGTGTAAATTCTGATATATTAAAAAAATTGTACCTACACTGTTCGTTCTTGCTAAATTAGCAACGTCTCACCGCTACGTGCGTTAGCTGCCAAATGGGGCCACCCTCTGTGTCTGCACCTCGAAGCGTCTAGATACAAAGTAATTCCGGGTATCTTTCCACATTGCATGTATAAGGGATATCGCAAATCACGATAGGCATACATTTTCAGGAAAATTCTATGCGTTTCTTCATTTACTTGTCGATAGTTATAAATATAGATAGCTACTCAAACTGGTGGCACTAATGTGCAATTCGTGCAACTGTTTCAGCATCATGATCGGTCTCATCTTAATGCTGCTGTTAGGCGCGTTAACATGGGGCTGGAGAAGGCACTGATGGCAGAATGCATGGGGCACATTGCAGTGGTGCCAGTTGAATGTATCAATAGATCGGGTTTCACTAGGCATGGCCTCCACTTCAATAGGTACGGGAAGGGGAGGCTGGCAAAGCTTATAGGTGACAGTATAGCGGGTGGTAGTGGGATCACTCACAGAAAAATACATGTAGTAGTTAGTTTTAGAGTTACACTTTTTTTTTTAGATTGAAGTCAGCTGATAGTTATATCTGCTTAAAGGAAGTCCCTCTAACAAAGGGATCACCTTCAGAGGTGGACAGGTATCCAAGTAGAGAAGGAATTAGCATATTTCATCAAAATATATGAGGTATTAGAGATAAAGTTAGTGAACTGCTTATAGATGTTGACTCTGACATTATTGGCATATCGGAGCACCATTTAAATCAGTTTGACAATTCAGAGGTTTCCTTTACCAAGATAAAGATTACCTGGCTATTGTTGCAAGGAGTTCCTTGCGGAGTGGGGGAGTGGCCATGCACGTGAAAAACAGTATCCCGTTTGAATCCATAGACATATCACGGCGCTGAACAGATATTTGAATGTTTTGCAGGGGCAGTTGAATTTAGTGAAACTAAACTTCTAATTGTTGTTGTTTATAGATCTCCTAACTCTGAATTCAGAGCATTTCTGTTCAAGCTACAGAGGTTCTTGGTTCACTTTATAGGAAGTATGAAAAGTTAGTTATACGTGGTGACCTCAATATTAATTTTTTATATGATTGACCTAGAAAAAGGATGTTGATAGATCTCCTAAAGTCATATGATCTGATGCAGACTGTGTTTTCTCCAACCAGGGTGCAGGGGGAGTAGTAGCTAAGCCATAGACAACATTTTTATTCGTTCTTCATTACTAGATAGGCATTCCGTTAGTAAAAGCGTTAATGGCCTTTCAGACCATGATGCACAAATTTTAACACTAAAAGGCTTTTGTACTCAAGCCAGTGTCATATTTAATTACAAACTATGTAGGAAATTTAATCCAACAGCAATAGAGAGTTTCTTAAAATTTGTCAAGGAACAAGAGTGGCAGGATGTTCATAGTGCCGATAACATATACGATAAATACAATGCTTTCCTTAACACATTTCTCATGCTCTTTGAGAGTTGCTTTCCATTAGAACGTTCTAAACGGGGTACTAGCTGTAAAAGACAGTCTGGGTGTCTGACTAGTGGGATAAGGATGTCATGTACACAAAGCGGGAATTATATCAAAATGTTAGAAGTAGTCACAATCAAGCTACAGAAGCCCATTGCAAACAGTATTGTAAGGTGCTTAAAAATGTTGTTTGGAAGGCAAAGAGTATGTGGCACGCAAATAGAATAGATAATTCACAGGATAAAATTAAAACCATATGGTCAGTTGTGAAGGAATCGTCTGCTCAGCAGCACAAGTTCGGTGATATAAAGTCAGTTCGTGGTAACAATATTTCTGTAACTGATAAATCAGATATATGTGAAGTATTTAACAATCACTTTCCGACCATTGCTAGTGAACTAAATAAAAACTTAGTTTCGACAGGGAATCATATAGTCTAACTCTCATGGAGAATGCCATTCAGAGACTGATGCGTGAAATATTCCTCTGTGATACTGACAAGGGAGAGAATGAGTCAATAATTAAATCACTGAAGACTAAGGACTCGCATGGATATGATGTCGGAGTGCCTAGCAGAACATTAAAGTACTGTGCTGCACACGTTAGCCCTGTAGTTAGCCATACTTGTAATTTTTCCTTTAAGAATGGTCAGTTTCCTGAGCGCTTAAAATACTCAGTAGTAAAGCCGCTTTATAAAAAGGAAGAAAGGGGTAATGTACACAATTTCAGACCTATTTCTAAGCTATCAGTGTTTGATGAGGTTATTGAAAAGGCTGTGTATGTAAGGATAATTGATAATTTTATATCACATAATTTACAATAAAACGCACACTTCGTCTTTAGAAGTCGTTTAACAATTGAAAATGCTATATTCTCTTTTCGGTACTGGATGGATTAAACAAAAGGTTCCGACGCTGAGCATATTATTTGATTTAACTAAGGCTTTTGATAGCGTCGATCACAAAATATTGCTCCAGAATTTGGACCATTACGGAGTATGGGGAGTAGCTTACAGTTGATTCATCTCTTACTTTAACAAAAGGTTGCAAAAGGTCATTATTCACAGTGTTGAGAATGGCTGTGATTTGGGCTCTGAGTGCGGCACGGTCAAATAGGGCGTGGGGGAGGGGGGAGGGAGGGAAGGAGGGGCGCCCCAGGGATGAGTGTTGGGGCCACTCCTGTTCCTTATTTATATAAATGATGTGCCCTCTATTATTACAGGTAATTATAAAATATTTCTGTTTGCTGATTACACTAGCTTGGTAGTAATGGATGTTGTGTGCAAATTGGCTGTGTTTCAAATAGTGCAGTTCACGACATAAGTTGATGGCTTGTAGAAAATAAACTAACGCTACATCACAGTAAGACACAGTTATTAAAATTTCTAATAGACAACTCAACAAAACCTGACATTTTAATTTCACAGAATGGGCATATGATTAGTGAAAGTGAACAGTTCAAATTTCCAGGTGTTCAGATAGATAGCAAACTGTCGTGGAAAGTCCACGTTCAGCATCTTGTTCAAAGACTTAATGGTGTCATTTTACTATTCGAACTGTTTCTGAAGTAAGTGATCGTTCGACGCGAAAATAAGTTCACTTTGCTTATTTTCATTCGCTTATGTCATATGGTATTATATTTTGGAGTAACTCTCCCCATTCTCAAAGGATATTTTTGGCTCAGAAACGGGCAATAAGTGGTATGAGTTCGCGAATCCCAAGACTTAGGAGCTCATTTAATATTTCGAAGAAATCCATCTGCATTTGGATCGCACTTCCTTAACTCTTGTGCAGAAAGGTGTGAAGTTTACTGCTGCATTTATTTTCAATAAGCTACCACAAGAATTCAAATACCTTAGCAGTAATTCAAGCGCTTTCAAACCGAAACTGAAGAGTTTCCTCATGAGTCACTACTCCTATTCTGTTGAGGAGTTCCTTGAAAAATGACGCTGATTCCCATGTTATTACTTTGATGTTATAATTTCATGTACTGACACGTTTACGGAACCAGGCCTTTAAATAAATAAATAAAGGTTTGTTCTAATAATTAAATTTAATTAAAATAGTAAGTAGTGAAAAAATGAAATTCATGAAAACTTCATCTACATACACGTGGTTTTTAAAAATGATATTACCTTTCAAATGTCATATAAATTTATAAGACCAGTGATGAAAAAATATAGATTAAAAATGAAGTTTGAGCTGGAGTCGAATCGTCGCCGCATGCAACTTTATCTCACGAAGCTCGAACGCTAACCACTCGACCACTATTAACTTAGACTTCCATAAATACATAAATAATAAACGCGTAAAACTTCTCTGACGATTTTCACGGCATTGGAAGAGTAGTGCACCTTACCAGTTGCACGCTATGTTGTTCTAATGGCCTACTGTTACAAAGTCTGAGGTAAATCTGTGATCCCAACGTCGTGGCTTCCCCTTGTAAGATGTTTCACTTGCTAAGAACAAGGCTCACAGGGACGTACGAAACAATTAGGACTACCTCTCGTTTTAAAATTCAGAGCACTTTATCTAAACCTTCTTAGGAGCACGTGTCTTGTAGACCATTATTCGACGGAGCTGCAGAAAATGTTCTAGAACAAAAACACAAAGCTTGTTTATAAACTCTCCTAACAAACTCCAACGCCATGTAAAACGTTTAATAGGACGCTTTCCTTCGACAGTGGTTCCTTTTGAACTCATGGTCTATCCAGCAGACTCCGTTTGTCTCAAGAGTTTGCGTAGTACAGAGAGGTTTTGTAATTAGCACGTTCTTTCAACGCTGAATTGTTTCGGCCATTCTACTGTACTTGTAACTCAGAAATAATATTATTACGTCAATCGCAATGATGGTAAGACGATAATAGATGCTACGATTCTCCAAGCAAAGAAAATAGCTAATTCAAAAGTGTAGCAAAAAAGCGGAAGGTCCGCTGAATTACGTGGTGGTTGTAGAGCATGCAAATGGGCTGGTAATCTGAGGTAACGAGACTTAATTGAGCCCTCATTCCTCGTTTGGCCCTCACTGTGAACACAGGGTTGCAATGTCTCTTAGCACGGCGTTCGTAGACTGAGGCAGGTAAATGTGTACAAACACTACCCGTTACTGATCAGAAGCACAGGTTTTTGAGATTGGCGATCATGCTAAAACAGTGCCCACCACATAACAACGCAAAATTTGTGATAATGTTCGTCCAATATACAACTCAAATAACATGAGAAAGACACAATAGTATCACAAAGCACTTATGAATAGTAAATACATTCACATGTAACCCGTCTAGGGAACACAAAGACTACAAAATGCGCATGGGAAGTTCTGGACTAGCTCTAAGTCTAATCTAATTTGATTTTCAACTGTATCAAGTTCTGTTCTTGTGAACAAGTCGCACCCTTGACATTTATTTGAATTTCTTACTGTTGCACTCGAAATGAAGGTAGCGTGAAAACCTCAAGAGGTAGAACTGAGATTTTTAATCACTTTACCTATTATTTTATATACTGTGTTACGAAAATATTGAGAACCGACTGTTTCCATTGGTTCGTTTCCCATTCGTCAAATTATCTTTAATAGGCTCTTTTCCTATGTTAAAAATATGGTTGGGATTGTTGTTCTTCTGATTGATTATAGCATATACGTAACACTTACGATCAATATTCTTTCAAAATACCTATTGTGTTTATGTAATTATAGCTTAAAATCATTAAATATCAAGATCTCGTCAAGTGGCCGAAAACCCTCTGTTATTGGCTGATGCTCTGATGCCGTCACAGGCTAAGAGTAAGACGAAGCTGTACGTGTGTTACGGAGCGTTAGCCGAAGTTACTGGGTTTTCACGCACTTTATCCGCAAAGGTATTTAGGGATGGAAAACGCAATTACTACTTTTAAGTAACAACAGAAAGGAATTTTGTGAACGGTGATAGTGGAAGCCTAGCGAAAGTATATGGGTTTATGCTCCACCCATTCACAGCGGCAATATGTGCAACAACGGACATTCTTTTCCTTGCTCCCTGCAACTTCATTAAACTCCCTCAAAACTAAATTTTAGAACTTTTGCAAATTGGTCCGTATATTATACATATTATAACTACATCGTCGACTGCTACGACTCAAAATCCAATACAATTGTTCTTGGAAAAGCTTGGTGCTGATTTCCCCTGTGGAAGACATTCAGTAGAAATACTGCATGTGGCAGGTGTTCGGTGGCGCAACGAATAGCGCGTCCGACTAGAGGTCCCATGTTCGAATCCTGGAAGGGTCCTATATTTTTAAAAGTTTACATGAAATACGAAAACAGCGTTAGCAAGACCTGATGTAGCAGCTGTTTAGATTGTGGGATGTATTATAGCCTATAGGTCTATAGTCTCTGTCTGAGAGATGGACAACAGAGGATAAATGGCTTTACTTTGGGAACAAACAATTCACTTTTTTGGAAAGCATTGCTAGAAGTGGAGATATCATCATACGTCCACAGTACGAGACGCAGGACGATGAGGTTATGCGGAGAGAGACAAAGCGTGTATAACATGCAGATGACACAAACGTATGGGCTGTGATGTTTGTGAGTGTAAACAAATGTTAGCGTTTGAAGCGGCCTTACTTCACCTTTATGTAAGATGATGAAACTGCAAAAGTTTAAACACTAAGGATCCCAGCTGGACAGTACGAAGACAAACGCATTGTTTCTTATAAAGTTAAGTGTGTGGTCACATTAAATGGAAAATATCTTTTTGAACGTGACTCTTGTGACAAGCGAATGCAAATGTAAGCGCTTGAAAACAGCAAGGAATACCAAATATTATTCTATTTCTGATCGCTGTGATGAAGTTTTGTAATTGTGATTTGGTTTTCATATGAGACGACTGTCGAATCGTTTTACAATTAAGTTAAAAATGTTCTTTCGGGTTAGATTCGAACCAGTGATTTATGGACGTCTCATAAAATTCGATAAAAATGTTCTTTCGGCTTAGATTCGAAGCAGTGATCTATGGACATCTCATAAAATTCGACGGTCTACCGCTTTAATGACTGAACTACCGAATAACTGAGGTGTAGTTGGGTAAAACGACAGTTTTCACTAGGTATTTAATTTCGTTGAGGAGCAAAAGTATATGAAACCACCCTTGCAAACGTTTGTCCTCTATACTGGTTTATCCACTTGTTTAAGCACTCCTCAAGACGGGGAAATTCGCCCTGACGTGACCTTTTTCTTCCTGTGCCTGAGACACTTCCGATGACACTATCTTTATTTTTTAAAATGTAGATGGTAACCAAAGGGCAGGCCGTCTGATCCTGTACTGGGAATCCTAGGAGGAGTCTTCAGTTAAGAGTTGGGTGAGATGCCTTCACCACTACAACTTCAAATTACCGAGGGGAGTAAAACACACATTTTTTTCAATTTATCGAGTATTTTGAAGCGACCAGGAGAAAATATCAAATTCTGAGTGATTCGAACTATCGAGAGTCGACTTTATTTTGTTTTGCTACCCCGACATGCTTTGCTTCAGTGAGTTAAATAAAATAATATTTTGATATTTGTAGTGTTTCTCGTGCCTCTGCCTTTCCTTTCAAATAGCCAGTTCACTGGTACAGAGTTCGATGCCAAACTTTGTCACCAAGTCCGTAATGTAACACTTTCTCATTCGCAAACTTGTTGACCCAGCAGGCATTCACGGAAGGTTACGATATGTAGCTGTTCTGTGAAGATGGTACCAGCTCTGTAGACAATGCGTTTTGTTCTTGAGATAGAGGTCCGCAAGTAATGTGAAACAAATACTTAGCGTTGTTTTGTGAAGCTTGCAGACGCAAGTTTATTTTCGGAACGCACGCAGTGCAGAGGAGCCAAAATCAACGATTTATTAATAACTAGGAACGAAACCATATTTCATTTACGTTCACACTGGACGTCGTACGAGCACTCCATAAGCAGTCTTCATTATCCTCACGATCACCACCAGCAGCAGCAGCAGCAGCAGCAGCGGGACTTAATATCGTAATTTCATACTGTAAAATCTCGTTAGAACAATTGGTCGGCCAAGTGTATGCCGCTTATTTGTATCCTTTGTTCCGGAATAACACGTTTTACGTGGCGCCCTTTCATTCTGAACTTAGCCGCCAGTGACACACGTATCTAGCAAACTACATTACTGCGATTCACTGCGAATTTTCGTTCTTTCTTCCTCTCTCACAGGTAAACACACTATCAAGCAGCATTAAACTAATGAGATAGGATGAACCAGTAATCTCCCGTGTGTTAATCCTGTCAAAGCTCAGAGATACAGCGGTAATAGGACTGTTTTAATTGTTATTCCTCCCCAGAGTTGTTCCGCCTTCCATATGGAGAATAATGGACGTGAGCTTAATCAGACAATCTAATCTGTACTGAAATTACAGAACCGACCTGTGACTATTCCCTTTAGAAGATTTACTTATATATTTGTTTCTTTTTACTCAGACGGAGCGGATTTATTTGTATACTTCTTTTTATTCAGTTGGAGTGGTCGTAGCGTACGCCATAACACACATAACGCTTCCTGAAAGCAAATAAATAATAATAAAAAATCATAACTACAATGTCAGAACGAAAACTGCACTGAAAAAGTAACAATAATTAGACAATACAACAGTTTACTCAGTTTTACACGACTTTAGATTGGACATGGATAAGCGCAGGAACTGGCCACGGCATGTTAGTAGGCACCGTTCTGGAAATCGAAAAAACGTTTGGATCCCTATCAGGATGGCTGAATAGGGTGAGGAAGCTGTAACCTCTTTGTATTAATAGCTATCGTACTTGATAATACGTATTAGTGACTTAAAATCGTAATAACGCGGGCACGTTAGCCTACAGTACTCAAATATTGAACTGCTCTGCCAGCTATTTTCTGGCAGAGCCCATTTGACCAGATACAAATGTTGCACATTTCTTTTCATTTGGTAATTCACTGTTCCGCTTGGCGCAAAAAACCGTAGATTCCGTTAAAAGTGTTAGGTAATAATAGGTATCACATCGCTTGCCAAATAATCTCTTCAAGGTTCGAAAATAAACCACCAGCGCATTACATACGTTTGAAATGTTTCTATATGCGTGTATGCGTGTCTTCGCATGTACGTTTCCATGCGTTACGTACTGCGAACTGCCATTTCGTCCAACTGAGGTAATATTTTTTTACTACCTAGGTAACAAAGCGTCAAGTTCAGATGAAAACGATGCAGTCGTTTCAGTAAGGAATGTAGATCAGTGTGTTGCGTGTAAGAAATTGGAACACATTTTGTAGTTTTCAGAAAGTTAGTGTTCTTTCGGAGTTCTTCGTTACCTGAACACTTACTTGCGACTGCCGCACCATCTTCTTCTCTTCCTGGTATAGGGAAAAAAAAACAAAGGCACTGATGTCAAGCCGCAGTGTCGCCTTGGGCTTAAATGTCTTCTTCTCCTTATTCACCTGCAAGGCTCGGGTTCCTTGCGTTGGTGTTTTTATTTCTAGTTCGCGGCGCCAAGCAGCTATGCATCTCGGAACTGGAACGTGCGCACGTTCGCGTAGGGCGTCGTATATTTATAACAGCCTTCACATGACTTCTTTACTTTAGTATTTGAAATATTCCGAACATTGCTGCTGCTCTCAAAAGAATGACTGTATGCGCCAAATTAATACCAGGAGGCGAGTATCATGAGGATTTATTGCGTGAAGACCCATCTTCGGAGTTGCAAAACAATCGTCCCACACTGTAGTTACGAGAGTACTAGTCTGCAATAGGGTATTTGACTGTTTTCTCCAAATTGTTCAAAAGGTTCAAATGGCTCTGAGCACTACGGGACTTAACATCTGAGGTCATCAGTCCCCTAGAACTTAGAACTACTTAAACCTAACTAACCTAAGTACATCACACACATCCATGCCCGAGTCAGGATTCGAATCTGCGACCTTAGCGGTCGCTCGGTTCCAGACTGAAGCGCCTAGAGCCGCTCGCCCGCAGCGGCCGGCTCTCAAAATTGTTTTAAATGATTAATTATGTCATTTTATGCTCCTGATATGCTTTCTTCTCTCCTGAATTTCAGTATTATTTTATAAAAACGGAAATGAAATTCAAATAATTCGAAAGCCCGCTAAAACGCTCTATTCGAGTCATGTGATGCCTGTGAAGTCACTGGCTACCTCACTGCTTCTACTGTCAAGAGTGCTAATTCACACTTGATGTCTTGTTTTGGAATTTACGTTTCGGAAAATGGTTTGGAAATGGTGTGTAGTACCACACTGTAGAAATATATTTATATAACTCCTGAAAAGTTGTTTTTGAGTGTTCCAGGGAATAAGGTGCGTAGAATATGGTAGCAATGTACCGGAAAATAGCTCTACTAAAAATGTGTTGCACTGTGAAGTTAACATTAACTTCCCCACACATGGCAGACGCATGGTTGACGACGTATGGAAGATTACTGGGTCTGGCTGCGAGTCGTATACGGATAGCCAAATGGTAAGGCGACAGCTCGCGATAAGTGGGAAATCCGGGTTCGAATCCCGGTCCGGCACAAGTTTTCATTGTCGTCATTCCATTTGTTTCCATTGTCGTCACTCCATTCTACAGCTGGTGGTAATTCTTATTCGCAATTGCGAATTCATTTGATGTGAACGAGTACTCAGAAAAACACGAAAATCCGCCAGTAAATAGAACAACGCTGTGTCTTTCAACTACGTAACAGAAATTTTTCTCCTAATTACGGTCCGATTTTTATGCGCCCTTGAAGTCGACACACGCCAAACAAAGCTAGAAAACGCATGGTTTCTCCTAAACATTACGTCGTGTGTCGCCCCTATTTCAACTAAGATGTAATATTCACACACGAAATGAAATTAGACATTACCACGATTCCAGTAAGGTGCAATATATCTATGTTCGTAATGCAATGTGACCAGAATATGAGCTCAAAGTCAGGGGTGAATCATTACGAAATGGATAATAGTACAAGCTCCAGGAAGAGAGACGCCAACATGGTATATCCTGAGTAACAACCGTAACTATCCTATCAACTGCGATCCCATGGAGGCCACTGTGAATATCTATTGTGACGTGGACGGGCAGCAGCTCTGTACGAGGTCTGTACGATTCCGGAACTTTGCCCACAAATTTTTCTACGCTTCCCTTTTATTTATTTTGCATGGTCTCCTTAGAAATACTTTCCTCCACAACTGATACACCGCTCCCAACACCGTTCCACTTCCGGAAACAGTCTTGCTCGATCACGCAAAGCTCCATCTGCAAATTTTCTTTTATTTCATCAACCGTTTCAAATCTTCGTCCTTTCAGGAGAGGTTTCTAATTTGGAAATTAAAAAAATTCCGCACGGACCATGTCTGAAGAGTACGGAGGATGAGGCAGCACAATGATTTCGTTTTTTGTGCAATAGCCAGCAGCAACAGGGATGAATATGCGGGTGCGCTATTGGGATGCAACAACCATAAATTGTCTCGCCACATATCAGGCCGTTTCCTTCTCACATTTACTCACGGGCGTCACAGCACGTCCCGACAGTATCATTGATTACCAGTCTCTCTGCGGCACGAACTCATAAACTAATCCTTCAAAGTCAAAGAAAACTGTCAGCATGGCTTTGACATTTCGATCTTTCCTGAAGAGCCTTTTCGTCTTGGAGAACCTTTTCCGCCCCTTTGTGAAGACTGAACCTTGGCATCAACATCGTATCAGTAGCCCCACGTCTCAACACCAGTTACGATTCTCTTAAGGAACATCTCGTTCTCATTTGCGCGATCCAAAAGGTCTTCACACATTGCGAGGCGAAGGTCTTTCTGGTCTTGACTAATGAGCCGTGGATCGAACTTGGCGGCGACAAGATGCATTCCAAGATGCTGTGTCAGGATTTCATCACATGATCCAACTGAAATGATACATTCTTCTGCAATCTCTCGGACAGTCAGTCTACGATTGGTGCGCACAATCGTTGACGTTCCCGACTTGAGCGTCGTCGGTAGACATCGAAGGGCGTCCTGAACGAGGGTCACTTTAACTTCCGTCAAGCCGTTTTTAAACCGTGTGTCTGGCATTTCGAAATTCGCAAACTGTGCAACAAAACGTTCTATTCAGTACAACACTGAACAATAACTAACATACATACAACAATGAAACTGCCGGTAGTTATACATTAAACATAGGCTCCAGCACACCATTCGCGTGAAATTACTAAAGTTCCGGAATATTTGGAACAGACCTCACTCATACAGTGTTCCGGGAGGATTTTTTGTCGTTGCACGAACACCGTCCATTTCCGGACAAATGTTCATAGGATCTTTTCCCCTTCATTTCCAGTCAGGAATTCGCCCCTGGAGTTTGTCGGTTTTATTAATGTCCACCCTTTTCATCTTCAGCCTCAGTTAACAACAAGCGGATTCATACTTCAGTAGTGATGACAATCACACAACTCGTTAACAATACATGCGACGTCAGTTTCGATAACAATATGTTATTGCCAGTAAAAGTTTTAGGTGGAAGAAAATGTGAAAGTGATTCATGAAATCGAGAATGGAGCCAAAAAATTGACGTGTGTCTAGGGTCTAGTATATCGGGAGCGTCACCGTTATGGACCTCCTTGTCCCGACATCCAGACAGCACCAAATTTTATCCCATTTTGCAAAATACTATTAAGAGCTTGGCTCAAGTATTCAAGTAACGCTATCTGTTAGCGCAACATGCAAAGGCAATCTCAGTTTTATTCATGTCACCAAGTTTATGCTGACAAGGTCGTCTCACAGATGGCGTTGCATGTTGCGTATACTTTATCGATGATGCAAGCACCTTCTGGATCTAGCGTCATCATTTGAGAAAATACCAGACTTTTCCAGAACTACGGGGCTGGCACTATTTAATCAGCACCACGCGGAAGAATCGGGCTCTTTCAATTAGAATACGGATCTTGTAAGACGATTCTTTCTAAACGTAATACGAACAACGAGTCCAAGTTAGGAATGTTTCAAGAATTTACTGCGCATATATAGGGCGTGAAATGTATAGTGCCTTTTATTTCGATGCCTAAAGTGTTTACTCTCGACTGTTTACTGTCTGATAAATTATCTTACCACAGCTTAGGAAAACGCCTAAGGATGGAAAGAGAAAGGGACACTTTTAGGATGATTACACAAAAGAGTGGTCTTTCGTCAAGAAAGGACGTATGGATCAAATAGCGTTGTGGGAGATTTGTAGCTGTTTCGTCTCAGTAACTCACGGAGGTAAAGCAGATGTGAGACAACACATTTCTAAGAAGAATCATACGCATAGATTAGCGTTAGCATCGACATCAAAGTCTATTTCTACATTCATGATTAAAGACTATACCCAGGACGAATTCCCCATTGCTGCTGCAGAACTAACAACAGCTTCTAAAGTTGTCAAGCATCATCAGTCCTTC
The DNA here is from genome assembly GCF_021461395.2 of Schistocerca americana. Taxonomy (NCBI): domain Eukaryota; kingdom Metazoa; phylum Arthropoda; class Insecta; order Orthoptera; family Acrididae; genus Schistocerca; species Schistocerca americana. The sequence goes on from NC_060119.1 coordinate 677,380,398, forward strand.
AGTTCATTTGACGGTACCGTAAAACTGAATGCCGCAATGTAGTCTGACTCCAGTCGCCGCAAAGCTGTCTACAGCCGGGCCCAAGGCTACAGCGACTGTTGAAAATATTCTCGCACCACACGCCCTGTCCGAATGCATTGCAATACGTTTCACTATCCGGCTCAGGCACCGACGTATCGAACCACAAGGCTGAAAAGATGTTTCCTTTAGTTGTTCAATACTTTACTGAATCTGACGGAATCTAACAGAAGACGATGAAATTTGATTTGTTGAATAACGAAACATCGGAGACAATTGCAAATTCCATTAGATAAATTAATCGCTTTTTGTGGAGACAGCATCAATAACAACTTCGAAGGGCTTCATCGACGCAGCCTGCGGAATGTGTTCCACCATATCAAAAAAGAAGTTGAAAAAGTTCTGTTCATCAGACTTTTCGGTCTCACTCAAAAATAAGAAGGATGTCGTTAATGTCTGCAGTTAAGCGAATTCTTAAGCTTTGGATTCCATCAAAAATTTTTTGACGCCGAAGACAGATCACCTAAAATTTCAGATTTTTTCAGTTGTCCAATCAGTGAAATTTACTTCTTGTTTCTGCAGTCAAACTTGGGTTTGTTTGAAAAAATATAAAAAGCGTAGAGAAGAATAGTCTCAATAACTGAAATAAGAAATACATGGTACACACTTTCAATTATTTACTGCACAAGAACCAAACACTGTACAGATATACATAAGTCATTTTGATGAGTAACCCTGGAAGTTTTTTTTTTTTCATGTATACCGCCATTGCGTAGTTTGGTCATTTGCCGGTAGACGGCGCTAGACGCAAACATGGCGAGTTCAGGTGCGAGAACACTTCGCCGAGAGTAGTGTCTCTAGATATTCTTACTTAGACATGTTGTAGCAATGGCTGATGCCTCAAATGCAATCAGACTCTTCGTTCATCTTTCAGCAGGATGGAGCTCGACCCCATTTTCATCGTGAAGTTCGTGGGTTCCTTAACACGGAGCTGCCGCATCGATGGATCGGCCGTGCTACAGAAGGGGACAGCTGTTTCATGAAATGGCCTCACCGATCAGTAGATCTCACTCCGTGTGATTTTTTTCTGTGAGGACACATTAAAGATCTGGTGTATGTACAGCCTCTACCACGTGATGTAGCAGAACTCCGGGAGAGAATACAGGAAGCGACTGCCACAGTCGACGATGCCATGCTGGGGCGGGTATGGCAAGAATTCGTTTACCGTTTGACGTCTGCCGGGTCACTCATGGTTCGCATATCCAATGTTTGATTTCAGGTTTTCTCTTCAAAATGCAATATGTATGACATCTGTACAATGTTTAGTTCTTGCGCAATAAATAATTGAAAGTGTTCCCGGACTTATGTACACCCTGTATATTGATTGACACTCAAAGATGTCTGAATGTAAGGAAGACTGCCAATTTTATTGGCATGCGTATCAAGATGATTTTGAACAAATTTAAGGCGACAGCGGCTTTCTGTGCCACTATTTCTTTAATAAATATCACGTATTTTACTGGATGATACTATCTGGAACCCATGATTGGGTGATGATTGAGAATACTATTATGTACGTGACTAAAAATAGTGTGAAAATTTCAGGCGACGATTGTTTTCAGGGATATACGTACCTGACGAGCCTTTTAGAAATTAGAGACTTAGCGAACTCCGAAAAAGAAAGGTGGATTTACTTTCTTAAGGAAACCGAATATCCTGAACGCGAACGCCGACTGCTAAAATTAGGTTATTTGTTTTCTATTCGGGCACACAACGCCACTGTGGAAAGAGTATTTTCGCCGACGGGTTGATTAAAGAAATCGTCTGCTGCCAGGACGGTGGAATCAATCTTGCAGTACATGGGATTTTATAACTACGTAAAAGGGAAAAAAAAGACTTGCTGCTAAAGGTGGAATCTTCTAAAAAATATGTTGTACCAACTACTACGCCGCAACAAGTTCCATGCAATTGTGCTCTAAATAAAAAGTAATTATATTAAATAAATTTTTCATTTCATTTCTCACCCCCATCTTGAGTGTCCAGACGAGGTCCCAGCTCGATATGGCAACTCTACGTGTGTCGTCAATTTCGCTTCATGAATTCCACAGCGCAAACGATTTGGAAGAACAAGGATAAAATTGTTACTGCATTTGAACAAAATAGATCTAAAATTAAGCGGTTACGCAAAGCTGAACGGAGCGACGAGGATGAAGCGCTAGTTAAGTGATTCAAGAAACAGGGAAACAGCAATTTACTCATTTGTGGACTTCCCCTTATGGTGAAAAAAGAAAAATTCGGAGTAGGTATTAAAATACATGGAGAGGAAGTAAAAACTTTGAGGTTTGCCGATGACATTGTAATTCTGTCAGAGACAGCAAAGGACTTGGAAGAGCAGTTGAACGGAATGGACAGTGTCTTGAAAGGAGGATATAAGATGAACATCAACAAAAGCAAAACGAGGATAATGGCATGTAGTCAAATTAAATCGGGTGATGCTGAGGGGATTAGATTAGGAAATGAGACACTTAAAGTAGTAAAGGAGTTTTGCTATTTGGGGAGTAAAATAACTGATGATGGTCGAAGTAGAGAGGATATAAAATGTAGACTGGCAATGGCAAGGAAATCGTTTCTGAAGAAGAGAAATTTAAGTGTCAGGAAGTCGTTTCTGAAAGTATTTGTATGGAGTGTAGCCATGTATGGAAGTGAAACATGGACGATAACCAGTTTGGACAAGAAGAGAATAGAAGCTTTCGAAATGTGGTGCTACAGAAGAATGCTGAAGATAAGGTGGGTAGATCACGTAACTAATGAGGAGGTATTGAATAGGATTGGGGAGAAGAGAAGTTTGTGGCACAACTTGACTAGAAGAAGGGATCGGTTGGTAGGACATGTTTTGAGGCATCAAGGGATCACAAATTTAGCATTGGGGGGCAGCGTGGAGGGTAAAAATCGTAGAGGGAGACCAAGAGATGAACACACTAAGCAGATTCAGATGGATGTAGGTTGCAGTAAGTACTGGGAGATGAAGAAGCTTGCACAGGATACAGTAGCATGGAGAGCTGCATCAAACCAGTCTCAGGACTGAAGACCACAACAACAACAACCTTATGGTGAAAGCAGAAGAATTTACCAATAAATTAAAAGATGTGGAATTTGTGTGCAGCAGTGGCTGTAATGACAGATTCCAGCAACCTCACGTCTTTGCTTTTGGCTAAGTCGCCGTTGAGGCCAACCAACTGCAATAATCCAACAATGGCTCACTATCGTGTGGCCTACAATTCGTGAAGGATACGCAGACTGTGATATCCTTAATGCAGAGGGTACTGGCATTTTCTTTAGATTGACACCTGACAAAATTGTGAAATTAAAGTGCGAAAAATGAGTTGATGGCAAGTTATCTGAAGAACGAGTAAAAGTTCAGATTTGTGCTAACGCAGGTGGAACTGAGAAGAAAAAATAGCTCTTGACAGGTGAATTAAAAAAATCCTCCATGTTTTAATCAGGTAAGAATTTTGCTAGTGCACTACAATGCTAATAAAAAGTCTTGGATGACCTCTGACCTCTGAAATAGGGCGTTCGGATCGGGTGTTTAGAAGACAGAAAAAGAACTTGTTGACAACTGTCCAGCACATCCTGCACTCTCTGGGCTGGAAAATATTAACCTCGTTTTTCTTTCTGCAAATATGATAAGCTCATCGCAGCCTATGGACCAAAGACTAATTAGGAGTCTGAAACGCGAGTATCGTAAGCTCATATTGATGAAAATGATACAATGTATGGAGAACAAGCAGGATTACTTTGCTACACTGATGGTTGAGGTAAGATGCATTATCGAAGCTTCGAGCAGAGTCACAGCCCATACCAGCAAGAACTGTTTCCATCACGCAGGAATCACAACTGAAGGAATAAATACCACCGAAACTGAGGACACGTTGGATGACACTGATGATCTGCCACTATGAACAATGCTGCCAGAATTCAAATGTGATATGCTCAATCAGTGCGACTATGAAATGTATGCGACAATAAATGTTGACATTGTTACAACCGAGCGCAAAGTAGAAACGGAATTGCAAATGAAGTAAAGAATCAGGGCCAGTGCCCACGAAGTGTGTGAGATGAAGAAGAGGTAGAAGAAAGGAATCAAGAGTCTATCCTCACTGTGAGTGACTCTTTAGAAGCCATTACACATTTTAACAAATTTTAGAAGTTAGCGGAGGAAGCAGTGAAATTGCGAATGAAATAATGAACAGAGTAAAATTACCGATTACTTCACTCCTAAGTAAAGTAGTTGGGTGAGTACTCTACATACTGCTGTATATACTGTATTCGTGTAAGCTTAAGAGTGAATACTGTATGTAAAATAAAATAAGGCTAAATAAATTTGCCACCACATAAGACTGAAAATACGAATCTCGGTTACAACACTCGTTTATAACAACATAATTTTCATGGTCCTTTGAATGTCGTTATGGCCAGGTTCCACGGTACATACTTGTTAGCCGTGAATACTGAGGACGCACATGACTCGTAACGCAGGGGCGGTATAAATCAGGTGTGTGATTGGTAAACTATTCACACTGAAAAAGCAGGAAGTGGCAACAGAAAGGAGACGGAACCACCAGAACATTAGGAGGGAAGAGAACCTGTACATCTAAAAAACAAGGAAAAACATTACGCACACGCCTCCAGTTGGCTAAATAATGTCACAAGTAACTAAAATATTTTTTTGATATAGATCAGTGCGTTCATTAATAGCATCAAGAGGATGGGAATGGAGGTTTCTTAAGGTTTCAGTTTCTTCCAGAACATTGAGTATCTGACCTTCCCCTGCAGTGTGCAAGACAGTTATCGCTAACCTGCTGCAGCTGACTTTGGTTGTCAGTCAAATGCATTGTCAAAGCTTACCTGGAATTGGCCAGGCGTTAGTGTTCTACAAATCTCGAATGAAAATTCTAGCCTGTCTGGCCAATATATCTGCCCTTACACATCCGGTTTGTATTGCACTGAATACGATGCACGCCAGGTGGAAGCATCCTGTTTGAAAACTTCACGATTCCTTAACGTACTGCCCAAATCTTTTGGTATGAAAAATGCGAGGACAATATTGGCAGACGACAGTTTCTTTCCAATCCTCTCTGACACTTATCCATGACATGAAATATTGTAAAACTTGTTCCTTTTCTCCAATGGATTCAGAGTAATTCCTTAACGTGCTCCCCACAATCATTAGTACTATTTTTATTCAGTTTCTTAAGCGCAGACCCCAAATGCCCATCAAGCAGAGCAAAATCCTTATTATATCGAACTCTCTTTCACCTATTCAGGATTAATCTAAAGACAACAGTTTATTATTTAAAAGGGAAACCTTACTACTATTTAAGGTGATCTTTAAGTCTTTTGATACATGGAAATGATGACGACCTCACATAGTCAAGAGATTTTATTTGTAAGTAACATCCTGTTCTGCCTTATTTTAGCTTACAATTTTTAACCGTGTAGTTCAGTAACTCACTTAAAAGAAAAACTTGCGGGTCCTCTCCCATTTCCATGTAACACATTTCTTTATTAATACAGTTTACACCAGATGGCACTTTGTGTTTGCAAAACCGGGCGCGTATGCAATAAAATACTGTCGACTCAGAAACTGTTGTGCAGTCTCTTCATTTCACAAAATATGACTAACAGTTGTGGCTGCCCCACAAGAACATCCCTTTGCCCAAATTAAATGTTCCAAAGTTTATATACATACAGGGTGTTCCAAATCAAGGATAGGGCCCCATGTAGGAAATAATCACACAATGACGCTACAGAGCATCGAACCTACAGGCGCCTGCGCCTCCGCCTGCCACTAGGCCACCCCTATGGCAGCAAACGAGACTTTTTGCTCCGACGGACTACAGGCGGAACGCCTCGCACTATTGTCTGTTATTCAGTGATCGCGACTGATCGTCACGATCGCCAGTGGAGAAGATGGAGCTAGTGGCTGCGTAGCCAGGTGTCTGAATGGGGTGCGATGCTCTGTTGCCTTGGTGGATGACGGTTTCGGACACGGGTTTCCATCTGGACTGTATACCGAAAAACATTAGAGATATTAGACGATTCCAGGAGAAAAACTGAGGATGGAAACCCTCTAAGAAACAGTCATCCATCGAGACAACTGGACATCGCAATCGTAGGAGAGAATGCCTTTCTATGCAGCAGCAAGCTAAATCATCTTCAACGGCGTTTGTGGCAACAGCCTCGATCAATGAATATCAAACAACAGTGCGAGACGTCCCGCCTATGGTCCGTTTTTGGCGTACATCATATTTGCTGGCTAGTGGCACGCGTCGGCGCCTATAACTTCGACGCTCTGTAGCGCCATTTGCTGATGTCTCCGGACACGAGTTACTATCCTCGATTTGTTCAAGACACATTCTACAACCCCTCAAACTCGGCCACAAGATTTCTGCGACATCCTGTTTATACGACTAGCCTTGTCTCTCTACAAATGTCACATCATGTAGCTCGCCACTGAGTATTTTATTCGTCGGTTATACAAAGGAAACGACCGGAACTACGAATATTTGGTTTCTGCATCGGGTAGGGCGCCTCAGACGTCCTCAATAATCGCATAACTCCTAAAGAATAAGTATTCAGAGGTAAGTTTCTCATTTCGAAGAATCCTTTAACGGGACGCATAAACGAAATGCAGTTGTCGTGTATAGTGTTATACCGAATTAAAAAAAATGCAAAAGCAGCAACGCGTTTTGGCCTCGGCGCACATCGCCTGTTAACATCGCATGCGTAAAGCTGCTTCTCTTCGGGTTTTTGGTGATCTCTAATTCTCACAGGCTAGTCACCAGGATGTGGAACAATCAGTCTATAAATGTATATCACTATGTACTTCCCAGATGTATGTGTGTGAACATTGGTGTATCTATAAATATAGCAGTAATACCCAAATCTGGTTCTTGTGTAGTGCTCTCATATTGTATCTAGATGGCACTTACAGACCTGCACAAATTTTCAATTTTTTTGTTCGCAGCTTTTAAACATTCTTACACGATATACAAAAGAACATATTATTCCTAATTTAGATACAGTCTCATTAATATGCGTTGTATTGGAAATATACCAAATGTGAACTAACAGCGACTTATTTCTTATTGGGTTACCGGTAGGATTTTTATAGCATACTACCTCTTTGTATCCTGTGTCACATTTTCCTCTTGTTCCACTCGCCTCAGTATAGGCCTACTGTGAATGTAAAATTTATTTTATGTCAGAATATGACATTCGTTAGGCTTACGTAACTTCATACCAGAGTACGACTTAAATTAATGTGTACCCTGAATTGTTCTCTAATATATAATTTAATTTTTGAAATCCCAGTGTTGATAAAGGGTATATCCTGCAATTCAGTGCACAATGTGCTAGCAACATTAAGTTACGTAATTTTGTACAACTAAATAAAACCTTGTTTCCATTTTGTGCCGCTGCAACACCGAACAGTCTGGATACGTCATTTAAGTAAGTTTTATCGCATTTACCGAATACAAAAAGTAAGAATTATGTCAGCACAAACCATACACATTCCGGAGGAAATAGTTAGCGAAAAACGCCAAAGACATAAAGAAATAACGACGAACATTAAATTGCCTCATTAACAGCATAGCAAAGTGCAACACCAGTTTTTAAGTTTAAGATTCTGCGAAACATCTATCACTCAACTCCCAGGAAATATAATCTGCAAGTGTTTTTCTAAATGGCCAACCTACGGTTTCCGAGAACTGGCGGCGTAAATTTCTGGAAGGACACAGGAACTAAAAATTACATTATTTACCTGAAAACTACGCGGAATGTCTTATAGACCAAGCCTACACTGTTGAATTGGTGCTTCGGGTGCTTTATGAACTATAGCGGATTCCAGGATTTTGCTCTGTATGTCTCACAATAGTATTTTTAGGAGGGCATTACGAGCTTGTGCAACACGCCAATAAAGTCCTACAGATGGTGCAATGTTTAGTTACTGGACTAGAGCAGCACATTTACACATTCTACAATTGAAAAGCAGACGTTATATCCTGTGGACCTTCACATCAAGCTAAACATCTACAAATATGAAAGAGAGAACGGTCGAGTCCACAGCGTTACTGTTAGTGCAACAGCTCCTTCAGATTGCTCGGTGGTATATCATTTGTAACATTAACTTTTAGTTTCTTGTTAGAGCCGCTGTCTATTTTTAAGAGATTCTGAAAAAAAAACCTAAAATGCTGAAGATAAAATAAGCTCAGTGTCTTAGTTTGCTCACGGAACAAACGCAATGTGCACGTAAGATTTAGGGTATAGTAATATCAGGTGCAAGCCGACTTGAGTGAAGTCACATAAAACATATCCCTTTAAGATAACGGATAAATGCATAACGCAGACACTGAACGCAATACTTACCGCTTTTCGTGCATGCTTATTTTCGGAGTCTGTGAACATCAAGTTCTGTTTTACCACGAAAATGCATCGGCTTGCAGCGAAATGATACGAATTAATACGGTATTTCTTTCTAGAGAGTCAGAAATCATTACGTCACCATGCTGCACAAGAAGTACCGTGTTACTTTGAGACGTGGAACAAATTCCACTATGAAACAACAGCAACATGATACAATGTTGTCAAGTTCCTGCATCACAAGCATTATTATATAAACGGTGGGCCGCATGGCATGCTAACCGATTTCGGTCTGATGAAGATCTTCCATAGTCTATCATACGCGAAAGGCTGCTCGACCGCACTTACCTTAATCAGTGAGCTGGTCGCGATATTAAAATTATCTCGTGTGCAAAATCTTCACAAGTTGCGCAATTAGATTTTTCTTTATGGATTTGGACGAAGACAGAAATGGACAGAAAGAAGTTGGATAGGCAGATGCATGGACACTACCGCCCCATAGAGGAGCGTCAAGACAGCCACGGTGAGCAACGCTACATGTTCTCCTGACAGGAACGAAGTTTGCTCAAGTTGGTATATCTTTTATAAATTTATTGTGAACTATAGCGAGTTTGTAACTGGAAAAATAACGGTAATGTAGTTGTAACAAAAATATTAAAACTATTTCTTAATAAGATTTACCCTTACCATCATTTTGGTTTCAAAAGACCATTCTTGTCGCCTTCCAGAATATTTGCTTTCCTCCTGTGGCCCCCTGTCACCAGGGTACAGAAAACATCAAGAACATGCACAGACAGCAGAATGTTTTGTTTCAAAGTTGTCGTTCTGTGTAGAATAGTTATTTATTTTAAGCCTGGTGCTATAATCGACTGTTAGATGACGTGACTACACCGGTACCTGACGCAGAACCGTCTCAATGTTATTAATTTTTCTCAATTCACTGATAAGTGGTGTATACAATTCCATCTCACCGAAGTACAGCTACGTCAGTAAATCAAACACTTGCAATAAAAACTCTGGTCTATAGCAGGGACGTGCTGTCACCGAATACAAGAGTAAGATACAATCTGCAAAAAATGTTTCTTGACACACAGAAAGGTCATTTGTGAACCGTCCTATGCTGTTGCTATCTAATAGGCCTACTGATAAAAACGTTTCATTAAAATGTACCGTACCACACATCTCCTAACACGTGGCACGCAAGACTATACCAAGCGCCCTGGTTATGAGGAACAGCAGCAGCACCCCAGATCCTGGTGACAAGAGGGCCCTCCATATGTATATACTTCGCCGTCGGTACATGGTCCACTTCCGTAAGCTGCCAAAAGAGACGTATTTCCAAACTATTACCCACCACCTGGCGATAATGCAGTCAGTAACTCGGAAACTGATTAAATGGATCCCAATTTCCATTACAATGTTCATATCTGTTTTGTCGCCTACTACGAGCTACTCGTTCTCTTCAAAATGTTGACAATCTTTTACTGCATCTGACAACAAGTGCCGGCCGTGGTGGCCGTGCGGTTCTAGGCGCTTCAGTTCGGAAGAGCGTGACTGCTACGGTCGCAGGTTCGAATCCTGCCTCGGGCATGGGTGTGTGTGTGTGTGATGTCCTAAGGTTAGTTAGGTTTACGTAGTTCTAAGTTCTAGGGGACTCGTGACCTCAGATGTTAAGTCCCATAATGCTCAGAGCCATTTTTTTGACAAGTACCTTGAACAGAACGTGTTCTCATGCACGTTCTAGCTTCTCAGATGCATGAAAGTTAGGACACTGTGCTAGCATTCGAGAAGAGCGGATTTTATAAATTTTCATACCTAAAAACAATTGCACGGTATATCTTACGATATGGTCTTGCGATGGCTTATCAATCGTGTCACCTGTCTCTCTGCAATAAGGCCTACAAGTGGCCAAGTATTCCATTTCCAGATTTCTGAGGAATTTATGCTATTTTACAGTTTGAGTCGAAATTTAGCACACACTAGCTCGAAATATTCGTCGAGATAAGCGACTGAATAGTCCACTGGCTGAGTAACATGTTCTTGCTATCTTTAGCGGTAATATACACTCATAAAAGGCGCACGTGCCGTCGATAATGTCATAAAGCGCACGAACTTCTCACTGTCTGTATTGTGAGGCTTACGAAATACGGCAACGATAGCTCACTTGAGGACTGTCAAAAGTGGGTAAGAACTTTTGACAGAAAAGTCAAAACCTAGAAACAGGTACTTCTTGCTACTTTTGCGTCGCATGTAAACTTTTTTTTAACAAAATCAACGTAACAGCATCTGAATGGGAAACTTAAAATATACACTAGTAAATGCGTTCACACCACGAAAAAAACGCTATCAAGTTTTCGAAGTGTTCGCTCCGCACAGAGAAATTTTCAGATCAAACAACGCACTTGAGAAAGGTAAAACTTAGAGAATGCTTGGACAGTATATCCTTAAGTAACGACTTGCACCGAACTACCGCTGATGGAAGATGGTTTGCAAAGACGCAGAGATCTATCCGTTACGACCTTTAAGTGGACATCACTCGTCTTCAGTTCATAGCGCAGCACACGCCACTCTGAATATACAACGTGCAAGTTACAAGAACGTGCAAGTCGAGACTCTCACTCGCTCACCAGCCTCTGGTGGACACTGATCTTCCCAGCTGAGCGATCCGGAGTCGCCGCACGGACCAATTCAGTTTCAACTTGACAGCAGTTGACTTACAGATCTACGAAACTTCACAGGGGTTGGTCAGTGTCGCTATGGGCCTAGCAAGTCAAACGTTACGCGTACTGAGGCGAGCTAATCGGCTGTCGATTATTGCTAAGAAGTACGATGCATTTGTTGTACGGCTGAACGCTAGCGGGCGGGCCCAGACTCAGGGTGTGTGCCGTAGTAGGTCCGTCTACGCGACCACTACGGACGCGCCCAGGTACGAAGATGAGCAGCGTCGCCTGAAATGGGTAAAACCCAAAGTTGGGAATCTGGACGGCTGTTACTCGCATGGCCTTTGTGCAGGAGATGCACTGGCTATGGTGAGCATTGAGACAAATTGAAAGATGGCTTCTTACAGCTGTTTGAGAATCTATAACAATTTACTGTCAATTGTTAAAGCAAATCTGAATACATCTGCAATCTCGTAAAAATGAGGCGCATCCAATGAAACAACAATACTGAAATATCTAAAAAACTACAAAAGTTAATATTTCACAGCAAATAAACATTTTCACAACGACTCTCTGAAATAGCAAATTTTAAACGCTTCATGCGATTTCAACAAACGATATATCAGATGATTGCATTGCACTATAGCTATCATCTCTGAAAGCTACGTATCTCTAATTTTACTGCGCAAATGTTTGTCAGAACATTACATTCTCCACATTTACACAGGAAACGAACACAGCACGAATCCCTCATATTTTGTACTTGTCTTTTTATTTAATGAACAGTTTACTCCTTTAGCAGTAACTATTTAAATGTTGACTGTAAGCGCTATTAAAAAAAAACTGTGCTAACTTCAAAGTGGTCAATCGCATATGTTAGCTGACACCACAACTGAAAAGAGAACCAATATATGCTTCCGTCAAGAAGGCATAAATAATTGTTTAAACAAAATATCATGACAATTTGTTGTCATTTAATGTGAGCACACTTAGGCAAGAACGATGGCTTATTTATTTATGAATCGACTATTACTTAACATTAATGTAAAAGACCTCATTGTAACTGAATGTTTATGACCTTTCTTTATTTAAATAATGTTATATTAGTTTAGTCCGGGAAATGGTCATGTTGAGTCAAATGATGTCAGCAGAACATAAGAACGATGTATTTTTTATGGGGACGACCTTCAGTCAATGGAAAAGCAGCCAGTAGCGTAAAACTACGGGAGTCAAGTGGAGACTGTGCCTTTTCGAATGAACAGCTCAAGGGAGCGATTCTGGACAGTTTTACGTATGTGCTGGAATACAGACTTGCCTGTGGTAATGTGAGTGATTCTGACGTCCAGATGATAGATTCTGGGCGCTGAACAGCCGCTATAAGGCTAACTTTTGAAGACACTTTTCCGTTAGATCTTTAAGGGGTCACCTGGATGTTATTTCTGGAAGAGGACAGACCTGCCTGTGGTACCGTGTGGCTTCTGATGGAGTTGGTGACAGATCCTGGGCAGTGAACGGCCGGTACCATACTTTACGTTCCGAAGGGAGAGGTCTGAATGTGCTCCAGCGTGGGATAATTTTTTCCGCTTGTGTTACAGAACGCGAGATAGACAGAGTATGAAGTACTATTCTTCGTATCGCATGTATCAATTTGTAAATCATCATGTTGAACTCTGAACTGTTTTGAATCATGCTGAACTCTGAACTTTATTGAGCTGGTGAATACTTGGTGTATTTTGATTACGAAATGGACTTAGTTTCCGGTTATCTTTGATTACAATTTAGTTTGGGGCTTTTGCTATCATTCTCGTAACGTTCTCAGCATAACTTGACTGCATTTTATAAGGTTATTTTCTTTCTGCACTTTAACTGAATATCGTTGGACCACTTCTCATTTGAGATGTCCTTTCCTTAATAAACATTACTAAACGTATCGGACCCCGGTAGCTGAGTGGTAATTAATTTTAGTTTGTTTTATTACTTTTAAATGTCAGTTGAAAATTATGTACTACTGCGGAATGTTATGACTGATAAATTGGAAAAAAAAGGTGTTCAGCGCGTCAGATTGTCAATCCTAAGGGCCCGGGTTCGATTCCCGGCTGGGTCGGAGATTTTCTCCGCTCAGGGACTGGGTGTTGTGTTGTCCTATTGTCCTAATCATCATCGTTTCATATTGCACACACACACACACATATATATATATATATATATATATATATATATATATATATATATATATATATTCCGTTATACAATGAAAACACACTGCAGTCAGTCATAAGAAAGCGTTTTTTGGCCCACGACGCGCTCTAGGGTCCCCAGATGATAACTGGATTTTAGCTCGTCAGCCTAGAACTAAGGAATGCAACGCCATTATATGTTCTGCAGATTAATAGCATTAACCTGACAATCTCCGCATCCACTGATCGATATTTCTTTGTACGAATGAGGTGGTCGTGTTAGCTGCTGAACGTTGCGGTGGCATATTAGCCATGACTGTGGATTTTACGCAGTTTTCCACAGTCACTTACGGGAATGCTGACCTACCTCCCTAACCCAGAGCTAGCTAGGTAGACTATCACGTAAAGCTGGAGAACATAAAATAACCCTTATACTGTTTGCAGGAAGATTACTTACATGCCTTTCTCTGACTAAGGATGCCTAGCTACAGAAATACGCGTTGAGCTCAGAAAGCAAATGCCCATCAGACCCGCAAAAGATAATGGTGCCAGAAAACTGGGAGAAACCCCTAATTCTATAATTTTGCTTTTCGTGCTTATATGACGCATTACTGTAATGTAAGTGCTGATACATAATCGCAACCAAGGTTGTGGCCTTAAAAATGTTTCAAAAAGACTGCATCCGAATATGCTACAGCGAGTAATAGTAACATCTAATATTTCTCTGCGTGTATACATGCACGACCAGCATTAATTCGGATATACCCACTGCACTGCATGTAAGTTTCACTATGCAACTTTTATTACAAATGTAGGCGGCTACGTCCGGTATTACTTCAAATGTAACTAAACCGAAAAATAAAAGGAAGGAGGTCGTTTTGTTAACTGCAATACGGCTAGTTTTTGAGAAAGGAAAAAAAAGGAAAGCGGACAGGCAGAATCCTTGACAGATATTTTTAGAACAATTCAAACACAAAACGATTACTAAAATGGTTAGACTATCAAGAAAGTATGTTGTTAGATACAGAGCTCAGCAATTATTATCCACCGAAACAAAAACCGCGCAACTTTCACGCATGGAGAAACATTGTCAGCCACTGTTACTTTCAACGTGGGTCAGGATCAAGCAAACAGTGAAAGTCCTCGGGACGTCGAAAAGTAATGTAATCTAAGAATCTGCTCCATGTATGCTGGAATTACGAGTAAGCAAAATTCTACCATTTCACTCAGTACTTTAAAAATGTAATTAGTTTACATACGATATCTAAAGGTAAATTTAGAGGAGAAGTATCTCAGTCATTTCATATAAAAACTGGTATTAGGTAAGGGGACGGTTTATCACCATTACTGTTTAACTGGGTTCTAGAAAAAAAATTAAGGATCTGGAATTTCGAGCTAAAAAAAGATCACTAAACTGAACCAACAATTCAGGGAAAGAAAACAATGAAATTACGGTAAACCGCCTGGCTTTTTGCAGACTATATAGCAATACTTTCCGAAATTCTAACAAAAGCAATTATTTAAATAAATCTTCTGAAAAAAAACTTGCAAATAGAACTGGTCTCAAAATTTCAGCTGAAGAAACAAAATTATGATACATACGTCTACAAAAATGCAACAAAATTTATGGAAACGCAAGTAAGTAGTAAAATTAGAGCGAATACGAAAATTTAAATATATTGGAGAAACAACAGAACAGAATAGGGTAGAAAAAATTGCAATAGACATAAGAGTAACAAAATGGAAAGAGTATACGGTTTGATAAAGAATATTTACAACAAAAAATACACATCTAGAAACAGAAAAATTAAACACTACACCACAATGGTACGACTACAATGTTTATTTGGATGTGAATGCCTAACGAACTATAAGCTCAACAGAATACAGGTACTTGAAAGACGGATCATTAGAAAAATAATGGGTGGAATACGACTATGGAAAATGAGAAGTAATGAGAAAATCTGTAACATTGCATGGAAAATATCAGAACTAATAGCTACGCGATGATTATCTTTTTTCAACACCTCTACCGAATGAATGAGAAAAAGCTAAAAAAATCCTGTATTTCTAACCTTTTCAAGAATAAAATACTAAATTTAAAAGGCTTTCCAAGCAGAAGAAATAAGGAGTAGGCAACAACACGGACAGGATAAAGGAAAAGACAACATGGGAGAATATGAGGGAGTACTGGAACAGTAGGAAACAACAAAGCAAGGACAGGAATTGAAGATGTAACGTGATCCTTGTTGAGCAACAGGAAAATAAAAAATATATAGACAATTTATATAGCTGCTGCAGAAATTTGCCATTCTTAATACACTTTAAATATATTACCTTTTTCGAATAATTGCTCAAACTTATTATTTCATCGAAACGTAACGTTTGATCGTCGACTTCTATCGATGCAGAAAAAGATAGGAAAGCCAGGTTTCAATCGTAGTCTGTGAAACAATATTGCGAAGGCCGAAGTCATATCCTTATTCTATTAATTTTAGTGCTTATCATTTGGGGGCCGGAGGAGTAACACCAAAATCCTAGCACGTAACGCAGGTCCTCTATGTACACTTTATGCCTGCATTCATGAAATCGGGCCTAATAAATCAGAAGTGTGGATGGTTGTTGTAAATGACTTGTTTTACACTAAAAGTATGTCCATTTATTAAATCACATAGTAAGCGTTCTGAAGTTTTGTCTCACAGAACTTTCTGCCAAGCATGGCACCAAAACCATACGTGATATTCAAGTCCTCCGCTCTGTTGTCACAGCACACTAAGGTGATCATAATAGCGTAGCAACTGGTGTAGGTTTTCTAGAAGTTACGTAGTTTGTTACCGTTAATTTCTATACGTAAGATGCAAGTAATACAATAGGCATAATCATGGGACACGCTTTGTGTAGCATTAGTAACCAGTGCAGATGGGCTGCGAATAGATCGCGCTTATCTGGTTCAGCTGCCGTTCCTGGGCATGGGCGTTGTCAAAATAAACCAGTGGGAAGACGGGAACTCACGAGTCCGCTGTTATGACAGCGCGGTGGTGGGGGAACAGACGATCGATGCAGGCTCCGCCCACAGACGCCTCCGCAGCCACCCCACGGGAAGCCACGCCCCGCAGTGACGTCAGCAGCTGGGCCCAACCATTCGCGGGGGTGCTGGAGGATCGGCAGCGTTGGGGTTGGTCCACGTGACCACCAACAGAGCCCTCTGATACGCAACGGGCACGTCGGAAGCAAAGAAAGTGTACTGAAGCTGCCCAAATATTTGACACCAAGCTCAGCAGCGACCCACGATAGGTCTGTAAAACCGCCCCCCCCCCCCCCCCCCCCACACACACACACACTTCTTTAGTCATCTTCTATAGTTGGAGGCAGTAAACCTTTCAGATGTTGCACACACTGTTTCGGGACTGTGTCCTTCAATGACACAGGCATTAACGTCCTGCCACTAATTATTTATATCGGCACTATCATTTTCCCCGTCCTCCATAACGAATATTTATTGTTACTTAATGTTTCTTTTCTGTCAATCTCCAATTCACAGGCACAAGTAACCGAGTACAGCGTACGAATTTCGGTTAACTGGAGAAATTTCTGTCAACACTGTTACAAAACAATACAATTTTATATCAAAACGACTGCAGTATGATACTCTGAAGCCGTTCGGTATCTACGGACACACCAAATGCTAGCACACTTTGTTCAATGCAGACTGTTACCAAAAATTTGATTCCTGTTGTGTGACACACAATGTTAACAACATGCCACAGCAAGCAGCAGCATTTGGTTTTAGCTAACCTTAGTTAAAAAGCACCTTTGCTGGCTCAGAATTTACAAATTCATAACCATGCTGCTTGGCTTGGCTTGCATGCTTGTATCAGATCGTCATGATACACAGATATTTAAAAGTGCCGTCCTGAGAATGGTGAAACATTTTTTCCTACATCTTTTCCAGTGTACAACATTCGCGTTGTTCTTAACGTGTTTCGCACATGCACACAGATTGTTCATTTTTTTTACATCTGTTGAGAAAAAAAATATCGAGACGCACAACGATATTAAAAAATATATTTGTTTTACTAGAACTCACACAGCCATTCTAAACCACTACGGCGTAGGACCGAAATTTTAATCCCAATCTTGACAAATAAAAGTAGAAAGAAAATTACCTTTAGATACTTGGCTGTGGTGGCTAGAAAGTACAATACTTTGTCGTATTATAGCAAGTCAGCGATACTGTCTACCGCAATAGACAGTAATTCCTACTGTCGATCACAAAGACGTTCTCTTTCCATGTAAAGCAACGGGATAATAATGTTAATTTCTCCATAAGCTGTCCTATTCCTGCACGAGACTCAATGTGGGGTAATAGAGACAGGAATAAAAGATTAATACATGTTTACGGACTTTTGAAACAACTAATCGGTAACGAGGAAACATGACGGAAAAGGCCACTGACGTAGCTTTTCATGGAAAATTCCAAGCGTACAAGAAACTAGCCTACTTAAATCCATCTACATAAAAAACAAGATTTCCATAAATTCGCATGTAACGTTTGTGGTTCTGTTTCACATGATCACGTTACGCTACTTGTTTCGGATGAAGATAAGTGGTCAAAATACTGCTAAAAGACTGCTACCTACAGTAAGGTCTTCCAAGTGTTTCATAATAGCACTGATGGGCCAACAAAAAATCGATGGGCCAACAAAAAAATCTGAGCCGTGCATCGTGAACATAAATGTCGGAAAGTTTTGCTACGCGCTGCGCTACGAAGTAGAGACGAAGATCGCAATCTAATTTTTGAGAACATTTCTCGTGGGGAGCAGCGGTCTGGCAAAAAGTACTTCAAAAATCGACACAGTCTGGACCGCAAAAACGTTTCTTTTAATGGTAACTGGTTTCGGTGAGTTTTTGACGATGCTCACAGTTGACGTTCGTGAAGTTGCAGTGAATGGCAGCCGTGAATGCGGATCAGGTCCGATGTCCACACGCGAACCAATCCTGGTAAATGCATGCTACTATTTCACCCTAAGAATTACGCCGACTCGTTTTTGATGTGGTCAGCACAGCTGTCGAAGTTAATGAGGCACTACCTGATTCCCGCCCGGTATCATGCCCCCACCTATACCTTGACGTGTCGGTGACTTGGGGAACCCTGACCTCTGTCACTTACGGACAGGCTGTCTTCCCTTTAGCTGAGCTCCATTAACGTGCTACTTTTAGAGAAGTTACACAGTTTACCTTCGTCACTGGACGAGATGCGGGTCATCCCGTGGTACCTTCGTATTTTGTAGATACTCGTTCCACTTCCGACTCGGGCTACTCTCCTTTTAATAGAATCGGCATACGCCTCGTTATCATACCCTGTAACCGTTAGGGACTGTATCACTCCGCACGTAAATCTCAGTCTCGCTGTTTCCCTGCACAGTTACAGCTACCTTTGAGAGAAAACGTGGCGCCTTCTACCGAACTGCCTTTAACTTGATGTAAGCGGGAGCAGATTTAACCGTTCAGAGGTATTTGCGGATCTGACACGAGCGCTCATTCTTCATACTCATTTGCTTCCAGTTTTCCTACATCTCTTGCGTCTAGCGGTAACTGCATGCTGCCGCCGCTTCCGCCACATGTTAATGCCTTAACTGTTGCCACGATGGCGGAAACTGTGACCAGGGCAACAAAGACATGAACTGTTTTCTTGTGTACCAAATTACCCGTACGGCGACAAGATTAGTTAAGTGCACAAAACTAATTAATATAGCAAAACCCATAATCGGTGACGACGAGCAACAATGGTAGCCATCGATATGATGGAGAATCTACAGCAAGGAAACAATATTGACAATGGCCCGAAGCAAGACGCAAGAAGAAATGAAGGAGACATTGCATTGTGGTCAAGTTTTGGTAACGGGTCAGTCCTAAGAAACAGACAAAATCATCTAACTCCATTCTCATTATTTAAAATGAAAACCAACAGACATCTAGGATACCTCTTTTCTTTGCGCGAAGATGATGTTTAAGGTTAAATACCGACGTCACTCGCTGTGAGCTGCTTAGTAACCGGATACTTTGGAAGCTAAGTGAAGGAAGCGAGCTGAGTCACGGCCACGGAGCGAGATGAAGGCCGCACGCAGCTTTCATTCCGTCGGAGCCTGGTCCTCTGGCACGTGTACACAAATATTTGGCACCTCTCCAAGAGGGCTGGCCACTGGCTGACTTTGGGAATACGGAGCGAAAGTCCTACAGCCGTCCAGCGTTTTGAGGTCAGGTGCGGTCTCAAGTATAGCACGGTGGGCACACGTAATGTGATATGCAAGAAAAATCTATGGAGGCCGTCAATGCATTTCAATTAACTACCAAATAAGACAACCAAATAATCAAACGTGTCACTAATAATGACCATCAATTACTGAATTACTTTCCTTCCAGACAAGAAACAAGTCATCTGAGCGAAAAGGTTAGAGAATTCTTAGAAGAATAAACGCTGCTGCAGCAATATCTCTGCACGCGTGCGTTATTACAAAAAAGAAAACAAGTGTTCATCAGAACCAAGTTAACGTAGGCCCTAAGCGCTCTGACTGCGTATTTCGACGATTTAGTTCACGGAATAGAAAACTAGTTTTGAATTTGTCCATAAAGTTCTCTCTATTTCTCCTACACTAAACTCAACTATCTCACTCAGCAATGTCGAGTAATGATAATTAGAGTTTAACGCTCCAACAGTTAGACCATAGCGTGTAAAACACAAGCTCGGATCGGTCAATAGTGGAGCGGCAAATCGGCCGCAGCGGATTCAAAGGAACCATTTCAACAATCGCTAAACTGGCTTAGGGAAAAACCAGTCTAATATCTCAACTATTGGGTTACCTTGCTAGGTGTACCTCGTATATCGTCCTATAATCTTTGATCGCGGTGTATTAGGCCAAAATAAAATATCTTCGCCGCCTCGGGCAGTTGACTGTAAATTGTGTATTAATGACTGCATAAAAAATAGAAAATCTAATTCACTTTCTGTTATGGGACATGCATTTATACAGCTCACTTGTATAAAATCAGACTAGCAAAGTCTCGTTACTTCGAAGAATATTAGCATGAAATTGTTATTTATTTCTTGGGTGTTCGAAGAATTCAAAACAACGCTTGGAGCTGTGTGCAGCAGTAATACAGAATAAAAGTTCCCTTACCAACCACGCTTTTTACGAAACTTTTGACGTTCACTTGTAATCATCAACGGGAAAATATCTTTTCGAAATAGGACGTATGTGCAAAAAATATTCCTGCTCGCTTATGTCCTAATACATTAGTACGTAATGGCTTAATTGTAAAATACAAGGGCAAATAAACAGAAATTCGGGTTTTTGAAAGTTTTACCAAGGTACAGAAAGCTTTACTTTCAGCCCAAAATTTGATTAGTCTTTCTGTTTAAAACCTGGTAATTTGATAACTAATTTGTATCTGAACGGGTTTTCTAAAGCCGCAATTCGAGAGGGAAAAGAGGTCTCGACAAATTTATATATACGTGAAACGAAGAATATATACTATCATACTAACGAAGAAGATGTACTATCACACTATCAGCCTATGCATCTTCGTAATTCCTTGTGTGGTGAGGGTCAGCAGATTTCCGCATTATATAGAAAGGAAAACAAATGCATAACATAACTAAAGGAAAACAAATGCATAACATAACTAAAGGAAGTGGAAAAAGACCGAAGAAAGCTACGCCTGAGTTAAGTGATGTAACAGATTAACGGTCCCTATTCTAGCCGATTCTAACCGCTGAATTCAAGCCGTACTTGTTGATGGCAAGCACGTTGAGTACCACGTCATACAACCACGCCAGGGAAAGTGCTGTAGTTACGGATATGTGTGGAACGTGGAGTATCTTCAACTGTGAATTATATAAAGGACGAGAAGCAAATATTGAATTATGCTACTACTCGCCCACCATGAGGTTCACTCCTACTTCGCATTTAATCTTAGTTAACTTCTTTGAACCATCGCCTCGGCACCTCACCGATTCTGAACTAAGTACGAAATTAACACGAGCAGAGAAAGCCGATGAAAGATGTCCATTATGAACTGCACAAATATCAACTAGAAGATAAAAATCATTATTTCCCAGCATCAGTCAACTAACTATGCGAAAGAAAAATCGGCAAGGAGATCGGTTCAGTCTTGCACTAACAGCTGTTTTCAACTCCAAATCAGGAACTAGAACACAGATTCAGTTTCGCTATAAGAGAGAAGGGCAAGCGGTACTCAACTGGCAGCTGTTTTAAGCAGCTTCAGTCGATTGTTTTGTACGTGTGAATTTTCATGTCGCAACAGACCGATGACGAAACATGCGTAGTTATCTTATGACACTTTTAAGCTGTAATTTCTTCGTTTTACTATCAACGATAACATTATTTTGTCAGATACGTAACTAAATAATTTCCTCTAAAGTGAAAACACAGGAAGAATAGAAGATAGGCACGAAGTAAGCCAATCAACGTACGCAATATGTTAAAACTACTGTCTGTACAGGGGTTTGAGACCAGACACCTGACACGTGTCCTTCGTAGCCAGCGCTCTTTCAGGCGACCGGCAGTAAACGATTTCAAGCAGCCATAGACTTTGAGCTCAAGGAGCGTCAGTGAACTGAATTCAAAAGAACAGAAACGATTTGCACACAGCACGTCGAGCCAACGACATACTATCAATACCAGAGAGAGAGAGAGAGAGAGAGAGAAAGAGAGAGAGAGAGAGAGAGAGCGTTTAGCGAGGATATTAGCGCCATTGTCTAAAACAGTTTGAGATGAATAAAGTAGCAGATTGTGGTTTTCAGTCCGAATAGAGGTTCTATGCAGCTCCCCAGATTAGTCTATCCTGTGCAAGCCACTTCATCTCAGCACATTTGCTATCGACATATCCATTTGAATTTGGTAGGTGTATCCAAAACTTTGTCTTCCTCTACCATTTTTACCCCTCAAGTACATTTTGCATTACGAAACTGGTGATTCCTATTAATCAACGCTCTCTTTTAGTCAAGCAGTGCCACAAATTTATTTTGTCTCCAATTGGATTTAACAGCACGTCATTAGTTACGCGATTTAACGATTGTATTGAAAAATTGTTTATTTAGAAAAGCCACTTAACCTCTAACGTACCTTTTCTAAACAAACCATTTTCATCACTAACAAAAGACGCAAACCTACACTGGTCTGCGACTGTGAAAACACGTCTGTACTCTTCGCCAACTCCATCCATGTAAATAAACAACTGTCCACTTGAAGATGATGGGGTGATGCACCGAAACGCTTAGTGGCAAAATAAACAAGCGGCTGGCGCGGAAAATGTGTCATTTGTATTGATCAACAGACGCAACCCTCACAATGGCGTCCTTTATGGACGAAATATTCATCACCAATAATGACTACCACTGTCCTTGTGCGCACGCGTTACCCTTGTATATTCTTCTTTCCAATCAGATCTTCCTCATTTCCCAGAATTCTTTGCTGCTGCAGTCTCCTTAAATTTCCTTTTATCAGACCGAGCGAGGTGACGCAGCGGTTGGCACAATGGACTCGCGTTCGGGAGGACGACGGTTCAATCGCGCGTCCGGCCATCCTGATGAAGGTTTTCCGTGATTTCCCTAAATCGTTACAAGCAAATGCCGGAATGGTTCCTTTGAAAGGGCACGGCCGACTTCCTTCCCTAATCCAATGAGACCGATGACCTCGCTGTTTGGTCTCCCCCCCCCCCCCCCAAACAACCCATCCCTTTTCTCAGGACTCGCTCTATCAGAAAACATCTATACTGTGCACCTATAAATTTTTTATATATCTTCCACTATCATCATCATCATCATCATCATCATCATCATCATCATCATCATCATGAATACCACTGACTACGAGAAAAACTGTTCGAAAAAACGTCTAGGTTTGTACTTGAGTCACTTCATGGCGGTATACGTTTACACAATCACTCCGCTACAACGATAATGGATTATTCTTGCGCACAACTGTGGGGTTGTTTTGTTGTGCATGTTCTTTCCAGATCTGGATGAATCCGATCTCAAGCTATACACGGAATCTCTACTCGTCAAATAGCGAAACGCGGACACATTCGGCGGGTCTCTTCGATGTCTTCGGGCATGAATCTACGTGCGTGAAAACTACCTCCACCAACGCCATAGCTAACAGATCTGATTACTTCTCCACGACCCAATGCTGTCTACAAAGGTTCCGTGAATATAAGTTCTATTCTTATACCAACTTCCATGGGCTGTACAAACCGGCGACGATATTATTGCACTTGGCCTCCCGTGGCCATCATCGAAAAAACGCGGTGAGGTTACAGTAAACAAGTGCGGAGGTGACTAAGGAAAGGACACTACACTGTGACTGATTCCTAGACAGCTGTACACATACTATTAAGTGGTTCATCGTTCGTCGTGAAATATCACGGTAAAAAATTCACGATTAGCCGACGGAAGCGCCCTCCATCGCACGTGCAATAATATTGTGGTCGACGAATAAAGCCGTGCATGTCTGCGCTCAGCTCATAATACATACCGAAGGAATTTTTGCGTCTTGTCCGGTATCAAAGACTGGCGTATTTTCCACTGTGGTTTTTTTTTTCGCAGCCAGCTGGTGATGGCACCAAACCTTGTGGCGGTCGCCACACCTTGCATAATGCGTGCCGGAGGCTTCGCGGCGAAGGCACGCCTTGACGCGCTGCAGACCTGTCCTGCAGCGGCGGCGGCGGCGGCAGCTCAAGGCTTTCGGCGAAGCCGCGTCTCCAACAGGATTCAGAAGCGCGCCTATATTTATACCCGGCGCACGGACTGACACCGTAGTTCCGGCCTGCTGATACTGCGCTGAAGGTTTGTCATTGCTCACCTCTCCATGAGGTACTGAAAAACAAAATGGATTTAAAGTTCAGTGATTTTCCCGCATAAAATAAGACAGATAATGAACGACGGGGGCCTACAAGATTGTCCGGTGCGCGAACGTGTTGGGTATGTCTAGCACTGCTGCTTCTGCAGTACAGGTTATAACCACATTACTGGCTTTACGGTACTTTCAGCGTATATGCGATTGCAGTCTTTCTCGGTGTATTCCAATGATGAATTCTTCTAGCGTTATCAGCCGAGTGGTGGCGTCGTCTTGTCGCAACGTTTCGATGAGTTTCGTACTCATCATCTTCTGGCGAAGATGATAGCACGAAACTCATCGAAACGTTGCGACAAGACGACGCCACCACTCGGCTGATAACCCTAGAAGAATTCATCACTTTCAGCGTACTTTATTTAAGTCAAGCTTTACTCAGTAAAGATCACGGAAAATTCATACCTAATTTAAAGACACTCTCCGCCTGCTAGCTGTCATTCTGTGACCATAGCTTCAGAACGCAGTATTCTGTTGTTAACTAGAGTTAGGGAACGCAAGAAACCAGAAGTACACAAGACACAGATACCCTGTCAGCAGAGCGTCTCGACGGGCATGCCATCTATTTCTCGGTGTATGGCTGTGATAACCACGCAACAGAGTATACGGAAACGATTTATATAAAACAGTATTAACAATATGGTCTACATATTTATCTCAATATATTCACTATTTCCCAAATGCGTACGCATATTAAAATGTGATTTTAGTTACGATATTGCAATAAACGTATGAGCATTAAGAGTCCGGACTGTTAAGGGCTTGTGCGCAATGCAATTTTTGTACACCCTGTTCGTAGTGATCACTATATGTAAAGCAGTGTATCTATGATATGGCGACACAAAATACACTCAAGTACAATAAAAATGTCTCATTCTTACAGCAGATATTACTGTTGAAAACGGGGGAAAAAATCCAGAGCGGTCAACACCTCAGTGTCTCTTCTTGCTGCAGTTGATTGCTCATATTGGTTAGGTTGTTCTCTGTGCTTAGTCCTCTGACTGTCATGCTGCTGTCAGATCTGGTAGTTAGAACTGTTTCTTATACCGGCCATTCTTTACGTATATTTTGAGCCGTGCTTGCATTAGAGCAACATTAATAGAGTGAGAGTAAATATTATTTTACGTGGTAAATGGCCAGGAATGGCGGGTGACAGGCTCCCAGAATCCCCCCCACACACACACACACAAGAGCGAGAGCGCGCGCGCCAACGTACTCAACGCAGCATTCCAGTTGCAGCTTCTTGCAGCAATCTTTGATCATTCGTGGCAAGGACATGGTACCGTGCTACAGCTTCCACTGTTCGCATGCCGGATATGGAGGAGCGATGGGTACTCGATTCTGCACGAGGCACTGCTTAATCGACAGCGTGCATAACTCTCAGGCCACAAAACCACCATGGCAAATGACAGTTCTGCCGATAGATTCTTGGATTATTTGGACCGCTGAAGATCAGCAATTCACATACTGCATTTTACTTATGTATGAGGTGCGATTCACACAGAGTTGAATAACAAACTGTCGCAATAACCAAAGTGGACAGATGCGAAGTCTCGAGCAATCAAGCAAGTACGTCATTCGTAGAACGTTACGCTTGCAGAAAGACCACGGTGGCTTACGCACGACGAAGCAACACTCCGTTCTCTATGCCATGAACGACAGAACCTAAAAACGTTTAATCAGTTATTGGTTGGTCGAGTAGGACCAGTAATA
Organism: Schistocerca americana; assembly: GCF_021461395.2. NCBI lineage: Eukaryota > Metazoa > Arthropoda > Insecta > Orthoptera > Acrididae > Schistocerca > Schistocerca americana. The sequence continues at coordinate 677,406,324 of NC_060119.1, forward strand.
TAGCTCTCTTATCACCTCACTTTCCCTTATAATTGCGGAAGTGGGGACATTTGAAGGCATCACTGGATTCCACACATCGACGACAGCACACTTTCCAGGAACGCGTGGCACCTCACGTGTGTGTAATTTGAGGGCAACCATCTGTATTCGCATGAGTTCGTTATTCTCTGAAGAGGAGAGTTAAAGGGCCTTTAAGAATGAGTGGTAACCATACACAGTACAGTTCGTTATTCTCTAAGGAGGAGGGCTAAAGGGCCTTTAAGAATGAGTGGTAACCATACAAGTACCTCCTACTTTGTCGACAGACAAATGGCTATCAGAGTACAATCGCTTATATCAAGAATTTTGTTACGGAGATGTTTACAGAACATTTTTTCCTTGTTTTGACCACTATCATCTCATGTAAAAGTAAAGGGCACTTTTTTGAAAACATACTGTATTTCTTACAATGTTATAAAACAAAGTTAAGATCCACTGTCGACATTGATGTCAACAAATATTTTTGCTGCATGGTTCTAAGCAGTGCACTTTTTGTCAGCCGAGAAACAGAAGGTGCTATGGTTTTATTAATGGAATCACGCACGCTTTTCCCGATATTCGGCATCTATTTGAAATGTAATACATAAAAATCTGCAATTAAACATTCCGCCTGGAAAGTGGACACTGAGGTAAATCTAAGGCATAAACTTTCTAGGTACTGCAGTTTCACTGCTTAACCCAGTAAACATAACAAGGCGACAGAAACAAAAAAAATGGCTCTGAGCACTATGGGACTTAACATCTATGGTCATCAGTCCCCTAGAACTTAGAACTACTTAAACCTAACTAACCTAAGGACATCACACAACACCCAGTCATCACGAGGCAGATAAAATCCCTGACCCCGCCGGGAATCGAACCCGGTAACCCGGGCGCGGGAAGCGAGAACGCTACCGCACGACCACGAGCTGCGGACTGCGACAGAAACAGCTTAGCAGACAGCCTTCGTCTGTAAATCACAATCGGTAAATTACTGTCGGTTTTTCGACCCATTTCTCTCAAACACTAACGAATTTTCATTTTACTGTACATTCAAAACATTGTCATTACTTTATTATCTCGCTGGATAAAAATTTGCCAGTGTTAGCTCCACAACCCGTTTTAGGAAGATGCTTTTTGGAAATGATCGTTCCACATATTGAAATGGTTATAAATTAATAAAGGGTTCTCGTTATATGGAACAATTTTCATGTTATTTTACATTACTCGTGTTTGCGATCTTGTTCTAACGTGGAACACATATAGCCATGAGGTTGGGCATGTAAATTTGCTCTTCTGCTGCAGAAGTATTTTGTGACACCGTCAAACACTGGTGTTTCATTTTTGTTTGGATAATTTGGGGAAAGGAGTTGTCTCGTTGTAAGCAACCAACGAAGTTTTAGACCATCTGATTATCTACCATTAGTAGTGTGGGTGAACTCATCGACTGTGCTATAGTTGACAAATGACAGAGCACAACAATCAGTCGTCCTTTTTTGCATGTTTTACTTGGGAGATCTAGATTTCGGCTAGTGCCTAGCCATTATCAATGCACTATTTAATAGTATTAATGCACGTCAGTTCCCGGCTGTCCGGGCGTCTGTTACAGTTTCAGATACCTTTTTTATGTTTATATATATCTGTGCATGAAACTCAGAACAAAATTCGTCTGGAAACGATTCACAGGTATACGTAGACATTCGCCATTACGCGGAAAAAAGATCGACGCCTTTGTAGTCTACTGAAATCACAGTTCTAGATAATTGATATACGCTGCTTACTGCACACTGTGGTTTCAGAAGCAGACAATCCTTATTCACACATACAACGGACAAGTGAATAAGTGTCCAGTTTTGCAGAGTTGGAAAAATTTAACATGTATAGCGGTTTATCGAAGATCACACTTCAGGGGTCCCTGGTTTGTTTTTGGCTTATAGACTATATTAAAATGTATTAGAATGCTTCAATAATGAACTATTTATTTCATATTTTTCGGCAACACAGGAAGGTCGATTCTTACTTTGAGACATCAAAGACATGAAGCATGTCTTGTGCATTCGAGTTCATCTTTTTCGATGAAGTGGTGCCTGCTATTTGCAGCAAAGTACGATACGTTTATTGACGAGCAAACTGTGTACCGTGCTTTTCCAACTGAGCGGGAAGTGGAACCTACAAGACCGGTTGAGTGCATTTCGTACTCTGCCTCAAAGCGCGCTACTAATCAGAAAAAAATGAATCCGTGAGTAACGCGTCACAGAGTGCGTCGAGAATTCAAAACACTGAACGAAAGGAAGACAGTCATCATACTCGGATACAGGATCTTCTTATCGACAGATTGGAGCAGACGGAAGACAACGTGAAATACACTGACGGAAAAAAGAAATCGCAACACCAAGAAGGCGCTGTGCGACATAAACGAAAGTTGAGAGGTGTGTTTCTACATCTGAAAGACAATGTCTATACAAATTACGTGCCCGTTGCATAAGAGTGGCGCTAGTAGCGCCGCTATGTGGATGTAAATCTGGTTTAAATACACGTTTTAACAGTCAGGAGCGTTAGTTAGCTTTGAGATTGGAAGTGGTGAGTTTATGTTAGTCAACGACGCTTTCACGGCGACAAAGACGCCATTATCAGCATCTTACGGAGTCATGTAATATGGCTACGAGGTCAGTTGAGGACCTGGAATCAACCTGCCTCTGGGCTAAACTTGCAGTTATGGTTTGGGGTGCGATTTCATCTGCTCCCCCCCCCCCCAGAATTTTTTTTACCAAAACACCAAACCCCGGAGCCCCCCTTAATCAGGCGATTCGACTTCTTTTGCTGCCATTCATGAACAGCATTCCTGTGTGTATTTTCCAACAGGTGAACGCTCGCTCACATACCGCTGTTGTAACCCAACACGTTAACATGCTCTACAGTGTGTCGACATGTTGTCTTTGTTTGCTGGATCACCAAATCTGTATCCAGTCGAGCACATATGGGGCATCATCTGACGACAGCTCCGGTGTCATCAACAACCAGCCCTAAGCGTCCCTGTATTGACTAAGTGCAACAAGCATGGATCTCCATCCCACAAACTGACAAACGTATTCTCGAAATTTCATTACTCTACATTAATTAATTTTTGGTGCTGCAATTTTTTTCCGTCAGTATAGTAGCACTGTGAACAGCGCACTGTGCGATAGACGAGCGACCACCTATTAGCGAAGGAATGAAGCAGCAGTGTCGCAGAACCACGTTTTCTAAGATACAAAGAGCTTGTCACGTTCCCTATTGCTCAAAGTTTAGTTGTGAAAGACCGATTTTCCAATTTACTTTTACGCGACTTCAGTTCCAAATCAAGGCTTCGTTGGATATAACAATAAGCAAGGCTCAAGGTCAGAAGAGGGAGGAGGGGGGGGGGGCACATGGAGATCAGGACGTACATCCAGTTCCCATACATATTTAGCAATTGAGAAGCATTTCCGGTTCGCTAGTCTCTCTCTCTCTCTCTCTCTCTCTCTCTCTCTCTCTCTCTCTCTCTCTCTCTCTCTCTACGATTCAGCTTTACTGCAGGTCCCCCCCAAAGCCAAAGCACATTCCAGATCTAGTGATACATCAAACTGTGAGTAAATTCAATAGATATTGGTATATCAAATCCGTAATCTAGACCGTGCTCATATCAAAGAATGCCCCCCCTCTGTTAAACGGGATTTGCGCATGAAACCACGTCGTCAAGTTCTCCGTTAACGGACAATATTATCAGCACCATGTCTCAAAAGCTCTAGTCCTATACATCATGATTTACTGTAGTCGTTGTGAAAGACAGAAATATTAGGGGGACGTGCTCGTTGAAGTCTGAGCCCATGCACTGATCTTACAAGAGCGACGAAGAAAACTGGTCGTAACCTCTTTAGGGAGAAGGTAACGACATTCGCCTAAATAGATTCAGGGAAACCATGGGAAACTTAAATCTGGGTGAATGGGCGGGCATTTGAACCCAGCTCCTCCCGAAAGCCAATTAATTTCTTAACCTCTGCCCTTATATATATAAGAAGCAAGTAACTGAGGCTACCGTCACGAATTACCAAAAATTGTTCCAACAAGCACTGAATACAAGAAGGTACAGTTAGAAGTATGAGGGAGAAATGTTACCGGAGTTACTGATAATGTTCGAACAGGAAGAAACTCCCTCTGAGTATCCAAACGACAACATACAAAACTACGGGAAGCGCCTGTAGCTGATAAAGCGCGAACAGGTACGGTTACGTTTTTGGTACTACATATAGTTCATAACCTTTAATGGGAAATCCACTGCCTGGAATCAGTTCATCTCTGTTTACAGTATGCACCATTACTGCTAAAGCTGACTTAAAATTTCATAAACTAGTTAATTCTGCATTTTCCATTCACCAACGAGTTCTCGAGTCAGTTTTTCGGGGAATTAAATTCATAGGAAGTTTTTCAGAATATGGAGGCGCGCTATAGGAATTATGTCAGGTGTTAATTCGAGAGCGTCCTACAGAAACGTCTTTAAAAAATTTTGCATCTTCCTTCGTCAGTACCAAACCTTTTTCACAAAAAAGCGAAAAAGCATGAACGTAACACTAATATCAAAAACTACTTTTACTTCAAAGTGTTAGCATTAGCAGAGAACACTCACATATGGGCACGAATGTATTCAACAATCTACCGGAGCAGATTACGTCGCATAGATAATGTTGTGGAATTTTAGACTGCATTAAAGAACTTTCCTACTCCACTGAGGAATACCTCCATCCTCCATGCAACCGCTCAAATTTAATGTTCTTAGTTATTTGATAATTATAATTAGCACTATATAGTACTGGGCAACGGCCCTGCCGCAGTGGATACACCAGTTCCCGTGAGATCACCGAAGTTAAGCGCTGTTGGGCGTGGCCGGCACTTGGATGGGTGACCATCCAGCCGCCATGCGCTGTTGCCATTTTTCGGGGTGCACTCAGCCTCGTGATGCCAATTGAGGAGCTACTCGACCGAATAGTAGCGGCTTCGGTCAAGTGTACCATCATAACGACCGGGAGAGCGGTGTGCTGACCCCACGCCCCTCCTATCCGCATCCTCCTTGAGGATGACACGGCGGTCAGATGGCCACTCGTGGCCTGAAGACGGAGTACTACGTAGTACTAGAGACATTTGTAATGTTATGTGATTTCATTGTATTCTACTTAAAATGTAATTACATCTTTGACTACTGTCCACATTCCCGAGATCATGCTTCGTGGGATCCACAGAATGCGACAGATATAATTAATATATTTCTCGGCTTTAAAAAGAGTAAACAACAGATTCACCCTGATTAAGATATACTTTATTCAGGAAGAGAGAAAATTAACTTTTCCAACAGATTCTCTACGGGCGCGAGAATGTTCCGATTTAAAATCGCGAGCAGTTCCACAAAAGACATTACTAATAAACTGTCCGACGTCACTACGACAGTTCATAGGGCACCTGGGAGACGAGTGAACGATATCGTTATTTGAGAAAGTAAAACGAAAACTGAAACTATAGTCGTTTGAGAATTGTTGCAGATGAAACTGTTACAGAGGTACTCAATTTATCAACATAGGCGCGGAGAAACAGAGTGGCAGCTGCCGCGGGTAGTTTATGTTTACTTCACAAGTCGCGAATCTGTCAAAATCTTGGGGGCTAAGGGCTGGCAGGCCACGAGGGCAGTCTTTGGCAGCAGCGTCGGCGGTAACAGAAGTGACGCGCGAAGCGCTCGAGTGGCTACCACTTGCCGTGATAGCCGGCTGAGTCATTCATCAGGCGAGGTGAGAGGCGTGCGATGGAACCCGCCGCGCAACTCTGCGCGCCTCCAGCCTGCCAGCGAGTCCGACTACGAAGCGAACAAGAAAAACGGGCCGGCGCGGCGCAGTTAATTACCAGCGGCCTGTTCTGCCGTGACCGGGCTGCAACAACAACTACTGTTACGCCACGCCGGCTCTCCAGCAACCTCCTCTTACGTGTTCCTTCAGGTAATTGTCGAGATATACTCGTGACAACACCAGTCCCTATTCTGGTGCACAACTCAACTCCGTATCTGTAAGTCATGTTACCGATGAGGCGATAAGCCCTAATTTTCCACCATTTTCATTTATGAAAAAAAGGAAGGGTACTGAGTAACAGCTGACAGAAACTGAAGTAGAAGTTGCCACAGTCATCATTAAAATTCACAAATGCTACGCAGTGTTCCCATCTCAACCCACAATTGTCCCCCCTTAGTGTGGATCGATCAAGGGCGCTGCACAAAGATTAAAGGGGACATCACTACATGTTTCCATGTGTTCCGTTTCTACGAAGCTTGCTGTTGGAAGATGGACTCTTTTATCACTGCCACAGGTATTGCTAGCCGTATCTTTAACTTTACTATTAATAAAGTTAAAGAACTTATAAGGTATGGCATCTCTCAACGTCGTCAGTATCGAAATAGCAAACACATATGTGTGGCTGACATTGGGAAACAAGAGACGACATGGAATAAAAAAATCTCGTAGAAACCAAAATTTTTACACACACTTTGCGAACATTTCAAGTTTTCACCTCTAACTGCTTCACCTGTTACTATTCTAGTAGCCGGCCGGAGTGGCCGAGCGGTTCTAGGCGTTACAGTCTGGAACCGCGCGACCGCTACATCGCAGGTTCGAATCCTGCCTCGGGCATGGATCTGTGTGATGTCCTTAGGTTGGTTAGGTTTAAGTAGTTCTAAGTCCTAGGGGACGGATGACCTCAGAAGTTAAGTCCCATAGTGCTCAGAGCCATTTGAACCATTTTGTCCTAGTACACAAGAATTTGGTCAAAATCATAAACACTAGAGGTGTTAGAATAGTTTCAATGGATGAAGTCAGAGGATATGTTTTGTCACAATAAATTACTGATGTAGTTACGCTACTCAATTCGCAATTTTGCTTTCTTGTTACACTTTGTAAGGGTCAACAAATATCGTGTGAATATACAGATAAGAGATGATGGCACTACATTCTTCTACTGAAAGGGATGTACTGTACATCCGATGATTGATAATGCGACAAATGCCGTCGGGCAGCACTATAGTTTTTAATTGTGAGGTGTGCGAAGGATACGGTAGAATTTGCCATTAGATGCATATATCTAGCGACAGCATGGTGTGAACACTGTTGAGGGTGAGTGTTGGCGAGAGTTACTTCGGACATCGTGTTCATTTACGAACTACAGCCATTCTATAAACTCCATGTACATATTCACAGATACTTTTACGATCAGAAATTCCGTTCCTGAACACTGAATCATCGTGAAATTCTATGTCCCTCACATGGCATCATGGTTATAACAAACTCCGTAGCTTCCGTTAAGTATCCAGCAATATAGGAATTTATTTATGAGCTCCCTTTGACACGTAAATCACCCGATTTTACATTCACGCAGACGGTGCCAATAACGCTAGACTTTCGCCAGAGTGCACAAGACCCATCATTTTACATTATCGTCACTCTCTACACCCTCTGATATCTCCAGATTTCTACGTACATTCTTTTGTTCGTTCTACGAATGGAGACTCACCCTAAAGGCACCTACTACACGGTATGTTCTGTAACCATTACTCAACTAAGGAACAGAAATACAGAAAAATCGTTAGCATTCCTGTTCAATGGCTTACGGAATATATTTGTAGATGCAGAATGTTGTTCAGCAAACGCTACAATTTGTTTGTCGTCTCCGGTGGAAAGACGCCAATAAAAACGGAAGAAAGGGGTGGGGTAGCGGTAAGAAGAGAGAACGAACACGATATAAACGTGACGAAATTTATGCGTTACAAGTATTCTTAATAACACAAAGGCACACGCACTGATGACTTCGTGGAAAAGTTCGTAAATTTCACTCTAGGCTATTTGCTGCTGCTTCATCACGAGGCACAAAAGCTCAGATGGAACGAAGAATGAATACATCTTCGCACGGTTTAAGCGAAAATTGACGCCTCATTCTTGCCGGGAACAGCCACTGCGCGCCTATGATTGCGTTCCTTTGCGGAAATTTGTCACGGGCCCCCGATACAGTATCACATAAAGAAAATTGTGTGCTATTACAGAAAAAGACACCAATCTTTGAGAGACCGTCGTGCAAACATTGATGACAACTCGCTCTGTGTGAAATGAAAAGGGAACCGCAAGGAAACAGAAAGGAAGAAAATGTTAGATGAACCGCATGTCCTCTGCTCAAGTAACCTACATCTGCATATACACTTCATTTACGTACATAATCTCCAGGCAACCGCATGGTATATGGCAGAGGGTACCATGTCATTGACATTTCTATTCCAGTCGCAAATGGAACGAGGGAAAAACGACTATCTATATCCCTCTGAAAGAGCCATTATTTCTCTTGTCTTCGCGGTTCTTACGCAAACACTACGTTGAAGGCGGCAGAATCATTTTGCAGTCAACCGTAAATGACTATTCTCAAAGACACCCTAAGTAGACTCCACGCCGTTTTCCAAGTGGTAAAACAGCCTCGTTCTCCTCAAAAGCCTGAAATAGTATATGGTGCCCACATTTCACAGCCGAGCATATTAACGACGACGTCTATACCTGGTCTAACTAAAACAGTGAGTGGCCGCAAGACGTCCATGGAGTTGTGAAGCACCCATCCCCTATATTCAATATACACGGCTGAAGACCATAAGCTAGAGACATATGAGAAATTTTATTTGTTAAGCTAGTTCAGTTTCATCGAAACTTTAAGATGTGTAGTAATAGTACACTGATCGCAGTCATTAACTTAAATACTATTTATCATAAAATGGAGACTTTTATGTTCGAAAACTGCTGATGTCGTAACAGAAATGGTGATGCAACATAAATGTTCAAAAGTGTAAATTAAATTGTTTTCATCATACCGTGCAATACTGAAACACACATTCTCACGTCAGTCAGACGCTAACGTTATCGGAATTGTGTCCAGCAACACACATTATTTGACGATCTAATTGCTTCGTAACATATCAGTAGTTGAATGATAATGTTTTGTTAATGGATTACAAGATAAAGCGTATGCCTCGCGAAAATTGATTTTCCCTTCACCTTTTTCTGACACAAAACTCCTTTCGTACCGTATTCTGATTAAGAAAAGGATATATTTATAAGTCTTCCACGTATACAGCAGTTTCTTCATTGACGAAAACGTTCCCGCACTAATAATTTTTTTAAAATTTACTTTTAATATTTTTTATACATATATAATATTAAAAATGTCACTATTTGGTAAGTCAGATTTATATCCACTTCATCAAGGTAACGTGCTTTTAAACCGTGCTTTCCAGGTTGTTGTTACTCATTTTTTGGCAAGAGAATCTACACTCTTGCACAGTTTTACCCAAGTTTATTTTAATTTGGAGCATATTTACAAGATCTCACAATGATGTAGTTAAGATCTCTGTCGTCTTCTGGACGTTCGCTGCATGCAATGGAGACACGCAAGAAAACATGCGTGTTCCGACCTTACTGAAGTAACTGATGTAGCTCCTCGCAATATTCTTCTGGATGTACCACGGTTTTCTTGGAACAGTGAGCTGGACTGGAGTCAACGAGAAGCCCTTTTTCTTTAGCAATATCTGCCACCAAAGTTCCCATTGTTCGTATGCCTCTTTAGTAAGTTGTGTAAATAGCGGGACCCTTCTTTGATGCTGTCTTTTGCGAAGGCATGTACTACTTCATTTTGCAGAAAACCGGATTGCTCCGTTAATCACATTATTCTGTTTTCTTTGTTGGCTTTCATTGTTACTTCCACTACCACATAAATTCAGTTATCATTCTTCGACTTACTATGCTCTAGCTGCTTTAAAGTACTTCCTGAGTCAGTCAGAATTAATGTTTAGCTTCCTTTTTCGAGACCGAGCGAGGTGGCGCAGTGGTTAGACACTGGACTCGCATTCGGGAGGACGACGGTTCAATCCCGCGTCCGGCCATCCTGATTTAGGTTTTCCGTGATTTCCCTAAATCACCCCAGGCAAATGCCGGGATGGTTCCTCTGAAAGGGCACGGCCGACTTCCTTCCCTAATCCGATGAGACCGATGACCACGCTGTCTGGTCTCCTTCCCCAAACCAACCAACCAACCTTCCTTTTTCGATTCCAAATACAGTAACTTCTTTAATTGCGGTTACTTCTGCTGAACAAACACAACTTAACTACGGCATTTGGAACTTTTTGCTCCGACCTAATTCAATAATAGGCGCAACGAATTCCCTCATGTGTTTTGGATGTCAGATCTGGCCATCCGCTTTTTAGGTAATTTATTACGTCATTATTACAGCCAAACTGTTGACCTGACGGATTCTGAGTGGCAGGTAAAAGACGTCACGTTGGCAGACAGACCGTTTCATATTCTTTACTTAAACATTGTAGTATTTGATTCTTCTGTGTGAAAGGAAACGTGAATCTGAGACATCAGAAGACTTTTACTAACAAGATGATCGTCTGATTTCTTCTAGGTACCATGAAACGATTGTTATTACGGATATTTAAAGCACAAATTTTTCTGCTAGTAGTTTCCTACTAGAAGGATGTTGCATGGAGGTGACATCACGCCTCCTTGGCTTCGCCTGATACTCCGAAATTGAAGTACATGTTGTTTTTGTAGTATATACTGTTGGTCATTTACACACAGGAAATTCAAGTAGTTAGTTACAGTGTCTACTGGTCCATAGTATAAGATGATGAGAATGTCGGGTTGGACTCCCCACCACACACGATTTACAGCACCTAAGACTTCAGAGCTATTTCTGATTTCGTAACAATATGATTCATGCGTTCAGTGCGAGACAGTCTGCTGTCTAGCAGAAGCCGCAGTACCTTTGCTGATGCTCATAAATCTATAAATATCATTTAAGTCCTCCGCCGCGTTTTTATGTCTGTCTAACGGTTAATCCCACAAACTACTGCAAGGATTTCGATCGGGTGTTAACTAATAGATAGACTGATTCACGAGGAAGCTTTGTGTCTATAATTTACAATCTACGAAAACATACACAAATAAAAAATAAAAAAAGACGCACTACGAAGGATTATCCGAATGGTACGGAAATCGGTAGATGTGGTGACTATCAGACAAATGATTAAAATTTTAGAAAAATAGGATGATTTAATCAAGGAAAACGAGCTTCACAAACTGAGTCAATAACGGTTTGGTCTACCTCTGGCCCTTATATGCAAGCAGTTATTCGGTTTGCTGTTGTTAACAGAGTTTTGGGTGTCCTGAGGGATATCCTATCAAATTCTGTCCAATAGGCGTGTTAGATCGTCACAATCCCGTGATGGCTGGAGGGCCCCGCCAATAATGCTCTAAACGTTCTCAAAGAAGGAGAAAAACGGGGACCTTGATGACCGAGGTAGGGTTTGGCGATCACCAAGACAAGAAGTTGAAACTCTCGCCTTATGCGGGTGGGCATCATCTTGCTGAAATTCACGCCTAGGATGGATTGTCATGAATGACAGCAAAATCAAAATGAGGCGTAGAATATCGTCGACGTACTGTAGTGTTGTAAGGGTGACGCGGATGACAAGCAAAAGGTCTTGCTATGAAAAGAAATGGCAAGAATTATTCCACCTAAGGTGCCATCTACAATTTTATAATTAGTAGTATAAACTGAAAAATTCATTGCAGGTACTAAATCTAGCATTCTTTTTGATGAATCACATTTTATTTGTATGTCCCTAAAATCCGCAGCGGTGTAGCTACAGCTCGTCTTATTTCTTTTTTTAAATAGGTTTGAGAGCTTGTTCAGCAAGTGACATTCTGCTAACAGTGCAAATGGTGCCTTAACTCACATAGCAGCCGCATATGTAGCAGCACAAGTTCCTGCTGTAGGTAGAATAGCTAACATTAGATCATCTACACAACGAGAACTTCAGCCAGTAAACTGTGACAATTTATGTGAATAGTGCACACCCAGGAAGTGCTAGGTAGCGTTAATGTTATTGTATCATCATCGCATTAAATACTGGTGCCAATCGTAATATAAACAACAACAACAAATGTCACACAGAAAGCTATATGTGTGAGTTGCATCAACAAAAAAGAAATTCGGGTTCTAGCTTTGGTGTGATGGATCCGTAAAAATTACAGTCGATAATGTTTCGCGTATAAGCAGAGCAAGGAAAAAAAAACGAATTACAGAACGAAGGGGCATCAGAGCAGCTACACGGCACGTCTGTACAATACTTGGCAATCAAACTGGCCAATAGGAACTCAGTTTATTAGTAGTTAATAATGGTCAGTTAATATCCAAGGTACAGTATTCCTGTGCGCTCTACTCGAGTGGATTATTTTGGAAATAGTCCTATAATTCTAGATTTTCATGAAGCAACTGTTTTTGTTGGAGGCACCATTGGTTATCAAATGCCGTACATTTTTAAAAAATTCTCTAAGTATACGAATCTTATAACTTCCTCAGGTTTGTTCCGTATGGATTCTTTTCTTTTTGGTTTTGCATTCAAAACAAAATTATAATTATAAATAACTCATCGTGCATTTACATTGAGCATCCCTATGTTCAAGAAAAGAATATAATTATCACTCTAAGATTGTATGTAATGGTCCATTTCACGGAAGACACGGGAAGCGACACTGCTTATAGAATTGTGTAACTGGGTAAGAGTCAAGAGATGTACTAAAAATCAAGATAGCAGATGACAAACCGAGATGGTTGTGTATCGTTTCAGAACAAGGGGGGTATTTGCATTCAGTTAGCTGAAGAGCAAGGCTAATTTTATGTTAATTTAACACTCGTAAACGGTAACATTACATACAGGGTGAGTCCAAATGGACTTGACAACTCTGGAGTGTTAGAAATTTATTCAGATAACTCACAGAATGCGTGGTTGTCATTTTGCAGCAAACAACCTCAAGTCTTTCGAGTTGACGCCACTTCGGCGACTAGCGTGTCGATGGCGATGAAATGACGATGGTAAGAACAACACAACACCCAGTCCCTCTGCGGAGAAAATCTCCGACCCAGCTGGGAATCGAACCCGGGCTGTTAGGTATCACATTCCGTCGCGCTGACCACTCAGCTACCACGGGCGGACTCCGCACCAGTGAAAGTAGCATTTTAACAGTGCACTACGCTGGCGCTCCTCGTGGCGGAATGGGGTATTGATGCATTACAAAAATCAAACTTGAAGTTGTTTGCTACAAAATGATACATCTGCTGACTCTTAAGTTACCTTAATAAATTTCTATATAATTTCAAAGTTGTGAAGTCCTTTTTGACTCGCCCTGTGTATACTGATTAGCCGTAGTGTGGTGGTTCAGATCTAGCACGCAATACAGCAGCGATTCTGCGTGACATAGATTCGATAAGTCATTGCTAGGTATGCGGCACAAGATACCTACGCAAAGATCACGCTAATCTCGTCAATTACGGGCCGTTGTTTTGCGGGCGCACAGCGGACGTCCGACAGCATCTCAGATTTATTCCATCGGGTTCAGATTAGGCGAAATCGACGATCAAGACATCAACCTGAGTTCACTGTCATGTTCCTCAAAATCACTGTAGCACGTTTAATGCCCATCTGGCACCGATAGTTACCTTGCTGAACGATGCCATTGCCGTCGGGGAAGATACTGTATGAAGCATGGAGGTGATCGGCAATAATGCTCACGTAATCTACAGCTGTCACGGCGCATTCGCTTACTACCAAAGGTCCCAAGGAACCCAAGATAAATATCGGGGGTAGTCTGCATCCGTGGCGCGTTGCATGTTGAAGCCGCGTGTTCGCCTGGATGACGGCGTATCCGGACACGCCCATCGAGTTGAAAAACAAAAAAGGTAATTCATCCGACCATGCCACACGTTTTCATTTATCCACCGTTCTATCTCCATGATGAAGTGTTCACTGTAATCGTGATTGAAGATGTCGTTGATCGAAGAGGGGAGCACGCAGGGTCGTCTGCTGCGGAATCGCATGTTCAACGGAACACTGCGCTCCGAAACACTTGCGCCTGCGCCAGCACTGTACTGTCGGATCTGCTACAGCTCATCGGCCATTCTGCTTTACAGCGAGGGGAAGCCTCCGACCACGTTCTGTGGTGAGGCGTGGACGTCCAAGAGCTTGTCGCCTACAAGGGGTTTCACCATCCTTCAACCGCTTTCCACAGCTGCAACGACAGCAGCACGTGAACAGCTGAGACGCCGTTACCGAGACGGTCGTTCCCAGACGCCACTCTATTACATTCCGCCCTTTGTCAAAGTCACTTACGTCACCTGATTTCACAATTTGTGACTCGTACCATCGCTAGAATAATACCCCTAATCGCCTCTGCATCGCTTACATACTTTCCCTAGAGCATCACGTGTTAACAACACCATCAGGCAGCATCGAGTTTCGCTGTAGGCTGTGGTCATAAGGTTTTACCTCATCAGTGTAGACGCTCTAGTATCAGTTCACAGAATGACTGCAGCGGTATTTAGACAACTATTATTTGTGGATGTTATACAAGAATAAGAAAAATCACTAACTTCCATCCAAAGCAGTATTGTTAATTCATACCAATGAACTCCGTAGTAAAGGATACAAAGGAACATTATCAGTCGTTGCACTAGTTTTATTTTTTGTACATCACACAGATTTCGAGCAGATAACACTTTCTTTGATTTACGGTAACGAGAGAAGTATTTTCAGCGCTCAAAGTAGGCGCACCAGAAATAACATTTACTACTAAAATTAAGATTTTCAGCTTCTCCTTTCATCTTTTATCAATTACGTTATACTAAAGATCTTTATACGGCAGAAGAGTTTCAGCGATACTTTTAATACGAATCCCTTCAGATAAGGTTATGAATCTCTTGTGGAAGTAAGAATCAATTCCCTTGCGCAAACAGCGCAGCGTATAATGCTCCCTTCGACACAAAATTGGATAATACGCTACGTGAGTCAGGCAGTTTTAATACTGTCTTGTTTCCTCCTCTTCATACTCCACACTCGGTTCCAGTTCATTTTGCGATATTATTACGGAGTTTTTGCCTTAAGTCCAACATATAAGTTTTTCCTCGTGTTGTTACACACTGTACAATTATTACATTGTATGAGGAAAAATTTTAGCTATGCTTTCATTTTCATCCTTGAAATCTCCAACAATGACTTCGTTACTTGCTCGCTTACTTGGGTTCTTTTCAAAGTACTTCGCACGAGTATGCATTTCTTTCTCCGGGTTCCTGCGCGAAGACCATTCCAAGCGATAAGACTGCTCCGTAAACTTTTTTTTATTACGTCGTAACTTTGAAATATCAAAGCGAAGTCATACACAGGGCAGAATACCAGAATCGCACTTGCTGTTCTAGAAGGAAACTATTAGTGGTGTAAATACCTATATTAGTAAACTTCTAGCGATTCACAGCACCAGGCGCCAACTGCGGTTGCCTATCTAACGGCTTCCAGGAGCAACAAAATTTTGATTTTCAATATTTCATGTTATTATTGATGGAATATACAAAATGTAAGTGCTGTGATAATATACTCATTACCAGATATAATCTTACGTTAACGATTTCACACAGTAAGACAAGAATTCAGTTAGAAACTGTGAACGTCTTGAGGCAGGGTATAACTCTCAGTGCGCAAATTACCCAGACTATATGCATGCTGTATTTGAGAATGAGAGCGCTTCGTGACTTCTAATAAACTTTTACGAAATTCTTCGCTGGCAACGCCCCCCCCCCCCTCCCCCCACCCAAAAAGAAGTTCAAGGACAAAAGTTTATCGCTTACTACGTTATCACTATTCATGGAAAAAAAAAAAAAAAAAAAAAAAAAAAAAAAAAAAAAAAAAACCCTGCTGCATCTGAAATTACGTTTCAATTTAATATTTCTTTACTACTGATGTATTCGCAACACATTTTGCAGGTAGTATCCACATATGCCACTGAATAAAACTACAAAATTATATCACCGACGTCAAATCTCATGAAGTGTATGTCGTACAAACATCGATATTCGTGAACAACCAGGTTTTGTTTACAACGCAGCGCAAATTATCCAGACTATGATCATCCAATGTTTGATACTGAACGATTTACAATAAACTTCAAAGATAATTTCAAACCTTATTTAAGCTACTTCCCGCTTATCCGCTTAACGTCAAATAGTTAACGCATTACCTCTTTTGTAAAATAATCACAAGTTTTAAGCTGTTTTATGCATGGGGAGTTAAGAGTCTTTAAAGAATCGGGGGTTTACTGGTATTTTCTAATGAGTCAGCATACAGCAGTTACCGACGAAAATGAGATCAGTACCCAGCACTGCGTCTGTCAGTGGATCACCTGATGCGGTAGGTCATACGGGGAGTTTTTGTCCCTTACAGTGATATCCGATAATTGTTCCTTGAATCTTCGCCGCAGCTAATCGACGTACATGAAAATAAATGCATTTTCCATGATTAACATTCTGTACGAAAGAGATACTGATGTTTGTATTATGATTACTTCTGATCAACATCTAAATACTGTACTGCAAGAGGCGGCTGTCAAATTTTTATGATTTCAAGTAACAAAGAGACCATAATGGACTATTCTTTTTTTTTAAAATTAAGGCAGCAGCCTGTTCCGTCTCTATTAAGAGGAATGTGTGCTACACAACTAATACAGTTGCTCCACAATACATGACCGAAAAATTTTGTACGAAATGTAATACATACAGGTTGGTTGCTAGTAACAGAGAGAGGGAAAACAACCGATCAGCTGATAGTAATCGACAGAACCCAGGTCAAAAGAAAAACTGTGCACTCCTAGGTGTCACTACTGCACAGACAGACCAGACTCACAGAAAAGGCGGAGTTCGTGGGATATTGACTAAAGAACGGCAGAGAGAGAGAGAGAGAGAGAGAGAGAGAGAGAGAGAGAGAAACCTAGCAACAAATGACTGTAGTTGTGCCGATATGGACAGTCAAGTTCCCAATGAACTGCGCACATGTAAGGATTCTGGACAATCACAGAATTGGTCCCGATTCTCGTCAAATGCACCAAGGGGTGGTTGGGTTTCGGGTTCCGCTGAATAGGTCAGGAGTCCACTACAAGCAGGAGGCGGCTACACGGATAGCAGGGGCTGTGTGGCAAAGACTGGGCGGTTTTTTAGGCTAGAGGGTCTCGGGAAAACACAAAAGGGCTTCTGTCACAAACGGTGCAGGAAGAACACAGAAAGAACGTAGACACAGGAACCATCGGTGTTGCAGTTGTAAATTGTCGTAGCTGTGCTGGGAAAGTACCAGAGCTCCAAGCGCTAATAGAAAGCACTGATGCTCAAATCGTTATAGGTACTGAAAGCTGGCTAAGGCCGGAGTTAAGCACAGCCGAAATTTTTGCGAAGAACCTAACGGTGTTACAAAAGGATAGGCTAAACACGGTTGGCGGTGGCGTGTTTGTTGCTGTTAGAAGTTGTCTTGTCGCGAAACTGAAGTAGATAGTTCCTGTGAGTTAGTATGGGCAGAGGTCATTGTTGGCAACCGGAATAAAATAATAATTGGACCCTTTTACCGACCTCCCAGTTCAGATGATACAGTTCAAAGAAAACTTGCGTTTGATTTCAAACACGTACCCGTCTCATACGATTTATTATAGTTGGTGGTGACTTTAATTTACCCTCGATATGTTGGCGAAAATACATGTTTAATTCCGGAGGTACGTATAAATATCGTCCGAAACTGTACTGAATGCATTTTCTGAAAATTATTTCGAGCAGTTAGTTCATGAGCCCACGCGAATAGTAAACGGTTGTGAAAACACACTTGACCTCTTAGCAACAAATAATGCTGCGTTAATAACGAGCATCAAAACGAATATAGGGATTAGTGAACACTGTTGTCGTAGCGAGATTGAATATTGTAACCACCAAATCCTTCAAAGATAAACGAAAATGTAAAAAGCAGATGAAAATTCATTTGACGCCTTCCTGAAAGACAATCTCCACTCCTTCCAAATTAACAATGTAAGTGTAGACCAGATGTGGCTTGAATTCAAAGAAATAGTATCGGCAGCAATTGAGAGATTTATACCAAATAAATTAACAAAAGACGGAGCTGATCCTCCTTGGTACACAAAACGGATCAGAACACTGTTGCAGAAACAACGAAACAAACATGCCAAATTTAAACAGACGCAAAATCCCCAAGATTGGCGATATCTTACAGAATCTCGAAATCTAGCGCGGACTTCAATGCGAGATGCTTATAATAGTTTCCAGAACGAAACTTTGTCCTGAAACCTGGCAGAAAATCCAAAGAGATTCTGGTCGTACGTGAAGTATGTTAGCCGCAAGATACAATCATTGCCTTCTCTGCGCGATAGCAATGGATATACTATCGAAGACAGTGCTGCCAAAGGAGTTACTAAACACAGCCTTCCAAAATGTCTTAACAAAAAAAGAAGAAGTAAGTATTCCAGAATTCTAATCAAGAACAGCTGCCAACATGAGTAACGTAGAAGTAAATATCCTCGGAGCAGTGAAGCAACTTAAATCACTTAATAAAAGCAAGTCTTCTGGTCCTGGCTATATACCAATTAGGTTTCTTTCGGAGTATGCTGATGCAGTAGCTCCATACTTTGCAATCAGATACAACCGTTCGCTCGAAGAAAGATCCGTACCAAAGAGTGGAAAGTTGCACAGGTCACACTAATATTCAAGACAGGTAGTAGGAGTAATCCACTAAATTACAGGCCCATATTATTAACGTCGATATGCAGCATAATTTTGGAACACATATTATGCTCGAACATTATGAATTACCTCAAAGAAAACTGTCTATTGACACACAGTCAACATTGGTTAAGAAAACATGGTTCCTGTCAAGCACAACTAGCTCTTTATTAACATGAAGTGCTGAGTGCTATTAATAAGGGATTTCAAATCGATTTCGTATTCCTGGATTTCCGGAAGGCTTTTGACACTGCACCGCACAAGAGGCCTGTAGTGAAATTGCGTGCTTATGGAATATCGCCTCAGTTATGCGACTGGATTCTTGATTTACTGTCAGAGAGGCCTCAGTTCGTAGAAATTGACGGAGAGTCATCGAAGAAAACAGAAGTGGTTTCTGGCGTTGCCCAAGGTAGTGTTATAGGTCCTTTACTGTTCCTTATCTATAAAAATGATTTGGGAGGCAATGTAAGCAGCCGTCAAAGGTTGTTTGCAGATGACGCTGTCGTTTATCGACCAATAAAGTCATCAGAAGTTCAAAGCAAATTGCAAAAGATTTAGAAAAGATCTCTGTATGGTGCGAACATTGGCATTGGACCCTAAATAACGAGAAGTGTGAGGTCATCCACATGAGCGCTAGAAGGAATCCTTTTAACTTCAGTTACACGATAAATCAGTCAAGCCTAAAGGCCGTAAATTCAACTAAATACCTAGGAATTACAATTACGAACAACTTAAATTGGAAGGGACACACAGAAAATGTTGTGGGAAAGGCTAACCAAACACTACGTTTTATTGGCAGGACTCTTAGAAGTAACAGATCTACTAAGGAGACTGCCTACACTGCGCTTGTCCATCCTTTTTTAGAATACTACTGCGGGGTGTGGGATCCTGACCAGATACGACTGACGGATTACATCAAAAAAGTACAAAGAAGGGCAACATGTTTTGTATTATCGCGAAATAAGAGGGGAGATTGTCACTGAAATGATATAGGATTTGGGATGGACATCACTAGGAGTTTTTCGTTTCGGCGGAATCTTCTCACGAAATTCGTCTACATCTACATCTACATCTACATTGATACTCCGCAAGCCACCCAACGGTGTGTGGCGGAGGGCACTTTACGTGCCACTGTCATTACCTCCCTTTCCTGTTCCAGTCGCGTATGGTTCGCGGGAAGAACGACTGTCTGAAAGCCTCCGTGCGCGCTCTAATCTCTCTAATTTTACATTCGTGATCTCCTCGGGAAGTATAAGTAGGGGGAAGCAATATATTCGATACCTCATCCAGAAACGCACCCTCTCGAAACCTGGCGAGCAAGCTACACCGCGATGCAGAGCGCCTCTCTTGCAGAGTCTGCCACTTGAGTTTATTAAGCATCTCCGTAACGCTATCACGGTTACCAAATAACCCAGTGACGAAACGCGCCGCTCTTCTTTGGATCTTCTCTATCTCCTCCGTCAACCCGACCTGGTACGGATCCCACACTGATGAGCAATACTCAAGTATAGGTCGAACGAGTGTTTTGTAAGCCACCTCCTTTGTTGATGGACTACATTTTCTAAGCACTCTCCCAATGAATCTCAACCTGGTACCCGCCTTACCAACAATTAGTTTTATATGATCATTCCACTTCAAATCGTTCCGTACGCATACTCCCAGATATTTTACAGAAGTAACTGCTACCAGTGTTTGTTCCGCTATCATATAATCATACAATAAAGGATCCTTCTTTCTATGTATTCGCAATACATTACATTTGTCTATGTTAAGGGTCAGTTGCCACTCCCTGTACCAAGTGCCTATCCGCTGCAGATCTTCCTGTATTTCGCTACAATTTTCTAATGCAGCAACTTCTCTGTATACTACAGCATCATCCGCGAAAAGCCGCATGGAACTTCCGACACTATCTACTAAGTCATTTATATATATTGTGAAAAGCAATGGTCCCATAACACTCCCCTGTGGGACGCCAGAGGTTACTTTAACGTCTGTAGACGTCTCTCCATTGATAACAACATGCTGTGTTCTGTTTGCTAAAAACTCTTCAATCCAGCCACACAGCTGGTCTGATATTCCGTAGGCTCTTACTTTATCAGGCGACAGTGCGGAACTGTATCGAACGCCTTCCGGAAGTCAAGAAAAATAGCATCTACCTGGGAGCCTGTATCTAATATTTTCTGGGTCTCATGAACAAATAAGGCGAGTTGGATCTCACACGATCGCTGTTTCCGGAATCCATGTTGATTCCTACATAGTAGATTCTGGGTTTCCAGAAATGACATGATACGCGAGCAAAAAACATGTTCTAAAATTCTACAAGAGATCGACGTAAGAGATATAGGTCTATAGTTTTGCGCATCTGCTCGACGACCCTTCTTGAAGACTGGGACTATCTGTGCTCTTTTCCAATCATATGGAACCCCCCGTTCCTCTAGAGACTTGCGGTACACGGCTGTTAGAAGGGGGGCAAGTTCTTTCGCGTACTCTGTGTAGAATCGAATTGGTATCCCGTCAGGTCCAGTGGACTTTCCTCTATTGAGTGATTCCAGTTGCTTTTCTATTCCTTGGACACTTATTTCGATGTCAGCCATTTTTTCGTTTGTGCGAGGATTTAGAGAAGGAACTGCAGTGCGGTCTTCCTCTGTGAAACAGCTTTGGAAAAAGGTGTTTAGTATTTCAGCTTTACGCGTGTCATCCTCTGTTTCAATGCCATCATCATCCCGTAGTGTCTGGATATGCTGTTTCGAGCCACTTACTGATTTAACGTAAGACCAGAACTTCCTAGGATTTTCTGTCAAGTCGGTACATAGAATTTTACTTTCGAATTCAATGAACGCTTCACGCATAGCCCTCCTTACGCTAACTTTGACATCGTTTAGCTTCAGTTTGTCTGAGAGGTTTTGGCTGCGTTTAAACTTGGAGTGGAGCTCTCTTTGCTTTCGCAGTAGTTTCCTAACTTTGTTGTTGTACCACGGTGGGTTTTTCCCGTCCCTCACTGTTTTACTCGGCACGTACCTGTCTAAAACGCATTTTACGATTGCCTTGAACTTTTTCCATAAACACTCAACATTGTCAGTGTCGGAACAGAAATTTTCGTTTTGATCTGTTAGGTAGTCTGAAATCTGCCTTCTATTACTCTTGCTAAACAGATAAACCTTCCTCCCCTTTTTTATATTCCTATTAACTTCCATATTCAGGGATGCTGCAACGGCCTTATGATCACTGATTCCCTGTTCTGTACATACAGATTCGAAAAGTTCGGGTCTGTTTGTTATCAGTAGGTCCAAGATGTTATCTCCACGAGTCGGTTCTCTGTTTAATTGCTCGAGGTAATTTTCGGATAGTGCACTCAGTATAATGTCACTCGATGCTCTGTCCCTACCACCCGTCCTAAACATCTGAGTGTCCCAGTCTATATCTGGTAAATTGAAATCTCCACCTAAGACTATAACATGCTGAGAAAATTTATGTGAAATGTATTCCAAATTTTCTCTCAGTTGTTCTGCCACTAATGCTGCTGAGTCGGGAGGTCGGTAAAAGGAGCCAATTATTAACCTAGTTCGGTTGTTTAGTGTAACCTCCACCCATAATAATTCACAGGAACTATCCACTTCTACTTCACTACAGGATAAACTACTACTAACAGCGATGAACACTCCACCACCGGTTGCATGCAATCTATCCTTTCTAAACACCGTGTGTACCTTTGTAAAAATTTCGGCAGAATTTATCTCTGGCTTAAGCCAGCTTTCTGTACCTATAACGATTTCAGCTTCGGTGCTTTCTATCAGCGCTTGAAGTTCCGGTACTTTACCAACGCAGCTTCGACAGTTGACAATTTCAATACCGATTGCTGCTTGGTCCCCGCATGTCCTGACTTTGCCCCGCACCCGTTGAGGCTGTTGCCCTTTCTGTACTTGCCCAAGGCCATCTAACCTAAAAAACCGCCCAGCCCACGCCACACAACCCCTGCTACCCGTGTAGCCGCTTGTTGCGTGTAGTGGACTCCTGACCTATCCAGCGGAACCCGAAACCCCACCACCCTATGGCGCAAGTCGAGGAATCTGCAGCCCACACGGTCGCAGAACCGTCTCAGCCTCTGATTCAGACCCTCCACTCGGCTCTGTACCAAAGTTCCGCAGTCAGTCCTGTCGACGATGCTGCAGATGGTGAGCTCTGCTTTCATCCCGCTAGCGAGACTGGCAGTCTTCACCAAATCAGATAGCCGCCGGAAGCCAGAGAGGATTTCCTCCGATCCATAGCGACACACATCATTGGTGCCGACATGAGCGACCACCTGCAGATGGGTGCACCCTATACCCTTCATGGCATCCGGAAGGACCCTTTCCACATCTGGAATGACTCCCCCCGGTATGCACACGGAGTGCACATTGGTTTTCTTCCCCTCTCTTGCTGCCATTTCCCTAAGGGGCCCCATTACGCGCCTGACGTTGGAGCTCCCAACTACCAGTAAGCCCACCCTCTGCGACTGCCCGGATCTTGCAGACTGAGGGGCAACCTCTGGAACAGGACAAGCAGCCATGTCAGGCCGAAGATCAGTATCACCCTGAGACAGAGCCTGAAACCGGTTCGTCAGACAAACTGGAGAGGCTTTCCGTTCAGCCCTCCGGAATGTCTTTCGCCCCCTGCCACACCTTGAAACGACCTCCCACTCTACCACAGGTGAGGGATCAGCCTCAATGCGGGCAGTATCCCGGGCAACCACAGTCGTAGTCCGATCAGGGGATGCGTGGGACGAGCTGGCCGTCCCCGACAAACCCCCATCCCGACCCCCACAGTGATGCCCATTGGCAACAGCCTCAAGCTGTGTGACCGAAGCCAACACTGCCTGAAGCTGGGAGCGAAGGGATGCCAACTCAGCCTGCATCCGAACACAGCAGTTGCAGTCCCTATCCATGCTAAAAACTGTTTTGCTAAGAACGTCTGAACTAATCTACAGAGAGCGCAAACAAATCGACAAAATTTAAACGGTTATTAAAATACAAGATTGCCTAGTAAATGCAGTAATGCTGCTACTTGCGCACTGCTGACACTGCTCGGCGGCGGAAGGAGACTAAGCGAAATTACACTATTCAGGTACTAAAACACGATGCTACACTCTCAAATACTATAATACGCCCGAAATTTATGAATTAAACAATGCAAGAACCAAAAACACGCAAAGAAATTAAGAGTTAAACTATGTAACAAATGAGTGAGCTAGGAGTATACGACTTGCTGCTCAGCTGCTTATCCAACGGCGGCAGGGAGCACACTCACCAACTTTCCCCTCCGAATACGAAAATATTTTGTCGACACTGACCTACATAGCAAGAAACGATCACCATGAAAAAATAAAGGAAAGATATAGGTGTTCATTCTTTCCGCGCGCTTTACGAGATTGGAATAATAGAGAATTGTGAAGGTGGTTCGATGAACCTCCTGCCAGGCACTTATATGTGATCTGCAGAGTATCCATGTAGATGTAGCATTGTCTGTGTTCTACACAAATACTAATCGGGCAGCAACGACAGTAATTTATGTCTTATCAGTAACTGCCTGGGAGAAACATCAGTCTGAATTCACTTTCTTGACTTTCCAGGAAACGGTCAACGGAGTTACCTGGTTTCATTGGGACGTGCAGGTCCAGTTTCACATACCCTCGCTTCTGAATTCTCCGGGACACAAGGCACACCCCGTTAACAGCCTATTACTCCAACTCCGAGTGTCTAGTAATGATCTTCACCTTGCGACTTTCGCAAATCATGTTACCGGACAGTGTTCTGACGTAACTGATCGACAACGCATCTTCAGTTTTCTGCATACAAATGTGCCGTATCCAACAGTATCAACGGCCTCTGGGAGAAAGCTTTCGCGTGACCGAAGCAATACGAAAATACCATCCGTAATGACCTTAGTATTAATACGGTATTCTGACAATGCTTCATTTCGTTTCGACTTACATTTCCGCTACAATCATGATTAATCATACATTACTAAACCCTCGTAAACCCTCGTAAAGTATACGACTGCAGTAGGGTATAAAACAGGATATAGTGCGCTTAATTTGATATTTAACGCACCAATGGAGATTTAATAATTATAGTTAACTAATGCATTAGCTATAATTTATGATCGCTCTGAACAATGCTCTTTACGATCTCGTTTATCAAACCACTTCCGAACAGCTTTAACTTACGCCTCCGGGCAGGAACTGACTTAATGATATTTATTAAAAAAACATCCGTCCTTACAGTAAACTAGCAGAAGTGTGGTTGTAACATGTTCACGTATCTCGAGTACTTACACTTTCAGTCCGTTAAAGACAGAAACATTGCGTTACCCATCAACTGGAACCAGCTATCACTAAATGTTATGCGTAGCTTTCAACAGCGATTGTGTTATAAAAGTCGTCTGTGTGTTCAAAAGTGAAGGACGACATCGAGGTCGTTAGAAATTTATTGCTAGCTCAATTAGACAACAACAGAAAGTTAATTGGCCATGGTATTGCTGAAAAAACCGTCGCGACATTCTTCAGTTATTTACGGAACCTATGGAAAGCGTAAATGAAGTTAGCTAGACGCCTATTTGAAACCTGTCTGCACCGTTTAGTAATCCAGCGTTTTAACCACTGTCTCACCGCGACAGGTATCCGCTTCTGTTCATAATACTCGTTGAATATCTACGTCTGTATGCTACAATTTCTTTTTTAATGGAACCAACAGCTTTTGCATCAAAAGCAGATGACTATCGAGTGCAGTGAAACGCAAACCGCGAATGCTTTCCACTGAGATTTAAGTGTCAGGTGATGTACGTAACATACTACAATTAATTTTGGTTTTTGGAGAGAATGTTTTAATTCCCTTATCAAAATACGTTGTCTTACACGTGATAAAAAAGTTTCTTCGAAAGTGTGTAGCGACGACTGACGATTGCCATGGTGTCCACTACATGCAACAGAAAAACGTTTGCAGCTTCTCTTCCTGTATCTCAGCAGTACGAATCTTTTTTATTAATCCCATTTGCTTTGCGAATATTATCTCTTTCACGATCGAGTGTTAGTGTTTGCGGTGTCTTGCGCAGAAAGAGACCTCACAAAATAAATTGGATGGTAGAAAACTTTTACCATATAGTTTGCAATAGCAATGATACAATGTAAATCGGATCAGTCTAAGTTGAGAGTCAATGTGAATCTGCTGTAATTACTTGGGAATATTTACATATTACATACAAAACAAGCAGAAGTAACAGTCAACAGGGAAGAGCACATACTAGAGCTTAGGTAGGCTCCTACTGTCAATACATTCTTCTCTTATCAGCTGCAAGAGCTGCCGATAGTGACGCATGAAACCGAAATTGTGGGACGCGGCTGGGCGGCAATAAATAACATCGCCAACTGCAATGGAGCGCAGTGCGCTCTCCGCTATCTTCCGGACACGTCCCGTCGCGATCACGCGCTCAACACATGCCGCACTGTTTCTG
This sequence comes from Schistocerca americana, assembly GCF_021461395.2. Classification (NCBI taxonomy): domain Eukaryota; kingdom Metazoa; phylum Arthropoda; class Insecta; order Orthoptera; family Acrididae; genus Schistocerca; species Schistocerca americana. Next base: position 677,432,505 of record NC_060119.1, read on the forward strand.
CGGAGTCTGTTAGTATATCCCTAATTGTCCTGGACAGGTACTCTGTGTCAGTGGATGAACTTCGTCCGCAACACTACAAAAATGCATTACGCACAACACACAAATAATTTAACTGTTGCAGTTAACCTGTGCTGACAGCTAACGGCCATGACTTGTGTTTCTGAAGGGTTAATTACTTACAGAAAAGCAATATCGACGACACCAACCTCTTCCTCTCGTGAAGTAGGTCTACAATCTTTTCTCAGATGAACCATGTTTCCATGGAATATAAATCTACACTGAAGCGCTAAAGAAACTGGTATATACATGCGTATTCAATTACAGAGATGTGTAAACAGGCAGAATATGGCGCTGCTGTCGGCAACGCCTGTACAAGCTAAGTGTCTAGCGCAGTTGTTGGATCGGTTACTGCTGCTACACTGCCAGGTATCAAGATTTAAGTGAGTTTGATTGGTTGGTTTGTGGGATTAAAGGGACCAGACTGCAACGGTCATCGGTCCCTTGTTCCACAACCTAAAAACTACCACACACAGTAAAAAACGGAGAATAGAGACAACAGACAACACAGGACAAGAAAAACTCAAAGAACAGACATAACAAATTAAAATCACACGGAGTGTGGCAGTGGTTGGCCGACCATAGAATAAAAAGGGAAAAGCCAACCACCGAGAACACATCAAAAACTCAGTTTAAAACCGTAGGCCAAAGGCCAGAATCAACACAAAACAATAAAATAAAACAAACACTCATATTAAATGATATAAACCCACTGCCCGAATAAAACCTAGAACTAAGCCAGCCATAGCAGGGTCATCAGTTAAAAGGGCAGGGAGCGTATCAGGCAGCGCGAATGTCCGCCTGGCCACAGCTAAAAGGGGGCAGGCCAACAAAATGTGAGCCACTGTCAAAGCCGCCCCGCAGCGACACAGAGGAGGGTCCTCCCGACGCAGTAAGTAACTGTGTGTCAGCCGGGAGTGGCCAATGCGGAGCCGACAAAGGACGACTGAGTCCCTGCGGTTGGCTCGCATGGACGACCGCCACACAGTCGTCGTCTCCTTAATGGCACGGAGTTTATTGGGCGTGATCCGATTGCGCCATTCAGCGTCCCAAAGCGCAAAAACTTTTCGGCGGAGGACCGCTCGCAAATCAGTCTCTGGGAGGCCAACATCCAGAGATGGTTGCCTGGTAGCCTCTTTCGCCAGGCGGTGAACATGTTCATTGCCCGGGATACCGACATGACCGGGGGTCCACACAAAGACCACAGAGCGGCCGCAACGGGCAAGAGTATGCAGAGACTCCTGGATAGCCATCACCAGACGAGAACGAGGGAAATACTGGTCGAGAGAGCTCGTAAACCGCTCAGGGAATCGCTACAGATCACGAAGGACTCACCTGAGCAGGAGCGCATATACTCTAGGGCTCGAAAGATGGCGACCGGCTCAGCAGTGTAAACGCTGCAGCCAGCCGGCAAGGAACGTTGTTCGGAATGGTCCCCTAGAGTTAGCGCATAACCGACACGACCAGCAACCGTCGAACCGTCAGTGTAAACAACGTCAGAGCCCTGATACGTGGCCAGGATGGAATAAAAACGGCGGCGGAAGGCCTCTGGAGGAACTGAGTCCTTCGGGCCCTGTGCCAAGTCGAGCCGAAGGCAAGCGCGAGGAACACACCATGGGCGTGTACGCAAAGTGGCCCGAAAAGGAGGTGGAACAGTGAAAACCCTAAGCCCGGAGAGAAGCTCGTTGACGCGGACCGCGATCGTATAACCTGACCGGGGCCGACGTTGTGGCAGATGGACGACCGATCGCGGGAACAGGAGACAATAGTTTGGATGCCCGGGCAAGCTAAAAACATGAGCAGCATAAGCGGCCAGTAAATTTTGGCGCCTGAACCGCAATGGAGGGACACCTGCCTCCGCACGTATGCTGTCCACTGGGCTGGTCCGGAAAGCACTAGTGGCAAGGCGTATTCCGCTGTGTAGGATTGGGTCCAGTACCCGCAGCGCAGATGGGGATGCTGAGCCATAAGCCAGGCTCCCACAATCCAGACGAGACTGGATTAACGCCTGGTAGAGCCGTAACAGGGTAGATCGGTCGGCGCCCCAGCGGGTGTGGCTCACGCACCTCAGAGCATTTAGATGCCGCCAACACGCCTGTTTAATCTGCCGAATATGAGGCAACCAAGTCAGCCGGGCATAAAAAACTACACCCAAAAACCTGTGGGTCTCCACCACAGCAAGGAGTTCGTCGGCAAGATAAAGCCGCGGCTCAGGATGGACTGTTCGGCGCCGGCAGAAATGCATAACGTGGGTCTTGGCAGCCGAAAACTGAAAACCATGCGCTACAGCCCAAGACCGCGCCTTGCGGATAGCGCCCTGTACCTGACGTTCAACAGCTGCAATGCCAGTAGAGCGGTAGTAAAGGCAGAAGTCGTCAGCATACAGGGAAGCGGAGACAGAATTTCCCACCGCCGCAGCGAGCCCGTTTATTGCAGACACTGAGGACAGATCCCTGTGGTACCCCGTTCTCCTGGACTCGGGAGGAACTATGGGAGGCCGCGACTTGCACGCGGAAGGTACGATACGACAGAAAATTTCGGATAAAGATCGGCAGAGGGCCCCGAAGACCCCATCCATGAAGCGTAGAAAGTATGTGATGACGTCATGTCGTATCGTACGCCTTCCGCATGTCGAAAAAGACAGCGACCAGGTGCTGACGGCGGGCAAAGGCAGTACGGATGGCCGACTCCAGACTCACCAGATTGTCGGTGGCGGAGCGGCCCTTACGGAACCCACCCTGAGACGAAGCCAGAAAGCCCCGAGACTCCAGTACCCAATTCAAGCGCCGGCCCACCATCCGTTCGAGAAGCTTGCAAAGAACGTTGGTGAGGCTAATCGGGCGGTAGCTGTCCACCTCCAAAGGGCTCTTGCCCGGTTTCAAAACGGGGATGACAATGCTTTCCCGCCACTGCGACGGAAACTCACCCTCGACCCAGAGACGGTTGTGAAGGTCGAGGAGGCGTCGCTTGCAGTCCACTGAAAGGTGTTTCAGCATCTGACAGTGGATGCGATCTGGCCCAGGAGCGGTATCAGGGCGAGCGGCAAGGGCACTGTGAAATTCCCACTCACTGAATGGAGCATTGTAGGATTCAGAATGGTGGGTCCGAAAAGAAAGGCTCCGACGGTCCATCCGCTCTTTAATGGAGCGGAAGGCCATGGGGTAATTGGAAGAAGCGGAACTCAGAGCAAAATGCTCTGCCAAGCGGTTGGCAATTTCGTCGGAGTCTGTACAAAGTGCTCCATTCAGTGAGAGCGCAGGGACGCTGACAGGGGTCCGATAGCCACAGAGGCATCGGATCTTGGCCCAGACCTGCGATGGAGAGACATGGAGGCCAATGGTGGACACATACCGCTCCCAGCACTCCTGCTTGCTTTGGCGGATAAGGCGGCGGGCCCGCGCACGCAGACGTTTGAAGGTAATGAGGTGTTCAATGCAGGGATGTCGCTTGTGACGCAGGAGCGCCCGCCGGCGATCTTTAATCGCTTCAGCGATCTCAGGCGACCACCAAGGCACAGTCCGCCGCCGAGGGGACCCAGAAGAACTGGGAATGGAAGATTCGGCGGCAGTAACGATGCCCGTGGTGACCGACTGAACCACCGCATCAATGCCATCATTAGAGAGAGGCTCAATAGCGGCAATGGAGGAAAACAAGTCCCAGTCAGCCTTATTCATTGCCCACCTGCAAGGGCGCCCAGAAGACTGACGCTGTGGCAGTGACAGAAAGATCGGAAAGTGGTCACTACCACACAGGTCGTCATGCACTCTCCATTGGACAGATGGTAAGAGGCTAGGGCTGCAGATCGAAAGGTCAATGGCGGAGTACGTGCCATGCGCCACACTGAAGTGTGTGAAGGAACCATCATTTAACAGCGAAAGATCGAGCTGTGCCAATAAATGCTCAATGGTGGCGCCTCGACCTGTCGCCACTGACCCACCCCATAGAGGGTTATGGGCGTTGAAGTCGCCCAGTAATAAGAAAGGTGGCGGCAATTGGGCTATCAGCGCAGCCAGGACATGCTGCGCGACATCACCATCCGGTGGAAGGTAAAGACTCCAGACGGTAACAGCCTGTGGCGTCCACACCCGAACAGCGACAGCCTCTAAAGCTGTTTGTAGAGGGATAGACTCGCTGTGAAGAGAGTTAAGGACATATATGCAGACGCCACCAGACACCCTTTCATAAGCTGCCCGGTTCTTATAATAACCCCGATAGCCACGGAGGGCAGGGGTTCGCACTGCTGGAAACCAAGTTTCCTGAAGAGCAATGCAGAAGAAAGGGTGAAGGCTGATAAACTGTCGGAGCTCAGCTAGATGGTGGAAGAAACCGCTGCAGTTCCACTGGAGGATGGAATTGTTCATGGCTGAGAAAGGCGTAACGGGACTGGGAAGGCAGATTACGCCCCTGGATCACCTGCTGCCTCCGATGGAGCACCCGTGCAAGTGCTATCCATTGCGTCTGAGGGACCGGCGAGATCGAGGTCCTCAGCGGACGCAAGAATCTCCACCGCATCCTCAGACGCAGAGCTTGTAGGTAGCGGTGGAGTAGTTGCCACTGCAGGTATCTTGGTCTTACGGGTCTTCAATGTCGTTTTCTCTCGCTGTTCCTTTGGTTGTCGTTGTTGAGAGGGCTTATTGGAGTCAGTCTCCGGGACCGAAGATGATCGCGAAGCTCGACGACCAGCGGCCTGTGGCTTCTTCAGCCACTGGTTGGTGTCTGCTGTGCCGCTGGTAGGAACATGGGGAGTGACCCAAGGGATCCCTTCCGAGCAAGAGAAGCTGAAGAAGACTTACGCTTCTCACGGTGGTGTAGTGGGTGCTGCTCCCGAGGTAGATGGTGTGGGAGCAACAGCGAGAGAAGGGGCCCCCATCGTCAAGGGGGCAGGTGAGGTCCTCTGACTCTGAGAGCTGACTGTTTGTGGTGCAGCTAAAGGAGCTGGAGCAGGAGTGACAGTTGAGGCATAAGATGCCATCATGCGCACGGGACGTAGCCGTTCAAATTTCCGCTTAGCTTCAGTGTAAGTCAGTCGGTCCAGGGTCTTATATTCCATGATTTTGCGTTCTTTCTGTAGGATCCTGCAGTCTGGCGAGCAAGGTGAATGAGGCTCTCCACAGTTGGCACAGATGGGAGGCGGAGAACATGGAGTATCGGGATGAGATGGGCGTCCGCAATCTCGACATGTGAGACTGGAAGTGCAGCGGGAAAACATATGGCCGAACTTCCAGCACTTAAAGCACCGCATCGGGGGAGGGATATAGGGCTTGACGTCACATCGGTAGACCATCACCTTCACCTTCTCCGGTAATGTATCACCCTCGAAGGCCAAGATGAAGGCACCGGTAGCAACCTGATTGTCCCTCGGACCCCGATGAACGCGCCGGACAAAATGAACACCTCTACGCTCTAAGTTGGCGCACAGCTCGTCATCAGACTGCAAAAGTAGGTCCCTATGGAAAATAACACCCTGGACCATATTTAAACTCTTATGTGGTGTGATGGTAACGTGAACATCCCCCAACTTGTCACAAGCAAGTAACCTGCGTGACTGGGCGGACGATGCCGTTTTTATCAAAACTGCCACAGAGCGCATTTTGGACAAGCCCTCCACCTCCCCAAACTTGTCCTCTAAATGCTCTACAAAGAACTGAGGCTTCACGGAGACAAAGGATTCCCCATCAGCTCTGGTACAGACGAGATACCGGGGCGAATACGTGTCACTATCATTCATTGCCTTTCGTCCTCCCATGGTGTGGCCAGGGATGGGAACGATTTGGGGTCATAAACATTACCTTTAAAATGAGCCCTCGAACGCTTAGAGACTGCTGGTGGCTGGCCACCAGCAAGAGATGGTGTGCCACGCTTCATTGCGTGTCGTCCACCCTGATGCCACCTACTCCGACTAAGGGCCCTCCCCATGGGCGCCACCCAGCCACAGCAAGGGCCACCTGGCAGGATGGCCATTGCCGGGAGTCCTGATGCTCCAGGGAGATGGGCATCTACTCCTTGGCATACATGGGGAGTAAACGGCGCAGGCATCAGTAGAGCGATCCCTGTGTTGTCAGGGGGCTACAACCAACAGGGTACATGGCGGCCCCACCACAACGGATTGGCTACCGTGCTGGATCTTAGGTGCAAAAATGTATGAGGTCGTCGTCGCAGCGAAAAACAACACTACACAGTGCAGCGTGGAAATCGCACCCATGGACGTATCCTCGCCCAAGAGATGGAAAACGAGCTGGACACCATTGCAACGACGAGAAAGCCGGCTAAAGGTCTCAATGCACGACAGATACAGTGCACCAATTTAGAAAGATGGAGGTCAAACCCGAGAGGGGACCATCACAGAATGCCGAAACATTTGAGACTCCTTTTAGTCGCCTCTTACGACAGGCAGGAATACCGCGGGCCTATTCTAACCCTCGAACCCGCAGGGGGCAAGTGAGTTTGAATGTGGTGTTATAGTCGGAGCACGAGCGATGGGACACAGCAGCTCTGGGATAGAGACAAAGTGGGGATGTACTCGTACGACCATTTCACGAGTATACCTTGAATATAAGGAGTCCGATAAAACTTCAAATCTCCGCTATCGCTGCGGCAGAAAAAAGATCCTGCAAGAACGGGACCAACGACGGCTGAAGAGAACCGTTCAACGTGACAGGAGTGCAACCTTTCCACCAACTGCTGCAGATTTCAATTCTGGGCCATCAACAAGTGACAGCGAGTGAACCATTCAACGAAACATCATCGATATGGGCTTTCGGAGCTCGTGTACCTTTGATGACTGCACGACACAAAAGCTTTACGCTTCGCCTCTCGGCCGTCAACACCGGCATTGGACTGTTGATGACTGGAAATATGTTGCCTGGTCGAACGAGTCTCGTTTCAAATTGTTTCGAGCGGATGGACGTGTACGGGTATAGAGGCAAACCCATGACTCCATGAACCCCTCATGTCAACAGGGTACTGTTCAAGCTGGTGGAGGCTCTGTAATGATGTGGGGCGTTTGCAGTTGGAGTGATATGGGACCCCTGATTCGTCTAGATACGACTGTCAGGTGACACATAGCTAAGCATCCTCTCTGATCACCTGCATCCATTCATGTCCATCGTGCATTCCGACGGACTTGGGCAATTCCAGCAGGACAATGCGACACCCCATACGTCCAGAATCTCTACATAGTGGCTCCAGGAACATTCTTCTGAGTCTAAACTTCCGCTGGCCACCAAACTCCCCAGACACGAACATTATTGAGCATATCTGGGATGCCTTGCAACGTGCTGTTCAGAAGAGATCTCCACCTCCTCGCACTCTTACGGATTTATGGACATCCCTGCAGGATTCATAGCGTCAATTCCCTCCAGCGCTACTTCAGACATTAGTCGAGTCCATGCCACGTGGTGTAGCGGCACTTCCATGAGCTCGCGGGGGCTCTAAACGATATTAGACTGATGTACCAGTTTCTTTGGCTCTTCAGTGTATATACACACACTTCTCACACGCCCATCTTTGCGCATGGCAAGGAGGAGCAACATTAATTTTTCTGTGATGTTTACTTCGCAAGTAAAAGGTAGGAAAAAACTCTTTGCAAGGATCACGCGCAATATTTTATTATTCCCATAGTTCTCGTGTTAAAACGTACGCAGTTTAATCAATTACAGATCCCAGCCAAACCATGGTCCATAAAACTACGTCGCGCAGTAAGCGTGTTAAGTTTTCAGTAACGTCCAACGTAAAAAGATGAAGTATCTGCAAACCATTCCGACACAGATTCAAAAACGCTCTCGCGACCGACTAGAAAACCCTGTGATAAAACGCGCTGCTCTTCTTTGTGTCTTGTCTGTGTCTTCTATTAATCCAAACTGCTGCGCAATACTCAAGAATCAATCGAACAAGTGTTTTGCATCTCACCTCCTTCGTGGATGGATTACATGATCTCAGATTCCTCCTATGGATCTTAGCCCAGCATGTTTTTCCTACAATTCGTTTTATGTCGTCATTCCACATTTAGATTGCTCCGGGGGCTACTCCTAGTTATTTCACGGTGGTTAGTATTTCTACTTATTTGTCATCCACTGTGTTATCGAACAATAGTAAAATTCTTCGCTTATTAATATGTAATATGGTACATTTACTTTCGTTCAGGACAAACTGCCAGTCTCTGCCTAATTTATCATTCCTCCGGTTCTTTTTTTTTCCTGCAGTTAGTTACAGTATTTTGTCGTTGCTACTTATCAGTGACTAACTCGTGGAGCTTCCAATGTTATACACCAGATCATTTAAATTAATTGTAAACATTAACGGTCCTATCACACTTCTTTGGGGTTGTACTGAAATTACCTGTAAATCTGTCTATTTTGTTCTGTTAAGAGCGACGTGATGAATTCTCTGGTCGTCACTCGATAGGTCCATATTTCTTCACTAAACGGCAGTGCGAGACGGTGTTAATGCCTTCCTGAAGTCTAGGAACATGGCATCTCATGCAGGAACAGTGGGGATCTCACGGAGGAACAGAACGAGTTGATCTTCCCATGATCTATGTTTGTGGAGTACAATTCTTCCTCCAAATAATAATAGTTTCTTGCGGCTCAGCGGCTAGGTGGAAGTCTTTCAATTAGACGCCACTTCGGCGACTTTAATGTCCCTAACCTAATACAGTAATCCTACCGCGGGAAGGTGCGGAATCCAAACCACAAGTTGTTCCTAGCGACTCCTCACATCACTGAGACGTGAAGGCTGAGTTAAAACGCACACTGGAAAATTAAAGGTCTGACTGGGATTCGATCTCTCAACCTTTTGGTTTCCTATCAAGCGCTTTAACACTAGACCACCAGATCCGACTCCTCTTCCAAACTCGTCGTAATCGTGAATACAACATCAGCGTTAGACACTTCTTGAATACGGGAATGACCTGCGCGTTTTTCCGGCCATTAGGTCCCCTTCGTTGCTCCAGCGTCCTAAGATAAACTGCTGCTAGAAAGTGAATACGTTCTTTCCCATAATCTCTGAAGAATGTTAAAGGTATCACTGGGTCTCAATATCCGCCGTTTCGTGGATCGTGGTGCGATTGAAAGGAGGAACCGTGGTGAAACGGTTTCTGTGTTTTGGCGTTCTCTGTACCATTTTACGTAATCAAGCACCAAATATCGATTGTCACCTACTGTCGTTGAGCATATCATCTATCTGTTGACAACAATGCAGGCGCTGCGTCTACTGCTCCTGGCATGGCATAAACAGTTACCAAACTTTCCTCACTTGGCCACGCTGATGTAAAATCATAGGGAACGGCAGCATATTCGAGGTTATTCTGAATGTGGTTCTTGATGTGACGGGCATTCTCTTTAACCATTCTGATTAGGAAACCTTTTCTTCGGCAGCAGCTGTAACTACCTATAAATCTATTTTCAGCTCCAACATAATTTCTTTCATATCTGTATTCGTGGAGCCATGAAGAATTGTATCGATGAATAGAGACTAATTCCCACACGCCAACGAAAATCCCTTTAGACACGGGATGTACACACAGACTCACATTCAAATAGTGAATAAATATCGCATGAAAATGTACCCGTTTCCTAAACATGGCCGATGGTGACTGAATTCGGTGCAGAATATAACGGAAGCCATTTCGCTCATTTTAATAATGACACTGCTGAAAGCTGGAGTAATAAATCACACTGAATGCTGTTCTCGCCGGTCTTCTTTTGAAATGTTACAGTGGATCAGTACAGATTAATCCCAAAAATTTTCAGAGTGACCCTTGTACACATGAAAGGGTTAGAAAGAGAAACACTGCAATTAACTGGTAAGTTTTATACTAGTTTACTTCTCAAAAACATGTTTGAACAAAATATGGAGAGGGTGATTTGTGCGGCTCATGGAGCCTTTTTTCCCTCCCAGAAATACAAATGACTGACTGTGAACATGAATCTTCTAAGTTATATTAAGAGGTTTGTCGGGTGAGCGAAGCATGAGCCATTTATGTTAGGCTGGTTTCCAGGGAGCGGCTGACGCAACGGAAAGAATATAGAACGGTAGTCCGAGGGTTGTGTGGTCGAGAACTTATGTGGCAACTTTTTTATTTTCAATTTTTCCTACACTGTTAACAAATCAAACTACTGCTAAGTACATTGTATTCATCAATATTTTCATGAAAGGTGTCAAAAGGAAAGGCAAAGATAGGTTCGAGATTGTAAATAAAGGCTTGTACTTACAGCTTTCACGAGTACTCTGCAAATAATATTTCAAGAAGGGATTGTAATTAAACCGTAAAAGACTTCGTATTCCGTTAGTTTCACTTTGTCCTTGGAGAAGACTATATCAAAATACATTCCATTGTACATCATCAGCTATCCTTCCCAATATTTGCAAAATTATGCGTTATGCGTGGTTTTATACCAAACTACGCAATGAGAAAGGACATTTTTATGAATGTAAACCACGTTTCTATAGGAACTTTAAAACAATGTAATTGTAAAAATGCTGTGTTTATGACGTGTGCAAAATGTCGGGAAAATTACTGCTTCCCTATTTTTACGATGAATGCACGTATAAATCACCAACTGTAAAATAATAAAAGTAATTTCATAATCTCCCGGATTCGATTCCCGGAGGGGTCAGGGATTTTCTCTGCCTCGTGATGACTGGGTGTTGTGTGATGTCCCTAGGTTAGTTAGGTTTAAGTAGTTCTAAGTTCTAGGGACTGATGACCATAGATGTTAAGTCCCATAGTGCTCAGAGCCGTTTGAACCAATTTCATAATCGAAGTTCTCGTTTACGCGTTACAACCAGGAAATTTATTTGCCATTTCAACTTTTCCTTTGCCTTCCGTTTTCATGTATTTTATGAACATATTAATAAATGCATGTACATTATAACGGTTTATTTCTAAAGTGCGTGATGTAAAAAATGAAAAGAAAGAAGTATCCGCATAAGGACTCAATCGCACGACCCTCGGATTACCATTCTGTAGCCTTTCCGCTGCGCCAACCGCTCCCTGGAAACTATGTAAACAAAAGTGGCTCATGTCTCGCCTGACCCGTGCAAAAAATACAATTTTTTTCCCAAACGTTTGGTCATCTCGAGCTGCTGCTCCTGTCACTTTCATTTCTGGCCAAGCCCTGCATGTACCGCAAATTTGGACGAAATAGGTGGTGACGAGCAAGCGCCGTCTCCTTGTTAGACCAGTTCTGAGAGCAAAACTTTTAGGACAATGACGGTAACTCTAAGTTCACCAAAGAGCGCAGTGCTGAAATCACTAATGTTGAACATCAGTTAAAATTACTGTCATACGTTTGCGTGTGAATGTTAGCAGACATACTTAGTAATGGTTTGTAGTGAACTATGCTTCCGTTCAAGACTGCATGGAGCTCTTTTGAGACGTTACAAGAACCGACTACAACATACGTATAATGAAGCTGACCAATATCAACCTAGATATACAGCAGCAACTTTCAGAAGTTCATCAATGCAGTCACTCATTTCGTATGACAGCGTGTATCTTTAAAGAGAAACGGCGGACAGGTGAAGATGATACGCGTCGAAAGCGAAAGCTTTGCTGATCTCTACCATGACCCTCCCACCACCAAGGAAAGCACTGAATTTTAGCTCTAGTTATTTAACATAACAGTAGACTTTATAGTCTTATAAAACAAGCATACAAAACAAACTGAGAGCAAGATGGAAAACACACGTACTCTGTAACAATGATAAAGATTTTTGTCAAAGCATTTCATTTGAAAGTAAAATAATATAGCATTTTACAAAACTGGTAAGTAACTGCAGGATTTAGATACCGCGACTTAAACGTGAAGCAGCAGCTGTTAACGAACGCACTCAAGGATTAGTTACAGCACAGATAAGGTTATCCTGCACAGTATACTCTAACAGATAAGAGGTCAAAGAACGATAAACCACAGATATCGTTGCGCAGCTGATCAACTCATGAACACAAACGTACAGCGGCTGCGTCAGCAACCATTGTAAACGGGTCTACTGAAAAAGAGGAACGACGTCGATGATAAGAGAAGTAATTAACTTTGTTTTATACGTGGCACTCTATCGCCGTGAGAACCACTCTATAATCCGTTTCTTCGTTCCCTGATTTTTATTCTTCTTCAAATGTTTTGTGGCACCAGCATACAGCCATTGTCTCTTGTATGCTGGAACTCCAAATATAAAGGAAGCTAGCGTTGTTTCAGATTACGCACCTCTAGTAGAAATGACTTCAAGAAGCTTGCTTTGGAAGTATGAAGACAAATGTAGCGAAGAAATCACTACAGATTTTTGAACATTGTGCTGGAGTGCTGCCACAATTAGTCTTTTAGATCATTTGTGCAACACGTAATGCTCTATGATGAGGTACTTTAAAAGCTATGAAACAATTCCTTATACTGATTGATACAAATTGCGTATTACTTACGACCTCATGTTGCAAAATTTAAATGTGCTATAGGTTCCGTCTGAGCAGAAATAGTTTCAGGGAGAAACATTTTCAACATAGCTTTGTTATCTGTCAGACGTCTGATATCGTCAGATAAATCACCAAAACTTCTGATAATGCCATTAATGCACCGTACTTAAGAGCCAAATACGATGAATACTTTGAATTGCTAACGATTACAATCAATTCCACCTTCGAATGGCTTTTTGAAGCAAAATGACACTTGATGGGAACTATATGTTATTTATAGCTCACAATTGTGCACGAAGGACGTTTCTTTGTAAAAGATCGATGAGCACTACAACATTAAAGCATAGTATACGTATTATCGAATGGGAACAGACAACATATGTGAAGTTATTGTTTCGTTTATCTACTTTACTTAAACCAGCGACTCGCCCCGGCTTACTTCATTCATTGTTTCTATTCTTCGTGTTACTTGAAATTTTATTTATAATGTATTCTTTCTGAATTTTCATCTGCCGTTTTTTGTCCATGACGCGACAAGAATTTGTGTGTTAGATGTTTGTATGACCATTAAATATTTGACGACTACGCTCCAAAACAAGGTATGTCACGTAACGAAAAATACAATTCTGACACCATTGGGCAGCCAATAGAAACAGATTATTTAGTCTTTCTTTACAGTTCAGCATTTTCAGGATTTCTAATATTACGAAAAATAAAAAAAAATAATTAAAATCACATGCACGAAGATTGCAGTCGTTCTGTTTTAAAGACAAAATAAAAGAAAATGAAACAGTTAATACCATGGTTAAAATCTTACGGCAAAGGGTTAGAAATTACATTTAAACCAATTAACGTCATAAATATAACGATCAAAACAATTTCGATGAAGACTTGAAAATAAATATTATCACACCTGACGAGATTCAAAACCACAACCCTTTGCACAGGAACGTAGACTGACCACTACGCCACAACACCTCCCTGTGTACTATTTTTTACGCTCTAGAATATTAGGCGGCATTCCGAATTTCTTTCTTCGTCGATTTCTCGCAAACGTGGGCCCACGGATGTGAATGGCTGCAGGATGTGATACCTGGGACCCAACTAACTTCACCGAACAGATGGTTTTGAAGATTCGATCCCATTCATGTGGACATCTCGATGCAGGCTGAGAAGACTCCAAAACTTGAAATTAAGTTTTTTCTTCGTGATCCGATTCCGAGAAAATAAAGGCTGTATGTTGCCCCAGGCTATGCCCAAGTTACGTGTGAAAATCCTTGAAAATTCGCTCAGTAGTTTTAAAGAGTAGTACACTATGTCTTCAAAAGTATCCAGACACCCCCCAAAACATACGTTTTTCATATTAGGTGCATTGTGCTGCCACCTACTGCCAGGTACTCCACATCAGGGACCTCAGTAGACATTAGTCATCGTGAGAGAGCAGAATTGGGCGCTCCACGGAACTCACGGACTTCGAACGTGGTCAGGTGATTGGAATTCTCGTGTACAGACATATGACACGAGTGACACCCACACTTCCAAACATCCATAGGTCCACTGTTTCCCATGTGATAGTGAAGTGGAAACTTGAAGGGACACGTACAGTACAAAAGAGTACATTGACTGACAGACAGCTGACAGTCGAGTAGGGTCGTAATGTGTAATAAGCAAACATCTATCCAGACCATCACACAGGAATTCCAAACTGCATCACTATTCACTGCAAGTACTATGACAGTTAGGCGGGAGGTGACAAAACTTGGCGGGTGCTCGTAAGCCACAGATCACGCCGGTAAATGCCAAACGACGCCTTGCTTGGTGCAAGGAGCGTAAACATTAGACGATTGAACAGTGGAAAAACGTTGTGTGGAGTCACGAATCACGGTATACAATGTGGCGATCCGATGGCAGGGTGTGGGCATGGCGAATGCCAGTGAACGTCATCTGCCACCGTGTGTAGTGCCAACAGTAAAATTCGGAGGCGGCTTGCAGCCCTTGTTTTGCGTGGCACTATCACAGCACAGGCCTACATTGATCTTTTAAACATCTTCTTGTTTCCCACTGTTGAAGAGCAATTCGGGGATGGCGATTGCATCATTCAACACGATCGAGCGCCTGTTCATAATGCACGGCCTGTGGTGGAGTGGTTACACGGCAATAACATCTCTGTAATGGACTGGCCTGCACAGAGTCCTGATATGAATGCTACAGAACACCTTCGGCATGTTTTGGAACGCCGACTTCGTGTCAGGCCTCAAAGACCGACATCGATACCTCTCCTCAGAGCAGCACTCCGTGAAGGATGGGCTGCCATTCCCCAAGAAACCTTCCAGCACCTGATCGAACGTATGCCTGCAAGAGTGGAAGCTATCATCAAGGTTAAGGGTGGGCCAACACCAGGTTTAACAAGGAAGAAAGTCATTTTCCATCAAGACAATGTACGCCCGCACACATGTGCCGTCGCCATGCCAAAATTACACGAACTAAGGTATGAATTGTTGGCACACCCGCCTTATTCACCTGATATGGCTCCGTCAGACTTCCATCTCATCCCAAAACTGAAAATTTTTCTTTATGGACGAAGATTCACTTCAAACGAAGGATTGATATCCGGAGTTGACAAGTATTCTGCAGACCTGGAGGAAACTCATTTTCGAGATGGGATCAAGACACCGGAACATCGGTGGACCAAGTGCATTAATCTACAAGGAGGCCACATTGAAAAATTAAAAAAAGTTTCAGTGATGTAAGTACTTTTTTTCTATTCCGTTCCAAGAACTTTTCAAACCACCCTCGTATTAGTATAGATGACATGAGACGAGAAAGTTCGCTAATCTAGTTGTTTGTACATATATGGAATGGTTTCTTCTAGTTAAATTCATATCTACGAAGATTCGTACAATCAAACCACCGGAGAAGAGCTTGACTAGCTTACTACCTACACTTCGTGTACTTTAATTACCAGTTGCGTTCTGTCCTCTGCTGTGCAGAACTAAGTAATCCACTTGTAGGGCATCATTTAGTAATTCTTCTATAAATAAAATTTGCTTAGGATTTGACGATACTCTCGACATGTGCAGAAAGACGTAGTTTTGCTTGTTATAAATTAAGCCGATCATCCATATGAGTCAGGAAGAACAGTAAAAGGAGGACGGAAATTTATGCAACTCCATGAACGATTTCCATCCGGGTAGACACTATCTCCAGACTACATCGTTGGTGTAACAATTTTGTGTGATATGTTGAGTCTCACGAAACTACTCCCTACGTATCAGGTGAGAAACGCGAAAAATCACCGAAATTTACTTTTAGAATGTTTCCCTACGTAGCAGTACCTGAAGAAGAGTTCTGGGTGTTTAAAGCGGATAACTGAACATTTGGTTCAGAAATATGATAATTTTCACAAACTTACAAACTTTACAATCATTTCAGCAGAATCTTTTAGGTAACTATCAATTTCAAGTCGCCAAAACTGCTAAGTTTGAAAATTCTAACCATGAACTTTTCAGTGAACAATCTTTTAACCATAGGAACTCGCACTCTGCTTGGGAACTATACATCTTGTTCAAAAATTGTATTTTATATCAGCCTCACAGTATCGAACGACAATCTTAAAAAAGAAGTACCAGGTGGTTATGACTTAAGTGCAACTACTCTTGAAGGTCCACTGTGTGCTGTAATAATCATATGGCAGCGAAACTTGGCAGTATACTAATGGAGAACCGATTTACGCTGGAAAAAAATTAGTTCCAATTGTAGCCACCAGGAGCAAATGTGGTGTTTTAAAGCATCTCGTCAGCGGCTACAGTCTCATATCGAACAAACTGTGTAAGTCGTAGTTAATAATAAAATCAACATTATGCCATTTTCACTTGTTTGACCTTCTCTGCCCATGTCCTGTTACTAAACCATTACACATGAAAACATTTCTACACATCTTTCTTGCATTCACAGTGCCATATTTGTCCCTGGTGGCCACAATGGGAACTATTTTTCCGGTGTAAATTGATTCCCCATTAACGTATTAGAAATCTACCAAGTTTGCTGTCATATTGAGACTACAGACCACACTGGACCTCTGTAAGTGCACCTTAATTGTAACCATCCGGTACTAAACACAGCATTGAATATCACACGTGACACGCCCAGCCCGCCATCTTTCGGACTTACATTCAAGGGTCTCTCTACAGTGAGCTACTCAGTACACATGCTCTAGCATCAATCACAATAATTACACATAAGAATACATGGTAAGGCATACAAGCGTTTAGTGGAAGCTTTTTTACAAGTTTAAAGTTTGATGTTGTAAAAAATTATAGTATTTTCTACATGGTACAAGGGCAGAACTATATACTTAAGTTAGGCACATCGAAGTTTTCGGCCTGTTATTAGGTCTCGACGAAGTAATTTCGTATGTATCACATTAATCTCGACTGACTGCTATTTTTCTTGGCGTTACTACGTACCATTTTCTTGTTCTAGATTTACCATACTGCTCCTGGAGCCCTATCATCCAGCTTTACTTAAGAAAATTGTGCACGTATATTTCCGTGTTTTGAGTGTGTTTAGAATTTTGTGTTGGAGACGTAAACATTTTCTAAAATCTACACTCAAGCTGGCTAGTTGGCTATAACACGACCTTCAATCAATTCCTGTGTGGGCTCTCAATTCTCTGTATGCTTAGCTAATGCTACACCCGTCGCGTTGTATGTTAGTACAAAGAAACTAAATAAATTAATGGAAAACGACAAGAATGAAAGAGAGATGTAGCGTAGAAATTTATAATCTGAACTGAATATTAAATCGCGTCTCTCTTCACTTTCAGTTCGCAGGGGGAAAAAAGACATTTTACACGTACGCAGATTCTGTATTGTATTCCCTAAAATACAGAATAAAGTTGAAATAAAACTTGCAGAAGTTGGTACGATGATTGAAATGTTAACAATATAGTCACTAGGAACAATGTTATTTGTGAATAAGCTTCTTCCACATGATTCAGTGCACTGCGCCAGAATTACAGACAGTATCAGCAGGATGGTTTGGAAAGAAAACGGGAGATACAAGAAATACGGTGCGTATGCAGTTTCATAACTTACCCAATTCCATGGGGTACAGCCACGTGTTGACGTCGAGAATGAGGTCCATCTTGAAGGACTCACTCTCGCAATGCAGGCGGCTCACTGCACAGACAAGAAAAGAACGAGAGTAAGCAACAAGTCAAAAGAACGGTTACGCCGTTTCCGGCGCTTAAAGACACTGACTGCTGACGCTAATAACATAAAAAGCTACAACCTCGAACTGCAGTTCCTTACATCACCAAATTAGCGACCAACAATCCATAAATGAATTATTTGGACAGGCGAGTGTAACGAAATCCGATCCACTGTGAAAGAAGCGGAGCGCTTAGGCCGCAAGCGCAAGGATTAGCACAACCCACGCGGCTATGGAAAGGACGAAACGAGCGGGCGAGGCAAGTCAAGTCAACTTCCCGGTTGTTTGTTGTCAGCCGCTGTTAGCAGGCGGGGAGGGGAGGGTGATGTTGCGGTCACGCTGACGTCACAGTCAGCTGACTGCGCAGCTGCCAGCGCGGCCGCCGCCGTGGCCTTCCTCGGAGAGCTACGCCGAGCAATGTTCCCCAGGTCCGGAGTTGCAGTACAACTCAGGAACATCGTTTCAAATCTGTGTCATGGAGTGTTCTCTTGTGAAAAAGACAGTTTTAAAACTACGTCACTGTTTTTCAGACTTAACCGGTCATATAGCGAATAGTGAAGCAGCTCCGTAACTGTTACCGTAAACGTATCTGAGTAATTTCAATGGTACGAGTTAACACTTCCAATACAGCCACCTGCTTGGACAGGGAGCAGATTCAGGAATTACAACGACGTTGGTGCGCCTATTACGTAAGTTACATAGCAACGAGCACTGCAATTGTAATGTCCTCCCGAGGGTCTCAGTTAATGTCTGTAGTGTATTACGTCATAAGCTGTGCGTACGTAAGGCATAAATGGTCAGCGTAGAGGCCGCGATTCGTTCTTTCCGAAAATTTGCACGTTACTATAAAGATGCTGTGAAAACAAAAACTCACTTGTACTTGTGTGCTAAGACAGATGGTAAATCAAGACACTGCGTGGTATTTAGATGTCCGTGTCTTAAGTGAAACACAACGGAAAAATACTGATGCCAGTCCCCTTTCATTTGGGGAAGATAGCAGATTAAGTCGTAGCTGCTCTAGACGAAAGAAAACGTTATATCGGTACCCAGGTTTACACCCACTAAGTACTAATGCCGAAAGTGGAAATGATTTAAAATGTTCAGCAGTATTAATTATTTCCCCTCTTCGACGAACTATCCCAGAGTGTTCATTATGAACACAGTGCTCCTTCAGTTTAAAAAGAGTAGGAAATCCATGGGCCATGGGCTTTTGTATGAAGCTTTCTTGAATAATATTCACCTTTGAAGCGAATAAGCAAAACTGCGGAAATCCAAATTAGGAAGGCTGGATAGATAATTGAATTTGGCTTCTCTAAAACAAAATCCAATGTCTTATAAGAGACCCCCATCTCCCTCTCTGGTCATTAAATATAAAGCGTGCGGTCCGATTCAGACAATGTTCGCAAAAAACTGTTGTAATTTAATTTGCATATTTGGTATCTTGTGAACAGATTCCTAATTTATCGAAGAAGCGCAAAACTGCCAAATACTGGAATTTAAAAAAAACTGAGTATATGGCTGGCAGTGACTTTTCATTTGCCGATAATCTATCTTAAAAGTGCCCTGGGTGACTGCAAACGCCTGTCAAACTAAGTTTTCTAATTATCTGTGCATCGAGCTCGAAAACATGTGATGATTCATGTAATACACAATGTGACAAAGGTTCCCGATACGCAAGAAGTGCGATTTCTCAATGGCAGCGATGATTATTATGTACGGTTTCTTCACCATTTGAAGAGAGTGGGTGGGACAGTCACTTGCCATTACAATTCAGTAACTACAAACATACACCGAAGCTGCCATGACAAACTCATTTGGTACCTCTTACAAGAAAGCCAAATAGAACATTAAAAAATCTACGAGGAAATTCTTATTTAATTCGCTAATTCTGAACAATAGCCACTGCACTTAATACATTTCTTTCTCGTTCCAATGGCTTCTGGCGTCCGCATGATCAACCCCACGTGCCTCAAGGAGATCTTCATTTGTGGGAAGAAGCTGACGTTTCATGACAACTTTAAGTGACACGTGACAATATTAATGACGTAGCGCGGGTGTTCAAGAACTTGGAGGCAGACTGCTGAAAAGTCTTTACAAACTTTTAGCCGGAGTACTGGGGCGCTGTAAGATGGAAGAATAAGTTTCCGATTTTCAAAGTTGGTCCGACAGTATCATGGCCCTAACTCAGGAATTCTTCGGCATACGACTTCCCAGTGAGGGTTTTTTTGTAGGCTGCGTGCCACCCATTTCAAGACACTCGGTAAGATAAACGACATAGGCACCACTCTCTCCTTTGTTACAAATCGGATTTCCATCCGGCGGGTCAAGTGCTCTCAGTTTCAACAACACACTATCCCTTCTGCAATTTGGTTGGAAATTCTGGATATGATATGACATCCGTCTCGTATGTATCCTATAACAATGAGATGCAAACACCGAAAGGTCCATCTCCGAATTATTGAACCGTTTCTTTGAAGCAACAGAAACGATGTGCCATCTGTTCCTCTGTCATGGACCACGGTAACTTCCTCAACTGAAAGTGTTCTTGCAGGATGGCGTAATTTAAAGGCGCAGAAAAGAGTCAGACCTCTTCCGTCTGGCTGTATGTATGTAAATCGCTCGATAAAAAGAAAAGTCAACTTGTGCAGGAAACATGCCCGAGTCTGAGACTGAAAAATACGAATTAAGTATTTCCCAAAGACACTGACTAGCGATTGTCACCCACTGAGAAAATTTTGTTGTTGAGAATACGCTCATCGCATTTCTCAGCATTACTCCAACGTCTCGTTACGCTAAAGTGGTTTAAACCTATAGAAAAACATAAGATGTCTTTACTACAGCGGAGAATTGTCTCTGGAAATAAAAGAACAGAAACAGATTGTGACGTATTCACTTGTACATTCATCCTCAACTGCGAAAATAAACAGTGAATTAAATCGACAGCAAGACTTGTGCGTCTTATGACCACTGTTCATCACAACCGCCGATTCAGGGACGCCTTTTAGCCTTATACGACTAGTGTGGAAGACAAGTAGTTGCTGCTGACGTGGCGGCAAAGGATCCCGAGGAGGTGGTTGCGAAATGAGGTGGTCTTTTTCTCCTGTTGTAAAGAGCGGAAGCAATGCCAAGGCCGCGACATGTGACCCAGCATTGGTGCCGGCGTGACAGCCGCAAAATCAGTTACACGTGACACAATTTGCAATCGCGTCGGCAACTTTTAGGCAGTTGTTCGCAACGATACAGTGAACGGTCTCAGCTTAGAAAGATCAAACATTCTCATAGTGTGCTGGGCCACGATATGAATCTATCAGCAAAATCTTCACGGAACCAACATCACGACAGTACACACATATGGCAATGAGTGGAATCGTAGCTGGATTTCCTAATTTACGAAAGAGCGTAAACTGTTTCAGTGTGGTTAACAGGTTATCTTTCTCACAGCAGGATCTAAGAATAATTTATTTTCGTAAATGAAACACGATAATCTGCTTTATAAATTTGACTAGACCGCGCTTATCGTTACCATTTTAATAAGTCATTATTATTTAAACTCGTGCTATGTACAGACAAATGACTTATGGAAAGGAAGTTAAAATTTAATGAGCCGTCCACCTAGACGTCTACTCAGTCAGATGGAAAAGGGATGGGGACTAAAATCGGTCCACACCCTAGCAATAAGCCCGTGCTCGCCTCCACGACTTTGGGAAACGTGGGTGGGCGGACGAGGATTTATAGTCCGCCCCCTTCTGACGACCTATTCAAAGCACGTAACTACTGCGCCACTTCTCTCTGTAAAGATAACATCTGAAATTTTCTTTGGCATTCCAAATGCTGCTATACAGAACAGGAAACCTGATCTTTCACATAAAGTTTATAACAAATTCATCCGTATGGGAAAATCGAAGATGCAGTGAATTTGTTGTTATCCTATGACCTGCCATGCTCTGCTACTATACAGGTTGATTACAATTAACTTTAAAAAAAAAAACCGAAGCGACGTAGATGACGCTGAGACAAGTAAGTTGATACGCGACACAAACTCGAAAAATGGATGACAACTGCTGAAAATGTGGCCAGTTGATCCTACCTTCACCGGTAGGGGGGGGGTTCTACACATCGCTCCGCTTGGATACTCTGTCTACGAAAACCTTTTGTAAAAATGATCTTTTGTAACTATGAGAAAACCTGTTTTAATTTTGTGCTTCTTTCATTTTGTCCTTTTTCGTTCAGACTTTTTTAGTAAAGAGCACGTAGGTCATTTAATGGTAGCGATGCAGTTCGGAAGCCTATACTTGTTTACTTGTGACCCAATGCAGTAGGTTTTTGTTGTATTATACTTTACAATCAACCAGCGGCCGTACCTCAATGTAAACACACAATTGTCTAAGGCAATGCAAATAAGTACTGCCTGCCAGGTGCAAGACTCAAACCCTGAGCCCCACGCGCCCTAGTCGGAGCCATAACGACTTGAATACTTGACTTGGGATGATCAGGTGCGACAGATCGATAGGCTCCACGGCTGCACGTGCAGGGAGGTACGTCATCTGGTGACGTAGATATTCAGCAATTGGTCATCCACTTTTGGGGTATTTTCCGACATTCGCGGTCCCATGCGTCTTATATCGAATTACTTGTCTCAAGTCATCTACGTCGCTTTGGTTTTTTTTTTTTTTTTTTACACATTAATAAGAATCAATGTGTATAACGATACTGGTAAGTTGGCATGATCTTCTGGCGCACTACGATATGCAGTGGCTGCACAAGTAAGAACGGCTAATGCCTCAAAGAAGGAACTTTTTCAACGACAACACAGTTTTTAGTATCCACCTACATCTACGGCTGGTCAAAGGGTATTTTTTTCCATACCTTTCATCAAGATTACTGCGCTCGGAAGGTGAAAAACATGAGTGCTTTTTTACTCGAGAGGAAGCTACAGTTACTGTATTCTATCCTTCATTCTCCACACATGTGAGCGAAATGTAGGAGATACGCTTTAGAAGCTTATTCCCCGAATTTCCTTAGCAGATCTTCTCGTTTTCCTTATGGCGTCTAAAAATACAAATTTCTCAATGTTTCAGTTTCACTCACAGACACAGGGCAAAGAAACCTGATCTCACTCCCTCCGCCCTTACTCGTATATGCTTGATATCCCTATAAGCAGAAGGATCCCACGCACTGTATAGCAGTATTCTACTGTAAGTATATGTATACAACTTTTTTAGTAGACAACTTTCAGAGTCTGAGTATTCTACTAACCAATGGATGCCTAAACTGAACTAAAGTGATGGTACCATTGACACCTCCACATCCCCAAGCATATGAATGACACGACTGATCTATTGATGACTAATTAATCTTATTGTCAAGTGTTACTATATTTTCATTTTTTGTGGAATGCATTAAGAGACAGCTGTAAATGTTTAGTCTAAGTTGACAGTGTGGGTTACCACTGTTGGATTTACACTGGCTACATTATAGGTCGTTACGCACTTCTGTTAACAGCTGGCTTCGATTAACACTTACTTTAAGCCTCTCAACAGGTATGCGCATACAGTTCTGGAGCTGTGTGCGTCTGTTTCGATGATGCTTTCGTATCAAATAGACGGTGGAGTGGGGGGGGGGGGACTCACAACCTCTTTTTGAAACCTTCAACTTCTTACTTCATACAGTTCTTCTTTCGAGCGAAGCTTAACAGTTCAAGTAGGGAAAGGATGCCGTAACCAGCGGGCAGTGAATACAGCTGTGTCCACATGCGCTGCTATACGTAACCAGTAGGCTGGACGGCTGTGAAGCCTGGAGCGGAGGGCGCCAATTTCGGCGAGGAAACACTGCTGCCAAGGCCGGCGCGGCGGCACCCGCAAAGGAACAATGACGGCGGGGATTTCCTCTGATCTCCTTCCTCGCCGACACCAACTGCGGAGAACTACTGCGCTGTACTCACTTCGCTTCAAATGAGACAGGTGTTCCATTGTCAGCAATCGGGCTTAGTACACCATATATATGTACCACGAAGGAATTATCCGATAGGGACGGAAATCGGTAGATTCTGATGTACATGTGCATACAAACGAATGAGTACAATTTCAGAAGAAATAGATGATTTATTCAAGAGAAACAGCTTCACATATTGCGCAAGGCATTAACGAACTGGTCCACCTGTGGCCCTTATGCAACAATTATTTGGCTTGGCATTGATTAGTAGAGTAATTGGATGTCCTCCTGAGGGATATCGTGCCAAATTCTGTCCAACTGGCGCGTTACATCGTTAAAATGCCGAGCTGGTTGGAGGGGCCCCGACCACAATGTTTCAAACATTCTCATTTGGGAAGAGAGCCGGCAACCTTGCTGACTAAGGCAGGGTTTGGCAAGCATGAAGACAAGAACTCTCGCGATGTGCGACCGGGGATTATTTTACTGAAAAGTAAGCCCAGAATGGCTTTTCATGAAGGGGCGCACAATATCGCTGACGTACTGCTTTGCTCTAAGGATGCTGAGGATGACAACCAAAGGGGTTCTGCTAAGATTCGATAATTCATCCTTGTGCTCACAAAATCAGCACTGGAAGATACGAGCAGGGCGAAGAGGGGTCTCTCGTCATGGAACAAAGTATCACTGTTGGGCAACAAACACTGCACCACGGGATGGACCTGACAGTCAACATGCTCACACAATACTTGGCTGTAAAGCGACCTATTAGAGTAAGCATGGGACCACAGAATATAATGATATGGCTGCTGAAATCATCACCCAAGCCCCCTGTTCCCCATTTCCACTCTCGGCAAACGTAAACTCTCAGACTGAAACAGTGTGAAAGCATGACCCATCCTATCAAATGACATTCTCCCATTGCCCCATACTCCTAGTTTTATGGCTTCCGAATCACGTTTTTCAGTTACAGGCATTTTCATCACTGATAGTGGCTTTGAAATTCTAGCTCATCCTAAAAATCCCTAATTATGATGCTCCCTTTGTGTTGTTTTTGTGCTGACAGGATTCGCGAGTGCGACATTAAGTTCTGTAGTGAATTTTGGGGCTATCGTGCTCTTATTTTCTGTCAAAATCCTCTTCATCGCCCGTCTCTCGCAATCACTCAACCCACACTTTCGTCCGCGTTGTGACTTGATTGTTGTTGTTGTTGCGGCCTTCAGTCCTGAGACTGGTTTGATGCAGCTCTCCATGCTACCCTATCCTGTGCAAACTTCTTCATCTCCCAGTACCTACTGCAGCGCACATCCTTCTGAATCTGCTTAGTGTATTCATCTCTTGGTCTACCTCTACGATTTTTACCCTTCACGCTGCCCTCCAATGCTAAATTGGTGATCCCTTGATGCTTCAGAACATGTCCTACCAACCGATCCCTTCTTCTGGTCAAGTTGTACCACAAACTCCTCCCCAGTTCTATTTAATACCACCTCATTAGTTATGTGATCTACCCACCTAATCTTCAGCATTCTTCTGCAGCACCACATTTCGAAAGCTTCTATTCTCTTCTTGTACAAACTATTTGTCGTCCATGTTCCACTTCCATACATGGCTACACTCCATACAAATACTTTCAGAAACGACTTCCTGACATTTAAATCTATACTCGATGTTAACAAATTTTTCTTCTTCAGAAACGCTTGGATAATGTTTTTCCGCTTTCCCGCTTTCCCGCTTTCCCTGTATAAATCTTGGATAAGATGTTTCTTAACACACCAAACCCGTCGGCAGCCTTCGTTACAGACGCACCATTCGAGCACCAACAATTTGCCACCGTTCCAATGCACTGAGCTCCGACGTAATGTACCCACAACTACACAGAGCGCTGTTTTGAGCACGACTGACGCTTGCAACATACTGAAGACATCGCACAGGTGCCGCTCGTTGCCAAATACAACAGCGCCACCTGCAGGTTTGGCTAGCATCTGCATTTACGTTCAAAGATGCGTTCCTGCGGTGTTTCCACATTTTTGTCCGACCCCTGTAGTTGCAAATGTTTGGTGATAATTTTGCGGACCAAGAGGAGGATTAATGTAGCTAGATGTGGAACGTTACGTCGTTTAATTCTTAGAATACAGTAGAAAGGGTTGCTGTTTGGCACGGAGTTCGACATCAAGTGATGGACACTTGCTCAGAATATTTCGGTGGCATTCAAGGTTAGACAGAACACTTCATTCTCGTGCAGTGACGCAGATGAGTGCTAAAGTGTGTGTGTGTGTGTGTGTGTGTGTGTGTGTGTGTGGGCGCGCGCAGCGCGGCGGTGCCTGACGGCCAACCCAGTGTCCGCTCGCGAGAGAGGGGGGGGGGGCACCTGTGTGCTGCTGCCACCCAGCCACAGACGAGCCGCGCCTCCGACAACACGCCGCGGCCTCTTCTCCTACCAGCCATTTCCAAGCCGTTCTGTTAGCAGGGAAATGCCCCCTGCGTTGTGGCGATAGATCCTTTTCTCAGTATGCAGCAGTGCTGCGTCCAGCTTTCGAGGGCTAATGACAGATACTGGTAGATTGGGGCTATGATAACGGTTCGTCAGTCTTGTCTGGATTACCTGAGAAATGCAAGGTTCCATGTGCCAGTAATGCTTCAGCGCATAGTTTTAATCTTCCAGGAAATTTCGAAACGGCGTACACTCTGTTGCAGAGTGATATATTCATTCTTCACTCAGTGTACTATTCACGCCTATCTCCTAAATGGAGACCCGCTCTGAAGCCAACTCTTAGTACAAGTTAGTACCTTGAATGAGACTTTCGCTCTGCAACGGAGTGTGCGCTGATATGAAACTTCCTGGCAAATTAAAATGTGTGCCGGACCGAGACTCGAACTCGGGACCTTCGCCTTTCGCGGGCAAGTGCTCTACCAACTGAGCTACCCAAGCACGACTCACGCCCCGTCCTCACAGCTTTACTTCTGCCAGTACCTCGTCTCCTACCTTCCAAACTGTGGCTAAGCCATGTCTTCGCAATATCCTTTCTTTCAGGAGTGCTAGTTCTGCAAGTTTCGCAGGAGAGCTTCTGTAAAGTTTGGAAGGTAGGAGACGAGGTACTGGCAGAAGTAAAGCTGTGAGGACGGGGCGTGAGTCGTGCTTGGGTAGCTCAGTTGGTAAAGCACTTGCCCGCGAAAGGCAAAGGTCCCGAGTTCGAGTCTCGGTCCGGCACACAGTTTTAATTTGCCAGGAAGTTTCAAGTTAGTACCTTGCTTTACCTGATGATGTCAATTTGGCTGTCGAACAGCAACCCCACTGCAAATTAGGAGATAGGTAACTATAGAAATACATGCATGTCTATATGCAACACACCATGCAATCGGACATTATACGTCCCCCCCCCCCCCCCTCTACCAAATTCAGAGAAGTGCCTGTTCACCTGCGTTGACCCGTAAGAGTTCAGAGGCATTCCCGATAGTTGGAATTCATTCTTTTATCCAGATAAGTTCATTATTCTGCACAATACTTTGATAGCAGATCCAGTTGTGACCATGACTGCTAAGGAGCCGTGAGGTACTGTCTTACAACAGGGAGAGCTGACAATTGTAGGCTAATGAACTGGATGAAATTTCGCACAGATGTCCGTCTCTGATGGAAAAATACGATGCTTGTTGGCTCTTAGCTCGACAAAGGGTGGTGTTTGATCAAGCTGGCGGTGAAGAGCCAACTCCACGGGCGAGTGGCGAGCGCAGCCTTCTCTCCAAGTTTCTGTATCAGGCCGAAAGTCTGCCACTGGACTTTGAAGGAAGAATATTTTCAAACACTAAATAATTTTTTTTCACAAAGTAATCAGCATTTCAATACAATAAAGTTTCAATCGCTTGTCATGGAAGCATTAGTGAAAATTAAAAATCGTCATTTGACGTGGCTTTTCTTTCATTTGTTCGTCGAGCAATACAACTGAATTTGAATACATAATAAACATATACTACATTCTACATCAAACGAATAGAACTATTTATAATTTTGTAAAGACAGACTATTTTTATGGAACTACATATTCCGCAATGCAAAAAACTTTCTTAAAAATCGGAAGGCCAACATGAACCCGCTTACGCACACCGAATCGGCTGGTCAATTATATCAATCCAATGGACTTAAATGACACGGGAGACGTTGCTTTTCTCAAAAATTACGGAATTTGACGGAAAGGACGAAAATAGGCGTACTTTAATTTTTTCAATGAGGGACCTGTGAGTGAAATGTCACTGAAATTTGTGCCTCAAAAATCCCCATGTCTCCTCTTTGCAGCTTCTACGGAAGACGGAAGACGTACGAGTATCTTTTTTTTTTCTGGCCTTAACCCCGTATCTTTACGTGTGCGGCATGTCAATTTTCTGTATTTGGCAATGTTAATGGTAGACGGTGCCCGGATGCCCTTCCTGCCACCCCTCCCCCACCGGTGCGAAACGGAAGTGGCACGTGGCACCAGCCCGATATTCACCAAGTCAGATGTGGGGAACCGTCTCAAAACCACGTCCAGTCTGGCCAGCACATCGCCATTCGCCGGACTGATACGATACGGGACTAGCGCGCTGCCCCGAATCTCGGAAGCGACGTGCTCACGCGTGCAGCTATGGGTGCTTAACAAATGGAAGAGTCAACTCAGATAGGCACTCGAAACTTACCATCTAAACTATGATAATTTCTCATAACAAATTTAAAAAAGTCATCCCTTTTCAGACACCCACGTAATCTTACCTGTTTTGCACATGATATGAAAAGATACTAAATCGGCAAGAGGGTCATGAAAATTATAATGGTGCTACAGTGCACATGAAGATATAATTTGCAATGAGCTGTCTTGAGGCGCTGAGAACCACAAGGGCATTTATTTATGCTTCTGCCATCTGTTAATCTTGTGGTGCCTCTGGTTTATCTGTGCTGAAGGCCCACATCGTATACACTAATATTTACGAAAAGCTGTCTTACTGGTTTCTCTGACATTCACCTAATTGTGGGCTCGACGACGGTGTGCTTCAAGCCTTTTACGGTTCTTAGTGCTTCAATTGTAACACTGACGTCCTTGTCTAGGGTTGGCGGAGAGCTGGACGTTTCTTTCAACAGCATTGCCTTTGAATACACTCTGGCTAGTCAAAAAGCAGCGTCTCGAAAAATTCTATTACGTCTCTAACAATATTTATCAAAAATAGTAAATTAATCCCTCTCCTCGTCTATCGTACTGTCATATTTACGGAGATTCACTACATTCATACGACTAAATCTGCTCGCTTTCCATTCGTCTGATCCACACCTTCAATTTTATTTCTTAGCTTTGTTGTTGTTGTTGTTGTTGTTGTGGTCTTCAGTCCTGAGACTGGTTTGATGCAGCTCTCCATGCTACTCTATCCTGTGCAAGCTTCTTCATCTCCCAGTACCTACTGCAACCTACATCCTTCTGAATCTGCTTAGTGTATTCATCTCTTGGTCTCCCTCTACGATTTTTACCCTCCATGCTGCCCTCCAATGCTAAATTTGTGATCCCTTGATGCCTCAAAACATGCCCTACCAACCGATCCCTTCTTCTAGTCAAGTTGTGCCACAAACTTCTCTTCTCCCCAATCCTATTCAATACCTCCTCATTAGTTACGTGATCTACCCACCTTATCTTCAGCATTCTTCTGTAGCACCACATTTCGAAAGCTTCTATTCTCTTCTTGTCCAAACTAGTTATCGTCCATGATTCACTTCCATACATGGCTACACTCCATACAAATACTTTCAGAAACGACTTCCAGGCACTTAAATCTATACTCGATGTTAACAAATTTCTCTTCTTCAGAAACGATTTCCTTGCCATTGCCAGTCTACATTCTATATCCTCTCTACTTCGACCATCATCAGTTATTTTACTCCCTAAATAGCAAAACTCCTTTACTACTTTAAGTGTCTCATTTCCTAATCTAATTCCCTCAGCATCACCCGATTTAATTTGACTACATTCCATTATCCTCGTTTTGCTTTTTTTGATGTTCATCTTATATCCTCCTTTCAAGACACTGTCCATTCCGTTCAACTGCTCTTCCAAGTCCTTTGCTGTCTCTGACAGAATTACAATGTCATCGGCGAACCCCAAAGTTTTTAGTTCTTCTCCATGAATTTTAATACCTACTCCGAATTTTTCTTTTGTTTCCTTTACTGCTTGCTCAATATACAGATTGAATAACATCGGGGAGCGGCTACAACCCTGTATCACTCCTTTCCTAACCACTGCTTCCCTTTCATGCCCCTCGACTCTTATAACTGTCATCTGATTTCTGTACATATTGTAAATAGCCTTTCGCTCCCTGTATTTTATATCTGCCACCTTCAGAATTTGAAAGAGAGTATTCCAGTTAACATTGTCAAAAGCTTTCTCTAAGTCTACAAATGCTAGAAACGTAGGTTTGCCTTTTCTTAATCTTTCTTCTAAGATAAGTCGTAAGTTAGTATTGCCTCACGTGTTCCAACATTTCTACGGAATCCAAACTGATCTTCCCCGAGGTCCGCTTCTACCAGTTTTTCCATTCGTCTGTAAAGAATTCGCGTTAGTATTTTGCAGCTGTGACTTATTAAACTGATAGTTCGGTAATTTTCACATCTGCAACACCTGCTTTCTTTGGGATTGGCATTATTATATTCTTCTTGAAGTCTGAGGGTATTTCGCCTGTCTCATATATCTTGCTCACCAGATGGTGGAGTTTTGTCATGACTGGCTCTCCCAAGGCCATCAGTAGTTCTAATGGAATGTTGCCTACTCCCGGGGCCTTGTTTCGACTCAGGTCTTTCAGTGCTCTGTCAAACTCTTCACGCAGTATCTTATCTCCCATTTCGTCTTCATCTACATCCTCTTCAATTTCCATAATATTGTCCTCGAGTACATCGCCCTTGTATAAACCCTCTATATACTCCTTCCACCTTTCTACCTTCCCTTCTTTGCTTAGAACTGGGTTGCCATCTGAGCTCTTGATATCCATACAAGTGGTTCTCTTCTCTCCAAAGGTCTCTTTAATTTT
This sequence comes from Schistocerca americana, assembly GCF_021461395.2. Lineage (NCBI taxonomy): Eukaryota > Metazoa > Arthropoda > Insecta > Orthoptera > Acrididae > Schistocerca > Schistocerca americana. The sequence goes on from NC_060119.1 coordinate 677,463,139, forward strand.
CCTGTAGGCAGTATCTATCTTACCCCTAGTGAGACAAGCCTCTACATCCTTACATTTGTCCTCCAGCCATCCCTGCTTAGCCATTTTGCGCTTCCTGTAGATCTCATTTTTGAGACGTTTGTATTCCTTTTTGCCTGCTTCATTTACTGCATTTTTATATTTTCTCCTTTCATCAATTAAATTCAATATTTCTTCTTAGCTTTAACAGAAGAAATTACAATGTTCGATTACTATTCCTATTTTGGTTGTTACTGCTGCAATTATTCTCCTAGATACTATTCTAAATTTTATTAGTGGTAAGAAATATTTGAGTGTTAGTGCTGACAAAGTACCCAACGTTTAATACATCAGAACATTGTTAAATTGGTGTTGGGCGTTGTTTAAAGGTAACTGCAACATCAGTACCACAAGATGTATCACCTGGTAACCAGAAAATACAGCTTCCAAGCAGCAATCGTTAACAGCTTTAAACACTACCTTCGCGAAATCTCTTCAAGGAACAGTTTTCATTATTCTAAACTGATCGTGTTACAAACTACATCTGAACCATTTATACATATGAACAATGTAATTATATTTCTATTACTGCTATACAACCAATATTCTTCTTCGGTGTGTATAGGTCTTTAAAATGAAATCTGTAGTTCTTCCCTGTCTCCTCTAACGATATTCAATATAATGTCATGTGACAACCTATCTATTACACCAACCTCTCGCAACTTATTTGCTCAATACTATGTACCGAATGAACAGGTGATGTCGTGCATTGGCAGTTACTCAAAGGAAAGGGTCCAGCATAAACTAAACGGTGGCACCGAGAAAAGGTCCTATTTCGTTAAGTGTGTGTCCACCATTGAGGGACCATGTCCGTATACCGAAAACAGTACACGCGGAGCACAGCTAGGGTTCTCCGCTATTGATCGCAGCGCCGCCTGGCAACATGGCGCCCTTGACATTGGCGGAGCACAGCCGCAGCGTGACGTCAGGCGGGGGCGCCAGCGCATGCGCCTTGCGGCCGTTACGTAAGATCGAGCGACCCAGATCAGCCGGCTGCCGGGCACGGGCTCTACCTGCGCAATAGCAATAACTATAGCTTTAGCTGTGGTTCCACAGCCACCACGCAGACCACCGCCAGCCTGTTTAAATGTTCTGCCAGTCGATGTGTCAAGTAAACAGCAGCGTGGGCTTGCAGCACGGCAGCCGCTTACTTCGTATCCATCTATGGGGCAAACACACCACATCTGTTCAGGATGTCCCGCCAAGATCTCTGTGGTGAATTGTGGAGTGGGTAGACAGTGGAAAGTCAAGGGCAAGCAGGCCAAATATCTTGGATAAGGAAGTCTGCCAACGCGCTGGATTGTATGTCAGGAGAAAATGGGTAAGGAGAACGATAATGACAACGTTATCAGACTCAAACATCGCTAGGAATGTTACTACAAGACTGGTTGTCAATGAGTATCATTAGCCATAGATTACTAAACCCTCGTAAAATTTACGATTGCAGCAGGGTATAAAACAGGTCATTTCGTGCTGAATGTGTGTGTAACGTGCCACTGGAAATCTAGTAAATGTGATTAACACATAAACTAAACGTTATGACTTCCTTTGAATAAATCTGGAGTAGTACAATTTACGATGGTTTAGTAGAAACGTAACACTCCCCCCTTTAGTGTTCTAGGTTTAAAGTTAATAACTTGGATTACTAGTAACTGTTAAATTCCAAGCCACACCAACTGCTGCAAAATAAAGTTTATTAAAAATTTTGAAATCTGCGATCATTATACAGTTTCCACATCCAGTAACTTAGATTATTTACAATGAAATTCCGTTGTTTTTGCTTGTGTCTGCTATTGTCAGTGTACAGTATTATGCTAAGTGTGTTTCGATTACATTGGTATCTCCGCACGATCATAAAGAAAATAATTACGTGGATTACGTTACAAGGCAGTTCTAAATTCTATGGTATATTCTCGGTTGCTACTCGTAAGGATGTTAACGGGGAAAACTGTAAACAAATAACCGTAATAGAGACTCGTGTCTTCCAAGGACTTCAACACTGTGTCTCTTGGAATGTGCAAACTTTTGTTAATTTCATTTGAGCGCTGGACGTATTCTCGGCTATGAGCTCGTGTAATTCTGTCTCAGGACTAAATTTATGAGTTGGTCAATGCAAGAGCGAAGTACACCATTCTAAAAGCAGAAAAATACTTTACCGGTATTTCAAATGGAAGACCGTGTTCTCTGCAGAGCCGTTGTGATAGATAATATTTTTTTTTCTTTGGTTAGATACATATTAAAAATGTAGACTTCTACTTTGCTAATACGAATCAAAATCTTTAGTAAAACTTGATGGTTCTAATATCGACGGTTTCACAACGTGATAATACGAATTTTGACATCCATTATTTGTGTTCCACAAATTTGAGAGGCTATGAAATACCAGCCGACCAAGACTTCACGCAAATACGAAGTCATGTCCATGTAAGTGTTACTTTGCTGTCTTTCTTCGACCACTCTACAGACTAAATGTGTGAACCACCGGGAAAGAAAGTCAAAATCTCAGTGAAGCTCAAACGTCCCGTCACATATGCAACGTGGCGCTTGGTGCCAAAGTCACAAAAGAGGCAGACAGTGGTTTTTAGTATGTATTTAAATGAAAATGCAGCAGCAAAAACCGTACATGCGAAGCACCGCATATAAATATGACTGGCTTGGTAATTGCACATTCCTAAAGGGAAGAATGCAGATTAATGTTTAACGTCCCATTGACGACGCGGTCATTAGAAATGGAACACGGGCTCGGATTTGGGAAGGTCGTCGTGTTTCAAAGGAACCATCCCGGTATTCGCTTTAAACGATACAGGGAAATCACTGAAAACGTACACCTGGATAGTAGGACGGGAGTTGAACCGCCGTCCTGCCGAACGCGAGTCCAGTGTCCTACTATTACGCCACCTCGCTGCGTTCACTTCGCTACAGATTATTACACCAATGTGTTAAGCGGACTGATTCTCTTTTCTAAATTCCACCACAACTGTTTAGGAACATTAGTGGTTTTAGAGCAAGAACCGCTTGTTTTCTTTTTACAGACACACAAGAAGGCTGAGTGAAAGCTAGAAATCTTACACTCATGACAGTTATTACCGGTATGATGTGCAAGGGGTGCCAAACCGGACGACTTGCTCTGGACAGTGAGTCACAGTTCCTCTCTCATCATTCTGTCATCGATTATGCACTGAAATCTTAGCAGCCTTCACCTTTGCTTTTAATATATTCAAGAATTTTTTTCGAAGTATACTGGAAATCCCAGAATTCAGGCAGGGTTTATACATATTCTAATGGTGCAAGTGCCATGGCAGAAGTGATAAAAGAAAACTCCATTTCGTTGCTCGTTTCCGTAATGAATAGCAATAACCACAATCTGAAAACTGCATGTTGGAGCGATTGTGTTTAATATCTCAATTGATAGATCTTCACAAATTACAGTAACTAAATGATGCCAACTCAGGGGAAGATATGGGGATGAGACAGAATGGCTCGTCATCTGACGTTTGTGGGGATGTATGTAAGAGGCTTGTGTCCTTGTGGTGGGATGCTTGGTCATCCCTCCAAGGAAACAAGCTCCAGGCAGTAAAACCGCTCCCAACTGCTTGGACAACTTCCTCCCGACCATCTCGGCGCGAGGAGGTCCTTCTGACCAGGTTGCGGATTGGGCATTGCCGGTTTAGCCACCGCTACCTGCTCTCTGGTGACCCAGCCCCGCAGTGCCCTTGTGGTCAGGCATTAACGGTGCGCCATGTTTTATTGTCGTGTCCCCGTTTTAGTCAATTTCGTGTTGTCCTGTCCCTGCCATCTACCTTACCGGATGTTTTAGCTGATGACGCTCGAGCAGCTGCTCGTCTTCTGCGTTTTATAACTTTAACTGGCTTGACCAAAGACATTTAACCTTTTTACTTATTTCATCTGCATCTTTGTCAGGTCCTTTTGATGTCCCCCCATCCCCTTGAGTTTTAGCAGGTTCCTTGTGCTCTAACGCCAGTGACTGGGCGCTAATGACCTCAGCAGTTGAGCGCCCTTAAACCCTACCAAAAAAAAAAAAAAAAAAAAAAAAAGAGACAGAATGGCTGAAAGAAGCCATCATGTTTGGACGTCCCCACGACAACACCGTGAATATGTGGCTGCCCTATTTGTTGTGTCCAAAGCGACCTGCCCACCGCGTCTATTAAGAGTGGTGTATCATTGGCAGTCACGGAAAACGGCGTAAGATTAGTGGTCCTCAGATGATATTACGAGTACCGACCTTCTAAATGGAAATGTTTCAAACCGGGGTACCCTGCAAAAGGGGTGATCGCTCACAAGAGCACATAAAGCTGCACACCAATGTGCCAAACAGCACAAAAGCTGGACACCGCTTGTTTGGCGGTGGGTAGTGCGGTCCGACGAGTCGGCACTTTGCCTCTTTTCAAATTACTCAAGTCGCCGAACGATCAGCCGATCCGACAACTAGATCAGAGCTGGTTCCGTCGTGGTTTGGGAGCATTTTTCGTACCGATACGTGGTCTCACCCACCAAGGTTACCGTGAACATGAACCAGTATGCGTGTTTGAACATCCTTGGTGACCAAGCATTACTTTTTTTCTTTTTTTTTGTATTCCTGATGAGTATCCTGTGGACACTCCCATCTTCCAAGATGACAAAACCGTACTAGTACGGTTGCACGCATACGTTTCTGGTTTGACGAACTGTATCACAACTCGACTGTCTGGAACAGCGAGCGAAACGTAGCAGTTGACATTCCCACAGTTTAGTAACACTGTGGGACCTACCGTCCACGAGTGGCTTCAGCAGGATATGGCATACCTGGAGAAACTTGTGGACACACTTTCCGGCCGAATTCAGGCCTTTATGGAGGCTACAGGCAGTGTGGCACTGTGTTTGGGTGATGCTCTCCTGCTGGTGACTAATTTCTTGTTGTGTGTCCTTATCTGCTTTCACTAGTAATTTCCCTGAACTGTATGTTAGTGAAATTCACTCGAACTCTACTTTTTGACTTATAGTCGAACTTAAACGTGAACATGAGCACCAAAAATAATAGAAAACAACTGAATTCCTCCACTGTATGCATACTGCTATTGACGCTTTGTTAGCATCTTGACAATACAGTTGCCTCCTCTGAGCAGGCAGTTCGCTACACAGTAACACAACGGGATTAGCCTTCGCACCAGGGCTACCACTACGGCTGTCGACTGCGTCGTAACCAGAAAATCATCGTGCTGTGGGAAAAGGGACAGCATGGTACCTCGGGCAATGAAGTTGTCGACGCTCTCGATAAGAGTGCCATCGTCCACGGGATACGAAGTACGAAAATGTTCCTTGCACAGACCACCTGCAAGGCGAGGGGCTACAGATTAGAACCTTGCGCTACAGTGAGTGGCGCCTATCCATTGCTAAGCACAACAGACTGTTTCTTATCACCATGTTCCGCTTCAACCACGGACGGTTCCGAGCGCATATCTATGTGACTGTGGCACTGAGGACAAAGACCACATCATTCTCGGCTGCCCACAGTGATAGCACGCGACAACCTAGGTGGTTGGTGTTTAGTGGAAAACAGCTTCCTACACTGTGTAGATACTCCTCGCAGCGCATTATGTATCACTGATTACTCATATACACTGAAATGCCAAAGAACCTAGTATAGGCATGTGTATTCAAGTACAGAGATATGTAAAAAGGCAGATTGGGGCGCTGCGGTCGGCAACAAGTGTCTGGCGCAGTTGTTAGATCGGTTACTGCTGCTATAATGACAGGTTATCAAAATTTAAATGAGTTTGAACGTGGTGTTATAGTCGGCGTACGAGCGATGAAGTGGGGGATTTTCCAATACGATCATTTCACGAGTGTACCGCGAATATCAGGTACCCGATAAAACATCAAATCTCCGACATCGGTGAGGCCGGAAAAGGGCCCTGCAAGAACGAGACAGACAATGACTGAAGAGAATCGTTCAACATGGCAGAAGTGCAACCCTTCTGCGAATTGCCGCAATTTCACTGCCGGACCATCAAGTGCGAGCGTGCGAACACTCAACGAAACATCATCGATACGGGCTTTTGGAGCCGAAGATATCCTTGATGACCGCACGACACAAAGCTTTACGCCTCGCCTGGGCCCGTCAATACCGACATTGCACGGTTGATGACTGGAAACATGCTGCATGGTCGGACGAGTCTCGTTTCAAATTGTATCGGGCGGATGGACGTGTAATGGTATGAAGAGAACCTCATGAATCCATGGACTTTTCATGTCAGCACGGGACTAGTCAAGTTGGTGGAGGCCCTGTAATGGTGTGCGGCGTGTACAGTTGGAGTGATATGGGACCCATGGTACGTCTACAAATGACACTGACAGGTGACACGTACGCAAGCATCCTCTCTGATCTCCTGCATCCATTCACGTCCATTGTGCATTCCGACGAACTTGGGCAATTCCAGCAGGACAATGAGACACCCCACACACCCAGAATTGCTACAGAGTGGCTCCAAGAACACTCTTTTGAGTTTAAATACTGGTCACGTGGTTGAATGGACCATGTCCGAAGGCCACAATAAAAGAAAAATACGAAATAAAAAACAGCTGTTGAGTGATCGGCCACGACTGCCAAGCGGCGGTCTCTGAGCTCTTCCCGGCAGTGCAGCGCGGCCTCAGCGAGTGCCTGGTCACGGTGCTCGCTCGTCACAGCTCGTTGCCGCTTCTCGGAATTTCGGAGGCCTCACTGACAACTTCTCGCGTTCCTCCGTCTTCAGTGAGTCTTCGTAATGGTCAGCAACAGCAAACACTCACAAAATTACACATAATTGTACGTTGGAACATGTCGATTAGGAGACTACATCAATTTACAGATGCTTGCTTATCGATGATTTACTGTGTCGACAGATCTCTCTCCTGATTAGGAATCACTGCTAAAAACAGCTAATTACGGAGCCTCGATGTCGAGAGATAGAGATAGATAGATAGATACAGAGAGAGAGAGAGAGAGAGAGAGAGAGAGACATTGGTTCAAATGGCTCTGAGCACTATGGAACTTAACAACTGAGGTCATCAGTCCCCTAGAACTTGGAACTACTTAAATCTAACTAACCTAAGGACAACACACACATCCATGCCCGAGGCAGGATTCGAACCTGCGACCGTAGCAGTCGCGCGGTTCCGGACTGAAGCCTCTAGAACCGCTCGGCCACCGCGGCCGGCAGAGAGAGAGAGAGAGAGAGAGAGAGAGAGAGAGAGAGAGAGAGAGAGAAGCATGTGATGGCAGGACGAGGGAAAGGACGTAAAAAAAAGTAGGGGGGCAGAGGTGGATTAGATGAAACACACAAATGTACTCATCTCTCGGGTGCTTTCTCGACGTTTATGTAAATGAAGTCGAAATCGTTAAAAAGACCGCATAAATGCGGCAAATAAATTAGCTGTACACTTTTTATTCGGAGCATTGCAGAACACGGTTCAAATTATATAAGAGCCATGCTATTTTAACACCGGGGCACTTTGCTAGGTTCAAAAGTTTGTCAGTCGTAAGAACTATGTAAGTACAACCGGTAACTTTTTCAATGCTTAGAGCGCCAAACTGCTCTAACAGGTTCCCAATAAACCTTACAGTCTTTCTTCTTTGTCTTCAAATCGAAGAATAAGGTACGCTATATAAAAGAAGTTTGTCTCACGTAAGTTCGACGGAAGTTAAATATGACAGTCAACAAACCAGTAGTTTTTTGCTTCAAACTTCTCTGGAATTTTAAATTGCAATACACTGCACATAATGTCCTTTCAAAAAAGATACAAAGTTCACATACTTCTTCCCAACCATTACATAGTGCTACGCTGTATCAATAGTTTTAAAATTCCATTTCCAGTAATCATTTCTAATTCCAGGGTAATGTGCCGCACTGAGAAATAAAATAAAATAGAAAATAAATCACTTTATCGGAACCAATAATTATGCAGTATCACGTAAAGTTATGTAGAAAAACACAATAGTGCTTTCTGACAACGTCCTAGTGATTGTTAGCAGGTTGCACCGAAGGCAGGATAAAACGCTTCATATATTTTAAAACTTCATACGCGCATTCTTGCATAATAAAGATATGTGAAGAGCATTGTATCTTGCACAACAACGATGTTCAGTTACGACCTGCCCTCATTTGCGTATTATTTAGATATGTAAAACAAGACAGAATTTAATGTTTCATTAAGAAGGGGTACTAACCGCGTCCACTCAGTCTAATCTAGATTTTACGTGGTTTCTCTACGTTACGTTAGAGGACTGCCGCGATTATAATTTACTGAGTATTAAAGGAATGTCTAATAAAAATCTTCACCTTTAGCGCTCATAAAGGCAACCATCGCTAAATAGGACACTCAAAGTAAAGCAAACGACCTGATGAGGTTGTATTAGGTGACGTCGAATCGAGCAAAATATTTAGAAAATTATAGCTCTGAAATGCACAGTCGTACTTCTGGAATAATCTTTCCGCTGTGGAGTTACGGCCAGAAAACAACACGGCCTATCAGCGACGAGTGCATGACATTTTGTTCGGGAAGCGAGCGTGTTTGGCTGTGTGCGGTACTGAATTTTTTCTCGATAGGGCGCGAAAATCACTTCTTCGACGAAGATAACTTTGTACTGCAGTTGGAGGAACGAGTTTTGACCATTTGCTGTAAAATAAATAAAATGGTTCGAGAAGAAACTGATATTTCTTTTCATTTTCTTAGTTCACACTTATTAGTCCACTTTACTACTAAGAATAAAAGTTCATTAATGCTCTCTGCACATCGCCAAAAATTTAAACTTATGGCTTTGGGTTTTATTATTAATAACATTGCGCTTTACTGTATCAAATGTTGAAACCTACCCTGAAATATTTCACACAGGAAGAATACACCGAAGGAAATGCACTATCAAAATCTTAGCTGCTAAGGCGCAATGCAAATATTTAAAAAAAAAAATATTTTAAATTTACTCATATTCGCCGCACGACTAACCGCTTACATCAGCAGTTTTAGCCTAGTGCGCGATTTGGCGAATAGGCAGATGCAGCCGCAACGAAGTCCAGTGTATTCGTGCATATTTTAAGCTCTTAAACCATACCAAAAAATGTCTCAAACCATTAATTATTTTAAAACCTGCACTTCATATTGACAGGTAAACTGTTACAGATGTAATTGTAAGACAAGTGACTAGCAGATGAAACAAATTCAAAGTAGTGTATGATGTAAAACTACAGACGACTTCCATTTTTCGGACTTCAATTTCTGGACATCAAATATCTTGTAAAAAATCCTGTAGCACAGTTCCTATGATAATTTTTTAATAATGTAATTTTACTAACAATGAAGCAGTTTCTTGTTTATACCCTGCAGTCGTCAAAAAAATATGGAGTATAGTACTGGATGACGAGAACAACCATTTTCTTTATCGACATTTATATTAGTTCCAGTTAACAATCTTTTCCTCGTGCTTCTACAGACAAAGGTATTGTTATGTCCAGAGCAATAGTCCAACAAAAGCTATAAACTATTTTCTGCAAATTGTAAGAAGACGTTTCGGATGTAATACTGAAAATTATTATCTCCCATTTTTCCAGATTTTACTACATCGAATACACGAGATTTACAACTAAATACTGCTTTTTCTAATTTGTGGTCTTAACTTGCCTTGAGGTTCCTGAAGACCGACATCTATGGCTGCGGAGACAGTAATCCGCTGACACTTATCACTGGCATTGTATTATAATATGCTATAGCGTTCATCGACTGCAAAGGTGACAATGCTCGAAATGATAAAGTGTGGTCTGCACGCAGTTCTTGCACGAAACCTGACTCATTGGCTTTATACCAAAAATTTTAGAGGATAAAAATAAGCTTCGTCTTTACATCAGCGCCGGCCGCGGTGGCCAAGCAGTTCTAGGCGCTTCAGTCCGCAACCACGCGACTGCTACGGTCGCAGGTTCGAATCCTGCCTCGGGCATGGATGTGTGTGACGTCCTTAGGTTAGTTAGGTTTAAGTAGTTCTAAGTTCTAGGGGACTGATGACCGCAGCTGTTAAGTCCCATAGTGCTCAGAGCCATTTGAACCATTTTTTTTTTTTTTTTTTTGTTCCTCTCCCTTGCAATTCTGAGGCACCAGTCTCGTCGAACTCCCTCGGTAACGGTACAGTGATTCTTACGAACAGTTCTAAATCTTTTAAATAGTTTTTTAACAATTTTGCGAGTTTCATTTTGGCGCATGTTTCATACCTCGTGTAAATGTTTCTTCCATTTATACAATTCACGTTCAGATTTTACGAAACGAAGCCGCCTTGGCACACTGCTTAAATTTAAGCGTTTTCTCCCTCCTTCGTTTAACCAAATAATTTACAGCCTTTTCTTTGTCACTGGGAGCTATTACCGAACGTGTTTTCTGTGGGCTAGGAAGATAGTGTAGTTTTGTTCTCGACTTTAATTAGCACAACAATCATCGTTCGAACCACAATTCACGGAATCGTCTGAGTTATTTCCTGTTTCTTCTAATTCTTCTTCCACAATTTCTAACCAAAAGTAGACATCATTCAAATGACTGTCCATGAAATTAACTAATAACACATTTGCAGGTCTTCCGAAGAAGCATGTAATTTCGCGGCATACAATGTTCTTCATATTTCATCTTTTTAGGTTGTAAATATTAACTGGATTCCATGTTACTGCGACGCTCTGGAACCTCAACAAAGACACATGCTATTAGCAAGAATATACGAATGAAACACAAAGAAAATTAATTCAGTTTTATCTCCATTGCTAACACTTAGTGATACCGCAAAGGAAATCGCTAATTATTATGAACATTGAATGAGTGAGCTGCAAATTCAAGCGAATAGTATCTGTGAGCAACTGTGTCAGAGAAACTATCAAGGGAAACTGAAATTCGCTTTGCAAATTACGATCGCGTTGCGCCACGTTATCTGTTTCCCCCTGTGCTGTCTACCTAGGGTATGTGCCTGCCGGTTGTGCATGGAAGAGTTTATAGGTCGCCTTTATGTCGGAATGGTTCCTTTAAAATATTTTTGCCCATCCCGGAGCAACTGTACCATCGCTAATGACTCCAGTTGCAATGGGACGTTTATACTCTTTGCGTATCATGCATCACTAATTAGTTGGTTTCATACTGAAAACTTATAGTTCAAGCACGGTTGCAGACAACACACACACAAAAAAAACTGACTAAAAGAACCATTTCTCTTTGAGCTGTTTTCCCACCAATAGTGAGCATAACAACAAAACGCCGGTCTTCAGCGACTACGATATGTAGCTTCCTCTCACTTTTGGCTTAATCATCCAACAACTATTTTTCATACGACATCCATCGTGATACAATTGTTCGTCTAACATGGCATGCATACGGGGAAAAATTGTTTCACATCAATGAGTTTTTACTGAATTTAATCACCTTCTTGCAACAAGCCAACGGGAAAACAATTTACGACGCAGCAGTGGTAAGCGGTTAACTATTTCCACGAAGCAGCCGATACGACAATGACAAGGAAAACGTCTGCGCAAGTGCGTTGCGATGTTCACCAAGTTTTTCGCAGGAGAAACAAGTAAAAAAATCGCTCGTATGGATTGCAAATAAAAATGGATATGGACGTGTGATGCATATTTAGTCAATAAAAATTCAGCATTCAATTACAAAGTAGTTCTTAGGTGCACTATAAAAGTTTTTCCAAACAATTAGTCTTCATGAAGACCATGCTCGGTCTGCAGGAGCGTAGAAATTCGAATATATAAACTTTCTATACTGCTGGATATATAGTAATGCAACATGTCGCTAACAAGTAGTACACAGTCTTCACTTCACACAAAAAAGGTCACTGGCAAAGACAAAGAAATACCTAAACTCGTGTTACAAATATACCACTTAATTTTCTGTAAGACCAAGCAAGTGAAGCATACATATGTATAACGATTTGTGCAATAGCATTTCTGTCAGAAGCTGCGGATGGTGGTACACTACAACCGATGTGGTTTCCCTATTCTCTCCACCCCGCGGCTCGACGTCGCGTGTCTGTTTCTTTCCCGTTACACAACGTGTCGACTCAAGTTCATCGGAAGGTCGTACAAACAAGTGCTGCTCGACAATGCTGTGTTGTTCCCCGACAAATACCACACAAAACTTTCAGATTGTTAAAAAAAGTGAAACTGCGAATATTCACTATAAAATGCATGACGTCACTGAAAGCGGTTTGTTTTTAGCAGGTTCCTGCGTACCCATACAAATAAAAAGAAAGTTATCACACGCCTGCACATGCATACAAATGTTAGCTCGTAGTAAGTGGTGACTTACGAGCTCCAAAAAACACTTACAGCTACCTGAATACTGTTGGCACATTACACGCATGACTTACGTCCTGCTTAAATTGCCCATATTATTCCTAGCAATAAGACTGCACGTTGTTGTTGTTGTTGTTGTTGTGGTCTTCATTCAGAAGACTGGTTTGAAGCAGCTCTCTACGCTACTATATCATGCGCAAGCCACCTCATATTCGAATAACTACTGCAACCTACATCCTTGTGAATCTGCTTACAGTATTCATCTCTTCGTCTCCCTCTAAATTTTTTTTATCCCCAAAATTCCCTCCAATATTAAGTTGGTCATCCCTTGATGTCTCAGAACGTATCCTATCAGTCTAACCCTTCTTTTAGTTAAGATGCCCCACAAATTCCTATACTCCCTATTCTACTCAGTAACTCCCCATTAGTTATAAGACTTTCCCTTCCCATCTTCAGCGTTCTTCTATAGCACAACATTTCAAAAGCCTTTATTCTCTTCTTGTCCGAACTGTTTATCACCCACGTTTCACTTCCGAGAAAGGCGACATTCCAGGAAAATACCATCAGAAAATTCGTAACACGTAAGTTTTATACTACATGTTAATTTCTCTTTTTGCAGGTGATTCTCTTGTTATAGTCCAGTGTGCGTTTTATATCGTCTCTGCTTCGGCCATCATCAGTTATGTTGCTGCCCATTTAGTAAAACTCATCTAATACTTTTAGTGACTCATTTCCTAACCTAATTCCCTCATCATTGCCTGATTTAATTCGACTGCATTCCACTATCCTCGTTTTCCTTTTGTTGGTGTTCATCTTATATCCTCCTTTCAAGAATCTGTCCATTCTATTCAACTGCTACTCCAAGTCCTTTCCTGTCTCTGACAGAATTATAATACCTTCGGCAAACCTTGAAGTTTTTGTTTCTTCTCTCTGTACTTTAATTAATACTCCAAACTTTTCTTTGGTTTCCTTTACTGCTTGGTCAATGTACAGATTGAATAACATCAACCATAGGCTGCATCCATGTGTCACGCCCTTCTCCAGCATTGCTTTCCTTTCATGCCCCTCGACTCTCATAACTTCCGTCTGGTTTCAGTTGAAGTTGTAAATAGCCTTTCGCTCTCCATATTTTGCCTCCATTACCTTCAGTATTTCAATTCCAGTCAACCCTGTCAAAAGATTTCTCCAAGTCTACAAATGCTTTAAACGTAAGTTTGCCTATCCTTAACCTATCTTCTAAGATAAGTCGTAGGGCCAGTATTGCCTCGCGTTTTCCTACTTTTCTCCGGAATCAAAACTGATCTTCCCCGAGGTCGGCTTCTATTAGAATGCGAGTGAATATTAAACTGATAGCTCGTTAATATCCAGGCCTGTCAGCCCTGCTTTCCTTTGAATCGGATTTAGACATTCTTCTTGAAGTCATTCTGGGGGTATTTCGCCCTCTCATACACCTTGCACACCAGATGGAATAATTTGTCATGGCTGACTCTCTCAAGGCCATAAATAGTTTTGACGTAATGTCGTCTACTCCAAGGACCTTAGTTCAACATAGGTCTTTCAGTGCTCTGTCAAATCATTCTCGCCATATCATACCTCTGATCTCCTTTTGATCTATGACCTCTTCCCTTTCTATTACATCGTCTTAACGTTTATCTCCCTTCTATAGACCCTCTATATACCCCTACTACCTGTCAGCTTTCCGTTCGTTGCTGAGGACTGGATTTCCATCTGAGTTCTTGATATTCATACTTCTGCTTCTCTTATCTACAAATGCGTATAAAAGGCGTATTTAATTTTCCTGTAAGTGGTATCTATCTTTCCCCTAGTGAAATATGTTTTTAAATCCTTACCTCTGTCCTCTAACCATTCCAGCTTAGCCATTTCGCAGATCCTGTCAGTCTTATTTTTAAAAGTTTTTATTCCCTTTTGCCTGCTTCATTTGGTGCATTTTTATATTTTTTCTTTTCATCAATTAAATTCAATATCTACTCTGTCATCCAAGTCTTTCTACGAGGTCCTGTCTTCTTACCTATTTGATCCTCTGCTGCCGTCAGTATTTCATCTCTCAAGGCTACGCATTCGTCTTCTACTGCATTCCTATCCTCTGGTGTCAGTCGTTGGCTTAAGCTCCCTCTGAAACTCAACAGCCTCTCGTTCCTTAAACTTATCCAGGTCCCATCTCCGTCATTTCCTACCTTTTCGCAATTTCTTCAGTTCATAACCAATAAATTGTAGTTAAAGAGTCCACATTTAACCCTGGGAAGTCTTGCAATTTAAAATAAATAAAATTAAATACCTAAATTTTGCAAAAATCCAATCAAGAGAACACAGTTTCAACGGAAGTGGGAGTTATGAGAAACAAACATATACTACTAGCTGAGAAGTTGACGTTTCATACTGCTCAGTATTTTGACGTTTCCCCGGAGGCTTTTATTAGTTTATGTTTGCTGCAAAATGTGTAAAGGACGGTAAGATTGGATCCAGACTGGTGTGACCTGCTACCACCGCCTAAATCAACGTGTTGCTTTCCGGGCATTTTGATTCCTATATCCCCCTTCGTCGTACTCTGATTTCACTTACATGGCAGCGCAGCGCAAGTTTCAGTTACAAACCTCGTTAGCAGGGAAACAGTGTGACACTGCACACAGACTACAAGTCTGTAATTTGCCAACAACTTCGAAGGCGTTTTTACGAAAAGTCAGTGTGGCAGAGCGCTAGTTTCGCCTTTACAAACTAGCTGTCATTACGTCTTCATTCTAAGGGCGTCAACCTCCACAGGAAACAATCTTAAAAGAGTTCATACCGCAACATCGTTGACGATGTCCTAAATCGTCCTCCTTGGAAGGGCTTGCAACTTCACAGCTCAAATGTGTGAGCCTGCAAAAACTATCTCTCGCGAGAGTATTTCCTTCTATACAGTTGCCATGAGGTGCTACTTTTAAAACTACAAAAGGTTCAATTCCGTGCGTGCCCTACTGGCGTAGTTTGGGGATTGGGTGATTCGGCAGAGGGGACCAAACTGCTAGGTCATCGGTCGCATCGTAGTTTGGTATCTCAAATGTCGCCGGGCACCATGTGTCCAGTTTGTCTGTTGAGATAATTGCCAAGCAGCAGTTACTTCTCCTTTGCTTGATGTATTGAAATGTGCAGAATCTTGACTTATTAAGACTTACGTGGGAGGTTGTCGTGTTGGTAATCAGTCAGTTTAGCCAACACTCAAGTGACACGTTGATGCTCAGAGACTTTATACGCAAAACACCATCAAAGGAAGAACGTCCCCCTTGCAACATGTTGTTCTAGAAATTCCGGGAGCTGGTAATTGCAAGTGACCCTAAAATTATTTTTACGAACTAAGAAAGACAAGGAAAACTGTAAGATACATTACGGCACGCACGTTAAGTATACACTGCAATCTTCATTCGTAGCGGAGCAAGCACATACGTTGAAACCAAGACCGTTCCCCGCAATTTGCGTTGTACCTATATGCACTATGTTCCCAAATCCGCGTTAAACTATAGGTTCGCGTAGAACCAGATAAGTAAGTCAGTTAAAAGGGCGGTGGAAAGCCAGAGCGTACCATCTTCATCAGAACGACACTTACTGAAGCAAAGCTCTGTTCAAGCAAACCTTCGAAATAAGAAGAGCTTTACCTCTACGCAGCAACATTAAAACCGTCATCGAATGCCAACTTCGACCTCTTCCACATGAAAAATACAGTATTGACTGCTGAAAGTTATGGGCAGATAGCGTGGATACATAATTCGCGCAAATTTCCGTAAGTCAGTTAGGTGACATGAAGGAGAAGAAACCATAACAGAGGTATTTACAATATGTCAATAATTTTTCACTTGTCTTCCTATCTAACACTAGATGTCTCGAGTAAGGCAAGCGTGGAAAATGTAATGTTCTACAAAATGGCTGTGTGAGTAATAAGTAAATGTATGATCTTGCTAGAAAACGAACGAGGCAGCATTAGGAACTGTATCGTTTGGCAGGAAGTTGACTCTTCTATCACTACCTTAGCCACGATTTATCAACCTTATCGTAGTATAAGCGCGTAATATTACTGCCAGGACGACTAAATGTTTTGAACTCTCGAGTTTTGTCACAACGTGTACTGCATTCGAATCGTGAAACAAGTCAGTAGAATCAGAATACTGGTTTTATAACCAGAGGAAAAAGAAGACATGGAGAACGCATAAATGCAAAGCGTTGCTACCATTCCAATTTAATTCTGGTAGCAACACAGTTGACAAGTTTCGCAGACCACTACGAATAAAATATTGTTAACAAAGTATTGCGTTCAAACATAAATGGTGCAGATTAACTTGGAAATATTGTCGTTCTGGCTACTTTCCCGCTTACCTGTCCAGCAACCACGCGGATCTTAATCACACCCATTATGTCTATGCACCGAACCGAAGTGTGCTTTCGCACTGCAAGTCGGTTTACGTAACACGTGGAAACGACTAGTCGTGCCGTTCCAGTGAGCTGCCGCAGCCCGTCCACGGAACGGATTTCGAAAGCTGGCGTCCGGAAACGCTGCCGGCGTAATTTTGGTAGTTGGTGCGCGGCGTGTGTTTGTTGACGCAGCGGCGCCAGCTGGCCAGCTGAGCAGCTGGCAGGCCGCCGCGCCGCGTCCAGTAATAGCCCGTAGGCTGCGCGCCGCGCCCACGCCGATGCTACACAGCTGTTCCTCTGTCCGTGACCAGCGTCGTCACGCCGCTCATAACCACGTAACACGAGCACTCGTCGCAATACCGGAAAAATTATACGTAGTTACGACAAAAATCTGTTAGGACGTGGAACTCTGACGACAAGAAGTCATACAAGATGAGAACAAACTTTGGAATTGTGGTCCTACAGAACAATGTTCAAGATTAGATGGCTAGACCGTATAACTAGTGAGGAAGTGCTGAAGTGCTGAATCGAACTAGAGAAAGAAAGGAACTTACGGCATAACTCGACTAAAAGAAAAAATCGGTTGACAAGACTCATCCAGAGACGTGAATGAGTCATCAACTGGGCAATGCAAGGAAACATGTGTGTGTAGTTGTAGGAGACCAATACTCGAGTACAGTAGCAAGTTCAAATGGATGGAGAATGCGGTAGCTACGCAGAAAATGGTTCAAATGGCTCTGCGCACTATGCGACTTAACTTCTGAGGTCATCAGTCCCCTAGAACTTACAACTACTTAAACCCAACTAACCTAAGGACATCACACACATCCATACCCGAGGCAGGATTCGAACCTGCGACCGTAGCGGTCTGGCGGTCCCAGACTGCAGCGCCTAGAACCGCACGGCCGTTTACGTAAAAATGAGGTTTTAAGATAAAAATAAGTTGCGCTACATAATGAAGCTAGAAAGCCAGAATTTGGTGAGAAGGTGCAGTTAGAGCTCATACATAAGTTGTGCAAGTTTCCAAAACGATATAACAAAAATTTAACACCGGAATCCAAATTTTTAGGAAAAATCAGAGGCGCTAAATAATGGACATAGAAACATGAAAATTTGTTTTACGCTTCAGTTCAACCCAGAAATAATAACTGAAAGCCCACGTTAAGCTACCTCTTACAGTTTTTGAGTAATTAAGTAAAATACCAATTTTGTAACTAAAGTGGACCCAATTGTTGTAGATTAAGTACATGAATTTTAATGATAGAGAATTTTGGTTGAAGTGGATGATAAATCATACCAAGTGATAGGGCTACACCAAATTTGATAGTTGTAGTATTAATAACTGCTGACATAAGTTCTAGTAAAGATATGGTTCAGAGGTAACGATCTACTGTTCCACTATAAAATTCTAGAAGGCAAAGTTTTCATTCTAGAGAGCTGAAACTTTTTCCATGCTTTCAAACAACTTAACTGAATGCAAATAAATATTAAGAGGTTTCTGAAGTAATTTGTAACTATATTATCAAAGTTTATGTGCCCGAGAAAGCGGTCGTTAGGAGGCTGCTGCAGTATGCAGACAGCCGTAGACAACAGATGTTCCCTCGGTCGTCCGCTCCGACATCTACACTCCTGGAAATGGAAAAAAGAACACATTGACACCGGTGTGTCAGACCCACCATACTTGCTCCGGACAGTGCGAGAGGGCTGTACAAGCAATGATCACACGCACGGCACAGCGGACACACCAGGAACCGCGGTGTTGGCCGTCGAATGGCGCTAGCTGCGCAGCATTTGTGCACCGCCGCCGTCAGTGTCAGCCAGTTTGCCGTGGCATACGGAGCTCCATCGCAGTCTTTAACACTGGTAGCATGCCGCGACAGCGTGGACGTGAACCGTAAGTGCAGCTGATGGACTTTGAGCGAGGGCGTATAGTGGGCATGCGGGAGGCCGTGTGGACGTACCGCCGAATTGCTCAACACGTGGGGCGTGAGGTCTCCACAGTACATCGATGTTGTCGCCAGTGGTCGGCGGAAGGTGCACGTGCCCGTCGACCTGGGACCGGACCGCAGCGACGCACGGATGCACGCCAAGATCGTAGGATCCTACGCAGTGCCGTAGGGGACCGCACCGCCACTTCCCAGCAAATTAGGAACACTGTTGCTCCTGGGGTATCGGCGAGGACCATTCGCAACCGTCTCCATGAAGCTGGGCTACGGTCCCGCACACCGTTAGGCCGTCTTCCGCTCACGCCCCAACATCGTGCAGCCCGCCTCCAGTGGTGTCACGACAGGCGTGAATGGAGGGACGAATGGAGACGTGTCGTCTTCAGCGATGAGAGTCGCTTCTGCCTTGGTGCCAATGATGGTCGTACGCGTGTTTGGCGCCGTGCAGGTGAGCGCCACAATCAGGACTGCATACGACCGAGGCACACAGGGCCAACACCCGGCATCATGGTGTGGGGAGCGATCTCCTACACTGGCCGTACACCACTGGTGATCGTCGAGGGGACACTGAATAGTGCACGGTACATCCAAACCGTCATCGAACCCATCGTTCTACCATTCCTAGACCGGCAAGGGAACTTGCTGTTCCAACAGGACAATCCACGTCCGCATGTATCCCGTGCCACCCAACGTGCTCTAGAAGGTGTAAGTCAACTACCCTGGCCAGCAAGATCTCCGGATCTGTCCCCCATTGAGCATGTTTGGGACTGGATGAAGCGTCGTCTCACACGGTCTGCACGTCCAGCACGAACGCTGGTCCAACTGAGGCACCAGGTGGAAATGGCATGGCAAGCCGTTCCACAGGACTACATCCAGCATCTCTACGATCGTCTCCATGGGAGAATAGCAGCCTGCATTGCTGCGAAAGGTGGATATACACTGTACTAGTGCCGACATTGTGCATGCTCTGTTGCCTGTGTCTATGTGCCTGTGGTTCTGTCAGTGTGATCATGTGATGTATCTGACCCCAGGAATGTGTCAATAAAGTTTCCCCTTCCTGGGACAATGAATTCACGGTGTTCTTATTTCAATTTCCAGGAGTGTATATAAGTACAGCTCGAGAGGCAGTAGGAACGTTCACTTCGCAATCAGCTACTGTAATACCCATGTGTGTTAAACGTCGGATAGCGCTCTGTCTCGGATAACGTCAGAGCCGAGCTGTGACACTGCGCGTATTTTGCGGCAAAAACGGATAGTGAACTCGCGAGGACTGTACACCGCCCTGGATCGCTTAGAATTCGTCTAAGTAATAGTTAGAGTGCCGTCCGTGTGAATTACAATTCAGCGTGGCAAATGGTGACTTTATTTCCACTTTTATGGCGAGCATTAATTTTGTACATTTATTGCAAACTTTCATTGAGTAATTTTAGTCTGGTAGGAACGTACCGTAGAAGTCGCCTCTGAACTATTAAATGTGCTGTCAGAATAGAAAGACTTGCTTTCAATTGAAAATAGTGAATTTCAAAGTGTTGTATGGGAGAAACTTCACGCAATACAATTTTGATTGACGCAATACAATTTTGATTGGAACTTTACACTTTTATGTAAACTCACAGTTTTGATCCCGCAAAGAAATAGGACAGAAAGTTTTCTTTCAGTGGGCTGGAGCAGAATGTGGACATGCAGACTGGAAACTAAGGTCAGTATGTTTCCCTTCGCTTTCTGGCTGACCACAAAATTAGTTGCCAGGCTCGCGTGAGAAAAACGGCGAACAAACAAATGATTAACTTTTACCCGCCGCCCAACAAATAGTCAAAGTCTTACAGTGTGTGAAATCGTATGGGACTTAACTGCTATGGTCATCAGTCCCTAAGCTTACACACTACATAACCTAAATTATCCTAAGGACAAACACACACATCCATGCCCGAGTAGTCATAAAGCATTGCTTCTCGTATAACAACGACATGACGGATTGGGTGACAAAAATCATGTTTTGCCTGTTTTGCATTATTTGTCCAATCAACTCATCCGCAAAGTCGAAATGACACGGGGACGTATCTCTGCGGCGGGCGCCGGAAACATGCACACACATCAGAGGACATAGTAGACGCCAGTACAGAAACTCGGGTATAAACAGCGGTGAGTTGCCAATAATCTCTCACTGTAGTTGGAGGCTGCACAGCACGTCACAGACGTCGAAGCGTCTCAAGAAGGTGAACTGTCATGCAGCGAAGTATTGTACATGAAAATGGTGTTTTGAACGGTTCAAGATACAAGAAAGGCGTTTCCGGTAATTTATAATACGCAGAGGCGTGCCATTAACTCTTCTACGTTTTTAACGGCATTCGAAACCTACTGAAACGCTATATGGTAACATGCATTTACAGAAATCTTAAGTGACCCAGTATGCCTGCGGAATTAAGTGAGGACAAGATGAAATATGCTTTATCCTGATACCCTCGACACGGTTTCTCGCTGCATATAATGACGAGGCCTAGCATAAGAACTCCACAACACAAAGGACCCTCAGAAAATTTCTATTTTGGACAACACGGAGGAAAAGTTCCGTACGTTTGTGGTTACATGGCCCTCCAGACTCACGTTTTGAACCATCGCCTTGATTTTCTCCCTAATGTGGCTAATGCCAATGAGGAACAAGGCGAGCGATTTCATCACGATATCAGAGTGATTAAAAGTCTTTATCAACGTCCGTGGAATATCAGTATCATGGGAAGCTACTGTTGGTCACTTCACGGTGCATATAATAGGTAGGTCATCAGAGAAATAACTACGGAATGTTACATGTTTAGCCGGCCGACGTGGCCCAGCGGTTCTAGGCGCTACAGTCTGGAACCGCGCGACCGATACAGTCGCAGGTTAGAATCCTGCCTCGGGCATGGGTGTGTGTGTGCTGTCCTTCGGTTAGTTAGGTTTAAGTAGTTCTAAGTTCTAGGGGACTGATGACCTCAGAAGTTAAGCACCATAGCGCTCAGAGCCATTTGAACCATTTTTTGGTTACATGTTTAAAAGGGAAAGACACAAAATAAATATAAGTCAATGGACACACAATGTGAAAGTAGTGATGGAAACGTTTCATGGTACTCTAATAAAATCTTTGTTCATGTTAAACAATTAAATTTCCTTTTATTTTGACCACTCATGTTTTATAGTTCATAGCGAAGTCACATTACGGCAAAAGTGTACGTGATAGAAAAAAATTTAAAGCCATAAATAGGTGCAGAGACAGATAACTGTAGGATCCTAATAAAAAGTAATCAGTTAATATCTTTTCGTAGATCGGTGTAATCTACTCATAACTAAACAAATAATCAAATAATTTAACAACTGAAATTAGCAAATATAAAAATGTATTAACTGCCTTCTTATTGCAGGAAGTGCTGTGAGGCTGTAGCCCAGCCCTATGGTATCACCACGGGTATAGATAAACCAGCTTATTAATCCTCCTGCCAGAGCACATAAAACGGGAATGCATTCCCCTTAAAAAAAAAACTCGAGCAGAAAAGTGAGGAACCAGCTGCTTCCATCCTAGTGACTTTTACTTTGGAGCACGTTCAAAGCTGTATTTGGCTTCATCACAGACCTTGGAACGTGCTGATGTACACCACGACTCTTGAAGGAAGATACTGTATTATCAGTGCTGCTTCGAGAAACACAGGGTATCCCAGGACGAACGGTAAATATTTAGAGATATGACAGGAACGATCATTCGAAGCAAAAATTTCTAGTACAACATGGGCTCTAACACGCATATCTTAAGAGCAGTAAGCACTTGGTCAGTAGAAGAGATTTGTTTCACTATATCGAAGATGAAGTATTCGTAGCTCTTAAGGTAGGTATTTTAGAGCCTATGTTTACTAGACCTTTTTTGCTTCGAATGATCGTTTGTTTCATATCTCTGAAGACTGACCATTCCTACTGGGACACCTCGTACACTGTCGTAATCGATTTCGAATGGTTCAAATGGCTCTGAGCACTATGGGACTCAACATCTTAGGTCATAAGTCCCTAGAACTTAGAACTACTTAAACCTAACTAACCTAAGGACATCACACACACCCATGCCCGAGGCAGGATTCGAACCTGCGACCGTAGCAGTCCCGCGGTTCCGGACTGCAACGCCAGAACCGCTAGATCACCGCGGCCGGCAATCGATTTCGTGTTTATGCTCTTATCGAAGGGTGAGAACATGATATTTAATGTAATCGGAACAAACTATATACGGTGTTTCACTTAAGGAGGGCACGTCACTCTTTCACACAAGGTCCAATCTACACGTTGCTGATGCCTCAATAAACGGGCCTGGCTCTTCATTACCGACAGCGGGGCTCCCACTGCTAAAAGTCTGGTTGGCATAGAAGACCCTCTGCTGCGAGTTCACTACACACAGTTTTTCCGGAAACCACCATCTGAATCGGTTACAAGCTCTTCAGAGAGTTTTCCTGGATAGAGCCAATATTACTGCAGCCTGTGTCTAACCTAGTTCGATGCCTTCGAGTATTCCAGCCTGTAAAACGATAGGCCAAACAACGTTTTTGTGAAGTTACTCTGCAAAACACACAAATATTCTATACTCTGCTCACGACCGAGAAATTGTAGCTCCAATGCACTGCTTTCTACCATCTTTGAATCGCTTGCTTATTAAAACCTAGGCGTTCTTCTTGAGTTTACAGCTTAGACAACAGCGAATACTGATGAAATATTGACGTCTGTTTACAGCGACTGCTCACTTTCCGGCATTTCTGTACGAAAATGTCTCTTTCAAATGGTGGCAAAAACGGTACTTTTATAAGCATATGGCTCAAGTTACATCAATCGGAATACAATGAATAAAATATTCTCGGGTTTCCAACCGCGTCAATTGCTTGACCACTTGACAATGGCCAAGGAGTGCTTGGCCGAAAGCTCGTGTAGTTTTAAGCAACTTACGTAGTTGGAAACCCGATAACATTTTATTCGATGTTATCGCCGCGAGACTCTGCATTCATACAATAGGAATACAACATTGTCCACAATACAGAATGCAAACGAAGTCACGATTCAGATTCAAACAGTCGCTATATTAATGAAATTTTAAGCTGTTGTAGTGCTGTCCGCCTTATTGCGAAAACACTTTTCTTAATCCCCACATTTTTGTTTTGTTTAATTTGCAACAAAAGAAAACAAAGTGAAGCCCTCTTTAATTCATTATTTGCTGTATTTTGTTGCTGCTGCCCCCCCAGCGAACGTCGTGGAAAACGAGACAAAACAACGAGTTTTTGTCCGTTCTAGTTTCATCACAAGCTAGTAACGAGGTACGTGCGCAGTACCTGCATAATGAGTTTGCGCGCCGTACGAAACGATGTGTGGCTGGCTGGAAATCTTCCAGCAGAAGACCGAGGTACTATAGTCAGTGCGTTTGTGCTGCAACTTGTCCACATTCTACACTCTGGCAGACACAAACAAGCACGCACGCAAGCGCAGAACTGGAACACTGCGTGTAGTGGCGTTTTGCACCACAGCTTACATATGAGCAAGTGGTCTTTTGGAGCAGGTCTCTCCTGCGAGCCGCCACATCGATAAAATCCGCACAAAAATCACGTATTAAAAGCAACATCTCGCCTATCGTTAGCTGTCATAACTCTGTTGAGAGAGGACGAGACAACTAACAGGCCAGTCTCTCCCTGACGTTACGACATCCTCATGCGTTTAGAGAGAGACATTTACACAAAAAAAAAAAAAAACCGTACAACATTTACCCATATGTTTGAACGGAAACTTGAGACTCGTGCTGCCGAAAAGGAAAATCTGTGACACCTCACTAGATCAAAGAGAGCGCAGATAAATATCTACGTAAAAACTAAAATTTTTAACATTTCGACATTCAATTATCAAAAATACTCTTCACATTTTAAGGAAAAAATATAACGTTGCCTAAGTAACGTAGATTGAAAATGGGTTTAAAGCACGAACTATTTAGATTAAATTTATACAGTACTTAAGAATGAAAGTACTTAGCGAATACCAACAACCTTTATATACAATTTCAAACCATTTCTATACTTTTTCTCGTTGACATCCCGCACAAAATAATAAAAGGAAAAACGTTTATCGCTTACGACATTCTCTCTGTTAGTGCAGTAAAACTTAAGCATCAAGCACGACGTTGTAATTCACCACTTCTTAACTACTAACTCTACTTGCAACACGTTTCGCAGACCGTATCCACATATACCACTGAATGTACCTGCAAAATTATGTGACTGTACGATCCACAGTTCGAAAGAGATAAACCCACAAACATCGAGGAGCGTAAACTAGCTAATTCCGCAGACTACACTCAATCAATATTTGGTAACGAGGACACTTAGTGACTTCCAACAAATTTGAAACATAATTTCAAACACTTTCTAAATTCTTCTCGCTTACAGCTGTTTAATTAGGACATGGACAGGAATATTTTTACTTGTAATACGACGTCTTCAGTCACCATGTTATGTTTTTCTGTTTAAGTTTAATGCCTTTAGAAGCTACAACTCAATTTTCAAGGACTCCAATGACCTTTTTGGGGAATACATCTACTTCCGTCTATCACCTCTATTTGGCCTCAAAACGTTCATGGTCTGCATTAGTTCAAAAATGGTTCAAATGGCTCTGAGCACTATGGGACTTAACATCTGAGGTCATCGGTCCCCTAGAACTTAGAACTACTTAAACCTAACTAACCTAAGGTCATCACACACATCCAAGCCCGAGGCAGGATTCGAACCTGCGACCGTAGCGGTCGCGCGGTTCCAGGCTGAAGCGCCTAGTGAATAAAGGGGTATCATCAGGGTGAATGTGAGTGACCTAAACTTTTACCTGGGGTTACAGCGAATACAAGGCAACGCTTAAGAGACGTTCGGCAGGCTAACGAACAGGAGATGCAGTGTGCATGTAGGCGGAGCTTCCCGCATGACGCAACTACAGGAAGCTTTTAACAGTCGAGACGTGGAATAAATGTGAAGCGCAACTATGAGACTGTTTTATTCATCTACCAATCAGATACTCTTACCCGAGTTATTCATGTATGCCACAAAGACGGCCCTTAGTTTTTTCGGTTCCCATCCCAATGAAGAACGTATTAGTATAAGAGGTGACGCACTAACTCGACTGCAAATAACGAGTCATCGGGTCGCCGAAGAAAGCAACTTCGCACTGAACGCAGTAACATACGGATGTCAGCGAACACCATATCACGGAGAGCTGATTGGATTTGGACCCCAAATATACTAGTTGCCACAAATAAAAAATCACTAATAAACGTAGCAAAAAATTTAAAAAATGCGTGGTGAATGTAAAAATATTTTGTAAATTTGATAAGTCATAAATTATATTAAATATCTATGCTGGAACTTTCAGTACTTTCCGAAAAACGAATATGTCAGTTTTGTGTAGTAATGTCACGCGAAGAGTTGTTATACAGAGTAGCAATACAGCACTGTGTGACGCTGCTTATCACGTTGTCTGTGGTGTCCAAAGTAGTGAAAGCAAGTCTTGTTGAAAAGCTGCTTCACAGGCCAAGTGCCCGGGAAAGAGAACTGCGAGTAGCACACGCTTCCAGAGGGCATCCCAAACATCTCCTATGAGATTTGAGACAGGAGATCGAGATGGCCATTCGATGAGCTGAATTAATTGCGGCTGACGATTGTGGCCGAGCACTGTCGTCTTCTACGATGAACTATTGCATCAGTATAAGGAGAGACATAAATACCAATGACCTCTATGTGGTGTACTTCTAAATAGTTGTGCTAAATGTCGAGGGGAAGCGATTCTTGAGATTGAAGTATGACTGAGTGTACATTCTGAACATTAATTTATGTACAGCAATAGCTACCTCATCATGGATCTGAGACGCCACTCTATGGTAACTGTGTCCTCTCGAATAATTGTACATGAATTCTGGAGTACGTTATCCCATTCGTTGCTGTTGTAAAGGGCAGTACCGTACACCTTTTTCTCATTTGTCTCCGCAAGCAAGAATCCTGTATGTTAAGGTTACGGGACGTGTGTACGCTTTAGTTTGTGTAACTTTTTTGAATGAGCGCCAGTACCACTCAAGTGCTGGTAGGAGTTTTTTTGTGTTATATTTGTGCAACGCGTCATTAACAATGATTAAGCGGCGCGACAGAGTAGAAGCAAACCTATCGTTCAGTTTTAACTGCTAACACGAAGCCGCGTCGGTCGTCGAGTCGGAAATGGTTTCATGATTCAAGGAACGTATTATTCGATGTGAAACCCCTTGAGCCAAGATGCTTTTTTGGTTTATTAAGCAATGTGCTTCACGTGACCTGCTCGAATAGTGCAAAGCGTAGTACACTAACTTGCGAGCCAGGGAAGTAAGCCAGAACCCCGGTCAAATACGCATAGCGGATTACTAACAGTGGGCTGGTACACTGGCCTGCCTGACTTGTTTTAGTCAAATGGTGGGATGGTCCCCAATTTCCGCCGCAGAAAGTATGACACATAAACAGTTAATGTACGATAAGACAGAACAGGATTCACAGATAAATTGTGGGCACGACTTCTCTCCCTTTCGTTACCTTGATGACTGTCGCATTAGGAAGAGCAAAGTAAAATAGTAATGATAATAAAATTTGCTAAGTTCTCTAAACAGCAGGCCTCCATTAGAGAAAAGAAACATGCAAATTCCATTACGTATTGAGAACATAAGTACATCCTATATTATCGCACAACGCACCAGGTGGTTCCACTGATGATCAAATGTTCATTTCAAATCAGTTCCCACATTTTTGGTACCTGTAAATTACTGCATCAACAACCGAATGCGTACGAAGAATCAATACTGGCTATATGTGTAAAGAAAAATAGTGTACTATCGAACTAATTGGAAAAAATGGTTCAAATGGCACTGAGCACTATGGGACTTAACGTCTGAGGTCATCAGTCCCCTAGAACTTAGAACTACTTAAACCTAACTAACCTAAGGACGACACACACATCCATGCCCGAGGCAGGATTCGAAACTGCGACCGTAGCGGTCGCGCGGTTCCAGATTGAAGCGCCTAGAACCGCTCGGGCACTCCGGCCGGCAACTAAGTGGAATTGGGAGCAACGTGCTGGAAAATAGCTCACAGTATTTGAATTGGACTGTGAATTATTATTATTCAGACGCTCTCTCTCTCTCTCTCTCTCTCTCTCTCTGTTCCCACTCGTGACATTACACATGCTGCACTTATATACTATAGGCGTATACTATATAGTACTAGCGACCTGCGGGCTGGAAACATTTTGAGGGGAGTGAAAAGGACTTTGGAGCGTGTTTATGCGACCAGTTTATATAGACACAGTTAGGCCTTGAATCACAATTCGTATAGCGGCAACATTTGCTTTTAGGCTCATGTTAAAAGACAAGCTAGATGCCCCACCGAGACCCCGTTTCACCGCTTACAAGGGCAGACCAATTCTCTTTTGCTTCGATGACCGATCCCACAATTGTGGAACCGTGGCCAAAAACCGGCTTACATCCAAACGGCATTGGCGTCCAATCACACATGGACCAAACAGCGCAGTGAACTCTCTGTGACACAGTTTCCAGTAATACACGCAAAGTCTCCATCAAAATGGGATGGCTGGAAGAATTCTGCTCGTGAGTAAGTATATTTGGAAGTGTTTCCTTAATTTCTCGCCAGTAGTTACCGAAATGATACCGCCAACACACAGTTATTTTAGTCCTCAGTTCTATGCACAAGGGAGTTGCCGCTGTCTCATCACGATTACCCCCATCACTCGCCGTATTTCTTTCTTCGCTTCCAATATTGACTTTTTTTGGGTGTGACTGTTCGCTCGTTCGGAATATCTGTTCAACCATCGTACAGCTGATAACGTTTCCCAACTCATAACCCTGATTTACTGTCGTAGCTAGTTTCTGACGCTCTCACATATCTTCATTCTACGATCCAGCACCCCAGCAGCGCGTGGAGAGGAGTGGGGGATAGGGTAATAATTGGGAAAAAATTGCTCCTTTTCTACCAAGGAAACCATACTGGCATTCGAATTAAACGATTTAGGGAAACCAAGGAAAACTTAAATATGAATGGCCGAACAGGCATATGAATCCCGATCCTCCAGAACGCAAGGTTCTAGGTATGTGCCGTAAGCCGCCGGCACACAGGACGAGGCAGCTAACCGCTAACGTGCACGCAGGCGGGATATCCCACGCCACGAGACACACCACCGCCGAAACACGGCACGAGTTGGTTGACGTGATTTGCGCTATCCTGTGTCGGGTGTTGACTCTATTTGGCTCGCAAACCGTACAGTTTGTTCACAAAAATGGAATTTCTACGTTAGCTCTCCTAAAGCGAACATTCCTTTCCTGACCATATGCTAGTCATGTTGTGCTGCCTGTAATATACATAAATAAAAACTTTAATATCCGTGAACGTGTAATAAGACAAAAACAGACAAAATCAAATGTGTGTGAAATCTTTTGGGACCTAACTGCTAAGGTCATCAGTCCCTAAGCTTACACACTACTTAACCTAAATTATCCTAAGGACAAACACGCACACCCATGCCCGAGGGAGGACTCGAACCTCCGCCGGGACCAGCCGCACAGTCCATGACTGCAGCGCCTTAGACCGCTCGGCTAATCCCGCGCGGCACAAAAATAAAAGATACATACCTACTCAGGAAAGACATCAGCTAATAAAGTTAACCACATCAAATTCACTCCAGTGAGAGAGTTTACATAACATCAAATATTGCACAAATTATTTCTACTAACTTCATACGAAACTCCCACAACCGTTTAAAGGAAAACACTAAGGTGAAGAAACAACTTTGATACAGTGGGGTGCGAACCGGCATCGGATTTCTCCTCAGGTCCGTATCGCGTTGCCTCAACCAACTACGCTAATTTGAAAATCGATTCACATCAGCATCGTTTTCTGTACTTTAATACCCTGAGTGTTACTGACATTTAATTATAACAAATCCCAACAAGAACGACAAGTTTTCATGAACATGAAATTGGTCGTTGCGTTAAAACGCCTTATCTCATAACACGCGAATAATAAGTAAGTAAACACAAAAACTAATAATCACCAATATGACGTTTCCCGTCTTTTTATTACAAAAAATCATACCAATAATGATTCGTTCTTGAGGCATTCAACGTGCTGTTGCTTACAGACAGCATATATTCAGAGAGTGTAACGTATAACACAGAACCCATCGAATATGGGCTTCTGCTGAACATGACAAATACAGTATGGCGTCTTGCTTTCTACTTGTGACGTAGGGAGCGTTCTTGTTTCCTATTGGTTCTACTTTCCGTGGCACGTAGCAGGAATATCACACAACTCATTTGTGTTTTACGTGACGAAATGACTTCTCAACGATAAATAGCAGGAAGTGACATCACAAAAGTCTTATAGCGCCACGTCAACTTTAGCTATCTCGTCCAGTGTCTTATTAAGTATCGTGTGCACAGGTTACTGTCTGCGCAGGAAAAGCCCCAGATAAAGATGTGCATATTCACTTGCACGACTGTAAACTAACAGCATGTCGTCTTCATCTTGCTCCGAATAAAATTTTGTGTCACACGCGCCTACGTACTTTGCTTTGTACCACTCAGTATTTGTTGCCCTTGTGGAACTTCGTCATTCCTCCGCTACACGACATTCTGTTAAAAGTGAATGCCCATATATAAAGTATGTATGCCCTAACGTTTGCCACAAATGTTTCGAAAAATCCTCCAGACCTCCTGAACTACGTTCACTTTGAAGATATACTGTCTTAAACAGTTAATACGTGGGCCGGACGTATCACTTTCGCGGATGTTTGAGTGACAAATATATCCCTGTTCTTGTAAAAGCCAAAACAAGTATACTGTAATTTTACAAACGTATCCTGGACTCGGGTATACAGAGCTAACCTTTACTGATCTGTAGTCCAGTGAACATATTGAGGTATTCAGATTTAATAGCCAGGGGTGTAAATGATACCGATCGCAGTACCACTGATCTGTACGTGGTAGTTCCATGCAGCGTTAATGTGATCGTAGGTCAACACTCTTGTCAGTTCTTTTATATTTTTTCTGAGATAGCTCAGTTTTTCTCATTTCCTCTAATTTAATGGTTCCAATGAGCACGTCTCATGTTAGTCAATAGATTTTACTGATCTGAGACTGAAACGTACTGCTCCAAAGAATTTCAGTGCCATCGTGTTATATGGTACTTAAAGTATCTTTCCGAACATACGAATATTTAAGCGAGCACGACGCATACAGTTGGATTCCTACACCGGTGCGTGACTGATAGCATCAGAGTCTGAAATGTGACAATTCTAAGCTCAGTGTACCGTCTTATCCCAGCGTGTAGTAGTTTTTGTGAACAAAACAGAACCCTCTTTAGCAGAACGTGGCCCACCACAAGCTGGTGGCTGGCGGCCGGTAGAAGAAGTGGCGCGCTGCTGAATTCCGCTGCGCACCAAAAACTCCGCCGCTCCCCCCAACCGCGGCGTGCGGCTGTGTGACGCAGCAGCGGCGGCAGTGGAATCGGCCAGGCCAGGACAGGACAGGCTGCGCAACCAGCGGCGCACTGTGCCGTGCTCTCTGCAGCGTCTCTCTGCTTACACTCCGCGGTGATTCACTGTGCTAGTTCAAAAGACACTTGTGTTTGCCTGTTCTTTGCTCGGATTGTGGCATTACGCAACGTTGCAGACACTGAGGCGCGAGCCATTGTTCCTAGACACTGTCGACGCCGTGGCCTCTGTGCGGCAGTTAAGTGAACGAGCAGCATTCGCAGTCGTTGAAATGTACAGCGTCGGATATCGCAGTGGACGAATGTGAGGGTTGTTGAAAGATGATGACGAAACTGAGAATCTAAAACGGATTAATGGCACCTTGGAAAAGATTTACGATCAGCCGACAGTATGGAAAGGAGTATCTCCTAGAGATGTTGAGCAAGCGTGTATAGGAAAATGGAAGCTAACGCAGATCGGATCCTTTGTGCAGAAATGAGAGGAAAAGCATACATCAGTATGGTACGGGAAATGCATAGTATCGAATCAATAACGGTAAGTCACATTTACGTACTTTTCCAGTTGCTTAGTCAGTTACACTAGTGAATCCGCCTCCATAGGTCAGTGGGTCTGGTCACTATGTAAGCGACCCGGGTTCAATTCTCCGTATTGCCAAGGGTTTTTCCTTGGTTGGAAGACCGGAACGGGGTTCACTCAGCCTCGTGACGCCAGCTAAGGAGCAACTTGAGTACGGTCATTGGTAGAGGTTGGCCTATTGGGGGGCCAGCACACAGAGCGTCTATAATGGGCGATCAAAAAGTTTCAGGGAGTTGCTGCAGTTTACATGCAAGTGGCGCGACTCGGATGGGGAGTATGAAAGCACCGACATGTAGGCGAAGGATTAATCTGACATTCGTGTCTTTTCGACGTTGGCGCGGTAAGTGAGAAAACGTGAACTACGTCAACGTTATTACCGAATGTGCCCAAACAGGGCCAATGTGCTGTTTTTTTTTTTTTTCTTGGCAGCCGAAGGGCAAAAATCTGTAGAAGGTGTATGGGAGCAGCATGTCTGTCGAAAACCACCATTGTGGAATGGTGCGCGACAAGGGGTGCTGCTGCTTTATGATAACGCACGTCCCCATACTGCAAATGTCGTAATCCAGAAGTTACGGCAACTGAATTGTTGATTTCCCCCCCCCCCCCCCCTTCCGATTACCACGCTTTCCGACCCTTTCTTTTTTTTTTTGAAAAAGAAAGAGGAGCTTCCGAGAGTTGACGATTCCAGAGGTCGAGGCTGTGCAACAGGCAGTTACGGACTTCTTAACGGAGCACAACACGATGTTTTACCCAACCTTTTTCAATCTGGTGCTTCGGTGGGATTATTGCCTCTGTGCTCACGGCGATTTTGCCTTATTGACATACCGATTCAGAACTGTAAGGTATTCGAACAGATACTTCTTGATCGCCCCTTCCATATTAACCACATTCCCTTCATGCATCTCGCATCCGTGCGTTGCGTTCACAAACGTTATGTCACTGAAGTTGTTTTTCAAATGCTTCCGAATACCTTTGAAAATGTATTCTATTCCACACAATCGTAGCTTGCTTTTGTATCATGGTTGATACAAGTCGTAAAAGATATTACTTATTGATAGTTCTACGGGAGAAAACAGCTCCGCAGTAGAAATGAAACTTACATAACAAAAGAAAAAACTACACATACAGTGAGGTGACAAAAAATCATGGGGTACCTCCTAATATCTAGCCAGACCACCTTTTGCCCGGCGCACTGCAATAACTCGACGAGGCATGGACTCAACAAGTCGTTGGAAGTCCCCTACAGAAACACTGAGTCATACTGTCTCTCTAGCTGTCCGTAAGTGTGAACGTGTGGCCAGCGCACGAATGTGTGCACGAACAGACCTCTCGATTATGTCCCACAAATGTTCAACTGGATTCATATCGAGCGATCTTGGTGGCCAAACCGTTCGCTAGAACTGTCCAGAATTTTCTTCAAACTAATCGCGAACAACTATGGCCCGGTGACATGGCGCATTATCATCCATAAAAATTCCATCTTTGTTTGGGAACATCATGTCCATGAATGGCTGCAGGTGGTCTCCGAGTAGCTGAACATCCAGAAGTTCCAGTCCATTCCATATAAACACAGCTCACACCATTTTGGAGCAATCATCACTGTGCACAGTGCCAGTGCCCTTTTGACAACTTGGATCCATGGTTTAGTGGGGTTTGCGCCACATTCTAACCCTACCATCAGTTCTTACCAACTGAAATCGGGAGTCATTTGATCAGGCCGCAGTTTCCCAGTCGTCTACGTTCCAGCCAGTAGTCGCGAGCCCAGGAGAGGCGCTGCAGAGGATGTCGCGCGTGCTGTTAGCAAATGCATTCGCTTCGGTTGTCTGCTGCCACAGCCCATTAACGCCAAATTTCGCCACACTATCTAAACGGATACGTTCGTCGTTCGTTCGACGTTGATTTCTGCGGTTACTTCAAGCACTGTTGCTTGACTGTTAGTACTGACAACTGTACGGCAACGCTGCTGCTCTCGGTCGTTAAGTGAGGTTGCCGGCCACTGCGTGGTGAGAGGTAATGCCAGATACTTGGCATTCTCGGCACACTCTTGATACTGCGGATTTCGGAATTTTCAATTCTCTAACGATTTCCAATATGACATGTCGCATGCGTCTAGCTCCGACTACCATTCCGTGACAGAGTCTGTTAATCCCGTCCTGCTTCTGTAATCACGTCAGAAAACCTTTCAATATGAATCACCTAAGTAAAAATGACGGCTCCGACAATGCACTGCCCTTTTGTACCTTGTCTACGCGATACCATATGTGTGCATATCACTGTCCCGTGACTTTTGTCACCTCTGTGTATTTGGACCAGCCGTAAATCCTACTCCTGTGACAACTGCAGTCATTGATTTTGGATATTCTGGATGCCAGGCGCATCTGTTGGTGGGCAATATTTTTTTATAACTGTGAGGTAAGAGATTTTTTAGGGAGCGAAAATGGAAAGCCGTTTAAGAACTACAAGCGTAGAGACACAAGCTTCGAATCCGCCGAACTGCTGGCTTCATTTAAGTTTATACTGTGTTTTATCGAGCAACGTTAAAACCATATTGCATGTGGCTTACTACATTAATGTGTTTATGTTTCGGCTATACGGGCTCTCAACAGAGAAGTTACCAGAGCCCTGACACGAAAAAACGAATGAGGAGAAAATCGCTAAAATTGTTCATAGAGTGAGGATGAAACGTCGTGCTCTTACTCCCACCTCACTCACACTGAGCTACACAATCACTCTATCTCACACGCTTTTAGACAACGGAGGAAGGTGCCATACCAGGGATTACTATGCAAGTAATACCACAGAGGAGCTAATACAACATTAAGCACCTATACGATAAGAAGTTAGTATAATTATGACAAAGGCTGGTTATAAAAACATTGTGTCACTGAAGGTAAGCATAAAGCAACGCAATTAAACGTTGGTATTCTCAATATATGCGTGTTTATATATCACAGTTGGCGACATCATGAGACACTTTTTAACTCTAGCTGGCTATTCAAAAACAGAAATATGGAAGCAAACGAAGCACAGGGGTTTTCCTTACTGAACCGATTCCCACGTTACTGCGCGGACAACATGCGTTTCTAAACGTGTTACCTCGCAGCTGGGCGTGTACGTACTAACAATTGCATCGTCTACTGGAATCTGCTATTATGAAGTCTTATTGATTAATAGTACTAGAACAAAATTTAATTTAAGATCAATACTCGATATAAATGGTATAACGGCTTGTTTATGCATTTAGTCTCTTCTGCTTAACAGTCCTCATTTCATACTGGAGCTGATAATCATTTGGCATTTTATTTTTAATTTGATTGTACCCCTAGTGCAGCCGTACCGTAACAAATTACAAGCAGGCCTCTGGACTTTTCATCATTGCAGGCCTAATAACAGTAAGACTCCATAATAACGGATTCCGGTAGAAGATGCTATTCTTGTTTGTATGTACACACCCAGTTACGAGTTAACAGGTGTAGAAACTTAGTTTGTCTGCTGAGTTGAGCGAGCGAGCGCAGGCTCACTTTCTTGACGCACGCGCCGCGCCCTGTCTTTCTCGTAGGCCTCGTTCCCGTAATACTTACGCAGCTGGAACGGTGTATTCAAGGACTTCCATGTAGCAGCAGTCAGCGCGGCTGAACATGGCGTATACCACTATGGACAAGAACTGTTTCGGAAAAGCTACTGACGACCGCAACACTCAACTGTGTCTCCAACTTAGGTCACGCAGCCAGTAAAACAACGATCATGAGAGTTCTGTGCTCTTGTCTCCTACATATAAAATACGCAGACTGTCTTTTGTAGCAGGGCATTCCTAATACTACCTAAACCTTTCAAGATACCGCAAAGAGACTTGTGTGTAGCTATAGTTATCTTTTAATTAAATTACCTATGGTCCAGTTTTTTGCAAGGTGTTAGGCATAGTAATGTGGTCATATAAGACATTTCGGCGAGTTGCAGCGAATCTGAGCTGAACATGTATGGTGTAAGCAGCCTTCGACATCTTATTTAAAACATTTCTCGATTATTTCTGCGGAAAAATTCACTTTGACTATTGGTATCATCTATGACTGTAGTACACTATCGAGAACAGTTTTTACACAATCAGATTATTTCGTTTAAAGGAAACTACAGTTTAGTATTTTGGAAGACGACAAGATGACGAATATTAACCACACGTAACAGTGTGATACTACAAATTGCGGGAAACCTTGTTTCGGTGCCTCGAACCGTTTGCGAAGTGTAGGAGGTGTCCACGTTGCATTGGACCTTTTCCCCTTTTTCGGAGTGGAGTGCTACTGAGGATGTCACGAAAAGATATATGTGCGTGAGCAGGTGGAAACGATGGAATGCCGAC
This sequence comes from Schistocerca americana, assembly GCF_021461395.2. Classification (NCBI taxonomy): domain Eukaryota; kingdom Metazoa; phylum Arthropoda; class Insecta; order Orthoptera; family Acrididae; genus Schistocerca; species Schistocerca americana. The sequence goes on from NC_060119.1 coordinate 677,499,318, forward strand.
ACACACACACACACTCGCAGAGATTGCGTCACGGGGGAGCAGGCAGCCCGCGTGCGTCACCCTGTTAGCGCCGCGCTGGCGGCTGCGGTCCGGGCGTGCCGTGTCGCAAGCGCGCCGATCACCTTGACACTGCGAGCAGGCAGGCAGCTAATCCCCGGTTCTGTCGCGTACACGTCCGATTTCTGAGCTCAAAAGAACTCCTCCTTCACTCGTACGTGAAAAAAGTAGCTCTTCACTCTCGTCTACATCTACAACTACATTTATACTCCGCAAGCCACCCAACGGTGTGTGGCGGAGGGCACTTTACGTGCCACTGTCATTACCTCCCTTTTCTGTTCCAGTCGCGTAAGGTTCGCAGGAAGAACGACTGTCGGAAAGCCTCCGTGCGCGCTCGAATCTCTATAATTTTACATAATTTTACATTCGTCGTCTCCTCGGGAGGTATAAGTAGGGGGAAGCAATATATTCGATACCTCATCCAGAAACGCACCCTCTCGAAACCTGGACAGCAAGCTACACCGCGGTGCAGAGCGTCTCTCTTGCAGAGTCTGCCACTTGAGTTTGCTAAACATCTCCGTAACGCTATCACGATTATGTGTTAAGCAGAAAGTGCTTGCCCGCAAGAGAAAAGTGCTGCAACATCTGAATGTGGACAGCGATGGCCCTGGGGCAGAGGATCGGGATGAACTAAGAGCATGATCTAGCTCCCTCATAATAAAGGCGGCATTGTAGCACTCGCGATTCTGAGAGGAGAACGGTATCGCCCGAGCCTCCACCGCTCGTTTCCGATGGAGGAAGTAGGGTGATAGCAATAGGATCCACGATAACATCGTTTGCTACTGTCAGGCCTGAAATTGGCGAATGGCTCTTGGTCTCACAGAGCCATCGGAAGTTGGCCAATACAACAGAGGAAGGGGTAGAATTGTTAAAAGAACTAGTGAATGAAATCTAGCTAGCTTTTTTGCTACGACACTTTGCACGCATCTGTTTAGAATGAATGCAATTTGCCATCGTAGGGTGACGGTTAAAATCGCGGACAGCACGTCTCTGTGCGCAAATTGCGTCGCGGCACACCTCAGTCCACCAAGGGACTGGGACACGGCGTTGTAAAGAGGAAGTGCGAGGAATGGAACGTTCCGCAGCAGTAAGGGCAAAGTTTGTGAGATATTCCACCTGGTCATCAAAACTGGGGAAATCTTGTTCTTCGAAGATCGCCAAGGAGGAGTAAAGCCGCCAGTCAGCTTTAGTAAGCTGCCATTTGGTTGTGCACGGAGGTGGGGTGTCAGCAAACGGATAGCACATGGGAAATGGTCGCTCGAGTAGGCATCAGATAGAAAGGATCATTCAAGAGGATGGGCAAGCTGGGCAGTGCAGAAGGATAGGTCCAAATGGGAATAGGTGTGCAAGGAGTCTGAAAGGAATGTGAGTGCTCCGGTGTTAAGGCAGAAGAGGTTGAGTTGATTACGATCAGCCAAGAGGACACTTCTCTGACAGGTTCTGGGAGAACCGCAAAGGGCATGATGCGCATTAGTCATTGAGTAGCAGAAATGGGGCGGTAGCTGCCCAATAAGCTGAAGGAAGTCTGCCCTGGCGACATCAAATGATGGAAGGACATAAATGGTACAGACGGAGAAAGACAGGTGAGGAAGGACAAGGCGAACTGTAACAGCTTGAAGACAGGTAGTCAGGGAGACGGGTTGACTATGAACGTCATCCAGTACGAGCAGCATGACGTCCTCATGAGATGGAATGCCAACCTGGGGAAAGGTCAAAACGAACCAGAAAGAAATCCGAAAGCTCAAAGCGGTCGTTAGCACGCAATTTTGTTTCCTAAAGACAAAGTACAAAGGGACACTGCGATGCTAGGAGCAGCTGTTAATACTCTTTGTAGGTTCGAAGGCCACAAACGTTCCATTGGAGGAGAGTCATGATGAGGAAAAAATGAAGAGGTGTCGTCTCGACGGCTGCCGAGTGGCAGGCTGCAAAGACTCACTGCTGCAGGGCACCAGGGCAGGAGGATGCTGTTCCGTGAGGTCCTCAGAAGCATCGGCTTGCCTGTGCTGACGGTCTGTGGAGTTCAACGCTGAAAAAAGGTTAGCGGTGCGCACCGGCGACACGGAGGCTGGCAGGGCTAAGGTATCACGTGGCGACACTGTCGAAGAAGATCTTCGAGTCAATGAAGGAGAAGGTCGCTTGCCTTTGATGGACTTCTTCGAGCCTTTCCGGTTAGAGGAAGAATCAGCTGTTGTTTGGCTGGAGGGAGGTAGGAAGTCTTCACGGGAGTACTCCTGTCCTTTCCGGCCTACTGGTTGAGTAGGTGGTGGCTTCGCCCCTTGACGCGATTTCACTACCTCAGCGCTCAATTGGAGGTCGCACGTCTGTGTGGCCATGTCCTTCATGGAGCGAGGGGTAAAACAAGAACTCAACTATAGGTGCCAGACGGGAGAACGCAGAGTTTGCGACTAGCCAGTAACTTGCGAGCAACTGGGTAAGGCACTTTTTCCTTTACCCAGACCTCTTGGACAGCCTGCTCATCAGGATACACGGGACAATCCCGAGAGGAGGTGGCATGGCCGCCAATGCAGTTGATGCAGCGGGGAGAGGGGGGGGGGGGCGGACAATCGCCCTCGTACGCATCCCTAACAGAGGTGACACATTTGTCTGGGTGTCGACAAGACGTTCTAGTGTGGTTGAAACGATGACACTGATAGGAGCGCATCGGGTTCGGAATGTACGGCCGGACTGTGATAAGTTCATAGCATGCTTTGATCTTGGACGGAAGTACCACCATATCAAAAGTGAGAAAAAGAGTGCGGGTGGGCCCCCTAAGCAGGAATCTACCTTTCTCATTACACGATGGACGGTAATGACACCCTGATCAAAGAGGTAAGATTGGATTTTGGTCTCTGTTAGACCGTCGAGCAGCTTAGTGTAAATAACGCCATGGGAAGAATTCAAAGTTCTATGGGCCTCGACACAAACAGGGTAGCTGTGGAGAAGGGAGGCGACAATCAGTTGCTGTGCTGAGAATCAGAAGTAGTCTCCAAAAGTAAAGTGCTATTCCGTAAACTGGAGCAGGAGTTCACAGGGCCGGGAATTGCATCAACACCTTTCTAAATAATAAACGGATTTAATGTGGCGAAGGACTGACTGTCTTCAGTACGTGAGACCACGAGGAACCGTGGTACAGCAGGAAGGGTCTTTGAATCGTTAGCCTAATTACGTTTACGTTTCGTAGACGTCGATTGTGAAGGTTTGACTCATTGCGAGAATATCCCCCATGACTGCCAGCATCTCCGATGGGGCGCTCCTTCCAACTGGAACCCCCTTCACATGGGGGGCGCACCTGCCTTAGGTGATTTTTCACACCTCAGGCCACACCTCCCGAGCACCTGACAAAGGGACCAATCGGCAATCTGGGAAGGTTGTAGCTCAGGCAATCACTCCTTCCTGGTCCCGGCCTGTACCAGGGGTACGTGCGAACCCTACCTGTCGACCGGGGGGCTGGCCTTTAGGAGCGCACAGGGAGGAAGAAGAAAAAGAGGAATCTCAAACGCCGAAGTGGAGGAACGAGAGGAGAAGGGAAACAAAGAAAGGAAAAGGGAGCGAAAAACGATGGAGAGACTTCTTACGACAGCGACAGACAGTGCAGAACATTCCCAATAACACCCCAGACACGTTCCCCAAGGGAGGGAAAAAAGAATATCAAGAGGATAGACATGCAGCACGGAAGGGAAAAAATGCTCCCCCGTGGTAGCCTAGCACGAACCTGCCAAAGGGTGGCGAGCCCCCTGGGGGAAGGTAAGCAATGTGTGATTTACCTTCAGTGCAGTAGTGCAGAATGCTGCTCAAATCATATAACACTTCCAACACCAAATTTTCTGTTCATATTTACCCGCTGCTCTGTTCTCAGATCATGCCAATCATACTGAAATCCATCGAGACCCTGTGAATTAAACTTGTTCTCGTTACTGCACATCACTTTATCCCAATTTTCTTTAACTCGAAACTAGCTTGTTTATGTTTGGGTCTTGCAGACGTTTTGATGTGACAAAATTTGTCGAACACATCAGGCAGTTACCGGCAACTGTAAATCAGCAACTAGTTTAGAGGAATAACGGTTTATGGTCCTTGCTTTCCGCAGTAACCGTTTCGATGCCACAGATACTTTTCTGCTTTTCCCTTATATTGCATTCTGTCCACATAGTGCATCGAATCTAACGAAATAAAAAATCAGTATACTTGAACGGTTCAACTTTTTGGCCATTTGACAATTAGAGAGCCCCGTTTCTTTCTACGCACCAATGTTTGCTTTTTCGTCGCACGATAACTGTTTCCTGCATAGCTATGTAACCATCTTGGTGTATGTACACAATACGTGCTCTCGCTAATGGAAAGGCACGTACATACACACTAACAGCGCACAGAGCAGACTGCCTTTATACAGAGTTCCACCCTCATCCACCTGAATCGCTTATGTCATATCATATACTTTACTACTGATGTCAAATACGATCCCATTTGACTACATTAGCCAATATACTGGATCTCTTGCTGATGCATATACACAGTGTGCAACTATTCCAACCGACAGTGTTAACTTTTATACAAATATCCACGCCTTTATACTGATTTCCAGTACCATGCCTGGCCAACTGTACATTCCACTTGGTACGACACTGAGCATTGCGGCCAGTTTAATCTGAATCGCAGAGTGCTCAGATAAATTAGGGCAGCTACGGCAGTGCTGTCACTCAGACGAAGACACTTAGCATGTCTAAACTGGTTCCTCTTCTTCTGAAGGCAGTACAGAGGTGGGGGAGCAAATCGAGACGAGGCGTGCGGCACTCAGTAGCAGCACTGTAGAGGAGACGCGGGCAGCGAGGCGCGGGTAGGCCGCTATCGCGCGGCAGCGGCAGAGGCAGAGGCGGCGTGTCCTTGCGAACAGCTGGCCGGGCGCACGTCACGCGGGCCGCAGCTGTGCGTGCGTGCGCGGGCGCGCGTCACCGCCAACCAGCCCGCCGCCTCCGCGCGACGCAGCGCTGGCGCACAACCGACACCTCAACCACACCGTTCTCCCAAGTGTCTGCAATCTACATCCCGTCTCCGTAAACAGCCATTCCTATCGAGACGCAGGTACAAGACAGCCTACACACTGCAACATTACGTGGCGTCGGGGTGTACCAGTGTCAAGACTTCTCATCCACGAAAAGTGTCGCCATCGTTACTATTGTTTTTAATTTTTTCATAGTTTACCAACATTATCAATGCCTAAACGGCAGTAGCGTTCCTTCTGAAGGAACTATAAGCAGTCTGGGAAGAAGTAAAAAATCATCACGGCGTAATGCCCACAAACAGCTGTGCTGCATAGTATCCGGGAACATTTTCTTTTTCGCCGTAGCCGTTACAGTGTAGTCTGCATGTCTTATTCGTATTCGTCCCCCTCCCCCCGTTTCGTGTCAAGGTCACAAACCATAAAGAACGTTGTGTGTGTGTGGTTCAAATGGCTCTGAGCACTATGGGACTTAACATCTGTGGTCATCAGTCCCCTAGAACTTAGAACTACTTAAACCTAACTAACCTAAGGACATCACACACATCTATGCCCGAGGCAGGATTCGAACCTGCGATCGTAGCGGTCGCGCGGTTCCATACTGTAGCGCCTAGAACCGCTCGGCCACTCCGGCCGGCTGTGTGTGTGTGTGTGTGTGTGTGTGTGTGTGTGTGTGTGTGTGTGTGTGTGAGAGAGAGAGAGAGAGAGAGAGAGAGAGAGAGAGAGAGAGAAGGGGGGGGGGGCAGGTAGAAGATAAATATAATTGTTTATTGGGGTTTACCTTTACTAAAGAGTCCGCTTATTCATACTGATAATCCACAAACATTATAGATTATTAATATCATGATACGTTTTTCACATACTGAGCTGCACCTTATTCTTAGTTGTGTGTGCCTACAGCGACAGAACAACTGAACGGTACGTCGTGTACTCCGTAGTCCTGCGTTGCTAACAGAGCAGTCATAGCAGTTGGCACCAGATGAAAAACTGCCTAAGATCGCCGAAGAAGTCTGCCATAATTTAATGGCGTGTGATGCACGACGAGCCATAGGGTGAATTATTGCGTTGTTCTTGACTTCTGTGTATTGACTGCTTCCTTTTTCGTTGCAAGTCTTCTATCATTCCTCTAAATTGTACGTGCTTGTAATCGATAACGGTATCAGTAATTCAATTATTCTGTACGTATAGTGTTTCCCATCTCGCTGGGACAATATTTTTAAGAAATTGTCAAGATAAATGGTCTAAAACTATAAACACGAACATTTTAAGTTAGAAACTTCCTGGCAGATTAAAACTGTGTGCCCGACCGAGACTCGAACTCGGGACCATTGCCTTTCGCGGGCAAGTGCTCTACCAACTGAGCTACCGAAGCACGACTCACGCCCGGTACTCACAGCTTTACTTCTGCCAGTACCTCGTCTCCTACCTTCCAAACTTTACAGAAGCTCTCCTGCGAACCTTGCAGAACTAGCACTCCTGAAAGAAAGGATATTGCGGAGACATGGCTTAGCCACAGCCCCCAGCCTGGGGGCTGTGGCTAAGCCATGTCTCCGCAATATCCTTTCTTTCAGGAGTGCTAGTTCTGCAAGGTTCGCAGGAGAGCTTCTGTAAAGTTTGGAAGGTAGGAGACGAGGTACTGGCAGAAGTAAAGCTGTGAGTACCGGGCGTGAGTCGTGCTTCGGTAGCTCAGTTGGTAGAGCACTTGCCCGCGAAAGGCAATGGTCCCGAGTTCGAGTCTCGGTCGGGCACACAGTTTTAATCTGCCAGGAAGTTTCATATCAGCGCACACTCCGCTGCAGAGTGAAAATCTCATTCTGGATTTTAAGTTAGGTTTGCCACAGATCGCCACTGGCATTGGCAATATTGTAGTAACAAATTACTGTAACCAGTCACATTTATTATTCTTTCTGCGAACCTTTTCTGAGGATCCTACTTCCATCATCAGGTGGATTTATGACAATTAAATAGACATTGACGACTTTTGGATACCTTGTAACGTTACCCTTTCGCAGTCATGGGCTCATACTCCGATCGTATTTAAATCATGTACACTTTCTATAGTTTACAAAAATACGGCCAAGTCGTTCTACCTGACGAGGGTGCAGTTTTCGCAGCTACCACACTATCGTTCAACCCTTTTCTCAACTTTGTCTTTCAACAAACTGATGATAAAAAATATTGTGCACCACTTTGCCTGTATCAACCACATGTAACTATCCTATAATTAGACAATATAGCTGCATGACAATATGGCGTAATTGAAAAGAACAGAGGTGGACGGAATTCCAAATAAAACATAAAAAGCGAGCAGTCACAATTTTACAAAATACAAAAAAGCGTCGAAATTTTTTAAATATATATAACACATTAGTATGGATAGATTTCAAATACCACGGAAGAGTTCCTGAGTTTGAACGCAACAGTCAGTTATCACAATCGTTAAATAATAGCTATAACAAAACCACCTCATTTGTAATTAAAAGAAAGTTTCCTTCGTATTTTGGCATCTGGCCTTACGTAGCTATGTCATAAAGAATGGGAATCCAAGTGTGACAAAGAAAGCAATGATTTTCTTCTTACTTTTCTTGCTGTTCCAATTTTACAGCTTTGTCTTGCGAATCCTCTTTATCTGCAGTAAGTCCTTGGTCTACTTCTGGCGTCTTTACAGACCTAGATTATTGTGTAAGTATAACTAACCCGCTGACACCAGGTACTGTAGTGCTTGTTGTTAAGACATCCAAACTAGACTCATTAGGTACTTCTGGCCTACGTCATGTTTAACTTACTGATTCCTTATTGTGTAACACACTCCCGGCAAGCGACTGCTACCTGCGGCAGTTCATTTTATTGTCTGTGCGCGGCAGTTCATTTTATTGTCTGTGCGCGAACTCACACCAACGAAATCCTTTTGTCGATAACTACGCAAACTCTTTATGATTATCATGCATCAAATGCTAGATATTGCCCTCGGTCGACGTGAACGTTGTTAAGTCGCGATGGTGGTAGAAACTGACAGCAGTGAGTGAGACTTAGTGGTTCTCATTGTAAGTAAAGGTGACGGAAAGAGAGAGCAGACAAAAACAGACAGGATAAAACGTGTTTTAATGCTGACGCTAAAAGAACATTAGGAGAGGGAGAAATCATACCACAGTGTTGGCAGGAAGACACATCAGTGCCGTTCACCCGCCGAACGGCAGAGCTCGACGTAAATCTGTATTCCGCAACACATGGTACAGTATGTGGTGGGGGGGTGCACAGCGTGTTGGAAACACTGTCTCCCCTTCCTGTTTCGTTCGCGGGCGGCACACCAGAACGGAAATTGTCGGTAAGATTGCCGGCCGGGGTGGCCGAGCGGTTCTAGGCGCTACAGTCTGGAACAGCGCGACCACTACGGTCGCAGGTTCGAATCCTGCCTCGGGCATGGATGTGTGTGATGTCCTTAGGTTAGTTAGGTTTATGTAGTTCTAAGTTCTAGGGGACTGATGACCTCAGAAGCTAAGTCCCATAGTGCTCAGAGCAATTTGAACAATTTTTTGTCGGTAAGTTTTCGTTATACGGTGATATCTTTGTGGTCATTAGGTGTGACACATGTTGCCGGAAATAATATGTTTATTATCTCGTTTTGGAACGTAGGCTCTCAGGATCTAGATCTATACGTCGCAAAACCCTTACGTGCGTGGCGGAGGGTAGTCTGTGCAGCACTTACATTTCCCCACTTCCCTTTTCCAGGCGCTAATGGTGCGTGGGAAGAAGGATCGTTTGTAAGCTTGACCGAGAACTCTAATATCTACAACTTTGCCTTCGTAGTCTTTTCGCGAGATACACGTAGAAGGGAATCACATATTGATTAATATTTCCAGCAATGTATGCTCTAGGAATTTTAACAGCAAAATCACACCGACATCCACGTTGTCCCTCTCGTATTGCTTTCCACTGTAGGTGGATGGGCAGCTCAGTGTTGCTTTTGTGCTTACTTCGACTCCGAGATGCACAATAGTACTGGGGTAATAAAGAGTTCTGTTGCATATAACAAGGTTCTGTTTACATCAGTATCATGAGGATCTAACACCCCACTCTTTCCTCTCTCCTCCACCTCTCCCTCCTCCAAACCACTATGGTGGACCTAGCCCATTTGCTCTAAGTTAAAATGACAGTGTACAAAAATCCAAGCTGGCGTAAATGGCAGTGCCTTAATAGATATCTAGCAGATTGCCCACATATGTTTCAATATGGTTGAAAAGGCGATGTATTATTTATTTATCTATAAAAAATAACAATGGAGCAGGTAGCATCGCCATTGCTGGAGTATACAGCGCTCACAGAGCATGCAGATGAGGAGGTAACTGTCAAATGTCGCGCTGTGCTCGAGACACGAGCCACCGCCAGGGCAGAGTTCCGCCAGCTCGGAGCGGTGCATGGGGGAAGTATCGGCTGAGGTCCGGTTCCACATTTTTCCCCCACAAGACCACCTGAGCTTTTCACTTTATGCCCCTTCCACTACTAGTATACTGACTGGTTTGAAGAAGCTCCCTGTGAATTTCAGTTCGCTCACCTCCACGACGACGACGACGACTGCGGCAGCGGCCACCACCACCACCACCACCACCACCACCACCACCACCACTTCTCTACAGGCCAGTTTTAACAAGTTCCCTACAAGTTTCTAAGGCTGTTTCGGTTCTGTTGACGACTGTGTCATGAGCGAGGCGCATTGCAAGATGGCTGTGTGTGTTGCATGTGTCAATCAAGGAGAAGTTAAAAGCAGCGGCATACAATATTATGAGAAGTTTGGTGGTAATGGAGAAAGATAACACTAAAGGGTTAAATATCTCGATTCGTACCGCATCCCACCTTAGAACAAGACAGAAAAGAGAACTATAAGGCGGCAAGCAACGACAGTATAACAGAAGAGAAGTTTTGCATATGATGTAATCCACAACAGCAAACAAATCCGTCGCATTTACACAATAACATAACAAGTTACCAAGCTAACAGGAAGCATTAGGTAGTAAGTTCACAATGAAACATAAACTAGTGTGCACAAAAGTAAAATGAAATCAGTATAACATGAAGGCTGGGGCCACAAGAGCGGAATGTGTCCACAAGGCAAGATATGCTGCGACGAAATGCACAGTCCTGTTGCCATGCTGCCAACTGCGGAGCGGAATGCGGAGAGCCAAAATCTGACTCATCTGCTATATTAAAAAAAAAATTGTTTACACAAAACAAAGGAAAGAACATCTGTATCTATTGTTGCCGTCTCAGGACAACTTTTATTTTGGCATAAAAAATTAAAAACCGTTATTTTTGGAATGGCCTGTCTTCTCCGCTGTGCAATTTTTCTTTGAGGAAATTATTCGAAAAAACTAACTAATTCTTCGCGTATTTCAAATATGTACAGGTTGTCGCTCACTGGTATTTAGGTAGCAACTGCACTTATAAAAAGAAATATATACCGGGAGTTTTAAAGTCTTTGTCAGAAACATCCATGTGTGGCAGATCACGCCACATGATATAACTTTTATTGGGGACAAAATGTTGACTGACGTGACGCTAGGCGTCATTTGAGTCTGGACATTCCCTGAGTGGCGGCAGTGCATAGGCACTCTGCAACATTAGTATGCAATGAGAGTTGCCTATCATTCGCTCTGCGTGAAAGATGGTGGGCTGATCATAACTGAAGTGCCCAATTTGCTTCTAAATATCTTTCTTCGCTTAGAGACACTCTTTGTTACGGTTTTCTTGTCGAAGATCACTGTATCAGTTCACTAGTATAGGAAAACCAGGTCAAGAGACCCTGCTAGTTAGGTGAAATTTCGTCATCTCACGGCGGCGAATACTAAAGAGCGCCTAGCATCGTTGGGAATCGTCTGCTAGTATTCTGTCTCTAAAAAAGTTATTTCTTACGTCATAATCTAACACCCCTAGGCATTTGTCGCAAAGACTTTGAAACACCATGAAGATATCAAGGAAGTAATCGGATTTCCTTGAATTTCACAAGATAAGTTAAGGAGCTTTTAAGTAGACTGCCCAAGGGATTGATATGAAACAACTATAACGTTGAATGCGAGTTCTGTGTATAATAAGACCATCCATGAACAGCAGGGGATTTTTGCGAACGTATGACAATTTACATTCGATTGTGCAGCAAGAAAATACAGACTTCGGACATTAGCTCACTTAAAATGACAATTAGAATTCGTTGCCACAGGGAAACTAATACGGCAACACTGAGATCCATGTGGCAGTGGGCTAGGCAACGGGTACCTTCCCCAGAAAGTGAGTGTGGACTGCAACGTACAAAAGTGACACACACTAACAAAAGCAGGGCACTCTACTGAAGCATGACACAGACAAATTATCACCTTCGTCCAAACTCGCATCGGCACCGAAGCTTTACAACAGAGTAAAGATGAAACTTTCTCGTCAAATCAAGTTATGTATCAAACTACGAAGTAGAAAACGGTAGCTGTCAAATAAGATAACATTGTAATACAAGAGAGAGAGGACAAAACGTGGAGACGTCGAAATGACGCTACATATTTGTTATCATCTTTACGTCAGTAAATGTACAACGCTAAATTTCCTCCATAAGTACGTTTCGGATGTTCTGTGAAAGAGAGTATGTGTAAGCGTCAGCATTCCATAGAACTTGGTGGCGACAAATTATTAGGACACGGCAAGACATAGCCTACGCCAGAATTGTGCGTTAAATATCTGTATCATCTGGTAAGGCTCCAATAGATAGAAATTGCTGTTGTGCAAGTACCTAACAGCGAAGTACAGGATGTAACTTGAATCGATGGCGTTCTCAACTCACCCATACGTTACTTACTGTCCTTGGTATAGTATGAATACATTTAGATAATTTTACCGCAACGCAAGTGGGCTAGATTTGTCATCTTGGATTGAAGGGGGAGGGAAGAAAATGAGATAATTACGTATTCCATACACCATTTGAATGACAGTTCTATAAAAATGACTTGGAACAAGTCAGTTTACGGAATATGTATACGTGATTAGCGGTAACATTAGTAGCACAATTTTTATTCTTACTCAGAAACTAAAATTGAAAACTACCTTTTTTTTTTTTTTTACAGGCTATCAGTTATTAAGTAGTAATTCGTCATGCAACAGAAATAGTTGTTCAGGCGAAATAATTTTAGATTACATTTAAAAACTTTTTTCTGCCTGTCAGAAATTTTATGTTATCGTGCAAAAAATCAAAATTTTTTGTTATTACATCGTGAATTCCTTTCAGAGCCACTGATAGATTTAATAATGGGTAATAAAGATCATTTTTTCCTTTAGCATTGTGGCTATAGGATCACCATTCTTCTAAAATTGTGGTTAATTATTTGTAGCTAATTGCATTAGCGGATGTATGTATTGTGATGGTGCAATTAAAATTGCCTAATTCTTAAAGACGTACCTGCGTGACAATCGCGGGTGAACACCGTATATTATTCTTACTGCTTGTTTTTGGGCAATCAGTACTTTCTCTTTAAGTAATGTGCTACGCAGAAAACTACTCCGTAAGACATTATTGAGTGGAAATATGCAAAATACGTCAAGAGGTTAATTAGTTTGAAACTACCTGGAAGATTAAAACTGTGTGCCGGACCGCGACTCGAACTCGGGACCTTTGCCTTTCGCGGGCAACTGCTCTACCAACTGCTCTACCAACTGAGCTACCCAAGCACGACTCACGCCCCGTCCTCAAAGCTTTAATTCCGGCAGTACCTCGTCTCCTACCTACCAAACTTTACAGAAGGACGGGGCGTGAGTCGTGCTTGGGTAGCTCAGTTGGTAGAGCACTTGCCCGCGAAAGGCAAAGGTCCCGAGTTCGAGTCTCGGTCCGGCACACAGTTTTAATCGGCCAGGATGTTTCATATCAGCGCACACTCCGCTGTAGAGTGAAAATTTCATTCTAGTTAATTAGTTTGTTTCCCAGACTAACAACTACACGAAGAGCAAAAGTTTCTGAACTTAACTATTTGAGCGCCTCACTAATTTGCTTTTTCACGTCTTCGTCAGTATTTGCATCTACAAATTTAATTCATTTGACCCTGCTTACTGACTCCTGTTCACTCGCTATCAACTGTTGGCAAGGCTATTTGTTGTATAGAACTGAATGTAGCGCTTTTTCTCAAAATTAAGATATAGCCCATTTTCGGGGAACAACTCAATAGTGCTTTGAAAACACGATTAACAACATCATCTGTTGCTTTCCCTCCAACCGAATTTAGTATAAGACTAGCATCATCCTGCAAAAAGTACCAATGTCCTTGTTCAGTGCTAAGAGGAGATTCATTCACATGTGTAAGGGATAAGAGTGGACCCAAAACTGAACCCTGTCTGAGTCCCTTTGGGATTTCTCCTCAGTCATTAATATTTTTTACTCTTCCAACATTATTTGAATTATTCAGCACAACGTTTCGTACTCTGTTGGTTATGTATGATTCAAATTAGCTGTGTGTAAAGCCATTAATTCCATAAAACGTATGCTATTCTAAGGGTGTAACATAACCTACACAATCCAACGCCTTGGAAAGACCCCAAAGATACCAAATGATAATATTTCGTGGGTGAATGAACAAAAATCTCAGTCGAGTAATCCAACTGGAATGCAAACTGTGATATGCTAAGTAAATTGTTTCTACTTATATGTGAAACTTCTCTTGAATATATTATTTTTTCGAACATTTCGTAGAAAGATGTAACTGGGCGATAATTATTTAAGTCTTTCTTACTACCTTTCTTACAGAAAGGTTTAACAACTGTATATTTATTTAATTCCCCTGTGCCTGTGATGTATTACTAAATCACTTCCGGCGAGTAGCAAGATTAATACTTCAACAAGTTCACGTCAGATTTTCTTCCACATTCATTTTCCAACTAATCAAATTTTAAAGCTTGAATTGTACAAACGATCGCTTATGCCACTTTTAGGCACTACAGTTGGCCTGTAAGCACGCCGGGACAGGCATACGAAGACTTGGCGCGCCTATTCAGTGGATTACAGATTATGTATACAAATGAAAGGTAGATGGTCATTCATTGATCGCTGTGTTTAATAACGCGAACTAGTGCTACTACCTCTAAATATTTTGTACGTAGACTACATACTGTAGTTCCAGCTGCCATCATACAATTATGGTGAAGAGGAGAATTTCATTTTAAGCTACATTCACAGCTAGATCGAATATCTGCAACAAGCCAACTTGAGTTAGGTTTTTGCGGCAGGTGCTACTGTACCCCGGCCAGCTGGGGCAGCGAGCGGCAGCGCCAAGGCAGTTTCGCCACTGGCCGCCGTGCGGCGCAGGCGTTGGCGGGAGCGATTACTGCCAAAGAGCACGCGACAATAAAGCCGATGGTGCAATGCCCACTGCTTCCTTACCGACTCCGACACATCACACTGTCGACTAAGAGTACATTATACGATTAACGACTTTTTTATAAATCAACTCACGATCGGGCCCAAAAAGAAATTTTTGTACCGTCGATAAGAAGAAACGCGGTTAGATGTGACTCAACAGCGAATCTGAAGAAGAACCAAGCAAACTGCACCATAAGCATGCATAAATTATAACGATCTTGTATCATAATGACGAAAACAACCACATTAAATTGTGGTTTCAATGTATGGAGCTTGTCCTGCTAGACTGAGAATATTTAACAGTAGAATAATGCTGCCTGTGAGAATAGGTGTGCGAGTGGATGAGTAAGGATGGCGGATGGCGGGGAGAGGTGGCGCACCCCCCCCCCCCCCCTTAGAATATGCAGTACAGATTTTTTGTTCATTACAGAATTCTCATAAACGTTAATCAGGGATACAATATTTTTTGTGTTGCCCGTAAAATTTAGGTCTTGTGGGATGGCAGGTATCGAAATTGACCAACTCATTGATATCAGAAATGGTAACTTTAAAGACTTGTCCCCTCCTAGATAAATTTCTCCGGACGCCCATGTTTGCGAGTAAAACATAAATTTCACAAGAGAGAATTTCTTTTAGTCTCTTCATGATTCTATGACAGATATTACCATTGAGTGGAGTAACGCCTCTAACTCTGTTAAAGGGAACATCAAACGACACTATCTCATAAAGGCTGAAAGAAAATCTTCATTTAACTCGCGGTAATGTACCGAAACTTGCGTTTTTGTAACAAAAAAATAAGGACGTTAGAACCGCCAATGAAGAAATTTAATTCGGAGACGTAGACAATTTTACGTTAGTGGCGCATGTCAACAGCTCTTAACAATTAAAAGCAAAGCCCAATAAACGTCCTGGAAATTCACAGATACACTGAAGCAAAGCAAGCGCTGTATCATGTGTGAGATACAGAGGCGAGCGAGTGTGCCGGGAATTACCCCAGTTCACTGCTAGTAGCGCCACGTCACCTTCACGCGTCTGCGCGTAGCACGCCAGTATTGCACCACAATTAAGAATGAAATTAAAAATCAAAATTTATGTTTAAAACTTTGTTAAAATATAGTTTAGTGCTATAATGTTCCAGATACCAAGTCTTTATGTTCTAGGCTTAATAGTTTACGTAAAAATTCCGTTTTAAGAGAAAAATCAGCGGCGCTAATCAATGAAGCTAGAAAGCCACAATTTGGTCAGAAGGTGCAGTTAGAGCTCATAAATAAGAATTGCAGCTTTCCAAAACCACATAACAAAATTTCAACACCGGAATCCACATTTTTAGGACAAATCAGAGGCGCTAAATAATGGACTTAAAAAACATGAAAATTTGTTTTATGCTTCAGTTCACCCCAGAAATAATAACTGAAAGACCACGTTAAGTTACCTCTTAGAGTTTTTGAGTAATTAAGTAAAAAACCAATTTTGTAACTAAAATTTACCCAATTGTTGCAGATTAAGTACCTGTAAGTACCAAGTGATTGGGCTATACTAAATTTGAGAGTTTTAGTATTAATAACTGCTGACATACGTTACAGTAAAGATATGATTCAGAGGTACCGATCTACCGTTAGTTCCACTATAAAAATTCTAGAAGGCAAAGTTTTTATTCTAGCGAGCTCAAACAGTTACGGTGATTTCAAACAACTTAACTGAATACAAATAAAAATTAAGAGGTTTCTGAAGTAATTTCTAACTATATTATTAAAGTTTATGTGCCAGACAAAGCGGTCGTTCGGAGGCTGCTGCAGTATGCAGATTGCCATAGACAACAGATGTTCCCTCGGCAGTCCGCTCCGACACCTATATAAATCGAGCCCCTGAGGCCGGGGGCGGGTCGGCGGGGGCTTCCCTCTCGGGTCGGTGCGAAACTCCTCCGCCCGTCCCATCCAAATCTCCTGGTTCCGACCTACTCAACGAGGGTATGTGTGTATTCCTCCGTCACTCACCTATCTTAAAAGACCTAGACGAATTACGTCTATCAGGACATTCCTATCCGTAAGGTTCCCCCATTCTCGTATCAGCCAGGACTACCAGGCAAAGCACAATAAATGCTAACACTGCACCCACACGCGCCTGAGGATGGCGCTTCATGTTAGCGACAGCGACAGCAGTCAAAGGGTTCACGTCGCAATCAGCTACTGTAAGATGCACGTGTGTCAAACGTCGGATCGCGCTCGGCCTCGGATGACGTCTGAGCCAAACTGTGACAAAGCGCGTATTTTGCGGCAAAAACGGATAGTGAACTCGCGAGGACTGTACTCCGTCCTGGATCTTTTAAAATTCGCCTAAGTAACTGTTAGAGCACCGTCCGTGTGAATTACAATTCCTTGTACATTTATTGCAAACTTTCATTGAGTAATTTTAGTCAGGGCGAAAGACAATCTGGTAGGAACGTACCATAGGGGTCACCTCTGAACTGCTAAATGTGCTGTTAGAATAGGGAGGCTTGCTTGCAATTGAAAATAGTGAATTTCCAAGTGCTGTATGGGAAAACTTCAAGCAATACAATTTTGATTGGAACTTAATACTTTTATTTAAAATCATAATCCTGATCCCGCAAAGAAATAGGAGGACAGAAACTTTTCTTTCAGTGGGCTAGACCAGAATGTGGCCGTGCAGACTGGAAACTTCGCTTTCTGGCTGACCACAAAATTAGTTGCCAGGCTCGCGTGAGTAAAACGGCGAACAATTAAAGATTAACTTTTATCCGCCGCCCCAAAGCATCGTCCATAATACGCTTCAGACCGTAAATACAAACATATACGTATTTAACAGAGTGCTGTACGTCATGCTCACTCGCGTACTTACTTGAAATGGTTAACTAGAAATCGCAAAAACTGTTTAAATAGTAGGATCGTATTCATCATGAAATGACAAATGGTATAATGATGGCTATTTGTAGGTAATTTATATCGAAAATAGAAGACCGATGACCTCGCTGCTTGGTCCCCTCACCTGAATCAGCCAACCAGTCTAAGGAACGGAGGTCAGAGTTGAACGTCCCGTCTAGAAGGAGTTAATAAGAGATAGTAATTTATGCAGTTTTCAAGAGTTTTTATTAGTTAATCGATTAAACTATCCTGCAACTTGTCTTTCTCGTCAGACTAGAAGGAAAACGGGTGGTCATTGTTACAAAAAGAGCAGTAATACGTAAGTATCACTCACATATGTATGGCAATCTGCAATGAAAATCTGCAACACGAAGGAAATGATTAAGAGCACCATAGCACTGACTTCTTGTGCAATGGAACCTAAGCCTGTAGCAATGAAGTAGTATTTTAACGTAAATAGGAACACAATTGCGCATCAAATGACAGATTTTCAGGGTGAACTGTTCCCTGTTTCAAACTGATGCTGACAAACAACTAAACTATCATGAATAAAATGATATGAAAACAAAAAAAGTCATGGACATGACTGGAGCCAGCTCTAAATTACAACAAAATGGAAACAAATATCCAATACGTCCGCTCCCTTGCGCTTGACGCTTAGATGAGGCAACAGCAGTAACACAAGACTGCCTGTTCAAACTGCGGCGTGGCCGTCAACAACGGAGTACACGCTCGACGTTGAGAAGCGTGGCCACCGCCGTGGAAATTCCCCGATAGCCTTACGAAACGCGACTGCCGCACCTCACCCGCTGCCGTCCAACGTTCCACAGGTAACGCGAGCCACAAGGCACACATCCCACCTGTCACTCGCGAGAAAATTATCCAGCATCCTGCGTCTGCGAGCATGGCTTACATGGTCGCTCTCTCTAAACACCTCTACACTAACACATATGTACACATACGAGAAGGTACGTAACACGTATTACGCTACGGATTAACGACGTCTAGTACAACGAAAACCACTTGCGAATCGGATACGTGGCTGCTACGTGAGAAAGTAGGCATACACTCATACTACAAAAGCCATCTACCACAAGAAAAACGTGTTTATTTATGTAACCAGAATAATTTGGTTCACTGATGAACTAGTAGGCTGTTCTACAATGCCTGAGAAAAAAAGTGAAGTACCTAGTAGGCATGGTCGGATATCAATGTAACATAGTTCACGTACCCACCATCAGCGTTATGGTATCTAAAATATTACAGCTGCAATTGAGGTGTTCCCTGGAGACGAGAAGTATTCCCTGAAGACGTTTTAAACGAAATAAAAATAGGACAGTAATTCTTATGTATTAAACTATCACACATATTCTGAAACTACGATGTTTCGTTTATATTTGACTGAAATTTAGTCCATGCACGAGACTTCGAAATGAATAAAAAAACTATTTAAAAACGTTTGTTGCTCCATACTTCGACCGCAATATACCGAGTAGTTGTAATTGAACTTTCCCTATTTAACACGTTATAACACGGAAGCTAACCACCGTACGAATACCAAACTTGGTAGTATTAATGTCCAGAGTATTGGGTGCATGATTTCCATGCGTCACAGCGCCACCACCCAGTTCCAGCATGAAGGGGTTAGGGAAGGGTTCTCTTTCTCCACCTGCAGTGCCGAGCATGATGAAGTTCGAATTAACTGGAGAACAGGGCGTCGCTCCGGGAAGAAGCCGACGACCGGTTGCACCATAGATGATTGATGAAATCACTCTTGCTATGGCAGACAACGCTGCGCGCAATTCCCGATCTTCAAGCAGTGCGCGACCAGTGTCACGACAGTTGAACATCCTGTGGTCCACAGTACGGAAGGTGCTTCGAACCATTCTCAGATGGTATCCGTACAAGATCCATATTGTACCGCAGCTTGCACCACAGGTCGCACAACGACGTGTTGACTTCTCTCTTCACTTTCTCGCAAGGATTGAAGTTGTCGAGGGCTGGCCCTGACCATCCTATAGACAGACGAAGCTCGTTTTTCTCTGACGGGTGAGGTGAACACACAGAATTGCCCAGCGTGGGGATCTTCACCTCCAGTCACAGTGAATGAAGTTTCTCTATAAGGTGAACGTATCACCGTATGGTGTGGCTTCACAGCAACGTTCATCAATGGCCCTTTCTTTTTTGAACAGCTTGGCGCTTGAGGATCAAAGACTTACAGTGTGACTGGCCAGCGTTACTGCGATATGCTTCGCCAGCATGTCGTGCCCGCCTTACAGGAGAGAGAAGCATCGAACTCAACAGTTTCCATCCAAGCTTGGGTCCCACCGCACATCGCTCGTGACGTTCACCTGCTTCTCCGAAGCACCATCACCTGATCTCACTCCCTGTGATTGCAGGTTGTGGGGCTACCTGAAGGACAGGGTTTGCTAGGGGAACATTCACACCTGTGCTGATCTGAAGCGCAGCATATCAAGAGAGGCAGACAGCATACCTGCGGGCATGGTTCGTTCTGCAGCGGAGAATGCAACCCTGCACTTTCAGACTCTTCTGCACACTGATGGGCGCCGTATTGAGCCCCCTTTGGTACCAGTAATGTTGCCGGTATGTAGTGGGATGATGTACCGCAGCAGCACATTAAAATTTCAACTGAATTGATTCTGCATTATTTCTTTTCCCCATGGCCTTGACATTAATGCTACCAAGTTTGGTACTCGTACGGTAATTAGTTTCCTTGTTATAACGTGTTAAATAGGGAAAGTTTAATTATAACCACCACACATCTCAGTTAAGTAGTCGTTCCTGAAGACGTCTCAGTTGTTTACGGTAGGTAGTGTTGTTCGTGTTTAGTGCTGTTACCGGGCCTAGTAGGGTATATAAAAGTAGTGAGCAGCGTCAGATGTTCAGTGATAACTATGAAGGACACGGAGATGGTGAGGGGAGCCGTCGGACATACCTCCACGTGACGGCTGGTGGTGATTCAGGGAACTTGACGACACATCGGGGCACTTATCATGCGACATTATCGTGGTAGCATTTTCCAACAGGTCAGTGCTCGTCTACACAGGGTACTTGTGTCTATGAACTGTCTGCGTGATGCTGAGGTACTCCGGTAGCTAGTAAGATCGCCAGATCTTTCCCGATCGAACGTGTGAGGGACCAGCTCGGATGTCAACTTCATCCCAATGCCAATATCTAGTATATCAAGGATCAGATAAACCAGGAGAGGCTTCAACGTCTTTATGAGGCCCTTCCCAATCGAATTAGTGTATGGAACCAGGCAACTGGGGATGGAACGTCATACTGATATGTGGACCCATAGTGCCAAGTTCTTTGCAAATTTGGTTTGATTATGTAATCACTGAAATAGCGTCACAAATTATCTCAAGCCGTGAAGTTTCATTTCGTTACCGCATCCCCTTCTGGGTACTTCGCTTTTTTTTTTGTTAGGCAGTGTACATGCAACTACGTTAAGTGTGTTGTTTTAAATTATAATATCGTTTTCGTTTGTGTGTTGTAAAACAACACGTCTGGCCCGAAATCATACAATCTACCTTACTCTATGGTTCGCGAGAGAAGCGAACAAATTTAAACAGAACTTACTGTTGTGCGGGGAATTTATCTAGGTTGTAATTCTGAAAATATTTCGTATCGTCTTGTATTTTACCACATTATGTTCAAAAACTGTCTTATATTATTTCACCTTTTTTCCAGCTTATCCATGTCCTTTATTATTTACTACCTTCCAACTGTATAAACATACCGTATCTTCGAAAACGTCGAAGTTATGATTCCCATGTGTTATTTTAGTTCAGCTGAAGTAACGGCTACTCTCTTGTTAGCGAACAAAGTTCACGACAACTGAATAATCGACTCACAAAGCATTATTTCACGATCCATTAATCAACTAGTTTATAGCTGAATATGTGGTTGTAGACCCTTAAGATTTTTTTTTTTCTTAACGAACGAAGTCAAACATTCAATGTCCGTCGATATCACGATGATTCTTCACTGACTGAATTTCGCAGTACGTCTTTGGAAGTGTTGTCAATGCTACTAACTGCTTTTCTTTTTTCCGCCGCCTACAAACTGAGAACTCTTTTACGGTATCTGCCACGAGCAGTTCCTGCTTGGGAAGAGAAACAAAAAGCTGGGGATTGCGCAACGGAGCGCTGTACTAAGGATTCTGAGAAATGTGCCGGATCCGGTGTTTCTTTTTTGAGGCGCAAAGCGAGGAGGAAGCGCGGCGCGGCGCGGCGCTGGCAGGCAGCTAGCCGCAGCCGCGACGTGGCACCAGCGCCCGGCCCGAGCCGTGGCGACCTTGCAGAAAGGCGCTGCAAGCCCGGCCCGGCCCGGCCGAATTGCGGATACCCGTAGGCGGCCGTCACGTGGCCACTCGACTCGCGGAAACGCGGCCAGCGCGCCTCGCTGTGATTCACGGCGTCACATCACATCACATCTACTGGCCCGACCCGACCCGGCCCGTCAAGGGCGACGCTCGTTCTGGCCCGTATCGCTCTGCCAGTGTTTTCCCACAGGCACCTTGTTTCGCAAGTTTACATATAAACATAGCGAAAAAAATTATTCAATGTCTACATACCGGATTACTGATTTGTAGCATAGCTAGTTGCATATTAAATGTACTATTTATGGCTGTGCCTACAAGGAGTGTCAAACATTCCTGGACACTTCACAGGGGCGCCAGAGGCACCCCAACTATAACATTTCCAGGTGTTGACACTCGCTACTTAGATTGAGGCGGGACTCCACAGAAAATTGAACACATCAGTCGCCTTTATTGACCTCTCAGCAGCTTACGACACTGTGTGGAGAGAAGGCATCATATACAAAATTCTTCGAGTAGTTCCTTGCAAATCTATAGCACGCTTAATAGACAGCGTGCTCAATGACAGGGTGTTCCAAATAAGTATGGACACTGATTACAGCACCATCAAAACAACTAAAGAATGGCTTACCACAAGGATCAGTGCTCGCACCACTGCTGTTTAGCCTCTATATTGCAGACCTGCCGGAAACACAATCAAGAAAGTTCGGGTATGCTGACGATTGGGCCCTCGCTACAAGATGTAGCACAGTTGAGGCATCTGAGGATATCCTAACGAAAGACCTGAAGATAATGGGTGAATATTTCCGTAAGTGGAGACTTCAACCAAATGCTTCCAAAACAGAGGTTAGTTGCTTCCATCTCAACACAAACTCGCTGGAAAGGAACTCAACATTCGATTTGAAAACACCGTTCTCAGGCATAATAAAACTCCGTAGTATTTGGGCATGACGCTGGACAGAACACTATCTTTTAAAGAGCACCTAACAAAGACTGCCGAAAAATTAAAGACAAGAAACAACATTATTCAAAAGCTTTGGGGTACTACCTGGGGAGCAACGGTCTCCACTCTCCGCACCTCTGCTTTAGCAATTGTATTTTCGGCTGCCGAATACTGTGCTCCGATTTGGCTAAACAGCCCACATGTAAAAAAGGCGGGTGTCCAGTTGCATAACACTCTAACGATGATTTCTGGAGTAATTAAACCCACTCCAACGCAATGGCTCCCAATATTAAGCCACATCCCGCCGCCACACCTGCGACGTACTGACGCCCTTGTACGTGAATACAAAAACATCATGGGAAATCGAAGCCTGCCAATCCACCAAGACATTGAGGCTGCAAACACTAATAGGCTCCGATCTAGGAACCCGCCAACAAGAACAGCAAGGAACTGTGTATAAGAAGGTTTCAGTATCACAAACGCATGGTCTGAAAAATGAAACGCATGGCAAAATCGTAACATGCCTTGCATCACACAAAACTCGTCATGGCAGATGTGCTTACTCCTTGTATAAAGGGGTAAAATACTATCCCCTCAGTGTGACTGCGGAGAAGGTCAGACCATCAGCCACATTGTTGAAGAGTGTGCCAGAAGAGCCTATAATGGGAGCCCCGACGACTTCCTGCTCGCAACTCCAGAGTCGATAGATTATATTAGTAGACTTGATGTTTGAAACTTCCTGCCAGATTAAAACTGTGTGCCCGACCGAGACTCGAACTCGGGACCTTTGCCTTTCGCGGGCAAGTGCTCTACCAACTGAGCTACCGAAGCACGACTCACGCCCGGTACTCACAGCTTTACTTCTGCCATTATCTCGTCTCCTACCTTCCAAACTTTACAGAAGCTCTCCTGCGAGCCTTGCAGAACTAGCACTCCTGAAAGAAAGGATATAGCGGAGACATGGCTTAGCCACAGCCTGGGGGATGTTTCCAGAATGCGATTTCACTCTGCAGCGGAGTGAAAATCTCATTCTGGAGACTTGATGTTTATTTGTAATCCTTAAACTTTGTTATATTAGTAATGTTTGTTTGCAGTTATTAACGTTGGTTATATTAGTGATTTGTCCGTTTCTTTCTATGTGTCTGTATTGCCATACGATAAATAATAAATAAAATATAACATTTCTATCAGGGCGTGTTACAATTAGTAGTGGCCGCTTGCGGGGACCAAGCTGAGAGAGGCTCCCAACTGCAACATTTGTATACAGAGCGCATCACAATTAGGAGCGAAAACTGGCACGGGTATTATCTACGAGGGAAAAGGGATGAGAGTGAGGAGAGGCGTCCAGTGACAAAGTTTCTAAAAACGTTCTCAATTAGCCCTAACTTCACAAAGTATGTAAATAAAAAGCCTGGAACAGGAATTTTAGCTTCCCAGGTACTGCAGGATCTAACCAAATAAGAGTAGATACAGCAATGGTCATACAGTAGAAAACGTTTGTAACTGTGCAATCGACCGATGAGACGTACCAGTTAGGACAATGGACTCATATTCGGGAGGAGGGTAGGTTGGAACCTCCGTCCGGCCATCCAGATTTAGGTTTGACGGTTGATTCGCAACTCAGTTAAAAAAAAAATGGCTCCGAGCACTATGAGACTTAATATCTGAGGTCATCAGTCCCCTAGAACTTAGAACTACTTAAACTTAACTAACCTAAAGACATCACACACATCCATGCCCGAGGCAGGATTCGAACCTGCGACCGTAGCGGTCGCGTGGTTCCAGACTGAAGCGCCGCAACTCAGTTACTTCAGAGGTACGATAGAGGGAAAATCTAGTCAGTCTAAAAAGAAAACATTCCATCCTAGAGTTCTGCTGAAGTCTGTGGGACCCACACCAAATAGCATTAACAGAGGATATTGAACGTTTCTACAGAAGGAAAGCGCATGTGTTCACGGATTTCTTTCATTCACGGGAGTGCTGCAAACCTGAATTGGCAGACAGTCGAAGACAGGCCAGTTATTCTGCAAACGTCTACTCACAACAAAATTGCTCTCATTCGGAACGCGTAGACAAGACTAGACTAATTACAGCGTGCACACATGCTCTTAAGCGGTCATTCTTCCCGCATTCAACTTTATATCAATGGAACGGGAAGACGCCCTAACACATTATCCTATGGGAGTTACTCTTTGCCACGCACTTTCCAGTGGGTTGCAGAGTAAAGATGCAAATGCAGATTAAAGGACACGGCCGATTTTCTTCCTCAATCCGAGCTTGAATAACGTCTCTGATGACCTAGTCAACGGCTAGTTAAACAACGGTCTGTCTTCTCTCCAAATCTCCGGATGCAACTGGAAGAGTTGGACTTTATTGACAATCAAATTAACCACGTATTTCCTAAACAAAACACACAAAGAAACCTGCGCCCTCAGATTCCTAGAATTAAAGACGTGAGAAAGAGTTCATGCAGTGTGGTGGAGTCAAAGACATAACAGTGTTAAAAAAAAGCTAAATGTTGAGTACCTGACGTTTAAGTCGACAGGTTGCGAGTTAGTCGTGTCATTGTATTTGCTTTATATGCTACTTAAAATACATATTTTACATTACTCCTACAGCAAGATTCAACTTTCATACAATATTAATGGAGGAAATATATTACAGTTGTTATTAAATGATATGTTTGCAACCTGAAATGGTAGATAAAATGGTTTCTCCATCTCTTCACTTCGAATCTCGTCCAATGTACTCGTAAGATTCCGATACCTATCTTCACTCTGTGAGGAACGGGATCTACGAGGTGAGCAGTAAATCCTTTAACCTCTATCACCACTCTCCAAGCAGTTAGGGTGACACTCCACAGGTCATCTCGGCTTCTTGGCACGAGGTGATGCCGGTTCTATCTTGTTCGTTTCCTTTCGTTTCTACTCATATGTCTTTATAGGGGTTTAGGCTGTTGGAGATCAGTAGTGAAGATAATCTCTTTCTGTTCTGCAAAGCCACCATCGCAAGTACGTAAGCTGGAGACTGGTCCTGCTGGAAACATTATTCCCTCACTGAGGACATAGAACCACACTGATACGATCGTGTTGTTACTTTAAATACAAACCGGCCTTCTATTATGTGAGGCATGTCACGACCAGGAAATGAGTTCTAATGCCGCGATGACACAGACACATTGTCACACTGATACAATTCGTGGAATATTTAGCGTTCAAAAATGGTTCAAATGGCTCTGAGCACTATGCGACTTTAACTGCTGAGGTCATCAGTCGCCTAGAACTTAGAACTACTTAAACCTAACTAACCTAAGGACATCACACATATCGATGCCCGAGGCAGGATTCGAACCTGCGACCGTAGCGGTCGCTCGGTTCCAGACTGTAGCGCCTAGAACCGCACGGCCACTCCGGCAGGATTATTTAGCGTGAAATGGACTATTTTCGGTACGTATCAGGCAATCGTTTTCTGAAGAAAACATCTATTTGTATGAAATATAACGTTTCACAAGTAACGATTGACACAGTATTCGTCAAATACTCGACGATAGAGTTGATCTTAAAGGTAAAAGCCTCTCCGTGAAGAAAGCTTTGTATCCCGCTCTCCCTAATACGGCGCCTAACTGTGTCTTATGACTGGGGAAACGCGGTAGTACGCCTCAATTGCACTGCGTGCTAAAATGCATTTGAACTTGACGTGTTAACCGCATCAATCGAAAATGTCTTTCCAATGCATGTAAGACGATCCTATGAAGTTAGGCGTAGAGCTATTCACACCGATTCATATACCCCTGCTTTGCACAACCAAAAATTCTTAGGGTGATACGTTGTCACACACTGTAACTGGTGACATATAACGGGGGAGTTTTGCCGCCGAGAGTATAGAGCAGCAAGTAGTGTCCTGAACAGTACGACGCCGTGTGTTTCGAGTCCTCAAAAATATTTCATTTTCGTATTACATTTTATGTAAAGGGCGTAAAATATCATAGGTTTGTAAACAAGCAATAAGGCTATGTTACATGAGAACAATTTTATTAACTGTCTGTGACTGGTGCTTAGTATTCTATTGCGGACATTGATTGTTATTAAAACTTTTCTCAACTTACTCGTATTTACCTCCGATCGCTAATGCTCTCACAAACATCGTATCCGCTTTCTCGAACTAAGAGTATGTTACGACGTTAGACTAATCTGATTACAATACTGAATATTTTTAAGAGTGGAAACTTACATTCAGAGTGGATTTTTTCGTATTGGTCATATGCAATAAATTTATCCACGATCATTTCATTCCAAATAAATCAAGTTGTTATTAAACACTAGGACCGAAACTAGAAGAACAATTCTCGGGCCATGAACAATTTATTCTTTGGCCCTGTACCAGAGCCATTCGGTGGAAGTCTGCTAATACAGAAGACGTGGCCATTAAGTTTCCAGGTAACTGCAAATTTCATCCTCCTGGTCACTGGAAGCGAGTCTCATCGATTTGTAGTGAACTTACCACAACGCCTACGCTCAAAAACAGTTTTTGACGTAAAATCTGGCCTCTGGCCAGGAGCCCCGCTAACTCAACACGGCCGAACACAAATTTGATAATAAGCTGTCGGAATTTTTTAATGCGAGGATCTGCATAAGTTGCCAACATCTCCAGCGGTAGCAGTGCGTACAAGGATGTCTCTATCATTTGAACAGAATGTTGCACGCGCCAGTTCACTACGCATCGCAACTACCGCCTCTTGTACGCAGCACTTGTCTTTCTGCTGATCACTTCAGCTAGTACGTAGCGCTTTATTGTTGCGTAATTTTTAACAAAAAGTCTCTACCATAAAGAAGGTTGAATACTGTGATGATCACGTTCGATGGGAACATAGATAAACTATTCAGATTTGAGCTGCATGAATGGTTTCCTGAATGACTTACGCTGAAGGAGTAATACAAGAGCTGTTAAATTAAATTTTATCAAATACTCATACGCAGTGTACCTGGCACAGAATGGTGTAAGAACGAGGTGGATACTAGCAAAAAGTCTGCAAATTCTATATACGGTTGGGAAAATTATCGAAGCGATAATTTCTCTGACGGGAACCGATACTATTCTAATCGACTTATTGTCTTACACCAAAAAGAATTGTGGAACGAGCTTGCCTGAAACTCACAGAGCAGTAAATTACTGTGTCGTATACGAGCGGTAACATGCTAGTGCATATAAACCCTGTACTGTTAACAATATGTAGCTCACATTTCAGTCGCCGGCCGTTGTGGCCGAGCGGTTCTAGGCGCTTCAGTCGGGAACCGCGCAGCTGCTACGGTCGCAGGTTCGAATCCTGCCTCGGGTATGGATGTGTGTGATGTCCTTGGGTTAGTTAAGTTTAAATATTTTTTAAGTCTACGGAACTGATGACCTCAGATGTTAAGTCCCATAGTGCTTAGAGCCATTTGAAACACATTTCAGTCACAAAGCGAATACTGGAACGTTCAGGACAAAGGAAAACTGGTTCAAGATATCTAAATGTGGTTTTTGTAAACCAATTCGCGAGAATCTCTTTACTCTTTTGCAACAGAAACTGCAGTACACACAGTAACGCTGCG
This sequence comes from Schistocerca americana, assembly GCF_021461395.2. Taxonomy (NCBI): domain Eukaryota; kingdom Metazoa; phylum Arthropoda; class Insecta; order Orthoptera; family Acrididae; genus Schistocerca; species Schistocerca americana. The sequence goes on from NC_060119.1 coordinate 677,527,505, forward strand.
TACGCTCATGGCAGTGAGTGTGTTCTACAAGAATCACTAGGAAAACATTACGGATTCCTCAGCACTTACCATGCTGAACTGCTAACGTTTTGTATACGAGCAGCGGAGGTCAGTGGCCACTAGGCAATGACTTACGGGAGAAAAAATGAAAATACGATTCGCAATAATGTGCTAGTTTTCAAAAATAGCCTTTTCTGTTCAATTTCGCGAGGCCGATTTCAAGCTCTTTCTTTAATTTCCTGGCCCGATCGTTTTGTTAACATACACTCACCTTCTTGAAATTACAGAAAATAGCAGTCTTCAATAACATCGACTTTCCTAGCACTTTAATCGCCGAACTGACATATCAGTTTGTATAAAAAGCAGCAATTACACTCATAATTTCATTAGCGAATCAAAATTACGCTCTTGTAAAATAAATCATAGATCTTTTTCCTTGTTTTCCCTTCGTAATTGTTGATATGTCGTATGGCTGAGCGCTACGCCACGTGACTGATTTCTACCACATTACTTAATTTTCATAACTGTAATTTATCAGCTTCATTTTTTCTGACTAAGGAACTCACGTGGTTGTGCACTGAACCTTCCTGTTATTGCCTCTCGCCTGGAAGGGTAAAATGAGACAATTAACACATGTTTTACTAAGATATATTGTATTACTGTCAACATGTACCAGCGACATACTATAATGTCCAATGAGGCTCGAAGCTTCAGATACGTGCTTAGAAATGTCGAAATTAGCGTTCACATAGATAATAATAACAATAAAAATTACAGCCTGTCTGGCCCATGTCTTCAGTCTAAAATTCACAGGGTCTTGCCTAGTTTGATTCACTGTTGGACATATTTGTAGGCCATTTTCTTATATTGAATACACTCGACGGAAGATAATCCACGTACTGACTCCGACACAAAATATACAGTAATCAACATCCACCCTGAAAAGTCTGTTATTCTGTACAGTCGCCTTATGGTAAAAACAGAAATCGACAACTGCGTCACGTCACCTGATACGATTAGCAACTTACTACGTGGAATGTCGTTCAGCACTTTTATGAAGCTTGTTTTAGAGACCAGGATGCATTTTCCTCTACAGGAAACAACCTCGTGGCATTTGCAGCTTGTACACGTACAAGAAGTACTTCTCTTGAAAAGACCCACTCTGGTACCTGGAAGGGACGAGTGAAGGAGGAAAACAAGAGCTTTCAGAATACTGAGAAAAGATAGGTACAGTCGCAACAGGATGATACACTCTGTTTCGTTTCTAAACAACTGCGCTCATGTATAACATGGCAAACAGCCCATGCTGCGAGAACAGCAAAGTAAACGCGTTGTAATGTGTGACTACAATTATATCTGAAATCAGAGGGCGAAAAATTAATCCAACAATCTTAAAGTGACAAGGAAGGAGCCGGCGGGGTGGCCGCGGGGTTCTAGACGCTACAGTCTGGAACCGCGCGACCACTACGGTCGCAGGTTCGAATCCTGCCTCGGGCATGGATGTGTGTGATGTCTTTAGGTTAGTTAGGTTTAAGTAGTTCTGAGTTAAAGGGGGCCTGTTGACCTCAGATGTTAAGTCCCATAGTGCTCAGAGCCATTTGAACCATTTGATAAGGAAGGAAGTGTTTGTCATTCAGAAAAGAAGTTAACGCTCCCCCTTCCACATCAATAAATCATTTATTTTCCTCCTTGTACGATTAGGTTTCGGATTAAACTAAGTATTAACTATGTTCTGTAAGGATAGATTGACCACTAGCTGTTTCTCAAAGTAGCCAAGTCTATTTTTGATGCTCGCAATCACATCAGTGACGAACTTCTCAGTCATTTACTACTTACCCACAATTTACCAAATGATATGAAATGGAAATGCACAGGCAAATCATTTTCCGGTAGTAAGCCACGCACAGCTACGAAACAAACATACAATGAGATTGGTAGCGCAAAAGTCAGCGGGGAACTCACATCTGGGCGATATTTTGCTCTTAATGCAGTGCTTTTAGATCCAATGCGGATCAGTCGTTATGCGTTTCTTCCTCATCTAATTCCACCAGATGTGCGCACAAAAACAGAGAATTTAGCATGGCTGATTTTAAAGGTTGCTGCGTGCAACGTAATTTTGGAGTTCATTGTCGTGCGCGGCAGAGATGACGACACTGTTCAACTCAACAATTTACTTACAATATTTTAAAAGAGGAACATCCAGGCAACTGTAATCAAGTAAACAGAGACATGAAATGAAGCGCGATTAACGGCTACCTGCCCAAAACGCTTGTGGAGCCACCCAACTCCTGGCCTCCTACTCGTTCAGCACACAGCATGAGCGTCAAATTTGTTTAGTGTGCCGAGATAAACGCACATACGAGACGCCATTTGTCGATGGGCGGGCTGTAAAGTATTTCACAGGAGTTGCATACTCTGCGCAAAGATTTCAACATTTCGATAAAAACTGTATCGGTTTCATGTAAATAAGGCAGTAAATGTACGCAGATCTTCACTCACCAGTCGGAAGTGTAACGTAGGCAAATGAAGTTGTAACAGTAAGCGACATTTGGTCAGTTTTCTGAAACCCTGACGACTTGGAGTGCAAAATGCCAGTCAGCTAAGGGACATTAGTATCATTCTGCAGGTAAGAAGCACAAACTGAACAACAGATATGAAGTTGCGTTTGCGATAATAATTCAGGCAACTGGTTTCAGTGACACAATGAGTATTAGAACTTACCTCGGCGATCAGTACACAGCAGATGATTCTTACCTGTGGTATTACTCGGATATTATATCGAGGCAGTTTTAGGTGGGGGTGTTTTGAACTATGGTTGCGTAGATATCGGCCGAGGTCGGGCCTGAACTGTCGCCGTCAACCTAATAACAAATGCAATATAGTCGCTAGATACTGCTCTGGATACACCACTTTACTTTGTGTTGTGCGTTGCTCGTTGGTTTCTTTTCTTATTTTGAAATGAACGAAAAGACTAATCGTGATCCATCAAGGGGTTCGAGGGTGACTCACACGTCACCAGAGATACCGGCGATCCCTACACCACATGTCAGTTCTGCAGAGAACACAGGCGTACCCTGCCAACACTAGGTGAGAGGGAGCCAGGGCTTGTACTTCTCAACGCTCCTCTCCCCGCGGGCGGTGTTAAGTTTTCGTTTGTTTATGCTTGGGCCCACAGTCACAATAGCGTACGCACATTAAGCCAGCGCAAGACGTAAAACGTCCAGTATAGAAACACTAGCATCCAGTGGTGAGTGTGCTATAGTTATTCTCTTTCTAGCTGCGCTCGAACGTAGCGCCAACAGTAGAAATAATGAATTATTGTATTTTGTACGCAACATACACTGCAACCGTCAAGCTGCAATATTCGCCATCTGTTGAATGGTGTTTTAGTTATCTTGTGTGCGAAATTAAAACGCTGGAAGAAGCAATCTTCCGGGCACATGTTGGAATAACTGATTTATTCAGAAATGTGATTATTAAGAGACACAGACAAGTGGACAAGCAGTTCATCTTATTTTCAGCACAAGCAGTTTATCGGAAAAATGCGTAATTACACTAACAAGCTATGACAGAGCCTCTGAAAGTATTACTTATGCAATTTTTATTGACATTGTTAACTGTCTACGAAAACTGTCAGAGTGGTACCTTCCATTAAATGGCTCTGAGCACTATGGGACTTAACATCTATGGTCATCAGTCCCCTAGAACTTAGAACTACTTAAACCTAACTAACCTAAGGACATCACACAACACCCAGTCATCACGAGGCAGAGAAAATCCCTGACCCCGCCGGGAATCGAACCCGGGAACCCGGGCGCGGGAAGCGAGAACGCTACCGCACGACCACGAGCTGCGGACTCGAATCCTGCCTCGGGCATGGATGTGTGTGATGTTCTTAGGTTAGTCAGGTTTAAGTAGTTCTAAGTTCTAGGGGACTGATGACCTCAGATGTTGAGTCCCATAGTGCTCAGAGCCATATGAACCATTTTGAACTTCAGACAGTGTTACTGAAAGACAGCACAACAGTTTAACGAGAACGTACGGCATGCCCAGAACCGTCATATACAGGCACTTAAAATCCATCGTGGATGAAGGAGTGAAAGGGATCGTAACAAATTACTATCAATTAATTCAAGGACTAAACGAAACGGAATGAAAAATCTGAAGGTTGTACACTTTAATAACACCATCAAGACTTAACTGCAAGGAATAGCGCGAGGTGGCACGGTGACAGGACACTGGACTCGCATTCAGGAGTGCGAAGATATAAATTCCCGTCCGGCCATCCTTACTTAAGTTCTCCGGGGCCTCCTTAAATCCGTTACGGCAAAAGTAGGAATGATTTCTTCGACGGATCACGGTCAACTTCCTTTCCTACTTTCCCCACGGGCTTATCATCTCTAATTACCTCGTTGTAGATGGGACGTTGAACCAAAGTAGTCATCTTTCCTTTCCTTGCAAGGATTCCTCTGCTCCCTTGCTTCCAGCCTCCAATGCTGGTATTCTTGCGTACATGATAGTTTAGTAGATGCCATCGGGAAGTAGACGCCTTTATCCCATTTTGTGAAATAGTTGTAATTTTATGTGAACTTTCGGTATCCAAGTAATTACAACACAACGAACAAAACGACTAGCTGATGTAATCCCCAATCGGGACTTTGGTATTAATTCGAATCAGATTCACATATGCAGTGTGTATGGAACTGAAAAACGAAAACTACAACGCTGCCACTGAGTCATCAGAGACAGTGACAGTGAGATAGGAAGCGTAAACGAAGATGGAAGCATCAATTATGGCTGGTGGCAAGTGGTAAATTCCTATGGGACCAAATTGCTGAGGTCATCGGTCCCTAGACTTACACATTACTTAATCTAACTTAAACTAACTTACCCTAAGGACAATACACACACACACACACACACACACACCCATGCCAGAGGGAGGACTCGAATCTCCGACGGAGGGAGCCGCGCGCTCCGTGGCATTGCGCCTGAGACTGTGCGGCTCAATTATGGCTCACCACCCAACTAAATGGCGCAGTGATTTAAGTTGGATTTCCATATGCAACTACAGTGACACCAAGACTGCTGAAACGATAGTGGCACCTCATGTTGCTGTTTTCCACACATTCCTCTCAACATTTTACAAGAAACCATTTACAATATGAGATTACCTGGATGGACAAATGTGTTGTCCTTCAGGTTATGGCATCAGAAATGAGCCACAAAACGAGTTAAGAAAAAGAGAAAGCATAGATGTTAAATTCAGAAGTGGATTTTGCGCAGAAATAACAGGGGGTGTCAAACAAACTAGTAAAGGAATCAGTACATTAAGATGAAAATCCATACACAAATAAAAACTGGAGACATTTTTTCCCCACATAGTATTCACAGTTTCAAGAAATGCCTAATCTCTTCAAGTTCTGTCTTCATAGCACTCATGTACGTTTGTGATTATATACTTATGCAGCCATGTATGGGAACTCTTCCCAAACCCCTGGATTGCTTTCAAACAAATTTGGTTCATGAACAGGAAAACAAGAATTTCAGCACTGTAGTGTTTACAATCTCCTAGCTCCAACAGGATTTGAGAGAGGACCAAAAACGTGTTTTTTCAGCCCCTCCTGTATAGGCTGCCCTGCACGACATTAGTGTTTTAAGGAAATATCGCCGGCCGGAGTGGCCGTGCGGTTCTAGGGGCTACAGTCCGGAGCCGAGCGACCGCTGCGGTCGTAGGTTCGAATCCTGCCTCGGGCATGGATGTGTGTGATGTCCTTAGGTTAGTTAGGTTTAATTAGTTCTAAGTTCTAGGCGACTGATGACCTCAGAAGTTAAGTCGCATAGTGCTCAGAGCCATTTTTTTAAGGAAATAGTATCAAACTGCCTCATCTGACCAGCTTTGCAAGGCAGCCTACATGTCAGGGGAACAGGAAGAGATGGAGAGAGGGCAGGAAGAGATGGACAGAGAGAGAGGGGCCACAAGGGTATGGATAGAGAGAGGGAGAGGAAGAAATGTTGAGACACGGAGAGGAAGAGGAGAAGGATATCGGTCAGAGAGGTGGAGAAGGGTAAGGACAGGTGATTAAACAAAGAGGAGGAGAGGCCGATAGATAGGGGGAGGAGGTGATGGTCACAGAGGGGACAGAGAAGATGGATGTGTAGGCTGCCCTTCTCAACAGGTATGTTATGGGAGTAGTATGGGCATGCTTCATCGACTTGTTTTGCATGGGCTGTGCTTGGAAATAGGCACAGCTGGGGGAAGGTTGGAATGGCTAGGGGAGATATTGTACAGAAGGGGACAGGCGAGGATGACAAGGAGAGGGGGGCCAGTGGGGATGGACAAGGAGAGGAGGGGAAGAGAAGGAGAGAGAGAGAGAGAGAGAGAGAGAGAGAGAGAGAGAGGAGGGGGAGGAGATGGGCAGAGGTGGAGTGAGACAATACAACATTTAGCCACCAAGATACACAACAATAAATAGAATTAAATGCTTATGAGACATACTGTGTTATACATTAAATGAATAATTTCAATGTTTGTAGGGCAATAACCATCACCGTATGACAACAGATTTGCTCATAAAGTAAGTGGATTTTTTATTCGTTCTTGTGTTGGCACCGTACGAACTGTACACTGCCACACTGAAAAGTCTAGCAGCAAAGTTAGATACAAAAAAAATGTTATTTCTAAGTCATTACTAATGGCATATCACAGCACGAAAAGCATAATTCACACAGAAACGAATAATCTGCCGATCTCCACAAACTGTCTTTATGATTCTTGTCTACCAGGTTAATTTTAAGTGTCCATTGTTTTCGTCTTTCTTATTTGTCGGAAATACTACAGACATGTAGCCACCGTCACAGCAATTTTTGCAGTTACCAGCGGAAAAATCTGGAATTGCTCTTTACTGTGCTTAAACATTAAAGCTATTTTAGTTACAGTATCAAAACTCCAATCAATCAAAATTTAGTGTACAAAAGTTGGTGTGGAAATCTAATGTGATAGCCATCGCCGCAGATTCGACTTACAACATGATTCGTTTATCTATGTTAAATCGAGTAAGACGAAAGGAAATGAAGACCCATACCAAGACCTATTGTATTTCTACTTGCAAATAATTACACCATGGAATAGGAACTGGGAGCGCTAAAATCAGTCTACAACAGCACCGCGCGTTGCAGTTCAGTCAAAAACGCGACAGATAAAAAACACGGCATCTTGAACTCTCGGCCAATCAGCATCAATATCACCAATTCCCCCCCCCCCCCCCCCCCCCCCGCTCTCTCTCTCTCTAATCGGTGGACAAGAAAGGAATGTGCAGTCATGAAAGTGAAGTAGGCTAACTTTCAATGGCATGGCTAAAAATGCCGTCAGTCGAGTGACGGCACACGAATCTGAGTGTTTCAACACGCAACTTCCGTGACGCCACTCGGGTGCGAGCTTCATATGGAAAACCAGTTCATGACACTGGACTCGCAATCAGGAGGAACTGGTTCAGATCCTCTTTCGCTCGTCCAGAAACGTGTGTGCTGCTTCTCTAAAGCGCGTAAGACAAATCCCGGCAGCATATCTTCGAGAAGTACGTGGCCAATTTTTTTCCTCGAAATTCGAGCTTTTACTCTGTCTGTAGTGACCACAAGGATCGGGGGGGGAAGACACAGATGGCCCTCTGACAGCTAAAACGGAGAAGCTGGGGAGAGAGAGCTTAAACGATGCAGATAACACGCAGGCGCAGTTTCGAAAGTACATTGAATTAAAAATTTAGCCTTCACTTCGGTTCGGTGTTATCTTTCTGTCAGCTTAACACGTATTTAGAGATAAATAAAGAGCGGTATCATGGCCAGTTTTTGTAGGTATTACATCGAACAATGTTGAACATTGTTAGGCTCATCTGCTGAATCTTAGAAGGTGGGTTTTGCAGTTCACAAAAGAAAAAAAAAATTGACTTTGCTACACACTGTAGGGCGAGGAAAAGTTGTGTAGGTTGTAGTTTTTGTTAATCTGGCACGCATAGGCAAACACAGTGCCAAGCAGCAGAAATCAAAGGTGACATAGTACTTTAAGATATGAATGGTAAAATTGGGCTTCAGTAGCAGCTGTACTGACTCTTCTGTATTCTCCACACGAACAACAGAATAGTCAAGAGAAGAGAAGAGAAGGGACGGAGTTTATGAGAAGACATGGCAGGCTGGCGATATCCTTGGACAGCACAGCTGGGCCCGCTCCGACATTTAAAACGGACCGAGTCACGAAACACGAGTGGCCTTGGGCCACAAACGTGCCGCCCGCGGGCTATCTTCCACAAAGACTAGCGCCTCAACAGCTTCACTGGCCCAAAAGCCTTACGTGGTCAGCGGCAAGCCTTATGTATGCCAAGTGTCTACATCCGAAGCTCTGGATGCTCTCAATCCCGTATCAGTATCGAACATATTTGCGAACGGTAGTGAGGATCTGGCAATGCAATTGGAATGTTCTTACTTTTATTAACCAAATCGTGGTGTGTGCGATTGCAGACAATCCCACTCTAACCTTGAGAGTAGCCGGCCTGGGTGGCCGAGCGGTTCTAGGCGCTACAATCTGGAACCGCGCGACCGCTACGGTCGCAGGTTCGAATCCTGCCTCGGGCATGGATGTGTGTGATGTCCTTAGGTTAGTTACGTTTAAGTAGTTCTAAGTTCGGGGGGACTGATGACCTCAGAAGTTAAGTCCCGTAGTGCTCAGAGCCATTTGAACTAGCCATGAGAGTAGCTGAAACATGAAACTGGTATTCTTATCGTAGAACGCGTTGTTAACAGTGGGACATTTTCCTAGACCGAGAAAGAGATACATTCGGGAAGCTGAAAGTGAAATCAGGTCGACGAAGTTGGCCAACTCAGAACTGGATGACTTAACAGTTACCTGAAACGAATGAGGTTTATTATCGAGGTGTTACGTAATATCACTTTCTTCTAAAAAAAATTACGCACATCAAGCTACTTTATTTATCGCTCTTGGTCGATTTAAGAAATATAAAACAGTAGACACGCAGTTCGTTAACTAGAATGTTCCAGTTTCTCAATACTGTAAACAAGCTATGGGCAAGATTTCCTTTCTTATGACCGACAGTCTTTTAAAAACACTGCAGTTCAGAGTTTGCAATTCATTTTCGATAACTCTAAGAGAGAAAGACTGAACGATGCAGTACGTTCTCTTGCATTCTGGGAGAGAATCTTCGTAATACGCGAGCATCAATACAGACTTAAAAGGGCTTCTTGACAGAAATACCATATGTGAATCTTCAGGTTTTGGCGGCGCAAAGACTGTTCCATTAAGTTTCGGGTGTGCAGCCGCAAGAAATCTCCTCCTCCTCCTCCTCCTCCTCCTCCTTCTTCTTCTTCTTCTTCTTCTTCTAATATTTCGGCTGTAAACCGTTCAGCCATCTTCAGAGTGAGCCACAAGACTGCCGCTCCAGTGCTTGCTTCGGCCCTTTATACTGTTGTACCGCGCGACTGCGCATGCGGCCACAGATGCAAATGCGCCAGAGGCGTTGGTCGGCGGCAGAGACGTGCATAACGCGCGAGTTGTGTCTATGACTCCGCAGTTGATCTTTGTTGGCATATCGATATATCATTGTGAGCTGCACTGTGACGACGTCTTTGCGAGTTTATTACAGCAAGTGCCGGATTCCAGGATTTATCAAGATCGAAACCACTGTCTCTATTAATTAAGTTCGTCGTCAAGCGAATTTCAATTGCCTCCTTTACTATCGAGTCCCAAAATGACGATGTAGTTGCCAAAATTTCGACGTTGTCATACAACATACTGTGACAATTATCAATACAGTGCTCTGCCACGGCCGACTTGTTAGGTTGTAAAAGTCGTGTGTACCTCTGGTGTTCTGTACATCTTTCTTGGACAGTACAAGTTGTTTGTCCGATGTAAGAAAGGCCACATTCGCAGTGAATTTTGTAAACTCCAGATTTTCGCTTGACGACGAACTTAATTAATAGAGACAGTGGTTTCAATCTTGATAAATCCTGGAATCCGGCACTTGCTGTAATAAACTCGCAAAGACGTCGTCACAGTGCAGCTCACAATGATATATCGATATACCAACAAAGATCAACTGCGGAGTCATAGATACAACTCGCGCATTATGCACGTCTCTGCCGCCGACCAATGTCTCTGGCGCATTTGCATCTGTGGCCGCATGCGCAGTCGCGCGGTACAACAGTATAAAGGGACGAAGCAAGCACTGGAGCGGCAGTCTTGCGGCTCACTCTGAAGATGGCTGAACGTTTTACAGCCGAAATATTAGAAGGAGGAGATTTCTTGCGGCTGCACACCCGAAACTTAATGGAACAGAAGTACCATAGTACGCCAAGAAATGCGTAGCTTGGACTAGTTGGTAGCTCTGACTAAGTAAAACTTGGCAAGACTCCTGTAGTTAGCAATTAAATGAAGAGCCGCTGTTTGAATACTAGTTTATGTAAAGAAAACGAGCACCACATGTAGTCACGCGAATTCGTGTTGTATACTGAAGAATGCTCGTTCGCGCCTGCTTACAAACTTTCCTATAGACCCTACGTAAATTCATCTTCTGGATCTGCAGCTCTTGTCTTTCTTTCCACGTTTGCAGTTAAATTATTGGATACAGGTGCCGCCTTTTATGCAAAAACACTGTTTTTTTCTTGTTACTCAAACATGTTTCGGCACGTCTGTGCCATCGTCAGTGGGTTTTTACAGTTTTCAATAAACAAAACCACTGACGATGGATCAGAGGTGCCGAAACATGTTTGGTACCAAGAAAAAACAGTGTTTCTGCATAAAAAGCGGAACCTACATCCAATAAATTGCCTATACGTAACTTCATAACCAAAGAGATACCTGAACCAAAACTACTGTTGTACGCATTAGAAGGAAAAAAAAACTGAACGAAATGACTGTCTGAATTTAAACATAATACACACAGAAGACATACATTATAAATCTGAATTTAAACTTACGACACACAGAAGACATACATTACAAATGAAAGCTCAGCTACCACAAGGAGAAGCGATCGCGTTGTTAAGTTAAAATTATTTCTGTCCAGTTCTAGAAGAGGTGAGAATTTATATACAGGCCTATAGTATATTAAATACGTGAGCGATGGCCAAAGAAATCAGTGTCAATTTTCTTACATTCATGCGTAAATGATGAACCACTGAGACACAATAGGCAGACTAAAAACGTTAGAGATAGCACATGATAACAAAATGTTATGGGTCACAGTAAAATGACAAGAACATTCGTGTAATATGCAGCGTGAACATTAATAAAACCTACAAACACCAGAGATAGATTCCAGACTTGAAATGGAGGAAAAAAGGTGGTATGAACATGTATTCGGAAATTCATCAGTGCCACGGTAGACGGTGCTGACGAATGATAGTTCCTCTGACCACATGCCGTGTGTTCCTTGTGTGTTGCAGGCTGTGTGACTGACGCAACAGAACGGTTCGGTGTTCGTGCCAGGAATATGTCGAGGTGGTGTCTGTGTACGGCCAAGCAGATGGAAACAGTCGAGAGGCAGCGCGGCTATATTAAAACAAGACCCTCACAGATACCAACCACATCACATACAATTTCAGGCCATTTTTTGGTGTTTGTATGATCATAGGTCCTTTCAGACAGACTTACGTCCTGGGAGGCGGCGGACTCTGCGTACACCAGATTTGGAGGACAGTTTTCTACTGAATATTGAGACAATATCCAAGCTCCACGCAAGTGACCCGCCAACATGGTGCACGCCAAAGTACGATTACGTGTATCCTGCTTGACAACAGCTACTATCCCTATCACGTGCAACGCACAAGGAGCACACGGCACGTGGTCTGAGGAGGTGTCAATCGTCAGCGCATTCTGCCGCGGCAACAATGCATTCCCGGTCACAAGTTCAAAGGAGCTTCTTTCCACCATTTCCAGTCAGGAATCCGTCCCTGCAGTTTGTCGGTTTTATCAGAGCTCACCCTTTATGTAATACTGCCATAAATGCGCTAACAGAAGCGCTTATAATCTCTAAGTTCTAACACACTTTATTTCAAGGAAACACAAAGAACACAGGAATATAACATAGCACTCATACTCAGCATGATACACATCTAATTCTTACATTCCTAGGGAAATGAGACCCTTAAATAACTTGTTTGTTACTCTCATGATCGGCTTGCGTTACTAATCATTTGAGTATTCACTCGGGTTTGTTACGATGTTGAAAGTTATACAGTATTAAAAAAGTAAATACACAGTATTGATGTTCCTCAATAATATTTATATAATTGTTCGTTATGAATCGACTCGCAGCTTTCTAGGTCATCCTCAGATTACTTAAAACAGGTAGTCCACATACAAACAGAGTTCATATCAATACAAATATTGTTTTCCAAAGATGAGTGACATTTTACGACTATATATCGATACAAAACACATGCATAATGAAATTCACAAAGAAGCTCTGAACAAATACATCTTATAATATTTTATACTCAAAGATTAAAAGTATAGGAATGCAAAAGGAAAAAACGTTGCACAAATGAGAAATGGCACAGACCACTATCATAAGCGGGCAAACTGGTCAACGTGATGAAAATACCGAAAAAAACGGGGAGCAGAGGGGAGGAAGGAATCTATGGAATGTTGGCGTAGAACAGGTATAGCAAGCATATTACACTCCCTGCTGCTACTTTATTAAGGGTGAATAAGAAGACTTGAATTTGGTCGTGAAGAAGCAGGTCTGTATTATTTGAGTGTTGTCGACGAATGTTAGTTATCTGCCTTTAATTCCGATATGGAAAACATCGCATTTAATATAATAAGAATGACATTCATTCAGAACATGTTCAGCACAGGTGGAATCTTTGTTTTTTAGCCTCCAACTCCTGCCTTGCTCCGTCGGTCTAGTAGTTATAGCCTTACCTGACTGTACATATAACTTGTCACCCAGGTTGCACGAAATCTTATACATTTCACCCTGTTCTAAAAGTGGAATCTTTACTGTTGAACAGAAAGTGCGCAACAATATTCCTAGTATAAAAATCTGGAGTATATTTCCTGGATTTTGGTCTGTTAGAAAGTACCTGAGAAGTCTTACCTATACATATATCAGGGAGCGCTATCAGTGTGGTTTAGTGCTTACCGAGGAGGATGGGAAAGTGCTATTATCCTCAGCCTTCTTTTGCTACTCAGGGTGTCAATTAGGATACGACTATAACCAATGATGTACGCAACTTTTAATTATTTTCTACAAATTTTCAAAATTGATTTGGTTTGTGGTACAGATACTAGGTAGTGCACGGCGGAGTGGGAGACTGCATGTTTGTGTGTAATGGGATGCTGGGAACTGGCAGGTATTACTGTGTCTGCAGAGGTTACTTTCCTGTACATCTTAAATAAATGTTATTGCTAACAAATGTCAATGGAAAGGTCTACAAAGTCAATAGTCTCCTCCTTACACCTCTGTAAACTTAAATGGTGAAAAAATTTATTTAACTGTCTGGTGGTACCTGTCCATAGGAACAGTACATCATTCACAAACCTAGTCCCGTATTGTCTTTGAGAACTCTGGGGCTCTTTATGAAAAATATTTGTTGAAAATTATCCTTGATCATTTCAGTTAATAAGCGTTTAGAGAGGACCCAATCACAATCCCATCTGACTGACTATACAGAGCCTGCTGAATTTGGAAACAATTTTACTTTAACAAGGTCTCTGACGCCAATTTTATACCGTCAGTCTCCACTGGCTTTGTTCTGTTTTATATAAAAGTTCTGGAGAATAGGCTGCTGACATCAAGTGAAGCTAGCTTACCGATAGGTGGAATTGATACATCTTTTAGATTTTTTACTAATACAAACAAATTACGTATTCCAAATATTGGTTGAAATTTAGTTTTGTTTTGATTTGTGAATGTAACTCTCTGGCTAATTTGTGGAAGGTGCTGAAACTCACGACACTACAGGTCGTATTGGAACACCCTCTTTGTGAAGCTTAAGTAATCCATACAAATTGGGTGCTATTGGATTCAAGTCTGTGGGGGTATTTGGAATTATCATCAGCAAATATGCGGTTTGTGTAAACTACAATATCGGTCAGAGTCCATGTGCAATATGTCAGATGACTTCTCACTTTAGCATCACAGGTGTAACGACGAACAACAGTATATTATCTCCAAGACAAATGGTGACAGAATTAGTACTGATATTGGTCTTCTGGAGTGAAACTGTGGCAGCTCTCGGTGGATCATTTGCGAAATGACATAAGAACACAATGTACGGGAATAAACGGGACTATAATGAAGACACTTGAGTTATTTATTAGGCGACTGCTGCAATATAACTGTAAGAAAAGGATAAGAAGCAGGTGCAGGTGGGATGCGAAAACGAGCAACAGCCGTAAAATATTCGCACTTATTATGTAGAGTGCCCGAGAAGTCCGTATGTCCTCCTTTACTTCATCGCAAAAGAGCAGCTGAACTTTATGCACCGCGATCAGTGGCGCAGGATCGCATTGAAAAAAAGTATGAAAGTGAATGTAATTAAACCTATGTTTGTGATTGGTTCAAATGGCGCTGAGCACTATGGGACTCTAGCTAACTACTTAAACCTAACTAACCTAAGGACAGCACACAACACCCAGTCATCACGGTTTGTGATTGAATTGTCACAGAACGACAACGAGCGCAATCTGCCAAGTTTTGTTGGTACAATTTTCTAACGCCTTATCTCGCTCAAGAGTGTTATTTTCTTATGATTGTGCCAAATATCACAGTTCACATAGGAGGAATGTGGTATACTGGTCTAAGGAAATTTCCCATTGTGTACTAAAGTCCGGAAGGAATCTGCCTCACATTACGATACGGTAGAGATGTCATCCGGATACTTGTTTCAAACCATATTTTTTTAAGGGTACGGGAAAGGAAATTATCAGGAAACGTTTCCAACAAAAGACAAGCGAATCCTGGATCACGTTTGGTTACAACAGGAAGACGATCCAGCACAATTTGCTATTCCTGTGCCTGAGTTCCTCGATTAACAAAATCGAGGCCTCTGGATTGGGAGTAGTGAAGTAAAACCCCGGCCCCACTGAAATGGCCACTACAAAGTCTGGACCTTACCACGACAGGCAACTCGTTGTGCGGAATAGTGATGTCCCATGTGGCTCAGCGTCTGCAGAACACTAATAAAGAAGTGCGGGAACGCTGAGGGAGCCTTTCGAAGCATAATTCCTGATATGCTACGCAAGATATCGAGGGGGTCACGGACACGCAAAGATCTCTGTGTATAGCACGATGGAGAACATAAACAACCTCTGGATACGTAAGTTTTTATATATTGACAGAAAAGAAATCACAACACGACATAAGCGAAAGCTGGTAGACGTGTTTCTTCATCTTAATAATGAATTCTACTCAAATTTCGAGCCAGTCGCACTACGAGGATGCAGATCTGGTTTGCTTTGAACACACGTCGTAAACGGTCGTGAGCGTTAGTTACCTTTGAGACTGGACGTGATGAGCTGATGTTAGTCAAGAATGCCCTTAAGGCGACAAAGGCCCCATTAACAACAGCTCACTAAGTTTGAATGAGGTCGTGTAATTCGGCTGCGAGAAGGTGGATGTTCCTTCTGGGATATTGCAGACAAACTTGAGAGGAATGTAGCCACTGTACATGACTGCTGGCAGCGGTGGTCACGAAATATACGGTAGCAAAATGACTGGGCTCCGAACGGCCACGTGGCACTAACGAGAGGGAAAACCGTCGTCTTAACGCGTACGGCACTCGCGGATAGTACTGCATGTGCAGCTAAAATTTGAGGAGAAGTTAGCACCACACTGAAGCAAAGAAATGTTACAAATCGGTTACTTCAAGGAGAGCTCCGAGCCACACTCCCTGTAGTTATGTGCATTCCACTGACCCGAAACCACCGCGATATGCGATTTCATTGGTGTCAAACGAGAGCTCACTGGAGAGCAGGGAGGAGGTCTGTTGTGTTTTCGATGGTAACTGGTCCTGCCCCTGTGCCAGTGACGGCCGTGTGTTGGTTAGAAAGAGACCAGATGAGCACCTGCAACCAACCTGTGTGCGTGCTAAACACACTGGACCTACACCTGGAGTTATGCTCTTTGTGCGATTCCGTACGGCAGCAGGACTCTCATGGTTATCCCACACATCAAGATTGCAAATCTGTACGTCAGTCTGGTGATTCGACCTGTTGCGCTGCCATTCGCGAACAGCATTCCAGGGGATGTTTTTCAACAGGATAACGCTCGCCCACATATCGCTGTCGTGACCCAATATGCTCTACAGAATATCGACATGTTGCCTCTGCCTGCTCGATCACCAGATCTGTCTCCAGTCGAGCATATATGGAACGTCATCAGACGACAACTCCAGCGTCATCCACCAACAACATCAACCGTCCATGTATTGACATTGCACGCACGTTTGCATTCTTGCATTAAACAGTCTAATGGTTAACCGGTTATTAATGTACCAGGATTTCACATTTGCAATGGCTACTCTCGTGCTTACATTAACCTGTGATCTCGCAATGATAGTCACTTAAATATGTTACTTAGACGACTGTACTCCCGTAATTTCATTACGCTACATTAATTATTTCTTGGTGTTACTATCTTGTTTTTAGTCCGTGTACGTTGTTGTTGTTATCGTCTTCAGTCCTGAGACTGGTTTGATGCAGCTCTCCATGCTACTCTATCCTGTGCAAGCTTCTTCATCTCCCAGTACCTACTGCAACCTACATCCTTCTGAATCTGCTTAGTGTATTCATCTCTTGGTCTCCCTCTACGATTTTTACCCTCCACGCTGCCCTCCAATGCTAAATTTGTGATCCCTTGATGCCTCAAAACATGACCTACCAACCGATTCCTTCTTCTAGTCAAGTTGTGCCACAAACTTATTTTCTCCCCAGTCTTATTCAATACCTCCTCATTAATTATGTGATCTACCCATCTAATCTTCAGCATTCTTCTGTAGCACCACATTTCGAAAGCTTCTATTCTCTTTTTGTCCAAACAATTTATCGTCCATGTTTCACTTCCATACATGGCTACACTCCATACAAATACTTTCAGAAACGACTTCCTGACACTTACATCTATACTCGATGTTAACAAATTTCTCTTCTTCAGAAACGATTTCCTTGCCATTGCCAGTCTACATTTTATATCCTCTCTACTTCGACCATCATCAGTTATTTTACTCCCTAAATAGCAAAACTCATTTACTGCTTTAAGTGTCTCATTTCCTAATCTAATTCCCTCAGCATCACCCGATTTAATTTGACTACATTCCATTATCCTCGTTTTGCTTTTTTTGATGTTCATCTTATATCCTCCTTTCAAGACACTGTCCATTCCGTTCAACTGCTCTTCCAAGTCCTTTGCTGTCTCTGACAGAATTACAATGTCATCGGCGAACCTCAAAGTTTTTAGTTCTTCTCCATGAATTTTAATACCTACTCTGAATTTTTCTTTTGTTTCCTTTACTGCTTGCTCCATATACAGATTGAGTAAACATCGGGGAGAGGCTACAACCCTGTCTTACTCCCTTCCCAACCACTGCTTCCCTTTCATGCCCCTCGACTCTTATAACTGCCATCTGGTTTCTGTACAAATTGTAAATAGCCTTTCGCTCCCTGTATTTTACCCCTGCCACCTTCAGAATTTGAAAGAGAGTATTCCAGTTAATGTTGTCAAAAGCTTTCTCTAAGTCTACAAATGCTAGAAACGTAGGTTTGCCTTTTCTTAATCTTTCTTCTAAGATAAGTCGTAAGGTTAGTATTGCCTCACGTGTTCCAGTGTTTCTACGGAATCCAAACTGATCTTCCCCGAGGTCGGCTTCTACCAGTTTTTCCATTCGTCTGTAAAGAATTCGCGTTAGTATTTTGCAGCTGTGACTTATTAAACTGATAATTCGGTAATTTTCACATCTGTCAACACCTGCTTTCATTGGGATTGGAATTATTATATTCTTCTTGAAGTCTGAGGGTATTTCGCCTGTTTCATACATCTTGCTCACCAGTTGGTAGAGTTTTGTCATGACTGGCTCTCCCAAGGCCATCAGTCGTTCTAATGGAATGTTGTCTACTCCCGGGGCCTTGTTTCGACTCAGGTCTTTCAGTGCTCTGTCAAACTCTTCACGCAGTATCTTATCTCCCATTTCGTCTTCATCTACATCCTCTTCCATTTCCATAATATTGTCCTCAAGTACATCGCCCTTGTATAAACCCTCTATATACTCCTTCCACCTTTCTGCCTTCCCTTCTTTGCTTATAACTGGGTTGCCATCTGAGCTCTTGATATTCATACAAGTGGTTCTCTTCTCTACAAAGGTCTCTTTAATTTTCATGTAGGCAGTATCTATCTTACCCCTAGTGAGACAAGCCTCTACATCCTTACATTTGTCCTCTAGCCAACCCTGCTTAGCCATTTTGCACTTCCTGTCGATCTCATTTTTGAGACGTTTGTATTCCTTTTTGCCTGCTTCATTTACTGCATTTTTATATTTTCTCCTATCATCAATTAAATTCAATATTTCTTCTGTTACCCAAGGATTTCTATTAGCCCTCGTCTTTTCACCTACTTGATCGTCTGCTGCCTTCACTACTTCATCCCTCAGAGCTACCCATTCTTCTTCTACTGTATTTCTTTCCCCCATTCCTGTCAATTGTTCCCTTATGCTCTCCCTGAAACTCTCTACAACCTCTGGTTCTTTCAGTTTATCCAGGTCCCATCTCCTTAAATTCCCACCTTTTTGCAATTTCTTCAGTTTTAACCTACAGTTCATAACCAACAGATTGTGGTCAGAGTCCACATCTGCCCCTGGAAATGTCCTACAATTTAAAACCTGGTTCCTAATTATCTGTCTTACCATTATATAATCTATCTGATACCTTTTAGTATCTCCAGGATTCTTCCATGTATACAACCTTCTTTTATGATTCTTGAACCAAGTGTTAGTTATGATTAAGTTATGCTCTGTGCAAAATTCTACCAGGCGGCTTCCTCTTTCATTTCTTAGCCCCAATCCATATTCACCTACTATGTTTCCTTCTCTCCTACTGTCGAATTTCAGTCACCCATGACTATTAAATTTTCGTCTCCCTTCACTACCTGAATAATTTCTTTTATCTCGTCATACATTTCATCTATTTCTTCATCATCTGCAGAGCTAGTTGGCATATAAACTTGTACTACTGTAGTAGACATGGGCTTTGTGTCTATCTTGGCCACAATAATGCGTTCACTATGCTGTTTGTAGTAGCTAACCCGCACTCTTATTTTTTTATTCATTATTAAACCTACTCCTGCATTACCCCTATTTGATTTTGTATTTATAACCCTGTAATCACCTGACCAAAAGTCTTGTTCCTCCTGCCACCGAACTTCACTAATTCCCACTATATCTAACTTTAACCTATCCATTTCCCTTTTTAAATTTTCTAACCTACCTGCCCGATTAAGGGATCTGAGATTCCACGCTCCGATCCGTAGAACGCCAGTTTTCTTTCTCCTGATAACGACGTCCTCTTGAGTAGTCCCCGCCCGGAGATCCGAATGGGGGACTATTTAACCTCCGGAATATTTTACCCAAGAGTACGCCATCACCATTTAATCATACAGTAAAGCTGCATGTCCTCGGGAAAAATTACGGCTGTAGCTTCCCCTTGCTTTCAGCCGTTCGCAGTACCACAACAGCAAGGCCGTTTTGGTTAATGTTACAAGGCCAGATCAGTCAATCATCCCGACTGTTGCCCCTGCAACTACTGAAAAGGCTGCTGCCCCTCTTCAGGAACCACATGTTTGTCTGGCCTCTCAACAGATACCCCTCCGTTGTGGTTGCACCTACGGTACGGCCATCTGTATCGCTGAGGCACGCAAGCCTCCCCACCAACGGCAAGGTCCATGGTTCATGGTTCATGTACGTTAGGTAGTCCAATTTACAATATACCATTTTTAGGCAGGGGCACAGGCGCTGCTCGGACGCACTGTGGACGCGTATTTATGTGATTTACATGCGCTACAACATTCTTAAAGATGTGGACGCGAACAGAAGGCCTTGTAAGATGTAGTCGCGCACGAGTGGTTGCGCACATCGGTGTGTCGAGATCGTCTATCGGCTGGCAGGGACAGCCGTGCCATGCCGCTGAGGGTGACAGCTCGAGGCGGCCGCTGTCGGCGGGCTGGCGCGACGAGGCACTGGTTCCTGGAAGCGTTTCGACACGAGGAAGCGACGCGCATAGCCCCGCGAGGTTCGCCAGCACATATTCCGCACCGCACATCGTGGGCCTCGCCGCGCCGCGAGCTGCTGCGAAAGCGGCCAGGGGCCCGGGCCGGGTGGGCGCTCGCACCGACCTGACGTGACGTCAGGAGCCGCGCGAAACAGCTAGTACTGCCAAAGTCAGGTCGCCCGTTCGCTCCCTCACCCGGCACGGTGCCGCGTTCTCACACAAACGCACTTGCCGTCTGTTAAATTTAGTTCCAACATATGCATATTCTCTTCGCACCTGGCGCTGGGGCTGTAAGGGCCTGCCGTCGTCTAACAGCAGCACAAGGAGCTCATCACCGTAGTATGCAATTTAAATCTCCAAGCTATAATCACACTCTCACTTCTTGACCATCTTCGATATTAAAGTCCGTTCATCTTTCGCAACACTTCTATTTCCTTACCTACAAACTTCAGAGAAGCCATCTGCTTGCATCGTAAGTGTGTAAAAATAATCTATAATATTCCAAACTGCACTGTAGGAAATACAATCAGCCACTTGTGGGTGGTTGCAGTATTTCATACAGTGTAATTTACGAAAACACTGCGGTGTTCTCTAACCAAAATGGACAAAACTATATAATAGTCTATTTTTAATCCTGTTACTGTGCAGGCAATGTTGTTTCTACATTGACGAACAAATGTGTGCCAAATAGTGAACATCATCCGAGAATGCGAGATATTGTCGAAGTTCTCAGCGCGTCCATTGAGAAATAACAACCAAGCTGTGGAGATTACCTTTCTCCCTTAGCCAGAGGCAAAACAGGCTACTATCATTCCTGTTTATGTCTGCTCCAGCAATATATTCTACTCGCGATGACAAAGAAGAACTAGTCCTCGAAACATTGAGCATTATTTCACAATAACGTAGCCAGAACATGGAATGTTTGGGTATGAAAGCGTACAAGGTAGTTCTTGTTTCCAGCTGTAATTACGATATCAATTTGGCATTATTTAAAAGCACAAAATGTCATTCATTAGGATACTTCCATATATGTGATGTTCCGAAAGCCGTGTCCCATAGAACAAGTAGAGTGAACCAGAACTCCACCGCCAAACTTTCAAAGTGTTAGTATGGACCAAAACAAGAACAAAATGTGCACTAAACAGGACCTCTAAAACGCATAACAAGAAAAAATTGCAGTAAACAAGGGCTCTAAAGCGTTTACTTTAAGAGCTATGGGCATTTGTTCAGAGAAAGACGTATTTTGCAGAAGCGAAGCATCCATTTTAGAATCCATATTTACTGGACATTTTTTCCTTGTTTTGGTCCATACTATCTCCTCTGAAAGTTGTCGGTCGAGTTCTGGTTCACCTTATTTGACCTATGGAACATGACTTCTGAACCAGCCTGTAGTAATAGGAAAGTGCTGGTAACGTAAGTATTATTTAACGGTTTTGTCAACTTTGATGCATGAACATTTGCATCAATGGCTCGAAACTCTTCTAAGTTGAATTAGTGTCATGAAATCAACGATCCACGAATTCTGTAACTGCTACCGATATCCACATATAACCTTCATAATAACACAGAGACGGAAAACCAATACTAGCAATGCTGCAATTAACTGAATTACACTGAGGTAACGCACGCCACGGGATAGCGATATGCATATATACAGATGGGGGTAGTATCGCATACACGAGGTATAAAAGGGCAGTGCATTGGCGGAGCTGTTATTTGTACTCATGTGATTCTTGTAAAAAGATGTCGGACGCGATTATCGCCGCACGACGAGCATTAAAAAACTTTGAATGCGGTATGTGAATAGGAGCTGGACGCATGGAACATTTCAATTCGGAAATCGTTAGGGAATTGAGTATTCCGAGATCTACAGTGTCAGGAGTGTGTCGGGAATACCAAATTTCAGGCATTATCTCTCGGCACGGACAACACAGTGGCCGACGGCCTTCACTTAACGACCGAGAGCAGCAGCATTTGCGTAGTGCTAACAGACAAGTAGAACTGCGTGAAATAACAGCACGACGACCGTATCTATTTCGATATTGCGACGAAGTTTGGTGTTAATGGGCTGTGGCAGCAGACGACCGAAGCGAGTGCCTTTGGTAACATCACGACATCGGCTGCAGCGCCTCTCCTCGCTCGTGCTTGTTGGTTGGACCCTAGACTGGAAAACCGTGGCCTGGTAAGATAATTCCTGATTTCAGTTGCTAAGACCTGATGGTACGGTACGAGTGTGGCGCAGAGCGCACGAAGCACGGACCCAGGTTGTCAACAAGGCACTATGGAAGCTATTGGTGGCTCCATAATGGACATGGAATGGGTTGGGTCTTCTGGTCCAAATGAACCGATCATTCACTGGAAATGGTTATGTTCGCCTGCTTGGAGCCCATTTGTAGCCATTCGTGGACATCATGTTCCCACACAACGACTGAATTTTTATGGATTGCAATGCATCGTGTGAGCAGGCCACAATTGTTCGTGATTAGTTTGAAGAACATTCTGGAACATCTGGCCACGGGGGATTGTACGACATGAATTCCGTCAAACTTTTGTGAAACATAACAGACAGCTCAGCTTTTGCGCGAAATCCTGCACCAACAACACTTCCGCAATTATGGACGGCTATGAGGGCAGCATTGTTCAATATTTCTGCAGGGGACTTCCAACGACTTGTTGAGTCCATGCCACGTCGAGTTGCAACAATACTCCGCGCAAAACGAGGTCCGACGCGATATCAGGAGGTATCCCATGACTTTTGTGACATCAGTGTATAAGGAGCACTTTTGAAGCGAAGTTTTCAGTATCTGTCTCGGGTTCTTCGGCCGAGCCAACAGGCAGTTTGTCTTCAGTATCTCACAGTAACATTAGTAACTCATCAGTAGCAACGCTGGATTGCGCGCCATATAATCAGAGCGGCGCTCACTTGATAGAACACAGGAAATGAAATGTATGGGAGATAGGCATTGGTGAGGGAACAGGATGAAGCGAAATGCCGTTACGGAAAGTCCATGGCCAGAAGGCATCGGTAAAAAAAAAGTGCGCGGGACAAAGGAGCGCAGAGCGTCGGTTTGGGAGTCGGCAGCGGGCGCTGTAGCGAGCGCAGAGGCCCAGGCCCGGCTCCGCCAATGGCGAGCCGCGACCTTGTCCGCGGCCGATGACAGTGAGGCAGGACCTGCGCTCACGTCACCGCAGGACCTCTGCGGGCAACACCTCGCCGCGCCGCTGCCAGGGCCGCGAGCCTCGGCCTCGCGCTGCGCTGTGCTGAGCCCTCCGTCTCCCACCCAACTACCTACACTGGGATAATGATACAAGCTGAAGATATGTATCAAAATTTGTCACGGCCGGGACGTGACCCGTGTATAAATTTCGATTCATTTCTTCAGTTTCTGTCATTATCGAAGATAAAAGTTCAGACTCGTATGTCTCAAGGAAATTTGATTTCCATCAGATCTACTTACACTGCGTTTGCGAAATTATCCGCTGCTATTCCCCTTGCACAATAACACGGGCATGGGGCATCTGATGTTGACGCGGACGCGTGTTAAATTCCTACGGTAACTGAAGAGAACTTCACAAGCCAAGATCGCTGAAAAACATTTTACTAGATGACTGGTTTCGACAGACTTATGCTGTCATCATCTGATCTTGTGCTTTTGAATCTTTACAACATATTACACGTCAGTGTCACAAGTTTCAAAAGTTTACGTTCCGATGATGAAAGCATACCTCTGTCGAAACCGGTCTTTTTTTTAATTTTGGCATGCGAAACTTTCTTCAGTTACCATACATTGGCGATCGCCGCCGGACAGGTCAGGAATATATTGAATTTCTACGTTAGCGCTATTGAAACGCACATTTCCTCCCAAGTCCTTGTGCTAGTCGTGTTGCTCTGTCAGCAGGATACATAAATAAAAGCCTCAATATCCATGAACATGTTACAAAGCAAAGAGAGAAGTTCCATGTCCAGTCAGTAAGGACATTAGCTTATAAAACTCCACCATTCGGACAAACTCACTCCTGTAACAGAGAGGACTTATATCTACATAGCCTCGAATAATACACACAATATTTGTATTTTAATAAGAAAGTCCCACAACCTTTTACAAAATGCGAAGTTGGAAAAAAAGTTTCGATACAGCGATCTCGCTACACTTTGTTGATGGTTCAAATGGCTCTGAGCGCTATGGGACTTAACAATTGGGGTCATCAGTCCCCTAGAACATAGAACTACTTAAACCTAACTAACCTAGGGACATCACACAACACCCAGTCATCACGAGGCAGAGAAAATCCCTGACCCCTCCGGGAATCGAATCCGGGAGATTATGAAATTACTTTTATTATTTTACAGTTGGTGATTTATACGTGCATTCATCGTAAAAATAGGGAAGCAGTAATTTTCCCGACATTTTGCGCACGTCATAAACACAGCATTTTTACAATTACATTGTTTTAAAGTTCCTATAGAAACGTGGTTTACATTCATAAAAATGCCCTTTCTCATTGCGTAGTTTGGTATAAAACCACGCATAACGCATAATTTTGCAAATATTGGGAAGGATAGCTGGTGATGTACAATGGAATGTATTTTGATATAGTCTTCTCCAAGGACAAAGTGAAACTAACGGAATACGAAGTCTTTTACGGTTTAATTACAATCCCTTCTTGAAATATTATTTGCAGAGTACTCGTGAAAGCTGTAAGTACAAGCCTTTATTTACAATCTCGAACCTATCTTTGCCTTTCCTTTTGACACCTTTCATGAAAATATTGATGAATACATCACACACATCCATGCCCGAGGCAGGATTCGAACCTGCGACAGTAGCGGTTGTGTGGTTCCAGACTGAAACGCCTAGAACTCCTCGGCCACATCGGCCGGCACACTTTGTTGAGTAACTCGGTGTCTCTACCATCTACGCTATGAGAATTTCTATAGCAGAGGATCCAGTATTTCACTTACGACTCCTGAAGGCTTTAATCGCTGTTATGTTAACTGACGTTTAATTATAACAAAGCGTACCAAGAAGGGCGCGTTTTTGATGAATCTTCAATGCGCCGTTGCCTTACAACGGCGAAGTTTTATAGCGCGTTACAACATGAAAATAACTACTGCTGACAGGAAAACTTCTATAACCACCAGTATAACGTTTACTGTCATTTTACCGCAACAAATCGTACCAATAATGACGGGTTCCCGATAGATTCTCAATGTTCTGCTGCTCAGAAACAGCACATATTCATAGGGTGTAGGTTATAATATAAGACCAACGAAGTATACGCTTCTGTCGAAAACTATAAATAGAAAACCTTTCGTAGAAAGTTGCCAAAATATCACAAATTTATTTTTTGTTTCCCGCGCGCCAGTGGTTATTCAAGGTGGAATAACAGTTAGTGACGACACAAAACTCATATAGCTTTACACCAATGCTAGCTAACTAGTCTGGGCGACGACGGTTTAAGCGGTTGTCAATTTACATCAGCAGGTGTAAAGCTCACCTCAACGGTATATGCACGTGCCAGACGGATCGAAACGTTTGACGTTCGACCGCTGATCAGTCCTATGATTCGTATAAATTACTTATGAATTCTTTCCCCTCTGCCAACGTTTGTTAACGTGAAATATGCCGAGTACCACCATGGTTTGGAGACAACATTAAACAGCAGGTCAAAGTATAAGTGGCAGGGCGAAGGTTGATTCACACGGCAACCGAACATGAAATCATTCGATAATGCATCTGAAATTGTTGAACTGAGATAGACCGGTTACGGAACAAGGCATCTACGTCAACGATTCTCACGAAGAAATTTTGACACTGATGCTGCAGGAGGGAGGGAGAGAGACACTCATCACTTGTTAACATCGGAAGTTGACGTATAACTGTCGCGCTCACTCATTTTATAATTGTGGATTTTGTGCTTTTGTGTACTTTTCCACTTTAATTTTAGTTACCTTTCTTTTCTTAACATTTCCCAAACGTTCTGTCAGGAACTAAACATTTTTCCTATTAGTGTTCTTTCACAAAACGTGAAAAAATATCTTAAGGCGAAAAATGATTTAGCTTTCACAATACTTGGACAAAGAAAAAGCCAACACTGTGCACAAATAGGACAAGACATTCATGATACAAATTTTATTAGGTAAACTACTTTAAACAGAGACAGAATCACTTCTAGTAAACGAAAAAAGTAAGAGTTTTTGGCACCTAGGAAAGGATACGAAACTTAATGCGCAAGGTAAAAAGATCCATGTATTTCCTTCTAAATGTTATTTTATATTTATATATGAATAGATTTTCTCGAGCAAATAAATATACTATAGTATTCCTTAAACTCATCTGCAACGTTCCCTCCAGGGCTAAGGAAGTGACGTTGTCTTGACGTTCCGTATAGTGTCCAACGTCTCCGTTTGCGGTGGCATTTGCCTTTCCGTCCGTTCCATGCCATTCCTTTGATGCTCTGTGTGAATCAACAGTAAATCGGTTCAAAACTTAGGCAAGGAAACATCACTTCCTATACGACGTTGGATTTGTAAAAGTTGGTTATCCCCTTTTTGCACGGAGGTCTTCAGTTTCAATGGGAAAGACACCATGCTATAGCACGACAGAACTTACTACACACACAGTGAATATAAATTTAGCTTCTGATTTTATTTATTTATTCATCCTATGGCAACAACAGCAAACATTGACAAGTACATAAAGTTTAATTTTACATGTATATTTAGTTAAGTATTTAAATATACTTTTGTTTTACATTTTGGCTCAGATTGTATACACGTTTTTAAACTGTGAAAATTACTGACTAATTTGACTGATATAATTGCAAGTTAAAAAAGGAAGGTACATTTAATCATAGTTCAATATCTAATGATTCAAGCCAACTAACAGCAGAGGGAGTAGCATTAATAAAGTCACTATATGGTCCAGGATACTTCCTCTGAGGACTGTTTCTAACAATATGTTGAACAGTTTGTTCACAATGATGAAAATGTTCAATCAAATCTCGGTAAACTAGTGAAACTAGCACACTGCTGGTTCAACTACAGTACGTGGGAACAAAATATAACAGAGGGCTATTTCGAGCTATTACGTAATGCAGCTAAACTACGCAACTCGATGAATGTTAAGATCCTAAAATAATGCACAAGATTTCAAGCCCAGGGTTTGCAAACAGGCCCGTTTTTATTCCGCCAATAAATTCTGCATACATTGGGGAATGACAGTAACCTCATTCGGTATTCAGTAGCAGTTCCATAACAGAATGGAAAGAAACTGTAATTATAGTGTGATGAGTTTAACATCCTAATCCGCCATCCAAAACCTTTACCTTTTCTTAACAGTGGAAGTAAGTTAACCGTTCTCCAGCAATCCTCTGAAACTCTAGCAGTAACTTAATAGCACTGAAAAAAAACAGCGGCGTCAGTTACGATGATCCGGCGTGGGACTTGATTCTTTCATATATTTTTAGTCTGAACTGGTACATTTGCGACACTGCACGCCTATGTTTCGTTTGTACGTCCATGTGATATCACTGCCAAAGCAGAAGTAAAACGCTTGTTGTTTCTCTAACGTTTCCAGTTCGAAAGTGCTTTGTGGTCTCCGACGGGGGTTGGCTACGGAGATAAAACTTAACCGAGGTGCCCAGTGAGATCAATCTGAACTGGAGAGAATACTCGAAGGCGTATATGCATAGAAAACCGTGACGTCGTTTGGCGGGTGTGCCATATTGGCGAAGGGCATTGGGGGTTGTTAGCACAATTTGTGCTTGCGACTTTCGATCTATTAGTTCATTGAATTAGAAACTAATCCTCAACAACGTCACGTAGTATCAGTAAACAGTAATTTCATTTCTCCTGCTAAGCAGAACGATTTAGCCGCTTGCCCTGACCTGTCATGGTTCAAAAATGGTTCAAATGGCTCTGAGCACTATGGGACTTAACTTATGTGGTCATCAGTCCCCTAGAACTTAGAACTACTTAAACCTAACTAACGTAAGGACATCACACACATCCATGCCCGAGGCAGGATTCGAACCTGCGACCGTAGCAGTCGCGCGGTTCCGGACTGAGCGCCTTAACCGCGAGACCACCGCGGCCGGCTGACCTGTCATGGTGCCTGTGACGTATTGCGTCACGGATTGGCTTCATGGAGTAGTCAGTAGTCACTCCGGTGAGCTAGTCTTGAGCTCACTGGAGCTGCCGCCTACTCGGTTGAAAAAGAAAATACGTTCAGAAACGTTATTGAGGCGAGCCTAGACAGTGCTTTCAGTCATTTCCAGTGATGGTGGTATCACAGGACAAAATGCTTACACTTTTCAAAATGCGCAGTAACGAATAATTAGTTTCTGAAATGTGCGACTTAACTTTTATTCATTGCTACAATTTTTAATCGAGACACAACAATTTCCTACAACAAAACACTGCAAAATATCGGCAACTTCCCAAATTTTCAAAATGTCCAGATTCTTACACCAGCTACGCCGAACGCAGATATTAATATAGTGTGCTAGGCACAAATGTTTCGAAGGTGGGTATATAGCATTTGTAGGTGAGCTGAACAAAATAAAATGAATCATTGGCGACCAGCAACGCACACGCGTCAGCGTCGGAAATCGCTAATCTGCAATGCTTCTCCTCAAAAGAGGTAATAATAGCTCACAAATCATTCACATACGAGGAACAGTGGGTACAAATACATTACTGTGGCTGCGATGCTTTAGCGCGAATAATGCTGCAAACTGCGTTCCCAGATTTTGACGAGTACACATAATACCCCCCTTCCCAAAAAAGAGCTATGTTGGTCTGGATGCCGATGTGCCGGAACGAAGTAGCACTAGCAGCACGGTGTGGTGCTGTACAGCCTAGCAATTCAGTCGCGACCACGCAGGTATCAGGAACGAGCAGCGTACGTGGTTCGCTGGCGAGGGCTGCCAGCACGCTGGTCTGGGGACCTTTGACACTGCACAACTGCTGCGTATTCCGCGTTGCGCTACATGCGCACCAACAAACTTCTAATTGTGAGGGGCTAACAAAATCCCTGACTTTTACAGTCCAGCACCCAAGCAAAGATCCTTTGCCACGTAGAGATTAAACTTGAAAATGTATAGTAATAAAATCACCGTCTAGTCGGTAGAACGCAAACCATATGTAGGAGAAACGGTGCAGGGGTGCAACTGCGAAGCAAACTGCAACCGAGCAGCGATGAGATGTGAGTCGCCAGTCAATACAAGAACAAGTTTACATAATTTCATAACTGAAATCAACTAGTATTACAGCAGATAAAACGACATATGCAGACGACATAAGAGAGAAAACGAACGCCGTAAGAAGAGAGCTTTTACACAGGTGTGCTATCTAGCGTTGCGGAGCATTCTTGCGTTGCCACGCCATCTGTTTCTCCCTCTCTTGTTCTCGTTTCGATTTTACTTCGGGAAGAGTAAATGCGTAAACTGAAGTCTCTGGGAGGTTTACATAATATTTCGTAGGAAGAACGATCCAACAGAAAGTTAAACGCTCGCTGCCTAAAGCGAATGAGGAATATTTTGACGGTAAAAACAATTTAAACGTCATACAGTATTGTTGCCTGCAAAGCAGTATCCATGCTGTCTGCAAGATGTTGACATAAGGTCGAAAGACTACAAAATCATGACTTCATTCTGGGTGGCCCCATTAGTCATACTTTTATGTACATAGAGACGACTCAACAACAAGAAAGGGGGCAGTTTTCGTCTTGTTGCAGTCTGTAAAGCTTGCTGCAGATGCGTTATGCTGGCTATCATGAATGCGTTGCAACCAAGAGACGGCTTTCTCCAGAACTACTTCTTGTACCTTTCGTTGTCTGAGAGCAATTCCACAGCCGTAAAATTAATCTTTGGATACACTAAAGGTAATTTCTACCACATCCCGTAAAATTCCACCACTTTTACACGTACCAAATGAAACGCTAGTACCGAACACCGACATAAAGCTGAACATGTGGGAATTTAAGTTTTAAGCATTTGTATCCCATCCTGGACACAAGGACGCACGGCTATGTTACCGATTATTGGTGGTAATTACGAATGATTTTTTCCTACTTTGCGATGAAATTAAATTGATCCACACTGCATAAAAAATAACTTAGGCCCAAATTATTTTTCTCCGAGATATAGTGTAAAATCGGAGAGGTTTAATGGAAAGTTGCAAATTTGTTAAAAATGTTGTCAAATGGGACAATCTGGCATAATCTTTGTATAATTGATGATATGATATAGTTAAAATGACACGTTTACATGAACACCAAATATAATTGCAAACAACAGATTGAATCAACGTTAAAATCAGCCAGTACAGGCAAGACTAATCCCTTTTCGCCGTTTAAGAACTCTCAAGATAGGCTTGTGTGCTCCTTTATGTCCACGGTAGACGGGAACTGCGACCGAGACACTATCTGATCCATACTTTGGAATGTAACATTTATACTGTTGTTATCAATCACTAGAAGGAATTACGACTGGAGAATTAGTGCCGGCACTCCCGCCCTTTGGCCGCTTCAATTTTCCTACCAACACGTTTAGCCTACGTAATGCAGGAATTCAAAGACAATGGGGTTACTTTTTGTTACTTTGCGATAAAAGTTTCTTTTGTCCACGAGACCTGTAACATGGCTCGAAATGAATCCTGCCAAAGTCGTATTTCTTTCCAACAGTTCGTATTTGGTTCTCTGGTCTGATTTTGTTAGGAAGCAGCTCAGGACAGCGTCAGTGTGTGTGTGTGTGTGTGTGTGTGGGGGGGGGGGGGGGGGGGAGGATGGGGTGTTACACTGGAGGGAGGAGGTAAGGCTGGGTGGTGTCAGTATCGCCGTTTCTGAATAATCGATCCTCCAGAAACACAAGTAACGGCCGCCAGCTGTCAGCACTGGTCAGCGACTACGTGCTGTAACCGTCGTCAGACGAAAGCTACTTCGCAGTTTATTCTTTCTAAAGTTAAAGACGACGACACTAGAATCAAAATGACATTCGCACTTACAAATTACCTTATTCCAAGATTTCAACCTAATTATTAACTTAAACGAAATCTGGTCTTATGACATGATTCATACGCAACACGCTATCACCGGTGCGGGACATTTGATATTGCAAATGTCTGCCAAACTTTTAAGAGACGAGGATGACACGGCGGTCGGTCAGTATCGTTGGGACTTCACGGCCTGTTCGGGAGGAGTTTTAGTTTTTTTTTAAACCTTTAAGAGACTGCTACCTTATAAGTCATAACACGTAATGCAGCAAAAAATAGTCATCTTACGTTGTAAAAGATGAAATGTCATGTGTAAAAATAAGCTTCGTCGAAATATTGCCGGTATTTTTGCCGTTATGGAAAATGTTCTTATTGAAAGTATCGAAAATAAAAATTCATTTGTAAAAGGCAGTGTGCAGGAAATTAGGATTTAATATTACATCAACTACGAGGTCATAGCAGTCTGAACACGAATTACGATAGGCCGAAAAT
Source organism: Schistocerca americana (assembly GCF_021461395.2). Classification (NCBI taxonomy): domain Eukaryota; kingdom Metazoa; phylum Arthropoda; class Insecta; order Orthoptera; family Acrididae; genus Schistocerca; species Schistocerca americana. Next base: position 677,559,262 of record NC_060119.1, read on the forward strand.
GGGAAAGCAAATCAGATATAGCGAAGGACGATTCCGGCAATCGCCATAACAGATTCACGACAAGTGTAAATCGTTAACGTCGGACAGGGCTTTGGACCGCGCCCATCCCCAATGCGATCCAGTGTGGTCACCACAGCTTGACTTTGCTCGGTCCCTGAACATGAGTTTAAGGTCTTCACTACCTACCTCGCTTCAAAGTGAGTCAAGCGGCTACCTTGCACCTACGCTAAGTATTTGGACTAACGCATCATAACTACTGTAGTGTACGTCTACGTTTGTAGAAACAAATCGAAAACTGAAATACATCGTTCATTACAGGAAAATGAAGTCTAATTTCAAACGCAAATAATGAAAAAAAATTGTTACGGCATTGAACCTATTTTCTGTTACTTCTCTTTTCTATAACACAGTTACCTGTTGTGTTTATTTATTCGACGCGCCTGTTATTATCAAACTAAGTGTGACATGAGAAACAGGAATGTTCATGTAAGTACAACAAGGAATTAAAACTTGTATCCGCACTTTGAAATGTATCTGCGTTATGCTGAACAGTATTACTCAAATAAAGCAAAAAGAGAAACAAAATAATATGGATTGCAATGGAACAGTTAAATCTTCTAAGACCAACATTTTAGCGCAAAGTAAGAAATTTAAAATAGCTGTCTCATGATTGTGGGAATCTCGGGTTACTTCTAACACTGTTACCTCTGAAAAATCTGGATTACAGCCACGGGAACAAACGTATTGCTTCCACTGTCGCGTTGTGCTAATGCGCATCAGTAACATGATAATGCATACTATTTCGTTGCAACAGTGAAACGTGTAACCTCGGGGCCACGCCTCAATGGTGCTTACGTTGCGCAGGACATCAAACTCGCGCCTCACCGAAAATAATCGCCCCGCTTTTGCAGGTCAGTTGAGTGAGTGGCTACAAACTTTATCCGTCTGTACCCGTCAAAAGGAACGCGGTGTCTATGTATCTACGTTTCGAAAAAGTATCAAAAATGGCTAGTGATACGACAATTCCGGGAAAGAAATGGACGAGTCACACCCACACGTTATGGCCGCCATTTGTGTAGTTCCGACGCAAGGCATAGTTCCCCCTTACCAAAAGAATGTCGCAATACTCTGTGACAGTTCCCGGCGTGCCGGTCCGCACGTCGCACTACGTGAGTATACCAGTAGGAAAACGTATTACGATGCAGAAGGGCAAAATTAACATCGAACAGTGAGGCGCCGTCCGCCGGCCTTGCTAAAATGGCGAACATCAACAGCTGGCACATCGCGCTCGTCACTGTCATACTCTAGAGCTGCCCGCTCCGGAAGAGACATATACGTGCACTCTATTGCGTAACAGCGAAGCTCTTCTGTGAAATCCTATTTGGCCGGCCCGGCAAGAAGCGTCAGGGTTTTAGTTTTCGCGCGATGTGGCAGCGCCCGCCGATGATCAATACCGGAAGGCGACGCCTCCGCACTTTACTAATCGCGTAGCTCTCGCAGGTGGAAGGTGCGGTGCCGTCGGCAATTAATTGTGCCGTGAGGCACACCGCGGTAGCGCCACGCTACAGTTCGGTCCCGCAGCTCCCGCCTGTTGCTGTGGCAGCAAACGAGGGAAGCGTGCGCGCGCGCAGAGCGGCGCCGGCAACCTAGGGCAAGGAGAAAAGCGAGGGCGCGTGCCAGAGCAGCGAGCAGGGGGTGGGCCCAGCAGCAGAGCGGGGCTCGGCTCACCGTCATCCCGTGGCAGCCGCGGCGTGGTCCCCGCGCCGCAGCGCAGGGCGCCTCTGCCGGCGACGTCCGCAGCCGCGGGCTGCCGTCAGACAACTGCGCCGCAGCGCCGCGGCCGCCCGCCCGCTTGTTATTTTCACGGTGAAGGTCGCACCAGGCGGGCAGCCGCGCAGCGCAGTTGCCATGTCTCGGTATCCCTTCTATCGCGAAACTGCTGCGAACGCGGGCAACTACCACCTCCTCCGCTTCCTCCTGCCGGTGCTCCTGACCCGGGTCCCCTCCGCCCCGCGAAAATCGCCAGCCAGCGCACAGCGCATGCGTCGACGGTGTTCGACTCCAGCTCCTAGAGCGCCGCTGCCCGCCGAACTACCGCAGGCGAGATGAGAATCGACAGCACGATCGATAGTATCGCAGGAGAAGATATCGATATGCTAGCCGAAATCGTCATCTAACGCAGTCTTTTCTTTTTCTTTCGGAAATGCTTTATAGCTCCCAAGCAAGTGACGACATGTTGGGGGAAGACCACACTGTCTCTTATTGAAGGAAAACCAGAGTGGCAGGTCTTTGGCAGCAACAGTTTCATGTTGACCATGGCAACAAGCTGAAGCCGACAAATACAGCAAATGAAATACTGAATGAGAAGTTTCAGCCAATACTACAAATTATTATAACCAGTCACAATCTACTATTATTTCCACTAGCTATCTCAAACCGCTACTCCATCACTACGTGGATTTGTTAATGAAACTAGCTACTTCTGTAAAATATCTGGGAGTATGCGTGCGAAATGATTTGAAGTGGAATGATCATATAAAATTAATTGTTGGTAAGGCGGGTACCAGGTAGAGATTCATTGGGAGAGTCCTTAGAAAATGTAGTCCATCAACAAAAGATGTGGCTTACAAACCACTCGTTCGACCTATACTTGAGAATTGTTCATCAGTGTGTGATCCGTACCAGATCGGGTTGACGGAGGAGATAGAGAAGATCCAAAGAAGAGCGGCGCGTTTCGTCACAGGGTTATTTGGTAAGCGTGGTAGCGTTAAGGATATGTTTAGCAAACTAAAGTGGCAGACTCTACAAGAGAGATGCTCTGCATCGCGGTGTAGCTTGCTGTCCAGTTTTCGAGAGGGTGCGTTTCTGGATGAGGTATCGAATATATTGCTTCTCCCTACCTATACCTCCCGAGGAGATCACGAATGTAAAATTAGAGAGATTCAAGCGCGCACGGAGGCTTTCCGGCAGTCGTTCTTCCTGCGAAAAATACGCTACTGGAACAGGAAAGGGAGGTAATGACAGTGGCACGTAAAGTGCCCTCCGCCACACACCGTTGGGTGGCTTGCGTAGTATAAATATAGATGTAGAACTAGGCAAAGATCTTAAATTAGGGTATACAAAGTGAATGTGATGTAAACACGATAAGATACGTTACATGCGACCAGTGACAGAAAAGCTACACATATAATAAAATACATCTCTGCCATACATAATTTACATAAATCACCGGATGACGTAGGTGAGCACTCGACACATCTTGTCATTCAGTACTTTGATAATGTTGTTGATCTTTTAGCATTACCTGCTTAAAGAGGGGACCCTGCCTACTCGTCATCACAGATTTCGTCCAAATTTATGGTACATGCACGGCTTAGGCAGAAATGACACTGACGGATCTCCAGATGGCCTAGCATATAGAAAAAGGAGAATTTTGAATGCAGGTCGGGCGAGGGGTGAGCCATTTATGTCAGCGCAGTTCTCAGGCAGGGTTGTTGGAGCGGAATGTGTACAGAACAGTAATCCGAGGTAGTTTGGATAAATGGCAGCATCCCGACGTGTAACACGGAAAATGTTGTTGTTATGACATGGGCCTACAACGTTCGAATAGTTTGCTCTGAAGATGGCCACACCGTGACCGAAATCGGGCTGTAAAATAAAGGATTTCAATCTTGCTTCCATTTATCCAAAATATATTGACGGTCGTGGTGCACTTGTTCCCAATTAAATTAGACATCAAGTAAAGCGAAGGTCGTACGTTCGAGACCCCTGAGGAAATCAATTTTTCTTTTCTTTTTGTTTACGTTCCTTACACTGCGAATAAAACAGAAATATTGCTCAATATATTTCATATATTAATATTTTCGTAAGACTTGTAAAGGAAAGGCATAGGACAATGTATCACTGCAAATAAATTTTCAGGAAGGGATTGTAAGGTGCTGAGGAGAACTTCGTACATAAAATTACATCTATTGGTTTGCAGTCGATGATTTACGCGTGCTGGGGTGACATTCGTAATAAAAACTGAGGAAGTAGTAATTTTCTCGGCATTTTAGACATGTTATAAACGCTGCATTTTTACAATTACCTGGTTGTCTTAAACTGCCTTTAGAATAACACACTCGGTTTACATTCATTGAAGATTCATCCTCGTCGCACAGTTTTGCAGCAAACAACATCAAATATTGGGGCAGGTAGGTAATGATGTAGAATCGAATGTATTTTGATGCACTCTTCTCGGGCAGTGATTTCTTTTTTTCTCTGGACAAAATAAAATCAGTGTTGAATATTTTCGATTAAATTCTTTACAAGACATCACGAGTACTCCACGATGGCAAACCTTTTTCATCTCGAAAAATCTCGTCGTATAATAGTGAATCTGTTTGTTAATTACCAAGGGAAATTTTTTTCTCTGCACATAGGGCTTAATCGCATCAGTCTAAAGTCTTTTGTTGTATACGTCTGTTGTAAGTTTCCTAGGTTTTGCTGGGATACTGACGATATTCCCGTATTTTGTCGTGTACTCATCCGCCGTTGTTTGAATCTTCGGTCCAAAAGAGTCAGTCCTCTCTTGTAGGCATACCTGGACCGTTGGCAATAATTTTATAGAAAGAGTTAAAGTATACTGCGTTGTGCACGAGTGGTTTACTCTGTATATATACCGTCATTTCACGAGAACTACTTTTACCCCTCCGTGGTCCAGGGTTCGGTTTTAAGTCGACTGGTACTGCCAAACTAGGAAGAGAACACGCAAATGTAAATATTTTATTAGACGTGACATTCAAAAAATAAAATACACAAGAAATATTGGTTTCCCCATAGGGACTTGAATCTACGACATTCGGATTACCTTTCTGTACTCTTTCCACTGCCTGAAAACTGTGTCCACATAAATGGCTCATCCCTCGCCCGGTCCGGATCCAAAATGCTACTTTTTCTAAACGCTAGGCTATTTGGATCTCCGTCACTTCCATTTCCTACCAAGCCCTGCAAATACTATCAAGATGGTCGTAATATGTGACGATAAGTAGGCGTGGTCCCATAGTAAATAAAATATCCAACTTTAAATTTTCCTGTGATTATCATTTTTATTTTTCGAATGAACCACGTACATTTCTTTCCCGAGTGGAACGACCACGAAATTTAGAATGCGCAGTATATTCACGCATCACCACTTCAAAGACTTTATAATTAATTGCAATACCACAACTGTAGTTTTAAAACTATGATTATCTTCACCTAACAGGATAATGAGTTTAAAACATGTAATACATTACATAAAATACGATAATCACATGTGTGAATACAAACAACAAGAAGCGTGGTGGTATAACAGCAACATAAACTGACATAACGAGCATTCATAGTTGTTATTTCGTACTGTTTCCGCCGTGTTCGAGGTCCGTACGTTAAGGATAATACTCCACACTGTATTTATGTGGCTATTCCAGCCGTCATCTTGTCAGTTCAACCTAAGAGGATTGGGAGATTCGTGCCGCCATGTGTGTGTGCATTAAGGGCACCCTTCATACCGTGTATCTTCGAGTTTTAACTGACTATTTAACTTTATCAGTTCTCACTCTGTCCCTCACAGTTCAACTTCTTATGAAACGTAAAAAATCTGTACGCTGTTTATTTTAGTGCCATTATTCTGACGCCATATTCAGTTTAATGTATTATAATTTCTTAAATTTTTCACTTTGACTGTCTCATTTACAAAATTGCTAAACACAGCTATGCAAATTCGTAGAGTGTCCAACCTGTTCTACTGTATTATTCTGCTACCGATTCTAATGGTGGTTTCTGAATGTTACAGCCATAGTCTTTGTTTTTGTTTCTGAAATTTTCCAATTAGACGTGGTGAGAATTTCTTAACATTTGTGTGCAGATCGCCTTAGCTTTCAACTATTAGTATCTGGTTGTCAGAAAATAAAAATGCTAACAGTCTTTTTATATCAAATGGATTTGTTTCTTTTCATTTCTGATCCTCCGAAACCGAATGAAAGCATAAATGGTGTATTTCAGAGAGAAGACCTTAGCAGCACAGTACTGCTTAAGCTTCTTTGTCAGACGCAAGTTCTTCCACATCGAAGAAATAAATTCATGATAGCCCACATGATACATTGGCATTTGCCAAAGCTGACGATCATAAGCTAATGCAGATAATCGAATGCGACACGTCATTTCTAACTGCAGAATCCTTCCGGAGATTATGTGAAAAAGAAACAGCAGTATGCGTCGTATTTACCAGTGTTTCCCCTCAGACTTAACAGCAGAGAGATTACACTTTCACGAGATATTCAGCTGTCAAGATTACTTCCCCATTTCCTAAGACGAAACTTAAATAAAAAATAAAAAAACTTAAAATGCAACAGTCTTTTCGAACACTGCATCATAAAAAGAGATTCTTCGTACGTCATTTGTACTCCTAGTAGAATTTAAGAACAGATCCGCTACTCATAGGCCTGTATTGACTTCGTCAAATAAAAAAGCACTGATACCAAATGTGAAACAGATGTTGATATTTGACGATTTCTGAAATTTGAGAACTACCAACACGACCTTTTTTCTCTCTGATAATCAAGAGGTGATAAACTTGGGATACACCTTCGGCGGCGTCCTCGCTCTCGGGGTATCGTGTCCATCTCGAGAAGCCGAGATCACCAGTTCGAGTCTCTTCTCGCACAGCGATGTGGGTTTCATTTGTATCGCTTTGTTTTGTCCAAGTCACTCTACAAAGTCTCTGTGTTACAATTGATGATAACAATTAAAAATGAGCACCTCACAAGATCACACACACACACACGAGAGAGAGAGAGAGAGAGAGAGAGAGAGAGAGAGAGAGAGAGAATGGTAAATTCATGGGTATCGCGAGGATAAATTTTTTAAATTTAGAATGGCACGAGACCCTGCGTTGCCTATGAGCAGAGTTAAAGCATCTTTCCAACAACAGTATTCTACTACTTGTATGGTTGTCGCAGATCTCCTGGTCCATTCACTGAATTGGGAAAATGATACTGAACAATATTTACTCTACTGCGGAATACATATGTGTAGCAATAGGGTTGGATTGTTTGGGGAGGAGACCAGACAGCGAGGTCATCGGTCTCATCGCATTAGGGAAGGACGGGGACGGAAGTCGGCCGTGCCCTTTCAAAGGAACCATCCCGGCATTTACCTGGAGCGATTTAGGGAAATCACGGAAAACCTAAATCAGGGTGGCCGGACGCGGGATTGAACCGTCGCCCTCCCGAATGCGAGTCCAGAGTGTAGCTATAGCTGGTGCAATTGTGTAAGACGGTAGCAAGCTATTTTCAAACCTCAGAAAATGATCCAGACTGTTACACAAGGAGGCAAAACCGTACAAGCAACCGACTTCAGCGTTTACTGACTAAATACTCATAGGGCAACCAATTTGGGCCAGAGAACGAGGCGAAGACTGCTACTTCATTCATGAATGTATGCCCTTACCACGATTTCCTTTTTGCTACCACACATTTCCTTGTAAGGAAGGAACATGTCAGCGTTGTGAGTCACAGATTTCGCTGCTTTGATCAAATAAGCAAGTATGAAAGCTTATCACCACCATGACGCTGGGTAATCGCGTGGCAGTTTTACAGCAGGTAAAATAATCCTGTGAAATAATAGCAAATGAAAGCTACTAATGTCGTGTGTGGGGTGTACGTGGCAGCACTAAACACGCTGAAGCTATTCACGTATTCGTACTTTCATGTTACGGACTAAAAATTGAGGGAATGGATGCACCTTACCTTACCAATTAACGATATTCGTTGTCCAGATCAACTTGCGGAGCAGTAATCTATTTTTGACTTATTTAGTAAGTTTTCACATTGAAAAAAAGGCGCTAGACTTAGCTGACGCGCTTTATTGGCAAAGGGGCGTAAAATAAAATGATTCCCCGAATAGAAACGATACAGGATTGCTGTTAAAAAAATGTAAACTTATTCTACGAGTGTGTATTGTAATACTCAATAATTCTGCAGTTGTTCATTTCTGCCACATGTTGTACAACATGAAATCAACAACTAACCTTATTTTATAGCGCAAATATGTCTGTGCTAGTGAATGATCATTTTCGCCACTGACTTGAAATGCTGTTTCCTGGACAGAGTGTGAATGGTTCTACCAGGTGCATAACGGAAAGGAGACAATTTGTCGCTTATTGAACCTTTTGCCTCAGAGTTTGCGTCACTGACATTTTTTACATAAGAACCGATTCGCGAAAACAGATTAGAATGTTGAAAATAGACGGAACTAGGTCACAAGGCTAAAATTTCTCTCTGCGGTTATTACTTGACTGGTGTGCGCACATTTCTGCTAGCCGACACTTAGAACACCTTGACAAGACCTGACGTCCTTCCACAGGCAGGCCTGATAAGAACTTGCAATCGGTTCGTGAATTTTTGCATTGCCATAGTAGGTTATTAACGGACTCCTAAGGACATCATTAGAGATAACAACGGGACAGTAATCCCGCCGCGTCCTTTGCAGAGTATCCATCCAGGCACCTCGCTCGGTGTGATCTCTCAACTGGAAATTAATTTCTGAATACGGTCTAGCCAATGCGACAAAATGATTGATTTTAAGCACTATATGTTTCTGTCTTGGCTGGTGCTGGCGTATTTTTGCTACAGTTTTTCATTGCCACAAAATTTTTTGAAATCGCGTTATTTTAATATGCACAAATACACTATTAGGTTCCTTACTACTCTTCTAGCCCCTTCATAACATGTGGAACATGAAACAAGACAGCTGGAATGTGCATCAACTGGAGTTCAGCATAATAAAAGTCCAGTGCTTTACAACTGCACCACTTCGCCCGCGCCGTGAGACACTTTTCGAAAATTTATGGGCAGAAGCTATGTATTAAGAAAAACAACATCAGTATGCATCAGAATCCATTCACCGTCTCACACGACCCCGACTAAGGCCACATTTGGTTGGATGTTTTTGTGCTGTTTACAGATTTTCCCAGTCTATCACGTGACGAGCTTGTTACATAAGGCAGTTTGCCTCGACAATATGATATGCAAAATTCATATCAACTACGAGTTTCATTGGAGTCCCAAAACGCATCATCCCTGTGTTCGCAATGCACGATTCCTTTTCAAAGGATCCATCGCGGCAGCTGTATTCAGTAATTTGGGGAAACCAAGAAAAGATAAATATGGATGGACTGTTTTCAGCTTTGGACACACACTCGTATCATGATCAAAAATTTCGCTAAACTTAACAGACTATTCCTGGTCTGCGGTATGCATCTGGTACGACGTTTCCGTTCTTGCCCAAACACCTTTAATTATTACGGCCACGTTAGTGTAGAAGGCAGAACTCAATAATTATACGTTATTTTCGTGAAAATCTTTTTGCTGAGCGATGCAGCTCAGCAGTAGGACACTGGACTTGTATTTGGAAGGATACTGAGACAAATACCATTCCGATTTAGGTTTTTGAGGTTTAAGGTCATCTTATGTAAATAGTTCTTTTGAAAAAAGAAACGGCGGATTTCCTTCACCAATCCGAGACTATGCTCAATCTCAAACTTCGCCGTCGACGAAACGTTAAACTTGATTTTCCTTCCTTTTTGATAACGTTTTTTACTACCTAGTTGTAGCGCTGCGTTTCTTCAACTATGCAATTTAAAATTGGAACGATCAGAGAAGTGAGTGACGAGTGACGTAAAGCGTATCTGAGATGCTAAACTAACGGAGCAGGGGCTCTGCCCGCGAAGGTCAAGTATCCGAGTTCGTGTCGTGGCCGCGTAAGAGTTCTTTTTCACGTGCAATTAACACAGCGCACTCCGCAAAGAGACACTGGAAGGTTTCAGACTGATTATATAATGGTAAGACACATATTTTCGAATCACATTTTATACTGTAAATCATTTCCAGGGCAGATGTCGACTGACCACAACTTATTGGTTCTGAAATGAAGATTACAATTTAAAAAAATTACAAAAAGATAGGAAATTAAGGAGACGAGAACTGGATAAATTGAAAGAACGAGAAATTATTGATTATGCTGTGAGGGAACATTAGGCAATGGTTGACTACAACAGGAGAAGGAAACGCAGCAGAAGACGAATTAGTAGCAACGAGAGATGAAATACTGAAGACAGTAGGGGGCCAAACGGGCAAAATACAAGACGTAGTAGATATCACCAACAAAAGGAAAACAAGTGCAATTGAATGTAGCCGAATCAAATCGGACGATGTTGAGGGAATTAGGTTAGAAATCGTGTCACTAAAAGTAGTAGGTGACTTTCGCTACTTGAACAACAAAATAAGTGACTATGGCCGAACTAGAGAGGATATAAAATGTAGACTGCCAATGGCAAGAAAAGCGTTTCTGGACAAAAGAAATTTGTTAACATCGAATATAGATTTAAGTATTATTATTTTCTGAAAGTATTTCTACGGAGTGTAGTTATGTATGGAAGTGAAACATGAACGATACATGGTTTAGACAAGAAGAGAACAGAAGCTTTTGAAACGTGGTGCTGCAGAATCGAACGGGGGAGAAAAGAAATTTGTTCAATAGCTTGACTAAAAGAAGGAATCGGTTGATAGGACACATTCTGAGACAACAAGGGATCACCAGTTTAGCAATTTTAGGGAAATCTGGGGGTTAAAGATTATAGCGGCAGACCTACATATGAATATAATAAGCAGGTCCAAATGGATGTAGGTTATAGTAATTATTCGAAGATGATAACGTGTGCACAGAATCGAGTAGCGTGGAGAGTTGTATCAAACCATTTTCGGACGGAAGACCACAACAAAAACACACTCTGCAAAGAGTAACATAATTTTACTTCAGGGATGTATTAAAAATACAATGCTATGCTTCAGTTCAGCAGCAAACCCGACCACAATTCATATATACGAGCTGCTGTTACAAAAACCCATGATTATGAAATAGGACACAACTGGAACTTGCATATACAGGATAATTACCGATGAATTTGACACTTTATAGAAAGTGACAATATATACTTGTGGTGGATAGGAAAATAAATATGATCGCTTTGGTTAGGAAAATCAGCCCTATGTCTTCCCCTATGACAAATTCTCCAAAAACACGCTATTCGCAAGTCGTTTAGTCTGATATTTAGTTCTTTTGTCGTATTTTACTTCCAAAGAGCATGTGGTGTGCCTCTTGATGAACAACAGTTTACAATCCAGCAATGCCCGCTAACTAGCTCGATAACCATTGAATGCAGCATTATGGAGACTAGTGCTCTGCAGTCTTTGAGGATCTTCAAAAGCAGATGTTTCTTAACACTTTGCAAGGATCAGAAAGCTCTTAATATTCTCGCGCTATAACGAGAACTCTTTTCATCATCACAGACGCAAAATGACACCGATGACAAACAATAGTTTACTATTCTCCTCAGCACTTCACGTTTAATACGTTAACAGTAATCTACGTATAAAAGCATGCTATTTTTGAGAGCTATTTCATGAATTTAAGGTACCTCTTTTTCCTTTTCGCTCTTCCCACTATAACACTTAACTAGAGCTATTCTACCGATACTAGTTGGACTTCTGTATGCACTCGCTCAAGGACTACTGTTTGCGTATTTTACGTTATTCTCATTGTTGTTTGTTTACAAGTATAAAGGCGCTGCAGTCTGGAACCGCAAGACCGGTACGGTCGCAGGTTCGAATCCTGCCTCGGGCATGGATGTTTGTGATGTCCTTAGGTTAGTTAGGTTTAACTAGTTCTAAGTTCTAGGGGACTAATGACCTCAGAAGTTGAGTCCCATAGTGCTCAGAGCCTTTGAACCATTTTATAAAGACTTTTGCTAACTGGTAAGTGGATTTGACAGAAGTTTAAAAAACAGGGAAATGAGCACTAGAGAATCAATTGTTTTCCCTCACTACAATATTCTGCACGAACGACACTTCCATCCAGAATGCACAGTTAAGCACGGTAATGTTATTTTAAACAGTGTAATGACGTGCGGAAAAAAACAACACTAGCTTTCACAAAGTGGATTCTTGACACACAAATAACGTCAAAAAGTAACTTGTCGGCTGATTACTTGTTTCATATTTGCTAGCGCAACGGTTCCGTAGAAGATCTGTAGTTCTAGCAACACAAAAATTGAAATGTGTCTCAATGGTTTATTTTTCGTGAAAACTATCCGTACCACCATCCCAAAAAATGTTTCTCTTCCTTCTCGAACACTGCACATAGTCATATGAGCCGCAATGCCGTAGATTTACTTTGCTTTTACAGTGAATAATGTTATTCCTCACAGCCTCAAATGCACTAGATCTCTGTTAGCTATAAATCAACTGAGGGTTTCGCAACGTTTGTTTCATCTTCTTCTAACCCGTTTCTAAACACCGCCGTCATCCTTCTGGGCTGTGGTGCACTTCTCTACAGATTTGAGACGACGGCGGCGGGAAACGGGCAACAAGAAGATAGAACAAATGTGCCGAAGCCAGTCCAGCCGTTAGTATTAACGGTAGTATAGTGTGATCGAAACAAAATCACTCATACATAAATAATTGTGCCGCTTTGCCATGAAGGCTATTTTTTTTAAAAAAAGCACACTCCGCGCCACACATAGACTGATCCTGAATTAATCAACAGTGATCAGCAACTAGCGTAGCCGGACAAAGAATACGTACAAAACTGTCATTGCTATTTCTGCTACGGTCTATATGAAAGAACTAACGACGTCAATACGCCTAGAATATTTATTACGCCAGAGGAAATGTCAGTGGGAAAAAGAACCAAAAGTGACAAGCCGTGGCATCTTAAGTAAAACTGTAACAAATATTTGTGCAGCTTTTTTGGGACACGCGCGTCAAATTCGTCGCAAGTCACTAAAATTGTAATAATTTCAGTGCAGGAGAATAATCATTAGCTTGCCGCGGTGGCCGTGCGGTTCTAGGCACTTCAGTCCGGAACCGCGTGACTGCTACGGTCGCAGGTTCGAATCCTGCCTCGGGCATGGATGTGTGTGATGTCCTTAGGTTAGTTAGGTTTAAGTAGTTCTAAGTTCTAGGGGACTGATGACCTCAGATGTTGAGTCCCATAGTGCTCAGAGCCATTTGAACCATTTTTGAATAATCATTACCTTACAGATGCAGTTTCACTCATAAATCATGTTACCGTTTGTACACAGAAATAATACTTCTGAGGATTACTCCAGCGGTTAAGTCAGTCACATTGGGTGCTAGGACGTACAGCCTCGTTGTTCTGACTTCCACAGAAGTCAGTGTAACAACGACAGCCCGCCAGACTAGCTAGATACCGTGTGACACTGAGCATTCCTCCACACCGGTTGTACGAGCTGATTGACAGACCACAGGAAGTACATGTGAAAACTTTCATTGCGACTCAGGGCAGAAGGGAAAACTCGCACTCTCACGTCGTTTACAGTGTCCACTAACCGATCACAAAATTCTTAAATATAAAACTAACTTACTCTTCTGTTGCAGAGAACATTCGGTAAATCTGGCCACACGTCAAAGAGCATTTTTCTCCCCAGAAAAGTCTCTACTGTCTATACTACAATTATCTCGAAATTAAATACCACTATCGTAAACAGGGTGAACCCGAACCCACCACAAAAATTTCTAAGGGTTTCCAAAAATATTTTCAGAGTATTTTGGTGCAAGAGATCCTAGGGTCGCCGGTGATTCTTTATAGAGCAACTACCTTAATTTTGATTTCTTAGCCCAGTGTATCTTCGCACCTGTACCGAATTGAGTAAATCTTCACAACAATGCCAATGTCGACGGTATGCACTGTATGCCTTGTTTGGAAACAAACTTGATCATTCATTCAAGGTACTTGTTGTGAACAATATTGACCAGTTGGACCCAAGTCTGCATTCGGTACTACTCTGTTCTGTCCTGGGTTTGTTTTTACAGCAGCGTTAGTTGTACATCAACAGTGACGAACAACAGTACAGATAGGTTCACTTATTAAGAGTTGACCGATACGCACCTCCTGTGTGGGTTCACTGAATGCAATAGACCGCCTACTGAGTTGACCCGTTGCGACAGCGGTCGCATCGGAGTACTTTAGCACCGCTGCGCCTACGAAAAAACTTTATCCTTCTGGGTTGGAATGACTGAATGTTAAGGCTTTTTCACTGTCGTGAAATTATTTTCGTAGAAACAAAGGAAACTGTGATAACAAAACGCATAAATCATAATTACAGTTACTTTGCAACGTGTCTCGCAAGGTATCCCTGATACCAAAATACTCTGAAAACATACCTGAACAACCTCTGAAATATTGACGGTGGTGTTACGGTTTACTCTGAATGTATTTTGTCTTCACTATCACGCATTTCTACACGCGGCGATTTCAAAATAACAGTTAGCTAAGTCATTTTCTGCTTCGGATTTTGCCCGCATCTCGTGGTCGTGCGGTAGCGTTCTCGCTTCCCACGCCCGGGTTCCCGGGTTCGATTCCCGGCGGGTCAGGGATTTTCTCTGCCTCGTGATGGCTGGGTGTTGTGTGCTGTCCTTAGGTTAGTTAGGTTTAAGTAGTTCTAAGTTCTAGGGGACTGATGACCATAGATGTTAAGTCCCATACTGCTCAGAGCCATTTGAACCATTTTTTTTGCTTCGGATTTCACAGTTTTAGGTTAAGATAAGTCTTAATTTCATTCTGCTATCCGATGTTTTTGGAAAGCCTGAAAATGTATCACTAATTTTTTAAATAATAAAACACTGCATCAGTTATTTTTTTAATGCATAGTCACAATGCGATTCACGAATTTATTTCTATTTTCAGTCGCAGCTATTTCTGTCCGTGATTGTGTGTGTGTGTGTGTGTGTGTGTGTGTGTGTGTGTGTGTGTGTGTTTGTTTTCTGCTTTTTGGGCCTTCAGTCTTCTTTCACGGTTTTACTGCAATCGGCAAATAGTCTGTTCTTTCGAAAGGCACTCACAATACTTGTTCTGGGACTCTAAGCGCCACTATCACATTCGCTTACGCCTGCCTGTCGATCCGCGCAAATTGTCATGTAACTCCTCAAGATGACTCGAAGAACCTCTGGGAGCTATGCGTTCACACTATTGTGCATCGCAATATTATCTTCAGTTTGTGCACTCATGGCCAACGGAATCAAACGAGATGTGTGTGCCCAGATTATGGTAGTCCCATACGGCACTATTAAAAAAGTATTGAATAGTTTCTTTAACATATGTGGTCGATAGAACCTTCTCCGTCCTAAACTAACTACATTTGTTCATTATGCTTACTCTTTTCTCCTCACCTCTTCCATACGTACTGAGAAGTTGCAGCTATCGTTGAAGTTAAGGTGCCTAAAGTACAACGTAATGTCAATTGGAATGTTCTCGTTTGTAACCATACGATTTCTTATATGGCGCCCTTTAGTTTATGTGTGTGTGGTTTAACGTAGTGCAATTTGCATTTTACGTTCAACAACAACAGCTAACAAGTCTGGCAGTAGCCCTAAAGTTGTTTTCTTACATTTCTGCAGTTAATATGTACTGTTTCCTCGGAGTATTAAGGTCTCCATTTCTTCCAGAACGGGGTCTAGCTATCTCTGTAGTGTCTGTCAGAAGCAACACAGAACCGAGCGAGGTGGCGCAGTGGTTAGACACTGGACTCGCATTCGGGAGGACGACGGTTCAATCCCGCGTCCGGCCATCCTGATTTAGGTTTTCCGTGATTTCCCTAAATCGCTCCGGCAAATGCCGGGATGGTTCCTTTCAAAGGGCACGGCCGACTTCCTTCCCCGTCCTTCCCTAATCCGATGAGACCGATGACCTCGCTGTCTGGTCTCCTTCCCCAAACCAACCAACCAACCAAGCAACACAGAGTGCGGTTGGTTGGTTGACCTGGGGGAGGTGACCCAACAGCGAGGTCATCGGTCCCATTGGAGTAAGGAAGGATGGGGAAGGAATTCGGCGGTGCCCTTTCAAAGGAACCATTCGGGCATTTGCCTGAAGCGATTTAGGGAAATCACGGAAAATCTAGATCGGGATGGCCGGATGCGAGTTTGAACCGTCGCCCTCCCGAATGCGAGTCCAGTGTGCTAACCACTGCGCCACCTCGCTCGGTGACAGGTAGCACATGGGGAGCTCACCCATGCACCGCCAGAACTAGAGCGCTAGCGTTCTGTCACTCCTGTGCTGAATATGAATGTTCAGTATGGTACAAGTCCGGCCATATTAGAAACATAGGTGTGGCACTTAAAGAGAACCGTCGCATTAACACGGATTTCTTAAGAGCTACACCTGCAGATAAACTCCATTGTCTTGCTGGCATAGCCTCTCCTGAAATTAGACGCGCGACAGCTGCTACGTGCTAGAAAAATAAGACTATGACAACACCTCGAAGCCTTCCCTTTTATATGGCCGTCAGACGGCACTTTTTCGGCTGAAATCAAGAAAGAACTGAAGAGGCAATTACTGAAGTTGATACAGGATGACCGCACGAAGCAAGAATCTCAAAGTGGTGGAGGAAATGTCAACATTTGGAAAAATGGATTATTCCGGAAGAAGACTCCCTCCTGGTAATCCAGAGAAGTGGACAACATGGAAGGCTGCAAAGAGACTACGCTCTAGAACCACGAGATGCAAGACCAACCTGCACAAGTGGAGTCTCCCTGTGGAGTCAGTTTTTTGCAAATGTAGTGCTATGCAAACAACCATCTAATACAGCGTTCTTAATCTCCAACCACATGCAGCATGACAGACCTGACGAGGACGACACCGAATGCACTCGACGTCGCCAGTTTCTAGTCAACCAATGTATAAACTGATGTCAACGATCTATGTCTTTTTGTTGACTGTACGAGTTGCGATCAAAATGTAACAGGAATTTTTGTTTTTCTGAAAGAATGTTTATGTATTCTTCGACATCAACTTTTTCGCCCTCAAAGTAATGTCCCCTCAGGTATAATAAAATTGTACCAGCGCTTTTTCCCTTCGAGGAAGCACTTCTGGAACTCACTTTTCGTTATGGTTCTCAGCTTCTTCAGCGATGCTATTTCTGTCTCATCAATGGTGGCAAAACTACGTCCTTTGATGGTTGTCTGCAGCGTCGGGAATAGAAAGAAGTCGCAGGGGGCTAGGTCTGGGGAGTACGGTGCCTGAGGCAACGTAACGGTTTTGTTTTTTTCGCCAAAAAATCACGAACAAGTATTCAGGTGTGAGCGGGAGCATTATCGTGATGCAATTTCCAAGAGTGGTTCTGACACAATTCAGGTATTTTTTTCGAATTGCTTGACGCAAAGGGCGCGTAACTTCCAGGAAGTATTCCTTACTGACCGTACGACCACAAGGCAGGAACTCGTGATGCACTGCTCCACTGTAATCGAAGAAAACAATGAGAAGAACCTTCACATGTTATCGAACTTTAATTTTTTGCGGTCGTGGCTCTCCAGGCAGTTTCCATTGGCACCACTGGGCCTTCGCTTCGACATCACACCAAAATACTCCGTTACAACCTTCTAAACAAGTTCGGCGTCGTCGTCGACTACATTTAGCACTTCCTGAACAACGTCAACGCGCCGTCGTTTTCGGTTGAAATTCAACAATTGCGGAACAAACTTTTCTGCTACAAGTTTCATGTCCAAAACATCCGATAAATTGGTTATCACTGTTAGCATTCAACCGCGATTCTTATACATATATTTTAACAACGCGTTTCAAGAGACAATGCTCTCATCATCAGGTTGTAAAGTCTATGTCATGAAATTAAACGGACTAAAAGACAAAAAATGTTGTCTTTTTAGTCCGTTTAATTTCATGAGATAGACTTTACAACCTGATGATGAGAGCATTGTCTCTTGAAACGCGTTGTTAAAATATATGTATAAGAATCGCGGTTGAATGCTAACAGTGATAACCAGTATAACGACAACTGCTACCTCGACCCCATAATGGATTATATTAAATCCGATAAATTGCTTGGAATGAGGCAAAGAATATATCGACATCATCAGCAACTTCGTTGATGTTAATCCGGTGATTTTCCAGAACCATTACTTCTGCCACACTGTCGTCAGTAATTGATGTGCTACGACGTCCAGGGCGGTCACCGTCTTCAACAGCTCCTCGACCCTCTTTGAAGGGTTTACACCACTCGTAAAGTCTTGTCTTACTCATAGCAGATTCGCTAAAAACCACAGTCAACATCTCGAATGCGGTTGTGCACTGTGTCTAGTTGTCAAGCAAAATTTAATGCAAATCCTTTGATCCATTTTTTCGAAAGTAAAAATTCGCCGAACACTCGAAAATACATATAACCTTTTCGACTGTCAACAATAAGCTAAATATTCGTAACAACTAAAAACGCAAGTATACGTCAGGAACATGATTACCAACAAGATAAAAAAATTGAAAATCGGATGTATACAATCAGGGAAGTTAAAGTTTTGATCGCACTTCGTATACTTTATACTTATGACACGATAATTAATAAACGTTGTAGGTTTATGACCCGAAGCGTTGGTTCGCATATTTGATCGCTGGAGACAGTTTGCCGCCAATAGTTTGGGTGCTCCCACAGTGTGTTCTCCGTTATTTTCTGTCAGTAGGGAATGGTAGGAGGGGTAGGTGTGACGCCTCGCCCACCCCTGACTCGGCCATTGACCGGGGTGTGTCGGGGACGGAGATGCGCGCCCGCAGGCGCAGGGCCGGGTGGTGCTTCGGCGAAGTGAGGCGCCGTAGGCTGTAGCGGGCAGTGAATGATGCAGGCAGGCGGGCGGGCTCTGGCCCGGCGCCCCGCAGATCGATGTCTGCGGCCGTATCGAGCCCGCCGCCCACCTCCGGCGGCCCGGCGCACCCGCGCCCACACGTGCTCGCCCCCGCTGGATTTACGGCACTGCACTGTCTGCGTCCAGCTGCCGCCGGCCGCTGCACCTCGCCTCCAGACGGACGTCACCGGCGCTTCTTACACAACAGGGCTAAAGCAAAACATTACGGCGACTGGTGACACTCCCAATATAAAATACTTACACGGGTTTACCGTTCGGAACCGTCTGTCAGGAAACGACAGTTTTCGATTGTAGTTTTCGTATACTCTACTGGACAGCTTTTCAAATTTGTTTAACCTTCTCACGAAGAGTTCACGCTAGAAGTCCGGCCAGTGGTTCACTTTGTCACACAAAAATCAGTCACATCTGTATAATGTAATACACGTAGGCTATCCATTAAGTAAACCGAGCGAGGTGGCGCAGTGGTTAGACACTGGACTCGCATTCGAGAGGACGACGGTTCACCGCGTCCGGCCATCCTAATTTAGGTTTTCCGTGATTTTCCTAAATCTCTCCAGGAAAATGCCGGGATGGTACCTTTCAAAGGGCACGGCCGACTTCCTTCCCCGTCCTTCCCTAATCTGATGAGACCGATGACCTCGCTGTCTGGTCTCCTTCCCCCAACAAACCAACCAACCAACCATCCATTAAGCAAGGAACGTTTTGGTATATCGCGGCGGTAGGCGGGGTTACAGCCGCCATCTTGGTGCCATAACGTTCCTATACTCACGAGGGGACCTTCTGGGAGGAGCATCGCGTTATGTGCTCTCACTTCGCCTTCTTATAATGTGGGTAGGCACCTATCACACCCTAAAATTGTAGGTGCCAATTCGGCCTAGATTTTAAAATATTGCCTGTTAAAGTTTGGGCAGCTCTTTATATACAGAAAAGTTTAACTATAGTGGCAAGTGAGCGAGTAGCCTAGCGGCAAGCGAGCGAGACTCCCGTCCAGGCGACCTTGGTTCAAGACCCGTCTATGCTACTTTTTGTTTTCTATTTGTTTTTTCAAATGCCTGTCTTAATTTATAAATAATCATGAAAATTCCGCAAGGAACTGATTAAAAAGAATTACAAGCCTCTATCAATCAAAATTACACATTGAATGTCAAATTTTGTTTTAACCTTTTGCGGTTTTTTTTTATTTTAACAGGAAATTAACCGTGATTAAAACGTTGGCATACATAAATTTTCCTGTTTACCTGAAACTTGAGAGAAGTTGTTAAAATATTTCTTCGAAAATAGTCATAAACCCGTCATACAAATGTTGGGACAGGGTTCTAGAAAATTTTATACCTGTCAGATCGCTGACGCGTCGTCGCGCCCAATCCTGTTTATGGTCTGTGATAGTTGGCGTTCCCCTATTTGTACCTGCCGTTCCACGAATAAAGGGACTCTACTGTCTGTGTACTTGAGTAGCGACGGTTATAACTGCCGAATAAACGTTTCTCGTTAGTTGAAAGCTTGGCTTTGAAGTGTGCAAACGTTTATCCTTTAAAATGGAGCAAAGTGCAAGTTGTTCACGAGTTGTCAGTGAGTGCAATTTTGACAATACTGAACATTTGATGGAAGACCAAGGAGGTATTTTGTGGGCTCCACCTAACAATGAAGTACGGCAGGACTTAACAGATTCAATTCATTGTCTACGGCAGTTACTTATCAGACATTTGAGGGAAAAGAAGTATCATAGACGGGTCTCGAACTAGGGTAGCCTGGACGGGAGTCTCGCTCGCTTGCCGCTCGACTACTCGCTCACTTGCCACAATAGTGAAACCTTTCTGTATATAAAGAGCTGCCCAAACTTTAACAGGCAATATTTAAAAAACGAGGCCGCATTGGCACCTACAATTTTAGGGTGTGGTAGGTGCCTACCCACATTATAAGCAGGCGAAGTAGGAGCTCATAACTCGATGCACCTCCCAGAAGGTCCTCTCGTCAGTACGCATCCAGCGGTGGTAGTGTGCGATCTGAGTCTCTGCTACTATCCTTGCTGTGAGGTGTTAAAACGTACTCTGCAAAAGAAAACCTCGCTACTTGTGAGGTGAGTTCTGTGCTCAGGTTTCCGTTGGCAAAGAAACAGCAAACCAACTGAAATTCATCGTGACCTTTGTGTTGTGTAAGGAAAAGGAATAATGAGTGAATGCCGACTGAGGCAATGGTGTACTGATTTTAAAAATGGTCGTACCAACGTTCACGATGATGGCAGCAGTGGTAGGTTTTGCCTTGAGACCGACGAACTGTAGATGAAAATCAACGACTAAATATGTGAAAAACTGTCATTTCACGATTACGGAAGTTTCGCAACATTTCCCGCAAATTTCTCAATCATCAAGCATAAAATACGCAATCTTTTTCGGGCGAAATGCCAGATAGTTTGGGTAAGGGTGGGAAAAGAATCGTCAATGGCCTTATTCCCATCCCGACGCTGATCGTCAGTGGTTTAAGAAACTGAATACTGATCAGATGGGACTTTGAATCCCGACCTCTAAAACAGGAGCCCGGTTCCTGAATGACAGATCCATCTCACTCGGCATATTTTAAGAAACAAAGCTACAGCAGTATACGCAAGAAATTACCACTTCTCGATGCGAAATATAAAAAATACAACAAATCTGTGCACGAAGTTAAGCCTTTGAAATTCAACTATTTGATTTCATACTATAATGTGTTGACCCAGTATAGTCATACTAGAATTTTACTGACACGTTTGTGCTTATCTTCCCTTCTAAAACAAGGAAGAAACCGCTGTTACACAGGAGCACAATGTCACTTAACAACATTTGTCTTAAGGTGTAACACAATGTTCATGCCTTCTTAATTCTAAGGTTGCTTACACTCTTACGAAAGTAACGTTCCCGCACGAGATTTGCAGACTACTGGAGTAAATTCAATAGTGACACGTATTACGTTTAAACTCGGAGTTGTTCTACGGCGCAGGTAAGACTAACACTGATTTTAACACACTACCAATTTTTAATAAAATGATTTGCTTTAAGATTGCGTTAAGTTCTGTACGCATGCATAACATTTCATACTGTCCTTGTCTTCTGCAGGCATTCCTCTGAATAAGGTCATCCGGTGCTAAAGATGCTCCTGAAATTCCTATTAATAACGGCGGAATGCTGCCAATAACACAATGTTCTTTTCTTTTGCAGCTCGCTTAATTCACGAGGAAATGCATCTGATGAAATGGAGCATAGCAACGCCTCAAATAAATACAGAGAAGAAAACATAGCTATAATTTTTCTCACTCAAAAAATTAATTTTCCATACATCATGAACTTTCGTTCCATTATCTGCAAAACACTAATAGACTATTTCTGGCACCTCTTTCTTCAATATTTATTTGTCGACTTAACGTTTAATTTTTTTGCAGTGACACATCTTAACTGCTTGAAGTTTGTTAAACTGTTTCCTAACAATTCACGAAGATCGCTTTACAAAATAGAAGGCCTTACTTGTCCGCCAATAATACCCCCAGAGTTCGTTTAATATGTATATGCGAGAGTTCCTTTTTGAATTGCAAAACGAACATTAGGAGAGTTATGTATCGAATTAGAACTGACTGTTTCTTCAAAATAACTTTCAGCGTATTCAATGCCTCTCTTCATCACTGGAGACTACTCATCAAACCAGTTTTACCAAGCTTCTCACTGCCTTTCCATTCATCGTCTCACGTCTGTATGACTTCATAACCAACAAAAATATTTCCACTTTATTCGCTTGCAAACTCAAGGCAAACTCAAATGCGGTAGTATGGAAATTACGGAGAGGATGATCAACATTTTTGAAGCCTATTGAAGTTCAACAACCGACAAAAATTTTTGACGTTTTGTTAGACCGTTGTTATGACAGAAGCAACTATCAGATTTCAGTCTTCGATGCATCGGGTTAATGGGCACTGCGATTTCAGACCGGAATTGTTTCGCGTTCTAGTTCACAGAGACTCTTTGCTGAAAACTTTTAAGTTCAGCGACACCCATCAACTACAGATGCAATTACAAATTCAAACATCTGTTGCTTGCGTCAATTAATATTTGTTTTTCCCCTTTTAAACCTTACTGTACCTTAAGACTGTTTTTCAGAAGACAAATTTATTTACGGAACAGCTTCACTGGTCGTTCCGTAAATAAGGTATATATAATATGTTCCTATATTTAGGCATTTATAGATTAAAGACTGTTCTATAAATGGCAAAATGAAGAAACATACCATATTTATTGAATGCCTACTGAAAATGCTTTGCATGTAAAAGCGAAACGCATCTCGTGGAAAACAATCTTAAAAGGGAAAACTGCGATAATAATTGATATATAACAGCTGCTGTGGAAGAGGGCCATGCAAACAAATCTATTGTTTTGCGACTTTGTACGACCCACCACATCACACAAAAGAAAACACCTCACACACCTCTCTCTGTCTCTCTCCAACACACACACACACACACACACACACACACACACACAGTTTTGTCGTATGCGTCTGCGTTTTTCGGACGAAACGTGTAACTTTAGATTTCATTATTATTATTATTATTATTATTATTATTTGTATAGAAATGTGATGTGTCATCCGATCCACAGCGAAATAATGTGGTATCCACAGAAAACTAAGTCTTCTCATCTTATTGTGGTCGAGGAGAATGGCATGAATTGAACCTGCTGACAGATTCTAGAATCCCCCTATCTGGTGATATGACACATCTCCTACCTTTTCGTATTGCAAGGAATTAGCTTCAATGGGTGCCGAAAGGGGGTCGACCTGAGCGCGAAGCGTCTTCCGAAACTATGAGCCAAATGAAATGACACAGCGTAGCGGACAAATTTCAATAAGACATTGGAGACACCATGTTGAAGTCATCAAGAAGAATTCTTCCACGAACCTTTGTAATACTTCTGTTTCTTCTAATATGTCAGCTTTTGACACTGGCTGGTGAAACAGCTACGAGAAAACAGCTACAATGTGTCACTGTGCTCTGCTCATATTGTTAGCAAACATAAAGCTAGATTACTCAAAGTGTCATAGTCAGGAGATCCTCAGATTATCTGACAGCCAGTATGTGCTAGTTCATTTAGCGTTACCCAGGGGCACGTGTAGTGTTACACAACGGACGCGAATCCACCAAGACATTGAGGCTGCAAACACTAATAGGCTTCGATCTAGGAACTCGCCAACAAGAACAGCAAGGAACTGTGTACAAGAAGGTTTCAGTATCACAAACGCATGGTCTGAAAAATGGAACGCATGGCAAAATCATAACATGCCTTGCATCACACAAAAGCCACCTGGTTTTGACCTACCACGAAAAACGTGGTCCACTCTAAATAGGATTAGAACTCGTCATGGCAGATGTGCTTACTCCCTGTATAAATGGGGTAAAATACCATCCCCTCAGTGTGACTGCGGAGAAAGTCAGACCATCAGCCACATTGTTGAAGAGTGTCCCAGAAGAGCCTATAATGGGAGCCCCGACGACTTCCTGCTCGCAACTCCAGAGTCGATAGATTATATTAATAGACTTGATACTTGTTTGTACTTCGTAAACTTTGTTATATTAGTAATGTCGGTTTGCAATTATCAACGTTTTTTTATTAGTGATTTGTCTGTTTGTTTCTTATGTGTCTGTATTGCCATACGATAAATAAATAATAATAAAGCTAGATTAATAGTCTGGATCCTGTGGAGTGTTGGGCTGTCATGTTGATTTCTGCCATGCCAGTTGCGACGGTATTGTTCCTTGTATTCCGGCCGAAGTGAAACTCATATCAAACAGTGTCTCCATCTTAATGTGCAACTGCTGTGTTCTCTACATCTTTGTCGCGACATCGTCGGAGTTGAGAAAGTCAAGCGGTGTTGAAGGGGACAGTCCCTATTTGATTTCTCGTACATTGTTTTTGTTGAGATACAAAAAGGCTATTCAGATTGGAAGATTCGTCTGCTTGCCGTGCAACTGCAGCAATTGGCAACTGCCCCTCGAATTATTGTATTCAAATAAAATACACTGTCTTATTCTAGCCCTGAACAAAGCCCTTAAATGTTGATCGTCATGACTAACTATTGGCTCAATAACGTTTACGTTAAATGGATCATTTACTATATTAATCGGTAATATATGCACGATAATATTTACATTTAACAGATAAGACGAGCTATCTTAAAAGATAAGAAAATGATCACGCTGTGACAGTAGGCTGCTGAAGACTGCGCCGCCGGTCGCTTATCATTCTTCTTGTCCTACACACACCTTTCAGTTCGAAATACCACCATCATCAGTACAACCGCTTTGGAAACTCAAAGGTCAGTTTCAACGAGGGTAACAAATGTCTTGCACAACTGTTAGCCGTTGAAACAAGTCCAAGAGTCACCATCGATAATATTGGATTTCGTTTGTTGCTCTCAATTGTAATAAACGAAACAATTCAACAAACATCACGTCACAGTATGTCAGCTGGAGTGCGTTCACCAACAGCACAGCAAATTCCTTCATTTTTGTACTCTGCCTAAAGGTCTCGATATTCTCCAAGCGACTGCCGTGAGGCAGTTATACTAAGTGATGCCCACCCAGAAGACATGGGTGGATGACAATGTAAATACCACCTGCGGGTAATCAAGTAACTGCAATTCTCTGTGATAGATTGAACGGCCACCAGAATCCATTAAAGTTGTTCGTGTTTATCTTGTTACCAAGCCTGACGGGGTTTGGTTTATAAGGGGGCGTGAACAATGTCACACGTCGAGTCATCACTGAAGGACACGGAATGACAGCTTACTTGTGGGAGACAGTGTTATCAGAGCCGAACTGAATTTGAAAGAGACCTCATAATGGGTCGTCTCCATTTGGCTAGTTGGTCGACTGATGCAATATCCAGATTTGTGCGGCATTCGGATGGGACAGTGGCCCAATGTTGGACTTCTTGGGAACGTAAGGGCAGCCATATTTGTCGTCAAGGTTCCAGTCAAAGGGCTCAAATGGCTCTGAGCACTATGGGACTCGGCGGGGTCAGGGATTTTCTCTGCTTCGTGATGGCTGGGTGTTGTGTGCTGTCCTTAGGTTAGTTAGGTTTAAGTAGTTCTAAGTTCTAGGGGACTGATGACCATAGATGTTAAGTCCCATAGTGCTCAGAGTCATTTGAACCATTTTGCCGTATTACAGACCAAACACAATGTAACCTCTTCGAATTCCGCGCCTGTCAACCGAGAATATCCTGCAACATATTAAGTCGCCCCGTACTATTGGTCGGAGACTAGCAATTGCCGAAGTACGGAACTGCCGTCCCGTGAGTAGGCTGCCATGCATTAACACAACAAAAACGACTGAGTTTGGAATAATGCCGTGAAGGCGAGATATGGACCGCTGATTGGTATCGCATTATGTTCAGCGATGAATTACCGGTAAGTGGGCTCATACTGCCAAGTTATTTGTGAATTTGATTCGATTTTGTAATCACCGAAATAACATCACACACCCTCTCAACCCGGAAAGTTTCATTTCGTTTCCTACTCCCTATCTGGATGCTCCGGTTTTTGCTTTTGTCAGGCAATGTATTTACGGTTCCCTAAATAAATGTACAATACCACTGATTTCAGTTCACTTTTGTAAACAAATAAACACATCGCGACTGGCTTTATTGGTTGTGCACGAAGGATAATAGCTTGAAAAATAAAGAGACACTCCGAAAATTAAGTTACGTTAACGGGTCCTGGCAATAATGTAATTCAGGCGTCATTTTGTACATGTGGTATGCAAAAGATTGCCATTTTTCCTACACACAAAAGTTACGTGTCACACGAACATCAACAGAACAGAATGAAACCGGATGCCCGCGAGAGATTCGGGGAATGATTCCATTTCTAGATGAGCCACTGACAGCCTTGATAATCCACCCTGACATCCATCTAGCGGGATTACGTGGGACAGGCTAACAAGGAAACCAGTGCCTCATGGGTGAACTGGGAGTGTTAAATTCAGTACGTGAGGCAGAGAACAAAATACGCCAATGTCAAAAGTAGTTATTCAATTGCGACAAAATCTCGCTGCAGCAATGTCAAAGAACTGACGATCTAATAAGAGACTTCTTTTGCGATGTGCATTTACGCCCTATGTTTCTGCCTTTGTTTACCAAAGAATACCTGCAACGTGAACACGGGTCTTTAATTAGGAACTAATCAACAGTTCTATAACCACGTGTAGCCAACAGGGTTCATCTTCTACCATAGAATCTGCACATAACAAACGTTCTCAATCCATCTCTCTTAGTCTACACGAGTAAATTCCCGATTCTTTAAAGACTCGAACTCCCTTGCATAAAACAGCTTCAAACTTCTGATTACCTTAGAAATAAATTCATGTGTTAAATATCTAACGTTAAGTATGTAAGCCAGAAAAAATTTGAAGAGCAAAAGCCTGTTTTTCACGCATCCCAATGTTTATGACGCCATATTTCTTGAAGTGTGTTTTGTACAACGATGATTTTGAAGATACATTCAATGGTATATGTGGATACCGTCTGCAAAATGTGTTGCAAATATAGCCAGTAGTAAAATGATTCAAATGGCTCCAAGCACTATGGGACTTAGCATCTGAGGTCATCAGTCTCTGGACTTACAACTACTTAAACCTAACTAACCTAAGGACATCACATACACCCATGCCCGAGGCAGGATTCGAACCTGCGACCACAGCAGTAGCGCGGTTCTGGACTGAAGCGCCTAGAGCCGCTCGGCCACAGCGGCCGGCGCCAGTAGTAAAGAAGAATAAGTTAAAACGTCTTGCCCGATGTGGCTATTTTGCTGCATGAATAGCGAAAAAGAAGCGATAAACTTTTGGCATTTCATTATTCTAGGAACAGCGGTGGCTGAAATTATTTGTAAGCCTTGGTAATCACGAAGTGCCCTCATTATCGTAAACTCTCAAATGTTTAGATTATGACAGTATTTCATATTTTTAAATTTGGTCAATATTTCTATGAAATACTGAAAATCATACATTTGTTGCCACTGATAGCCGTTAGAAAGGCAGAGAGCTATTGGGACCGGGTGGCCGTGCAGGACGTTAGTCATTTCGTAATGCAGGTAACTTCCGACAAAACAAAATGCTGCCAACGTTCCACTACAACTGACAGCTCTAATTACCATTTGACAAATCGAATGCGCGACAGCACATGGACGTTGACTGGGTTACAAAACACTTCTAAAACAGATATTTGTCTGTAACGTATTTTTGTTTTAGGAACAATGGTGGCATTAGAAGAATATTCGGCGAATTTGAAACGGTGGCGATCTACATGTTGTGGATCCACGAATCGTGTCAACATGTAGCAGGCAGTTCACAACGGGAAAAGGACACGTTGCACAATTCTCTACCAGGAACACTAATATTAAGATACAAGAAAAGAAAAGCTAGCAATCCAGTCAAGGGGGCAATGTCTTTCAGCATAACCATTAATAATTTGATAATTTATTGCGAGTCAGGGAAATTATGATACGCCTTTCCACGATTCGCCTCGCCTACTGCAACCCATCTGCACTACAATGCAATTTTACAGATAGTGGGATTAACTAGTTTTTGCCACTTGGGAATTAGAAGAGAATTGTTGCATCAATAACAGGAGAGGTATTTATCGCTAAAGAAACGTTTGAAACGAGATACCAACACGAAACGAGAAAATTTTCCATATGAACGACAGTGTAAAGTTGTTCGGTACATTTTCGAAAGGATTATTTCTTGATCGTGGCTCTGTGCGAAATCTGGATGATAAACAGTAAAACAAAGATGCATACAAAAACACACAATGAATCCCATCTACTTACCTAAACCTGCTTCCACTAACGAAAGTTTTTTTTTTCTTTCCAATGGCACTAGATACTATGTAGGGGAATAAGAACCATCTAATAGGAGAAATGGGCCCAATACCGACGACGAAATAAAGTGTGCTTACCAGGGAACCTCCCCATCGCACCCCCCTCAGATTTAGTTATAAGTTGGCACAGTGGATACGCCTTGAAAAACTAAACACAGATCAATCGAGAAAACAGGAAGAAGTTGTGTGGAACTATGAAAAAATAAGCAAAATATACAAACTGAGTAGTCCATGTGCAAGATAGGCAACATCAAGGATAATATGAGCTCAGGAGCGCCGTGGTCTCGTGGTCAGCGTGAGCAGCTGCGGAATGAGAGGTCATTGGTTCAAGTCTTCCCTCGGGAGAAAAGTTTACTTTCTTTATTTTCGCAAAGTTATGATCTGTCCGTTCGTTTATTGACGTCTCTGCTCACTGTAATAAGTTTAGTGTCTGTGTTTTGCGATCGCACCGCAAAACTGTGCGATTAGCAGACGAAAGGACGTGCCTCTCCAATGGGAACCGAAAACATTTGATCGCAAGGTCATAGGCCAACCGATTCCTCCACAGGAAAACACGTCTGATATATTCTATACGACACTGGTGACGGCATGTGCGTCACGTGACAGGAATATGTTGTCGACCCACCTAACTTGTACACTTGGCGAATGGGTAAAAAGATTCTTCTACCTTGCCCGATTTAGGTTTTCTTGTGGACGTGATAATCACTCCAAAAAAAGTGATGAAAATATAAGCGTTTGTCACATAAACTGAAAATAAAAAGTTAAACTTTTTACCCGAGGGAAGGTTTGAACCAAGGACCTCTCGTCCCGCAGCTGCAAACGCTAACCACGGGACCACGGCACTCCTGAGCTTACTCTTCCCTTGTTCTTGCCTATGTTGCGCATGGACTACTCAGTTTGTATATTTTGCTTATTTTTTCATAGTTCCACACAACTTCTTCCTGTTTTCTCGATTGATCTGTGTTCAGTTTTTCAAGGCCTATCCACTGTGCCAACTTATAACTAAATCTGAGGGGGGTGCGATGGGGAGGTTCCCTTGTTAGAATGATCCTTTCCCAAATTTGTTTCCAAAAACTGAAATATATTCGTGATTTTTTTTAATGCCGAGCGACTACTCACGATAGTATTTCCACGCAGTACTAACAAGCAAACCTACCCACGGGATAGACTTCCGAGTTTGATCGAAGTCTTAGTGTAGAGCAAAATACGAGAGACATATTATTGTATACATGCCCATACAGTCGATAAGGGGGTGAAAAACACCATGAAAAAAATTGGGTTTAATATTTATGAATGAACACCGTTGAAACGGTAACTTTGTGAAAAAGTCTTATTCTTCGACATCCTCCGTGCTTGGTGCACAAATTCAGAGTATTCATCATTTTTTCGAACCAAAAAATTCTGCACTTCCTCATTATTGTATAAACTTACAACCATGTTAGAAAAATAGTGTATAATTTCAAATACAGAATAATGAAATCTGAAAATTTACAACTTAAAGAAATGCAACAAATGCAAAAAGGAAACAAGTACAGCTCATGATTACGATGAGGAGCTTATCGTGAAACTGGCTATCCTTTAAGGAGTAGCTGCAGATAGTGCGTCAATATGTTTTACACGCATGGAAAAACAAACATCCAGAGGATGAATTTGGCCAGTGGTTCCAGGTATGAATTTAATGTCACATACTTTTCAGGACGGATAGTTTGCTCTAAAAGAGTTCGATTTTTATAAACAGACCAGGAATCAAGGGAAAGCAAAAGGGAAAGCAAAAGCACTGCTCATACCATAGTTTTAGTTCCCTTATGCCTATTTCCCTACTCTTGCAGACCGATGACCTCGCTGTCTGGTCTCCTTCCCCAAACCAACCACCACCTACTCTTGCTTTCTGTGACGTAAATATTCCCTTCTGCCACAGCAGGATCGCGCGCACGACAAAGTCATAGGGGGGCCGAGCATCTCCAACTTTTCGCAGCACAATAAATAACTTTCCAGCAAAATTACCGCCCAGATTAACAGTCGGTATAATTGTACACGATTGTGTTAGGAAATTGTTAGTTGATATAACTCTCTTGGCAACTCTAATTTCCAGGGTTCCTTTCATATCCATTTCCTCTTCCGAACCCGATTGGTCGGAGTTGAAAACAAATTCCTTACAGAACGGTGGAACAAGTTTGTTTATCTCATCTACTAATTTTCGGACCTATTCCGCAGTTTGCTGTGCATCATCAATTTGGTGCTTGGTTTGCAATTTCGTTACCTGTAGCAGTGTTTGAAGTTATGCGACCATCCACTGCTTTCCTTGAAATCACCGTAACCTATGTCACCCGCAATTTGATGTACTAACGTAGTAGGTCGCTATCGTGCAAATATCGCAAATCGTACGGAACATCCTGGAAACGTCCAAACACCAGTTTCTGTAACAAGTGCGCCAAGTCCTCCCTCGAATATCCGTAGTTTTTCTTATGCATTACCCTGTCATATTCTCGCAGACTTATTCGACATGTGTTCAGAATTGTTTTTTTACTGCGCCGTGGATGAACTTCCTTGTAAGTAATTATGATTAGCACCCACTCCTTGGACAACGACTACGTTTCACTGGAGACGGGATCTGTGGCTTCCTGTCCGACACAGATGATGAACTAAATGATTCGACACCTGTTTTAATATCGCTTTCACTTGTTAAGCACTTATCGTCGTCATTGTACACGTCAAGCACATTGTCCGCACAGTCGAGCGCATACGATACCGCACATTACACTGAACAGTCTTGCAGAAATTTCATCTGCCATTTCTTTCTTTCTCTGCAGAATTCCTTCGTTTTTTTAATGACGAAATATCAACTTCTGCAACTGGTACTGGGGATATAATGCAATATTTTCTTTGTTTATAGTTGCCTTTGCTCTTCTTTGTATCAACACCACTACCACTGTAGCATTATTCTCAGTTACTCGCCTACAAAGCAGTTCAACTACGCTCCGTAGACACACGCTGTGCTCACCACTGGATACCTCCGGTCACGCCCCCTGTTGCATTTAGCAGCCAATACTGTTGTTGCGCGGTAGGGAATATGTTGGGAGTTGAATGCCAGAAATATCAATGGCCTTTTGCAATCTCCCACTCAAGGGATTCCTTTTCATTTAAAATGCCTACTAGTACTTTTCCACCTGCGAAACGAAATAAAATTCCACTTTTTATCTCAAATATACAAAATCGGATAGTAATTAAACTGGAAAATTTCGAGTTTGTTCGGACGTTTGGAGGGTGGACAGATGCGGCAACTAACGACCTCCAGTGGCTGATTCCCGAAGAATTGCATCTTACGAGAACTGAAGGGCGGCATATGCTTATCGTTCCTTGAACAAGGACTTCAGCACTACCGGAAATTATGGCGCTGATAGTTGATAGACTTAAGAGACGACATGACTTCGAATTGATGACGCCGCGACACAAACTGTGCGGTGTGCTAGGAAGAACGAAGGACGGTATGTGTTGTAACGTTCCGTCGACGACGAGATCGTTATAGATGAAGCACAACCTGGGAATGAGGAAGGGCAGGGAAGGGAATCGGCTGGGTCCATTTCTAAGGAATCATTCGAGCATTTTCCTTAAGCAATTTTCGGAAATCTAAAATTGGTTCAAATGGCTCTGAGCACTATGGGACTTAACAGCTATGGTCATCAGTCCCCTAGAACTTAGAACTACTTAAACCTAACTAACCTAAGGACAGCACACAACACCCAGTCACCACGAGGCAGAGAAAATCCCTGACCCCGCCGGGAATCGAACCCGGGAACCCGGGCGTGGGAAGCGAGAACGCTACCGCAGGACCACGAGCTGCGGACTCGGAAATCTAAACTCGGATGGCCAGGCGGGTATCTGAAGCGCCGTACTGCATAAAGCGAGCCCAGTGCGCTAACCAATGCACCGCGGCATCGATACGATTCTACGGTTTACCTTGAAGCTCAGTTCAAATAACAGTAGTTTTGTCGTGGGGATAAACTCAGTCAGCATTCAAAGACACCAGTATCCCGGGATGTGTTGGTATATTGTGTATACTGATCATAATAATCGCCAGTTTGAAAACGTTACTACGGAAACAGTTGTTAATCATAAAGGAAATGTGCACGATTTGCCTGAAGTGTATTGCGTAATTTTTTCAATCTGTTTTGTTGGTTTCACTTACCCATTCCTATGATAGTTTTGAGAATGTAGTCAAGTGGTTCACAGGCCCAGATAGTTACTTTTAGCACATCACATAGCCCAGCGACGAACCATTACAAACCCACCAAAGATCCAAGATCCCCAAACGTAGCTTGTTAGTCGTTAGAATTTATGTTCTACTTGTGCGAAGAGTAATTCTGTAACGGACGCACAAACTTACATAAATGACAAAGAAACAGAATGGTAGTGACATAAGATCAGGAACGAGTGCCCGGAAACAGGGCAATTTATAGCCCAATACAGTGACCGACGGTCAGGAAGAGGTAACAACACACTAGGAACAACCATTAGCGAGAGTACAAAAAAGTGATAACGTGCAGAAAGTTTTTTCAACTGGGAACAGCTGACTTCTTGTCTCGTGTCTTCCTTATTCGATCGCTTATGTGTGTGCACTTTCAGCGATAAAGATAGGTTTTTCTCAAAAAATATTCATATGTGTGTGAATTCCTAAAGGACCAAATTGCTCAGGTCATCGGTCCCTAGACTTACATACTACTCAAACTACGCTAAGAACAACACACACACCCATGCCCAAGGGAGGACTCGACTCTCCGGCGGGAGGGGCCGCGCAATCCGTGGCATAACTCCTCAAACCGCGTGGCCACTCCGCGTAACTATAGGTTTTTTTAATATTCTATATAGTAACGCAGAGTGTGATATGAATCCGAAGTGCAACAGTAATGAGAAGCCACTAACGAAAGTTCTTAGTGTTACGGAGAGTGAATATAACTTAAATGAACACAGATTTCAGGCAATCTGCAGAGCTCACAACCCACGTCTTTGAAGTCTGCACACATTGTTTGACGTGCGACTGGACAAAGGATGCAAACGTCCAAGCACAGGACTCTTATAAAAATCTATATCACTAGGAAATGTAGTTGGAGGTTTTTAGCACGCCAAGGTGAGTCAACATGCCATTACATAAGATGATCATTACGTTCTGGCTGATAAGAGTATGCTTAGCAGACGTCCACTTTTGTTACATACCAAAAAACAAAACAGTATTCAACTGGTCATTAAAACACACAAATAAATATATGGAGTAACTGTATTATCAAAAGCAGTTCATCTTTCTGTACTACTATTCGTACAGTGCGACTCAAAACTAAGATATCTTATAGGTATTGGCTGAAAACAGCATCTATCGAATAAATGAAGTCTTCACGCTGAGTGAACCTTGCAAGGACAGCATTTACATATTAATGCGGCTTCAAGATCTGCGTTTCCTGCGTCTCTAGACCGTAGCACGTTATGTAACTCACGCCCGCATTTGAAGAGACTGAAATGGTCTCCGCTGAGACAAGATAATACACAGCCTCTTCTCAAAATTTTAGTCTCCGGAGTATGTTAAGGTCCGTCTCCCCAATAAGCTCACTATGTTGGGCGTTATGATAAGTGGTAAATTATTATCGCGCATATATAAGGCGATGTCTTGATTGACTGACTCATTACCGACCAACCCCAAATGGAGAAGGTGTGGCTCTTATACTGTAGGTGTCGTCTAAGAAGGTATTTTTGGAAATTCCTGCGCTAAGGGGCGTGAAATAGGGGATGGAAGACTTTGTGAAAGTATATCGCTATTAAGGCAATTTTTAAGTTTGATTGGTATTTGGTTTATCGGTCAGAAATAAAGAAACACGTGTTTCAGCATTTTTTGGAAATTCAACCACTAAGAGGGTAAAACATTGGGTGAAAGTTTTTTGAAAATAAATAACTACTAAAGGATTTTAAGGTCACATCTATGAGAATTGGTATTTGAGTTCTTGGTTAGAAATAAATAAAGAATTACGTGTTTTAACGTTTCTGGAAATTCAACCCTTAAGGAAGTGCAATAGGCCAGAAAATTTTAAGAAAATATTTCGTTACATTAAAAAATTTTAAAGCTAAATTTTTCAAAATTGGTATTACAATTCTCGCTTAGTGGATGAAAGTTACTATGGAAATATCTCCACAAGAATGCGAAAAGCATGATTAACAAAAACTTTGGACTCTAGCCACCAGAATTGCTCTTTGGTCAGAAGTACATTCGGAAAAGATCATATTTATATGGCCTTAATTAGCGTGTAAAGCTTAGACAGTGTTGCAATTTAAACAACATAAAAATCAGTTAAACAAAAAAATATCCTCAGGCTATATAGTCTACGCGGCCGAAGAAGCGGGCGCTAAGTCAGTAACACATATTCGGTTAGGACTCCTCTGTCATTAGCGTCTCATTTATGCTAATCTTTTGCTAAGCTTCATCGCGAATCTTCATCCCTTCCTAAATCAATCAACGTTTGAAAAGGGCTCCAATAATGCCGTATACACATGTGCGCCTTTTTAATAACAAAATGTCATCCAAAACTTAAGTTTCGTTTACAAATGCTGGTGACATTGCGGGACTGTTTCGACTTCCAATATTTACCTCCGTAAGGTGGTTGTTCTTTTTATGAACATACGTCATCTGTATTGTGTGTTCGGGTGATGATACCTACTAGTAGAAATTTCTGATCATACATAGCTATTTAAAGCTTCCTGGCGCTAGACTTCAGCACAAAAATGTCATTTCCCCTAACTAGTTTGCAGAGTTTCTTTCGGTTTATTATATCACAATACTTTCTTTACAATGAGACCTTGACCTGCAATGAAAAAGGGGAAAGCTTACATTAAATAAGTTGTCGTAATCATTAGCGAGGATATTAGAAGTGCCTCTTTAACAATCGATTATTGATTTTTTCGATGTGATTTTATCTTGCAATAACACTGCATTTCTCCTTCTACTAAGGTTAGAAGTCATTAGCTCGTCTTCAGGGTGTTCGCTGGTATAACTAAGCACCCTCCACATTAGGCAGCACATAACGGTACATTTTCTTGGATACAGTCATTCAAAAACATTTACTGCATCGCCCTCACCTCGTGGGGGCGTCGTACATATTCTTGGCCTTTCTCTCTGACATTATCACATCGTCCTCTATCAACTTCACGTAATTTTATAGATGTGTTGTGATCATTCCGTCTTAAATCTCTTCCCTGTTGGCAGTAAAAGCAGACTCTAACTCAACGCTGTTGTGCGCCGCACGCTAACGAATGTTAGATGACAATTTTGTTCATGCGAGAGACAGAGAACGCCATGTCCGTAGCAGTGATCACAGCAGGCGTCCACCTTGTGCAGTGTGAGTCCTTCGTTCTCCGACGTTAATCGAAAAAAAGTGCTTTCCGAGGCAGAATTACGTACTTCCTGATGCTTTGTTTCGAGAATATGCTGCAAATTCGCTTCCTTCAGCAAAGATATTCATTCCAACTGCACATTTATGGAACAAATCACACCGTAATTTTGTATGACGAAAACACGTAGCATTCGAGTATTGGCAAATTCTCTTTGGCGTAACTTGATTCTTAGAGACTCTATGACATCTCCCATACCTCTAACAGAATAACAGCATATGTACCCCACCCACCATCAACCTTCGTCGTCTTTCTGCCCTCCTCTTGTGACCCATTACCTCTTGTTGCATCTTCTCTTTTCTGCGGACGTAATTAGTTAGGGCTACATTCACAATTAATTCATGTCCTGTAGCTGACACGGAGATGGCCCCCTTACTGCTCTTCGATGAAAATGTAACGTGAGATATGTATGTTTGGTTAAGTAAGGGGGCTATTTTTATAATTGGTTACACATTCATTGTTATTTTCATTACGACTACATCGACTGTTATCACAACATAATTTCCGTTTTTACGTTGTTTACTACAAAGAAATTGTACGACTGCTTATTCGATGTACGGGTTAGTCTAATGGTTACGAATACGAAGTCACGTCCTTCACCGAGACCTTGTACTTATAAAACTACGCAGTCATCAAGTGGTGCACAAACAAGTAATTACCTTGGTGGAACAATAATCTCGAATTGCGGAGGAAGCAGGTAAGAAGACTACTCAAGTTTGTACGAAAGAAAGGGCAGTAGACAAAACATCGGTAGGCCCTTGCCAAATACAGTCTTGTAATTAAGCAAACGAAACTATCATCCTGGAAGGTATTCTGTGAGGAAGTGGAAGATACAGATGTCTGGACCAGACTTCACAAGATCCTCAGAAGAATAGCAAAAAATCCAGGAGGTATACTAAAAAAGGATAAGGACGAGTATACAAGGGCAGCGCATGAGATGCTGGATATGCTTCCCAAGATTCTCTTCTCTCAATAAACTCTGGCAGATGACACGGAAACATATTCACTTCCTGTGACATATTGTGGGAACGTTTCAACTGTTCAGGATGTCTAAATGGAATTTTTCTGGCTCTTCTGCAACAAGCATGAGAGAATAAGACTTCTATGCAGACCGTTTATAGTCAGTCTAGCAGTAGTCTAATGCTTTGAGGACAGCGAAGTCCTTTTTTCTTTTCATTTCGAAGCCAAAGAGAACTTGATCATACTAAGGCTATGGACATGAGACAGATCAGTCTGTTCTCCTTAGGAAAACTGGTTAATGTGGACGCTAGGGAAATTATGTCAACTGAAGTTTCTCTACACGAAAACGATTATGCATGTCAGCCAGGAAAATCATGTAAAACAGCACTTTATCAGCCTGATGGGAAGGTTGAAAAAGCTGCACACTTTCAAGAAATTGCTCTCTACATCTTCCTGGATATTCAAATCTATGGTCAGAGCTGCAGAACACTATGGCATTAAGATCCCTATACATACAGGGTGGTCCATTGATAGTGACCGGGCCAAATATCTCACGAAATAAGCATCAAACGAAAAAACTACAAAGAACGAAACTCGTCTAGCTTGAAGGGGGAAACCAGATGGCGCTACGGTTGGCCCGCTAAATGGCGCTGCCATAACCCCCATTTTTATTACATATTCGTGTAGTACGTAAAGAAATATTAATGTTTTAGTTGGACCACTTTTTTCGCTTTGTGATAGATGGCGCTGTAATAGTCACAAACGTATAAATACGTGGTATCACGTAACATTCCGCCTGTGCGGACGGTATTTGCTTCGTGATACATTACCCAAGTTAAAATGTACCGTTTACCAATTGCGGAAATGGTCGATATCGTGTTGATGTATGGCTATTGTTATCAAAATGCCCAACGGTCGTGTGCTATGTATGCTGCTCGGTATCCTGGACGACATCATCCAAGTGTCCGGACCGTTCGCCGGATAGGTACGTTATTTAAGGAAACAGGAAGTGTTCAGCCACATGTGAAACGTCAACCACGACCTGCAACAAATGATGATGCCCAAGTAGGTGTTTTAGCTGCTGTCGCGGCTAATCCGCACATCAGTATGAGACAAATTGCACGAGAATCGGGAATCTCAAAAACGTCGGTGTTGAGAATGCTACATCAACATCGATTGCACCCGTACCATATTTCTATGCACCAGGAATTGCATGGCGACGACTTTGAACGTCGTATACAGTTCTGCCACTGGGCATAAGAGAAATTACGGGACGATGACAGATTTTTTGCACGCGTTCTATCTAGCCACGAAGAGTCATTCACCAACAGCGGTAACGTAAACCGGTATAATATGCACTATTGGGCAACGGAAAATCCACGATGGCTGCGACAAGTGGAACATCAGCGACCTTGGCATGTTAATGTATGGTGCGGCATTATAGGAGGAGGGATAATTGGCGCCCATTTTATCGATGGCAATCTAAATGGTGCAATGTATGCCGATTTTCTACGTAATGTTCTACCGATGTTACTACAAGATGTTTCACTGCATGACAGAATGGCGATGTACTTCCAACATGATGGATGTCCAGCACATAGCTCGCGTTCGGTTGAAACGGTACTGAATAGCATATTTCACGACAGATGGATTGGTCGTCGAAGCACCATACCATGGTCCGCACGTTCACCGGATCTGACGTCCCCGGATTTCTTTCTGTGGGGAAAGTTAATGGATATTTGCTATCGTGATCTACCGACAAAGCCTGACAACATGCGTCAGCGCATTGTCAATGCATGTGTGAACATTGCGGAAGGCGAACTACTCGTTGTTGAGAGGAATGTCGTTACACGTATTGCCAAATGCATTGAGGTTGACGGACATCATTTTGAGCATTTATTGCATTGATGTGGTATTTTCAGGTAATTACGCTGTAACAGCATGCGCTCTCAGAAATGATAAGTTCACAAAGATACATGTATCACATTGGAACGACCGAAATAAAATGTTCGAACGTACCTACGTTCCGTATTTTAATTAAAAAAACCTACCTGTTACCAACTGTTCGTCTAAAATTGTGAGCCATATGTTTATGACTACTACAGCGCCATCTATCATAAAGCGAACAACGTGGTCCAACTAAAACATTCATATTTTTTTAATATTAATAAAATAAAATATGTAATAAAAAATGGGGGCTCCTAGTTTTAAAAAACGCAGTTGATATTCGTTTGACCTATGGCAACGCCATCTAGCGGGCCAACCATAGCCCTATCTTGTTTCCCCTTTCAAGCTAGACAAGTTTTAGTTCTTTGTAGTTTTTTCGTTTGACGCTTATTTCGTGAGATATTTGGTCCGGTCACGATCAATGGACCACACTGTATAATTGGATGAAGACCATGTTGAATAGAGTAAAGTCACCTCGATGGACATTCAAAATGGTAACCAACAACATCAGAGTGTGTCCGTAAGGCCGGATTTTGTCCCCACTACTGCGTAACCTAGTGGTGAAAGAGCTAATTAAAGGGTTAAATGCTAGATGTTACATTTGCCAAGGATACATCGCCGACTTAGTCATGGTAATACTTGGCAAATTTTCAAGTGCCGTTAGTCAAATGGCAAAATGCGCTCTAAACATAACGTAAAGCTGGTGTAGGAAGCAGGACCTAAGATTAGTCTCAAGAAAACTGTTGAAGTAGGGTTCACGAGAAGCTGTATCAAGGTCACGTACTGGAATCTTAGGACTCTTCGACGAAATTCTGCCACTAGATGGAGATAGTGAAGCACCTAGGGATAACGCTGGATGCGAAACTACGATGGATTCCTCACATAAAAGTTCCAAGGGGAAAGATACTCTTGCTAGCACTAGATAGGCCTGTGGTAAAAACTGGGTGTCTAAATCCCAAGAGTATTACTGGGTACACACCTCTTAATAAGACCTACGATAATTTACGGGGCTACAGCATGGTGAAATAACGCGGAACGGGAGGTGGCCGCTATGGAGTTTGGAATGGTTCAGAGATTGGCCTGCCAGCCGTAACAGCTGGAATTAGCAGCTCACCTACTGCTGGAATGGAAACCATGCTGGACATGCCCCCATTACATCTGAGTTACAATGGAGACAGCGTCAGGGGCATACAAGTTAAAAACTGGAATCTTTTATAATATCCAGAACCCCACAGTAATATAATGAATGTGGTGAATATAGGTACAGGAGGGGAAATGACGGCTTACTATACTATGGCTTCCAGCTGCTTCAACGATCCAATCAATGTTAACAACTGGAAGTAGGGAGCAGTGAAAGACTGAATCACGACAACGTGCAGGAAACATTTTAGTTTACTGACGGGTCGAAAACAGACAAATGTGCTGGAAGTACAGCCTATATTATACTGTGCAGTTTCTCTATAGAAAAAAGCTGTGGTATTCCAGACAGAGATATTCGCTATTAGAGTAGGTGCACAGGAGAATCTATGTAGGTGTTACAAGGATCGTAGCATCTGCACTCATTCAAACAGCCAAGCAGCTCTGAAATCTTCGTCAGCCCCTGCAACGATCCAAGATGCTACTAATGGCGGGTGTAAAAATCAATGTGCGCAACGGAAAATAATAACCGCTAAAATGATGATTTGACCCTGTCTGACTACCCCCTGAAGCAGATCTTAGGATCTCTTAAATCCATAAATTTACAATCTAAACATAAATGGCTCTGAGCACTATGGGACTTAACTTCTGAGGTCATCAGTCCCCTAGAACTTTGAACTACTTAAACCTAACTAACCTAAGGACATTACACACATCCTTGCCCGATGCAGAATTCGAACCTGCGACGGTAGTTAAACATAAAAGAATGAGGAAGGCAACTAATACTACTAAATGGTAAACGTTGTTTCTTATAATACGTTTATCGCAGATTTAAAAAAGCACCCTTTATGACAAATGTCTGTATTTCCTAAGTAAAATTATTAATCAATTGCCCCATTCTGCCCCCTTTTATAGCCACGTGATCTAACATAAATAACGCGAAATGACTGACATTATCTACGTACCAAACACTAGAAGACACTACTTTCAAAGATGATCTACAGTGGTGTGGAAGCTCAGCGGAAATAAACAAAAAATGGTTCAAATGGCTCTGAGCACTATGGACTTAACAGCTGTGGTCATCAGTCCCCTAGAACTTAGAACTACTTAAACCTAACTAACCTAAGAACATCACACACATCCATGCCCGAGGCAGGATTCGAACCTGCGACCGTAGCAGTCGCACGGTTCCGGACTGCACGCCTAGAACCGCGAGACCACCGCGGCCGGCGGAAATAAACAACCGTGATCACAGCTGTTTAGCTTTATAGTCCTAATAAGCCGAAGCAATTTGCGATATCGCCGTATGGTGCGTCGCCGTGAGAAACGCGAACTCTCAGCCACAAGAACGGAGTTCAGATAACGTCTCAACGTAAGTATAGGCAGAGGAAGTGCTCTCAATTCCTGAACGCTACGTACTCAACGACGACTTCCAACCCGGAAGTGAAGTCCAGAATCGTATAGGTTCGCAACAGTACAGTTCCTAACTGTTCTAACTATAAACTCTACTGAGAGCAAAGACAACAAGTCCGTCCGTACCAACAAAAGCTGATATCGAGCGACCGTCACACATGGACGATCACAATGGAAAACCACGTCTCTCCAGCGCTGGCTCCCCAACAAGGCTCGGCTTGCCACCATCGTAATTCCGAAAACTAACCATATTCCAGAAACCTCGGAATAGTCTGCCTCTCTACAGATTCTACCGAACGCCGATCAATCTTATTTTAGTCTTTTATCGTCCAGCGCGAAAAGTCTGCGAGGAAAAACCTATACTCGTACAATGGTACGCTTCTGAGTAAAAATCCTTGGAAATAACCCAGCCTGCGTAGTTTCCGAGGTGTCGCTTCTTCTTTCCTCTCACCTACGTCCAAGATTTTCAGCGTTCGGAAGTATTATCCGGTTATCCTTCCAGCCCTACTACAATAGCGGCCAGCCATCACCCTATTGTGCACCAGAGCTCAGATGCCACAACGTCCGTCTAGCTACTTCCTGTGTTTAAGCAGGACCAACACCTGTGCGGGCCTTCCACCCAGAGCTTGAGTTCTGTCTGCCGTTTCATCTCCTCTGGCGTTCCAACCTTTACTAGTATACGCAATCAATCATTATGCCGTTTTTATAATAAAGACACTCCGTCACCTTTCATGCAATAAGCTTTAACAATTATTTACAAGACATACGTGACAATGAGAGTCTCCTTTATATATTCATATATTTGATGTATAACCTATCACATGATGCCTAATTGTGTTTGTAGATCACGGCAAAGTATGTGGATGAGTTCTTGTAAGGTGCGAAATTATAGCCACCTTACAACGAAATCAAAGATCGTCGCAGAATCCCATGAATGCCTTGTGAGACTAGGGGAATGCAACAGGGGAACCTGCTGTCGGTCCTTGGTCGTCAGGAACTTTAATATGCAGAAACTGATAGGCTGGCCAGAACAGGGACGGCGACTCCAGTTGTTGCGCCATAGCCTGTCTTAACCATCACTAAGGCGGTGGTAAAATCGAAACTACCTGGCTGGGTCATGAGGCAGCACATAGAATAATGGACTAACAATTAAGTTCCAAAAGCAAAAACGTGAAAAGCTAATGATGTCGAAACCATATTTTAAGAGCAGTTTTGCATTCCTGGGCTTGAACAGGAGGCAGTTTAAACTCGTAATAGGTGTAACGATTGGCCATGGGAACTTCAGGTAACACAGGCGTAAGTATAAAGAAAGAAGCCTCTAAGTACAAATTACGAGACTTTGAATTTCAATAGTGCTAACTACTCGTACCGATTTATTTACAACTTATACAAGACACACACATGTTTCAAAGTTTTACTATCCTTCAAATTGGCCACCAGTATTGTTTGTAACCAGTTGTCAGCGATGTGGATGCCTTAGGATACCCTTAGAAGCGCCTGCTGTGTTGGCAGTTCGAATGGAGTGATCTATTACCCGACGAAACTCTGTAACAGTTCTGAAGCGAATGCCAAGAAGTACTTCCTTCAATTTAAGAATGTAGTCTAAGTCACAAGGGCTTACGTTCGGGGAATGTGGTGGATGGTACAGCACTTTCTAGTCCAATCGACCAAACAAAACAGTCACAACATGCGCCTTATGTGCCCCGGTATTGTCCTGCAAAATGATTGGCGAGTGCTGCAGAAACCGCGCTGGAAGCAAAAAGAGACAAAACATTTGGGTCATTAATTCTACAGAGATTGTGTCTAACAAAAATGTAGTAAATGGTCTCTTACTACTCTTCAAGGGCACTGACGGGCTTC
Organism: Schistocerca americana; assembly: GCF_021461395.2. Taxonomy (NCBI): domain Eukaryota; kingdom Metazoa; phylum Arthropoda; class Insecta; order Orthoptera; family Acrididae; genus Schistocerca; species Schistocerca americana. Next base: position 677,602,646 of record NC_060119.1, read on the forward strand.
ACTAGAATGACAAGAAGAGAAACATCACAACAACCTTAGTTTTAATGCGGGCAATAGGAGGCTAAGACCACTGTCTCCCTGATCAAATCAAATCAATGGTTACGAATTTGCTGGAAAAAAAATGACCGCAAAAAACGTTTCATGAATTATCGGCATATGTTTAACGCTATCGCTTGAGATCATTTCATTCGCATTCACCGACAAGCAGCTTGAAACCACCTTAAGAGTCAGTACTCTGACTTTTCACATGTTTACCACCCACAAATATAAACTAAAGAGCCAAAGAAACTGGTACACCAGTCTAATATCGTTTAGGTGCCGCAACACGGCGTGGCATGGCTAAAAATGGTTCAAATGGCTCTGAGGACTATGGGACTCAACATCTTAGGTCATAAGTCCCCTAGAACCTAGAACTACTTAAACCTAACTAACCTAAGGACATCACACACACCCATGCCCGAGGCAGGATTCGAACCTGCGACCGTAGCAGTCCCGCGGTTCCGGACTGCCGTGGCATGGCCTCGACTAATATCTGAAGTAGTGCTGGAGGGAATTGATACCATTAACCCTGAAAGGCTGTCCATAAATCCGTAAGAGTACGACGGGGTGGCCGGCCGAGGTGGCCGAGCGGTTCTAGGCGCTACAGTCTGGAACCGCGCGACCGCTACGGTCGCAGGTTCGAATCCTGCCTCGGGCATGGATGTGTGTGATGTCCTTAGGTTAGTTAGATTAAAGTAGTTCTAAATTCTAGGGGACTGATGACCTTGGAAGTTAAGTGCCATAGTGCTGAGAGCCATTTGAACCATTTGAATGACGGGTTGGAGATCTCTTCTGAACAGCAAGTTGCAAGGAATCACAGAATTACTCAATAATGTTCATGTATGCGGAGTTTGGTGGCCAGCGGAAATGTTTAAAATCAGTAGTGTGTTCCTGGACCCACTCTGTAGCAATTCTGGATGTTCGGGATGTTGCACTGTCCTGCTGGAATTGCCCAAGTCAGTCGGAATGCACAATGGACATAAGTGAGTGCAGGTGATTAGACAGGAGGCTAACATACGTGTCATCTATCAAAATCGTATCTAGACGTATCACTCCGACTGCACACGCCACATACTGTTACAGAGCCTCCTCCAGCTTCAACAGTCCCCTGCTGACATGCAGGAACCATGTATTCGAAAGGTATTCTCATATCCGTACCGACCATCCGCTCGATACAATTTGAAACGAGACTCGTCCGACCAGGCAACATGTTTCCAGTCATCGACAGTCGAACGTCGGCGTTGACGGGCCCAGGAGAGGCGTAAAGCTGTGTGTCGTGCAGCCATGAAGGGTACAGTAGTGGGCCTTCAGCTGCGGAAGCCCGTATCGACGATGTTTTGTTGAATGGTTCACGCTGACACTTGTTGGTGGCCCAGAATTGAAATCTGCAGCAATTTGCGAATGCGTTGCACTTCTGTCACGTTGAACGATTCTCTTAGGTCGTCATTTCGTCGTTGGTCCCGTTCTTGAAACATCTTTTTCCGTGCGCAGCGACGTTGGAGATTTGATGGTTTTACCGGATTCCTAATATTCACGGTGCACTCGTGAAATGGTCGTACGGAAAATTCCCCACTTCTTCGCTACCTCGGAGATGCTGTGTCCCATCGCTCGTGCGACGACTATAACACCACGTTCAAATTCACCTAAATCTTGATAACCTACCATCGTTGCAGCAGTAACCCATCAAATAACTACGCCAGGCACTTGTTTTATATTGGCGTTGCCGTCCGCAGCGCCGTATTCTGTCTATTTATGTATCTGTGTATTTGAATATGCATGCCTATACCAGTTTCTTTGGCGCTTCAGTGTAAGAACGGCAGCCAAATATAACTGGCAAGTAATCCATGCCTGAAGTTACTATTTTTGGTTATTTTGGTATTAAGGCTTGCTAGAATTATTCTTTGAGGTTGTCCCGACTACCTGCAAGTGATTTTGCCGCTTCCCAAGACGCAGCCACGTGATTCTGTGACAGTAGAGCATAGAATTATGATTCCAGTTACGTGTGGTTCTGCAGTGAATTTAAATTGTTATAGCGCGTCAAGTGTCGTCTTCTGAATGTTTAGACTTAGAAAAAGGGATGAAAAACTTACTGACGTTCGGTGCCTTTCATTGCAGTTCATATGAGATCAATATTTGAGGGTAGCATCCCGATGTGGAAAGAAGCCGTCGTGAACGATCATGAGATTTACTCAGTGACACTCTGGTACACGGTCAAACTTTAATCGAATCTTTCATACATCAAACTGAGGAACCGCAGAGTGCCAACTACCGAAAGTTAAAGATCCACACTTTTAAATGTTTTACTTCTGATACATTGCCAATCTCTATTCGAATTCTGCAGTTTTTCATTAAGAACCGACAGCATGGAAGCACGAGGAACAGCACTACCATCGATTATTTCATTTTCAACTTACGTAGGTCGGGATACACATATTCCCCGCATAGGGCACTTGGCAAAACGTACGAAGTCAAAAGTGTACCACAACACTCCGCCTGCGAGCAGGATTTACGACCGGTGCGCATGCTTAAAGTGGCACGAAACTCTTAACAAGGGTTCGGAAATTAGCTGACTATGATGAATTAGTGACGACAGGCGAAGCTGCGGATATAGTTCGTTTGCTTTTAGCGAACTCTGTACAGCTCATCCTGGTCACGATTTCTTGTCACTACAAACAAGCATTGCTAGCTTTTCCCTCCCATAAGGTCGCGATAGGTTCGCTTCTCACTTCCTGCCCGAGACAAACAAATGGTCGATCATTAATAGTCCTGTAGCTAAGAAGAAAGTAGAAATTGTCGAATGTAGGAGGCGGATACGAACACTATATATCATTCCAGTAACCAAAAAAAGCGAAAATGTTGGTGAACCTTCAAGCCAATAAATCACCAAATCATTACTTCTGCGTTACCGAAAGAATGGTTCATCACTTTCAATTAGACCAATTTCTCCATTTATTCGCGAGAAATATCTCTGACTGTTTTATAGCACAATTAACAATTTTTTACATAAGACTCAACAACCTACACGCCGACGTGAACGTGTCAACCACCAAAAAGTCTTTCAAACTTGCTACTCCAACTGCATACCATTTTTCCATTTGCCACAACGGACGTTGCTATACAGACGGTAAAGTATTGTCCTACGAGCCTCTAGACAGAAAATCCACCAAGTGTCTACGTTCATGTATAGACCTATCCATACTTGCATTCTAGTCAACAGTATGAGAACATCGTATCAGTTTTGTCGTCTTTGTTGATCAAGTTAGCATCGGATTGTGTCGCAATGGAAGGAAGAAGAGTGGCGACCTCTTTTTTTTCTCTCCAGACCGGACAGTGGGTCAGTGCTTATAGGAAATGTGTCTAGTGAGGGGCAATAACTTCGGGGAACCTTTTGTTTCGTGGAATGCTCCTCCGTCAATAGCTGAAAACTAAGTTTATGAAGGGAAACGGCCGTCTGTCGTCCTATCATGCATCGGTCTTTCTCCACCTGCAAGTCTCCCCAGTCCGGCTGACCGCATCAAATTGAGTAAGAGTTAATCTTTTTAGGTATCACTGTCCTTTACACAGGAAAAGATGGTTTACTGTGTCCAAAAAGAGAGATTCTTAAAATGCAGTTGAAAATATCAGGCGATGAGAGTGCATCTGTAGCAGTCTGAAAAATCTGCTCCGGTAGAAGAGGGCAATGCTTAAAACCCCAATATTTCTTTTACTCAACAGTCATGCCATTAGCAACACAAACCGGCAACTCAAAAACTCCTTTGCCGGCAGCGGTTACTGTGTATTTTTTCGAATGGTTTTATAGATTAAGAATCTTGCGAGTCTACAGCAGCACGTGGGAAAAGATAGTATGCTGCAGGTGTCGACGTAAGGCCAGTAGCCAACTGGGAAAGCTAAGACAGTTTAATTTTGGGATATCATTATATCTTTGTTTATTCGTGAAATATAACGTTACTTCTAACGACTACAACACTATTTTATAATTCTCTATGACTGCCGCTTTATATAAACGACGGTTAGATTGTTCTGTTCTGTTCTGTTTCATTCAATATCAAATAATACTGAACAGCAAAATGGTTCAAATGGCTCTGAGGACAATGGACTTAACTTCTGAGGTCATCAGTCGCCTAGAACTTAGAACTAATTAAACCTAACTAACCTAAGGACGTCACACATATCCATGCCCGAGGCAGGATTCGAACCTGCGACCGTAGCAGTCACGCGGTTCCAGACTGAAGCGCCTAGAACCGCACGGCCACTCGGGCCGGCCTGAACAGCAAATGGAAAGTTTCGATTTTGTAGGTGCAAATCGCAAACTGCAATTCTTTGTACGAATTCTGGTACCAAAAAAATGGTTCAAATGGCTCTGAGCACTATGGGACTTAACATCTGTGGTCATCAGTCCCCTAGAACTTAGAACTACTTAAACCTAACTAACCTAAGGACATCACACACATCCATGCCCGAGGCAGGATTCGAACCTGCAACCGTAGCAGTCGCGCGGTTCCGGACTGAGCGCCTTAACCGCGAGACCACCGCGGCCGGCCTCTGATACCAAGAAGTAGGCCTATTATTACAGGAATTTCTGCACAGACAAGACCATTTTGTCTCTAATTCCATGAAATAGAAGACGGCAACGGCACACTGAATTAGTGCAGTTTTTCTAATACCTACATAACCTGTGAGCAAGTTTTCATTGAACTAATAATGAGCAGGATTTAAGCTAGGATTCTTGCTCGCTTACTAGGTATATAAGTATGAAACTGGGATTTCCCTACAGGGCCCGTGAGACCGCGTCTGCGGCGCCATCTGCTTCCTGTAACGGCTGACAATGAATGTCAACACACATGGTAACCCAAGTTTCATACATCGGTATCTGTTTCAAACCGTAAACATGTCGATTTTTATACCTTCGAACTACGATTTGCGGACAGCATTGGTTTTCTGTTATCATTTGAAGAAAACTACTGCAGAATCGCATCGAATGCTTGTCAAAGCTTTCGGCGAACATGCTCTTGGGAAAACACAGCGTTTCAAGTGGTTCAAACAATTCAAAAGCAGTGTTTTTGACGTGAGAAAGGACGAGCGCAGGATACCACCGAAGAAGTTCGAAGACAACGAATTGTAGGCCTTATTGGATGAAGATGATACTCAAACTCGACATGAACTCGCGGAACAATTGAATGTGACGCAGAATGCGGTTTCTCTTCGGTTGGAAGCTGTAGGAAAGGTGCAGAAATTGAGAAAACTGCTTCCGCATGAACTGAATGAAAGACAGCAAGCAAATCGAAAGACCTATTGTGAAAGTCATTGCTCCATCGAATAGTGACAGGTGTTGAAAAACTGATATGTTTTGAGAATCCTAAGCGTCGTAAATGATGCGTGAATCCAGGCCAATCACCGACACCCGCTGCAAGATCAAATCGCTTAGGAAATAAGACAATGCTCTGCGTTTGGTGGGATCAGAAGGGTGTCATCTACTATGAGCTGCTAAAACCTGGTGAAACCGTCAACACTGATCGCTACCAACAGCAAATGATCGATTTAAATCGAGCATTACGTGAAAAACGACCGGAATATGGAAAAGGCAATACAAAGCCATATTGCTCCAGTATAACGCCCCATCACACACAGCAAAACGGGTCAGGGAAACGATCGAGACGCTCAGTCGGGAAATACTAGGGCATGCGGCCTATTAGACTTGGCTCCATCCAAATATCAGTATTTGCATCACTGGGACACGCTCTCGCTGAACAACGCTTCATTTCGTATGAAAATGTACAAAGTGGCTTGCTGACTGGTTCGCTTCATAAGAAGAATTGTTTTTCTGGCATGGCATTCATAGCCTGTCGGAGATGTGGGAGAAATGTATATATGGCAATGGAGATTATTTTGAGTAAAATGTTGTTTATCAGTTTCACACAAAAGACCAAATTCCGGTTTCATACTTCTACACATGGTATACGGTGTTTTGCATCATTTGAAGGGGACCAAGGCGGCAACACTTTGCTGAGTTGGTTAAAATTAGTGGCAAAAACACACCATGGTATGAGACGATAGTTAGGTGACGCATGCGCTTATAGTGTGGTCGAACAACTCTGAATGATGAGGAACGACGTGGGATACCACCTCTCTGCGAAGCACCGGGGTTCGAATACCAGCGTTTCACAACCAAAGTGATAGTGGATAAATTCAAAAATCACACATGGATCAGTTTTTTAATATCTTGCACACTTTTAATATGGAAAAGGTCACCACCCGTTGGGTTCTAAGACTGACGACACTCATTCAAAATGTCTGTCGAACCGTGGCAGTAGCCGAAATAGTCCAGTGGTTTCGGTCCCAATCCGGGAGACCAACTGCTTAATAACTATGTGTGAGTGCTGGTTGTGTAAATTGAGCCAGAGACACGACAGGCAAAAAAAGCAGTGGAAACATGTGGATTCATGACCCCCGACAAAGGAGAAGACCCAATTATCGTCGAGTAAGATGGTGGAAAGTGTTTTTGGGACTGCCATTGCGTGGTGTTAACAGATTTTACTAAAAAGGAGCAAACTGTCACAAGAGGATACTACCGAGATCTGACTACGTTACGACAGGCTGCCAAGACGAAACGTCGGGGTGTTTTTGATCTTCGCCAACGCCCCAGCTCATTCCGCACACGACGCAGTCACACAGGCTGCTTCTTTGGGCCATCAAATTTTACTCAACTCCCGACATGGGAATCCGTGACTATTTCCTCTTTCTTCGAATGAAGAAACCATTGCGTGGCAGGCATTCCAGGATGACGACTAGGAGACTTTCGAGCTGGAGCGTTTCTGAACAGCCAAAACACTGACTTTTGCAACCAAGGCTTCCGCCAAGTCGTCAGTCCTTGGAGAAAATGTGTCATACCGAAGGGTGACTATGTACGGAAGGGCTTGACACCAGCGCCAAGTTTGGTGGCAGCAGTTGGAATTGCTTGGGGAGCAGCGCCTGACGGCACCTAGCTCGGGCGGGCCGCAGTGCGGTCATATGCACGTACCCCAGACCCCAGGCCGATGCGACATGATCGCGCGGCCCACTTGGCCGGTTGCCGCTGCTGCTAGCGTATCGAGCGACAGCGCCCCGTCTATTACCGGCTCAGGCTCCCCCGCAGCGGGCCGCTGGAGGTCCGGGTGCCGCCGACCAATAGCGAACCGCCAAAGCCGGCCCACACTTCCGTATTGGGACGCCAGTCTTCCGCCGCCATTTTGCGGGGCCTTTGGCGAAAATTGACACTGCTGCGCGCCGGGTCCACATACTGGGAAACTCCACCCTGTTCGCTCCAACCAGTCGCCATTTTGAATCCGTTGCGATGGACCCGCTCGTACCTACAAATAAGTATCTACAAATAAGTTATCCATCAGTTTTCCTACTCGGAAACGCATACAGCTTTTGGTATTAAGGATCCTTCGTGCTCCACGTAAATAAAGGAACGACAGAGACCACCAGCAAACGCACGTTTGTATACATTGCAACATTGAGGCAGAGAGTTTCTGCTACCAGTCACTTTTTATTTTATGCTTAACCTAACACAATGCAACGCGTTTCGAACATGTTCTGTTCACCTTCAGGCGTTTATACATACATACATGGAGAAATGTTACTTAAAAATAAAGTCTTAAACTAGATTAATCTAGAACACTTTGTCCATTGTTTTTTACTGTAGCTGCTGGTGTGGCATTTGGAGGGGAAGGAGGAGGGCAGTGTATGGCTATAAATCGAAATCAGTGATGTCTTCTGCTGGTTTTCTTCTTTGTGGTTGACTATGCATATCACAGCCCGTAGAGGATGCAGATAGATTTGCATCAGTTATGTATTACGAAAATAGTGTGAAAGGCTTTTATATGACAGTTGATCTCTTACAATTTCATCATCTTAGTGCTTCACTTGCATCACTGGTGTAATGGCGGAGCTGTTAATTGGCATTACACTATTGCACATTACATTTTGTCACTGATTGCCAACGTAATTCAGTGCATAAATTGCTTCGATGCTATACACACAACACAAGATGGCGGACTGTAGCATGTGTCTCTGTATCGATTATCGAGGTTTTGTATCGATATTCTTGGTACTGACAGATCTGTAGTCAATTATTTACATTGACGTATCTTGAATCTATTGAGTTAGAACTGGCTTAAGACTGTTGAAGAATTTTGAGTTTTTTTAATTCGATTATTTCATTAAGAATGTTATCTCCATGCTTTGTGTTATGTATGAAAATTTCCATGATATCCATTCTTTTACTTTTTCCTATCTTGCGTAAAATTTCGAGGTTGTCTTCGATTTTCAAAGGACGGCCTGTGTCTTTAATGTGAGTTGCTACTGCTGGTTTGTTACATTTATCAAGCCTGTAGCAGTCTAAATGTTCTTTGAATAGGGTTCCGAAATTTCTGCCTGTTTGGCCGATATAATATTAATTACACTGGCTGCAGGCAATTTTGTAAATTCCAGATGCATCTAGACTTGTATCTGGTGGTTTTATATTTTGAGTAAGCTTCCTACTTAGGTTGTTGTTGGCGTTGAAGCTGATTTTTACTTCTGTGTTTTTGAATAGTCTTTCTAATTTGTCAGATACTATTCCGAGATACGGCATTTTTACATATTTGACTGCTGGGGCACTGTCAGTGGTGAATGTAGTTTGATGTTGTTTGCTCAGTTTGCTTTTTATCTGTTGTGACAAGGTATTAATTAGAGAAGGGTCATATCCATTGTTTATTGCAGTATATGTTATCAGTGACAAAATATAATGTGAAATAGTGTAATGTCAATCAACAGCTCCGCCATTACACCAGTGATGCAAGTGAAGCAGCAACATGATGAAATTGTAAGTGATCAACGGTCATATAAAAGCCTTTCACACTATTTTCGTAATACATAACTGATGCAAATCTATCAGCATCCTATAGGGGCTGTGATATACATAGTCGACCACAAGGAAGAATACCAGCAGAAGATGGTTGGTTGGTTGGTTGGTTTGGGGAAGGAGACCAGACAGCGTGGTCATCGGTCTCATCGGATTAGGGAAGGATGGGGAAGGAAGTCGGCCGTGCCCTTTCAGAGGAACCATCCCGGCATTTGCCTGGAGTGATTTAGGGAAATCACGGAAAACCTAAATCAGGATGGCCGGACGCGGGATTGAACCGTCGTCCTTCCGAATGCGAGTCCAGTGTGTAACCACTGCGCCACCTCGCTCCACGAAGACATCAATGATTTCGATTTCTAGCCATACACTGCGCCTCTCCTTCCCCCCAAATGCCACACCAGCAGCTATAGTAAAAAACAATGGACAAAGTGTTCTAGATTAATCTAGTTTAAGACTGTTTATTTTTAAGTAACATTTCTCTATGTATGTATAAACGCCTGAAGATGAACAGAACATGTTCGAAACGCGTTGCATTATGTTAGATTAAGCATAAAACAAAAAGTGACAGGTAGCAGAAACTTGAAATAAATAATTATCCCATAAAGTCACGGTTCAAAACATAGCCATTATGGCTGAAAATAATTATGAGGCAGAGAGTGCTGAGGACAGTTGTTGACTGGAAATGGGTAACGCTCTAAGTGCCACAGATGGTTATTTCCTAACTTGACAAAGGTCTGGAGTATCGCAGAAACCTCCTTCAACTAGATTTACAGTGTTTTAAGAGTTTTGTTTGTGACGTAAGGAACGCTGAATGTGCCGAGCGTAGTTAAGTGCAGTGTCAAACATGTTATACGCTAACCTGTTTCTCGCTCGCTTTCCTACAAGCAAGAAGCATTAGTAGATTATATTTCATTTATTTTCGACGTGAATCTTTTGTGTACAGTGCTTTATGACGGAAAGGAAAGGCTAGGCTACAAATATTAAGCAGAAAACTGACCTAAGCCGTAAGAGCCGGCTGTAGAAAGAACCATCACAACATGATGTGCGTTGACATCATTGGAATCTGGAGAAGAAAGCCACTACTGAACGATTAGAGTATTGGCGACAAATCACTGGCAGAAAAACGTCATCATTGACTACCATAAAATACCTTGAGGTAAGCACTGTAAGTGACCTAAAGTGGAATGACTACATAAAATACGGTTTGATTCCTAGGGGAAACAGCTGTAGTCAACGACTGCTTTCATTTCAAGTACTGATGGTTACAGCAATCAGTCGCAATGACATTTATTGCATATCTAGATTTCAGTGCTAAAAACACATTTAAAGAACCAGTTACAATAAGGTAACATGCACGAGATCTTAAATTTACAGTTGAAGAAGATTTAAATGTAAGTCAAGTTCATATCAGAAAACGTAAGGTAAAACATTAAAAACACATAAATATGAACGTAGTCCTAATCTGACTATTCATGTCAGACGCTGAGTTCACACTAATGTCACTTTTACATTAATACAGCTGTCTTCAGTGTACATCATACCAGTCTACAGTGGAATTCTTACATATATGATGCATTGACAACATGATAGTTTATCTTCACAATTCATATGTTCTATCATTTTATTTACTGTTTCATGCTTACTTACGTACATAACACAAAAAGAGATGGCTATAATTAAAAGCAGTGACCTATGTTTTACAGTTGTACTTGGTGGTTACTGTGTGAACTAGCCAGTGGTATCCGTTTCTGCTGCGCATTTTACAACTGAACATAATTTAAAAAAATAGGATACAGACCTAATTTAATAAAATTTTATTAAAACAGTGTTATATACAAAGTACAGTTAAAGAAACTGGGACAGACAAGAGTGGTGCTATGTCGTCGTACCATCAGCAATATGCCGCAAAGACCAGGAACCTTTCTCCTTTAAAACGTCCTCTCCTATGAGTTTCGTACTCAAATCCATTATAATTTACCCAGTTTGGTGTTAAAACTAATCAACCGTCAACTACATCATGTAATAATGTAGGAAATACATTAAATTTGACTTCAGAAACTTTGTTCCCACATGCGATGTAGAAATGATCATGGTAATTAGATCGTTATTGTCAGATCAGTGCGTCTGTTGGGATTGGCGCATAGTAGCCGAATCTCAGTAATTTTTAAACAGTTCCCAAAACTGGAGCTTCCCGTGGCTACTTGCTCATTTAGCAGTGTCACGGGAGAAGACACTTAAAAGACATATCAAATTCTTCGAACAGGTCCATACATTTTCCCTTCTCTTGCAGATGGAGCGGCCTAATATGTGAGAGCGGAATAGGTGCGCCGTGCCCCTTTCAACGAAGTTAGATTTTTCTGTCGCATTTTTGCCATCTTATGCGACATGTTCGCTGAACCTGGCTTTCAGTACATAGCAAAGCAGCCAGGATGCTGCTAATTAATTATTTAATCAATTTTTACACACATACATTTAATAAGGCATGCATGTTACCTTCTTGTAACTTGGTCTTCACATGTTTTTAGTACTGAAAATTGCCACGCAGTGACCGAAATCTAGACGTGCAATGAACATCATTGCAACCGATTGCCGTACCCTTTACTACTTCATATAAAATAAACTGTAGGTAAATTAGGTGCGATCTACAAAAGAAGAGTCTTGCAGAACAGCTATTTCGACAGATTCTTTAATATTATTCGTCAGTCTAGGACCCTACTAGGTAAGAGCTAAAGAAGAAATGAACGAGATCCAACGAGAGCATTACTTAGACGCCTAACTGACTCCAGTGGGGGACGCTACAAGAGTCGCTGTACTACGCAGAGTGGTGAACTACTGAAATTCCGAGAGAGTACTTTCCGGGAAGAGTGTGACAACATATTACTCCCTCCCACATACATCTCGCGAAATGACCACAACAAGAAAATCTGAGAAATTAGAGCTAATATGGAGGCTTACCGACAAAGGAAAAGATAATGGCACCAGAAGTATCTTCCGCCACACACTGTCGGGTGGAATTGCGGAGTATTGGTGTAGATTTGACTGTCACTGAAGCACTTCAAATCTGACATAAGCTAACTTAGTTGCTGCAAGACGGACAACAGGATGTGATAAGATTTCAATGTCTCATGAACTTTCATGTCATTAAAGACGAGGCACGAGCCTGGCGGAAAAGGAGGGAAAGCGGTGGCAAACGTTATCGGGATTCCTATTCGCTGTTTTTGGACAAGCAAATATTAAACTGATCTGAGAATTGATGGTTGTTCCTCCCGTATTTGCGACCAGTGCAACAAATAGTGCGGCACCCCGTACATTCATACATTCATCAGAACTGAATTACAGCATTGGTGGAGGTGTCATCTGTACTTCTGTGATTCACGTAAAAAGGTTTCCGAAGTTACTATGGCCGCATGACGGAAATTAACAAACTTTGAACGCGAAACTGATAGTTGGAGCTAGACGCATGGGACATCATATTTCGGGAATCGATAGGGAATTCAATATTCCCAGATCCACAGTGTCAATAGTGTGCCGAGTATACCAGATTTCTGGCATTACCTCTCACCAACCACAATGCAGTGGCCGACGGCCTCCACATAACGACTGAGAGCAGAGGCAGGGGCGTCTGCGTCGAATTACCAGAGCTACCAGGCAGACAACAATGCGTGAAATGCGTCACAGCTGACGGAGGCGACATTGAGTAGGCTCAATGTATAGCTAAATGTTCCAAGTACGTTCACAAAAAATTTCATTCTCCTCCTGCAAAAAATAAAAAAATTAGCGGCGACTGTGCAAAACTTTTTGAACGCCCTTTGTAATTCGTCAGCACTTAGCTTTATAACCGCTACAGCTGCAACTGCACACTAGAAATGTAAACATACTACTATTCTTCATGATGTATAGTTAATACTAGCTGTTACCCGCTGTTTCGCTTGCATACCAGTAGTTTTTTTACGATGAGTGATAGTGAGTAAGCGAGTTAGAAAAACGTATGTATAAAAAAATGTATGCAATGCCTGTGTGTAGGTTCATAATGACTATGTTTCTATTATTTTGTTTTCTGTCGAATCTGAAAGCGTGCGTTGTACACTGAAGCACCAAAGAAACTGGTATAGGCTTGCGTATTCAAATACAGATCTATGGAAACACGAAGAATGAGGCGCTGCGGTCGGCAACGCCTATATAAGACGACAAGCGTCTGGTGCAGTTGCTAGATCTGTTATTGCTACTACAATGGCAGACTACCAAGATTTGAGTGAGTCTGAACGTGGTGTCATAGTCGGCGCACTAGCGAAGGGACACAGCATCTCCGAGGTAGCGGTGAAATGAGGAATTTCCCGTACGACCATTTCACGAGTGTACCGTGAATATTAGGAATGCGGTAAAACATCAAATCTCCGACATCGATGCGGTCGGAAAAAGATCCTGCAAGAACGTGACCAACGAAGAAACGACGACTTAAGAGGATCGTTCAACGTGACAGAAGCGCAACCCTTCCGCAAATTACCGCAGATTTCAATGCTGGACCATCAACAAATTTCAGCGTGCGAACCATTCAACGAAACATCATCGATATGAGCTTTCAGAGCCGAAGTCCCACTCCTGTGCCCTCGATGAGAGCTCGACACAAAGCTTTACGCCTCTCCTGGGCCCGTCAACACCGACATTGGACTGTTGTTGACTGGAAACATGTTGCCTGGTCGGACGAGTCTCGTTTCAAATTGTATCGAGCAGATGGACGGTACGGATATGAGAATACCTCACGAATCCATGGTTCCTCCATGTCAGCAAGGGACTGTTAAAGCTGGTGCAGGCTCTGTAATGGTGTGTGCAGTTGGAGTGATACGTCTAGGTACGATTCTGACAGATGACACGTATGTTAGCACTCTGTCTGATCACCTGCACTCATTCATGTCCATTGTACATTCCGACTGACTTGGGCAATTCCAGCAGGACAGTACAACACCCCGAACATCCAGAATTGCTACAGAGTGGGTCCACCAGGAACACTCTACTGATTTTAAACATTTCCGCTGGCCACCAAACTCCGCATACATGAACATTATTGAGCAATTCTGTGATTCCTTGCAACGTGCTGTTCAGAAGAGATCTCCACCCTATCGTACTCTTACGGATTTATGGACAGTCCTTCAGGATTCATGGTATCAATTCTTCAGATATTAGTCGAGGCCACGCCACGCTGTGTTACCGCACTTCTGCGTGCTCGCGGGGGCCCTACACGATATTAAGCATGTGTATCAGTTTCTTTGGCTCTTCAGAGTTTTTTCTAATTATTTTTAAAAATGCCTCGAAACTTTAAATTTGTGCAGGAGTAGAGTTTTTATGGGCTGTTCTGGCTCACGTAGTACTGGATGTGGGATTCTGCCACCATAGCACAAACCGTTTCTCCCTTCCTTTTCAAGGCATTATGTTGCCTACATTTTTTTAATCCTCCTTTAATGACTAATTTATAATTAACATGGTCAGTTAAATCAAATACAGCCTCGCCAAAAGCCTCTCACGTTCCACACTAACGGTACAACACTGTGTTCGTCGTACAGCCTTTAACTGATGCCGCCGTTCCGAGTCTTTAAGCGTCATGGAAGCTGTAAGAGACGCCCGACGCTCAGTGTCTGAAATGAGACGGGCTTGTGGCTGTCGTAATGTCTGTAGTTCTTACGGCCACCTGACGTTCTTCATCAAAGTTCTGGCGGTCATGAGGTTGCTCTGAGGTTTGTTGGATTCGAGTAACTTTAGCAGCTTGAGCTCTCTTACAACTATGTCTGATATAACGCAATCACAGTCTGTGGGGCTTATAGCACTAGTTTTGAATACAGTTCTCGGGCTTACTGTCCGGTTTTATTGCTTTATGTCCACAAAAACTCTTCAGCTATGCCAAATGGTGTAGGAACAGAATATGATAAACCACGCGCACAGTAACATTGGATTTGCACAGCCACGGAATAATCTACAGACACTAAGAGTCGCCGAACATCGCGCCAGTGTCGCCTGCATGCCACTCACGTGTACTATATTTAAAATTGTCAATAAAATCAAAAAATACAAGTTTTTAAAGAAGCCTATGGCCTTTCTCTGGGTTCGAGGTATCTCCATACCAAATACCAACGGAATCGATTCAGCGGTAGAGTTGTGAAAAACTTAACAGAATGAGTTACTTTCGCAATTAATAATACTGGTACAAGGTACGGAAGTATGGATTAAAAATGTGGAGAACTGAATAAGCATTTTATTGACTACGTTCAATCACATTACGTAAAACATATCAACCAGTAAGAGGACTCTCATAAACATGATACAGTTCAGAAGTTAGAGTAAATAGCTTCTTCAAAGATTAAATATTTTTTCCTCAATTTGCCCAATACTCTTCAAATCAATATATACCTTTCCTATCTCACGCCAAATTTCATGGACTTCGGTTCAGCGGTTTAGTCGTGTAAATTTAGCAGGCAGAGTTACTTTCACATTTATGCATTGGCATGGATTAAACACATTGAGGATTGTATAAGCACTGTATTCTACGTGTTACCCATGGCTGCGCTCGCGTAACAGTAAAATGAAATGAAATGTGGAAATGGTTTTATTGGCCGGGAGACCCCGGTTGGGATGTTCTGGAGCTTTGTGCAACTTATTTTGGTGAGATGCACGTCGATGATGATAAAATGATATTGGGGACCAACCACACATCCAAACACGAGCAGGATAAAACCGACCCAGGGATAGTAACGCCAACCGCATGACCACCAGGTATTCACGCAAATCTGAAGGCAACGAAGAAATTATAAGAGACGCATAACGCTCAGCGGCTAAAATGTGACGGGTTTGTGACTGATATTAGTATGTAAGTATGGATTACACACGTACGGGATTGTATAAACACTGTATTCATTACATTGAATCGTAGGATGTAGAACTTATCAATCAATGAAAGCATTTTCACAAATATGATGAAGTTCAGAAGTCTAAAAAAGCAAGAAGTTATTTCAAAAATTTCCAAATTTCGCGTTATATTCCTCAACTCAATAAATATGTTGTACTACATACTTTATAAAGTAGCATATGCTCTTCCTTGACGCTTAGCCTGTCTCCACACCAAATTTTACAAAAATCATTACAGCAGTAAAGTCGCGAAAGCGTAAAAGACAGTTACTTTCACATTTCTAATATTAGTACGGAACTATGAACGGATACTTTTGTGTTGGCGAACGAGTACAAACGAACCTTCCGGATTGGAAATCGCCTGCTCTCTATGCAGGACACATGTACACTATGTGATCAAAGTATCCGGACACTCCCGAAACATACGTTTTTCATATTTAGGTGCATTGTGCTGTCACCTACTGCCAGGTACTCTATACCAGCGACCTCAGTAGTCATCGTGAGAGAGCAGAATGGGGCGCTCCGCGGAACTCACTGACTCCGAACGTGGTCAGGTGATTGGGGGTCACTTGTGTCATACGACTGTACGCGCAATTTCCACACTCCTAAACAACCTTAGGTCCACTGTTTCCGAAGTGTTAGTGAAGTGGAAACATGAAGGGACACGTACAGCCCAAAAGCGTACAGGCCGACCTCGTCTGTTGACTGACAGAGAAAGCTGACAGTTGAAGAGGTCGTAATGTGTAATAGGCAGACTTCTATCCAGACCATCACACGGGAATTCCAACCTGCATCAGGATCCACTGCAAGTACTATGGCAGTTGGGCGGGAGGTGAGAAATTCTTGGATTTCATGGTCGAGCGGCTGTTCGTAAGTCACACCTGCCGGTAAATGTTGTGGAGTGACGAATCACGGTACACAATGCGGCGATCCGATGGCTGGGTGTGGGTATGGCGAATGCCAGGTGAACGTCTCTTGCCAGTGAGTGTAGTGCCAACAGTAAAATTCGGAAGCGGTGGTGTTATGGCGTTGTGTTTTTTTTTTTTAAGCACCTTCTTGCTTCCCACTGTTGAAGAGCAACCGGGGATAGTGATGGCATCTTTCAACACGATCGAGTACCTGTTCACAATGCACGGCCTGTGGTGGAGTGGTTACACTACAATAACATCCCTGTAATGGACTGGCCTGCACAGAGTCCTGGCCTGAATCCTGCGATACACCTTTGGGATGTTTTGGAACGCCGACTTCGTGCCAGGCCTCACCGACCGACATCGAAACCTCTCCTCTGTGCAGCACTCCGTGAAGAATGCGCTGCCATTCCCCGAGAAACCTTCCAGCAACCGATTGGACGTATGCCTGCGAGAATGGAGGCTGTCATCAAGGCTAAGGGTGGGTCAACACCATACTGAATTCCAGCATTACCGATGGAGGGTGCCACGAATTTTTAAGTCATTTTCAGCCAGGTGTCAGGATACTTTTGATCACATAGTGTACAAGAAGAAGGAAAGACGGCAGATTAGGGTTTAATGTTGAGTTAACGAAGAGATTGTTAGGGCTGTTCGCAAGTTATCTTTGCTCAAAGAGAGGGCAGGAATATGGTCGTAGTTTTTTCAAAGGTATCAGTCCAGGATTCTTCATTGCTGTAGCCTCCTTCAGGAAAATTTTCTTTGCCATGATAGCAAGAAGGACAAATCGATTATTAGTTTCGACACAGTTAAGCGGCCACCTTCAGATCACATAATTAATGAAAGCATTGGGTACATCGACCACTGAAGCACGACGATTTGCCACAGTCATGTTTACAATTCCAAACACAAAATTGTAGTTGTCACAAATCGTCTTGCTTCAATAGTCTATTACTTCAGCAGTCGATGTAGACTCTGCTTTCTATTATGTGATCTGAAGATGACCATTTAACTGGTATCGTAGCAAATATAAAGTTGCCCTAAAGAAGCGCTTCCTTACAACACAGAATGTCAGATAATTATTATATCCCAGTATTTGATTTATACTATTTCAGAAAACCACGGTACTAAATGCAGAACATAATAATAATCTATCCCAACATTTCATGGTTCTCTTTATCATGATTTTCATTTAGCACATTCTCGGGCTAGAGGTTCAGATAAAACTACCTGTTCACCTAGTAGTTCTGTTAAGTCTATAGGTTTAAAGTTTCATATAGTAATTTTGTTAAGTCTTTGGGTGTCAAGATCCCCCCATGAACCATGGACCTTGCCGTTGGTGGGGAGGCTTGCGTGCCTCAACGATATAGATAGCCGTACCGTAGGTGCAACCACAACGGAGGGGTATCTGTTGAGAGGCCAGACAAACGTGTGGTTCCTGAAGAGGGGCAGCAGCCTTATCAGTAGTTGCAGGGGCAACAGTCTGGATAATTGACTGATCTGGCCTTGTAACATTAACCAAAACGGCCTTGCTGTTGTGGTACTGCGAACGGCTGAAAGCAAGGGGAAACTACAGCCGTAATTTTTCCCGAGGGCTTACAGCTTTACTGTATGGTTAAATGATGATGGCGTCCTCTTGGGTAAAATATACCGAAGTTAAATAGTCCCCCATTTGGATCTCCGGGCGGGGACTACTCAAGAGGACGTCGTTATCCGGAGAAAGAAAACTGGCGTTCTACGGATCGGAGCGTGGAATGTCAGATCCCTTAATCGGGCAGGTAGGTTAGAAAATTTAAAAAGGGAAATGGATAGGTTAAAGTTAGATATAGTGGGAATCAGTGAAGTTCGGTGGCAGGAGGAACAAGACTTCTGGTCAGGTGATTACAGGGTTATAAATACAAAATCAAATAGGGGTAATGCAGGAGTAGGTTTAATAATGAATAAAAAAATAGGAGTGCGGATAAGCTACTACAAACAGCATAGGGACCGTATTATAGTGGCCAAGATAGACACGAAGCCCATGCCTACTACAGTAGTACAAATTTATATGCCAACTAGCTCTGCAGATGACGAAGAAATTGAAGAAATGTATGATGAGATAAAAGAAATTATTCAGGTAGTGAAGGGAGACGAAAATTTAATAGTCATGGGTGACTGGAATTCGACAGTAGGAAAGAAGGAAACGTAGTAGGTGAATATGGATTGAGGCTAAGAAATGAAAGAGGAAGCCGCCTGGTAGAATTTTGCACAGAGCATAACTTAATCATAGCTAACACTAGGTTCAAGAATCATAAAAGAAGGTTGTATACCTGGAAGAATCCTGGAGATACTAAAAGGTATCAGATAGACTATATAATGGTAAGACAGAGATTTAGGAACCAGGTTTTAAATTGTAAGACGTTTCCAGGGGCAGATGTGGATTCTGACCACAATCTATTGGTTATGAACTGCAGATTGAAACTGAAGAAACTGCAAAAAGGTGGGAATTTAAGGAGATGGGACCTGGATAAACTGAAAGAACCAGAGGTTGTAGAGAGTTTCAGGGAGAGCATAAGGGAACAATTGACAGGAATGGGGGAAAGAAATACAGTAGAAGACGAATGGGCAGCTCTGAGGGATGAAGTAGTGTAGGCAGCAGACGATGAAGTAGGTAAAAAGACGAGGGCTAATAGAAATCCTTGGGTAACAGAAGAAATATTGAATTTAATTGATGAAAGGAGGAAATATAAAAATGCAGTAAATGAAGAAGGCAAAAAGGAATACAAACGTCTCAAAAATGAGATCGACAGTAAGTGCAAAATGGCTAAGCAGGCATGGCTAGAGAACAAATGTAGGGATTTAGAGGCTTGTCTCACTAAGGGTAAGATAGATACAGCCTACAGGAAAATTAAAGAGACCTTTGGAGAAAAGAGAGTCACTTGTATGAATATCAAGAGCTCAGATGGAAACCGAGTTCTAAGCAAAGAGGGGAAAGCAGAAAGGTGGAAGGAGTATATAGAGGGTCTATACAAGGGCGATGTACTTGAGGACAATATTATGGAAATGAAAGAGCATGTAGATGACGATGAAATGTGAGATATGATACTGCGTGATGAGTTTGACAGAACACTGAAAGACCTGAGTCGAAACAAGGCCCCGGGAGTAGACAACATTCCATTAGAACTACTGACGGCCTTGGGAGAGCCAGTCCTGACAAAACTCTTACCATCTGGTGAGCAAGATGTATGAAACAGGCGAAATGCCCTCAGACTTCAAGAAGAATATAATAATTCCAATCCCAATGAAAGCAGGTGTTGACAGATGTGAAAATTACCGAACTATCAGTTTAATACGTCACAGCTGCAAAATACTAACACGAATTATTTACAGACGAATGGAAAAACTGGTAGAAGCCGACCTCGGGGAAGATCAGTTTGGATTCCGTAGAAATGTTGGAACACGTGAGGCAATACTGACCTTATGACTTATCTTAGAAGAAAGATTAAGGAAAGGCAAACCTATGTTTCTAGCATTTGTAGACTTGGAGAAAGCTTTTGACAATGTTGACTGGAATACTCTCTTTCAAATTCTGAAGGTGGCAGGGATAAAATACAGGGAGTGAAAGGCTATTTACAATTTGTACAGAAAGCAGATGGCAGTTATAAGAGTCGAGGGACATGAAAGGGAAGCAGTGGTTGGGAAGGGAGTGAGACAAGGTTTTAGCCTCTCCCCAATTTATTCAATCTGCATATTGAGCAAGCAGTAAAGGAAACAAAAGAAAAGTTCGGAGTAGGTATTAAAATCCAGGGAGAAGAAATAAAAAACTTTGAGGTTTGCCGATGACATTGTAATTCTATCAGAGACAGCAAAGGACTTGGAAGAGCAGTTGAACGGAACGGACAGTGTCTTGAAAGGAGGATATAAGATGAACATCAACAAAAGCAAAACGAGGATAATGGAATGTAGTCTAATTAAATCAGGTGATGCTGAGGGAATTAGATTAGGAAATGAGACACTTAAAGTAGTAAAGGATTTTGCTATTTGGGGAGCAAAATAACTGATAATGGTCGAAGTAGAGAGGATATAAAATGCAGACTGGCAATGGCAAGGAAAGCGTTTCTGAAGAAGAGAAATTTGTTAACATCGAGTATGGATTTAAGTGTCAGGAAGTCGTTTCTGAAAGTATTTGTAGGGAGTGCAGCCATGTATGGAAGTGAAACATGGACAATAAATAGTTTGGACAAGAATAGAATAGAAGCTTTTGAAATGTGGTGCCACAGAAGAATGCTGAAGATTAGATGGGCAGATCACATAACTAATGAGGAGGTATTGAATAAGACTGGGGAGAAGATAAGTTTGTGGCACAACTTGACTAGAAGAAGGGATCGGTTGGTAGGACACGTTCTGAGGCATCAAGCGATCACCAATTTAGTATTTGAGGGCAGCGTGGAGGATAAAAATCGTAGAGGGAGACCAAGAGATGAATACACTAAGCAGATTCAGAAGGATGTAGGTTGCAGTAGGTACTGGGAGTTGAAGGAGCTTGCACAGAATAGATTAGCATGGAGAGCTGCATCAAACCAGTCTCAGGACTGAAGACCACAACAACAACATGTGCCTTCCACCTACGTATTTTGGCACTAGATTTTGCAAGGCGTCGACAAACTGTAGGGAAATGAATTCTGATTTCTCCCGATGTGAGTTGGAAAAATAAATAAATAAATAAATAAAAAATGAAGAGTGCTTTTGAAAACTTCGTAATAGAAAAATTTCTTATATGTACATTGTTATCATCGACATCAACTTTTGCTTTGGTACTGAGGTTGGTAACGCTCTTAATGGTTCTGAAATAGTCAGCTTCCATTTTACAGACTGGAATGCTGAAACCAAGTAACGTGAGGGACGAAGGGAGGGGGGCATTCCTCCATGAGCTTTCAGCTTTTATGAAGAAACAGGAGTCGCTGTAGCTAATGAGCGTTATTGCAGCAATGAAAATTTGTGCTCTGAGCCCCATATGAAAGTGGATATCAAAGAAATCGGTGAGACAGCTTTTCACAAATGTTCATATAAACACTGTACGGGTAAGGCGCAGATGAAACTCGTTCACCGGAAGATCAACAAATGGCAGGAGCATACGTATGTGCTACAATCTGAATATCGACGACTGTATGCTTCACAACCTTATGATTCTCAGGGCATCAAATCTTTGACAAAAGGTGTCAAACATATTCACCACGCTATTGCAAATATATATATATATCTTTACAACGAATGTTGCTGAACACAAATGGGATGATAGAAACTCAAGATTAGCGAGGGATAGCATGTGAAGAGAGTAATACAGCGAAATGTACAAAGACAGGCCTTATGAGAATCGTCTGTATCCGTCACATTGATTACATAAGTAACTCTCGTCCTGAGACTGCAACTTTTCTAGCATTTCGGTCTGCAAAAGAAAAATGTGATTTTCCTTTGTTTGGGGGAGTGGGGGCGTCAATAGTGCAGCAGATTTGTGGAAGCTCTTTAAGAAGTAACGACACTCAAACCAAGGAATCATTTGTGATGACTGTTTAGATTAGTAACATGTATTTGGTATGAACCGAGCGGCAGTGTTTTGGGCCGCGACCATAACGGCGGCGGCGGCGGCGGCGAGTGACGTGGCTGTCGGTGCAGGACGCAGCTGCGCCACATCCGCGCAATTGTGCTAACAGCCGCGCCCGCGCCACGCTCCATTACGTCAATCACGCCTCCCCTCACCAAAGCCACAAATCACCTCACCGCGCCGAAAAACTGATGCTCTGCCTAGCCCAATTTCTCGTATGCCTCCCGACATGTCAGCACGCAGAAATAAACCTCCCGAATCGTGAGTTATGAGACTTTCCCCGGCTGATTTATGGAATTTATATTTCTGATCGCACAGGCGGATCGACGATTTTATTTCTCTGTTTAGTTTACAATGACTCATGAAGTCAGCTTCATTTGGTGCTCCAAACGAAGCTGACGCATACCCAGGCTGTGTGGCTTCTAATCAGGGATCGCCTACCTAAACTAGACAGAAGAAAAAATATCGTCAGCCCAATTTCACGTAGCTTATATTTTATTCCTTGCCACAGCATACGATCTCTTCACCAAGTACCTGTACAATGAGAAAGTTACATGGAATTCTTAGCTAAGACAACCCTGGACTGATTCAGCCGCCTCGCTAGAGGGCTCTCTTCTCTTGGCGCACTACTACTACTTTCCTTCACTAACAATGAAATGTATGAAGCTTAGGGTTTAGTAACAGTGACTAACGAATACATTTGCAGCTTAATGTTTCTGTTGTTAGTAGTGACTACAAGAAAGAAATGGGTGGGGGAACAAATTCAGCGCCCACACATCCAATAATACCAAAGGGAATATGTAATATATTCCACAGAAGTGCGCAGTAAATTATTATGTAATGTTGACAACAGAACGTCTTCCAGAAACCATTTGAGTAACCTTGGGATTCTATGTGCCAATGTTCATCACCAGTTTTCTGCTATGTAAGGATATCTTTAGCTTCTCCGTTAACTAAGGTCCACTGCCTCCACCTAAATGTCGTTGCACGTGACGTCGTCCTGCACAGCATTCTCTATCTCTTGTTCCCCAATCCTCCCTTACCCTCCACAAACTCCTCTTTTTTATAAGCCACTCCTATTTCTTAACATATGTCCAATTCAGCGACTATTCCTTCTTTTCATTACATTCAGTAATTGCTTTTGCTCTCCCATTCTTCTCAGTATCTCGTCATTCTTCTTTCCATCCATCCATTCAACTTCTTCATCTTTCCACCTCAAAAGCTTTCAGCCTAGTGCTATTTCTGGTTAATAATAAGAGTGAATTTAGGAGGAACTGTTAAATTCACAACCACATTAAAGTAACTGCCATGTACGAGGTCATACTGAAAAGTAATGCCTCCGAATTTTTATGTGAAAACTTGTGATGGTTTTTAAATAAAACAAACGTTATTAACATTATACATCTCTATTCTTCATGACTACGTACTTGCAGCCCTCTGCCACTAGAGGACTGTGAACTGTGGCATGTCAATTTGGTGTATGGTGGTGTGCAACCATAACTATGGCGATGCGTGAGAAACAGATGCTGTAATCCCGATTCGAATTCGACCATGACAATGCCAGACAACAAACGAGCGCTGCGAAATATTCAATACTCTGATGCCTTTGGTTCACTGCCATCGATCATCCTCCATACGGTCCCGACTTGGCCCCATCCGATTTCCATCTGTTTCCAAAGCTCAAAGAATACCTTCGAGGACTTCACTTTCATAATAATGAGGCGGTACAAGTAGAGGTGAGGATGTTGCTCCATCTGCAGCCAAACATTCTAGTGACAGTATCAACAAACTGGTTTCTCATTGGGAGAATAACATCAGTTTTATTTTAAAAGTTTTGAGAGTTTTCACGTAAAAAAAAGGGAGGCATTACTTTTCAGCACGCCCTCATGGACTATGGGTCTCTCTCTCTAGGGTTCTGAATGGAATCTGTTATAGATTGCTGACATATCACGCAAGAAATTGGAAATCTTCAGATATTCAAAACAACAGTAAAAGAAAACCTTACTAGCTGTTATTTCTTTAGTTAACCAGAATATCTGCAATAGGAAATGTAAATAGTCATTATCACTAAGCGTCACATTAAACGAAAGGAAGCTGATACCGATATATAAATTGGTAAAATTACTTACAAGCTTGGCACTAAGTAGCAGAATGAAAACAGCAGTAGAATACTGTTAGCGGAATTAGTTGCTTTTCTCCTGATAGATGAATTAATCCAGAAGTAAGTTCCATAATCAACAGTGAGAGTAGATTAGAACTAGTCGTAAGTTATATATTTGACAGAAGTTGCAGACAATGACTGCTTCTGCCTCTGAATTTATAACGTGACTCGTTCCAGCTCATCCACACCATGGTCCTGGATCTTACCCATTGAGACAACTCGATCGATAATTTTGTTATGAAACACGCGTAGTTATTATTTTGCTGCAGGTCAATGTTACTTTATTGTTAACTTCGGCATGTAAAGTAAATCGTACACGAACCGAATGAACGGTAACGAGGATATCAACATTAATTTATAGATCAATGTAACTGACATCCCTCATTTAGATATTCAGTGACTCTCGTTTATCAGTTTAGATGAATGCCGCGAAGGCTTGTGCAAACACCTGCACTCTTCGAGAAAAGTATTCAAGTATCCCTTTGTTCCAATGCTTTATCGTGTGGATTTTGTTTATTTCCACACAGCGAAGCAATAAACTTTTGTTTTCTTATTCTGACTTGCGAAGATGTGACAGTAACTTACCAGACTACAGTTCCGCGCGATTTCCTAACGGTGTCAGTTTCTTCACAACAGTTCCACTATTTGGTATGCACTTATTTTCCTTGCAGGATGATCGACATTAGCAACTGCAGGCGCCACGAATTGAAGGTTCAACGCATTCTTCAAAGACGAGACACAATGCAAACAGAGATCCTCAGCTCAGCTATACATTCATTATTATTCTTATTACCACATGTAACGAAGTAATTTGGGTGAAATAAACGATATTTTTCCGACGCCAGTGTTCTCCACTCCTTTTTAGTTAGCAACTAACAGAACCGAACAACGTGATTTTGCCGGTGTGTCTCAGAATCACCTGGGATATTGACCACTTGGGTTCATCAGTCCACCTCATTCGTGGAGCCCCGTTTTGGCTTTATGCTTAACACTGTCCCTTTAAATGAGCGCAGCCGTGGTGTGAACAGAATAAAATAATTATTTGCTCCCGACTTTAAATATAAAGGAGACATTTACTGTTTGCTGACCGCTGAAATTTGTTTACGGTCAACGCAACTTCCCGATACGGCGAAAAACACGCAATGTAAAGGTTTCCGTTGCTGCACTATTGAGAATATTTTTTTCTGGATTGTTTTCAATGTCCGGAAAATAAATTCTAGATACATATTCTAATGGTTAAGGAGACAAGACACACAAAATCATAATACCCGTCTAACTCGATTGGTTCAACACTATTAGCCACAAATGGTACAATGCCACGACTTATTTTCTGCCTGATTTTCAATTCAATCTTCGCACACTGTTGCGAACATACATCAGCAAGCAACAAGCAAAACTGTAAACAAATGGAATGGAATGAAATGAAATGATACGCTCTTTGTACTGGTCAAAGTCGAGGAATATTTCTAAGAATGCGAGGAAATTAGCTGCTTACTAAGGGAGAAACAACTGATTCCAGGAAGTACCTGATATTTCTACTTTCTACGACCCATCCTTGGCCGGAACAAATGCGAACCTTATGCATGCTATCTCCATAGGAGCAGAATACGTCTGTGGGTAAGGATGGCTAACGAACTATATTTCCTTCGATCGAGCCGTTGGAGTTAATATAGGATATTTTAAGAATGGTGTTTTGGTTTTATTCCGACTTTTTCAACAAACATTTTCGATTAAGTTTTTAAAATTATGAACTTGATTATGGAACAAGAGTCACACAATGGTTCTGTCTCCAAGTAGAAGAAGTGAGAATGTACCAGTGATTTGACTAGTCTCATCGCTAGATCTAACATCAGTATCACACAACCTACGATGGTGGTGGTTTTTTTTTATCATCACTAGTTTACTGAACTTTCCGTCGTACCTTTGTTTCATTCATTTTGCTTTCTCTCCATCAGCGATTTGTTTTGCGTAACAAACCAATATATACAATACGACTAAAATTTCGTATCATAATCGATGCATGAAATACTCTTTAAACGAAGAAAAAACACTTATGCATCTCACGGTCAGAAATCGTTTTAACGGTCAATCAAGCCATCAACTTTTTTCTCTTTTTTTCTGTCAGAGGCTTTCTAATAGGCCAAAGGCGTCTTACGAGGTCTGCATCGTGCCCGACAACTTATATTTAAATACAATCTGGTATTTAGGTACGTCGAGGATCAGAAACGGCCGTCAATCACGCTAGAAACGCAGAGCACAACGGAGGAATTCTTTTTGGGATCAGATCGTTACAGGAACTGAATCTTTGTAACGTTCATACGGAAACTAAATTTATTTCCTATTTCATTAAAAGATTAGTAACAACATTTTGCATCCGCAGGGCACATTTTGTGCTCCTGATGTTCTGAAGCATACTATCTGTACTATGTTGGCTGCACTATTTTTTCACGGTTGGTCACGCTGGTTTTTTGAGGTGACACGAAAATATATTTCCAGCAGTTGGTTTCAAGATCTTTACATTGCCTGATGCACTCAAAGAAAATATCACTGTATTACTACTACTACTACTACTACTACTACTACTACTACTACAATGCAAGTAAATGGTTTTGACCACTCCGGTTTCATCATGTTAATCGAACATTTATTTCCGAAGTGAAAGCAATTTTCGTATTTTCATGTATATCATCTGGTAATAATTGTAAAAGCAAATGCAACAACAGACTACAATAAATATATTTGTTGAACGTCTTTAAATTGTGCAGTACGTGATTTATTTATTTTATTTAGCGTATGGCTCATAACATCACAGTAAAAATTACAGAAACAACACGATTAAAAAAAAATCACATATGTATAAACAGAGCAATAAATAACAGTTTGTATATAAGGACACCGCCAATTGTAAATTTACACTCACAGAAGAGCAATCACAAGCAGACGTCCAGCTTAGATAATAAATAGTCGATTGCCTCTTGGGTCGCCATTAGGAAATCCTGTGGGTCACCCTCGTATGCCCTTAGTGGGCACTCCTGAACGATGTGTTTGACCGTCTGTCTCTCAGCGCCACAGTCGCAAGCGGCCGAAGGAAGTTTACCCCATCTGTGTAAGGAGTCGGCGCATCTCCCACAGTTGGTTCTGATGCGATTAAGAGTTGACCAAACTTTTCGAGGGCAATCAAATCCTTTTGGTTTACTAAAGATGCATGGCATACTGTGGCAGTTTACTGCTGTTCTGCTCTCCCATTCCTCTTTCCATCGGTCATTTATTTTAAAGTTGGTTTGGTGCAGAGCCTGTGCGGTCTTTAGTGGAGGATGCCTAGACCGGAGTCGGTTTCCTTGGATGTCGTGAGTATCTTCATGGATTTGTAATTGAGGGTTGGTCATGATTTTTTGAAATTCTCTAACCAGAGCGTGTTCACGGCGCAGGCTAGGAGGGGCTATGTTACTGAGAACGGGCAGCCACACTGTAGGAGTTGGCCTGATTGTGCCTGATATAATACGCATTGTTGCATTAAGTTGGCTATCTACCATGTGTGTGTGTGTGTGTGTGTGTGTGTGTCTGCTGTTGAGCCACACTGGGGCTTGGTTTCAAGATCGAC
Source organism: Schistocerca americana (assembly GCF_021461395.2). Lineage (NCBI taxonomy): Eukaryota > Metazoa > Arthropoda > Insecta > Orthoptera > Acrididae > Schistocerca > Schistocerca americana. The sequence goes on from NC_060119.1 coordinate 677,630,711, forward strand.
ATACAACCGTTTGGATGCTGATCTCTTAACCCATAAGACTGACGCCATCGGGGGAAGATTCAAAGATAAAAATTAATACATGGATACGTACATCGCTTTACCAGCAATGGTCTACTGCAGGACGTCGGCCTTTAAATTGAGACACCGAGCAGGTTACACATTCCAAATTCCTATTACAAGCTTCTAGGGGTTGTAGAGGACATTCAGTAGATAAAGTTTTGATATGAAGCACGTGTTCGGAAGTGTACCGTTTGGATGCCAAAAAGGCTGAATCGCATAACTTTGAAATCTCCCGCTTCACGGTACGCACGTGACGCACACAATGAGCTTTGACTTGTACGTTCTACAGCAACTGGTCCAAGTGGCGATCCTGCTGTTTGTGGCACAAATCGTATCTATGATGCATGTTTTTATCCACGCGGCCCACAAACCCCGGTGCGCGCCCGTGCAGCACTATAGACAGCCCTCTTAGTTGCGCACGTACGCTTTCTCAATTCAGTGCTGTAGTCGGGCGAATGTAGTATGTGATGACTATTACAAACGATCCGGTAAACGTTCTTAATACACGCGTTGTGCAGCTCTACCGTTACGTACCTTAATGTGAAGCAGGAGATTTGAAAGTGACTATCTGTAAACTTATTTTATATCGAAAAGGTACATTTCCGAACATTGGCTCCGTATCGAAACTTGATCCACGAAGTTTTCTCTACAACCGCTAAGAAGCCTGTAATAGGTACTATGAAACACCCTAGAAGGGTTTATAGCTAGAATATTAACACGCTCTACGTGTACCGCAAAGAATTAACAAATTACAGAAAAACTGGCAGCACATAAAAATCATGTGTCTATGCATATCAAAAATTGTCAACAAATTCAGGCGTATACATTCCCTACACATTAACTAATGAAAGACGGACGCAGGATTTGCTTACAAGTAAAATGTTTTTAAAGGTCAAGTATTAAAATGTGACTCGGGGAAGGCGGGGCGCAGGTCGCGCAACGGCGGAGCGGAGTGACCCGAAAACACGACGCGGAATCAATACGTCTCTAGCGGCTAATGACGCAAGCACAATGAAACATTTAAGAAGCGTCAACGACCGGCCTTGGTTGGAGTGATCGTTCTAAAGATAAACGCTACCGACGAAACAGAATGGAACATAAAGCACATTAGGCCACTGCTATACAATGTTAGGTTGGTAATTCTTTACTACACACATTAACCAATAAATTTAGATATCCCACATCTTGTAAAAATACAGGATTATAACATTACAGAAAGTACACGCGCAATATGTACGCGAGTTACGTCGGTTGACTATGCGTTAGTCTTCTCCCTTGGTTCGGCTCGAAAAGAAGGCCAATATCACCATACTTATTCAGTGTTGCCTAGCATGTTACATTTAATATTGTGGGTGTAATCACGTTTGATCACATAGTTGATAATTATTTTTCCTCTTCCTCTAGTTCAATTTGCAGTTTAGCTTAAAACAAAACGTTGGTAAGTTATAACTGGAATCAGTAACAAATTTTCGCAGGCTGTAGTCTCGAAAGCAACAATCACATGGAATATCACTAAAACGCCACATATGAGCTACATCATTCCTCAGTTCAACGAATAATTCTCGGTAAACATTACAGATCATGCACAATATAACTGTCAGGATTAAATTAATAGGAGGTGCACAACGAAACTATTTCCTAATCTGTAATCAATATCTCTTGTAAACGTTCTTGGTATTAAATCTGCGCGTGGTAAGGCCTCAAATCCTTAAAAACTAAGTTAAAGTCATGGTGCACCACGCAACTTTAAATTGTCAGAATGATTAAGTTCAGGGAACACTGGTTTGTGGAGCGACAGCTTCAATCCGGAACCAACCTACAGGGTGGTCACTACGCTATCCGCCCATAACTGTTGATGCAGCAGATTACCTGGGCGCGTCTTTGTGGAGTTCATGAAAGTGGACGAGATTAACATATTATCTGTGCGGTTACCCGAATTATGTGCAGGTCGAGATTTTGAACACTGCTTCTTCCGAATGAGTCCAGTCCTTATCCAGTGTGTCACATCGCTCAATATACAAACTGTTCTCTTGGTCCGACATACAAATTAATTTGTCAGGAAGGCACAAAGTTTTGTTTCGTTCAAGTTTTCTGTAGGGATTACTTGGTGGGACAACATACTTTTACACTGAACACTGTTACTCACATTCGTGTTTTACTGCATAAATCGTTGTGTGCGTATCAGACGAATTTTTGGAACGCCAAGACAGATTTCACCTTTACAACAAAGGAGTTGAAAGATCCTAAACTTTGCGGAGGGAAGTGAGATTTTATAAAAAATTTTTGGGATAGCAGTGTAGTTCCATGTCGAACAGACATGAAGGACGAGCTACTAGCGGAAATTTCTGAATCTGCGAATGCAGCTAATAGATTTCGCACGTTTACGTAACTCAGGCAGCGTTACATCAGACGATTGCGTATCACAGGTGAATACGCAACTGTTGGCTGACAAAAGTTATGTATTACTGCTAACATCGCCATATATCTAATACGTAAAAATAAATTAGCTTTGTTGTGCGCTCTCTAAAATTGAACATGTTTACGCAGTAATAAAAACATTTTTTCTTCTGTAGTACTCAAATAGGTGCGAGTCTCAAATAAAATATTTGTTGAGTACTAAAGCTTTTTTTTAGTTCTGCTTATTAACAACGCATCTTATGGAAAAATTGTTTACATAGTCATTATAAATCGTAATTTGAATATAATAAGAAGCAAAGCAGAACACTATCATAACGAAGCTTTGTGATGCATGAATGAGACAACATGTTTATGGACGTAGGTCTCCAAAGGATATCCACACAATATTAAGTCGCTATTGCTCACAAGAACAGAAAATACGGTTCGAGCCGTGGGAAAACTTTGATTTAATGTTATCCGAGTATTTCCTATACATTTTTCAACTGGGAAAACACTTTGTGAAATATCCAGATTGTTGAAATCATCAGATGGAATTATTCTGAGTTTCAAAAGTGCTACCAGGAGTCCAGCTAGCACAATGACTGTGCTCAGGCAGTTAAAAAGGGCGGGGTACAACGGTCCAGCAGCTCCTGAAAAGTCACACGTTTCCATAATACATGTTAAGCGACGCTTGAGGCGGTGTAAAGAGCGAAGCCACTGAACACTGGTGACGGGAAACGAGTGACTGGGAGGATGAATCACGCTATACCCATGATAACCCGATGCGAGGATTTGGCGAGTACCTGGAGAGCGTTACCTGGTCATCCCGTGTAGTGCCGACAATGAAGTACAAAGCAGATGGTGTTACGGGATAGGGGTGTATTCGTGTTTAGCATGTAGTCCTCTTATTGCGCTTAAGAAAGCGCTACGTGCGGAAAGATATGAACGTCATATTTTACAGAATTGTGTTCTTTGTACAGTAGAGGAACAGCTCGGAGACTATAACTGTTTGTATCACCACAACGCACCCTGTCATAAAGGAGCATTTTGAGAGAGAGTGATTTGTGGACAACAGCATTCCTGAGATGGAATGGCCTGTCCAGAGCCCCGATCTGTAGCCAATGGAATGCCTTTGGGATGAGTTACGGGATCTCGCTCCAGACCCCAGCATCGAACACCACTACCTCTCTCATATGGATCTTGAGGATCAAAAAGCAAGCTCTGCAATTCGGTGGGTAATCGCGGCCGTATATCTGCGAAGCGTGGCAGCACTCGCCGCAGTCTTTCTGCTGGCGCACTCCCCATGGATGCAATCTAGTCACAAACACCGGCAAAATACAGCAACCTAACAGTACAGTTTACTTCTGGCCAAGAGAGGTGTAGTGTGTCGTCATGCCACGTAACACGATGTAGGAGTCTGCCGTATAGTTTGAGGCGCATTTGTGTTGATTAACTTCTCGGTTCCAGTCGCGACCGATGTGTGATGATACAACACTACAGACAAGGTGGAAATCTCCTGCATTGGTCACATTTTTCTTCTGCCGGAAAACTTATTTCCAACAGTTAGGACTCTTACGTAAGTACGTTATGAAATAACGAAGAGATTAAGTCATTACAGTAGCAAGAGGGCTTCGTAAGAATAAGTTGGGTAGTATATTAAAACTAATCTTTCTATTACACTGAGAAGAAAAAAAGTCATCGTATAGCGATAAGCACATCTACAAATGGCGGTCGTATCGCGTACACAATGTATAAAAGCGCAGTGCATTGACAGAGCTGTCATTTGTACTCAGATGATTCATGTGAAAAGGGCAGATTTGCGTAGAGTTGTCAGCGCCAACACACAAGGAGAACTGCGTGAAATAACCACAGAAATCAGTGCGGGATGTGCGACGAATGTATCCGTCAGGAGAGTGCAGTGAAATATGGCGTTAACGGGGTATGGCAGCAGACGACCGACGCTAACAGTAAGACATCGCCAGCAGCACCTCTCCTGTGCTCAGGACCATATCTGTTGGAACCTAGACGACTCGAAAACCGTGGTCTGGTCGGGTGAGTCCTGATTTCAGTTTTTAAGAGCTGAGGCACTGTGCAAGCTGGTGGTGGCTCTGTAATGATGCGGGCTATGTTCACATGGAACGGATTGGTCCCTCTGAACCATCTCAACCGACCACTGACAGGAAGTGGTTATGTTCGGCTACTTAGAGATCATTTGCAGCCACCCACGGAGTTCATGTGCCCAAACAGCGATGGAATTCTTATGTCACTGAGCCACAATTGTTCGCGATTGGTTTGAAGAACATTCTGGACAATTCTCCTACTCAGTCTGAATTCACAACGTGGACTTCACCTTTATGCAACAGTGAGTTTCTGTAACCTATAATTACTCATAGGAAATTGTTTCGGCCATTCTAGACCTTGGTCAGTAAGACAGGTGTTTCATTGTTTTATTCAATCTTGTCGAAGTCTGAGGTGTGTGCAGTATAGATCAGAAGAAATGCCTAAAGAGAAGAAAACTAGTCAAGTAAAATTACTGCAGTTCACCCATCTCAACATGATGGTAAAATATTGCATTGTAAATTGTGCGACGCGGAGAAATCATTTAACGTTCAGCAGCAACTGGCAACGTAAAAACATAATCGTGGAATCAACGGATTGAAAACTGAAAACACTAAGAAAATGCTCTAAGGGGAATCCCACTAATGTTATTCACCATTTAATGAGGAACATTGTGCAGCATTCCCTTCAGTAAAGTGAACCATACAAAACTTCGTGGATTCCAAGAACATAACACAGGCAAATCTCTTCCTGATTCTTGCACATTAAGGAAGGAGTACATCAGCCGAAGCCAAGAAAAAAATTTAAAAAAAGTAGCAAACCAGACAACGGGTTGCAAATAAAATAAATAAGGTTATCGGTTGATGAAACCACAATTTCCTTACCACCATTTCCCATTCTGACAAGATTGGGGTCGAAGATAAACGCTGCAGCTCTTACTGCCAGAACCTCAAGGTTTTAAAAGTCATCATTGATTCATTCGATAGCCGTGAACCGGCTTCAGTTGGACTAGCCCAAGAATTGATGTCTAATGCTAAAATTTCAGGTTAACTTTCGTAATTAAAATCAGAAGCGCCACTAGCGAAGTAGATAGAACGAGTGAAAAAAATTGTGTATAATTAAAAGTTTGTGGTAAAGTGGGAAAAGAAGTGTCAAAATGGAAAAGGTTTCAGAAGAAATAGAGCGCATCAAACACTGTGTCGCATTCAAATGATTTTGCTGTATGAAAAGTTCTATCTCAATCATTTGGATTTAGGTTCTGTACATTTTAAAATGCTCCTCTTGTGTTGTCTGAAGTAGAAATACGCTTCTCAAAGTACAGCCTTGGCTGACAATAAGAAAATTATTTTATTTGAAAATTTGCAGAAGGTATTCAATGCATATTGCAATACACAACACATAAATTGAAATAAAAATGGAGAAGAAAAAAACTGGGTTAATTACGTTTAGATAACGTTAATAAAAAGCATACTACAACATCAGCTTTCATAGTTGCTTCTCTTGTGCATTTTATTCATAAATAAACAGTTCCTTATAATAAACTGACGTATTACTTTATTTTACAACAGAAATTTTACCTCATTTAATATTGTTAACTCATATTTTTATGTTATTATGCATATTTTTGTAAAGGAGAGAGAGAGTATGAGGAATGGAATGCTAAGGGTAATAGTGAAAGAGGAACCTTTGCAGAGCAAGATAGAAATATCAAGGCTAAGATGATATGAGCACTTAAAGAGAGTGGAAAACAAGATGATACCTGAAATGGAGATGCGAAGGAAACGACCAAGAGGAAGACTAAGGGATAGATGGCTGAAAGGTACGGAGAAGTGTATTGAAAAAAGAGGCGAGGAGTGGACCAGAGTGAACACAGAAAGATGGTGGGAAAACAGGACTACATGGCGAGGCTTATGTTCCAAATGGACCCAGCCTGAATTTGGAATCAATTCAAGATGATGATGATCATAACAACATACTTTTGTGCATATTAAGGTGACTTTTAGGTCATAAAAATCTCAGCCCTAGTCATGACACTAAGTAGGAAATGTCAAAATCGAAATCTCATCATCGCCCACATCATGTATCAAACACGTTACAAATATTGTGTGTGGTACAACCGCAGACCTATAGAGGAAAGTCACTAGTTGATTAAAAACAATGTAAATGCTAATTCCATTCTGGAATGTAAATACAGCCCGTTGTATGTGAGACATATTTCGTGCTATTTTTTCAAATAATGACATTACTGGAGAACCGTGTCTCCTATATGACATAAAATGTTTATAATATGGGGCAGTAACCAGTCACATTTTAGTTTTGGTTCACCAGTACTTTATTGAAGAAGCAATGTTACCAGTTGCCAATCTATACACTGATCTTCAGATGCCTTACATGCTTGTATCAAAACAAATGGACGTCGATTCAAAACCATTAACGGCGCTTCTTCAATAAAGTAAACCAAAATCAAACTGTGATAACAATAACATTGATAGTACACATACACATTAACAAAAAATCATTTTTGTAATAAGAAGAGACGGACTGCTATACATTATACAGGATAATGATTGCACGTGTACAAGAGTGTGAAATTACAGTATACAGGACGAACGAAACTATTAGAATCAGCTGAAAATGCTCCTGTCGGAGCACAAAAAAGCAGATATGTTCCTCTTTCGAAGACTGACAAAAGTGGGTAACCACCAGCCTCAATCCTCATTCCACCTTCCTCACCATAAATTTTGGCATGTGATTATTTTCACGCTATTTTAATATAGAACATTCTAAAGCCTTTTACTCAGTCTCTTTTTGTGCCGACGCCTTCGTACTCAGCATGTCCCATCTCACTGCCACTGTCTATGTACAGTGTGTGCTTCTCCTACTGTCTTCTTTTTCTCCCACTGCCACTTACTCCTGTCTGTCTCTTTCGCCAATCATGGTCTCCATCCCTTTCTCTCGTTCTTCCTTACCACTGTCTCCTCTGCCACTTTCACTGCCTTTCTCTTTGTCCACTTCTTTCCCTCGCTTTCTTTCTGGATTATAGTCTGTTGCCCCCCCCCCCCCCCCCCCCCCACCGTCACCGCTGTCTCCTCTTCACACATGTTCTTGGGGATCGGGGTTTATACCCCTACACCGAGAAAGTTTCCATACTACTCTCTTTTTCATTTCCATTGTCTCTTGTCTCTTTTGCTCCCACTGCTACTATCTCCATCTATCTCTCCTTTCTTTCACTACCATTGTTTCATCTACCATCACTATTTGCTCTCTCTTCGGCTCCCACTGATACTGTCTTCAACTCTCTCTCTCTCTCTCTCTCTCTCTCTCTCTCTCTCTCTCTCTCTCTCTCTCTCTCCCTCTCTGCCGTCATCACAGTCTGCTTTCTCTTTCTCTTACCACTGCTATTGTCTCTTCTCTCTTCCATCATCTCCGTCTCTCTACTACTCTCTTCCAGCACAAAACGCGCGAATATGTTCGAATGCCAAAATTTTTAACTGAGGAAGGCGGAATAGGCGGAATGAGGACTGAGGCAGCTGGTTCCCCACTTTTCTATCACTGTATTTTGAAGGGGAGCATATTCGCCTTTTTTGTGCTGCAACAGGAGTATTTTTCTGCCGGTTCCTTTCTTTTTCTGTCACGGCAAAATGTGCAGCTCATATAAAACGAATTCCGTGCGACAGTTACGTTCTGACAGTTTATTTATGCGCTTCGACACATTTACAACTTTGACACATAAACAACAAATAAGTACGGTTAAAATAAAATCGTCTCCTTTCCGGTGCAGGTTCACTTTGCGTGCTTTACATAGAAATGCACAACATTTTTAGGCGACACTTACAGTGTACCAAAAAATTGGGTGTTTTGATATGCAAGTACAATGAATTCGTGTGATAATTTTTTGTGAAGTGATTACAACTCAAGGTAGCACCACCGAATAATTTCCAGGTCAAGACAGCCTGTACAGGCGGGAAGTGTCCATTATACAGAGACAACGCCTCAAAGTTTTATTGGTGAAAAAATGGCAGTGGAAGCATAGTTTATTCTCCTCAGGATCTTTGCCATGAGTTCACTACGTCAGTTAGAACTACATTTACGCCTCAGACCGGATGTTACGTGCGTAAGTACGGCAACTTTGAACCTCCTGGATTTGGTAACGGACAATAATATAGAAAAAAGTTTCATGGTTCTCGGAGATCATCATATTAAGAACATAAAGTAAAATTTTAGAAGATATGCCACGAACAGAAATTACAGAAATGGCAATCCACACAACTCCTACTTTGGTTGCCCAAAAATCATGATTTTTCAAACTCTTCTCAGGACTCGCTCACGAAGAAATGGTGTTCTTTTTTATAAGCTGTCTATGGCTCACTCTAGACCATACCATATGCAAAAGAACCAACCTATTTGCTCTATTTGAGTGGGCTGGAGGAAGAGTATGATGTTAAATTTTGACCCTGTACTATAGGTAGCTACAGTGTGCCCGTTTTCCGAAGGGGTATACAAATGATTACTAGGCCAAGGGCTATCCAAAACACTTAGCCCGTTATCTCTGTACTCAATAGAACACACTATATCACCCCCTGAAAAATAGCATCTTCGCGGGCAGCTTTTAGGAGCATAATGGTATCGTGCACTGTTTACTGCGCTACTGTTGCTCTGTATGACACTCATGTTTACAATGTCTCAGAGTTCCATATTCCACTGTACCTATCCTTTCCTTTCCTTTCCTTTCCTTTCCCTCCTGGAATAATAAAAACGAACCTGTGTATGTGTGTATGTGTGTGTGTGTGTGTAGTTAAAGCCTATGTACGTAACCGTGAGAATTAAAGTAGACTGATACTGTTCAAATGGGACTTAACATCTGAGGTCATCAGTCCCCTAGAACTTAGAACGACTTAAACCTAAATAACCTAAGGACATCACACACATCCATGCCCGAAGCAGGATTCGAACCTGCGACCGCAGTTCCACACTGAAGCGCCTAGAACCGCCCGGCCACGCCGGCCGGCTGTTTGCCTTGGTCGAACCTTTTGCGCAGGCTGGTACAACAAGGGTTACTACCGCGGTTTCGTTGGGGCAACTCTTCACTGTCCGCTAGGAGTTAGGTGAGATCTATTGCTCTGAAGACTTCAGTCCAGCTGAACCCCTAATGCTTTTCTCCTGCAGCATTATAGTCTATTTGTTCATGTGACGAATATAATAATAATATTCATGTTCAATATTTGGAAATTTATGTCATTTCGTAGGCTACTGGTTGCTTGAACTAATCACTTGAACACACAAAAGTATGTCGAACTAGATAACGATTCAGTTCTATCAGCTGCTCATTTTTCTAACCGCAATTGTGTATACATTTTGCCCCTGATTATTCAATCCGTTTTATTCTGTAGCTTCCACTGTTCGGCACTTGCTTTTGTTCATTACTACCATGAGTTAGTGTAAATGTTTAAGAGACTTCAGCTGTCAAATCTTGTTACCTTTGCGACAAATTAAATGCAGTTCCAATACATTTATCCTGAAATTCCTATTTGTTCGGTACTTTGCTCTGTTCATTACCAACACATTCTCGTGTTCTGGCGTAAGAGCTTTTTGCGCGATAGTTTCTATAATCTTCCACTCTCCCACGATACATTTAAATTAATCGTGTGTTTTAGTTCATGTCTGATCTCCATCTTTGTATTTCAACGGTAACCTTACATGTTCATTCCGTGTGTTTAAATCGAGGTAGCAAGCATCAACTACATGTGGGTGTTAAGTGTGTATGTTGTGAACACATCCTTTGATTATTCCCGTTTCATAAACCACGAATTTAATAGCGGACTCCGAACCAAGATTTAACATTTACGAAGTATGGTACTTAAGATATATCAGGCACCAGCAACTGTCATAATCTTTCACGGTAAATGATGACAGCCAAAACAGTTGCAGGATAAAGATTTATTAAAATTTTTGACCACGGTTTCGGTACTTCATCAGAAGTAAAATATACCTGTTTTCAGGATTTTAAATGAGATGTCCATGTATTTCGAAACAGCCTTTGAAAACTGGGCAGGTACATATTTCAAGATTTTAAACATGGCTGAAACCGTGGTCAAGAATTTTAATAAATCTTTATCCTGTAACTGTTTCGGCTGTCATCATTTACCGTGAAGAATTTCAAAAGCTGCTGTTTCAGCCATGTTTAAAATCTTGAAACTGTCATAATATGTTCACAAATATTCCTAGTTAGCTTATCGAAGTCAATAAATGGTCATTTTACCCATAATTATATTGAGGCTTTCCAAAACTGAAATTGTCCTACACCCCATCCAGTTCGGATCCAGGGCGCATCCTCCAGCACTTCCTTGCGCAATAACTGAATACAACCATTGTTTTGTATGAATTACGAGTTATTTAAATTATCCTAAGGTTAGACAGACTGGCTCTTAAATTTTTAAACGCACAGTCTTAACTAGTAAACCAGAGCCAAGGCTGTAGCCGCAATACTTAAGCCAGATAATTTTCGCACAGTACGCGAGCTACCATAAGTAGCAGTGATCACTGTGTTTCCGTACTTAATATTACAACCCTTACAATAATATAGCAACCTTTTAATGTATCTTAGCGGTTCGGTAAACGTATCACGTAAACACATAGATGAATCACACCGAATACTGTAAATTATTCCCTTTCACCATGTTTCCCTATAGCGTGTATCACATTACAGCAAATGTCGCTAACAACTTAATGTACCCAACATGTAATATCAGTTTGGCACAACTGGCCATTAAAATTGCTACACCACGAAGATGACGTGCTACATTCGCGAAATTTAACCGACAGGAAGAAGATGCTGTGATATGCAAATGATTAGCTTTTCAGAGCATTCACACAAGGTTGGCACCGGTGGCGACACCTACAACGTGCTGACATGAGGAAAGTTTCCAACCGATTTGTCATACACAAACAGCAGTTGACTGGCGTTGCCTGGTGAAACGTTGTTGTGATGCCTCGTGTAAGGAGGAAAAATGCGTACCATCACGTTTCCGACTTTGATAAAGGTCGGATTGTAGCCTATCGCGATTGCGGTTTATCGTATCGCGACATTGCTGCTCGCGTTGGTCGAGATCCAATGACTGTTAGCAGAATATGGAATCGGTGGATTCAGGAGGGTAATACGGAACGCCGTGCTGGATCCCAACGGCCTCGTATCACTAGCAGTCGAGATGACAGGCATCTTATCCGTATGGCTGTAACGGATCGTGCAGCCACGTCTCGATCCCTAAGTCAACAGATGGGGACGTACGCAAGACAACAACCATCTGCACGAACAGTTTGACGACGTTTGCAGCAGCATGGACTACGAGCTCTGAGACCATGGCTGCGGTTACCCTTGACGCTGCATCACGGACAGGAGCGCCTGCGATGGTGTACTCAACGACGAACGTGGGTGCACGAATGGCAAAACGTCATTTTTTCGGATGAATCCAGGTTCTGTTTACAGCATCATGATGGTCTATCCGTGTTTGGCGACATCGCGGTGAACGCACATTGGAAGCGTGTATTCGACATCGCCATTGGTTACACTTCTCGGTTACCTCTTGTTCGCATTGACGGCACTTTGAACAGTGGACGTTACATTTCAGATGTGTTACGACCCGTGGCTCTACCCCTCATTCGATCCCTGCGAAACCCTACATGTTTGCTTTTGACCCTTAAATATGAAACTTTTCTTGCTGGAAATGTCGCAAGAATCCACGAATACACCACGGCGGTGAGGTGGAGGGAAGCGAGTGAATAACAGATGCCGTGAGAGCTAGTGCAGCACTTTTGGCCTGGGTGACGCGGCCGCACTGCAGGGTGGGGCGGGGCAAGGCGGGGCAGGGTGGGGCGGCGCGGCGGTGTCCGGCGGCAGCGAAAGTGCCCGACGCCCGCAGACTGCCGCCCACGGTCGCCGCCCGCGCTGCGCCGCGTCGCGTCGCGTCCCGTCGATCAATACGCGCCGCACACGTAGACCGCCTGCCGCCCACGCTACACCTGCCGCCACTCTCTCCTCGCGTCTGCTAACTAGATTCGCCACTTACCGCCGTGTTTCCTCTTAGTGATAGACTAGACAATTGGCGCACAAACCACTGCTGCGCCAGCACTCCAGGATCACTTGAACGAAAAATCTTCTGTCACAATTATTATTTTGATTCGTCGTGTCCAACAGAGGTATTTAGCGCTTTTCTCCCCTCTTATTCTCACACTCACTCTTCATTCGTTCACTGTTTTTCTTTTATGTTATTCTGTCCTTCCTGAAATTTGTCGGACAGGCTTCTCAGCAAATTTGTGTCTGTGAAATAAGATTCTGAATAAATCACGGAATAATGCAGATAGAGAGGTACAAATTGACACACATGCTTGGAATGACAAGGGTTTTTTATTAGAACAAAAAAAAATACAAAAGTCTCAAAATATGTCCGACAGACGGCGCTTCATCTGATCAGAATAGCAATAATTAGCATAACAAAGTAAAACAAAGCAAAGATGATGTTGTGATTCTTGAGTTTCTCCCGGCGTATTTGATAGTCAAAAAATCCACGGGTGTGCTGCCGGTCTATAGTGTCCTTGTTTACGAGGGTACCCCTGCGAGAGTCACTAGAATTGATTAGTCAGAAGTTTGACGAGAAGACCACTGAACTTTTTAGGCATGTCTTGACTTCGACGTATTTTCTTTTTAATGGAGAATACTACGAACAAACGGAGGGAGTCGCCATGGGTAGCCCACTCTCACCGGTGGTAGCGAATTTGTACATGGAGAACTTCGAGGAGGAAGCCCTGTCGTCATCCGTATGGAAACCTATTTGCTTTTTCCGTTACGTGGACTACACGTCCGTCATCTGGCCACATGGTATGGACAAACTCCTTGACTTCCTTACACATCTAAACTCCATACACCCCAATATCAAATTCACTATGGAGACTGAAACGGAGGGTAAATTACCTTTCCTTGACGTCTTGGTCAAGAGAAGGGCTGACGGCACCCTAGGTCATGGGGTGTATCGGAAGACTACGCACACTGATCTGTATTTGCACGCAGACAGCTGCCACCACCCTTCACAGAGGAATGGGGTACTTAAAACTCTAGTACATAGGGCGCGCACTATCTCTGACGCAGAGAGTCTACCCCAGGAATTGGAACATCTGAGAACTGTATTTCGAAAAAATGGGTACTCAGAGTGGCAGATTCAACGTGCTCTCCGCCCAACCACTGCAGCACAACCTCTTGAGACGGATGAAGTCACGAGGGAGGAGGTAGGCACTGCATTTATTCCATACACAGGCGCACTCTCGGGGAAAATCGCTCGCATTCTGAAGAAACACCGGGTCGGAACTGTGTTTTGTCCTCCAAATAAAACTCGTGCACTGGTGGGGAGCGCCAAAGATGACCTCGGTTTGAGGAAGGCCGGCGTGTACCAGATTCCGTGTCAATGTGGCAAGTTGTATATTGGTCAGACGATGCGTACCGTCGAGGATCGATGCCGTGAACACCAGAGGCACACTCGCCTGATGTATCCGAGCAAGTCGGCGGTCGCTGAACATTGTTTGTCGGAAAATCACGCCATGGAATATGACCGCACGAGGATTCTGGTACAGACGTCGAGATACTGGGACAGCGTTGTTAGAGAGGCCATCGAAATTCGCACCAATGACGACCTCATAAACCGTGACTGTGGCTATAATCTTAGCAAGGCTTGGGTACCAGCGATCGGGTTAATCAAGAGTAAATCGAGCAAATGTATAGTTGTGACGACCACGGCGGACAGAGCCATCACTCCGACGTCATCTCAGACGCCGTCGCAATCTGTTCCACCGCGCGACCGTGACGCGGGGCGCGGACGGCGGAGGGAGCGCGCCGCGGGCGGAGGGTATTTAAATCGGCCGCCCCCGCCACCGAACCCAGTTCCCTCTGAGCAGCCATAGCGTACGGATCTCCGTGCCGGCACGTTCACAGGAGCTCAGTCCGTCAGTTCACCTGATGATGACGACATGTATGATCGCCGAAATATTGTGCCCGTTGGACACTATAGACCGGCAGCACACCCGTGGATTTTTTGACTAAAGATTATGTTATTTACAGGAAATGCTCAATATGTCCACCATCATTCCTCAACAATAGCTGTAGTCGAGGAATAATGTTATGAACAGCACTGTAAAGCACGTCCGGAGTTATGGTGAGGCATTGGCGTCGGATGTTGTCTTTCAGCATCCCTAGAGATGTCGGTCGATCACGATACACTTGCGACTTCAGGTAACCCCAAAGCCAATAATCGCACGGACTGAGGTCTGGGGACCTGGGAGGCCAAGCATGACGAAAGTGGCGGCTGAGCACACGATCATCACCAAACGACGCGCGCAAGAGATCTTTCACGCGTCTAGCAATATGGGGTGGAGCGTCATCCTGCATTTTGGTTCTAATAAAACCCCAGGTCATTCCAAGCATGTGTGTCAATTTTTACCTCTCTATCTACATTATTCCGTGGTTTATTAAGTTTTCAAATTTATACTGACTTTTTGATCACCCGGTACATTGTCGGGAAAAAGAAAAAAAAAAAAAAAAAAATCACAACACGGAGGAGTTGTAAGACGTAAACGAAAGTTGGTAGGCGTGTTTCTACATATGAAAGATGATGTCTATTCAAATTTCGCGTCAGCAGCATAAGAGTGGCGCTACTGGGTGCAAACGGTCGTGAGCGTTAGTTACCTGTGGGATTGGACGTGGTGAGTTGATGTTAGTCAAGAATGCCTTGAAGACGACAAAGACGCCATTGTCACCATCTCATTGAGTTTGAACGAGGTCGTGTAATAAGACTACGAGAGGCTGGGTGAAGCGATATTGCAGAAAGACTTAGTAGAAATGTACTCAGTGTACACGACTGCTGGCGGCGGTGGACACGTGAATTTACGGTCGCAAGAAGACCGGGCTCCGGACGGCCACGTGGCACTACCGAGAGGTAAGATACATCGTGTTTGGCGTATGGCTCTGGTGCATCGTACTGCATCTGCAGCAGCAAGTGGAGCAGCAGTTGGCACCATAGTGACACAACGGACTGTTACAAAGCGGTTACTTCAAGGTCAACTCCTAGCCAGAGGGCTTGTACCGTGCAATCCACTGAGCCCAAATCACCGCGATTTGCGACTTCAGTGCGTCAAGCGAGAGCTCATTAAAGGCAGTTGTGTTTTCTGGTGGAAGCTGGTTCTTCCTCGGTGCCAGTGATGGCCGTGTGCTGGTTAGGAGGAGGCCAGTTGAGGGCCCGGAATCAACCTGTCTAGCTGCTAGAAACATTCGATCTACACCTGGAGTTATGGTTTGTGGTGCGATGTCGTATGACAGCAGGAGCACTCTCGTGGTTATCACACGCACCGTGACTGCAAATCTGTAAGTCAGTCTGGTGATTCAACCTATTGTGCTGCTATTCAAGGACAGTAACCCAACATGCTCTACAGAGTGTCGACATGTTGCATTTGCCTGCTCCATCACCAGATCTGTCTCCAGTTGAGCACATATGGGACATCATTGGATGACAACTCCAACGTCATCCGGCACATGTACAACAGAAGGCACGCACGTTTGCCTGCTTGCTTTCAACATTCTGGCGGTTGCAATAGTTATTAATGTACCAGCTATATCGTGCTTACGTTCACCGGCGGTCTTGCAATTTTAATCACTTAAATATGTTACCCAGGCATCTGTATTCCCTACATTTCGTTACTTTGCTTTTTTTTGTGTTGTGATATTTTCCGTCAGTGTAGCTGACCGTAAACAGTAACTGCCGTTTCCTAATACTATCTCTGTATCTGTACTTGATGGATCTCCTGTGGTTTTTTTTAGTTAAATTTTCGCATTTTAGTCCGAAGACCTTTCTTTCTTTCTTGTTTTTCAGTGATTTTGCTTTGTGATCAAACATTATTTATCACGGTTTCAGATGCGTGAAGAGCTTCTGAACAAACAACAGTGCTATAATAGCATGTTCCATTTTATGATGCAGACTTTTTGTTGTTGTACCTGTTCGACGTGACGTCCTCTGCTCTTTCTGATTTTGCTATTGTTTACCTGCGGGCTTCCCAAGTAGCCACGCTGGTTCAATATTGTCTCATAAATACTTAAATTTGACTACACCGGAGTTTTTGCCAAGGTTGATTGTTAAAAGTCAACTTCGGCTCTTTCGTATAGTGCGTCTTCTCATATTACATTCCAAGTCCAGTTTTGGCCGCAATTTAATGGAATTTGTCGACAGATTTAGATTCTTTCTGGTCTATTATTGGAGACGATTTCAATGTCACCAGAAAATGCTACACAATGAAACCGAACATTATCATGTAGGCTTCTTCCGAAATATATACCGTTTATTTCATTTTATCATTTCTTGTTAAATTTTTCCACAACTATACTGGTCAGTAATGAAGATAATCAGTCAACTGTTTTCATTTTTAATCGGCACCGTGTGTTTGAGAGCACGTCCTTATCACGAAACCTGACACCACACAAATCTCGAGTCTGATTTCGAATTAAATATCGAAAACGCGGTTTTGATTCCCACTTGTAATGCATGTAGGCAGCTGAACGAAATTGTTCGAAGAATTTAAAATGTTTTTTACAGTTTACACAATGAATAAAATACTCGAATAAAAGTTGAAGGTGAATCGATTTCTTGCAAGATTTTGCGTAGTCCCTTACAACTATTGGTTTAAGTTCCTACAATTACAGCGCTCCAACATAAGACAAATAACCTATTTTTAACATGTTGATGGGTAGCTTTATACGAAAACTGATTTCACTGCTTGTAAATAAACTTTGATATGAGTTTTAGTTTAAGAGCTGCATCTCAAAATCGTTTTATGAGATCACAGCAACTGTGTGTGTTCAAGAGTTACAAGAGAATGTTGTTCGTTCATTACCAGTAAATAAGAGGCACAAAAGTCCACTTCTTTCTATCTGAAGTGCAGCGGGACAATTATTCTCTTTTATCAAAGAAAAATCGCCAAACAGCCCTATGTTTTCAAAAGTTATTTTATTTAGGCGACCAGTTTCAATCAGATACATCGATACATGCATAACTGGAGCAATCAGTATCTGAATTCCATGAATCTGAAACTGCTGCAGTTGCTGTCAAGCCTTCGAAGTACACACTCCCTCCTCCCCCCCCCCCCCCCCCAAAAAAAATATGGAATCGATATACTAATGGTTCCAGTTATGCATGCAGCGATGTATCTTCACAGAGTGCAACGATGTCTGAAAATGGCATTCATGAGATGCCGAAACTGGTTGTACAAATAAAATAACTTCTGAAAACGTGCGGCTGTTTGGCGATTTTTCTTTGATAAATATCTGACTGGCCGTTGTTCCGAACCCACAATAGATCAACACAGATCATTAAATAACCAGTAAAGATGCTAGACTTCATAACGATTTACTGAGGATCTGAAACTGACAGGCACATATCATTGAGAATTAAAGCGTACGAGATGGTAAGTTCTGAACTCTGGAATACCGTTAGATGATATCACGGGTGTGATCGATAAGTATGATGTCTGCTGAATTTGAAAATCAAGATATCAAGTGAACTTTTTACTATGAAGCTTTCGAAATTTTGCTTTTTCGCTGTGTTCAACTGCCGTACAGGAAAAAGCCGAACCAGTAGTATGCCGCTTTAGCAGCCACAATGTACAGATGGGCCTGGCGAATGCTGTCTCTACCCCAACTGTGCAACCTCACACATGTGCATATACAGTAAGGTTTGAGCTGAAATTAGAGCCTCTAAACGTCGTGACATAGTACTAAATAAGGGCTATTACTGACTTTCTATCCTATTCCAATGGCATATTGAGTGACGGAAAAATAATTATCTATATGCTTATGTATGTCCCCTAATATCTCTTACCTAGCCTAAGAATTACCAGAGAAAGATAAGTGGAAAAGGACTGTGTCTAAATGTTTCAGCATACCATTACCCATATTTATCTGATGGTCGGCAAGTCAGGAGATGTTAAGCAAGCCAGCAAAGCAATGCTACCCTTCGTTCTCCGGGGAAGACTCACGTGTAGTTCTTCACAGTGTTACTGAATTACATTTACTAGATGGCGTTTTAAGAAGCAAGGGAAGTAATTTGGGCTCTGCTGTACATCTGACGAAATTGTTCCACTTCAAACTGCCGGCCATGCGTAGGTGTAGAATCTCTTTGCTATATCCAACACTGACAGACTGTGGGTTTCATCTAACACCTTTGCGGCCGTCACAGCACGACTCATTTGAAAACATTGCATTTCGACTCTGTTCGCGCCAATGACGAGCTCTCTACAGCCTGAGCTTCACAGGATACGGCAGTACGGTACAATCTGTTCGGCGATAAAAATAAGAAATAAGTTGTTTAAAATTATTTCCAACAGCAGATACTAAATTACGTGACATTGGGAATAAAAAAATGACACCGGAATGTTTCAGATTAATCGTATAATGGTTAAGACGAACATTTCGAAACCACATTTTAAATTGTATGACATTTCATTACGCAGATGTACACTGATCAAAATTTGTTGGTTATGAACTATGGGTTAAAACTTCTTAAACTGCAAAAAGGTTAAAAATTAAGGAGGTGGGACCTGCGTAAGTCCAAAGAATCAGTGTGTTGAGAATTTCACAGAAAGCATTTAGCAACGTTTGACTGAAACAGGGGAGAGGAATACCATAGAAGACGAATTGTAGCTTTGAGACAAAATAGTGAAGACAGCGAAGAATCAAATAGGTAAAAAGTGGGCTAGTAGAAATTCTAGAATAAACCACCAGACATCCTACTACATTTAATAGAAGAAAAGTGAAAATTAAAACTGCAACAAATGAAGCAAGCTGAAAGGAATAGAGACGTCTAGAAATGAGACTGACAGAAAGTGATACACAGCAAAAACAGCTGGAAGACAAATGCAAGATTGCAGAAGCATGCATGACTAGCGGAAATATACGAGTAGATGCTTTTTGGAGAACGGTAAGGCAGCGGCATGAACTTTAAGAACTCGGATGGGATGCTAGTACTACACAAAGGGAAAGTTAAAAAGTGGAAGAAATACATGGGAGGGCTATCCAAGGGAAATGAACTTGCAGACAATATTATAGGAAGTGACGAAGAAGCAGATGAAGATGAGACAGATATACGATACTGCAAGAAGAATTTGACAGAGCACTGAAAGACCTAAATAGGAACAAGACTCCTGGAAGAGACGACATTCCCTCTGAACTACTACTGATATTCTTGCGAGAGCCAGCCATGACAAAACTATTCCATCTGGTGTGCAAGATGTACGAGTATGCCACATGCGTAATACACTCACACTTCAAGAATACTGTAATAATTTCACCTGCTAAGAAAACAGGTGCGCTCACGGCTGTGAATATTACCGAATTATTAGTTTAACAAATCATGGTTGCAAAGCACTGACACGAATTATTCACAGAAGAATGGAAGGAATTGCTGATGCCGACCTCAGTTTGCGTTCGGGAGAAATGTAGAAACACGCGAGGCAATATTGATCCTACGACCTCTTCTAGAAGATAAGTTTACAAAAGACAAAAAGGACGGGGTAAGACAGGGTTGTGGCGTATCCCCGATGTTATTCAATCTGTACATTGAGCAAGCTGTTACGCAAACAATGCATGCATTTGGAGAAGCAACTGAAGTTCGGGAAGAAGAAATAAACACATTGCCGTTTGCCGATGACACTGTAATTACGATTGTGAGAGAGACAGCAAAGGAATGGGAAGAGCAGTTGAATGGAATGGACCGTGTTTTGAAAGAAAGACATAAGATGAATATCAGCAAAGCGAAACAAGAATACTGGAATCTAGTCGGATTAAATCAGTAAAAGTTGAATGAATTAGATTAGGAAATGAGACAATAAAATAGGGGATGAGTTATCCTATTTGGGTAGTGTTACTAATGATGGCCGAAGAACAGCCGATGTAAAATGCAGTCTGGCAACGTCAAGAAATGTTTGTCTAAAAAAGAGGAATTAGCTACCATCGAATACATATGTCAGGATGTCTTTTCTGATGGTATTTGTGTAGAGTGCATCCATACATGGAAGTAAAACGTGGACGATAAACAGTCCAGACAAAAGAAAAAATAAGCTTTTTTGAAATGTAGTATTACAGAAGAATGCTGAAGATTAGATGGGTAGATCATGTGAATAATGAGGTGGTACTGAACAGAACTGGAGAGAAAAGAAACTTGCAGTACAACTTTACTAGAAGGAGGGATCGGTTGATTGGACACGTTCTAGGACATGAAGGCATGATCAGGTTAGGAATGGAAGTATAGAGGGTAAAATTTGTACAGTGAATACAGTAAACAGGTTCAAAGGAATGTAGGTTGCAGTAGTTATTAGGGGATGAAGAGGCTTGTACAGAATAGAGTAGCATGGAGAACTGCAGCAAACCAGTCTTCGGGTTGAAGACAACAACAATATGTAATGATTCAAGAAGTGTAACGAGAACGGTCATTAGAAGAGACAGAGTTTAAAGAATATGGATAAAGCACGACCATCAAATGGTTGTGGAAAAATAATAATCTTTCACCGTTGGTTTAGTGAGAAATAACATGTATACGCTGTCTATACAGTGTACAGTAAATATTGTTGCAACAGTAAACACAACATACACTATCTGATCAAAAGTATCCGGACACTCCCAAAAAACATAAGTTTTTCATATTAGGTGCATTGTGCTGCCACCTACTGCCAAGTACTCCATACCAGCGACCTCTGTAGTCATTCGACATCATGAGAGAGCACAATGGGGTGCTCCGCGGGACTCACGGACTTCGAACGTGGTCAGGTGATTGGGGGTCACTTGTGTCATACGTCTGTACGCGAGATTTCCACACTCCTAAACATCTCTAGGTCCACTGTTTCTCACGTGGTAGTGAAGTGGAACCGTGAAGGGACACGTACAGCACAAAAGCGTACAGGCCGACATCGTCTGTTGACTGACGGAGACCGTCGACAGTTGATGAGGGTCGTAATGTGTAATAGGCAGACATCTATCCAGACCGTCACACAGGAGTTCCAAACTGCATCAGGATCCACTGCAAGTACTATGACAGTTAGGCGGGAGGTGAGGAAATTTGGATTTTATGGTCGAGCGGCTGTTCATAAGCCACACATCACGCCGGTAAATGCCAAACGACACCTCGCTTGGTGTAAGGAGGCAACATTGGACGATTGAACAGTGGAAAAACGTTGTGTTGAGTGACGAATCACGGTACACAATGTGGTGATCCGATGGCAGATGTGGGTATGGCGAATGACGCTGAACGTTATCTGCCAGCGTGTGTGGTGTTAACAATAAAATTCGGAGGCGGTGGTGTTATGGTGTGGTCGAGTTTTTCTTGGAGGGGGCTTGCACCCCTTGTTGTTTCACGTGGCACTATCACAGCAAAGGCCTACACTGATGTTTAAAGCACCTTCTTGTTTCCCACTGTTGAAGAGCAATTCGGGGAAGGTGATAGCATCTTTCAATACAATCGAGCACCTGATGCACGGCCTGTGGTGGAGTGGTTACATGACAATAGCATCCTTGTAATGGACTGGCCTGCACAGAGTCCTGACCTGAATCCTACAGAACACCTTTGGGATGTTTTGGAACGCCGACGTCGTGCCAGGCCTCACCGACCGACATCGATACCTCTCCTCAGTGCAGCACTCCGTGAAGAATGGGCTGCCATGTCCCAAGAATCCTTCCAGCACCTGATTGAACGTATGCCTGCGAGAGTGGAAGCTGTCATCATGGCTAAGGGTGGGCCAACACCGTATTGAATTCCAGCATTACCGATGCAGGGCGCCACGATCTTATAAGTCATTTTCAGCCAGTGTGTCCGGATACTTTTGATCATATGGTGGACCATGACCGGCCCGTAATGAGAAAACCAGGTATCAGCAAAATATATCAGTGATATTAACTAAGTTTCCACTATCTTAGAAAAGTCGTTTGAGTATTCAAATGTATGTTAACTAAATGAGGGGTAAAGAAAGCCGTTAATAACTTATTAGAATTGAGTGCTTCAAGACTGTTCCCTGCATTAACTAAAAGACTGGTAAACTGACAACCCGATGTCTACATTGTATGGCAGCTGTAGGGATATGCCTTCTTCATCAACAATCTCAGCAATAACGAAACTTATGTCTCGCGTTTGGGGACAGTTCTTCTGGCGAAACTCACGAATATGTTGCTGCAAATACGTCTGATTTTTGGAAGAAACATGAGGATCTTGTAAAAAGACATAATCCAGGAGAGGTATCTGTGTATTTACCAACCAAGTGAACCCTATGAAATCTAACCCTCTTGAAAAGTAGGAAGCCATCAATCTTTTCAATGGAATATATAAACTGGTAAGAATTCATTTACTCTACAAGTCAACCTGAGTGCATTGTGAGCGTCTTTTTTCGAAATCCGGAGGCATAGTCACCCAAAAAGTAAACTGGCTCCCTGGGAAACATCTAGAAAAATGGTGTTCTGTTCCAGGACAAGTCTTATTTTTATTTTTGATGCACGCAACAGTCCACATCACGTTTGTGTTACTGTTTCGGTCGTACTGGGCCACATTTAGATTCACAACTGAAATGCTGTACTGCTGCCACCACAGCAGCATATGTCCAGTATTCAAGTTGTAAATCTGAAGATGGCTTAATTCAACCGAAACCGGCCATAATAATTACACAAAACGTGACCTGGACTTTTTGTGTACGAAACTAGAAAAGTTAATTTTTTTTCGGCGGCGTATCAGAAAAACGTTTCACGTCGACCTGACTTACCATTAAGAAAATAATTTTGCTTGCTTGTGTGTAGAACTAATCGAGGAGTACGTGTTTGTTGGAGTTTGGAATATCTGAGACCCTCGGTCGTATATCATGAAACTAATAAAATGAAAACTTCAGGGAAATTTTGGGGATAAATATAAAGCAGTTGGCTTTAACACGTTTTTCATGCACATGTGAGACCCTGTTACCTTGTTATGTGCCAGATACCACGTTTTACAAAAATTAATGTGAAATGTTGCTTCAGATACGTCGCAGTTACAACACAGAAGGAACCTTATCAGAATGTTTGCAGTGCAACGGCGTAATATAATAACCACACTGGAATTAAAGTAGCCAAACGCTGCATTGACAACTATTTTATTACAATTTTTTAGGTACAACAATTTTAAATTTAACGCTGAGGAAACACGCTCGTGTAACATCCGTGATATCCGTCTGGAATATGCTTTAATAGGCTGAGTACATCACGCAATTTTATTTTTCCTCCTCGACTGATACCGGTTTATTATAAAGCAATAGAAGAGTAGCGTTAAATTTTTCCAGGAATTCTTCGGTAAGATGAAGATCTTTCAGCTTCAATGATATTTCTTCACCCAAATACAGGGCGTTTCAAAAAGAAAGAGCAGATTTCAAACATTTATTTCTCAAAAACTACAAATGATAGAAACACAATTCCAACGGTCCTTCACTCAATATGAGTACCAAATGTTACACAACAAATATCAAAACTGTACCTCAATATGAGCACCATTTGTTACACGACAAATATCAAACCGGTATCTCATTTCTTGCCACACACGACGCAACTGGTCTTTAGTTACCGAATTCACGGCCGCAACAATTCGATGTCGTACCTCTTGAAGAGTAGCGGGCATAGGTGGGACATAAACACAGTCCTTTATGTACCCCCACAAATAAAAATCGCAGGGAGTAAGGTCTGGTGACCTGGGAGGCCACAGACGATGACATTGATCTTGTGCTCCTGCTCTTCCAATCCACCGTCCTGGAATGGTGTTATTTAGGTACCGTCGTACAGGTTCAGAGAAGTGTGGTGGGGCGCCATCTTGCATGAAGATGAAGTGATTTGAATCTTCCTGAAGTTGAGGAAATAGCCAGTTTTCTAACATGTCCAGGTAAATGGTTCCTGTGATAGTTTTCTCCATGAAAAAGAAAGGTCCATAAACTTTGTTTACCGAAATTGCACAAAAGACGTTAACCTTTGGTGAGTCTCTTTCATGTTGAATAACGTCCCTCGGAGTTTCACTCGCCCAAATTCGTACGTTATGCCGATTAACTTTACCAGAAATGTGAAACGTTGATTCATCTGAAAAAATTAATCGTTCGGCAAAATTGTCCTCTTCCATGTCCTGTAGAATTGCAGTTGAAAATTCGAACCTTTTGTTGTGGTCGTCAGGACGCAATGCTTGCAATAACTGCAGTTTGTACGGCTTCATGTGCAGACGGTTACTCAGAACGCGCCATACCGTTGTTTTAGACATGTTTAGTTCGTGACTTGCCCGTGCCATGGATTTTCTAGGGCTCCTTTCGTAAGCTGCACGGACACGCTCGACATTTTCATCCGATGTGCGTGGACGACCCGTGCTTTTTCGCTTGCAGATGCAACCATCTTCTACGAATCTGTGATGCCACTCATAAATTTGCTTATGACGAGGCGGCTGTTTGTTGAATTGACGGCGGAATGCGCGTTGCACACCAACAATGGACTCTAACTTTGCAAATTGCAGCACACAAAATGATCGTTCCTGTGGTGTCGTCGCCATTTTCCTACAAACAAACGCCAGCGCCACTGCGGATTTGCATGGAACTTCTGCGCGGACCATTGAAAAACTTTGAACCTTTCTCTGACAAGAAACGTTTGAATTGTGTTTCTATCATTTGTAGTTTTTGAGAAATAAATGTTTGAAATCTGCTCTTTCTTTTTGAAACGCCCTGTATGTGTTGTAAACAGTTAAGGAATCTGGTTTGTCGCAGAACAGAAGTCTGGCAGACGCAGCAATTGCATTATCGGGTGCTCTAAATAATGCCCACAGTGAACAAACGTGAAAGAAATATCCCTGCTGCATTCCGTACCCATTAAAGGCGTGGAGGGGGAGGGGGGGGTGAACGTTGTGCGTTTATCACGACCTGTCCCCACTCCTCCGGACAGTACACAAACGGAATGCGATCCCTCTACATATCGCTCTACTCGGCTGTAGTCTCTATGTGATGGCAACGTAATGTGCCCAACACGTTTTACAAGACCGCTTGCCAACAATTTAAGCCAGAGGGTTTTTGTTTTGGCCGCAGCAGTTATCCGATATTACTATAAGTTTATTGCACTGTATGTCATT
Source organism: Schistocerca americana (assembly GCF_021461395.2). Taxonomy (NCBI): domain Eukaryota; kingdom Metazoa; phylum Arthropoda; class Insecta; order Orthoptera; family Acrididae; genus Schistocerca; species Schistocerca americana. Next base: position 677,656,405 of record NC_060119.1, read on the forward strand.
CATGATGAAGTGTTTCAATATGCAACTTGCAATTTCATCACTTCTTCTTCTAGCAGTAGCCTCGTCCAAGTAATAAAAGTACCCTGCGTTATTGGAGCAATCATGAATGCTGAGGTTGTAGCAAAACAAATTTCTTTTGTAGAATGCAGGTCCTGAGGATAATTTCGAACGGGGAACACTTGTTGGAGATCAAAAGTTAGAACGAGGACTTCTTTGTTCTCTGGTGTATTTTGCAAAAGATTTTTCCCGGCAGCAGCCTTTGGGTGATATTCTGACTTTAGCGTCATTTTTGTCTTTCAGCTTGTTGCGCTTCAATTCTATTTGACTCGCAGTCCTTACATGTGCTTGTCTTACGAGCTTTGAATTCTATATTAAATTATTCCGTAAATACAGGCTGACACAGAAAAACAGGAACATTTTCACAATCCAATAAAATCAGAAGGTTGAAGGAAAGAAATTGCATTCATAGTAACTGAAACCTTACCATTTTGCAGTTTACGAAACACTGATGGCATTTATCATTTTTTAAAAATTGCGTCCTTTAGATGACGTCTTTCTGTACGACTACATTCGTGAAAACTGCTGTTGAGATTCCTCACTGACCGCTGCAACTTCTCAGCTTGGATACTGCGAATTGCATACCGAATTCTCTGTTTTAATCTATCCAGGGTTCTTGGTCGAGTTGTGTAGACTTTGCTCTTGAGGTAGCCCCCCCCCCCCCCCCCAAAAAATAAATAAATAAATCTGGCGATCTAGGGGGCCAGGTAATATTACCTGATCGTGAGATCACACGGTGGCCGAATAATTCTCGCACATATGCCGTTGATTGCCGTGTAGTGTGTGATGTCGCTCCGTCCTGTTGTAATCAGGCTTCTTTAACGTTTGGAAAGTTATTCCATGGAGGTGTAACGAAAGTTCGTAACATCTCCACATAACGATCGGCATTAATACACTCCTGGAAATGGAAAAAAGAACACATTGACACCGGTGTGTCAGACCCACCATACTTGCTCCGGACACTGCGAGAGGGCTGTACAAGCAATGATCACACGCACGGCACAGCGGACACACCAGGAACCGCGGTGTTGGCCGTCGAATGGCGCTAGCTGCGCAGCATTTGTGCACCGCCGCCGTCAGTGTCAGCCACTTTGCCGTGGCATACGGAGCTCCATCGCAGTCTTTAACACTGGTAGCATGCCGCGACAGCGTGGACGTGAACCGTATGTGCAGTTGACGGACTTTGAGCGAGGGCGTATAGTGGGCATGCGGGAGGCCGGGTGGACGTACCGCCGAATTGCTCAACACGTGGGGCGTGAGGTCTCCACAGTACATCGATGTTGTCGCCAGTGGTCGGCGGAAGGTGCACGTGCCCGTCGACCTGGGACCGGACCGCAGCGACGCACGGATGCACGCCAAGACCGTAGGATCCTACGCAGTGCCGCAGGGGACCGCACCGCCACTTCCCAGCAAATTAGGGACACTGTTGCTCCTGGGGTATCGGCGAGGACCATTCGCAACCGTCTCCATGAAGCTGGGCTACGGTCCCGCACACCGTTAGGCCGCCTTCCGCTCACGCCCCAACATCGTGCAGCCCGCCTCCAGTGGTGTCGCGACAGGCGTGAATGGAGGGACGAATGGAGACGTGTCGTCTTCAGCGATGAGAGTCGCTTCTGCCTTGGTGCCAATGATGGTCGTATGCGTGTTTGGCGCCGTGCAGGTGAGCGCCACAATCAGGACTGCATACGACCGAGGCATACAGGGCCAACATCCGGCATCATGGTGTGGGGAGCGATCTCCTACACTGGCCGTACACCACTGGTGATCGTCGAGGGGACACTGAATAGTGCACGGTACATCCAAACCGTCATCGAACCCATCGTTCTACCATTCCTAGACCGGCAAGGGAACTTGCTGTTCCAACAGGACAATGCACGTCCGCATGTATCCCGTGCCACCCAACGTGCTCTAGAAGGTGTAAGTCAACTACCCTGGCCAGCAAGATCTCCGGATCTGTCCCCCATTGAGCATGTTTGGGACTGGATGAAGCGTCGTCTCACGCGGTCTGCACGTCCAGCACGAACGCTGGTCCAACTGAGGCTCCAGGTGGAAATGGCATGGCAAGCCGTTCCACAGGACTACATCCAGCATCTCTACGATCGTCTCCATGGGAGAATAGCAGCCTGCATTGCTGCGAAAGGTGGATATACACTGTACTAGTGCCGACATTGTGCATGCTCTGTTGCCTGTGTCTATGTGCCTGTGGTTCTGCCAGTGTGATCATGTGATGTATCTGACCCCAGGAATGTGTCAATAAAGTTTCCCCTTCCTGGGACAATGAATTCACGGTGTTCTTATTTCAATTTCCAGGAGTGTAGTTGTGTTTCCCTGTTCATTTGCGAAAAAATATGGTCCGATAATCCTATGTGATGAAATACCACACCATATTGTCACTTCACTAGCGCGCAAAGGGTGCTCATGAACGTCATTAGGATTTGTGACTGCCCAGTAACACATAACCTGTGAGATGAAAATGTGCCTCATCTGGCATCCACAACTTTTTTTAGAAATTCATCGTCATTGTTTATTTTTGTTATCATTTGTTGACAGAATCCTAATCGTAACTGGTAAGCGTTTCCTTCAATTGTTGCTTCGTCTGTAGTTCGTACGGATGAAATTTTAAATCAAGACGAAGAATTCTGCGAACACTCTCCCGGGACATACCAACCACTGCTGCTTGCTTACGAAATGAACGCCGTGGGCTCCGTAAGGCAGACTCGCGTACATCATCAATGTTCGCTGGAGAACGCACACTCCTTGAGGGCAAAAAATGGTTCAAATGGCTCTGAGCACTATGGGACTTAACTTCTGAGGTCATCAGTCGCCTAGAACTTAGAACTACTTAAACCTAACTAACCTAAGGACATCACACACATCCATGCCCGAGGCAGGATTCGAACCTGCGACCGTAGCGGTCACGCGGTTCCAAACTGACGCGCTTAGAACCGCACGGCCACACTGGCCGGCCCTTGAGGGCAGATCCAGTCTCTTCAAAGTTATTAATCCCACATTTTATCGCGTGTCTCGACGGAACGGCATAATGATGTCCTGAATTACCAAAACGTCGAAACTCCCTCAGCGCCGCTACCAAATTATCACTGTTCTTATAATACATTTTTATGGCTGACGCACGCTGTCGGTCTGTTCCCCTGATCCATGATTACTGAAATGGCGGACTTTTTACTCGCTAACTGTCACGAACCCGCAGTGTTGCCACCTGGTCAGGCTGCCACTACTCATTTCAAACAGTCCCGTTATGCTGTGTCACCCTGTATTCTTGAACTTGGCTGAAGATACAGGACTGCTACTGGATTTTGAACATAACTTAATATATTCTTCAGAACAACGTTGAACTGTATATTCCATAAACATCTTATGAGGATTTCTGTGTCTGATATAGTGACTCTTGTATTTGGGCAGTTTTGATATAAAGTATGCACATTTTTTGTATCATCTATGGAATACTTTTTTATGGTGCCCATGTGCACCTTTTTCATGTGACGGAGTATGAGCACTACTTTTTTCAAACCAAAATTTCTACTCTTCCTCTACTTTCTGCAGTTCATGGACGTTCAGGAAAGCAGTTATACATACCCGGTGGTTATAATTAAACTTTCTCTATTTAACGCGTAATAACACAGAAACTAATTACCGTCCGAGTACCAAACTTGGTAGCATTAATGTCAAGGACACGGGGAAGACAAATGATGCAGAATCAATTCAACTGAAACACTTTTAATGTGCTGCTAGCGTACATTACTGCTACGAAAGGGGCTCAATACGGGGCCATCAGTGTCCAGAAGAGTCTGAAAGCGCAGGGTTGCATTCTGCACAGCAGAACGAAGCTTGTCAGTAAATATGGTAGCTACTACTCTTGGTATTCTGCGCTTCACATCAGCACAGTTGTGAATGTTCCCCGGGTAAACCCTGTTCTTCAGGCAGCCCCACAACCAGAAATCACACGGAGTGAGATCAGGCGATCGTGCTGACCAAGCATTTGGAAACGATCGCTTGATAATTTGATCGTTTCCAAATGTTTTTCGGAGAAGCAGGTGGGCTTCACGAGCGATGTGCAGTGGATCCCAATCATGCATGAAACCTGTTGAGTTCAATGCGTATCTCTCCTGTAGGGTGGGTATGACGTGCTGGCGAAGCATATCGCATTAGCGCTGGCCAGCCACACTGCACATATTTCGTCTTTGGGCGCCAACCTCGTCGAAAAAGAACGGGCCAATGATGAACGTAGCCTTGAAGCCACACCATACGGTGACACGTTCACCATACGGAGGGACTTCATACACAGTGACTGCAGGTGAAGATCCCCACACTGTTCAACTCTGTATGTTCACCTCACCCGTCAGAGAAAAATGACCTCCGTCTGTCTATAGGATGGTCCAGGCCAGCCCTCGTCAACTTGAATCCTTGCGAGAAAGTGAAGAGTGAACTCAACACGTCGTTGTGCGTCCTGTAGTGCAAGCTGCTGTACGATATGGATTTTGTACGGATACCATTTGAGGATGATTCGAAGAACTTTCCGTACAGCGGACCACGGGATGTTCAACTGTTGTGACCCAGCACGCGCAATGTCTGACGATCGGGAATTGCGCGAAGCGCTTTCTGTCATAGCAACACCGATTTCGTCTATTACCTGTGGTGCAACCGGACGTCGGCCTCTTTCCGGAGCAACGCCCATTTCACCAGATGATTCGACCTTTTCATCAGTCAACAAGTGCACTGCGACTGGTCAGGTGAGAGATTAGGAATGACTGATCGCGGCAACTGGTGGCCATAGTTGGAACTGGACGGTGGCGTGTTATAACGTGTTACATAGGGAATGTTTAATTATAACCATCCGGTAGTTCTACTTTTTGCCCTTCAACCAAAATATTGTGACTAACAGTAAATTTTCTTCGTGAGGGACTTCCACTCGTTTTCGTTTTTCTGCCAGTTTTTTTTTAACATCTAGTACACCAAATAGATAAGAGTTTTGGATCTTATAGTTTCCTTATAAACTGAACTCCTCAAACCGGAGTGTCGTCCGTCGGCATCAATTATTGAAAAACATTTTTTCTTACAAAGGCAATCTGTGCCTGTGTTTGGAGGGACTTGTGGATTTCCTTTCCCTCGTAAGACAAATAGCCATTACCTAAATTTCTTAATTTTTTATGCTTTTTCTGTTTATCCTGTTTCTTTTTTCTATATTTTTTGTTAGTATTTTCCTGGTTTTCTACGGTATCTTCTTGCTCAAGACGTGCCGACGATCCTGCATGTCGGACTGGACTAAGCGGATTAGATTTCCCCACAAGCAGCAGGCATTGTTTCCATATGACTGATGTTTGTGGACATACTGGCAGATGGTTTAAATTTACAGCTCTGTTGACATTGAGCACGGTCTATTTCTGAAACAAAACACGGAAAACTTGTTTCCAAAGGCTAGTATCCTTTTTAAAACAAATAATAAAAGGGATAAGAATAAAAATTTCGTGTAGCTCACGATCCTGGCGCTAGTCAATCAACTTGAAACCACTTTGGAGGTTCGCGTGTCCCCAACCTGCCACCGAATTCGTGCGAGGAAAAGAGCTCTACAGTTTAAAGTGGAAGCCTAACCACGGCTGTATCTGGCGTACTTCGTATCTTGTTGAGAGGAGAACGGCCGGTCTGAAGATTAGCTGGAAAAGTTTCGCGATCCAACCAGGAATCGATTCCATGAACTTCGGTTTGCTAATCAAACGCGTAAGTCTCTACACTACAGAGCGTGCGGTAAGTGTTGTGTTTACATTTCAGGTGAACAGTTTTTCTGGGGAGCTGAGTTACACCATAACAGACAAAACCCAGAGAGGATTCAACCTAATGGATGTAAAACGTGGTGACTGCAGAAGATACCACGTGCACCTTCGCACATATTTATAACCTGCGAACCAAAATGAAGCCTATTTCGGTTATCGCAAATACTACATCGTGTTTATGTTTAACCAAGATCAGTTACGACATACTCGATTCATTTTTGATAAAAGGAATGTTCAGAATTTGCGTTTTTGAATAGGTTAAATGCTTGGAACAGGCTGTATAACTTGCTAAGTGCAGTACATACCATATTTTACTTTAAAACAGGTTAAGAAGTAAAGCATCTTATGAGTAATTTATATCCGATTTGTTTGCACTCATAAACAGGATAATATTCCGGGTCTTCATCTTCGTCACTGCAGACACAGCTGTTGTCAGATCTACTGCTAGCGCTCGGAACATTAGATTCCAAGTTCATCAGTACGAAACAAACTGCGTCGAGCGGCTATGTTTCTTAGTTACAATGTTTTACCTCCAACCAGCTGTCATTTACGATAACTTAATACCGATAAAACTTCTTACGAACATACACATTTTCTACAGATTCTTTCACCAGCCTATGATATCAGCTTTAAGGAATCCGATGTTGCCAAAAACGCCAATTAGCAAAAAATGTTAGATACCATGTTTTACGACCGAGTTTCTCATTGTGCTTTGCGATTATATTTATATTTGATTTTATACATATGTTGGTCCAATAAAGAGAGAATAATTTCCATTTTTCGCTTTTGTATATTGAACAAGCTATTTTGTGTTAAATGAGAGGTTTTACGAAAGTATATACAACAATACTTCGCAATGCTGTCGGTGTCGATATTTCCTTTCTGCGATTAAGGTGTGGATAGGGGTTTAAATGTTGATACTGATATCAAATATGGTATCAAATGCTTGCTGGAACGTCCCTCTGCAAAGATGGGCAAACACTGGAATAGATGTAGGGGAAGGCGGGGCAAGACGGGGAGGTGGGGTAGCTATAAGCTACAGTTAGAGTATTGCCATCTGTGGATAGCTATGTCAACATCAATACACAGGTCCCAGTGTGTTGACATTGCTGAACCTTAGTTTCGCGGCGGTTTCTGTGAGCTTTTCAAGGTGCGCACAATTGTTATACTGATCTACAATGTTTTACACCTTTCGAGGTCCTAAAATATGTGTTTCGTGAACATTTGCCCAGACTGTATACATAGCACTGAATAGTACGTCTTATTAACAGTAAACTGCTGTGTCAGTAGTCAATGTTCACTACATAGTGTTCATGTAGGCGTAATATAACCTGACAGAATGGTAGGGGGCAAGACGGGGTGGGGCAAGATGGGGAGCTTCTTCGTCTTGCCCATCTACATCTACATCCATACTCAGCAAGCCACCTGACGGTGTGTGGCGGAGGGTACCCTGAGTACCTCTATCGGTTCTCCCTTATATTCCAGTCTCGTATTGTTCGTGGAAAGAAGGATTGTCGGTATGCTTCTGTGTGGGTTCTAATCTCTCTGATTTGATCCTCATGGTCTCTTCGCGAGATATACGAAGGAGGGAGCAATATACTGCTTGACTCTTCGATGAAGGTATGTTCTCGAAACTTTAACAAAAGCCCGTACCGAGCTACTGAGCGTCTCTCCTGCAGAGTCTTCCACTGGAGTTTATCTATCATCTCCGTAACGCTTTCGCGATTACTAAATGATCCTGTAACGAAGCGCGCTGCTCTCCGTTGGATCTTCTCTATCTCTTCTATCAACCCTATCTGGTACGGATCCCACACTGCTGAGCAGTATTCAAGCAGTGGGCGAACAAGCGTACTGTAACCTACTTCCTTTGTTTTCGGATTGCATTTCCTTAGGATTCTTCCAATGAATCTCAGTCTTGCATCTGCTTTACCGACGATCAACTTCATATGATCATTCCATTTTAAATCACTCCTAATGCGTACTCCCAGATAATTTATGGAATTAACTGCTTCCAGTTGCTGACCTATTTTATAGGCAAATGATAAGGGATCTATCTTTCTATGTATTCGCAGCACATTACACTTGTCTACATTGAGATTCAATTACCATTCCCTGCACCATGCGTCAATTCGCTGCAGATCCTCCTGCATTGCAGTACAATTTTCCATTGTTACTACCTCTCGATACATCACAGCATCATCTGCAAAAAGCCTCAGTGAACTTCCGATGTCATCCACGAGGTCATTTATGTATATTGTGAATAGAAACGGTCCTATGACACTCCCCTGCGGCACACCTGAAATCACTCTTACTTCGGAAGACTTCTCTCCATTGAGAATGACATGCTGCGTTCTGTTATCTAGGAACTCTCCAATCCAATCACACAATTGCTCTGATAGTCCAAATGCTCTTACTTTGTTCATTGAACGACTGTGGGGAACTGTATCGAACGCCTTGCGGAAGTCAAGAAACACGGCATCTACCTGTGAACCCGTGTCTATGACCCTCTGAATAGCGCGAGCTGGGTTTCACACGACCGTCTTTTTCGAAACCCATGCTGATTCCTACAGAGTAGATTTCTAGTCTCCAGAAAAGTCATTATACTCGAACATAATACGTGCTCCAAAATTCTACAACTGATCGACGTTAGAGATATAGGTCTATAGTTCTGCACATCTGTTCGACGTCCCTTCTTGAAAACGGGGATGACCTGAACCCTTTTCCAATCCCTTGGAATGCTAAGCTCTTGCAGAGACCTACGGTACACCGCTGTAAGAAGGGGGCAAGTTCCTTCGCGTACTCTGTGTAAAATCGAACTGGTATCCCATCAGGTCCAGCGGCCTTTCCTCTTCTGAGCGATTTTAATTGTTTCTCTATCCCTCTGTCGTCTATTTCGATATCTACCATTTTGTCATCTGTGCGACAATCTAGAGAAGGAACTACAGCCGCGCAGGATTAGCCGAGCGGTCTAGGCGCTGTAGTCATGGACTGTGCGGATGATCCTGGCGGAGGTTCAAGTCCTCCCTCGGGCATGGGTGTGTGTGTTTGTCCTTAGGATAATTTAGGTTCAGTAGTGTGTAAGCTTAGGGACTGATGACCTTAGCAGTTAAGTCCCATAAGATTTCACACACAAGGAACTACAGTGCAGTCTTCCTCTGTGAAACAGCTTTGGAAAAACCATTACGTTCTTATCGTCTCATGTGTGTACCTCGCTGCGGGTTTTGAACATGAACCATGGACCTTGCCGTTGGTGGGGAGGCTTGCGTGCCTCAGCGATACAGATAGCCGTACCGTAGGTGCAACCACAACGGAGGGGTATCTGTTGAGAGGCCAGACAAACGTGTGGTTCCTGAAGAGGGGCAGCAGCCTTTTCAGTAGTTGCAAGGGCAACAGTCTGGATGATTGGCTGGTCTGGCCTTGTAACAATAACCAAAACGGCCTTGAGGACTGAAGACCACAACAACAACATTATACGTTGAATACAATTGTAAATAGAATGGTATTCGTTATTCCAACGTTTTCCTAATTAATTACAAAGTATGCCTTAGGCTATATGGTGAATAAAAATACACAAAACGTGCAAAGTCAGTATTCTTGCCATGCTTTAACGACTGACTATTGGAAATATGGTATTTACTGTATAATATAGATTACCAGGAATGATCTGACACAATAGTACGTTCCACGTGTTTTATTTCAGATGGTTCGCAAGTATCGGCGACAAACGTCTAGGCAAGATTGGTCATTGGAAGGCGCTGTAAATGCTGTTATGGAAGCTCATATGGGTTCTTTCAGGGCTGCTCGACAGTTCAAACGTGCCACAGAAATATGTGTTTCAGCGTCGGGGTGCCCACGACACTTGTGCAGGGACAGAAAGTGATGATAACGAGGCTGTCTACACTTGTGTACTATGTGAAAGTAAATAAAACGTAATACCTAATTCTACAATTCGCAGAACCATGTTTCGAAACCTTATCGTCACATGATTTCTTTATTCCAGTCCTTATTTAAGCTTTAGAGATGAATTAATGCTAGTTCCCCATCTTACGCCGCATATGGGGCAAGATGGGGAATTGGTAGTTTGTTTCAAATCGAGATATTTCTAACTAAATGTAACAAGTTTGCAGGTTTCTTAGCATGCTATTGTAATTAAATCGTTAAACAAACAAATGATGATCAAACCTACTTGAATTTGTTTGTTTTTGTCCCTTTTGTAAGGGTTTAAAGTTAGCTTCCCCATCTTGCCCCGCCTTCCCCTATGAAACGAAAGTTTTGTCTAATTCGATCACTGATTTGTTCTTGGCGCTCTACATAAAGAAAACAATAATCGCCAAAGACGAAGGGCTTACTGACGACTCACCACTCCCTCTAGATGAAATATGGAACGGAGACTTTTTAAAAATCCATTATACCTCCACACAAAATCGACGCTATCATCGATGGTGATATACGTACCTGCACGTAGCGTTGCCAGTGAAAAGAACTGCAAGGCTGGAAGCACATCGGAGGCCTTGGGCCGCGAGCAGTGCTGGCCGGCCTTGCTGCTGTGAAACAACGGTACAGCAACAGAGCGGAAGGCGCAAGGACACTGCCGAAACAGACAGCCGGGCGAGCAGCACAAAGCGGCCGCGCCGGGCGTCTGCTGGGTACACAGACTCCCGGCGGCCAGCAGACAACCGGGGTCGATACGGAAATATACTCAAAGCTTTCAACGCGGGACATTACAGTGATGTGGAATTGTCACCTGGCGAGGCGAAGTGCTGAAAACAACGCGACAACCACCTTCGAAGACCGTCTTAACAGCGGTATGTTCCAGGAAGTACCGGAGTTATCGAGTAGGACAGAAATGGGAAGTAATATTCAAAAAATATTTACGGTCTACTTTATGTATAACTTATTATAGGGGACGTACTCCACGTAAACATGAAGATAGATCGATTTCCAGAATGAAATTTTGACTCTGCAGTGGAGTGTGCGCTGATCTGAAACTTCCTGGCAGATTAAAATATTGCCGAACGGAGACTCGAAGTAGGGTACTTTGAGTACGGATCGTTAGACGTGCTTGGGTAGCTCAGTCAGTAGAGCGCTTATCCATGAAAGGTCCCGAGTTCGAGTCTCGATCCGGCACACATTTTTAATCTGCTAATAAGTTTCATATAGACCGATTTATTTATTTTGAAAAGTAGTGAGACGAGATATTGGCAGAAGTAAAGCTGCGAGGACGGGACGTAAGTCGTGCTTGGGTAGCTCAGTTGGTAGAGCACTTGCCTGCGAAAGGCAAAGGTCCCGAGTTCGAGTCTCGATCCGGCACACAGTTTAAATCGGCCAGGAAGTTTCAAGGAATGCTTTGATTGAAACTACTATTCCACACATCATACAATGTCGAAAATTACTGATATATGGAATAATAGCGACTACGATGGTAATCACGCAACAGCAAACTCCAACGACGGGCACATGATAAAAATTAAACTGTATATTATTTCTTTTATAGTTTTTACGTAATACATACACGCAGAGTTTCTTCTTCTTTGGATTACTCTAATTGCCCCTGATTTTTTTAAAATTAAATACGTACTTCCCGTTACCAGAGAAACTTTCGCTAAACATTACCCCTGTTTCTGAACTACATGAAATGGAGAACTCTGTGACAATTTTCATTTAGTTAAAAAGAATTTACGTTAGTCCCGCGATAGACCTCATGATGTCTTCGTAGGTGCTAAGAAATTTAACCACCCGAATGTTTATCTACTGTACCTACACTTAACGGTTATCTAGAGAAAGGAAAACAAAGACAGGAAACAGAAGCTCTATCGCTCTGGCCTCAGACGGGCCAGCCGGAGCCGACGTGTCATCCTCAGCCAATGGAGTCATTTGGCTGTGGTAAGAAGGGGCATGAGTGTAGCACACCGCTCACTCATATTTCCTGTGCAATAACATTAGCTCCGTTGTCGTTTGACTTATGTTTAATCCCACTTATGGCACCTTTCACACTTTCTCCGTTGTCTTAACCCTCGCAATATCAAGGAAGAGTGGGGAGAAGAGAGACTTATTGTCCACCTCTTGGAAATATTGTAATATAGTCAGTTACAGAAAACGTATTTGTTTTTAATTCCTCTACCAAATTCCAATTGTTTCAAATTTTTCATCTAAAAGTAACCAAAAATTTAAGTTCTCACTTTCCCCAATGATTGCCGTACTAAATAATTCTACGTTTTGGGCCTTACTTACATATCAATATCTCTTTAAAAAGCATGTCGAGAATAAAAATCAACAATAATGAATTAAATTGACATTTTTAAATGTTTTGGGATGGTCATGATGTCGGTAGTACATGTTATTGAAAGTGCGTTGATACTGCTACGAGTGTGCTAAAAGGTATTTTCAGATTTTGGACCCCACTTACGCATCAGTAGCTCTTTAAAAAGTGTGCTGTTAACATAATCAGACAATTAACGAATTTTTTTTTCGGGTGGGCAAAAACACTCCCTCCTCTTGGTAATGCGCGTTAGGGAAAATGCCTTGGTATTGCTAAGGTTAAGGTGTGTGAGATGCAATGACTGTGTGGGTCAACACGAATGAGTTGGGATTAAATGAGAGTCATTTTGTAGTTTTAATCCTCACTGTGTTATATTTTTGGCCATTTTATACACATTCGTTTCTTTTAATATATGCGAGAGCGCCGATTACTTCGACAGAGTGCGGAGCATAAACTTCATGTATATCAGCTAGCACAGATCACGCGGAGAAAATTTTGGAAACTTTTCTTGTAGTTCGGCTATTTATTTACGATATCGTGCTCTTCTGTGACATACTACACGTATTCCTGCATCGTTCCTGTCTTATGAGTTAGAACAAAGAGTATGTATTGTCCTATACGCCATAGCGTGCTATTTTTCTTTGTTCAGATGCGAAGGCGGGCAAGAAAACATTAACTAGGTAGAAAATATGGAGAGACGGAGGGGGGGGGGGGGGGGCGGAAGTTGATTTGAACCAAACAGTACTTTATAGTGGTGCTCTTGAGGATGTGGTATGCTGTGGCTTTACTACCATTAAGTTATCTATATTAACTGATACTTTGGCCTGTTGCTTCACAACTAAATTCCAGGGTTCGATCTCCAGTCAGTAATAGGGTCGCCTCTCTCACATCTGACAATGATTTGTTAATATGAAAAAGTCAAGCTGCTCCGACGTTCGGAGTCTAAACTGTACGTCCTCCTACAAAGCGGCCAGGCAAGCCCCTTTGTCGCGGGAAGCAATGGGCTACCTCCATCGGGAGCACTGTGGTGTTCAAGTCAACCATCAGGATTAGGACGGCTTTTTACTACTTTCACTGAATGCCACCACAGTTAGGATACCTGTTTTAAGTTGATACAATCATTGAATTTTCTTTCAGTTCTATAAATGTTACATTTTCCAGCCGTCAATCTGGTATCAGGTGGCCACTGGGTCTTATCTTACACCCATTTGCTGATCTCTGCATAGACATTCCATAAATGTACACACTTTTTCCCGTGTAAAGAATGTCAATATTTCCTGTCACGGTGGCCAAAACTGTCACGAATGTGATGAATGTGAGAAGCAATGTGGTACGTGTGCGGGCCCTAGGAAAATCATCTTATGATGTCTATTTCAGGTGAATCGGCGACCCAGAATGCGAATCTGGAAGAAAAGACAACTAACTTCCAACGAAAATTATTTTTCATACTAACGATCAGTTTATTTCGCAACTTATGACCACAAGAAATTGTTCCACACAGACACCTGTACAGCAGATGTAAAAGTAAGCCTGCATCTTCAGTGCAGTTCAGTACAGGACGCTGTGACTCCGGCTGTAAATGGGGCATACGACTTGCTGTATGGCTGCTATTAACAAAATATCGCTCGCAAGTATCCCAAGGAGAACGCAACAAAACTGCCTCTTTGCAGCCAACTGGGAGGGCTGTCGGCTCAGGCAGTAGGTAACTTTCTCCATATGATCAATTTTCCCTCTCGACGTCCACTACGAACAACAGTATAAGCCCCTCCGCGTCGGGGCGCGCAGCGAAGATGGGCAAATGAACATTTGGAATTTAATCTGGATGAACAGCGTCGGGCTCTCTTCACAAACGAGTGCAAGATTCGTAAAAGGCTTCGGAGTCGGCCAAGCGTCAATGGCATGCAGCCCCGTATGTTCGGCAGGGATGTACGTCAGCCACATTTTGGGCTGGTATTATGGAGTGATTTACAACGTCTCTCATCGCTTCTGAGAGAAATTTGAGGGCTGCGCAGAAACGGCACAGGATCATTCAACCAATTGCCCAGCAATCCAGTCAACATTTCGGCGATAGGTTCATCTTTCAAGGAAATAATGAAAGAGAACACCTGGCACAGCTCGTGAGTACACCATTCTCCGGGAAGCAGAAATCAACCGACTAGAATGGCCGGCAGCATCTGTTGATCTTAATCCGGCTGAGTATGTTAGGGGCCAGCTAAAACTTGCTGTGTAAGGTCGTACTCTCCTCACCAACTGGATGTCCTCTGTTGTATCGCCGTCCAAAAACGAGTAGATTTCCGCAGAAATGCCACGTCCACACTGTTGACAACCATGCATAGAAAGATCCAAGCCGCGCGGGATTAGCCGTGCGGTCTAGGGCGCTGCAGTCATGGACTATGCGGCTGGTCCCGGCGGAGGTTCGAGTCCTCCCTCGGTTATGGGTGTGTGTGTTTGTCCTTAGGATAATTTAGGTTAAGTAGTGTGTAAGCTTAGGGACTGATGACTTAAGCAGTTAAGTCCCACAAGACTTCACACAAGAAAGATCCAAACACGTTAAAAAGAATGTGATGAGGAAACGCCGCGTTGAATGTTACCTAGCAGAATATTTTGAATTCATAGACGTGTACTTTCGAACAGGTTGTCTTTAATTCGAAACATTGTGGCATATTAAAACTGTGTGCCGGACTGGGACTCGAATCTATGATCTTTGTCTTTCGAGGCCAAGTGCTCTATCGACTGAGCTATTCAAGCACGACTCACGATAGGCTTTCTGTGAAATCTGGACGGTAGGAGATGAGTTACTCTTGGAAGTAATGCTGTGTGTGCTCTTACTGAACGGTGCCGACTTAATATTGCTGTAGCGGCCCTCTCTAACGTACCTCCGAAATCGGGAAACGTGGACCGAGAATCTTCATATAGGTCTGCACTAAACCTCGGCACGGGAGTACGTTAAGGCATCACATATTTCTAAAAGTTTGAGATAATTATATGCTATATTTAGACTCGTCTGGGGCGTCCATTTAGCGGCATTTACTTGGACTCCTCTTCCTGCATCATGCCGAGTGTCGCTGACGTTCTTATCGATGGCCGGCCGGAGTGGCCGAGCGATTCTAGGCGCTACTGTCTGGAACCGTGCGACCGCTACGATCGCAGGTTCGAATCCTGCCTCGGTCTTGGATGTGTGTGATGTCCTTAGGTTAGTTAGGTTTAAGTAGTTCTAAGTTCTAGGGGACTGATGACCTCAGAATTTAAGTCCCATAGTGCTCAGAGCCATTTGAACGATTTCAATCTTATCGATGGTCACCACCGTTATGGTGCAGCACAACTGGCGTCCATCCGTGAAATAAATTTCCAGACATCCGCTGTGAGGAGCTTAGTATAGATCAGTGGTGTGAAGTACCTCCGCATTTCGTACGGTTGGAGAAGTAAACAAAGTTACGATCATGAGAACAGAAATGAACCGAATGCCATTTTCAGCTCATAACATTTCATCTATTACTTTTGTAAATTTTCTTCCCATTATATGCTAACAACCTGAAAGCTATTTAGAAACAGACACTAGTCGTTAATTGTTAAGGGGCTCCGGAAAGTTTCAAAACCATGAAATGTTCAATTTTTACTTTTTTGCATTTTAATAATCTACATACTTTCCCCTTTCAATTGATATATAAGATTACAACTACTTTTAAAATAGTATGAAGGCTTTCACGACCGGATGACATATCTTCTGGTAAACCTTCCGGATGTAAGGTCGTGGTCCATGAAACTCTTCAGCTCCTAACGTTTCGTCCAGAGCTGCGCTGGACATCTTCAGAGGGGTGTTTCTCCTCCGGTGAGTCTTGGCGACTGGCGGGATAATTTTAATCGGAAGGAAGAGACCATGAAACTTAGTGATATTTGGACAGTAGCACTACAGAATTGCTAGGCAGTTTTATCCGTGATGAGATTACCATCGATAGTTAAGTTTTATCTCTGACAAAGATTATCTCTGCATATCACGTGTAACTCTGGCCACGCCCACTTTCTACGATACAAAAGTCGCTCTCAGACGTCCGACCCGTCAGTCGGCAAGACTCATCGGAGGAGAAACACCCTTCTGAAGATGTCCAGCGCAGCTCTGGACGAAACGTTAGGAGCTGAAGAGTTTCATGGACCATGACCTTACATCCCGGAAGGTTTACCGGAAGATACTTTTAAAATAGTTTTGAAACATGTTCTGCATGGGCGTGACCCACTGTGGCGCTGTTAAACTGCTGTCAAATGCTGTACTCATGAATCTACATGCTCATATACATTTTAGTGATGAGAGAGAAAGTAATTCTTACGAAGTAAATGTTGTGGTTAACCTTCGATAGTTCGACATATATCGCTCGCTCAATTGTCGTGTTTAATCTTTTTGAACTCTTCTGTAATCCTGAAAATATTCGTAATGAATTCGGTTCATTGAAGTCTCCGTTTTATTGAAGGATAATCCTGGGTAAACGTAAAGTGACTAGAAATGGTCTGAAGACTTCTAAGAAAAGAACTGTTGGAAAGCCGAAGGTAGGTGTTGTTACCGTAAACAATAAAGACGATAACCCAGTGCGTGAGCTTAACCTTGCTGGTACATCTGCTCACTGCAATGAAAGTGAGAAAGACCGTACTTCACAGAGGAAGCTTGGTTCAGTTAGTGAAACGTATGAATGTTTTATGGGCGAATCGGATGTGAATGAAATATTTGATATTTCAGTTCTCAACGGATTTCTTGTAAACTGTGTAAGGTATATTCTGTGTAGTTACGTAGGACTTGCCAGCGAAATGGAAATGAAGTGTGGTAAGTGTTCATATATGCCCACCTTTTGGAACAGTATTGCAGTAACGCCAAATGAAGAAAATGGTAGCAAAATACAGGAACACAACATTAGATTTGTTTATGCCATGCGTATAGTTATTAAGGGTGCTACTGCGGGTACAGTCTTCTGTGGCATGATAAATCTTCCAACTCCCCAACCAAATTTTCTAACTACAATAGATTTATAGGGTCTAAAGCAAAAGATGTCTGTATAGAATCTATGAAGAAAGCTGTGGAAGAGGCAGTAACAGAAAACAGTGGTAACAGAGACTTTACTGCGGCATTCGATGGTACCTGGCATAAACGGGGGCACACATCTCTTCATGGTGTAGTATCTGCCCTCAGTATGTGTACATGGAAAGTTTTAGATGTAGCAGTAATGTTTGAATATTGTAGCTGTCCACAAAAAAATAAAGGTACACATGAAAATAATTGCACAGCTAACTATAGTGGCAGTAGAGGAGGAATGGAAGTGGCTGGTATTGCTAGTATATTTCAACGTTATGTTGCGGGTTATAAAGTTTCAAATATATTCAAGAACTCAAGCCCTATGGTGACGACGTTGTAGTGCAGAAATCTGAGTGTACTGGACACGTACAGAAACTAATGAGATCAAGATTTCAGCGACTGAAAGATTCATACAAAAAACAAAAACTCCGTGATGGTAAAGGGTTGGATGGAAAGGGAAGGATAATTGACTGTCTAATTAACACAATACGTAACTATTATGGAATGGCTATTATGCGACACACACACACACACACACACACACACAGTGTCGATGAAATGAAGGCTGTTCTGCTCTTTTTTTAATACTTTTTAAAGCGATGAAAAGTCCCCATCATTACTTGTGTCCCAAAGGAGAAAACAGTTGGTGTAAATAAAAAAAGGGATTGCTAACTGGTGAAGTGTACACTCACCAACACAGTCTGATGCAGTAATGAAGGAGATAAAACCTATTTTCAGAAACTTAGCAGCACTGAACTGTTAAAAAAGTGTGTTCATGGAAAACTTAAAACCCCAACGAAAGTGTAAACAGTGTTATATGATCGAGAATTCCGAAGACTGTTTGTTGGAATACAAATACTTCACTTTAGTTTGTATGGCAGCGTTGTAAGGTGCAAAGTATTTCGAAATATTGGAATGAAGATGGGTTTCAACATGGTACGAACAATGCATGCTTTAGACAAGGAACGTCTTCGGACTGCTGACAGGGGTGTAAACAGCCTAGAAATACAAGCCAGAGTACACAGGGGAGGAAGCTGGAGGAGGAGGAGATTGCAGGAGACGAAGATAATCCATCCTATGGACCTGGAATGCACTACAAAGGTAATCTAAACTTTGCCGCGCGATTTTCATACAAATTACATGTTTACTCAGGATCTACCAAACCAATTTGCTTTAAATTTTCAGGAAATTTTACACACTGCCTTCTGCGTAACTTAACGCAGCCTTTTCCAAAAACCTGTACACTGTTGAAGTTATAAACAAAAATTGGCACAAAAAGTAGTGATTTTCATTACAATAGAAAAAATTAATCTCTAACAACTGAACACTTCTGTTAAGTTGTAGCCAATACTCCAATAAACAACCTGTAAAAATTTCAACTTCCTAGCTCAAATATTTTCTGAGGCAACAAGCAGTTTATAAGCGATATTTTAACACTGGCTTTCTGGAGCCCCTTAATGATTTCTCTCCAAACGGGAAAGAATGTCAAATAGTTGCAAGTAAACATTGAAACATTCACCATGTGGTGTCTGCGTTTCCTGTCTGGAAGGAAATGACGGTTTTTGAGACATGTAACAGTTATCTACTGTCAGAAGAAAGAGAGTAAAGCTAATGTGCCATCCAACGACGTTAGCAAGCAGTGTTCAACTGGTCTTGATTAGCTTGTCACTCAGGATTTTCAAGTGATAAACGATCCGACTACTTGTGCTGCTGCCGCAAAGATGATAAAATCGTAGCTCATGTATAGTAACGCCAACCTTGAACACTCACTACATGTTTCCTCGGAACAAAACATACAGTTACGCGAAATTTAGGAAACGAACCGTTCAGGCGACAAAGACAACGTTTATAACATTCATTTGCGTTTTTTTTTAATTTTCTAGTGTAACATGTGACATGGCACTAGAAAAGCACGAACGCGTAGTTACAGACGCTTGCTCTGTGTTGTAACATATTTAACCCTGGAATACTAAACCCTCGTAACATTTACGATTGCAGTTGGTATCTCTTCTTAGTTCCCGCCAACTTAGATACATTAGCGACACGTGCTCTTGAGTACCTTCATGGAAATCATCAGTTAACAATGTCTGAACTATTTTTTGCCCGACTCTAAGAGGTTTGCTGCACTGATGCCCTTGTCGTAAACATTACGAATGTTTAGTAAAGGTGTGTGAGTGTGTTTTCTAATACTCGGCATACTTTATTTATCGCTTAGAATTTATCTCAGTATGGCATCGTACGTGAAAAATCGAGCAGTCACAGAAGAGTGTTAACTTATATCACGCTGGTCCTCTTCAATGCTTATCTCGTCTTTTTCTACTGAAACTAGCACAATATGTGTGGGGCTGAGTTTCATTTTGACACTAACATACTGAGTGATTCGGTTCAAGAAGCTGATGAGGGCACAGATACTGGAGAATTTAGTGTATTGTAAGATTTTCTTCGAGAAGATAATTTTGAGTGTACACATGACAGTGATGTATACCTAGACGTTGAAGCAGTAAATGAGGAATCTGATGAAGAATCCCTGAGTGACCGTAGAGGAAAGAATATAATTTTGTGCGCAGAATACTCTTGAATTCACAACAATTTGTAACTTGTGCATAGCATAAATTATGACTTTTATCAAAATAACATTCTGTATAGTAAAACTGAGCAGTTTGTTCTTATTTTGTACGTAATACTCCACTGGAGATCTAATAAAAGTTATTAACTAATGTATAAACTACAAACTGTGACTTAATTTGAATAAACTTTGGTGTAGCAAAATTTACGATGGTTTCGTAATAATGTAGTATTTTCTCCCTTTAGTGCTCTAGCGTTAAAATTTTCAGTGCAAGTCCGTCAACGCAGCATACCACCATGTAACATCTGGATGATATGTGCTCAACTCTTAACAGAAATACAATAATACGTGAAGCCATTAATTGCTGTGTCTAACACTTCTGTAACCCCTTGATAACACTCTAAGCTGTGCGGCAAAAGGTCTGGGAAAGACTATGGGTAATAACTGCCACCAGACATCATCCACATATGCTCTTTTAGATTTTCGTCGAGAGATCAATTTCACCGCTCTACGACGCTACCGTAATTTGACTGAGTAATGTCTTCTTGGGTGAAAGCATCAACTTTATCAGTATAACGACGTTCATGAGGAATGTTACCTCTACAGGCTGCACAAAATTTCATCTGAAACGACATAAAGGTGGACTGTACCAATCGCAAAATACTGCGTCATTCTAAAACATTCATTTTACGGATGTGTCGTGATGTGCAATAGGTTCCGGCATATCGCTAAATCTAAACATGTCAGTGAAGAGAACCGTCCTCAAATGATGTGCATCCCAGTGAATATGACGGTGCGTGTAGAGCGAACGCTCCATCCTATGCATTACTCGCCTACATAGAGCCTTCGTGACATTTCTGAGCCTCCGCCGCATGTACTCCTCTACACAGTGCTTTTGGTGGAAAAGGGAAAACTTTCCAGTAATTCTCGTGAGGTTAGATGCTGATGCCATTGCCAAGTACAGACGATTCAAGTTAAGTGCAGTGTGGGTAGTTTGCGTTTGGTAGTTATGTTAAGCACTACTGTAAAAACGTGCTTAAATTCTGTATCAATTTTTGTTGTTGTCCCTCATCAGTGTTTTTTTTATAATTCACGGAAATAATTAGCGTCCTCTAACACTAATGCTATCAACTTCTAGACTTTGACATGCACGTGGATCGATACATCATCTTAACGTAGATATTTGAAAGAACCATGAACAATAAATGCATTCCTATATTTCCGCAATGTAACGGAGAATTTTCTACGTGAATTAGCAACAATAATGAGAAAAATACGAAGCTGTTTGACGGAGAATTCAAGTCTTCTATCCTTGGAAATGCTTTTCTATTTTTTTTATTCCGCGACAAACATAGCTTTGGCGAGCGACGTGACAATTTCAGCAATCCTCTGCGTGTTAAAATTTGTTGGTGCTCAAAACTTTCTGAAATGATGCATGCAAGCGTTACACTTAGAAGCGGTGCGCTTCACAACGAAAGTTCAGATCCGTACGAAAACGCGATTGAATATAAGTCAGTCATCAAAAATACTGAACGGCTCTCTTTTGCGGCGCCACGCAAGGGTGGTATGCTGGACCTGTATCAACAACTACTTTCATTCCATGATTTGGATACTATATGACACAATAAATCACAAATACAATGAGAATGAAAAAAGCATGATGGACAGTGGTAAACGTAATTGTGCTCCTACACATAATTTTGATCAGTTGAGGACGTTTCATTTACTTTCAGCCTGAGCCTTCGAATTTCTCTAGGCGAAAAGGACAAGTGAGAATGACTTTTCTATGGAGCTTTTAAAATCTAGCTCCTACAACTGATAGTCAACGTTTCCGTGGAGTATACAAACAGGAGTATTTTACTGACCAGTCAAAAATCATACGGTAAGCACACACATACCCCTTCAATAATCCTCCTTGTTAACTTCTCACATGACTTTTCTCTTGATACAAAAAGAGTGAAATCTAATCTCGTTGTTCAACTATTTACTATCCAATGACCTTCACTTTAGAGCTCGTAAAAGTTACAAACGATTCTAGATAACGGTGATGAGGCTTCTTTGATGTGCGCCACTCGACATACTCAGTGAACGATATTTCCTCGTCGGGCACTGTACTGTATCTACATGAGACAAGCAGTAGAGACTGACAAGAGGGACGACCCAGTGGAACGTGCAACAGCACAGTCTGAGATCAATAAGGGAGGATTTGCTGCATTCAAGCTGACCCCACTGGACTGTTGCAGGAAGGATTGTAACAATTCGCGGTGTGATTTTGGAATATAGGATTGATTATTACTGTCGAAGGGAGCCACACCTACGATGTTATTTATTATATGGCTACCCGTTTCGGTGCTTTAGTACACTATTGCAGGCCTTAATTGACGGTGACGGGGTTATCTCCAATAGTATACGCGATTCCATCAGTGGCCAACAGTTGTGAACCTGTTTTCGCAGAGTGCGATTGGAGTGGGGGAAAAAGTGTGATCTCATGACAAAAGAAAGTTATTGTTAACTAGGGAACTGTTGTTCGCACGCACCGTCAACTCATTGCAGCAGGCAGAAAGCACTCACACAAAGCCCCACGATTTGAGCTAAACAGATCCACTTCTACCTGGGATGATGCTAATGATTCTACTGGCAGCTTTTCCGACAGAACCACTTCACGAAGACTGCAGCGTCTGTTCGAAAGGTGAGTAGCGCAGCCAACAGTCTCTCAGCCAGCGCCTTGCCAAATTGTTCTGTTTCTCATTGTGAATGAGGTCTGCTCTGGAGTTCTGTTTGACAACGAATCCCATTGTAAAGAAACATTCTGGACATCAGCTAACGTGGGGAACACAAAAAAGTGCCACGATACTCACAAACATAATCGATCATAACTTCTGTGGTGGATGCAAGAAGTTGCTATGATCACTATAAGAACGCCGACCCCTATTCTCGTGGCAGGATTGGTCATCACGAGATAACTTGATGTAATAAAATGGAACGCCTACACCCGCACCTACGATGTTATTTATTATATGGCTACAAGTTTCGGTCCTTCAGTATACTATTTCAGGCCTTGACTGACGGTGACGGAGATAACTCCAATCGTAAACGCGATTCCATCAAAATGGTTCAAATAGCTCTGAGCACTATGGGACTTAACATCTGAGGTCATCAGTCCCCTAGACTTAGAGTTACTTAAACTTAACTAACCTAAGGACAGCACACACATCCATGCCCGAGGTAGGATTCGAACCTGCGACCGTACCAGCAGCATGTTCCGGCGATTCTATGAGTGGCCAACAGCTATGAACCGGTTTTCGCAGACTACCTGTAACAACGATGTTGTGTCTCCAACCATCAACTACTTGATGCCCCGAGATAGTGGAAGATATTCGATTTTCAGTGGTGCAGTGGACGTTGACTTCAATTTCAAACTACGCTCTCACAGAATGACCTGTGTTGTTAAGGCAATTGATAGAAACAAATTGTATCCGAACTAGGCACACGGGACTCCCATAAAGCACTCAAGGAACACACACTGAAGACATCCTGCGCAGGTGATGCCAAATCTCGGACTCTTCGAGACCGAGACACGGTGCGTCATCAGCACACTCCGTAAGGCGGTTTGCGGGAGGAGATATTGATTCTAACTGTATTGAAGGAGCTGTGACACAACCGTCTACAGAACTTCTGAAAAGCCATACTGAATGTGTCCCAAACAGATAGAGGTGTTGCATTGCTATTCTTGGTGGGAATATAACTTTTAGATTTTTTTGGTTCGCATGGAATGACAACAGCTGCAGAATTATCTATGTATTATTTGTGTATTACGACTGATGTCGCTATCACTGTAGGGGAGACAAAGTAACGTCACATTTATTCCACGCTGCTCCGAAGATGGCTTTGTTTTCGGTGCCTAATGCTTGTACATAAGCCCGCCAATTCTATAACTGTCTGATGGCCCAGTACTAATATTAACAAAAACTACACATTATAATACGTGGTGGTATCTCAGTAACGATCACAAACGAAGTAATTTCCCCCTTACCCCCGAAGCTGTTTATTCTGCTGAGCAACACAGCAGTCGTAGTACAGGGTGTTGGCTAAACTTGAGTAATAGCTCCGATGGTAAGGAAGTTGCCAATGATAAACCACTCCTCAATTTCCAGGTCCATTAAGACATTGTGGCAGCATACACGGCCGGAAATGGGATTTTTAAAAAGTACACTTTCATACGATAAAGTTTTGAATGAAATGTATACTGCTATACGCACGTAAGCGGAAAAGCTTTTTCAACTGTTACACACAACGACAGAAAAATGTGAAAATTTATTCCGAAGTTCACGCACAACACAGAACGCAATCTCGCAGCCAGCCATTATTTGTGTCTTAGAACCAAACATCATGCAGCAACCGTTTACCTTGCCCAAGTCATATCCGTAACATGGCAGCGAATTATTTACCATTTATATTTTTTTCAGTGGGTCTCTGTAGGTCTCGATATGTACGTAACAGTTGAAACAGTTCTTAGTAGGAAAACAAGAACAGTTTTTGAAAGTCGTTGGTGACTCTCCTCTGACGATGCACTACTTAGCAGCCGGCGAGGAGTATTAAAGTCGCCGATCAGTGCTCATGGAATCGCGCGGAGACAGTTCCGCCGATACACCTGTACACTGACAGAGTTGGGCGCATAAACCCTCTGTCGAGACCAGGTTACCCCAAGTTCTCAGCTATTTCCCAGGCATCAGAGCACTAGTGTTGGTGAGATTTATCGCCCCCCTCGTCCGACGAGTCGACGCCGAGTCTTATTTCTACAGCATTACGTACAGGTCAGGAGCGGAACTAAGGAAAAATCATGACTCCCTCCTCCTCCGCCAGCAGCACAAAAAACCGGCTGCATAAAACATTCAAGCGATGAAGAGACTGGTCACGTCTACAGTCAACAGTGAAATCGACACGATGCGGGATAGCACAGGTAGCAACGGCAAAGAAAAAAATCAGTGACGCAACACAAAGGGGAAAGATCCTAACTTTCCAAATGTAGGTATAAACGACTGAAAGATACAGAATTCCTCCAATTTACATGTTGGCACAGCTACAGTCTGCGCACTTGTGTTCACAATCGCGATGCTAAGTGAAATATTGGTGAGTGCACAATACGACTTTGTACTGTGTTAGTTGTGACGCCAAAGTTCTTTGAGTTTGCTGCTGTTACAGTTCTTAAATTAATTGTATGAAATATTTACTTCTCAAAGTGCCGATGTAAACATATGATTATACATTAGAGCATTTTATACACTGAGGTGACAAAGTGTCATGGAATAGCGATATGCACGTACACAGACTGCGGTAGCGTAACGTACACAAGGTACAAAAAGGACAGTCCATTGGCGGAGCTGTTATTTGTACTCAGGTGATTCATGTGAAAAGGCTTCCGACGTGATTATGGCCGCACGGCGGAAATTCACAAACTTTGAACGCGGAATGCTAGTTGGAACTAGGGGCATGGGGAATTCCATTTCGGAAAAAGAGAATTCAATATTCCAAGATCCACAGTGTCAAGAGCGTGTCGAGAATACCAAATTTCAGGCGTTACCTCACTTAATGAGCGAGAGCAGCGGCGTTTCCACGTCGTCGTCAGTGCTAAGAGGCATGAAACACTGCGTGAAATAACCGCACAAATCAATGTGTGGCGAACGTACCCGTTAGGACAGTGCGGCGAAATTTGGCGTTAACGGGCTATTGCAGCAGACGGCAGACTCGAGTACCTTTAATAACAGCACGACATCGCCTTGTAGCGCCTCTCTTGGGCTCGGAACCGAATCAGTTGGACCATAGATGACTGGGAAACCGTTGGCTGGTCAGCTAAGATCCGATTTCAGATGGTAAGAGCTGATGGTAGGGTTGGAGTATGGCGAAGACTCCCCGAAGCCATGGACCCGAGTAGTCAACAACGCACTGTGTAAGCTGGAGGTGGCTCCATAATGGTGTGGGCTGGTTTTACATGCAATGGATTGGGTCCTTTGGTCCATCTGAACCGATAACTGACTGGAAATAGTTATGCATAGGTACTTGGAGACCATTTGCAGCCATTCACGGACTTCATGTTCCCAAACAAGGATGGCTGATGATGCGCCATATCATAGGGACACAACTGTTCACATCTGGTTTGAAGTACATTATGGACAGGTCCAGCAAATGATTTGGCCAACCAGATAGCCCGATGTGAATCCCATCGAACATTTAGGGGGCATAATTTAGAGGTCAGTTCGTACACAAAATCCTGCAACAGCAACACTTTAGCAATTGTGTGTGGACGGCTATAGAGGAAGTATGGCTCAATATTTCTGCAGGGGAATTGCAACGGTTTGTTGACTCCATGCCAGGTCATGTTACTGCACTACGCCTGGCAAAGGGAAGTCCGACATGATATTAGGAAGTATCTTGTGACTTTTGTCACCTGTGTGTATATTTTATCGTTGTTGTTATTATTATTAAAACCGTTGGCGTTTCTAGATCGTTAAATGTAGGCGTGACGTCAAATTATATCGGGGTGGTGGCGACGAAAGACAGTAATAAACTGTGACCCCCAGATCCGAACACCTATGCAAGCGTGGGACTAGGTGGTAAAAAAAAAAAAGACCTCAGGGGCGAAAGCCGTGAGGTCGGTCCAGTGGCGGCGTCGCGGCCCCAAGGGACTCTCGGATACTAGTGAACCTACCAATGAGAACGACTGCGCCAGCGAGCACGGCGCGGCAGAGAGACAGATCTACCCTGGCAGTATAGTAATTAT
The DNA here is from genome assembly GCF_021461395.2 of Schistocerca americana. Classification (NCBI taxonomy): domain Eukaryota; kingdom Metazoa; phylum Arthropoda; class Insecta; order Orthoptera; family Acrididae; genus Schistocerca; species Schistocerca americana. The sequence continues at coordinate 677,682,907 of NC_060119.1, forward strand.
TGCATTGGCTGGCTGTGAGTGACGCGGAAACCCTGACAGGTGGTGGACGGCGAGCGAGGGGTAAGGGTGCGGAGGGGTGTTCGATCGGCCTTGACCCCGGCGGCACTGCACCGCCCTCCTCCGGTATCGACCTGACCCAGCCATGGCGCGCCATCTTGAGGGGGGCGCGGGCGCGAACCCGGCCGGGGCACACCTAACGTGGCTAGCGCTGGGGTCAGCTCACGAACATGACCATAGCCTCTCACCACGGCCCACTATCAGAAAGTAAGATACTACGGCGGTTTCATTGTGGTTGAATTAAATTACCTGGCGGCTGACGTTTTAAGTCCAAAGTTGCGGTAACTACCATCTTCAAGCAACCAACACTGAGATCCGCTCACCGTGGCGATAGAAAATCGCTTTAAAGTCTATCTCGTACAAAAACATAAAAAAATCAAACTCTCGTTTTGTTTCAATCTGTCTAATGCCTTTAAGCATGTCAAAAATCTTTTCTTAATTTTATTTAGAGCCACGTTTAAGTTAGTTTGTTTGAAGTATGTAACTACTTCCCTTTTTGAATCAGTGTCAAAGTTGTCAAATCATTTCTAGAAAGTATTGAACTCTGATTTTGTTTACGCTGATTAGCAAGATACCTCACGGCCACTTCCAAAGTTATGTATCGGACTGCGTTTACAGCGTATACGTTCGGAACCTCGCGTTTTTTCCCAGTTTTGCCAATACTTAAATTTTAACAACCATGGCGTGTAAAGTGTATACGTCCTACAAAAATAACAAAATTCTAAAATTCGCATACAGTAAGTCCATGACTACAGCTTGTGTAACCAGGGCGGAAACCCATTTTAATCGGGTCTAGGGCTACGATTTTTTCTTGAAATTGGAGAAATATTTTTGCGGAGCGCTAGTGGCAACACGTGAGAGCTGATAGTTCGAGGCTCTCATTGGCGTATTATAAGGCGGAAACAGTCCAGCCCGCTAATTGTACAATACCAACTACTTTAAATTCGCAATATCATTAATGTACCAACTGAAATTGAGAGATACTCGTACAATCACTTGGAGTAAATGGGGAAACTGGAATACTAAATATCGACTTCCACAATATTATTTCTACCCTCCGTGGAAAGAATAAAATTGTAGGCCGTCGCGAGTATTTTACACGTCAAATAGTTACAAATAATATTACTACACCCCATGCACACATTTCGCTTGGTCTGGAAACAAACGTTTAATTACATTTCCATGTAATTACGAGTACGGCCGTTATGGAGTAACGGTCTGCCTTTAAAAAACAACGGTACGCTATAAGTTTGGCAAACTGCGAGGTGGTGCCACCGATATGGTCTTAAAAGGTGACAGCGCCATCTGTGATCGGGAGACGCGAGTAATGAATATCAACAACACTCGCATACTGGTAGCCAATTGCCTGAGTTATTGAGTACAATATTTTTCTTATGTGCTGATAATTACTTAAAACAATATCATTTTCATACAGGTGAACACAACTTGTGTTGTACCGTATGCGAAAGGTAGAAAGAGACACGGAATAACGTGTAACAGTTCGATTTAGTATTAAAGCAACGTACTGATTACGACTTTCATTTCACACTCGATGACAATCCGCTCCTCGAAAAGTGAAGTCCGATATCTTCATCGCTGTGTAATCTCAAATGTTACTAAAAGAACGAGTAAATGAATGTCAATATTCGAGTGAACAGTAATTCAGCTCGAATTTTAGGTTTTTCTTACCTATTTTCTGACTCAAATTTTGGGGTCTAGTGTAGCAGGGGATACAACCCGTCGGCTTTGGACAATGACGTCACAAGTCGCCAGAGAGCAGTTTACCATTTTCGCTTTTGCTGGTATGTTTCAGTTTCGTTTTTTTACTGATTGCTTAATAAAGTGGATCTGTTTATTCTATCTCGTGAGATTTTTTTTTTAAAAAGCCAAAAAACACTTATCAGCCACTGAAGGGAGCTACAACACTAAGAAGAATCGCTTCTCGATTGGCCACTTGTGACGTCATTGTCCAAAGCAGACGGGTTGTATCCCCTGCTGCACTAGTCCCAAATTTTGTTTCAAGTCAAACCTGCGGCTGCACTTGTTCCCGAAATAAACAGCGGCGTTTGTTCCCATCGAATATGAGCGCCAAACACACACTGAACTTCTTAAAGATAGTTAAAATACAACACGTGCGATGCCAGTATTGCTAGACACGTCCGAGTTTTTCTGGTAGTACAACACGGACACACATCATCTGTAAGATAGCCCCTTCTGTCAGCGAGAAAATTATGAAATACGAAACCGGTACACTTTCGGAATTTAGTGCTGCACAGATGTGGTACAGCGCAAACACTTATGCGACGCACCATCCGAAAACTTGTCATTAAATAAAAGAAGAAAATTCAGCAGGGCAGATACAGCTAAAGCTAACGAGCTGCTAGCAGAGCAAGAAGTGAAGTCTAGGAAAGAAAAGTCATACGACACGTTAAAAACGAACTCTATCGACGATGGTGAGTTTCTGACGAGTTAAGGGAGTCTTCACTGACCTTCGACTGTTCGTCTGATGCCAGATTTCCGTCACAGCAACGCGCTAAACAAGAGACGTGGCCTTGGTATGCTTTCAGCCCCGTCCCTCTTAATTATGTTTGCCTTGCGCTGACAGGTTTCTCGACGGGGCGCAAGAGCAAACTCCAGTTCCATCTTTGTCCATCGACTGGGAGTTTCTACAGTGACAACGCCACTGTTTGCCACTCGAGAGAGAAAGAGAGAGAGTTCAATGAAACACTTCATCCCACTCTCTTGGTTAAAAGGCATAAGATGTGCAACAAGCAGATTTTCATTTAAAACACTAAGAAACGAATGCCATAATTTGTGTGATGAACATATTTAATGACCCCGATATTGACAGGGCAAACCATATTGTTTCTTCATTTTTACTTATATCAGGACAGTTTGTTGGCCATTCTGCAAATCTGCTCCCTCATGATTTCCATATTTACTTGATGCTGAAGACAGTTTTTCCAAGCTATTCTAGCACAGACATGTTTTCTATCAAGCGCTATGCCTATTTTAATTTTTTTGGGGATCACTTAGTAGGGGAATCTGGGTAGAGTATCCACTGTATCATAAGATTCAAGTCACAATAAAGCAATCTCAGTTTTTTGGCCTTAATGTGAAGGAACAGAATGACATCCTACAATGCAGAGTGTTGATGATGGGGAAAATTTTCCAAACCTTCCAGTTTTTTTTTTCATGTAATGAAACAGAGTGAAATTCTATTTGCAGGAGTAATTACTTTGAACCCAAGGGCATACTGTTTCTTTCATTATAGTGGCTACTGGCCTTATTTGCTGTATTATGTACTTCCATAATAATTCTCTGTTTGATACTACATAACCAGTCATTCTTCACAGAAGGCAACATTCATGCAAAAATGTTTCATTACCTACTATCCAGGTTGTTCTAGACTTTAACTGGTTGTTGTTGTTGTTGTTGTGGTCTTCAGTCCTGAGACTGGTGTGATGCAGCTCTCCATGCTACTCTATCCTGTGCAAGCTTCTTCATCTCCCAGTACCTACTGCAACCTACATCCTTCAGAATCTGATTAGTGTATTCATCTCTTGGTCTCCCCCTATGATTTTTACCCTCCACGCTGCCCTCCAATACTAAATTGGTGATCCCTTGATGCACTCATGAAAATTCAAAAACACTCCTTATATGAATGAAGTAATACACGTATAACAGTCCGGCAGTCTTTTGCCCCCCCCTCCCACCCACCACCTGTGAAAGGAAATAGCATATGTACCATGTATCCTCTGTAAACACACTGAGACAGATTAAAAATGGTTCAAATGGCTCTGAGCACTATGGGACTCAACTGCTGTGGTCATCAGTCCCCTAGGAACTTAGAACTAATTAAACCTAACTAACCTAAGGACATCACACACATCCATGCCCGAGGCAGGATTCGAACCTGCGACCGTAGCAGCAGCGCGGCTCCGGACTGGAGCGCCTAGAACCGCACGACCACCGCGGCCGGCATGAGACAGATTACACATTAACATTACATCTCTTGCTACGCTGATATTAAATGCAATGACCTGTATGAACCACGCATATGCAACCAACTAAGGCAACACAGATATCACAATAACTCTGAAACTCGGTAAAAGAGGATTATGATACAATGTATTCAACATTAATTTAGTGAATAAACTCTATGCCTTCATTCAATTAGGCTCTATTGTGAAATTTATTTATATTATGACATTTGTTTGCCAATTTCCTTCTCCTAAAGTAAAAGTCATATACACAATTCTCACAATGTGAACTTTTAATTCAAACCAGTTACAGCAAATGTGTGTGTCATTTTACTTAATTTCGTTACACAGAAAGCCACCAAGTTGTTCTCATACCTACATTAATGAAACGCATCATTCTTTTTATTTCAAACATTTCTTCTATCAGATGCCTATAACGACTAACAGATACTGACACTGCTATTGTTGTTTCAGTTCCGAACATAATGAATGCTTTAAGACTTCTCAACGGTTCATTTAAGTGACTTCATTAACTTTTGCCTAGAGCACAAATTACAAGGAAATAGTTTATCATCTCGTAAATGTGTCAAAACACTAGCTTATATAGGGGAAGAAACTCATCTGAGGCTATCAAGGGAAACAATGAAAAACCTTGCCTCTGCTACTGTTAAACTTTTACTGTTGCACTACAACAAATTAACTCAATAAAACATACTAATAAAAAAGGTCTAATCTTTTTCAATTAGCTGCTACAGAAATTATCTTTAATAATTTATGAAAATATAAAATTTCAAATTCACTAAACATTACACATTTTGGATTAACCGCACACTACTAGGCAATGATAAGAAAGAACAAGGTTCCAGCCTGTACCAGAATGTCTGATGAAATTTTTGTATTTGTTGCTATCCTAAACTAAGTGAAATGTAAACAATCTGATTATGGGTTCACTCTGTCCAAGTTAGTAACTTATAGGCACTGCACATTTATTACGCAGAAAACCTTATCTAGGAAGAATCCCTGTTATGCCGCACTAGTGAAGTCAAAAAATGCTTCAAATGGCTCCGAGTACTATGGGACTCAACATCGGAGGTCATCAGTACCCTAGAACTTAGAACTAGTTAAACCTAACTAACCTAAGGACAACACACACATCCATGCCCGAGGCAGGATTTGAACCTGCGACCGTAGCAGTCGCGCGGTTCCTGACTGATGCGCCTAGAACTGCTCGGCCACTGTGGCCGGCTAGTAAAGTCACTTCCATTTGAACTGTGTGACAAGATCCGGGCTGGTTTACAGTCCAGTGACACAAATGGTCACTTGAGGTGCTAGAGTGCATATCTGTGGTGGATATCATAATTAGTAGTGAAAGATATCATTGATACTAGTATATAATAGAAAAAGAAGCATGAACATTACCACTCAGCTCCAGACACAACTGAAATGAGTAACAGGGCCAGGAGAGCCAACTAATGTCTGTGGGAAGGAAGTGGGACTGACAGGTGCCAATTATATGATGCTTGTGTGCAAAAATGTTCTCACATTGGCCCTGGCCAACACTAGTTTACTGCCTCAAGCAGCTTGTTAATTGCCGTCACAAAGATGGGTGGACTCTGTTCCACGCTATTACATTTCAGGGTGATTTGAATGTTTATGTAATAGATTCATGGCAGCATAGTTATGGTCCTAACAGCTGTAAGTGTGCAGGGTTAAGTGCAGTGAGAAGTGGGAAAAATCTGAATGAACAGTGCTTAATTATTTCTTCTTTCATTCAGCTAACATGTAACGTACACCCAACTGAAAAGCACATTTATTAAGACACTGGCCCCAGATTTGGAAGGGTGAAGACTTCAGGCTATCCTAATTTAAGTTTTGCTGAATCATTTCAGGGAAATGCAGGGATGGTTACCTCAACAGTCCTGTTCTCTCCTTATTAAACATGTATGTTTATATGTCTGTATTGTTGACATATTTTCTTGTTGTAAGTTGACGAAGCCTGCATCATTGTAAAATGATACATGGGCAAATAAATAACTGATACTTAATCACCCACACTTCAACATATCTTTGAGAAGGAGTACAAACAAGTACACACTCATTATAGATAGGAAACTGTCTATATCTTTATTGTATTAATTAGGCAATAATCACTACTCCCATATCAAAAGTTTACACCATGAATGAAATTTATAAGAACAAGAACAAAACATCTGATGTTAAGATGCTATGAATATTTTTATATTGCTCACAAAGCATTATGTATGATGTTACTTTCGAAATAATAGTAAAGTAATGATAGAAATAATGCCTCATCACAAATTATGACAAGACTAATTAACAGAATTGAAATGACGATATCGTATTTCTGAGCAGGAGACCCAGTCCGGTGGCGTTCAGCCCCTGATGCACATCTTGGGCAAGGGGGTTAAGTGGGATTAAACAATGAGGTCATCAGTCCCTTCTTTTTTCATAATCAAATATAAAAACATTTCATGAAAAGCAGGTTGACATCCAATTTGAGTTTTTATTATATCTCAGGCATAGAGGCACATAAGCAATAGAGGGGGGGGGGGGGGGGGGGGACTAGTAAGGAAGAGTAGGAATAATGTCCTGTTGATGACAGTGTTACCTGACAGAGCAGCATAGATTATGAAAGAATGACATAGGAAATCATACATCTGGATGCACAGATAGCAACTTGAACCCAAACCCAATTACAGTGTATCAGAGTGAAGGAGAAACAACCACAGGAAACAATAAAATGCAGTGAGATGTTGAATATCAACTGGTCAAAACTAGTCACAGGCCCCGTGGGGGCTTATCTCGTGGTGGAAGGTCAGATTTGGCACCTGACTGCGAGTTCCTTAGTCTATAAGCAAAATACTCACGGAAAGCATAAAAACACTAAACCCTTGTATTGAGGAAAGCTACTGATCAGGGGGCAACTACACATCCACTAGTGCTTTCATGTGCAGAGAACACACACACACACACACACACACACACACACAATGAATCTGCGCAGAACTTCCCGTTCTCCAGATTTTTAAAAAATAATAATAATAATAATAATAATACTTTTCATTTAAAAAACAAGAAATAAATGAATTTACACTTGCTACTGATGATGTTCTCACTTGCAAGGCAAAAAGGAATTCATGAAATGAAAAACAGTATATTTGTAATGTTTAATATTGTAACAAATAAGAAGCCTATGTCAAGGATAAGAAGAAGCAATCAGTGACAGGCAACGGATTATATGATTTGCAAATTGTATCTGACCGGGTATCATGTTTGCATTCTGCTACCAATAACAATGTTAATCAAAAATCATGTAGATAATGATTAAACAAAAAAAACATGTGTTCAACTTATATTTCATGGCTGCAAACACAATTGTATCACATTAACTTTACTTCAAAGAAATAGGAACTTATCGACACTTGGCAATAACTGACAACAGATTGTCCTTATGATGGATCCTGATGATTGCAGCATTATAATGACAGATTTACCCAAACTGGTAAGGTCTTAATTTTCTTGATAAACTGTTGTGTGAAAGTGGGCAGCGGCATATCCATTGACATTTTGAAGGAATGCTAGATCTACACTTGGTGAAAGCAAGCCACAGAGACAGCCATACTATGTGTATACGTAATTAAAGCGGAAAAATGAATGTATGATCAACCTTCACTAGGCTTTGTGTTCGAAGCAGAAATATTACAACAAAATGCCTGCATATGGAAATTGGTGGCACATTCAGCGACGGACTTATTTAGGTTACTTGAATATTACAAGACTATCGCATTTCCTCCTAGAAAATTTTAACTTGGTTAGTGGTGGGAAAACCAATTCTGGCCACATAGGGCCTACCGAAGTTTGGACTTATTTTTGGGTTAATTCTAAAGTTGTTACTAATAATCACAAGATGCGACTCTATAATGTTACACAGAAACACAGTTGAGACCTCGAGATGGTCCATGGAATGAAACATAGAATAGGAAAGTAATAAAACGTCACAAACATTTTTTAAAAAAAGTTTCGTTTCCAAACCACAAAGAGTCTAAATTATATGTAACGATTTTAAATCATGTTTTTCTGGTGCAGCGAATTCTTCTGCTTGACCCGCAACAGTTCCCCAGCATGCCTACTGCACAACGCGAAATTTGCGACTTCTCACACTGCTTCACAATAGCACTCATTGCTTCATTATGATTACAGCGATATGCTACGTGTGTCGACTGCAAGATTGAATACAATCTTCAATTTATTACTGGCTTGATTACGCACGAAAACTACTAACATCCCACGTTACACTCGACACAAACAGCACCAGCGCCATCACCCACACACACACACGCTCACCAGGTGATGCACATAACCTCAAAATTACTGTCATGAAATGGTTATCAAAATGATTCATCAATTTTACCAGCCCCAAAATTGCGTAATACTATACAAAATAAGCCTACGAACTAACCTCTGTCAAACTTCTTTCCTTCAGGATCAATATCTTTCACATTAAATATATCTTCAAACAACACGCCCGCCATCGCGAACCGGAAACAATAACATACAACCACCAACTTTTGTACACCGTCTTTGATATCGACGTGATTCATGTAATCTACAAGGCATTTAGTAAGTATATTCCTTACTTCGAGATACTCTACGACAGATTTTTGAAGTGTTACATGTAATAATTTATATTTTTCCTAAAGTAATATAAAAAATAATATTGAATAATATCTTTGGTAAATTTGACATTTTCAATATAATCTTTGAACTGTATATGTTATGGTTGATAGTTCAGCAAATGAAATGGCGACATTACCCCCAAGGAAAAACGCGACACCTACAAAAATATCAAGACAGTATCTATCACCATTGCAAATACTTTTGCAGATGGGATTTCCCAAACATAGAGCGTAAGGTCACGTTTTAAAATTTTGAATGTCTATATCAATGTTTGTTGTTCGATTAAAAATGTGTGGTTGCCAATACTCTTTCATTAATAAAGAATTTTCCCTGTGAATTTGTATTGACGGGTGACGGAAACGAAAGTTTAATCTTCTATATAAATTAACAGAGGGAACTTGTTTCCTGGATTGTCTTGTTGAAAAAAAAGGCGCAGAAAGAACAATTACGGTGCCAGTTTTCATTCGGTGGTATGCATTTCAGGGAGAAGGCATTAGCAGCAACCGGCCATAGAGGTGTTCAGCTTGCATCTGACTGGCTGCTAGCACATGTGAATGACCCGACACTGGATGACAATAGCCCACGAGAGTACATATTATATGCATGCCCAACAGGCCCATTCTTTGAACAACTGGAAAATTTTTGGAATTTGTCGCTTGCACAGTGTGGTTGGAATGGTGCACACAGTTTCATGCCTCATATAACATTAGTTTCATTTTTTAAGGTATGGAGAGAGAAAACTGGTTACTGTTAATTGATGTAGGTTTGATAGCTTCACTGAAGTTTTTGTGGCATGTTGATTCAGGCTCCTGATGAAAGTGCCCAGCAGTTAGCACGAACTCTCAAGCATGTTGTTGAACTGCAAAGAGTGAATTTAAAGGAACCCTTGAAACTGGAAACATATGTCTCACAGAACTTCATGGGTTTTTTTGTGCATGAGGAGCATGCTGATATTCTGAAAAGGATTGCCCTGCAATATGTTAAAGAGGTGTCAAATGCAAGTAAGTAATTTCATAGTTACTGAATGAATCATAGTCAAAATACTTTCTGAAATTTCTCTCTGGTAAAAAAAGAGGAAGTTGATTTTAGTGAGATGCCGAACAAAGTTCTGATGAGCTGCATGTTGTGACAAAATACTTTCCTTACTCTTTTTTCTGTACTTAGTGCCTTTCCTATACTCTGTGTTCCTTTACAGTCATAAATGATAATTACGAACACCTCGACGCACTGTCAGCTTGTTTTCCATGGTGCACCACAGCTACTGATAGATATGTTCCTCGTGGAGTCAAATGTAAGCTCACTATGGGTTGAATGTCATATATTTCATTATGATTTGGCATGATGTTGAAGTGCATGATACTGCTCAGTAATTCTGTGTCGTCTAAGGTACTGACCTTTCATCAGCTTAATATAACCAAGGCCATTCAAATAGCTGAATAGTTTTGCCTAAGGATGTAAGTATTACCAGAACACATGGGAGAATTAAGGGTATTTCATCTTTTTTACCATTTTGCTTTCATTTTTGCTGTTACAGTTTGCAGTGGATCCACTGTTTCTGTAATTTATGTGAAATTCCTCCAGTTTAGCAGTCTATTCAGTTGGGCAAATATTTTACACTCTCTTTTTGGTTTTGTTCTCCTGTGGAACAAGTTATTATTATTATTATTTTTTATTTGAACTTCATTGTGTGTGCTGCTTCACTGTCTGGTGCAGTTCAGAAATATTGTACTAATTCCCAACAAAACTGTGCCTATATAGGGGCTGTGTTTAAGGTATTCCTTTTCAACTAACTTTCCAGCTTGTTTTTTAGTGCTTAGTATTCCTGAATGAAGGCATCCCCTAATCCAGCTTGTGTGCATACTTCTGGTGACCAAAGGCTGTATCCAGCTTCAGTGTAGTATATGTTGCATGGCTTCTTTAGCAGTTTCCTTTGTTATGAGAAACTGTGGTTCAGTTATAGTTAACATTGACCCGGTATCAGGCATTGCTGTTAGTTTGTGTGTGTGTGTGTGTGTGTGTGTGTGTGTGTGTGTGTGTGTGTGTTTTTTTTTTTTTTTTTTTTTTGCTGTTACTACCAATAAACTCATTGGTCTGTACTTTTGTGATATTTCCATTACTGTGGCTTTTAAGTTTTACATTTCATTATTTTCTGTGTACCCATGGCACAGAAGAATTATATAGAAGTTAAATTCTTTTCTTTCTTGCTAGTGTTGACATGGAAAAATATCTGATTCTTCCACTGCCTACATTGCCACAATCAGTATGCCAGTAAATTGTATGAATTTTCTGATGACCTCTTCATGATGATTTCAATTATATTTGTTAGTTAACTAATGTGTGGAATAATTTTGAAACCTGTGTGTACTTCTTCATTCAACATAATTAACCCACTCATATAGTTAGATCCCAGGATTGAGAATTTCAAAGGCCGTTAAATTGTAATATATTGTTAAACTGCTATATTCCATTTGTTTGCATAGGCTAAAAGCAACTAAATAAATTATAGTAACAGAAAACCAACTACCTGGGAAAAGTCTGCTACTTTTACTGTTATATTAACTTACTATTACTGTGTGTTTAATATTTATAATAATAATGGAAATTCCTGGATAGAACAATATGTAAAATAAGGGAAAGCCAACCACTCATCTATAGCAGACTGATGTGTGGCGCATACACACACGTAACAGGAAACAGCGTTCACTAGCTTTTGAGCTCCAGCTTTTTTTCTAGTAGAAAATATCTGTATCCACGTACTACTGTGGCTGCAGCAACAATGAATAATAACAGTAATCTAGCAGCCCACTTATGAATTGCTTTGATGCATTTAATCCAACCTGGTAGGCATCCCAAACACCCAAGCAGTACAAGAATGGATTGCACTGGTGTTCTCTTCACAGTCTGCTTTACAAATGAACCATGTTTTCCTAAAATTCTACCAATAAACTAAAGCTGACAATTCGCCTTCTGTACTACACTCTGTACATGATTGTTCCTTTTCGTATTGCTTTGCAAAATTATGCCTCGATATTTAAGCAGTTTGATTGTGTCAAGCGTTTGCTGATCACCTGCATTAACTTAACAATTTTCTGCATTTATCATTATAATACATCGCATTGATCAGCCATGTCCCTGCTTTCAGGGCTACTCAAGAAGTAGAACTTGATATGTTGTTCTTGGTATTCTGATCATGGAAGGTGAACTAAACACTGGGCATTGGTTGGTGAAGTGTGATTCTGTGTTGGAACATGAGGACATGCCTTGGATGAAAGGGATTTGTCTGTGGGTGGAAGTAATGGAGTGGAGTGAAATGGGTAAAGAGTTATAGAATGGAGTTGTTGGTAAACACATAAATTTCATATTTCAAGTAGAACTATTTTGATGGCTGCTGAAGAAAATACATTCATGTGAGATACCTAGCCAGGTTTTCAGATGAAGAGAGAATTTTTTGACAGGCTGACTGCAGCAGATCATATCAACGGGTAGTCATTCACTGAAACAGCAGAAAGTTCAGTACTCACCCAGAGGAGCCTGATAAAACCACTACTATCAATGTCCGATATAAATAATAAAACAATGGAAAGTACAGGATGTAGAAAATTGTTTAGTTAATGCAGGTGATTAGGAGTTGTGTTCGAATACAGCATCAGTAGTGAGTGCTTGACACAATCTCACTGATTAAATATCTAGGCATAATTTTGCAAAGCAGTACAAAAAGGAACAATCGTGTACCGACTGTAGTAAAGAAAATGAATTGTCGACTTTAGTTTATTGCTAGAATTTTAGGGAAACATGGTTCATTTGTAAAGCAGATATAAATAAAGTGCAGGTAATATTATTGCAATCTTTCGCTTTCTATAAGTGGCGTGATTATGTACAAATAAAAGTTACCTTAAAAAATTGTGTTAGGTATCCACTGAGACATTGACATGATGTCAACTTGATGTAAATACTGGAAATGAGGTTTAAATATAGACTAATGGAAAATTATGGACTTCACAACATGTAAGGAAGTAGAACACTTGGTGGGAACATGAAGATTCGAAAGGGAATGGCAGGGTTTGACACATTAGTAGACTGATTGAAAACTGTGGTTTACTTAAAAAAGAGAGAGAGAGGGAGAGACTGACTGCTTATGAACTTATGAAACCCCCATTTTACCTCTGCAGGAAAACAAATATGCGGTGTCTATCTCAAGTTGAACTAACAGAAGACATTCAGCATACAGAGACAAGACCAATAAATTTTTTCTGGTGTGCTTCACTACTGGAACAGTAGCACAAAGCATAGTAATTTTATGCAAGCACTGTTGAAGCTACATGAGGCTTTATCAATTTTCAATTATTCGAGCATGTACGAGCATACTGACGTACACATATTTTAGCTTTGAACCTGACAGTATATAGGCATGTAGAAGCAAATGAGTTTTGAGGAAATCATTGTAGCAGTAGTATATCAAGTGAATTGGAACAAATCAATTGCAAGTTCCTGGACAAGTTTATTTCATTGTATTTGAAAGGCTGTCTTGCCTCAGGAATTTTAAATTAAAAAAATCTATTGTTATAATACAAAAAGGAATGTTGCATATATTGTACTTTTGATAATCAACAAAGCATTTGACTTGTCATAGACAGACAATTTGTTATTTACATTTAAATTATCACAAAACCAACAGGAGTTGATAAAAAAGGAAGATATGTAGAAATCTGACATAGGAAGAGATGAGGTTCAAAAGTCATCACTCGTCATACACATATGTATAGCTGGTTATTCCTCTAAGAGAAATCAAAATATGGCTTTCATGTGGTGTTACAACTTCTCTCTTCATTGGATCCTCCTTTTTACAGACGATGACAGGTTCTGATACATTGTTCCCCTGAGACTGAAATAATTACCAATAATGTGGGTACATTTTCAGCTCACAGAATAATTTAATGTGAGAATAAATATTTAATTAACAAGTCATTACAGTGCACATCATATTTCCTCTTTAATTTTTTGATTTGACATCATAAAAGCCAGCCAAACTGAGCAGGCCAAAGTTGTCTGAGCACCATGTGAGCAAACATGCTTGTCAAGCTTGCAGTTGTGTGTGTGGTCACCTTAACAGCCGATACAGGTTGCCTTGATATCTGTGTCCATAAATGGAATAAACACAAATTTAAATATGTGTACCATAAAACTACCGCTGCTGTACATCTTATAGTGATTACACAAGCCGAACAAATTTTGAGTTTCAAACAAAGTTTTTGCGAATTTAGCTTATTTTTACTATGTTTTTAAGTGTGCTGAATCCAAAAGTGTTCTCCATTTTTCTGTACAATATGCCATTTTTTTGCAGTATTTGATTTTATTCTCTATTGCATACAGTTATTTTGTAGTACCATATTAAAAACTTAGTAAAAGATTCTTGACATAAAATTGTTGTGTTATAATATTGCATACCAACTCTCTAGAACATATTCATCATCATTAACATTCCCATACTAATGTGTCCTCCTTCTCTTCTCTGTAAAAGTCCATATGTTGCTCTTCCTCATATGAGATTACTCTGGATTTTCTCAATGCAGTGACTGGCAAAAGCCACAAATTACAGAAACATTCCAGTTTTCAAAGAGATCTTGGGATTGCAGCTGGTCATCGTTAACTTCACTCCATGATATTTCAACTGGACACGTGGCAGTCATCTTTAGGTGAGCCATCAAAACTGACGAGAATGTTCTCTGCTCCGTCTTATATAGCATGCTGATAGTACTGCTGCGCACGCATCAGAGTCACGGTGATAGAAGGTCCACAAAGCCTGGCAGCAGCGCCCTCGCTATTGGAACTGCAAGGACCAACTGTCTTCGGTGTTGCTGTTCACCACAGGTATCAGAGTATTCTGGTGTCTCCGTCTGGAGCAAATCTCGGAGATGATGGGATTCCATGCATTCTCCAGCTGGTAGCCATTGTCACAGTTCATTAGATTTTCTGCTATGTGTTTTTCAGTCGATTCTTTTATAATGGTGTCCCAAAAAGATGTTGTTGTGGCCAAAATTAAAGTTTTGTATACTCCATTGAATGTCCGTTGGAGATACAATGTTCCGCAATTGCAGACTTGCTGGATTGCAGAAGGCAATTGCAACATTTCTGTTCTGTGCAAAGTTCTTCCACTGTGTGTGTTGTTTGTCCTATATAGTCCATACCACACTGGCAAAATGTTTTGTAAATTTCCGCCTTCCACAATAACAAATTATCCTTCACTGATTCCAGCAGGTTCAAAATCTTAGGTGATGGGCAGAAAATCACCTTCATCTGAAAATTATTAAGGATTCTTGGTATTTAGAAGGAAATACAGTAAAATCTGTTCAAAATTGAAAAGCAAGGGACTGAAACAATTTTCCAAATTGGACAAGTTTCTGGATTACACAAAACTCATTAGGCTACATAAAATTGGGCAGAAACATGCACAAAAGTATAAATTTCTAATTATGCACGTATTTACATACCTTCACTCCTGCACGGAAGATGTTCATTTATTGTATGATGTTCAACAGAACACTAGACTCTACAGATAAATGACACTGCATTTCTGTATTGTTTCTCTAACTTTAAATTTGTTTATTGTTGTATGTATATACAAATTATTCTCGCATTTATTTGCCTTACATTTCACTTTTTTGCCACTTTTTTCCTGTTCAGAAATGTTTATTCTATGCAATTTTTTACACTATACAATGATTCCAATAGCTTGGGAGGATTTGTGTGTGCTGCAAATTGCATAACATCGATTATGCATGCAGTAGCTTCTATTTTTCTAGGGATATCATTTTGCTCCTCTTCTTCTCCCTTTGTTTCTTCCTGATCAGCTTCCGTGATGCGGATTTCTGTTATATCTGTTGCTGTTGCCATCGCTTTGAATGTTGTCTTCTGCACATACGGAATGTTTCACATTTTAATTAATTTGCTATTAGGTTGTACAGTATTACACTGTGTTGCTACTCTTTCCTGCACATTCTCAGCTTTCCCTCACACTTCATGTTGCACGTTGTGGTGATTAGCTATTAAACTGTCAAGCCATCCTGTGGATGTTGAACTCCTCATTTCCAAGCTCTTTGACGACTTCCAGAACCTCACTCTGCAACATGGTTCTAGACATATCTAAGTTTTTTTTTGCTTGCACACTTATGAACCATTCCCACACTATCTCGTTAATTTCTTCATTTCCCATCTTCTTCCCTTTCATTTCCACGTTCCCTTTCATCCACCTTTTCCCTTTGAAAATTTGTGTTTTACCGCTTTCAAATGCAGCATCATTTCATCCAGAGAGAGTTTCTTTCTCGCATGCCTCGACTACCTTAATCTTTTCGTTAAATGTTAACGGCACATATTTTTTGTTTGACATCATGTTACCAGTGTCACTTAAAGTGCTCCTAGTGAACTGAAACTGACAGAAGATA
The DNA here is from genome assembly GCF_021461395.2 of Schistocerca americana. Taxonomy (NCBI): domain Eukaryota; kingdom Metazoa; phylum Arthropoda; class Insecta; order Orthoptera; family Acrididae; genus Schistocerca; species Schistocerca americana. The sequence continues at coordinate 677,699,084 of NC_060119.1, forward strand.
ATGCACACAGTGCATTGATATGGAATGCTTGACCTTACTGGGTAAAATCATTGTTTAATCGTACAACACCCACCTCTATCTCTGTGCGTATTGCAGCAGAATGTTCGTAAGTGCGCACAGTGTTCGTGTGCTCCAGCGCGCATCAGTAATAATGGAAAACCAGAAAAGCTGACAAACGAGCAAACCATTTCCTTCAGTGTACCAACACTGTGCCCAACATGCTCGTTGTTGCACTGAGCAGCGCAGTTTGATGGCACACCAGCAACACAGCACCCCTGTGCCGGAACTCTTTTTTTCTGATTTTGAACTGCTCAGCAGCATAGTCAGTTGTGTTAAAAATAGTGTCCTTAAAATTTGCATTCCATTTCCACGTTAGGCACATTCTGCTTTAGGTGAAATAATAGTGTATTGAATGCGTCGGGACTGAAATACTTGTACGGTTTGGGCAGATTTCCAAGTTCTAGATGTTCTGCTTTGATCAAGTTTTACTGTATTTCCAACGAAGGGAAGAAAAACTAGTGACTTTGCTGGCACGTTCTCCTCTTTATCCACTTCACGGTTCTTGGTTTGAGCTGAGAATGCTCTGTTAATTTGCCGGGTTGAGTATCCATTGTCTATGAACACTGTCCATAAATGTACAAGCTCATTAGGTAAACTATTTGTATCCAACACTGTATGGGCCCTGTGTACAAGCATTTTAAGCACACTCAGGTTACTTGGTAAGAGAGCAAAACTTTCAAGTTCTTTAAGTTTTTAATGAATGTTGGCACCATGGCATTATACAAAATTTTGCCAGTGACACATTTTTTTAAGACGGTCACTGCATGGAAGATAATGGGGAAGGCAAGTCACACTTTTGTGAATGAGAGTCTTTGTTATATGAGACGAAGGTTGAATACCATTTCAGTAGGACTGTTCCACCTACATCTAAAGATTGCAGCACTTCTTTCTCCTGTGTCATGGGACTGGGGTGATGGATTGACTTCAGCCAAGCTTGATTGGGTATATAAGGATGCGAGATCTTGGCAAATGTTGAAATTTGATCACTTGGTGCCACAATAGCTGTTGCCACAGGGAATAATTACACAATGTTCTGTTGTTAACTTCACCAAGAAGAATTTGGATGATGCAACACTGTCTAGTTTGGGTAAAGGACTCAATTTTGCACCTACACCAAGTGCAGACTTCTGATAAGTTTCATGAGCGGTGTTGAAGAAGCTGTACGATGCCTTCCTATGGATGCTGCTGAAGAAATACGAGGGTGAGTCAAATGAAAACCTAAAATTTTTAATAACAAATCAAAATTTCACGCCGTTATCTTGTAAGTTGGTAAGCGTGCTACAAACAGCGTGCAGAATGGTCTATAGGTGGCAGCATAGTGCAGATGCACGCATACCGTATAAAGATGGCCGCCCCACTTGCGACTTGCACTAGGAAAGAACAGCATTCTGTTATTTGGTTTTTGCATAGTGAAGGTGTGAAATCTATTGAAATTCATCTTACAGCAGCAAGTCTATGAATGGAGTAGGAAGTTCGCAAATGGTGTGACTTCTGTGGAAGATGCTCCGCAAATGGTGTGACTTCAGTGGATGATGCTCCTCGTCCAGGTCACGCACAACGAGTTGTGACTTCACAGAACATTGCAGCAGTTGAAGCTATAGTGAAGGAAAACTGTTGAGTGACACTGAATGACATTGGAGCATGTTTACAGATTAGTCATGGGTCAGCACACCACATTGTGCACGATGTGCTCCAGTTTCACAAAGTGTCTGCAAGATGGATGGAGTGCCACAGCAGCTGACTCCTGAAATGAGAGAACGACGTGTTAATGCTTGTGAAGAACTTCTTCGGCACTTTGAACGAGGTGATGATGGCTTCCTTGCGAGAATCGTTACTGGCGACGAAACCTGGGTTCACTTCCACTAACTGGAAATGAAGAGAGCGAGCAAGGAATGGCGCCATTCCTCATCACCAAAACCAAAGAAGTTTCGAACAGAACCATCAGCGGGAAAGGTTATGCTGACTCTCTTTTGGCATGAAAAAGGTGTCATTTTGGAGCATTACGTACCTAGAGGGACCACTGTCACCAGTGCATCATACACAGATCTCCTAAAATATCATCTGCGGTCTGCAATCGAATCAAAGCGACGTGGATTGCTGTCAGCAGGTGTTCTTTTGCAACATGACAATGCAAGGCCCCGCACTGCATGTACAACAGTTGCGACAATCGTAGACCTGAATTTTGAGTGCCGTCCTCATCCACCATACTCACAAGGCCTTGCCCCAAGTGATTTCGATATGTTTGGACCACTCAATGATGCAATGGGAGGAAAGAAGTTCCGTTCTGATGAAGAGGTACACCAAGCGGTGCACGAGTGGTTGCACGGACTACCAAAAGAATTTTTTTCTAATGGAATTTATGCACTTTGTAAGCGCTGGAGGACTTGCATTGAGCGTGGAGGAGATTATGTTGAAGAGTGATACAGCTTTGTACCTCTTCTGCACAATAAATAATATTTTAAAAAATATTTAAGGTTTTCATTTGACCCACCCTCGTAAGAAGAGAACTTGCCACGCTCTTTTTTAAAGCTCCTCCTCAGCGCTGTAATATTACCTCTGAAGAAAGGGCTGCACTACGAAATCTCCAAGAGGATCCGGACACAGTGGTGCTGGAGGCTGATAAAGGTAACTCAACTGTTCTGTTACCTCATAGTTTGTATGTGGAGAAGATGTATGGTCTACATAGTGTTGATATGTATAGGAGATTGATCACAACTGTACAGCACGTGTGCAACGGAAGATGTGTACACTCCTGAATTCCTCCTCGTTATCTCCCGAGACCATCAGGTGGTTAAGACCACATGGCAACATACCACGAAGACCGTATGGTCTTCCTAAAGTGCACAAAGGAGGTCTTCCTTTATGGCCTATAGTGAGTAATATTGAAGAGCCAAACATCTAGTTTTCTTGCTGAGACCATAGATTGGCAAAAGTCCACATCATATATGGAACTGTGTCGATTTTATCCACTGACTGGGGGCTCTCCACCTAAGTAGTTCGGATCTTCTAGTGAGCTTTGATGTAGTACCTCTTTTTAAAAATGAACCTCTTGCTGATTCCTTGGCTCTAATTGGTAAACAGTTTGTCGGATATCATTGTTTTGTTTTGACAGGCTCTTTCCGTAACCTATTCTATGTTTAACCGAGAATGTTTTGAACAAACTGATGGCATCAACATGGGCAGCCACTTGTCTCCCCTAGTGGCTAACTTTTTTTGTGGAGGATTTTGAGGAAAGAGCACTTGAGTTTTTTGGAGGTACGTGGATGATACTTTTGTAGTGCAGTCCCATGGAAAAGATGAGTTAATGGAGTTTTTACATCATCTTAACTCCATTCATGAGAACATTCGATTTATATGGAATTAGAGGAATGTGATTGTCTCCCATTTCTGTATATTTTGGTTAGACGGATGAGTGGTGGCTTTTCAGGACATTCTGTTTACCATAAGACCACTCACACTGATTTTTACTTGACCTCCTCAACTTGCCATCACCCATCCCAAACAATGAGTGCAATTAAAACCCTTGTACACAGGGCCCATTCAGTGTCAGATGCAGATAGTGTACCTAAAGAGCTTGCACATTTAAGGACAGTGTTCAGAGACAATGGATACTTGACCTGGCAAATTAATAGGGCATTCTCAGCTCAAAACCGAGAACTGGGAAGTGAATAAAGAACACAATGTGCCAGCAAAGTCCCTGGTTTTTCTTTCCTTCGTTGGAAATATTTCCTTCAAAAGAGCAAGAATTCTTAATAATTTTCAGGAAAAAGTGACTTTCTGCCCACCACCAAAGATTTCAGACCTGCTGGGATCAGTGAAGGATAATTTGTTATTGCGAAAGGTGGGAATTTACAAAATACCTTGCCAGTTTGGTATGGCCTACATAGGACATATAACACTCACAGTGGAAGAACATTGCACAGAATACAGATGTTGCTCTCTCCTTCTGCAATCCAGCAAGTCTGCATTTGAAAAACATTGTATCTCCAATGGACATTCAATGGAGTATGACCAAACGTTAATTTTCGCCACAGCAACATCTTTTTGGGACACTCTTTTTAAAAGAATCCATTGAAATACACAATGCAAAAAATCTAATGAACCACGACAGTGGTTACCAGCTGGACAATGCATGGAATCCCACCATTTCTAAGATTTGCTCCAGATGAAGATGCCAGAATACTCAGATAACTGTGGCGAGTGACATCGCTTGAGGCAGTTAATTCTTGCAGTTCCAATAACGAGGGCACTGCCACTGGGCGGTGTGGTCCTTCTGACACATGCGCGGCAATACTGTAAGTGCGCTGTACAAGTTGAAGCGGAGAACACCTTCCTCAGTCTTTGATGGCTCACTGGAAAATGACTGGCAGGCGTCCAGTTGAAACACGGAATGTTTCAAAATGAATTTACGGGTTTTAAGGCTTTGTAGCATTTATTACATTCACCTTACAATTATAGATAATACATCAAATGAAGGAGCAACTCAAGCAGTTTTGTTTGTGTACCTGTACGCAAAGGGAAGAGAATGGAACGAGCCAAAAGTGACTGAACAATGTGTTGAATGAGTGAGAGCCTTTCATGCACACCCCAAAAAAATCAGTTCGGAAGGATAGTCGTGAATTAGCAGTTCCAGTGACATCTGTGTGAGGACTTAATGAGACCCGTACAAATACATCCTTATTGTCTGCAGTTGTTACAAGCTCCAAAGCCTACAGAGTACAGTTTATGTGCCAACTTTGCTGCATGGTGATGAAGATTTTCTGGATCGTGTCGTCTTTCGTGATGCATCGACATTTCACTTAAGTGGAAATGTGAACACAAGTAACGTGCGCATCTTGGGTTCGACAAATCCCCACTAGACGGTATAGTTGGAAAGTGGCTAAGCTGATTTTTTCTGTGCCATATCCTGGCGGAAAGTTTTTGAGGAGCCTTTCTTTCTCGGTGAAGCAACTATAACTGATGTTTCTTATCGTGATGCTCCAAATTGTGGCAGGCAAATGGCGGTAACATTGAACACTTGCAAGAAAAACTGTTTCAGCTGCTCTTTCATTTGATGTATTATTTATAATTGTAAGTCGAAAGTAACAAATGCTGCTGAGTCTTAGAACCCGTACGTTCATTTTGAAATGCCCTTTATTGTGGAATGAAGTTAACGACGACCAGCTGCAATCCTGAAATCTCTTCAAACATTTAATTCACAGGGAAAATTTTAAATTTCACACATTCCAGTGTCCTTGATATCTTCTCTCCATGACGCAAATGTCCTGATGAAAATTTTCCCTCTGCTCTTCAATGAATGCTCTGAGATTTTCAGGAAGTAATTCCAAATGTCATTTAAGAATGCGAAGTTTCAAGCTCATTAGACAATCCAGTTTTTCAAACTTCTCAAGCATGTTTTGAACAATACTTATGTAATCTGTGTCCTTTGTATTCCCGAAGAAATTGAAGATGACATCTCTTAATGCAGTCCATGCCTCGGCTTCATCATATGTCATTGTAGCAACAAATTCGTCATCACATATTAATCTATAGATGTCAAGTTCAACAGAAACACCTTCTTTGAGTTTGGCCTCCGAAAAGTTAGGAAAATATTCTCACAAATATGTGAAACATCTCCCAGTTTTAGGGAGTGCTTCATCGAACCTAGCTTAATATGTATTTGGGGGGGGGGGGGGGGGGGGGAATAGAAGTTTTTCACAGTCAATAAGGCTCAATTGCACAACATTTTTAGTTCCACGAGCAAGATTTTGGAAAACTCTCCATTTGTCTCTGCTTCAGTGTTGATATCTGGCTCTTGTTCCACTCATACAGAAAACTTGGGTACTTTGTAAATCCTTCTTGCTGGGCCAAGTACTGTACATATAACCTTTGAGTCCCCACAGATCATTTGCTTACGATCTGAGTGTTTTACTTTTGTAAGGGAGATGCTGAGTCACAGATGTTGTTGTTGTTGTTGTTGTTGTGGTCTTCAGTCCTGAGACTGGTTTGATGCAGCTCTCCATGCTACTCTATCCTGTGCAAGTTTCTTCGTCTCCCAGTACCTACTGCAGCCTACATTCTTCTGAATCTGCTTAGTGTATTCATCTCTTGGTCTCCCTCTATGATTTTTACCCTCCACGCTGCCCTCCAGTACCAAATTGGTGATCCCTTGATGCCTCAGAACATGTCCTACCAACCGATCCCTTCTTCTAGTCAAGTTGTGCCAAAAACTCCTCTTCTCCCCAATTCTGTTCAATACCTCCTCATTAGTTATGTGATCTACCCATCTAATCTTCAGCATTCTTCTGTAGCACCACATTTCGAAAGCTTCTATTCTCTTCTTGTCTAAACTATTTATCATCCATGTTTCACTTCCATACATGGCTACACTCCATACAAATACTTTCAGAAACAACTTCCTGACACTTAGATAGGTACAACAAAAAGACTGTCACAATATAGGCTTTCGACCATCAGGACCTTTGTCGAAAATAAACGACACACACACACACACACACACACACACACACACACACACACACACACAGATATATATGACTGCAGCCTCTGGCTGTTACGTTCATAATATTGTTACGTTACATCCTGGATTTTCCATTGTTTACTTTTGTAAGAATCAGTTTTCGGCTTCTTTTAGAAGAATCAGTAAAAAGCCTCAGAAGTTTTTTTTTTTCATACTCTATTCCAAACTCAAGCATTAATCCAGGTATGTCGGAACAAAATGCCAAGTCACCTTCATGTTCAAAGTAAAGTGTAAACTGCAACTCTCTCTCTCTTCCTATGGAAATGACCAGACATACCTTCAGCCAGTATTTTGTTTTCTTCTTTCTCTCGCAATCTAGTTCTGCCTTTTCTTTGCTTACATGTAGGCCTCTCACAAGGTTACTGAATTCAGATTGAGTAAACACCTCAAGGTTCAGATGTCTAGCATGCTTGATAATAGTATCTGCTTCATCATTTGAATCTGATGAGTCACCATCACTTGACATGTTTGTAGGAAGTGTAATTTTGTGTAGCGACTCTGGAGGTTGAGGTATTTGGAATGCTGGACCATGAGGAATTGGGGATGGGGGCAGATGGAAGGTGTAGGTATACAGTGTATTTTTTGTTTGTGGAATTATAATCGCTAATTACAGTGCAAGAAAAGTAACAGTTGTCACAGTGATTTGTGTGCTCCTGCCACACCATTGGGATGCCGAATGTGAAACTTATTCATTCCCCTAACCATTTCTATGCACACACAACATACTTTATGAGGTGCCCCACATTATCTTGGTCACTCAATTGAATACCAAACTATGCAGAGTACACCTTTTTATTGAAGTCTTTTATGTTTTATTGATGTTTACGTATCACATATTTACCACAAATATACCACAATGAATTTGGAGAATTCACACAACCACGAGTTGCTATACTGCACAACACAAACTCACAATGAATGTTTTTCACAGTCTGGAATACCTCTGATTTACTTTGATTATGTGCTATTGATGATTAATAAAAAAAAAGGGGTGGCACGAAATGGGGGAGGGGGAGGGGGGGGAGGAGTACTTACATGATTCCTATAAGCGTCCAATAAGTCTTGAACCACAAATTAAAAATTCTGAAGGAAGTGTATGTGCTAAAAATATTTTATGCTGATCTTCATGTTAAGCGGGGAAAAATAGATAACAGGAAACTGGAACTATTAAAAAAGTTTTTTAGTGGTTGGCCATTCTTATTCGTAGAGTATAACTGAAGTTTACAATTGTGGTGAGAGTTACTAGTTACTCATGACAGAATTTGTTAGTTAGGAGTCAGAAGGTAGCTTCAGCATTTTTGTTTTCTTTAATAACATATACATACATTGGTCATCTGCTTGTTCTCCCATTGCTTCATATTATTATTACTCTGAATAATTTTCCATCAACACAAGTTGTGCTCAGAATCCATTTTCAGTCTGCAGTGGAGTGTGTGCTCATATGAAACTTTATGGCAGATTAAAACTGTGTGCGGGCCAGAAACCGAACCCAGGATATTTGCCTTTCTTGGACAAGGGCTCTACCAACCGAGCTACCCAATCATGACTTACAACCCGTCTTCACAGCTTCACTCCCAACAATACCTTGCAACACACCATTGGGGTTAAGGTTATGGTCAATTTGATTTTTGCCACTAACATGGACTGAGTATCCCTGCTCAAAATGCAAGTCTCTCATTATTCCAGACCAGGTGTATGTAAAGGAATTTTGTGCAAGGAATTAGAAGGAAAGGTTGGCCCCCAACATGTGGACCTTAATGTGTGCCCTGATAAATATTAATAATTGCCAAGTAGTGATTGGGACTATCAGGTACTGTAGTGAAACAGGTTTTGCATATCACAATATCACATACATTTATTGATTGCAGATTCAATGATTGCTCAGAACAAATAAGGATCAAATAATCATCCCGAGAGAATTAGTGCACTTTCATATATGAAAGTGTGATAATTGTTGATATTCAGAAAGAAAAGGAGTGGAAAAGTTCTCATAGAACGGACCGAATGGACAAGAAATTGTGTTAACTGACTACAAATTGCAAAATTAAACTGGTGGTGATCATTGCATTGCAACATTAGGGAGTAAAGAGAAAGAGAATCCAAAGAAGAAACATCATGGTTGAGAGGTCACTGTATAGTGACTGATTGATTAATCTGAAACAACGCATCTACCATCATGTATAATTTCATACACTGTATTTGTGCGAAACTTACATTAATTGTGGGAGCCGAAATATGGCAAGGTTGCAGGTAGAGGCAGAAACTGGCTTGACACGCATCCCATATGCTCACAAGTCAGCTGCTCTTCTCCAAGTCCAAACTTTGAATCTGCATCAGATCCAGGCATCAACTACCTTGCTGCAGTTCCTAACACTGAAGTGTCCCTCTATCTACCACTAACAGCAAAGAAGTGACATTGATACTTTTCTCTCCTGCTCCATCTCACAATCTGAGTCCACCAAAAATATCATTTTTGCCCAATCTGAGATCATGTAAATTATTTCTCCAATCCAAAAATTCCTAACAGTTTTATGCTGGAAAGCTTGGCATCACTTTTTGGAAGATTGCGAGTGCCGGTCTATCGGAAGATTGTGATTGCCAATCTATTGCAAATCGTCGTTACAAAAACTTATGAGTGATGCCCTATGGCAAATTTCCACTCCCAAAGATTGCGAGTGTTGACCTATCAAAAGCCATCCCACCAAGACTTTCAGTAATTTGGCCTTCTCATTGTTTACACTGGAAATGCCGGCAACATCAAACGAAAGACTCACCTTTGGAGGTACCCCATGGCTTCTTTACAACAGTGAAATGTTATCTTACAGGATAAATTGTTTGTGTGGGTGCCCTGGTTTCATCGGAGAAAAAATTGTATTCATATTTGATGCTATGGCGAGGGCTGGGTGAGTACACCACACTCGGCATACAAGTAATTTCTTTTGCGAGTATTGCTAATCCTGTCAAAGAGACACACTGCACTCTTCCATACTGCTCCCAGGGACTCTGGCATCCAGTGTTTACCCTCAGTTGCGCATGCCCGGTCACTTGCCTCACTCACTGAAGGCAAACTGAGATGAACAAAAACTGCAAGAGACTTGATTCCATTCCCCGCCAACTACCAGAAGTATGTATTCAATATGCATTTTAGAATTAAAAGGAATCATCATGCGCTCACATGTATAATACTGCTCCTTTGGATATACACCTGAAATTATGAGTTAGGCCCATAATATTGTGGAATTATGTATGCTGAGTGAAAAAGAATGAATCACAAGGCTGGCGACACCCTGACACATTTCAACCTCGTCGCTTACCTTCAAAGCTTCATAGAAGTTATGCATAAATTTCAGGATTAGAACTCCTTGAAGGAAAGATGTGCACTGAACGATTACTCAGATCCGAATCTTTCTCTTCTGCGAACAGGTTCTCTACCAACTGAAGTACCCAAGCATGAGTCAAGATGTGTTCTCACTGCTACATTTCTGCCAGAATCTCATTGCCTACTGTCCAAATTTCACAGAAGTTCTTCTGCAAAACTTGTGGGACTAGCACCTGCAAGAAAATATTTTCAGAGACGTGGCTTAGCCACAGCTTGCGGGATTTTTTCCAGAATGGATTTTCATTCTGCAGTTGAGTGTGCACTGATATGAAACTTCCTAGCAGATTAAAACTATTTGTCAGACCTGAATCTGAACCCAAGACCTTTGTCTTTCGTGGGCAAGTGCTGTACCAAATTAGCTACCCAAGCAAGACTTATAATCCGTCATCATAGCTTCATTTCCTCCACTACCTGTTATCGTATGTCATAGATATATTATGTAATCTTGAAAAATTGTATGACACTATGTGGACATTGATATACTCGGCCAGCTTCACAACTGATGCTTGCATGGAAGTAAGTTTCATATCAACGCATACTCCATTGCAGAGTGAAAATTCGTTCTGGAAATGATCCTACAGGCTGTTATAAAGCTACATCTTCACAATATCAATTCTTCCAGAAATGCTAGTCCTCTCAGTTTTGCAGGAGAACTTCTGTGAAGCAAGGAAGGTGGGAGGTGAAGTACTGGTGGAAGTAAAGCTGTGAGGATGGGCTGTGAATCATGGTTGGGTAGCTCAGTTGGTAGAGCAGTCGCCTGTGAAAGGCGGACATCCTGGGTTCGAATCCAAGTATGGCACACAGTTTTAATCTGCAAGGAAGTTTCATTGATTGTACTTTTTGTATTGTATATAACACACAGTACATATCATTTCACAAGTATTGTTCTGTGATTGTTGATTAATGTATTTCTTAATAGGTAATTAAATTGATACCAGTTACAATTGTTAGTAAAAGAATGAGTCCAAAATTATTAATAACCTATGGTATAACTTTGCTTATATTTGTATTGGCATGCATGAAACTTTCTCCAGCTAAGGCTGTGACATTTGTTCCTGTTCTAAATACAGTTGTTTCCCAACAGTCTGCATTAAAATGAGAGTTTCATGTAATACTATCATCTAATTGGTTTGCATTTACATTTCAACTAATGGGAATTCTTATTTATAACTTGAAACTGCCAAAAATTCATTAACAATTCTTTTAAATTTCTTGATGATTTCGCCAACTGAAGTGCCACGCATTTAACTGGGCACCAATGGTAATTTGACATGATAGATCACACAGTTTGAGGAATGAATGCTTAATTCATTCATATCAGATGTCCACAGAAAAATTCAACCAAATAAGCCCTTAAAATAATTATCTGTGTCTTTTACGACTATAGGGGGACCCACACCACAATATTAAAATACTCAGTATGTATGTATTAATGAAAGAATATCATTATTGAATGATTATACAAAGCTTATTATCATATCACAAAGAGACAACTTTTATCATTAACATGCATTTATTAGGCCATGCTTACCACAACTTCTGAGCAACTTCGGGAACATTGCATCATTTGCAGTGCCTTGTCCATTCTTTCAGGTGAACTTGACATCAGTGTGAGTTTGCACATCAGTTTTTTCATTGTACTACATCAAAATGAAGGAATCTGATTTATTCCTTAAATTTTTCCACCATGATTATGATAATCTTAAATGATACAAGGAAATGAAGACCCTTCTACCTACTAGTTTATCCACACACATATATACTAAGTTCATCATTATGCTCATTTTTACTCCAATTAACTGCCTTACAATCCTCATTTGTGTGAATGCATCCGCTGTAAAATCTGATAAGTCCAAACCGGTTTTCTTCCATATTCTAGACCTATGACTAGTAAACCCTATTTTATCCAGCAAGAATGAATAGACAGTCTTTGCTAATAATGCACAATATTTTGTTGCAAAGTGTGGTTCATTTATGCAAAGTCCCCTGTTATCATCTTACACTAATACATTCTCTTATAGTGTATTTTCTGTTGCATATCTTGTTGCCTCTTTTAGGACTTCTCTGCATTTCCTCATTTCTCTTTCAGCAGTGATGATCTTCTCTGAATTTGTATTTTTGTTCCCCCACTCCTTTCTTTATATTTTATGAAGAAACAAATAGTGTTTGTTGCAGAGCTGCAGCTTTTATTATTTACATACCAATGATGTATTTCACCTGATTCAGGCATCTTCAAATTGGCTGATATTAGATGCTGTTAGGCACATGGGACACTGAACATAAAAAACACTGTAGTAAATGATTCCCCTCATCATATATTTGGAAACATAATATGGTGTCCTTTTCGAGGCGTGCAACATAGTCTAATGAACACAAAACAGCACCAGGCCAACACAGATCGGTCACCATGTAAATATGAGCAACTACACCTGCAAAATGTTTATATGGTGACAGATCTATGTAGGCACAATCCTGTTTTGCATTCATTGGGTACGTTGCATGTCTCAACAACACAATGTTTCTGAATGTTTGACGAGGGCAATTATTTGCTGAGACGTTTTATATGCTCTGTCTCCCATGTACCTGACACCTTCTAAGATCAGTCATCTGAAGATGCTGAATCAGGTGAAATGTGTCATTTGTAAATAAATAATAATTTAAGCTCTGCAACCAAGACTGTTTGTTTCTTGATCATATATTACTGGTTGCTGTACCATCCCTGCAATAACTTGGGAAAAAATCTTTGTATTTTATATTGTCTGTTGTCTTGTTTTTCTCCTGAGCCATAAACTAATTGTTCTTGTTTCCTTCCTGTCTATCAATGTTTGTCTCTCTTCTGCCTGAAGCTGCAGTTTTTCTCCCCTGACCTCTGAAATACCAACTACACCCTCTGCCAAATGTCACTTGGCACATCTTCAAATATTATCTGTTCCTTCTGTTATTTGAATAAGCCCCAGGTTCCAAAATTTAGTTGGCCTATATCCTAGCTGCTGCCTGCAGACACATATCTAACTCCTCTACTTTTATCTGAAAATAGTTAATCTTTAGTGCTTGTCATGAAGTTAATGTAAATGGCATGCAGTCTGCATTTTTTAAAATAAGCAGACTTTTCAGAAATTATTATGATAAAAAACTCGTAGTTTAAACAGTCAGTTTGCTTTAATTGCATGGGAAATTGTGTGTGAAAGTAGCCTTTGAAGTGTATGGGAAGATAAAGTTCAATCATTCATTCATTCGTACAATGTGCTCTGTAAATCACACCATAAAGGAGAGTCTGTAACCATATGAAAAGCATTTCGTTATGCATTAACTTGGACAAGCAGCCACCACAGGTAATGTCTGTAAAGAATTTGAATATTTACTCATTCATTCATCATGTTCTGTAGATCCCATCTAGTAGGAGAATCTTCAGGGATGTGGATCAAATTGAGATACACATTAATATGAGATGAAGACATCATAGAAACATAATCTGTACACTGTATGAACAATAAACTACCATTATACTGCTTAATGGTGTTTACACTTATGCCGTCTAAATTTAATTCAGTAAATTAGTAAAAAATATCCTTCTTGGAAGTTGCTGCTTATCTACTATTAGTAAATTTATGTTTATTTTATTACAATGATATTTTTCAAGAAAATGTTCTTTTTTAAAATATATATAGAGGGACTCCTGTTAGTAGTACACATTATTACTCATTACAAAGCTTTATAACAAAAATTGCTATTTGCCATTTAGCTAACAGAACTTATGAATTCCTGAATCTACATACCCAGTTAATTTGAAGAAAGAGTGGCAAACAACTCATATTTTTAATTTTCTTTTGAGCTGGTAGAGATTCCCCCTTTTTTCTGTTTTATATTAGATGTGAGCTTTGTTGAATATATTGTCACCATAGTACATAAGTTCTTCCTGAACCCAAGATAAGGAGTCAAAGTCTACATAAAAATGATTTTTTGTGGCTTCTGTTGTGATAGTGTACATCACAGTTCAGTTTTAAACTGATTTTTATCATCAGCAACAACAAACAGTCAGGAGTAAAGTGAGCATAAGAATTCCAAGATCCTTAAAAAGGCTTCTTCAAGTTAGATGGTTATTTACTTACCACAATATTCATATTGCTCGCTGCTGCTGAACAAATTTTATTTACTTTAGGTGCACAGCACCAGAACATAATTGCATGAGACGAGAGGGAGTGATAATAAGCAAAATAAGCAAACATCCATGTCTGAAGGTCAGTACAATGGGAGATGTTTCTAAGGGCGTAACATACTGAAATGTGCATCTTGTTTAGTGTGTCTGTGTGAACCACCAAGGAATTTTACACACTGTGCTTCACTCAGTGTATGGCTATTAATATATACTTATGGTGCTAAAAGCCATTATTGCTTGTTTGAAATTGCATAATGTGTATCTTTGTGAGATTAAGACTTAAGCTGTTAGATGTGAACCAGTTGTAGGCCAGTTCAGATATAATCGAGCTGTGTCTGTGAGAGTTGAGTATGGACCCTTGGTTAGTGTGCCTGTATCACCAGGCAACATTACAATTTGTGAACTGCCCTTTAAAGTCAATGGTACATCATTTATGTAGGTTAGAAACAAGAGTGACCCCAGTACAGGTACCTGTGGTGGCACTCCATCTGCCTGAGATATAATCAGTTATGAGACTCTTTGCTTTCTCTTATGGAGGTAGAAAAGTCCATCCATGCTTGAGGGATGCCATCAATACCATAAGTCTTCAGTTTGCCAAGTAGAATTTTGTCATTCACCCAGTTGAAGGCATTGGAAAGGTTGCAGAATATGAACATGATAATTTTAACAGATTATGACTAGTGAAAATATACTCCTGGCAATAAATATAGGACTTAATTCTAGATTGCTTTATGTATATGAGGAGAAATGCAGCTACTGTGGGAGAGGAGAGGGCTCTTGCTGCAGCACTCAGCTACTGTTTCTCTACTACTTCGTACTAAGCATTCACAGGCCACTATAGTTGTACTTTGTACAGGAAAAATTAAAACTCAGAAAATTATGAAGCTTTCTTAGCTGCATTGCCCCAGAAAATTATACCAGAGGACAATATTGAGTGAAAATAGGCACATCTGCAGGTGAAAGATTTACAGGTGCAGAGCATACAGAGCTGAATGTGCAGGTGCTGCCATGGTTTATTATTAAAGACATACTGAGTTAATGTTGATCCCCTTCACAAATAATCTGTTAAAAGATTTCCTCATTTTTTAATATTTTCATCAGTAATTCTGCAGTTATCTTCAGCTACAGTCCTCTGATATCAATATTGTGAACTGAATTACATCTCAGGCTGCGTATTCAGGTGTAATTTTTACAGGTTTAGTTACATTAGCAGAATACAGTTTAACTGCTATGCATATGTCTCAAATAATTAGTTGACATCTTCATTCAAAATATGCTGTAATCTTGCTAGTTTATTGAGGTAATCATATTTTTCCATGCACATTTTTTTATTTTATTTTAAGAAACATTCTCCCTTTATAAAATCTTGTCGTAATTGTTGTAATTTTCTTGTACATGCAAGCAAATGATGGACGTGTTTATAAGAGGCCAACAGGTGAGTATAGTATACACTTCTCTAACCAGAGTGTAGAAAAAGGCCATTACTTTTTTGTTATAAACTTACATTTTCATTTTCAAACATTGTTGATTTATTAATACTTGTGTAACTGAAAGAGCATCATCAGAATTTAATCAGTTTCAAGACAGTGCCCTTAAGCTGTAATACCCTTGCTGTAGCAGTCCTGTTAAATGAATCCAGCTGTTTGTGTTTCGTGTATTTGCACTGCTGAAAACACTTCCTTGCTAGGTTGTGTTTTCTCTGTAATATTCTTATAATTTCTTCTCTGTTCATTAAAAAAAAGAAAGGAAATGATTTTGAATGTGACATGCCAGCTGTTCCTCCACTTCACTGATCTATAGCATTTGGACATGGTCTCACCGTATATTTTTGATGCTGCTATTTTTTCTGGAAGACAAAAGAGCTTTTGGTCAAGCCTAATCTTCAGTTCACCCTGTTGTTGTGGTGGTCTTCAGTCCTGAGACTGGTTTGATGCAGCTCTCCATGCTACTCTATCCTGTGCAAGCTTCTTCATCTCCCAGTACCTACTGCAACCTACGTCCTTCTGAATCTGCTTAGTGTATTGATCTCTTGGTCTCCCTCTACGATTTTTACCCTCCACGCTGCCCTCCAATGCTAAATTTGTGATCCCTTGATGCCTCAAAACATGTCCTACCAACCGATCCCTTCTTCTAGTCAAGTTGTGCCACAAACTTCTCTTCTCCCCAATCCTATTCAATACCTCCTCATTAGTTACGTGATCTACCCACCTTATCTTCAGCATTCTTCTGTAGCACCACATTTCGAAAGCTTCTATTCTCTCCTTGTCCAAACTGGTTATCGTCCATGTTTCACTTCCATACATGGCTACACTCCATACAAATACTTTCAGAAACGACTTCCTGACACTTAAATCTATACTCGATGTTAACAAATTTCTCTTCTTCAGAAACAATTTCCTTGCCATTGCCAGTCTACATTTTATATCCTCTCTACTTCGACCATCATCAGTTATTTTACTCCCTAAATAGCAAAACTCCTTTACTACTTTAAGTGTCTCATTTCCTAATCTAATCCCCTCAGCATCACCCGATTTAATTTGACTACATTCCATTATCCTCGTTTTGCTTTTGTTGATGTTCATCTTATATCCTCCTTTCAAGACACTGTCCATTCCGTTCAACTGCTCTTCCAAGTCCTTTGCTGTCTCTGACATAATTACAATGTCATCGGCGAACCTCAAAGTTTTTACTTCTTCTCCATGAATTTTAATACCTACTCCGAATTTTTCACCCTAAACTATTTTTATAGAAGAAAGGCCTGTAAACCTTCACCTGGGAGCGATCTTAGTCCCTGTAATCCTTCCATATCAATGTCTAGGTTTCTGCTGGTGATCTCCTTACAGCAAACTGAACTTGATGTTGGTACAGTGTTGTGTGTGTACCTACAAATCTTTCCATCATGGAAAGCAGTACTCAAGAAGTGGAAACCCACTGGATGCATTGAGATTCACTCACTCTCAGTGCTTGGCCAGCTGATTAATAACAGTTTCCACTTATAGTTTTTTGTTGGAGAAAGTGGAACTACTATGCCACAACCCACAAGGAAAGAATTCACATTAATGTCAATTGCCCACTGTGTTTTGTGGAGCAGCAATGTCTACAAGATATGAATACATAGCATCGTGTCCTCCTCACACTCTACTTGGTTATTCATCATACAGCTTTCAATACACATGGCCACTATTGTCACTGGGCATAGTCCACTCTTAGCACCCAGAGATGACATGGTCGTGTGTGTGTGTGTGTGTGTGTGTGTGTGTGTGTGTGTGTGTGTGTGTGTGTCTACATCTGACAAAGGGCGTGGTCTCTTAACTGAATGATATCTAGCAGCCTTTTTCGTTGTGCTTGTTTGTTACTCAGTGCCTCCTCCTACTTTGTGAGTAGCTATTGAGCCTTTCAGATCGTATGTGTTTCATTGTTTGACTTTGTGGATATAGTAATATAAAGTCCTTGGACTAAAAATAATGTAAGGAGTAAAGGTAACAACTCACTGATTAGATGAGCTGCCGAGCTGTCGACAGGCACATAAACGAGACTGTGTACAGTACTACATTTTGGATTAACCCTTCTCCACAGCTTTAAAATACACATACATGGCCACATTGTCCCAGATGACTGCACTGTGCACTAGACTGGGAGTGAATGGGTGTGACGGGTGGAGTGGGTGATGGTAGCTAGGGCTGGGGAAGAGTGGCTGACAGCACAGCTGGGAGCAGGTGCACAGAATAGGGATGTGGCACTGGTAAGTTCATTTTGGCTGCAGGAAGGGGGAGCTGTACTGAGCACTCAGCGACAAGAAAGAGTGGATAGGGAGAGTTGGTTAGAACACAGAAAGTGAGAGGTTGTGGAGAGGAGTGTGAGAAATCCGGGAACCGGGGATAGTGAAAACTGATGCCAGTGGGTTGTGGTGTTGAAGGATATGATGTGAGAACAATTCCCATCTATGCAATTGAGAGAAGCTACGGTGAAAGATGGCTATGTTGTTTCAGCTT
Source organism: Schistocerca americana (assembly GCF_021461395.2). Lineage (NCBI taxonomy): Eukaryota > Metazoa > Arthropoda > Insecta > Orthoptera > Acrididae > Schistocerca > Schistocerca americana. The sequence goes on from NC_060119.1 coordinate 677,717,191, forward strand.
GGGATGATATTTGGTGATGGTGCATACACTGGCAGACAGTACCCACAAACCTGTCTACAAATAGTTTTGCATGCCATATCCACAAATGCCCCTAATCTTCTTACCACCATCAGGAACCAGCTGCAAAAGAGCACCACATCCTCTCACCCTTGTCGCCCAGTAAGAGTTCAGACTGGAGTGACTTAGCCGTACCCTTTACCATGGCTTCTCTGAATTACGTAGATAGGAATTGTACTTCCAGCACATCTATTGATCACGTAATGCTCCTGGTATCAGTCTTCACTAGTCCCAGATTGACGCCCACCTCTATCCTGTAAACAGTCTCCTCTTTCTATGTTCCTCTTTCTCCTCCCAGTCTGATTTTTGGCATTGAGGGCTGAGCACAACTGCCTCTACCTGCAGCCGGAATGAGTTGGCCACTGCCACATGCCTATTCCGTGCTTTTGCTCTGTGCTTTCAGCCACTTTTCCCCAACCCTCCCTCCCTCCTTCCTGCTTCATTCCTCCCCATTGCCCATTCTTCCTGAGAGAATCCGTCACCACAGCAACAGTGTCAGCACAGTGAAGTCAGCCAGGACAAAATAGACATGCCAGGTGGTGGAGAGAGAGAGAGAGAGAGAGAGAGAGAGAGAGAGTGTGTGTGTGTGTGTGTGTGTGTGTGTGTGTGTAGGAGTATGGGTATGAGTATGAGTACTCTTTACCTTTGAGGAAAGATTCGTGTGAAAGCTAGCAATGTTCTCAGTGCCTTAATTATTCATTGAATTGCTATCTTTGCTCCTCAAATTATTCATAGGTATAATTTGATGTTCTAGGCACAGTGCTTTTGAGAGGATAAGTTGTATAAAATCCAACCTTTTAATTTTTTATCAGTTTTAATGATGTATATACTGCAGTGTCTGAGCATTAAATTTACACAGTATGTAAAAGAATTGAAATTCTGTGTGTATAAAATGCCGGAAACAATTTTTCACAAGAATGATGATGTGTAAAATTTGTTAAAATATTGTGTAAAATGAACCAAAAAATTAAAAAAGAGCATTGGGGGCTAATGTGCAAATTTTAAAACTTTCCCCAGATTTGTGTATTGCCTGATTTCTCCCTAAAATAATAATTTATCAAATAACCAGTTCAATCTGTGGTGTGTGCTGTTCTCCTCATTACAACATTAGAGGCTTTAGTGTATATATTCGCTGTCCGCCTCTGTAGTGTAGCATTACCACCTACCACACAGGGGGCCCGGGTTTGATTCCCAGCAGGGGACTGGGTGTCATGTGTCTTTCATCATTATTGACTTGCAAGTCACCGAAGTGGCGTCAACTAAGAAAGACTTGCAAAAAGAAAGACTTGCAATATGGCGGCCGAATTCCCCCGAATGAGACCTCCCGACCAACAATGCCATCCGATCATGTCATTTCATATATTTGTTACACATCGTTCAAATTAAATTTATTAGTTGAATAAACTGTGCATTTTGATTTTAATTTTTGTGTATATTCTGTGTGTGGTAACAGCCAATTCAGGGAACTTTGTTGACAGCATTTCACATACATTTATTATTATTGTTGTTATTGCTACTATTATTATCATTGTTATTATGCAAGTACTTCTTGTGAAGCAATGAAGAAAGCAGTGAAAAGATTTTGTTCTATGTGGATAAGAAACTTTAAAGTTTATTTTGTCATGGAAACAGAGCTTACAATCTTATTGATGACAAAGTGAAAAAGACAGACCACAGTCTGTTCTAAACTGATGAGATGACATTGCACAATACCTCCAAGGATGCCGTCTATACTAGGACATTCACCACCTAACACAAATGGACTTCCCCTTGTGCCATTACAATATCAAACAATTTAAGGAGCAAAGGTAACATCTAACCAAATAGGTGAGACACTGAATAGTTGATAGATAGATATAAACAAGGCTGAGTACGTTGCTAACTGAGGTGAATCCTTCTTCAGGACTGTAGAGTGAACACACACACACACACACACACACACACACACACACACACACACACCCTTGTATGGCTATGTTCTTCAGAGCTTTAGAATATACATACACATTGATTTATAGATGGATTTCTATCACTGTTTAAGAGCTATTTTCCAAGGAAAAAATATGCACTGACAAGACTCCAGAAAAGCTATGAACTACAAAAGGAATCAGAATATCATGGAAGAAGAAAAGAAAATTATATCTGCAATTGTAGTGTACAAGCCACCACCTTTATTTTTTCAGACTTACGGGGAAAAGCGATATGCTCTTTGAATTCTGACCTTAAACCTCTGTGTGCCACTCCTGAGCACTCCTCTGGTAGCATCTACCACTGGAGTTGGTTAAGCATATCCAAAGGCCTCTCACACTACCAATCAATCCCTTGACACAACTTGGTGCTCCTCTCTCAATCCAACATCGTAAACATCCCTAACTGATTAGCAGTACTCAAGAAGAGTTCTTGCAACTGTTTTCTAGACCTTTCATAGAGGAATTACATTTCCTTAAGTTTCTACCATTGAATCTTATTGCGTGGCATTAGAGTTTCTTACAACTACTTGTATGTAACATTTCTCTTTTTTAACACTACAAGATTATTTGTAGGTATTTTATGGTTTTACTGTTTCTAGTAGTATTTTGCCAATATCATAATTTTACAGTAATGTGTCTATTCACCTATTTATGTGCAATATGTTACATTTATTTAAATTTAGGTCAATTGTGAGTTCTTCCACTAATCATCAGGTCTCTGAGACTTTCTGCATTTCTCTACAGTCTTCTGGTATTGTGACCTACCTATAGATAACAGCAATGTCTGTGAACAGCCTCTTGGAGCTTCCAACGTTATCCACTAAATATGAAATAACCTATAACAGTGCTCTAATACTCCCTTTGAGTATTCCTGAAATTACCATCACATCTGTTGATTTGAAATGGTCAGGACAAGCAGAGAGGTAGGGTTATTTCATATTCCAAGAAATAGTATGCTACTGTAAGAAAAGGGCAACTAAAAAGTGGAAATATTTACATGCTCAGCAAAGTATCTGCAGGTAGTAGTGCCATCTGTCAAGGAGGCACTTGAAACATTTAGCTCTTGCCAGAAGAATATGGAGGAATGTGGCTCAAGTTTAAAAGATTAGTTGACCAACCACTGGATGGGTATGTATAGTCGACAGAACAAAAGCTGTCTGCACAGAAAAAGGGTAAGTCCCACATTGGACATTCTCAGTGTGTACAGCCACGTATTAATTTATGCAACACTTTTCCCCCTTGATGTCGATGTTGTATTATAACAGCATATTGTTATACCATTCAGACATACTACATACAAAATTCGAAATTAATGCCAATTAATCACTATACAGTGTAGTATAGGATATCAATGATGATTGCAAAAAATCTAGCAATTTGACGGGCAGCTGAAAGAGATGTTTGTGTTGCTGTGTGAGTAGCTCACAGTCAGAGTGCTTGGTTCTCACTCACTGAACCAGAGTTCGGGTCTGCTGTATGGCTATATTTTTGTATGTTCCTGTCACAGTAGGTGCCAATGGCCTCTCTGAGGTAGCGTCTCTTTTCTTCTTGACTACAGCAGTGGTGCATATTATTTGTAGTCTTTAAGAGAACTATTCTAGTACAGGCTAACAGGAACTATATCTAAAAGCTAACAAAATCTTGGAACAAAATCCATTCAGGTTATTTTAAGGCCATTCATTTCATAGAAGTGAGAGAATGTTGTTATTTTGAGGGGTAAGCGATTTTAGATCAATCAGACTTCTAGCAAAATTCTACCTTTTACGAAGCTCATATTTCAGTTTTGGGAGAGAGTAACTAATTGAATAATTATTCAGTTCTTTGTCATGAATGAAGCTGGTAATGATATTTTTTTTTTATCAAATTCCACAAAAGTTAGCACCATGCTCAACAGCAATCCTTTTGCTCTTTTATTCGAGAACAATAAAATTCGCTATCACTTTCAATTTTGAAAACGGTTAGGTCCTAATTAAGTTGGCAAAGAAAATGATTTGTCTGTTTGCATAAAACTATTCCCAGACGTAGCAGGTAGAATGAGCAGAAAAAATTATTAAGAAGAGATTGTGTAAGAGAGAATAAATGTTTGATGATGAGCACATAAATTTTGATATTGAAGTGAAATTACAAAGAACTGGAGAAAAATAAGTTCAACTATTCAAAATAATGGCTCTGAATAAGACAGTGGAATTCTATTGGACAGTATTTTTTAAAATTCAGTTATACATTTATAATGATCCAAATGAGTTATCCCTTCCAGTTGACAGTAAAAGTGTAGAATACAGTTTTCCAAGGGAAAAGTATGGTTAATTTCTCTGTAAGTTTCAAGAAAAATAGAACTCAATAACATTGGTGGTCTGTGACTATGACACTACAGATACCAGGTGATGGAATGCACTACTATTTGCCTTAATGCCGTTATAATTTAGTTTGAGAAAGTATTTCAGTTCTGACTTGATACTGTGTTTAATTTACCCAGAGGATATTATCATTACTGAAAATGAGTTCGAATATAGAGAAAAAGAACCTATTACAAGCGAGTTCACTAATATGAGAAATCTAGATTCTGACTAAAATAAGTGTTCAGCTCTGTTGGAAGGTATTAGAACTTATATGCGATTGCAGTCTTTCTCGGTGTATTCCACTGATGAATTCTTCTCGGGTTATCAGTTGAGTGGAGGTGTCGTCATGTCGCAATGTTTCTTCGCCAGAAATTGATGGGTACGAAACGTTGCAAAAAAGACAACGCCACTGCTCAGCTGATAACCTGAGAAGACTTCATCAGTATCAGAACTTAAGTTTTCACAGCACCTGAGGCATAGAGCAGTGACAATAAGACATTTACACAGCTGGATAATGTTGAGAATCCTTGATGTTAAAAGTGTTGAATTTCATTTTTTGAGTGTATGTGATTGTAGGGCTTTAAAATTTGAAGTTGCATAGATGTTGTACCAATGTTCATTTGATTATATTCTTCACAAAGCACTGTTTCATTTGCTATAATGAATTGTCCTTCAAACCAATCATCATAACTAGGAAGCTAGGTTTCTAGTGTAAGATGGCTTATCCTAATATGTGACACTATGGGTATCATAATACGCAACAATATCACGTATTAGAACACGGTATCTCATATTAGGGTATCTTCATCTTGCTACCTCAGTAGCTAGATTCAATCTCATGTTTTTGCTAAGTGGTTTGACAATTTTGTAAGTTTTGTGAAGCCATCTGATGGTGATCTTGTTGTGCTTACACTTGATGAACATCAAATCACATTTGTGTGATAGACAAAGCAAGAGAAAACAGTGACCACATGATCTGTTTATCAACCCATTTCTCACATAAAATACTGTTTCTTGTGTGGAATTCATGGGACTATTTACAATGCATTATCCCCAAGAAATACAAACCTGGTGGGCAAATAACCCAGGTTTGCTAAAATGGCCTCTAGAAAATGGGACTCTTCCATGTAACAGGCCTATACTTAGAGACAATGACTTTGCAAGACACCAGGAGTTTGCCATACGAGAAGCAACAACAGAGTAAATGCGAGTCCAGTTGTTTTCTGGCCGGCTCTGAAAATCAAGAGCCACCTGATGTAGTAAAATCAGCAAATGCTGAAGCTGTGAAACTGTTGACATTGTTTCCATACGGGGAACATTTGAAATGATTCAAAGAGATGAAAAGCTGTAGCAGATTCAAAGGAGACACAAGTGAAAAAAGAAATAGAAAAAAAAAAGAAAAAAGAAAACCACAGGAAAGAATCTTCCATTCATTCATAGCCTGATACAAATTTGATTGAGGCCAGTGCTTCAGATGTGCAATCTGAAGAAAAAGATGCCAAATGCATATCCTCCAATGGTAATTTCTTTGAAGACTAACATGGAGGAATGGGCACATAATGTGTGGAATGCTGTCCTTGGGCTCCTGAAGAATGTTAACTTCAGAAAGAGCTTTAATATGCCCTGACTGCAATTCTTATGCACAATGAACCCTAAAAATGTTGGAGAAGGAGTAAGGAACAGAACATTATTATTTTAGAGTTTGGTTGTTTGTATATTGGTTGATACTGTTTTCTCTGACTGTCTTATATTGGGACACCATTTCTGTTTCTATTCAGTGCTAACGTGTTTAAGATTTTTTTTTTTTTTTTCAAATTTTACGTGTATTAAACAGAACGAATTCAATAAATAAAATGTAAAGTACTATGATTCCATGTAGATTTCTAACTAATAAACATACAGTTGTATCAAATATTGTAATATAAAGTGGAGTAATGTAGGATGAAAAAATGGAAACTCCAAATAGGAATATCACCAATGTAGGAAAAGATAGATTGCTACTTATCATAAAGAAGACACGTGAAATTGCAGACAGGCACAATTAAAAGACACGTAAGCCACATCCTTCATCAGTAAAACACACACACACACACACACACACACACACACACACACACACACACACACACACACCATTCAGAGACACAAGCAAGTACATCTCACGCACACGACTGCCAACTCCAGCTTCTCAGGCTGAGACGCTGGAGTTGGCGGTCAATTGTGCATGAGGTATGCTTACTTGTGTGTATAATGTGTGCCTTTTACTGATAAAGGCTGTGGCGTAAAGCTTTATGTAATAGTCTTTTAATTGTGCCTGTCTGCAACTTAACGTGTCTTCTTTACAGTAAGCAGCAATTTGTCTTTTCCTACTGTGTAGGATGAGAAAAGTTTCACATCAGGGATGTTGCTGGTATGAGGTCCACCCAGATTTGGCATCAGTTACCTGTCTCATTCGATGAGACATGGGGGCAGTCAGCCTCTGAAAATGTGTCTCATCGCCTGTGAGACTCTCCCATCTGTCCATCACTAGGCCTCGGGTCCAGAGTCTCCTAGTGTAAGATCATGTGATGCTTCATTTTGTCCCATGAACGATTTGACTCGTGTGAACCAGTGAGTGATCCTACTGAAACTGAATCACTTCATTTGGACAGTGTACTGAAACCATTGTACGGAACAAGTGCCTGAACACTATTTCTCATGGTCTGCATATGCTGAGACATTTAGACAGTAAATGACTGTTTGTCTTATACTTGTCTGTGTTGAATTGTTTTATCATGTTCGGCATACTGTGGCTGCATTTGTGTTATGCCTGCAACACATCAACAAACAATACAATGTAAAAAAAAAAATGGCATCAAGGGAATGTGAATCTTAATTACTTCCATCGAAATTTATATTCCTCAAGCGCTGCCACTTTGCTGCCATGTAAGTATTTAGGTCTTTTCTTAATTAAGTATTCAAGGCAGAAACATCTCGATGTTTCAAACAGATAAAAGTAAGTGTTATAGTGTATACAGGGTGTTACAAAAAGGTAACATGTGGACATGTGTCCGGAAACGCTTACTTTCCATGTTAGAGCTCATTTTATTACTTCTCTTCAAATCACATTAATCATGGAATGGAAACACACAGCAACAGTACGTACCAGCGTGACTTCAAACACTCTGTTACAGGAAATGTTCAAAATGTTCTCCGTTAGCGAGGATACGTGCATCCACCCTCCGTCGCGTGGAATCCCTGATGCGCTGGTGCAGCCCTGGAGAATGGCGTATTGTATCACAGCCGTCCACAATACGAGCACGAAGAGTCTCTACATTTGGTACCGGGGTTGCGTAGACAAGAGCTTTCCAATGCCCCCATAAATGAAAGTCAAGAGGGTTAAGGTCAGGAGAGCGTGGAGGCCATGGAATTGGTCCGCCTCTACCAATCAGTCGGCCACCGAATCTGTTGTTGAGAAGCGTACGAACACTTTGACTGAAATGTACAGGAGCTCCATCGTGCATGAACCACATGTTGTGTCGTACTTGTAAAGGCACATGTTCTAGCAGCACAGGTAGAGTATCCCGTATGAAATCATGATAATGTGCTCCATTGAGCGTAGGTGGAAGGACATGGGGCCCAATCAAGACATCACCAACAATGCCTGCCCAAACGTTCACAGAAAATCTGTGTTGATGACGTGATTGCGCAATTGCATGCAAATTCTCGTCAGCCCACACATGTTGATTGTGAAAATTTACAATTTGATCACATTGGAATGAAGCCTCATCCGTAAAGAGAACATTTGCGTTGAAATGAGGATTGACACATTGTTGGATGAACCATTTGCAGAAGTGTACCCGTGGAGGCCAATCAGCTGCTGATAGTGCCTGCACACGCTGTACATAGTATGGAAACAACTGGTTCTCCCGTAGCACTCTCCATACAGTGACATGGTCAACATTACCTTGTACAGCAGCAACTTCTCTGACGCTGACATTAGGGTTATCGTCAACTGCACGAAGAATTTCCTCGTCCATTGCAGGTGTCCTCACTGTTCTAGGTCTTCCCCAGTCATGGGTCATAGGCTGGAATGTTCCGTGCTCCATAAGACGCCGATCAATTGCTTCGAACATCTTCCTGTCGGGACACATTCGTTCTGGAAATCGGTCTCGATACAAACGTACCGTGCCACGGCTATTGCCCCATGCTAATCCATACATCAAATGGGCATCTGCCAACTCTGCATTTGTAAACATTGCACTGACAGCAAAACCACGTTTGTGATGAACACTAACCTGTTGATACTACGTACTGATGTGCTTGATGCTAGTACTGTAGAGCAATGAGTCACATGTCAACACATGTACCGAAGTCAACATTACCTTCCTTCAATTGGGCCAACTGGCAGTGAATCGAGGAAGTACAGTACATACTGATGAAACTAAAATGAGCTCTAACATGGCAATTAAGCATATCCGAACACATGTTCACATAACATCTTTTCGTTATTTGTGTGTGAGGAATGTTTCCTGAAAGTATGGCCTTACCTACTTGTAACACCCTGTATATAAGGTGATACGTTGTAATTATACACAATCACCAAAAATCGAAAAGGTCTATAAATAAAATCATTACATTAAGAAGGCGAAAGATACACATCTAAAAGTATGTTACTTATGGCACTGCCACCATTGCCAGCATGTGCGTTTCATTTTCACAGGTGTGAGCACTACACAAAGATAAGCAAGCTTATCAAGAGATGCGAACAGTTTTGTATTGTTGGCTGTACCTGGTAAAACAGTCGATGACAGAAGGGATCCTTCACGATATACAGTCTCTGTAAAAGAATGTCTAAAGAAATAAAGACCACTGCACAGTCGTTATATAAAAGTATACAAGTATAGATAGAAAAATGCTAAATGAATTATATTTGGCTGTCAAAAGGGCAACCCACGGTTGCTTCATCAGGAAAGAGGGAAGGAGAGGGAAAGACGAAAGGATGTGGGTTTTAAGGGAGAGGGTAAGGAGTCATTCCAATCCCGGGAGTGGAAAGACTTACCTTAGGGGGAAAAAAGGACAGGTATACACTCATGCACACACACGCACATATCCATCTGCACATATACAGACACAAGCAGACATATGTAAAGGCAAAGAGTTTGGGCAGAGATGTCAGTTGAGGCAGAAGTACAGAGGCAAAGATGTTGTTGAATGACAGGTGAAGTATGAGCAGCGGCAACTTGAAATTAGCGGAGGTTGAGGCCTGGTGGGTGATGGGAAGAGAGGATATATTGAAGGGCAAGTTCCCATCTCCGGAGTTCTGATAGGTTGGTGTTAGTGGGAAGTGTCCAGATAACCCGGACAGTGTAACACTGTGCCAAGATGTGATGGCCGTGCACCAAGGCATGTTTAGCCACAGGGTGATCCTCATTACCAACAAACACTGTCTGCCAGTGTCCATTCGTGCGAATGGACAGTTTGTTGCTGGTCATTCCCACATAGAAAGCTTCAGAGTGTAGGCAGGTCAGTTGGTAAATCACGTGGGTGCTTTCACACGTGGCTCTGCCTATGATCATGTACACCTTCCGGGTTACAGGACTGGAGTAGCTGGTGGTGGGAGGGTGCATGGGACAGGTTTTACACCGGGGGAGGTTACAAGGGTAGGAGCCAGAGGGTAGGGAAGGTGGTTTGGGGATTTAATAGGGATGAACCAAGAGGTTATGAAGGTTAGGTGGATGGCAGAAAGACACTCTTGGTGGAGTGGGGAGGATTTCATGAAGGATGGATCTCATTTCAGGGCAGGATTTGAGGAAGTTGTATCCCTGCTGGAGAACCACATTCAGAGTCTGATCCAGTCCCGGAAAGTATCCTGTCACAAGTGGGGCACTTTTGGGGTTCTTCTGTGGGATGTTCTGGGTTTGAGGGGATGAGGAAGTCGCTCTGGTTATTTGCTTCTGTACCAGGTTGGGAGGGTAGTTGCGGGATGCGAAAGCTGTTTTCACGTTGTTGGTGTAATGGTTCAGGGATTCAGGACTGGAGCAGATTCGTTTGCCATGAAGACCTAGGCTGTAGGGAAGGGACCGTTTGATATGGAATGGGTGGCAGCTGTAATAAAGGGGGTGCTGTTGCTTGTTGGTGGGTTTGATGTGGACAGATGTGTGAAGCTGGCCATTGGACAGATGGAGGTCAATGTCACGGAAAGTGGCATGGGATTTGGAGTAGGACCAGGTGAATCTGATGGAACCAAAGGAGTTGAGGTTGGAGAGGAAATTCTGGAGGTCTTCTTCACTGTGAGTCCAGATCGTGAAGATGTCATCAATAAACCTGTACCAAACTTTGGTTTGGCAGGCCTGGGTAACCAAGAAGGCTTCCTCTAAGTGACCCATAAATAGGTTGGCGTACGAGGGGGCCATCCTGGTACCCATGGCTGTTCCCTTTAATTGTTGGTATGTCTGGCCTTCGAAAGTGAAGAAGTTGTGAGTCAGGATGAAGCTGGCTAAGGTAACGAGGAAAGAGGTTTTAGGTAGGGTGGCAGGTGATCGGCGTGAAAGGAAGTGCTCCATCACAGTGAGGCTCTGGACGTGCGGAATATTTGTGTATAAGGAAGTGGCATCAATGGTTACAAGGATGGTTTCCGGGGGTAACAGATTGGGTAAGGATTCCAGGCATTCGAGAAAGTGGTTGGTGTCTTTGATGAAGGATGGGAGACTGTGTGTAATGGGTTGAAGGTGTTGATCTACATAGGCAGAGATACGTTCTGTGGGGGCTTGGTAACCAGTTACAATGGGGCGGCCGGGATGATTGGGTTTGTGAATTTTAGGAAGTAGGTAGAAGGTAGGGGTGTGGGGTGTCGGTGGGGTCAGGAGGTCGATGGAGTCGGGTGAAAAGTTTTGTAGGGGGCCTAAGGTTCTGAGGATTCCTTGATGCTCCACCTGGACATCAGGAATGGGATTACCTTGGTAAACTTTGTATGTAGTGTTGTCTGAAAGCTGACGCAGTCCCTCAGCCACATACTCCTGACGATCAAGTACCACGGTCGTGGAACCCTTGTCCGCCAGAAGAATGACGATGGATCGGTCAGCCTTCAGATCACGGATAGCCTGGGCTTCAGCTGTGGTGATGTTGGGAGTAGGATTAAGGTTTTTCAAGGAGGATTGAGAGGCAAGGCTGGAAGTGAGAAATTCCTGGAAGGTTTGGAGAGGGTGATTTTGAGGAAGAGGAGGTGGGTCCCGCTGTGACGGAGGACGGAACTGTTCCAGGCAGGGTTCAATTTGGATAGTGTCCTGGGGAGTTGGATCATTAGGAGTGGGATTAGGATTGTTTTTCTTCATGGCAAAGTGATATTTCCAGCAGAGAGTACGAGTGTAGGACAGTAAATCTTTGACGAGGGCTGTTTGGTTGAATCTAGGAGTAGGGCTGAAGGTGAGGCCTTTGGATAGGACAGAGGTTTCGGATTGGAAGAGAGGTTTGGAGGAAAGGTTAACTACTGAATTAGGGTGTTGTGGTTCCAGAGTGTGTTGATTAGAATTTGGAGGTATCAGGGGGAGTGGAGCTGGAATTGGGAGATTGAGTAGATGGGAGAGACTGGGTCTGTGTGCAATGAGAGGAGGTTGAGGTTTGCTGGAAAGGTACACTATCAGCATGGTAGTATGTGTTGGCAGATGTGTACATGTTCCAGAAACAACGTGCGGATAATAAGTTCTGTATGTTTGTCAGTTTTAACTATTCATAATTTCATGTAGTTTTGATGGGATTTCTGTATAATAGGACGTTAAGACAACTGTTGGTTTCACTGATTTGTCATGTGGCATGAATTCTTGGAATTTCTGGGGGCATGGGGGCCAGACTTATAAAAGGTAGTGGCCATTTTGTCACACTTACAGTTAGTTGGATGCTGTTGAACAGGCAGGATCTACGTCACTTGGGGCAGCAATCTAGCCACACAGATTTAAAAACATAATGTTTCGAGACGATTGTTGCGACACGTCGAAATGTTTCATGCGCTAGTTCAAAGGGATTTATCATTATTTTTGCAGTGGTCAACACTTGGAATTATTTTTCGAGTGTCTGACAGACGCACATTTGTCATTTTTAGTTTTGATTTGAACGTAGAACAATCTAGCTTAGTGAACACATGCTGTGTTAATGATTATTTTAGATGTGTAGTGACTTTACAAATCAATGTATTGGATGCTTGAGCTATGTTAAATTTTCTTTGCACAAGTGAAGATTATAAACCACCAGGCTGCAATTTATTTTGCGAAAAAGTTATTTATAACCTAATGATTATTTATTCTGATTTATACATCAAGGACAATCAATTATTTTTATTTAATAAAGCTTCTGGTATGGTTGCAGCATCCTCTGTGACAACACCAACAGAGCCAATAAGTTAATAAAACAGTACAGTTGGAGTTGGGGGGCTTTTTCGGGATTTAGTTTGCTAGGCAACTAAATACGAAGGTTAAGTCAGATAGGTGTTAGGTGCGTGTGAAGATTTAGTCATGAAGGGGCATGAATTTATTTTCTCGTCGAGAATACGTGGACACCGTTGGCATGGCAGCAGTGAAGCAGTCTCCATGACAATGCAGCAAAGACCACACATGCACAGTGTGTCCAGGTATATTGCGTCGCAGCAGTGGCTGAACAATGCCACTGGGCTTTGCCAGCACAGCAGCAGAGTGTGGCAGTGGTCTGGCTGCAGCTCGCAACAGCAGCCATCAAGAGTTGCTTGTGGTCGTCACCAACACGGCATCGCAGTGCAGTTCACGCCTGCATGGAGGGTCCGGATCTCCAGCATCCGACTGCAGCCACACACTGAAAGTTAAGTGCAAGCAGTATTTGTAATTATCCTAGTATTGTATTTGCTGATTGTTAGCCATCATGGCTTGGGGGGGGGGGGGGGGTGTTAAGCAGTCACCCACTGAATGTAGTTTTGATCACGTAGGCAGAAAGCTTTTAAAGAGTAGATCTGAAGGGGAAGAAAATAAATACCCATGTATAGAATATTTTCGAGTTCAGTTGATGCATATTATGCAGAAACCGGGAGCATTAGATGAAATAAGGAGGCAAAATGAGGGAAGAAACAGTCAGTTTGATGAAATAAATATGTAAATTGAAAGTCAGTCACTATCATTCTCACAACAGGCATGATATGGAGTTACATAAGAAGTATGTGCCCATTTTTATTTAATTTTAAGATTTTATCAGTGCTATTATGGACTTTATAAAAAATACATGAAGTCACAGATTATGTGGTGACTACTTTTTGGAAGTATGTATTTCGATTTATGCATCATCAGATTAATCAGCTTTTGAGTGAATCCATCATGCATTGGTATGGAGTCATCTGTCTTCTCGCCCAAGGGTCAGCATGACTGAAGAAAATTCTTGCAACAGCCTTGCACCATCTTATCGATTTCTGAAAATAGCTGTGGCCCACAGTTTGCTTGGAGAACAATTTGTTTGGCAGTTTTTTATTTGACCACGAATGGAGGTAATGTTTTCCCCTCGAAAATCAAGAGCACCACGATCTCTGCCCATTGTTCGTTTCATTCCCAGTTACTGATCTCCACAGTTTGAAAGTTGTCGTTCCATTTCGGTGGTCAGAATACCAAAGTCAAAGCAAGAGGTACTGTCTGTTGCATAGTGCATTATAATCAACTTTCTCACACCAGAGGGTATAAAACTGCCCAAAAATTTTAGAAGACTTGCAGCACAGTCCAAGGACAATACCCTGAGAAAGACCCAAGTGTATGCATGGTACAGACAGATTTTATGAGGATGATAAGCAGTTGAGAATGCAGCTGGATGTCATCTCCCGAGGACCATCATGACTGTGGAAAGTTCTTACAATTGTCTTTTTTGATTTTAAGGAGTTCTCATCTGTTTTTTCCATGAACATTGTACTTTGAATACTGCATACTATTGCCAACTTTTTGACCAAACAAAATGTGCGTATAGTCAGAAAAGGCATGCAGATGGGATTGTGCTTCATAACATCCCTCAACCCCACGCAGCTGCCAATGAAAAATTCAAGAATTGTTCAGGACCACATTAGAACATCCTCTGTACAGTCTGGGCATACCACCCTATTGTTTTCATTTGTTTGTAAGCAGTCAGAGGACACAATTTGACAAAGATGCTGCTGTCAAAGTGTTCGTACACAGCTATTTGCTGTAACAGCCATGTTCATTTTTAGAAAAATGGCATCAAGAAACTAAGCATCCACAGGAAAAACATTTCTTGTACAGGAGACTATACAGAAAAATAAGTTCATATGTATGAATTTTTCTGAAGCTTAAACAAACTTATAAAAATCCAGTTTATAATTGATTCACCGTCATAACAATAAAAATAGTTTTGTGTTCCCTGTAACTAGCCTGAAAATTAAAATGGTAACTGGGTGCTAAAGCAGTCCAGTTAAGAATGAAGTTATTCTAGAGGTAACACTTGATGTTGTTATCTGTGTGCAAGGATTTTTTGCAGTCCCTAATCTGTGCATCAATATGTTGTTGGGAACTGACTTCTTAACTAAGTAAGCAGGTGTCACTAATTACGAGCACTAGTTCATTGAAGAGATCACTGGTGCTTACCACAAGGTTGTTAGGTTTAAAGATGTGATGGCATGTTTGTTTATAGATAGGTGTTAGTAGTTAATGATTTGCTGTGTTGTTATTACTTGTATGTATGTATGTATGTGTGTATTATTATTACTATTATTATTATTATTTTGTGTGTTCATGTAACATTGTGTTTTCATGTATTTGTTTATGTTAATGTAAAATGTAAGTTAGCTTTGCTTCTTTTTTGATTTATTGTTTTGACATCTCATGTTAGTTTTTATGTTGTTTGCATTGTGAGAGGGCATGCTTGACATGAGATACCATTCTCTGACACATGCAGTGTTATTGTCATTGTTCTTTTATGGTGAAGACACAGATCGCAGCATGAGAAGTAAAAAACTGCAATCACATGTTTTGTTGTTTGTATTGTGGTTATGATTGCATTCTTTGACGCCTAATGATGTCTTTATCATCTTGTGAATTTGGTCTGCCAAGAGGGGCTTTGGATAGCTTCATCTGTGGTGGACGTGATCGAATTATTAGTCAAGGAGTTCATGAATTGTGTTTGTTTCTTTGGTAGAAAATGGTCTGGTTGGCAAGACCTAACGGTGATGCAACAATGATGGCTGTACTGAAGCTACCACTGTCTGAGGAAGGCACGCACAAACACCAGATGCAGTGCAAGAAGTTCAGTGTCATGTGCTTTGTAGAGTGAGTTTGTCGTTTTGGTGCTTCAAAGTGTAGATTCAAAGGACAGTTGTCAGCAACTTGTGAAGTTCCCCTGAAAACATCGTACACATCAGATTAAGAAAAAGACATTTAATGTCTAAGAAATTGAATTATTTTTGTAATTTATTCTATTTGTTACTTTTAATCAGCTCAGTTTGTGTGCAGGGACATATTTCGTAACTCCAAACAGTGTCCCAGTAATTGATTTTTTTATTTTTGTCTGCAAAGTATTATTCAGCCTTTCACATACAAAGGTACATGTAGAATTAGTTGTTTCTATTTTTATGTGTATTTTTGTATGAGAACATGCATTCCCATTAGTTTTAAAAGTGTTAACCTACAAATTACAACATGTTTAGATTGTAAAATGTCAGAAACGTGACACACTAGTTCACCAATTTGTTACACTTTTTATTAGGTTGGTGCATAAGTGTGTAGTGTATTTGTTTTGCATGTTGGTATTCTGGTTGCTATGGTTTATTTATTGATTGTAATTTTTTATTTGTATTTCAAAGTTGCTATATGAAACAATGGAAAATCCAGGATGGAATGTAACAATATAATGAAAAGGATAGTTGCTACTCACTGTGTAGTGGAGATGCTGAGTCGCAGAAAGACAACACAAAAAGACTGTCAGAGAGTTAGCTTTCAGCCACAAGGTCTTCGTCAGAAGTAGACAACATACACACATTACCTTTGACAAAGGTCTTGTTGGCCAAAAGCTAACGTTTTGACAGTCTTTTTGTTGTGCCTTTCTGTGACTCAGTGTCTCCGCTATATGGTGAGTAGCAACTATCCTTGCTATATGAATTAACATATTGTCATTTTATCATTTGGAGGTAGTGAGTGGATGGATACTGGAAAATGGAGTGCCAAGTGGAGAAATCGGAACATTTCTGACACATTCTTGTGTTTCAGCTCAATATAAGACTGACAAGAGCAGAAACAGCCAGAAACATTAGTGCCATATGTGAGGATAATGCCATTGGACAGAGCATGACAAGAAAATAGTTTTATCTTTTTCAGGTAGATTGTTTTGACATTAGTGACTCTCCACATTCAGGAAGACCTTCGGAGTTTGAAGAAGATCATTTAAGTGCATTAATTCACAATAATCCACATCATTGTACTAGAGAACTGCCAATATGACGAACTGTGATCATTCCACCATCATGTGACATTTGCATGCGGTGGGAAAGTTTCAAAATTCAGGTGAATGGGTACCTCATGCTTTAATCCAAAATCACAAAAATCAGCAGGTGGCCATGTGCGCATCTCTTCTTGCTTGTCATCAGTTAACTTGTGAACAACACCAACCATTCCTATCCTGTGTTATTACTGGTAACGAGAAATTATGTCTTTATGCTAACATGTTGTTGTTGTTGTTGTTGTTGTGGTCTTCAGTTGAAAGACTGGTTTGATGCAGCTCTCCATGCCAGTTTATGCTGTGCAAGCCTCATCATCTCCGAGTAACTACTACAACCTTCATCCCTATGTCCTCTGAAATCCCCCCCCCCCCTTTCCCACTTCCCTCCAGTACTAATTTGGTGATCCCTTGATGCTTCAGAATGTGTCCTGCCAACCAATCCCACAAATTTCTCTTCTCCCCAGTTCTATTCAGTACCTCCTCATTAGTTATGTGATCTACTCATCTAATCTTCAGCATTCTTCTGTAGCACCACATTTCAAAAGCTTCTATTCTCGTTTTGTCTAAACTGTTTATCATCCACATTTCACTTCCATACATGGCTCCACTCTATACAAACGCTTTCAGAAAGGACTTCCTCACACTTAAATCTATACTTGACGTTAAAAAATTTCCCTTCTTCAGAAGCACATTCCTTGCCATCGCCAGTCTACATTTTATATCTTCCCTACTATGACCATCATCCATTAGTTTGCTTCCCAAATAACAAAACTCATTTACTACTTTAAGTGTCTCATTTCCCAATTCCCTCATCATCACCTGATTTAATTCCTCTACAATCCATTATCCTCGTTTTGCTTTTGTTGATGTTCATCTTATATCCTCCTTTTAAGACACTGTCCATCCCATTCAACTGCTCTTGCAAGTCTTTTGCTGTCTCTAAGAGAATTACAGTGTCATCGGCAAACCTCAAAGTTTTTGTTTCTTCTCTCTGGACCTCAATTCCTATTCTATTTTTTTCTGTTTACTGCTCGCTCAATATCCAGATTGAACAACATCAGGGATAGGCTACAACCCTGCCTCACTCCCTTCTAACCACTGCTTCCCTTTCACGCCCCTTGACTCTAATGACTGCAATCTGGTTTCTGTACAAATTTTAAATAGACTTTCACTCCCTGTATTTTATCCCTAATATCTTCAGAATTGCAAAGAGATTATTCCAGCCAACATTGTCAAACGCTTTTAGAAATGGGTCATTCATGAAATATCGGGACCAAAGGAATGGTTTACCAAGATGAATGGAAAGAGTGAGGAACGAATTCTAAGGAACGGTGGTTCGTAGTTCACTTTGGTCGCAGATTCCTACTTATAGTTCCTGGGAACGTGAAATGGTCGGTCTCGTTTCCGCAACGGCACATCTGCCTTAGTCCCGTTCCCGTCTGTCTCTGTCTCGGTTGCGGCTTTCTACTTATCGTTCCCAGGAACGGGAGACGGTTGGTCTTGTTCCCGCAACAGCATGTCGGCTGGTCTCGTTCTAGCCTCTGTCCCGTTCTCGTCTGTCTTGGTCTCAGTCTCGCTTGGCCAGACTTGTTGCTCTCCCGGCTGCCACTCGTCGCAGTTCTACTGCCGACTGCTCATAGTTAGTTCAGTATTGAATTGTTGTTTGTTTCATTCACTGTGCACACCCCTTCTAGATCTGTTTCAAACCTTTTTCGTATTCTATTCAGCATCCATGACCAATAATTAAAATGTATTTTATAATTATGTAAATTACATAAAAATTACATGGTATGTAATACATACATCTTTTCACATAGCAAAATGGCAGATTAGATTACTTCACTATTTCAATAAGCAGCAGAATAAATACTTGCAAAAAAAGCAAGATTTTTTTGCTATTACACATGCAAAGGAAGTTGGCACGGCACACACGAGTAGCCATTTTCTGTTTTTTTATGATCCAAAGTAAAAGGGCATGTTCATTGTTATGGAAGGCAGACTGACTTACAACCGAATGAAGCCCGTGCTCCATAATCGAGTGTCTGGTGTCGCATTTTGTAAAGAGAATATGATATCTTCTACGATATTATTTCAGTGGTACAGAGTGGCACATGAAAAATCGGCCCTAAGTACTAGACTCCTCATTGTCACCCAGCAGTCGTCATCTATTGTTTCGAAGTTGTTGTTTGCATTAGTTTATTTGTTATTTCTTCACTGCCCAATTATTACATGTTTATCTATTATGCTCATAGCGGTCAACAAATTGTGCATAATTAGTGGGCAGTTTGTACTCGGTGCCGATTTTTCTTGCGCCACCTTATATTATTTCACTGTGATCAGCCACATAACGTTACATTTGGCTAAACAAGAGGTTTTGCTGAATCAGGAAAATTACAAGTGCCTGAGAATTCCGTTGTGAATAAAAACTCTGTACTCCAGGGGGGAGGCAAGTGCCCCCTCTTGGCGCCCTCTTGGGGTCAGTATTGCCTCACGTGTTCCAACATTTCTACGGAATCCAAACTGATCTTCCCCAAGGTCGGCTTCTACCAGTTTTTCCATTCTTCTGTAAAGGATTCATGTAAGTATTTTACAGCTGTGACTTA
Organism: Schistocerca americana; assembly: GCF_021461395.2. NCBI lineage: Eukaryota > Metazoa > Arthropoda > Insecta > Orthoptera > Acrididae > Schistocerca > Schistocerca americana. Next base: position 677,736,583 of record NC_060119.1, read on the forward strand.
TTAAACTGATATTTCACTAATTTTCACACCGTTCAGCACCTGCTTTCTCTGGAACTGGGATTATTATATTCCTCATGCAGTCTGATGTTATTTCTCATGTCTCATACATCTTGTGCACCAGATGGAAGAGTTTTATCGTGGCTAGCTCTCACAAGGCTATTAGTACCTCTAACGGAATATTGTCTACTCCAGGGTCCTTGTTTCAACTTAAGTCTTTCAGTGCTTTGTCAAATTCTTCATGCAGTATCATATCTCCCTCCTCATCTTCTTCTACATTCTCTTCCATTTCCATAATATTGCCCTCAAGTACATCTCCCTTGTATAGACCCTGTATATACTCCTTCCATCTTTCTGCTTTCCATTCTTTGCTTAGGACTGGTTTCCTATCTGAGCTCATGATATTCGTACAGGTGATTCTCTTTTCGCTGTAGGTCTCTCTTAATTTTTGTGTAGGCAGTATCTATCTTACCCTTAGTGGTATACTTCTACATCCTACTTAACCATTTTGCACTTCCTGTCGATTTCGTTTTTTAAACATTTTTATTCCCTTTCACCTGCTTCATTTACTGAATTTTTATATTTTCTCCTTTCATCTTTTAAATTCAATATCTCTAGTGTTGCCCAAGGATTTCTACTAGCCCTCATCTTTTTACCTTCTCGATCCAGTGTTGCCTTCACTATTTCATCTCTCAATCATGTAGACTATTGTCCCTGGAACTACTAAAAAGGCTGCTGTCCCTCTTCAGGAACCATGCATTTGTCTGGCCTCTCAACAGATACCGCTCTTCTGTGGTTGCACCTATGTTACAGCTATCTGTATTGCTGAGGCTTGCAGGCCTCCCCACCAATGGCAAGGTCCATGGTTCATGGGGTGGGGGGATATGCTAACAATGCTAACATAATGAAAAGAAATGAATGGTTGAGCCCAAATGAAGCAGTAACTACTTGTAAAAAGACCTGCATGCATCCACAAATGATAATGTTATGTATTTGGTGGAACAGCAGTGGTGTAGCACGCTACGAATTGCTTCCCCAAGGTATGACCATCACTGCTGACGTTTATTATCAATAACTCAGACGCCTTGCAGCCACAGTCAAAGAACAGTGACCATGGAGATTGCATGAAGTGATACTACTGCAAGACAATGCTCATGAGCATTCTGCTAGACAGACAAAAAAACACTATATAGGAGCTGGGTTGGGAAGTCATTCTCCATCCACGTTATTCACCTGATCTTGCAACCTGAAGTTTTCTCTTTTTCCTCTCTCTGTTAAACAATATTCAAAAAACTTCCTTTCCTGAAGAAAATCACTCTGCACTTGGCTCAACAAGTTGTTTGTCTCAGAACCATATGATTTCTACAGTCATAGAATTGAAAAGTCACCCCACCGTTGGCAGGCTGTTTTAAATAGTGAAGGAGAATATATTATTGATGACTAAAGTTTCTTTTATGTGTATCTGTTGTGCTTATTAAACTTATGGAAAAACTCTACAAACTTATGCACCAACACAATATTTAGGTATTTTTGCTGACAGTCTATGACTCTCTTTTGGTGGAGTGATTTATTTTGGTGCTAGTTCTGTATCATATTGACTGTGTGAAAGATAAGGTAAGTGGAAGTATTGTGAGGTGTCTTACTATAAAGAGATCAGAGGTGATTGGTTTTATTCTTGTGTGGCTTTCGTCTCACTTGCTCCATAGTGTGGAGGTTGGCAGTTGCAGCGATGACAGCTCACAGGAAGGCATGGTGGACATGGGAGGGGAGGTGCTGAGAGCATGCAGAAATGCCAAAATTTGCACGGGTGCAGACAAGACATCATTGCCACACTGGCAGCATGCACAAAGAACTCTATGCTTTTATCTACCTTTGCACACATGACGTGTGAGCTTTAATACCTACATATGAGAGACTATCACCAGTCTGTTACTTAGTTTTTGAAAAAGTTGAATAAACTTAATTTTTTTACAAGCTAATGATTATATATTCTGATTTATGCCTCAGGACAATTATTTATTTTTATTTAATAAAGTGTCAAGAACAGTTACAGCATCCTCTGTGATGATCGTAGAGCCAATAGACTATTTTTCTATGTCAAAAATATGGTTTGAATTGTTGTTGTTCTGAGTGATTATAATATTCAAATAGCATCTTTGGTCAATATTGTCAAAAAATGCTATTTTTTTGTAATTAGAACTTAAAAATCATTAAATTTCAAGGTTTGGCCATGTGATCAAAAATGCTCTGTTATTTGCTGAAGCTCTGGTGATATCACAGACTAGGAATGTGGCAAAGCTATATGTGTGTTACGGAAGTGTTAGCTGAAGTTACTATTTTTTTCCATGTTTTTTCTGCAAACAGTGTAGCTATTTAGTGATGGAAAATGTATTTACTACTTTTGAGAAACAATGGAAAGGAATTTGTTGAATGCTGGTAGGGGAGACCTTCCATAAGTGGATGTGATTGTGTACCACCCATTTAAAGTGGCAATATATGCAAGGGTGGGCATTCTTTTCCCAGCAACCTGCGACATAATTAAACTTGCGGAGAATAGGCCTGTATCTTATATCTAGATTGCCGACTATCAGATTCATGTGAAATACACTTTCAGAAACTACATGAGCTTCATTTGTAAAATGAACCATCGTTCATTGTCACTGCAGTCAGGGACTAAGACCCAAAGCACAATAAAATTCTTGGCAAATCTTAGTGCTGATTTCCTCATCTTCAACACAATCAACAGGACTAGTGCAGTGTCAGTCTGTTCTGATGCGCAACAAATAATGCATCTGACTGTGGATCAGGCTCCAGGTTCGAATCCTGACATCTTTGTAAGTTTTTAAAAGTTCAACTCCTGGCAAGTTCATAACATTAAAAATTGTTACATGAAATATGATAATAGTATTTACAAGAATTCATTGTGACAATTGTTTTGACGGTGGAATGTATTATATATACCTCCGCATTAATTTTTGCTCAGCAAAATGGACAACCTAGGATAAATGCATTTGATTTGGGCGTACACAATTTACTTTTTTGGAAAGCATTGCTAGTGAGGAAGGTGTCACCACATGCCTGCAGTACAGTTAGCTGTAGGGAGATATGATTTTGTATGTGGAAAGATATAAAGCATGAGCAGTATGCAAGTAACACAAACATGTAGGGATGTTTGTGAGTGGAAACTAACATCAGTGTCTTAAGCAGATTTACTTCATCTTTATGTAGACAACGAAACTCTAAACAATAATGACCCTAGTTCGACAGTCCAAAGGTAAAAAAGGATTGATTGTAATAAAGTAAAATGTATGGTCATATGAACTAGAAATTTTCTTGACAGTGCCATGTGTGAACAGTAATAGCAAATTTAAGGGCATTGAAATGGTTGGGAAAATTCAATAAAACATTGTTTCTGTGGGGTGTTGTGAAGTTTTGTTAATGTGATTTAGTTTTTGTTTGAAAGGACTGTTGAATTGTTCGCAAATAAGTTAAAATTTTTGTTTGGACAAGACCTGAACCAGCAACATTTAGGTAACTACTTATAAATCATTAGAGTCCACCGCTCTACCAACTGTGTCACCAAAGTGTGTGTGTAATATTGGATATAATGACAGTCAGTTCTCTCAATTTCCGTTGCGAGTTTAATTTCGTTGAATGATGCTTTTGCTTTCTTGCAGGGGGGGAAGGGGGGGGGGGCGCTTAATATCTCAGATGTAAATTAATATTGAAATCATGGCATTTTGGCAGTACCGTGCACACCATGTTTTACGCATCCTCTCATTTCTTAGAATACTCAAAACCAATATTTCAAGAGTTTTTATAGATTTTTTTTTGCATAGTAGTACTACACACCATTTGTAACCCATTTTTTGAAACATAAATTTCGAAACAAGATGTCACTGTGACTGAGCTTAATAACAGTAGTTGTAGTGAGCTAGCCAGTGATGTCGCAGACATCACACGAAATGAATGGAGCATTTTAGCAGGCTTTCAAATTATTTTAAATTAATTTTTTTTATAATTAAGACAATTTCAAGAAAACAGTCAAATACCCTATTAGGTAATAAGACTGTACAGTCACACATTGTACTGTTTGCCTCTAGTGCAGATAAATTTCAACAGTAGGCATATTTTCCTATGTTAACAATATGGTTCAGATTGTTGCTATTCTGAACTATTATGACTTTCAAATAGAATTTTCGCTCAGTTTTCTCGCAAAATATCTGTTATTTTTGTTGAATTAATATGAAAAAAATCATTAAATTTGGGAATTGCAGATGCTGTATTATTGGCTGAAGCTCTCGTGGCATCACATACTAGGAGTAAAACAAACTTTGTGCGTTATAGGAGTATTTGCCAAAGTTACTAGTGTTTTTCTGCAAACAATTTTGTGAAAGCTGATTGTGTAAATCTACCGAAAGTTGATGTGTCTGTGGTCTCTTTGTTCCTCAAAAGATTTTTGCATTCTGGAATTAAGAAAAATGTAGCTGCATTGTATGGTGACTGGGATGGAAGTACTGTGACATGGCTAAAAGTTGCAGAATTTTCTCAGACTGTGCTGGAAAGTTTTTCCAGGACAATTTGTGGAAGCCTGCACAATAAAACACATTGCAAACTTTTTCTTAGTGAAGGGAGGAGGCAACAATCTTAATGTGTTACATTAAATAACTTTTTTTTTTTTTTAATGTGAGGGTAAATGTTGTGTCATTCCAGGCAGGTTGGACTTAAGGTATTTTACTTTTAATATTAAACTTGGCACATTTTATAAAGATGACTATTGTATGTGCCATGCTGGATCACTTCTTTGTAAGTCAACCTATGGAACAACTGACTATTGTTACCATTGCATATACTGTTCTGACTATAATACCTGCTGTACAATTGCAAATCATGGCAAGTGATGCAATTTTTAGTAATACAACTGGCCATTTTCCTATTTCATTGCCATCATCTTGGAAGGTGAAGTTTTTAACTACATACCGCATAGTCTTGTTGGCCCATAATATGAAGGCATGACTACAGCTGATGATGATATTTTTCAGTGCATGTTCACTGCTTTTTTATGATCGTGACAAAAAATAAAAACACCTACAGCCTTTCTTGTGATTTTATTTTATTTTGTCACTACCAGTTTCAACACTTCATTGCGTCATCTTCAGGCTGTTTTGATGCGGTACGGGTTGATATGATCCGCACGCATAACCCATCAGTTGCCAGCATTACTGGATACACAGACAATGTGTCAGCACTCTAACCATCAACTGTGTCAGCACTCCAACCATCAACTGCCCAACACATTATCTGCATATCCAGTACTGCTGGCAACTGATGGGTTATGCATGGGGATCATATCAACCCGTACTGCATCAAAACAGCCTGAAAATGACACAATGAAGCATTGAAACTGGTAGCAACAAAATAAAATAAAATCATAAGGACAGCTGTCAGGGTTTTTATTTTTTGTCACATAGTAAACGACTGCGATTCCAGAGACCTGCTAAAAGGATGGACATACTAAAGCTTTTTTATGATGTGAATGACCTGAAGATAGTTGTAGAAAACAACTAAAACTAGCCATCGTCCTTTAAATGTATACAGAAAATTGCAGCCTAGACATTAAAAATTTCTCTTTAATAAATTAGGAAACTTTTATATTTAGTAGGTGAATCTGATTGTTAATTGCTGTGGTTGTTGCCAGAACTACTGTTTTACCTGTATCACTTTCTTCAACTGTCAAATTGGCAGACAGCATAGTAACACTTGTGAGGAACTGCAGAGCATCATAGTGTTTGCCTTCAACAGCTTTATATATTGTAGGTTTTCTGTTGCTCCGGGTCATTAATTGAAACCTTGAGAAAGTTATGTCCATAAAATGTGTAGTTGGTACAGCAAAACCTTATAATATCTGTTGTCATACTGCCTACTTAACTGCTTCTGAAGCAATATGGTTTAAAAGTGCTTCAGCAAGACCAACTTTCATTTTATCATAATATCCTGGTCTTATTACATTTCCTTGTGGGTCGCTTGCAATTTTCACTTTTTCTCTTTGTCAAAATCATACAGCTTCACAACAGGCTGGATGGAGACAGCTGCAAGTGGCAAATTACTGTCTTCAATAAATTTTTTTGGGAAGAATGGTCAGAAACTGTTAAATGGTTTCCCAGATTCTTCTGAATAAAAGCTACTTCTGGCATGAAATACAGTTTCTTAACACTATCCCAATTTATCTCAAAATTGGTCAAGTGTAAAATGAAGCTAATAAATGAAAATAGGCATTAAAATGTAATGTGATATAGAATTTAAAGCTCTTGCATAACTGTATTATGAATAAATCTAAAAACAAAGATGATGTGACTTACTAAACAAAAGCGCTGGCAGGTCGATAGACACACAAACATACACACAAAATTCAAGCTTTCTCAACCAACGGTTGCTTCATCAGGAAAGAGGGAAGGAGAGGGAAAGACAAAAGGATGTGGGTTTTAAGGGAGAGGGTAAGGAGTCATTCCAATCCCAGGAGCGGAAAGACTTACCTTAGGGGGAAAAAAGGACAGCGCGCGCACACACACACACACACACACACACACACACACACACACACACACACACACACACACACATTGAAAATGTCTGCTTGTGTCTGTGTATGTGCGGATGGATATGTGTGTGTGTGCGAGTGTATACCTGTCCTTTTTTCTTCTTTTTTTCCCCCTAAGGGAAGTCTTTCCGCTCCCATTATTGGAATGACTCCTTACCCTCTCCGTTAAAACCCACATCCTTTCGTCTTTCCCTCTCCTTCCCTCTTTCCTGATGAAGCAACCGTTGGTTGCGAAAGCTAGAATTCTGTGTGTATGTTTGTGTTTGTTTGTGTGTCTATCGACCTGCCAGCGCTTTTGTTTGGTAAGTCACATCATCTTTGTTTTTAGATATATTTTTCCCACGTGGAATGTTTCCCTGTATTGTATTCATTGTATTATGAATAAACTATATTTAAAAAGGTCAGTACTATTAAGTGAAGAGAACTGAAAGGCTTAAAAGAATGCAAAAAGAGAGAGAGTTGCTCCAATTGAGGATCAATTTTTATGTTAAGAGGTAAATAGGTGGAGAGGAGGCCCTTTATTTATTCCATTTGTATGACATGATTGGATTATCTATGTTGTAATTTGAAAAGACAATCAAAATGTTGGTACAGTGTTGCTCTGTTACTGCTTTTTTTCTCTCAATAAATACACTGCTGCACCAAAGAAACTGGTATGGGTACGCGTGTCCAAATACAGAGATATGGAAATAGGCAGAATATGGGCTGTGGTCGGCGACTCCTATATAAGACAACAAGTGTCTGGCACAGTTGTTAGATGGGTTAGTGCTGCTACAACAGCAGGTTATCAAGATTTAAGTGAGTTTGAACTTGGTGTTATAGTCAGCGTATGAGCAATGGGACACATCTTTAAGGTAGTGGTGAAGTGGAGATTTTCCCATATGGCCATTTCACGAGTGTGCTGTGAATACCAGGAATCCTTTAAAACATCAAATCTCTGACACTGCTGTGGCCGGAAAAAGATCCTGCAAGAATGGGACCAGTGATGACTGAAGGGAATCGTTCAACATGACAGAAGTGTAACCCTTCCACAAATTGCTGCAGCTTTCAGTGCTGTGTAAACCATTCAACGAAACATCATCGATATGGGCTTTCAGATCCAAAGGCTCACTCAAGTACCCTTGATGACTGCACGACATAAAGCTTTATGCTTTGCCTGGGCCTGTCAACAGACATTGGTCTGTTGATGACTGGAAACATATTGCCTGGTCGGGCGAGTCTCGTTTCAAATTGTATTCAGTAGATAGATGTGTACAGGTATGTAGACAACCTCTTGAATCCATGGACCCTGCTTGTCAGCGGGGGACTTTTCAGGATTGTGGAGGCTCTGTAATGGTGTGGGGCATGCAAACTCCCCAGACATGAACATTGTTGAGCATATCTGGGATGCCTTGAAGCATACTGTTCAGAAGAGACCTCCACCCCCTCATACTCTTACGGATTTATGGACAGCCCTGTAGGATTCATGGTGTCAATTCCCTCCAGCACTACTTCAGATCTTAGTTGTGTTGTGGCACTTCCATGTGCTCGTTGGGGCCGTACATGATATTAGACAGGTGTACCAGTTTCTTTGGCTCTTCAGTGTGTAATGTGTGTGTAATATGATAGTTGTATTCGACTACAAAATGGTTGTGAGTCCAGTCATCCCAGTGTTAATAAGCCGATCTAAAACTCATCTGTGTGGTGAAGACAAAATATTTGCCAATACTGGATGTTAATTTTTGTGCAAAACATTTGGAAAACAGTAACTGACGCTAATCTGTGTTTGTGACCTTGCGGGAAAGAAAACAACAGTAAAATGAGTGATAGAATAAACAGAGATGATGGAGAACATCCACACTGTTGAGAAACTAAGTGGAGTTATTACTCTTCCTGGTCAATAAGATGAAGATGATTCTACTAGACTCTGATGTGTGGACTGTAATTGAGCCTGGTGAAGGTGCATCAGCTGCTGATAAAAAGGCATATATAACACATCGAGGTAAGGCACTAGTGAAAGTTGTACTTTCTACTTGCAACGAGCAGCAAATGCATATACAAAATTTGTGAAATTCAGAAAAAGTATAGCAAGCACTTAAAAAATTATATGCCCCAAAGGATAGCAGATTTTGCACTGTGACACTGAGATGGAAGTTATATTCAATAAAAATGAAGAATTGTGAATCTATGGAAAATTATGTATGACTGATAAACAAAGCTATAGTAGATCTAATGAACATTGGTGATTAAATTGAAGATGGAGATGTAGCAATGACTATTCTGAGTGGGCTTCCAGTTGAATGAGATGCAGTAGTTACGGCTTTGTGCAGTTTGCCAATTAATGATGTTAAGTGTGCTACAGTTAAAATGTGTCTGCTTTCTGAAGATTCTAGATGTCATGAATATAATGAAAATAAACATTCTGCAGTGTCATTGAAAGCTAATACTAATAATCTAAAATACCAAAAAATGCCAGTTATGGAATGTGACAAAGGACGTGAGCAAAGAAAGAAAGAAACAACACAAAATTGTGTGGCACAATGTTCACAAAATTGATCACATATCCAGAAACTGTCCTGAAATGGGTAAATTTAAAGAGGAACAAAAGAAACTAGGTTCTGTTAGTGTGAGTGCTACCTGTGGCACAATAACATTGAATGATGGTAACTGGATAGTGGATTCTGGGGTAACTCATCACTTGGCTCCAAATGAAAATTATTTTTCAGCTGTTGATATAAATATTGTAGCTGAGGTCATAATGTTGGCTGATGGCAGAAAAACATAAGCCATGGGGAAAGATATAGTAAAGTCAAAGATAATTTGCAGCGAAGGTTTGGCTGAGGAATCTGTTGGTGACAATACACTACTTGTGCCAGAGATCAACCATGCAATCTTATTTGTGGAGCAGCTCACTGAAAAAGATAGAAAGGCTGTTTTTGGTGAAGGTTGTAAGATCTACAGTGAATCTGGAAGTTTGCTCATTAAAACTCAGCAGAAAGCTGTTCATTTGACTGATCAAGAAACATATTGAGAAATAATGAATGTAACACAAAATCACTAGACTTACGGCATTTTCAAATGATACACGTTAGTAAGCGTATAATAAACAAGACAATGAGAGAGGAAGTTGTGCTGGAATTAGACAGGAAAAAAAGGTGAAATAAACCCTCGTGAAGGCTGTTTGGTGGTAAATCAACACAAAGACTGTTTCTGAAAACTGTATCACAGGATTTGAAGGAACAAACAACCACTTTTGAACTTGCTCATAGTGATCTCATGGGATCTTTTGATGTTCCAGTTTTGTAGGCAATAGATATATGTGTGTTGTAGACGACACAACCAGATACATATTTCCGTGTCCCTCAAAAATATAAGGATGAAATAAGTGAAGAATTCAAGAAATGGAAGATTCAAATGGAAAAACAAACTAGAACACTTGAAGAGAATTTGCAAGGACAGTGGCCAGAATTCTGTTCACACAAATGATTGCTGTTTTGTGAATCTGAAGGAATTTGGCATGAAATAACAATGACATACAAACCATATCAAAATGGTGTAGCTGAATGCCTCAACAGAATGATAATGGATATGGTAAGGTCACAGCTGCTAGGAAGTAATTTACCAGAGAGTTCTTGGGCTGAGCTGATGTATGCTGCAGCATACATGTTACAAATAGCCACAACAGTGAAATAATACCTTATGAACTGTGAACATGTAGACAGCCTAGTGTGAGACATTTACGTGTGATAGGATGCCAAGTTGTCATTGACGTGCCCAAACAAAAATGTCATTCTAAATTATTCACAAAGGCAGGAAAAGGTATTCTCATAGGATATTCTCTATATGGCCATGGGTACAAGTTCTCGATGCCAGAAACGAAACAGATTGTGGAATCCAGGGACTGTATATTCAAAGAATTTTTGAATGGCCAATGATCAACTGAGAATAAGAAACTGAAAGACTATTGAACTGTACAATGATGGAGCATTGTCATTAACAAGATGAAATATGAAGTAAAGGGGAGATTCTAATACTGAAGAGGAATTTTATGATTTCTCATTTCAAGAGGAATATTTGGAAGAAACTGAAAGTAATCAGGAACTTGTGGAACATGCTGAAACTTAACGGAGTAGATGCAGGCTAAGAAAGGATGTGACAGAAGAGAAAACAGTTTTAAGGAAACTGACACTTCATTCCAGAGAGAAGGCTTATGCTGAAAAAGCATAAACAAATATTGTATGAGGAAGGTATAGTGATGAATTATCATCATATCATGAAGCAGTTAATGGAATGGGTAATTGTAATGAATGAATAAATTAACTCCTTGAAAATCATGATGCTTGGAAATTAAGTTACCGTTCTGTATAATTCTTGTAAAGAACAGATGGGTATTTAGGCAGAAGACACTTGGCGAGCAGCACATCTTTTCAAAGCTCATTTAGTTGCAAGGGGATTGAGTCAAATAGAAGATTTAGACAATAATGAAATTTGTTCTCATTCTCAAATTTCGAAACAATTCGTCTATTGATATCAGCCAGTGTTGAGAAAAATAAACATATTGATCAGTATGGTGTGAAGAGTGCAATATATATATGATCCAGCCAAAAGATTTCATCAAGAATAGTCAAGAAAGTTTGGTTTACAAGTTAAACAAGTCAATATATGGACTGAAATAAACTGGCAGATTCTGGGATGATCATTTCAATAAGTCACTAGAAAAACTGGAATTTATTGGAAATGGTATAGATCCATGTCTTTATGAGCTAAGTGCAAAGGAAGGTAAAGCTGTTCTGCCTGGATATATGGATGATATGATTACATTTACACAAAATAAAGAGATGAAGCAAAAGGTAAACACTTTTGTAGAAAGTTTTTTTTTGATGAAGCACATAGGTACCGTGTCCCACATTTTAAGACTGAAATTTGAGAACAGTGAAGATGGAACAATTAGTCATTCTCAGAAGAAGTACATTAATCAACTGCATGATAGATTTGGGCTTCAAAATGCTAAGTGTACCAAAACCTCAAAGGAAATGAAACATAGTTTCCTTGATGATAAGTGTGATGAGGAAAATAAAAACCTCCATATCGTGAGCGTATTGGTGGCCTTCCTTACCTTTCACAGAGGACTTGGGTAGACCTAGCTTTTTCAGAAGCAAAGTAGCCACAATATCGTCAAAGTTTATATGAACCATTGGAATGCAGCAAAAAGGGTACTAAGATATGTGAAGGAAACAGTGCATTAAAAACTCACATACAATTTGTGATCGAAAGTATCCGGATACCTGGCTGAAAATTACTTACAAGTTCATGGTGCCCTCCATCGGTAATGCTGGAATTCAATATGGTGTTGGCCTGCCCTTAGCCTTGATGAGAGCTTCCACTCTCACAGGTGCTGGAAAGTTTCTTGGAGAATGGCAGCTCATTCTTCACGGAGTGCTCCACTGAGGAGAGTTATTGATGTCATTTGGTGAGGCCCGGCATGAAGTCAGCATTCCAAAACATCCCAAAGGTGTTCTATAGGATTTAGGTCAGGACTCTGTGCAGGCCAGTCCATTACAGGGATGTTATTGTCTTGTAACCACTCCGCCACAGGCCATGCATTATGAACAGGTGCTCAGTTGTGTCGAAATATGCAATTGCCATCCCCGAATTGCTCTTCAAAAGCGGGAAGCAAGAAGGTGCTTAAAACATCAATGTAGATCTGTGCTGTGATAGTGCCACGCAAAACAACGAGGGTTGCAAGCACCTTCCATGAAAAACACGACCACACCATAACACCACTGCCTCCGAATTTTACTGTTGGCACTACACACACTTACAGATGACGTTTGCCAGGCATTTGCCATTCCCACACCCTGCCATTGAATCACCATATTGTGTACCATGATTTGTCACTCCACACAATGTTTTTTCACTGTTCAATCGTCCAATGTTTACACTTTTATGCTCTCTACACAAAGCGAGGTGTTGCCTGCTCATAAGCCCGACATCATGCTGGCATGATGTGTGGCTTATGAGCAGCCGCTTGACCGTGCACTCCAAGTTTTCTCGCCTCCCAGCTAACTGTCATAGTACAGCAGAGTCCCGCTAATCCGAATCCTGGTAATCTGAATGTTCAGTTAGTCTGAACATAAAAAATTTTAGTCTAAGTATGGAAAATTGTGTGGTAAACTGCTGTACATACACACTATTTTAATTTACACAATACAGTAAATATGTATTAGAAAAATTGGAAAAATTGGCAAGAAAACATTAGATTTAAACACTGCATAACAAACTTACTAAAATACAGCGGACATTTTATCCCTAGTTTTTAGGTGACAAAAACTCAGTAATTGTTTTTTGGCATAATGAAGACAGTCTGTTATATGACGCATAGTTGCGCCATCATCTCATAAACATCAAATCAGCAGGTGTAGCAGTAGGCTGTTGCTCCAAATAATGTAGCATGAGGTGAAGGGATTCTGCTGCGTCACTGAGTGGTGCCAGTTCTCCTTTGTCCCTTTCAGCCTTATTGCCACTTCTGTCTCAGCAGTTCACTTCTTCCTGGTCTTGAGCCACTGCAGCAACTAAATCAGTCAGTAAGGTTCTCCACACATGCCCCATCCACTCATCTACGTCTCCTTCACTAGCTTCTTCACATCCAGGGATTGTCTGAGTCATTTGTAGCAGATTTTCCTCTTCATTTTCAACTAGGTTGTCATGAAATTCAAGAGATGTCCACAGTTTTTTTCCAGAATTTTCTCTGAGTATTTTCTGAAATATTCTGCCATGCCTCAGTGGCCCAATAAACAAAATCCTTCACTTTGGTCTTTTTTATTTTGTTCACTAAAGGAATGCTATTGTCTTGAATCAGCATTTTTAAAAATTGTTTTCTGTAAATCAGTTGTAATGTTTGCAGTATGCCCTGGTCCATCTGCTGTGGAAGTGGTGTAACATTCGGCGGCAAAAACTTCGCCACAATTTCTCCATCACGTAATTCCTCAGTGCTGGGGTGAGATGGCACGTTGTCAATCAAAAGGATTGCACAGGGAGACAAATGATTTTCCTTATAAAACCATCAAACAGAGGGAACAGACTGGCTGTGAAACCATTCTTTGAACAGTTTACCATCCATCCATCCATCTGGTTGCGATAATATACGGGCAGAGACTTCGCGTTGCAGTTTTTAAAAGCTCTGGGCGTAGCAGATTTGTCGGTCAGCATTAAAGGCAACTTGTGATTACCAGCAGTGTTGCTGCACGCTAATGAAGTCACATGGTCTTTGCACATTTTAAAACCAGGAACATGGTCTTCTGCTTTTTATGCCAGGCTTTTTGTTGGGAATGCCCTAAAATTAAGGCCATGTTTGTCAGCGTTATAAATTTGTTGGAGAGAATATTCTCGTATCATTTTTCCAAACTCACCCAAGTATTCCTTCGCTGCATCACGGTCAGAAGAAAGCTTCTGTCCAGTAATTGTTAGCTGTTGGATTCCTTGACGTTTTTTTTAATCTGTCCAACCAACCATTTCTCACACTAAAAGACTCATCACCATTCATTAAGTTATTCTGGTAAACAGCCTTCTCTTGAACCAGTGCTTCACTCAAAGGAGTTCCATTTTCTCTTTCCTGCGTAAACCAAAGGGAAAGAGCTTCACTTTATCGTACTGGGACTGTTTCAAAGTCTGCTGAATTTCGAGTGTTTTTTTTCCCCAAAGACATTGCACAGGACTGTTCAAGCTTCAATTGGTTCTTCTTCCAATCACAAACGGTTGTTTTACCAACACCCAATTCCGTGGCCAGTTCAGATACATTCTCACCATTGTCTGTCTGCTTCAAAGCATTCAGTTTTTCTTTGAGAGTTAACGGTGTATGTTTCTGTTTGCTCATGGTGAAAATATGTACACTACTACACCTGAACGAATACAATACAACTGTTATGTGTGCCAGTGATTGATAACTAACATAACTAAGCACTTTGCGAGCCAACTGGCAGTGCACCTACCTCAGACACTACAAATGTCTCAACAGTGCACAACAAGGGCAGGGAGTGAGAGTGAGCCATTGTTCCCACACTTGTTTCCATTTGTTACCTGGTGTGCCTACTTATCTGCTTGGTATACTTCATTCTAGAAACTCGTCACAATAATTCCAGCTAATCCAAACAAATTGGTAATCCGAACAAGGTCTGGTCCCTATTAGTCTGGATTAATGGGACTGTACTGTACTAGCAGTGGATCCTGATGCAGTTTGAAATTCCTGTGTGATGGTCTGGATAGATGTCTGCCTATTACACATTACAACCCTCTTCAATTGTCAGCTTTCTCTGTCAGTCAACAGACTAGGTCAGCCTGAATGCTTTTGTGCTGTACCTGTCCCTTTACATTTCCACTTCACTATCACATCGGAAGCAGTGGACCTAGGGATGTTTAGGAGCATGGGAATCTCGTGACACCAAATCACCTGACCACATTCGAAGTCCATGAGTTCTGCGGAGTGCCCCATTCTGCTCCCTCACAATGTCCAGTGACTTTTGAGGTCGCTGATATGGAGTACCTCGCAGTAGGTGGCAGCACAATGCACCTAATATGAAAAACATTTGTTTTTGGCGATGTCTGGATACTTTTGATCCCATATTGTACCATCCCACAGGTCAAATATTTGAAGCATTTGCTGATGCGGATTACTGGTACAGATGATCATAAAAGTATTACAGGATGTGTAATATGACTGGCAGAACCTCTGATGCACTGGAATAGTATGAAACAAACTGCAGTTGCGCTGAACACAGTGGAAGCAGAATACGTGTCAGTGGTAGCCTATGCAAGAGCAGTGGTGTGGATGAGAGAATTACTGAAGAGCCTTAACCAGAGAGCACTGATTGTAGAATCAACACCTGTGTGGTGTGGTAATCAAGCAGCAATCATACACTCCAAGGGTCATATAAACAAATTAAGAACGTAAGTTTGCCCTTTTCCTCCCAATCCTTTCACCTTTTCCTCTATAATTATTTGTTGCAGACAATTCCTGCATTGTATATCTCCCAGCCAAGATTGTTTCCTCTTTCCCATCACTTCCAGTAATCTTCCTTCTTCCCCTATTTTCTTCGTTACACCTTCATTTCTGAGTCTGCCAGTCCACTTCACCTTAAACATTCTGCTCCATAGCTACATTTCAGAGTTGTATAAACATATTTTTTTCTGTCTTCTTAACACTGCTGTATAACATTGCACTCCAGATATAACATTTACCAAATCTTTTGCTCAGCTCCATCTCATTTCTTCTATATGTTAGTTACTGCTTCATCCTCACAAGTGTTCTCTTTCCCATAGAAATTCCCCCCCCCCCCCCCTCTGTTTATTTATTTTGTAAAGCTTGTGTTCAATATCATTAAACTTCCCAGACACAGAAAGGATTTTACTTGTTCTGTCTCTTGTCCATCTAAGAACTGGAGTTCCCTTCTTGCTTATTTTACCATCTTTGTCTTTACTATATTAATCTTCATTCCATACACCTTGCCCCTTATTGCAACACCCTTCAGTATTTGCTGTAGATCCTCTTAAGAGTCCACTGGCACAGTCTGATCATTCACATAACATCTTTGGTAACATTGAGTATCCTTGCCCTACAACCTATCAAATGCTCATCTCTTCACTCTGTCACTTTCTGCTTTGTGTACTTCTCCTTTATTAATCTTCTATATTTCCACTCTGTATCAACAACTTTTAAAGTTCTCAGCAGCATACTCATGTTGACTCTCTCAAAAGCCTTCTCCCACTCGACAAAACGAATATGCATCACCTTGTTCATTCCTGTCATTCTTTAGCCAGTCACCCCCAGACAACCTATAGCATTATCGTGTTCCTTTACTTTTTTGAACCTGAGCTAGTCTTCACCAGTATTTTCTTCAGTTTTCTTTTCAATACTCCATAGTATGTATCTTGTTACAGCTTTTGTAATATGACTGAAAAACTAATTGTCGTGTAGTATTTACATTCTTTTGAGTTGTACGTTTAGGTAAAGCTACTCGAATGTTCTTGAGTAGATCTTTGAGGCCAAATTCGTATGTCATAAATTCTGTTTACTACCTCATTCAATCTGGCTGTTGAATCTGGACCTAATACTTTCAGTACCTCAGACGGTATTCTATCATAGCCCAGTGATTTCTTTTCCTGGAGCTCTTGAATTCCCTTCTCCAATTCCATTTTCAGTATCTGAGGACATTAGTCTTGCTCATTCTTGTTCCCCTTCATCTTCAGAACCAGTCAGTCTCACCCAACTCTACACTGTATAACTCTTTCACATAGTCCATCCACATTTTCTTCTCCTCTTCTGTACATAACGTCATCTTCAAAGTTTCATCTAACATTTCGTGTTTGTTTATTTTCCTTACTTCTCTTCATGTAAAGGATTTCAGTGTTCTATACGTTTCGTCCTGTTTTCCTTTGTTTTCTTATCTTTATATTTCCTCACATTGTTTCTTCACTGAATTCTCTGTAGCCTGGTCAGTTAACTTTGTTGTTCATTGTTCAGTGTTCTGTACAGTTTCTTTCTTTCTTCCAAATATTAGTTTTTCCACTTCCTATATCCATAAATTTTACCCAACATACATCATGTTTTCCACTCTTTCTTATTTCTTTTTCTTTTTATGTCTCCAATTTCTGTATCTAATGCTTCCAACATTGCATTTCTAATGGTATTCCACTCTTCAGTGAGTTCTGTGCTTCTCCTTACATGTTCCAGTTTATTTTCCACGTAGTGAATGTACTGTTTCTTGAAGTCCCCAGTCTTCAGTTCCCCAACATTCCATTTTCTTATGTGTTGTACTCTGCTTACTGAACTTTAATCTTGTCCTAGTATCTCCTATGAGTCAGTTATGATCCGAGTTGGCATCTGCACATGGAAAGGATTTTGCCATCTTAATGTTGGTTTTGAATCCCTCGTTGATTATAAAAGAGCCTGTTTCATACACAGTCAGAGCTTTCCATGTGTGTAGTCTCTGCTTACGGTGCTTAAACCAAGTATTATCAATTATTTTTTATCATATAGATAAGAAAAATCCATCTGTGTGTGTGTGTGTGTATGTGTGTGTGTGTGTGTGTGTGTGTTTTTGAGCGCGCGCAAATAAATTCAGTTGCAAAAATAGAATTTTTCGTATCTTTTCGTCCACTTCATCTTTTCTTGCATCTGATGTTGGCATTAAACATGAATAATCAATGTAGCCACAGAGTTGCTCTTCAGCTTCACTGCTAACCCTCTGCCACTCACTGGAATAACCCTCACTACGTTTTTGTACAGATGTTTCCTGTATACAACCTTGTCCTCATTTTCCTTCATTTCTGATCCTTTGTAATAATTCAGTATTGCTACAGCCTACAAATAACTCAGAAGTTTAAGAATAATAAAAATGATGAAGAACAAAATGTCTTTAGGGACTGATGAAGTATCTGATTCAGTCATAATAAATTGTGCCAATTTCACATCAGAACCACTCTCCACATCAGAAGTATTTTTATCATTATCAGAAAGGAGTGTTTCCACATAGTTTAAAATTTTCAAAAATAAAACCAGTGTATAAAAAGTGTGAGAAGGAGTGTTTTCCCAAAGATTAAAAATTTCAGAAATAAAACTATTGTATAAAAAGGGAAGTATATGTGAAATGGGAGACTATAGACCAGTAGCTTTGTTATCAGTATTTTCAAAAGTAGTAGAGGCAGTCAAGAAACACAGGATTATAAATTTCCTTGAAAAATTCTCTCTCTTGTGTCTAAACCAACATGGTCTTCACAAAGACTTGGGTACAGAATCAGTTCACTGATAATATTGAATGGGATTAGACAAACAGCAGTACAATAGGAATAAACTTGGACTTAACAAAGGATTTTGAATAGTGTCCAACATGATATCTTGCTAGACAAATTGGAGGCTCCTGGTACACAAGGAAGTGCAAAAAAATAGTCTCAGTCTTATTTCCATAACAGGAGACAGGTAGCAGAAATTACCTCAGCCAACATTAAAAACTAAAGTGTTGGTTATAGATCAGAGTTGCAGACCATACCAATAGAGGCACCACAGGGAAGTATTCTAAGACCTCTCTTATTTCTTATTATATAATTGTCATCAAGATTCCAATCAATGATACTCACATAACCCGGTTTGCTGGTGGTACAAATGTTGTTTAACTGATATATACCAGATATTGGCAAAATCTGCAACTAGAGTTTTGGAATATTTACATAATTGGTTTGAAATGAACAAGTTAACTATAAATATTTCAGAAACTAATTATAAGCATTACAGGAAAACAAAGTCAGATAGAATACAAAATGAAGAAGTGGTAGCTGTTACAAAATTTTTAGGTGTCCGTAGACTGGAAAGAGCCCCTCCTCTGCATCACTAACAAGTTAAGTTCTGCCTGCCGTGCATTAAGTGTAATTAGTATTGTGTGTAGTAGACAGTGTAGCAGAATTGTTTGCTTTTCTTGTATCCATTCTGTTATTATCTATGGCCTCACTTCCTTGGGCCATAACAAGACAAGTATAGAAACCATCTTCACACTACAAAAACAAGCTGTTAAGCCTAATAACCAACAGGTCAAGGCTAACACAATCCAAGCACATATTTGAACAACTAAATATTCTACCCTTACCATGCCTTTATATATGAACAATGTAATTAATAAAAAAGGTACACTGACAGTTTCAAAACTGGCTGAGATATGCCTTCATACAATACAGGAATGTATTCATATAAAAGTAGTAAACAAGGCTTTAGCACAAAAACAAACAAACATTCAAGGTATTCAGTTGTATAATAAACTTCCGACACAGATAAAAGAAATTTTAAAAAATGGTTTTCATTTAAGGAAGCAATATTCAAATTTTTAATGACCAGCTGCTATTACAGTGTAAATGAATACCTGCAATAACCTAGTAGCAAGTAACTATATTCGTACATTATATGCTGCAGTCAGTGTCAATACTGTCTTCAGTCGAGTGTTTACTATGATCTGAATGAATATTTTGAACAAATGCCTTATGACTATTATGTATTTGTATATAAATTCAACTAAGTATTGCATATATAAATACTACTAAGTATTGCATATAAAATATCTTTTTCGTTCATTTGCATAATTAATCAAAGATGTGTGTCTAGTTTTGGATGTAATATTGTGTATTTTACTATGCACCATTGTATTGCATGAGATACTGTACTTCCTGTGTGTGTTTGTGTGTGTGTGTGTGTGTGTGTGTGTGTGTGTGTGTTTGTTTGTTTGTTTGTTTATTATGCTATGTATTTTCTGACAAAATCCTTGCAGCGTACATTGTCTCTGGACAAATAAACCACCACCACCACCACCACCTCCTCCTCCTCCTCCTCCTCCTCCTCCTCCTCCTCTTACTCTCCGGACATAAATTCTCCTCCTCCTTCCAACTGCCCCTTGCTTAACCCTAAAAGAATGATATTACATCCCTCCATTTCTTTCTTCATGTATTCTAATTTTGCTTCCTTATTATTTGTTTCCATATTCCATGCAGCAGTCCTCAATAGAGATGTTTCTCCATTTCCTCTTTTTCTCTTGATTTAATTCAGTGCACAGTTATTCCAGTTACGTGCCCACCCAGATATCCAGTTGTGTGGACCTATGCCAGCATATTTCTTCTCAGGAACAACCGTAGTTGAGAGCACAGTTCAATGGGACCAGGGATACCATATGGGTTTTTAGTGCAGTAATTTCCCCTTGCATTCTTTATGCTATGCCAATATCCTTGCCAGGCTTATCCACCTTTACAAGCGATTTCCCACTCCAAGATAGAGAGAGTGCCCCACTCACGCATCGAAGGAGGCTGTTGGCACTTGGCAAAAGGGATCTCCTTATCTAAAGAGACATTCGGTCCCTGCTTCATTAATTGCTTGTGAGACAAACTTTGCCCCTTCTCTACCACATGGAGGTGATGTGCATGTATGTACGTATTTGCGTTTCGTATTTTTAGCTCTGAAGAAGAGCATTATCGGAAGCTCAGCAATGTTTTCAGTCTTGTTTATGTGACAGTCGACTGCTCAGTGACTCAGCTGTACAATCTCATCATTCAGTCAGTTGTATAACAGCCAAGACTTTTCAGTAGTCTGTTACTAACCTACTTGAGATACAGGAAATTTCCATGAATTGTAGCAGTTGATTGAATGGTGGCAGCTTAATGGCAGTTTGTTAGCTTGTTATTTGCGTAGTCTAGAATGATGCTCTCTTAATACCCCTCTAATGTAGAACATGTCAAATATGCACAATGATCTACCTTTGAAATTTCATTATGAAAATCTATAAAAAACTGCAGACCCAAAATTGTTTAAGACTGCCTGTAATATACAGTTTCTAATTCAGTTGTTATCAATACTTAGTTTTTTTGAGTCGCAGTTATCCTGGTTAATACACAGCTGTATGCAGCATGTTACTTCTAAGTACAATGATGATAAAAAGAAAACAAGGCATCAATAATTGTAACAAAATTTTCACTTATAAATCTTTATATAGGTTTGTATGTTGTAAATTAGATTGTGATGCTCCCTTTATCAAAAAGAATAACTTTTACCATTGTATCATTGCAAGGCAGAACATTGCTTATATACAACAACAACAGAAATATACAAATATTGTAACATATTGCTTGCTGCTAGTATTTTGGCCCAGGGAAAGGATTTTCATGTGCAAAGAATGTTGTGGTTTCCATAATCAAATGGTCAACTGATAGATGGAATTTGGAATGTGTATGCCTTCCTAGAATCACAGGTGTGACTAACTTAAAATTTTACTTTTCCAGAGATGCACAACTTTAGTACAGTCTATTATGCTCCCCAACTTTACAGAATATTATCAGTGTGAAACTTACTAACAGACGGATTTGTAATTTATAATGTAAGGGTCCAAAATTAACATACTTTTGTTTTAAAAAGTACATTGTTAAAGTGATGCATTAAGTGTGTAACTAATTACTACCATTTGAGTAGCACATCATCATATTGATTGAATGGTTGTCATACCACATTGTTCTATATTGCAACAGTTTCTCTTTTTAGTCAAGTCTAAGGATAATCCCAGTCCAGATTGTTCAGCTGGTACACTGTGCCTACTGTACTATGCAGATGGCAGTTTTAGTTTTCAAAGCCTGTAAGTGCTTCACAGAAAAACATTATTGTAGCCGCAACCAAAGTTTCTGTAGGCGTGGTAATATATGTGCACATTATTTTGTTTTTTCAACATGTGCACAAGTAGAAAAACAAAAACCTACTTACCCCCTTCTTTTTGGGAATATATATCACCTTGGAATTTACTGCAAGTTAATATATCTGTTTTTGTATAGGTGTCAAGGGCCGCCTCCCCTCCTGTCAACCCCCCCCCCCCCTCCCCCCAGTGAACCGTGGATCTTGCCACTGGTAGGAAGGCCTTCATGCCTCAGTGATACAGATAGCTGTACCGTAGGTGCAACCACAATTGAGGGATATCTGTTGAGAGGCCAGACAAATGTGTGGTTCCTGAAGAGGGGCAGCACCCTTCTCAGAAGTTGCAGGGGCAAAACAGTCTTTATGGTTGACTGATCTGGCCTTATGTTATCAACCAAAACAGCCGTTCTGTGCCAATGATGCGAACGGCTGAAAGCATAAGGAAACTACAGTTGTAATTTTTCCCGAAGGCATGCAGCTCTATTGCATGGTTAAATGTTGATGAAATCCTCTTGTGTAAAATATTCTGGAGCTAAAATATTACTCTATTTGGATCTGTGGGTGGGGACTACTCAGGAGGATGTCGTTATCAGGCGAAACAAAACTGATGTCCTACAAATTGGAGTGTGGAATGGTAGATCCCTTTATTGGACAGGGAGGTTACTTTAAAAAGAGAAATGGATAGATTAAAGTGAGATATAGTGGGAGTTAGTGAAGTTTGGTGGCAGGAGGAAGAGAACTTCTGGTCAGATGAATAGAGGTTTATAAATACAAAATCGAATAGGGGTAATGTAGGAGTACATTTAATAATAAATTAAAAAAAATAGGAGCATGGATAACCTACTACAAACAGCATACTGGACACATTATTGTAGCCAAGATAGACAAGAAGCCCACACCCACTACTGTAGTACAAGTTTATATGCCAACTAGCTCAGCAGATGAGGAGGAGATTGAGGAAATGTATGATGAGATAAAATAAATTATTCAGATAGTTAAGGGAGTCAAAAATTTAATAGTCATGAGTGACTGGAATTCAATAGTAGGAAAAGGTAGAGAAGGAAAAGTACTAAGTAAATATTGATGGGGGGAGGGGGAAGGAATGAAAGAGGAAGCAGTCTGGTAGAATTCTGCACAGGGCATAATTTAATCATAGCTAACACTTGGTTTAAGAAGGGTGTATATGTGAGAGAGACCTGAAGGTACCAAGAGGTTTGAGATTGATTTATATAGTGGTAAGTCAGAGACTTAGGAATCAGATTTTAAATTGTAAGACATTTCCAGGGCAGATGTGGTCTTGGGCCACAATTTATTGATTAGGAACTGCAGATTAAAACTGAAGAACCTACAGAAAGGTAGGAATTTAAGGAGATAGGACCTGGACAAACTGAAAGAACCAGAGGTTGTAGAGTTTTTCAGAGGGAGCATTAGGCAATGATTGACTAGAACAGGGGAAAGAAATGCAGTAGATGAAAGAGTTAGGCAGCAGAGGATCAATAAGGTAAAAAGCCAAGGCCTACTGGAAATCCTTGGATATCACAGGAGATAATGAATTTAATTGATGAAAGCAGTAAATATAAAAATGTGGTAAATGAAGCAGGTGAAAGTGAATACAAACGTCTATGAGAAAAGAGAAGCAGCTGTTTAAATAGCAAGAGCTCAGATGAAAAACCAGTCCTAAGCAAAGAAGAGAAACCTGAAAGTTTGGAGGAGTATATAGAGGTTCCATTCAAAGGACACTAACTTTAAAGGAATATTATAGAAAGGGGAGAGGACGTAGATGAACATGAGATGGGAGAGATGATATTGCGAGAAGTATTTGACAGAGCACACTGAAAGACGTTAGTTGAACCAAGGCCCTCAAAGTAGGTGACATTCCATCAGACTTCAAAAAGAATATAATCATTCCATTTCCAAAGAAATCTGGTGCTGATAGTTTTGAAAATTACTGAACTATTAGCTTAATGAGTCACAGTTGCAAATAATAACACAAACTCTTTACAGAAGAATTGAGAAACTGGTAGAAGCCAACTTCGGGGAAGATCAGTTTGGGCTCCAGAGAAATGTAGAACATGTGAGGCAATACTGACCCCACAACTTCTCTTAGAAGATAGGTTAAGGAAAGGCAAACCTACATTTGTAGTATTTGTAGACTTAGAGAAAGCTTTTGATAATGTTGACTGGAATAATTTCTTTAAAATTCTGAAGATATGAAGGATAAAATACATGGAGCGAAAGGCTATTTGCAATTTGTAAAGAAACCAGATGGCAGTTACAAGAGTCAAGGGGCATGAAAGGAAAGCAGTGATTGAGAAGGGAGTGAGACACAGTTGTAGCCTGTCCCTGACATTATTCAGTCTGTATATTGAGCAAAAACTAATGGAAATAGAAGAAAAATTTGGAGTAGGAATTAAAGTCTAGGGAGAAGAAATAAGAACTTTGAGATTTGCTGATTACATTGTAATTCTGTCAGAGATAGCAAAGGACTTGGAAGAGCAGTTGAATGGAATGGAAAATGTCTTGAAAGGAGGATATAAGATAAACATCAACAAAAGCAAAACAAAGATAATGGACTGTAGTCAGTTTAAATCAGATGATACTGTGGGAATTAGAAAAGGAGACACTTAAAGTAGTAGATGAGTTTTGCTATTTGGGCAGCTAAATAACTGATGATGGTTGAAGTAGAGAGGACATAAAGTGTAGACTGGCAGTCAAGAAAAGCATTTCTGAAGAAGAGAAATTTAACATCGAGTATAGATTCAAGTGTCAGGAAGCCCTTTCTGAAAGTGTTTGTATGGAGTGTAACCATGTGTGGAAGTGAAACATGATGATAACTTGTTTCGACAAGAAGAGAATAGAAGCTTCTGAAATGTGGTTCTACAGAAGAATACTGAAGATTAGATGGGTAGATCATGTAACTAATGAGGAGGTACTGAAAAGAATTGGGGAGAAGAGAAATTTGTGGCACAACTTGACTAATAGGAGGGATAGGTTCGTAGGACACATTCTGGGGCATCAAGGGATCACCAATTTAGTATTGGATGGAAGTGTGTGTGTGTGTGTGTGTGTGTGTGTGTGTGTGTGTGTGTGTGTGTGTGGGAGGGGGGGGGGGGGGAGAGATAATCATAGAGGGAGACCAAGAGATGAATACAGTAAGCAGATTCAGAAGGATGTAGGTTGTAGTAGTTACCCAGAGATGAAGAGGCTCCCACAGGATAGAGTAGAATGGAGAGCTGCATCAAATCAGTCTTCAGGCTGAATGCCACCACAATAACTTGGTTGTCAAGGTTTTGAACTGATAATCAATCCCTTATACATTGTAATTATTTATAAGAGTAGAAATGTGTTCACTGAATACTCTTGTGCCCAATTGGCGTGTATTTAGATTAATGTGAAAATACTGCTTGCTTTCCCTCCCTCAGTTCCATTCTGGTGCATGTTTTATTTTTTTGGTTATGACTTCCTGAAAACCTTTTTTTGCTAGCGTATACTCTGCATAGTCTTATTGTATTTACAATTGTACAGTTATTTATCTTTTTCCAGCTGTCAGTATGGAACCACACGTGAAGTCCTTACATTTGACTCTGGCTTACCAGTTTTCTCCTACACAGTTCGGAGCATTGAGAACTTTGGTAGAAAGCCTAAATCCTTGTGCTCCTGGCAATTGGGAAGTACGCCTGTACTCCAGGGACCCTCGGTTGTCTTCGAAACAGGTATTGACTAGTGGATTAATTTAACTCTTTCCTGGCATTGTTGCAAGGTGTCTGTGTAAAGTGATTTTCATTAGAGCATTGAGAGTATTTTTTTAATATTAATAAATTCAGCCAATTTCCTTGAGCATAGTGAAGTACATATTGCATTCCAACTTTGGCATATTTTGTTTATTTATTTATTTTCGTTTAGTAATGTATCAGTGTGGAATACTGATGCCCAGTTGTCCAGATGAGTGCTTTATTTAATCTAAAATCACAACATGTTTCAGAAAGACATGATCCCATTATCAGGTTCTTAAAAGTTAATGTGTTCTCTGAGAATATTAATTGCCACAAGTATCTGCAAACATTATACCATGACAAATTTGTTTACTTGGTGATTATTTGCAGCATGTGTGTAAATATTTGTTTCATAAATTGAAGTGCCTTTTTCTTGCTACACTGTATATTTTTTTTACAATCCAGTTGCATTTTGCCTTTAACAGTAAGTAGATTTAATCTGGCATAATAGATTTCTGTTTTTATATGCAGTACTTGTAGATTAGGAAACAGTTCACATTGTAATTGTTACTGTCATGATTTATTATTTACAATTGTTCATTTTTCCAGCTGAAATATGCATTCCTCATCATTTGAACAAATCGCTCCACATTTGCAGAGCATCTCAGAAAACATAATTACAACCCAACCTCTTGAGAATAATCAAAATAAACAGTAAAAGAATCATATAAAATCACAAAAAAATTATTATATACAATAAACCAAATCTGAAAAGAAAACCCTTTTGAATGACCAAGAATATGTGAAAGACAATTTACTATTTACATTGGTAGGTAAAATAGTAGAATAACATGCCAACAGATGATTATCAGAATGTTATATAACTACTTTCCCCTCACTCTTCCATAATGCCCTCCAAATAACTTCTAAACGAAAAATGCCATCTTCCAAACACCTAGATCTCTTTATCCACTGTCTGACAGCCATTAGATCCACATTCAGATTTCTGCGACCTCTTCTATGACTAGCCACAATCCCATCCTGCCAAATGTCCTAACTTCATCTACATCTACATGATTACTCTGCTGTTCACAACAAAGTGCCTGGCGTAGGGTTCATTGAACCACCTTGAAGTTGTCTCTCTACCATTCTGTTCTCATACGGCACACAGGAAAAACTAGCACTTAAGTTTTTCTGTGCGAGTCCTGATTTCTCTTATTTCATCATTATGGTCCTTTCTCCCTATGTAGGTGGGTGCAAACAGAATGTTCTTGCAATTGGAGGAGAAAACAGGTGATTGAAATTTCATAAGAGTCTATCGCAACAAAAAACGCATATGTTTTAATGATTGCCATACCAATTCATGTATCATGTCTGTAGCAATATTATCCTATTTCGCGATAGTACAAAGCAAGCTGCCCTTCTTTGAACTTTTTCAATGTCATCCGCCCACCCACCTGATGCGGATCCCACACCGCACAACAATACTCCAGAATAGGGCGGACAAGTGTGGTGAAAGCAACCTCTTTAGTAGAGCTGTTGCACCTTCTAAGTGTTCTGCTGATGAATCACAGTCTTTGATTTGCTCTACCCACAACATTATCTATGTGATAGCTCCAATTTAGGTTATTTGCAATTGTAATCACTACGTATTTAGTTGAATTTACAACCTTAAGATTTGTGTGACTTACTGTGTAATCGAAATTTAGTGGATTTCTTTTAGTTCTCATGTGAATAACTTCAGACTTTTGTTTATTCAGGGTCAATTGCCACTTTTCGCACCATACAGGTATCTTATCTAAATCATTTTGCAAATTCGTTTTGATCATCTGATGACTTCACAAGGGTAAATGATAGCATCATCTGCAAACAATCTAACAGGGCAACTCAGATAGTCTCCTGTGTTCTTAATATAGATGAGGAACAGTGGAGGGGCTATAACACTTCCTTGGGGAACACTGGATATTACTTCTGTTTTACTCAATGATTTTCCGTCTGTTTCTACGAACTGTGAGCTTTCTGAGAGGAAATCTTGAATCCAGTCGCACAACTGAGGTGATATTCCATAGGCAAGCAGTTTGGTTAGAAGACACTTGTGAAGAATGGTGTCAAAAGCCTTCTGGAAATTTAAAAATATGGAATCAATTTGACATCCCCTGTCGATAGCACTCGTTACTTGATGATGAGTATATAGAGCTAGTTGTGTTTAACAAGAACGATGTTTTCTGAATCTGTGCTGACTGTGTGTCAATAAATCATTTTCTTCGAGGTACTTCGTATTGTTCAAACACATTAAATGTTTCAAAACTCTATTGCAAATCAACGTTAGTGATATGGGGCTGTAATTCAGTGTATTACTCCTACTTTCCTTTTTGGGTATTGGTGTGACCTTAGCAATTTTCCAGTCTTTAGGTATGGAACTTTCTGTGAGCGAGCAGTTATATGTAATTACTAAATATGGAGCTATTGTATCAGCATACTCTGAAAGGAACATGACTGGTATACAATCTGGACCAGAGGCCTTGCCTTTATTAAGTGATTTAAGCAGCTCTGCTACATGGATGATATCTACTTCTGTGTTTCTCATCTTGGCAAAGGTTCTTGATTGGAATTCACTAATATTTACCTCATCGTCTTTGGTGCAGGATTTTCGGAAAACCGTGTGTAATAACGCTGCTTTAGTGGCACTTTCATCAGTGACTTCACCGTTGTTATTGCGCAGTGAAGGTATTGATTGTGTCTTCTCACTTGTTTGCTTTGTGTGTGACCAGAATCTCTTTGGGTTTTCTGCCAGATTCCAAGGCAGAGTTTTGATGTGGAAATTATTAAAAGCATCTCTCATTGAAGTATGCGCTATATTTCAAACTTCTGCAAAACTTTGTCAATCTTGGGGATTTTGCATTCTTTTAAATTTGGCATGCTTTTTTTGTTGCTTCTGCAACTTCGATCTGACCCATTTTGTGTACCATGGAGGTTAAGTACCATCACTTATTAATTTATGTGGTGTATATTTCTCAATTGCTGTCAATACTATCTTTTTGCAATCATTCCACATCTTCTCTACACTTATGTGATTAGATCGGAAGGAGTGGGGACTGTCTCTTAAAAAGGCGTTAAGAGCATTTTTATCAGCTTTTTTAAAAAGATGTGCTTTGCATTTCTTTTTGATGGTTGTAGGTGTTACAGTATTCAGCCTAGCAACAACTGCCTCATGGTCGCTAATTCCTGTAGTCTTCATGATACTCCCCATTTGTCCAGGATTATCTGTTGCTAAGAGATCAAATATGCTTTCGCAACCATTTACGCTTTGAGTGGGTTCATGAACTAACTGTTCAAAATAATTTTCTGAGAAAGCATTCAATACAAATTCGGCTGATGTTTTATGCCTGCTGCCGGCTTTCAACGTATAATTTTTCCAGCATATCGAGGGTAGATTGAAGTCGCCACCGACTATAGTTGTGTGAGTGGGTTACCTGTTTGAAATGAGACTCAAGTTTTCTTTGAACTGTTCAGCAACTATATCTTCTGAGTCGAGGGTTGATAAAACAGTCCAATTAATAGTTTAGTTTGATTGTTATGAATAACCTCTACCCACACTATTTCGCAGGAACTATCTACTTCAATTTCGTTGCAAGGTAAACTACTTCTGACAGCAATATATACTCCACCACTAACTGTATTTAATCTATCCTGTTGTTTCTCTGACTTTCAACTTTTGTGTCAGCTTGCTGGTTCCGACTGTGGTAGAACTTCCTCTGGTTGGATTGAAAAGTTTAATTTTGCCGGTACTTGATATAATGGCCTTGGACCTTTTGATTATCCTGGTTGTTGTAGTTATTTCTTGCTTCACAATTTCCAAAGATACTTCAATTTTTCTCATATTCAGCCAATATTTTTTTAACTGGTACTCTTTGGCCTTCCAGTTATTCAGTTTATTCTCGTTCATGTTCTTCAACTTACTTGCATCATATCTCTAGCTTTTGATTTTTGATTCCATCTGAACTTTCTACTTTGGTTTCCCAGTCAGTTCTCCAGCAGGTTCCGACCGCATTAACCCCAGTTCTTCTTTTACTGTTAATGCTATACTACAGGTGATCTGTTTCATTTCTTCAATTGTTATATTTGGAAAGTTGCAAGGGCCACTTTAATGTCCTTCATCAGTGAAGCCATTTTTTTCTGTGGACAGTTTTCAAAGTCAGAAGCCCCTGTTTCCTACTTTAGATGACACATGTACCAGAATTTTGTCTTTAATTACTTTTTGTCTTTGGGTCAATTTGCTGGGCATTTTATCAATGACTTCTTGTTCATACCACATTATTCATCAGGTTCAAATTGTTCCATGACTGCAGTGTTGCTGGTGCCAAAGGAGATTGTTTTACTTCTGTTTCACAGGTTCTATGAATTTCTTTACGTTTCATTCCTTTTGATAAACAGTCTCTTATCAGTTAGTTGTAGTTCTCTTATCTTCAAGTGTGTGTATTCTTGCTTCCAGAGGTGGTAAATGTGCTCTTGGTATCCACATTTTTGTGTTTCCAGCAAATAGTATCATTTCACAGCTTTGTGATTCTCTGACTTACAAGGAACCCCTTTAGTGCAAGGTCACAAAATGCCAATGATGTTTATGGCATTTGACACCCTGTATATTGTCTACCGTGCAACCAAAATATTGGCTGCTAATGGCAACAAGGAGCAGGACTGGAGGTATCGTACGGTGAGCTTAGCATGAGTCTAGGTAGTGCAGCTGAACTGATTACTTAATGAGTAACTCATAACAGTGATACAATGCTAAGGTGTTGATGCAACGCAGAGCAACTGCAATGATAAACAAAGCAAACATTTCATTACATCTACAACAACAGTTGCCAAAGTTGACATTTTGTCAGAAAGGAAAACAAGGAATTGCACAGAGTGAGAAAGAATTGACAGTTGAAATATTAGCGTTTCTGCAAGATGACTCAGTGGAATGGGTTGTGTCGTATACACTCGACTGTGCGGACAATTTACGTTAGGAGTACAATGATGACGATATGTGCCTAACAAGTGAAAGTGATATCGAAGCAGGTGACGAGCCATGTAATTAATCATCCTTGTCGAACAGGAAGCCACAAATCCCATCTCCAGTGAAATGTAGTAAAGAACAATCACTGTCCAAGGAGCAGGAACTAAACATAATTACGTACATTGAAGATCATCTGCAGGATAATAAAAAGACAATTATTAACAGAGCTCAAACAAGATCACATCAATATAACCATGTAGTGTGTAAGAAAAACTATGGATATTCAAAGGAGGACAAAGTGCACTTGTTACAAAAACTGATGTTGGTGTGTTTGTAGGATGGTCGAAATAATTTGCAGGATATGCATGCTAGTGACCTACTATGCTATGCACATCAAATTGCAGGTGACATAGTGATTTCAAGGAAGCAGCGAATGATTGCATAACTTCAGTGTTGCAGAATTGGAAGATACAAGACAAAATTGCAAACAAAGCATCAATTTGATGATGCAAAGCAAACTGCGAAGTCGGCCCAAAAATTTGTATATGAAATAAACAAACTTATCCCATCGTTCACCAGGAATTTGTTTTCATCTCTCACCGATCATGATTTGAAGATAAAATACATATGAAAGGAACCTTGGAAATACCAAGAGATTTGTATCAAAATCAATGCCTTAACACATTCGTACACAAATATACTGACTGTTAATCTGCATGGTAAATTGGCTGGAAAGGTATTTATTATGCTGTGAGAAGTTGGGTGTGCTTTGCCCCCAACAATTCTTTCTCTTGTGCGACATTTTGTTTGTAATGGCACTAGAAAATATCTACATCACAACAAGCAGTAGTGGGAAAATGGATGTAAGGGAACTACAGCTATTGTATGAGCACTGCTTTTGGCCAGTAGCTGGTCAAAATAACTTGCTTTTGCTCGGTTCCTGTCCTGTGTATAAAAATCATACTCCTTTAGAGTACACCATCCCTCCCAAAAAGTGGGTAACATTGCAGCTCATATCACCTGGAACTACTGGGCAAATTTAGCCTCTGGAAGTTTTTTCTGTGCCTATACAACATGTTAGATATAGTGGAAATTAGTGAAGATCGGTGGCAGGAGGAACAAGACTTCTGGTCAGGTGAATACAGGGTTATAAATACAAAATCAAATGGGGGTAATGCAGGAGTAGGTTTAATAATGAATTAAAAAAAAGGAGTGCGGGTAAGCTACTACAAACAGCGTAGTGAACGCATTATTGTGGCCAAGATAGACACGAAGCCCACGCCTACTACAGTAGTACAAGTTTATATGCCAACTAGCTCTGCAATTGACAAAGAAATTGATGAAACATATGATGAGATAAAAGAAATTATTCAGATAGTGAAGGGAGACGAAAATTTAATTGTCATAGATGACAGGAATTCGATAATAGGAAAAGGGAGAGAAGGAAAGGTAGTAGGTGAATATGGAGTGGGGGTAAGAAATGAAAGAGGAAGCCGCCTGGTAGAATTTTGCACAGAGCATAATTTAATCACAGCTAACATTTGGTTCAAGAATCATGAAAGAAGGTTGTATACATGGAAGAAGCCTGGATATACTAGAAGCTATCAGATAGATTATTTAATGGTAAGATAGAGATTTAGGAACCAGGTTTTAAATTGTAAGACATTTCCAGGGGCAGATGTGGACTCTGACCACAACCCTGGTTATGAACTGTAGACTAAAGCTAAAGAAGCTGAAAAAGGTGGGAACTTAAGGAGATGGGACCTGGATAAACTGACAGAGCCAGAGGTTGTAGTGAGTTTTAGGGAGAGCATAAGGGAATGATTGACAGGAATGAGGGAGAGAAATACAGTAGAAGAAGAATGGGTAGCTTTGAGAGATGAAGTAGTGAAGGCAGCAGAGGACCTAGTAGGTAAAAAGACGATGGCTAGTAGAAATCCTTGGGTAACAGAAGATATATTGAATTTAATTGATGAAAGGAAAAATTATAAAAATGCAGTAAATGAAGCAGGCAAAAAGGAATACAAATGTCTAAAAAATGAGATCGACAGGAAGTGCAAAATGACTAAGCAGGGCGGCTGAGGACAAATGTAATGATGTAGAGGCACATCTCACTAGGGCTAAGATAGATACTGCCTACAGGAAAATTAGAGAGACTTTTGGAGAAAGGAGAACCACTTGTATGAATATCAAATATCAAGAGCTCAGATGGAAACCCAGTTCTAAGCAAAGAACAGAAAGCAGAAAGGTGAAACTAGTATATAGAGAGTCTGTACAAGGAAACAGTATTATGGAAATATTATGGAAATGGAAGAGGATGTAGATGAAGATGAAATGGGACATATGATACTACGTGAAGAGTTTGACAGAGTACTGAAAGACCTAAGCTGAAACAAGGCCCCGGGAATAGACAACATTCCATTAGAACTACTGATAGCCTTGGAAGAGCCAGCCCTGACAAAACTCTACCATCTGGTGAGCAAGATGTATGAGACAGGCAAAATACCTCAGACTTCAAGAAGAATATAATAATTCCAGTCCCAAAGAAAGCAGGTGTTGACAGATGTGAAAATTAACAAATTATCAGTTTAATAAGCCACGGCTGCAAAATACTAACACAAATTCTGTACAGACAAATTGAAAAACTGTTAGAAGCCGACCTCGGGGAAGATCAGTTTGGATTCCATAGAAATGTTTGACCACATGAGGCAATACTGACCCTATGACTTATCTTAGAAAATAGATTAAGTAAAGGCAAACCTACGTTTCTAGCATTTGTAGACTTAGAGAAAGCTTTTGATAATGTTGACTGGAATACTCTCTTTCAAATTCTGAAGGTGGCTGGGGTAAAATACAGAAAGCAAAAGGCTATTTACAATTTGAACAGAAACCAGTTGGCAGTTATAAGAGTCAAGGGGCATGAAAGGGAAGCAGTGGTTGGGAACGGAGTGAGACGGTTGTAGCCTATCCCTGATGTTATTCAATCTGTATATTGAGCAAGCAATAAAGGAAACAAAAGAAAAATTTGGAGTAGGAATTAAAATCCATGGTGAAGAAATAAAAACTTTGAGGTTTGCTGATGACATTGTAATTCTGTCAGAGACAGCAAAGGAGCTGGAAGAGCAGCTGAACGGAATGGACAGTGTCTTGAAAGGAGGATATAAGATGAACATCAACCAAAGCAAATCGAGGATAATGGAATGTAGTTGAATTAAATCGGGTGATGCTGCCGGAATTACAGCTACACTACATCTATATCCATACTCCGCAAGCCACCTGACGTTGTGTGGTGGAGGGTACTTCGAGTACCTGTATCGGTTCTCCCTTCTATTCCAGTCTCGTATTGTTCGTGAAAAGAAAGATTGTAGGTATGCCTCTGTGTGGGCTCTAATCTCTCTGACTTTATCATCATGGTCTCTTCGCGAGATATATGTAGGAGGGAGCAATATACTGCTTGACTCCTCGGTGAAGGTATGTTCTTGAAACTTCAACAAAAGCCCATATCGAGCTACTGAGCGTCTCTCCTGCAAAGTCTTCCACTGGAGTTTATCTATCATCTCCGTAATGCTTCCGTGATTACTAAATGATCCTGTAATGAAGCACTCTGCTCTCTGTTGGATCTTCTCTATCTCTTCTATCAACCCTCTCTGGTACATATCCCACACTGTTGAGCAATATTCAAGCAGTGGGCGAACAAGTGTACTGTAACCTACTTCCTTTGTTTTCGGATTGCATTTCCTTAGGATTCTTCCCATGAACCTGTCTGGCATCTGCTTTACCGACGATCAACTTTGTATGATCATTTTATTTTAAATCACTCCCAATGCCTGCTCCCAGATAATTTATGGAATTAACTACCTCCAGTTGCTGACCTGCTATATTGTAGCTAAATGGTAGAGGATCTTTCTTTCTATGTATTCGAAACACATTACACTTGTCTACATTGAGATTCAATTGCCATTCCCTGCGCCATGAGTTAATTCGTAGAAGATCCTCCTGCATTGCAGTACAGTTTTCCATTGTTACAACCTCTCTATATACTACAGCATCATCCACAAAAAGCCTCAGTGAACTTCCGATGTTATCCACAAGGTCATTTATGTATATTGTGAATAGCAATGGTCCTACGACACTCCCTTGCGGCACACCTGAACTCGCTCTTACTTCAGAAGACTTCTTTCCATTGAGAATGACATGTTGCGTTCTATTATCTAGTAACTCTTCAATCCAATCACACAATTGCTCTGATAGTCCATATGCTCTTACTTTGTTCATTAAATGACTGTGGGAAACTGTATCTAATGCCTTGCGGAAGTCAAGAAACACGGCATCTACCTGGGAACCCATGTCTATGTCCCTCTGAGTCTCGTGGACGAATAGTGCGAGCTGGGTTTCACACAATCGTCTTTTTCGAAACCCATGCTGATTCCTACAAAGTAAATTTCTAGTCTCCAGAAAAGTCATTATACTCGAACATTATACGTGTTCCAAAAATTCTACAACTGATTTACGTTAGAGATATAGGTCTATAGTTCTGCACATCTGCTCAACGTCCCTTCTTGAAAACGTGGATGACCTGTGCCCTGCCCTTTTCCAATCCTTTGGAATGCTATGCTCTTCTAGACACCTGTGGTACCCCGCTGCAAGAATGGGGGAAAGTTCCTTCGCGTACTCTATGTAAAATCAAACTGATATCCCATCAGGTCCAATGGCCTTTCCCCTTTTGAGTGATTTTAATTGTTTCCCTATCCGTCTGTCATCTGTTTCGATATCTACCATTTTGTCATCTGTGTGACAATCTAGAGAGGGAACTACAGTGCAGTCTTCCTCTGTAAAACAGCTTTGGAAAAAGACATTTAGTATTTCGGCCTTTAGTCTGTCATCCTCTGTTTCAGTACCATTTTCGTCACAGAGTGTCTGGACATTTTGTTTTGATCCACCTACCGCTTTGACATAAGACCAAAATTTCTTTGGATTTACTGCCAAGTCAGTACATAGAACTTTACTGTCAAATTCATTGAACATGTCTCGCATAGCCCTCCTCACACTACATTTCGCTTCGCATAAATTTTGTTTGTCTGCAAGGCTTTGGCTCTTTTCCATCTCTTACGATCTTGCTTGGCACATACTCATCTAAAGCATACTGTACGATGGTTTTGAACTTTGTCCACTGACCCTCAACACTATCTGTACTTGAGACAAAACTTTTGTGTTGAGCCGTCAAGTACTCTGAAATCTGCATTTTGTCACTTTTGCTAAACAGAAAAATCTTCCTACCTTTTTTAATATTTCTATTTATGGCTGAAATAATCGATGCAGTAACCGCTTTATGATCGCTGATTCCCTGTTTTGCGTTAACTGTTTCAAATAGTTTGGGTCTGTTTGTCACCAGAAGGTCTAATATGTTATAGCCACGAGTCGGTTCTCTGTTTAACTGCTCAAGGTAGTTTTCAGATAAAGCACTTAAAAAAATTTCACTGGATTTTTTGTCCCTGCCATCTGTTATAAACGTTTGAGTCTCCCAGTCCATATCCGGCAAATTAAAAACTCCACCCAGAACTGTAACATGGTCGGGAAATCTACTCGAAGTATTTTCCAAATTTTCCTTCAGGTGCTCAGCCACAACAGCTGCTGAGCCAGGGGCCCTATAGAGACACCCAATTACCATGTTTGAGCCTGCTTTAACGGTGACCTTCACCTATATTATTTCACATTTCAGATCTCCGTCAATTTCCTTCGAAACTATTGTACTTTTTATCGCTATAAACATGCCTCCCCCTTCACTGTCCAGCCTGTCTCTGCAGTATACACTCCAATCTGAGTTTAGAATTTCATTACTGTTTACATCTGGTTTCAGCCAACTTTCTGTCCCTAGTACTATGTGGGCATTGTGACCGTTTATTAACGAGAGCAGATCTGGGACCCTTCTATAGACGCTCCTGCAGTTAACTATTAGCACATTAATATTGTTATTCCCCATTGCGTTTTGCCTACTACTACCTTGTCGCGTCTCAGGAGGGGTCTTGTCGGGCCTAGGGAGGGAATTCTCTAACCTAAAAAACCCACATGTGCACTCCACACGTCCTCTGCTACCCTTGTAGCCGCTTCCTGCGTGTAGTGCGTGCCTGACCTATTCAGGGGGACCCTATATTTCTGCACTGTATAGCGGAGGTCAAGAAAATTCCACCCCGCGAGTGAGGCTTTCCGCCTTCACCAACTCTGCCAACCGCCTGCATGAACTGAGGATGACGTCTGAACCCAGACGGCAGGAGTTATTGGTGCCGACATCAGCAACAATTTGCAGTTGGGTGCACCCAGTGCTCTCTATCCCCGCCGGCAGGGCCTCCTCCACATCTCAGATGAGACCCGACAATGACAATGATTGGCACTGGGTTCATGTTGGGAATTACTTTGAAGGAAGAACCACAAGGTGGTCACAGCGCAAATGCCCAGCATCACTTCTAATGGCAAACTGGCTTCTGGGAGGCCATCCGCTGGCCTAAATGTTGGATAAACACAACACAGACTATTTTCAGCATGTCTCTTACGAAGGTAAATAGTCCCATGCTGTCCTCCTGTCATCAGTTGGGGTGCCACATGTTAGCAAGAGTAGCATCTTAATGATTGCATCCTGAGTTCCCAGTGATAACAAGCTGCTTTATTATTGTTGTTATGCTGGTTTGCTACCCAGAACTGTTGTGGTTGCAGCTGGATCGCAAATGCCGGTGCTAGTAACTTCAGAATGCAGGTACTCAGGTGGTTGTCTGGTTGGAGTGTAGGTGTGAATACCACATCCCTCCTTTCTTGGAACAAAGATGCATAGCTATCTTGCTAGTAGCCACAGACTGTGCACCCCCTCTCCTCTAGGGGAAACATATAGATAGTGAAGCCATTGAATTGATGTTGCGTAGCCTGAACACCCTTCCCCCACTATGAGCAGAGAGAGATGACAGTGCCCACCCAATTCTCAAATACTTGGTGACAGGTGTTCACACTGGAATTGTGCCTCATTCAGGTGACGAGGAATACTAGATTGTGTCCGGGGAACCATTCGTGCATGCAACCCAGACCTTGGAACTGGTACCTGAGGTTGAGAGGCGTCGCCATCAACATATCATGGACAGCTCAGGCATGGCTGAAAAGGAATCTGAGTAAAGACAGGTTGTCACAACTGGACTTATGGTGTAAAGCATCAGTGAAGAAACATGGAAAAGGAAGAATAGGCCTCACTGAAGGAATGAGGAATGTAAGGTTCTGTTGAGCCAAGGAGGCCAGCAGAAAGAGAGCAGTGCACTGGAGGAGCCCGTCGAGCGTGAAACTGCTGCAAGCTGTCAGAGCCCTGGTGGCAGTTGATTCTTGGTGCCCTGACTGTGGTTAACTCTTGAGGCAGTTGATCCAGGGAGCCCTGGTGTGGATACCGTGTTCCTTCTTCCTTGAGGAGTAGCCAAAGGTCCTGCAGGTTGGATGTACTGAATCCTCCTCCTCAACTTTGACATCTCCAGTGTGATGGAATCTGCCAATAGTTTGTACTACAGCTGACACAGCCCTCAGCTTCACTGGATCACTTAACCTCAACCTCTGCATCAAGATGATATGTTTACATTATTATCATCAACTGCAACAGCTTCTCTCTTATCTGATTCACCTTGTCCTCTTTAACCCAACATCCCACCCTCCTGGACATTGAATTCCACCTCTCCAAGGACTTTATCCACACCTCCATCCATATTAAACCCACCAGCCACCAACAGTACCTGCATTTTGACAGCTGTCATCCCTGCCATGTCAAAAAATTCCTCCCATGCAATCTGACCACCTGTGGGTGGCATATCTGCATACTGAGCATTCCCTTGCACAGTATGTTGCAGGTCTTGTGAGAACCTTCACAGACAGGCACATAGTCTACAAACAGACTTCCCATAACATACCCTCACACACCTCCAAAACCCCTCACGACACCCAAGAATCAGCCACAAAGGAGCACCCATCCCTCTCCCTGTCATCCAGTATCATCTTGGACTGTAACAATTGAACCATATCCTTTGCAAGGGCACTGATTATCTATCAGTGTAGCCTGAAATGAAGGGCATCCTACCCAAGGGTCTTAAAATGGTGTTCCGTCAACCACCCAACCTACACAACATCCTTGTCCATTCCGTGGCCACTCCCAGTCTCAACCCCTGTGCCTCAAGGATCATACACCAGTGAAAGTCCCTAGTGCAAGACCGGCCCAATCCACCCTCAAAGTACTTCATACTCCGATCCTGTTGCAGTCTTATCCTCTTCCATCAGAGGCAGGGCAACCTGTGAAAGCAGACATGCCATATACCAACTCTGCTACAATTACTGCACAATTTTTTATGTTGCTAAGAGAACCAACCAGCTGTCCATCAGAATGAATGGTCACCACTTGAATGCAGCTAACAACAAAGTTGTGGTGACACAACATACAGCCAAGCACAACTTGCTTTATTCCAATGGCTGCTTCACTTCCCGAGCCATCTGGATATTTCCCTTCCACCACCAGCTTTTTCTGAACTACCCAGATGGGAGTTATCCTTACAACACATATTTTGCTTCCATCAGTCTCCGTTAACCCACTGTCCCCATACCCTTTACCCAAAAATTTCCACTTCCTCTGCCCCATCAGTCTCTCCAAATTCACATCTCAAAGCCACCTTTGTCGAGTGCTGCTCCCTCACCAACTCTAACACCTATGTATCACATACCTCCCCAGGGCATCCACCGCCCCTCCCTTCCCAAATTCCTCGTCATCAAACCGGCTTGTCCCTCCGAGTCACTAGCTACCTGCCCCCAACCCCTCAATCCTGTCTTCAGTCTGCAGTTCATCAGACTCTTCCCTAAGTTAGGTTCGCAGCATCTCCAACCAGAGTACCACCTCATGCGCCCCCCCCCCCCTCCCCCTCCTTCCTATGTTACAGGCAACCACACCCCTTATTAAGCTGTTTAGGAATCCTCACACATCAAAGCATTGGTGTTATCATTTGTTGAGAGATGGGTTTGAAATTTTGTTATTGTTCTTCTGCTTATATCCAACAGACCTGCATTACTATAAAAACTACCTCACATACACTAAATTGGTCAAAAATAAGTATGCCATTTTCCCATGTCTATGTAGGTTAAAATTTGTGGGCACTGCAAAAAATTTTTACATTCAATATCTTTCATGGAAGTGCATTCCCACCCACATCCTTAGTAAACAAATACATTTGAAATATTATGTATGAAACTAGCACTAACAAAATCTATAAATATCGTTTTCTTCTCTAGACATTCAAAAGCAGGCAGATGTTTTCCTCTTCTTTTTATATTTCCATGTAACACTGTGTACTGTTATTACTTTTCGTGTTCTTATTCTCATGTAATTTCATTTATGCTTAAACTAATACAGACTTTGCCCCCCCCCCTCTCTCTCTCTCTCTCTCTCTCTCTCTCTCTCTCTCTCTCTCTCTGCCTCCCCCATCCTCCTTCCCCTCCTGCCCTCTCTCTCTCCAGTATCATATTGATGATTCCTTGATGCCACAAAACATATCCTACCAACCAAACCCTTCTTTTAGTAAAGTTTTGCCGAAAATTTCTTTTCTTCCCAATTTGATTCAGTTCCTCCTCATTTGTTAAGCAATCTGTTCATATATAATCTTCAGCATCCTTCTATAGCAATACTTTTCAAGAACTTCTATTCCCTTCTTGTCCAAACTGCTTATTATCCACATTTCATTTCTGTGTGAGGCTCCATACAGATACCTTCAGAAAAGACCTCCTACCTCTTAAATTTGAGCCCCCAGGGGCTCAGCATTCATTTGCTGGGTACGGGCTTGGCGACCCCGGGGTTCCTGAGCTGGGGACTGGTAAGCGCCGCCAGTCCCCTGTCACCGTGACCTCTGAGCATACTTCAGCGACCACCGTGCGGCGCGGCGGTGGAACGTTGTGTGTCTCAGGGAATGGGGATCTTGGCTTGACCGCCTGGATCGCGAGGATGGAATAAACCTCTATAAAAAAACCCTCAATCTCAAGGTGTGCTGCGCGCTGATGAGATGCATGGCTGTTGAGGTGGAACAGTCGATAGCGGGCAACCTCTGAGGAACCTGCCGCACCTCAGTTGTATAAGGCTTACCTAGGCACGCGGGGCTCTGTCTAGGTGGACTTCTAGTTCCCTAGCTGCTCGTGGGACCAAGATGGATTCTTCGATATCCTCTTTTCTTCCTCCCAGCGGAAAGGGTGGGCCGCTGGAAGGTTCTAACACCCAATCTCTTAAGAGGGCCCGTGCAGTCAGTCCCCCTGACTCCGGCGCTTCTTTCAAAAGTCCAGTCTTAGGTAACAGAATGCATTCTGGTAATCCGAATGTGTTTTTCATTGTGAAACGGAAGGAGGGTAGTTTCGAGAAGGTTTCGCCATTCTATATACAAAAGGGATTGGAGGGAATCTGTGGCTCCTTAAAATCGGTGAAGCGCTTACGTAATGGGACCTTGCTAGTGGAAACTTCCACATCCCAGCAAGCAACTAACCTCCAATCTGCTAAATGCCTTGAAGAGTATGCCATAGACACTGAACTGCACAGCACCTTGAACTACAGCAAAGGTGTTGTGACATGCCGGGATATAGTTGACATTCCCAAAGAAGAACTGGAATGTGAGTGGGCTCCAGAAGGTATCGTTGATGTCCAACACATCAT
Source organism: Schistocerca americana (assembly GCF_021461395.2). NCBI lineage: Eukaryota > Metazoa > Arthropoda > Insecta > Orthoptera > Acrididae > Schistocerca > Schistocerca americana. The sequence continues at coordinate 677,777,764 of NC_060119.1, forward strand.
GAAGAGGGTTGATGGCGCTCTTGTCAAATCCGACTCCTTTATTCTGACCTTCAGTAGCACAAAACTTCCTGAACATCTTAAAGCTGGCTTCCTTCGCCTTAGTGTGAGGCCTTATTTCCCGACCCCAATGCGCTGTTTTAAATGCCAGCGTTTTGGGCATACCACCTTAGGCTGCAAAGGCGAAGCGACTTGCGGAAACTGTGGTCAGGCTGCTCATGACGGAGTTGGTTGCTCGTCTCCGGCTAAATGTATTAATTGCTCTGGGAACCACCCTGTTTGGAGTAGGGACTGCCGCATATTTTTAGAGGAACGCAAGGTCCAGGAAATAAAAACAACCAAGCGTATCCCCTATGGTGAGGCCAAGAAGATCTATAAGTTGATGCAGCCTCCTACATTTGCTACATCTTTTGCATCCCTGGTTCAGAAGTCTACTCCAAAAGTCGATGCCTCAACGCAGACTGAGGTGGTGAGTGTTGGCACTAACACCTGCAGCTGTCAGTGCACTTGCAACGCAGCCAGTGTTTCAGAGGCAGTAGCCCCTCCTCAAATGGCGGACAAAGGTACAGTGGCGAACTTGGGCCAGCCCCTGGCGTCTCCAACAGCTGAGGCTGTTCCCAAGCCCAGTGTGCCAATTACCACTCCCACATCAGCTCCCCCAAAGTCCACCAAACCACAGAAAGTTACTGTACAGCAGCAACAGTGGGTCAAATCCCGTGGTAAACCATCTGACCATGCGGATGTTGTTTTACGCGAGGCTTCATCTGACTCTTCCTCAGAGTTGATGGAGTACGATGTATGTGTGGGACAATCATCTCGTCCTACGCCTGCCCGTCCACCTGCTGCGGTCTCCCCGCCCCGTCGGAGAGACAGGATGAAGGTGCTACCCCCAACATAGATGGCTCCCATACTCCAGTGGAACTTGCAAGGGTTCAGGACGCATGTGGAGGAACTTCGTCTACTTTCTCAGGGTAGACCACTGTGTCTCTGTCTCCAGGAGATGTATTTACATCCATCATACTCCCCTGAGATACGAGGCTATACACTCCACAAAAAGCACGACCTGCGTGGAGAGAGAGCTAGAGGAGGCGTAGGTATTTTCGTCAGGACGGACTACCACTCCTCGCCTCTCTCACTTACGACGACTTTACAAGCCGTCGCTGTGTCCGTGCACGTGCGTCATCCATTGACTGTATGTTCACTTTACTTGCCCGCACATGATGCTCTTGATGAAGCGGCCCTCACCGACCTTATTACACAGCTCCCCCAGCCATTCATTATTTGTGGTGATTTTAATGCCCACAATGTGCTTTGGGGCTCTGCAATTACCTGCCCCAGGTGGAGCAATTGAGAGGCTTCTCCTGTCATCCTGTGCCTACTTGCTCAATGGAGGACAGAGTACTCATTTCTTCACGGCGACTGGGTTGTTCTCTGCCATTGATCTCTCGCTTTGCTCTCCAGCTCTTGCCGCCAGTGCTCACTGGGAAGTGGTCGCTGACTTGCACGGCAGTGATCATTTCCCAATCTGGATTCACCTGCCAGATGGCATGGGCCCCGAAAGGAGACCACCACGATGGGTGCTCAGAGGAGCTGACTGGACACTTTATAGCCAGTTGGCCCAATTTGAACACTGTGCGAATGTTGAGGTGTGGGTGGATCATATTACCAAAACGGTCCACCACACCACTGCAGCATCCATTCCACTGTCCACAGGCCACCGGAAAAGGCCACCTGTGCCTTGGTGGAGTGCCGAATGTCGCTCTGCAATCAGGACCAGGCGTGCGGCTCTGCGTCGGTTCCAGTGTCGGCCGACTGCTGAGAATCTTGCAGCCTTTTGGGTGGCGAGGGCAAGATGTCACCGCATTATTCGTGAGAGCAAGAAGAGGTTGTGGCAAACGTTCCTGAGCACCATTACTCGTTCCACCAAAAGTTCCATTGTGTGGGAGACCATCAGGAGAATTTCTGGCAGAGGAGGGAGGTGCCCCATAGCTGCTGTAATGACTAACGGCACTCTGCACACAGAGCCGCGAGACATTGCCCAGACTATGGCAGCGTATTTTGCCACAGTTACTGCAACAACTAGTCAGGATCCAGGTTTCCAGCGCCATAGAGCGGTTGCTGAGAGATGTAGTCTGAACTTCCAGTCCACCTCTCATGAAGTTTACAACTGCCCATTTTCTATGTGGGAGCTGGATTCTGCATTGTCTGGTGCTCGTGACACATCCCCTGGTCACGACAGGATCCATTACAGTATGCTATGGCACCTCACAATGCGCAACAGAGAACTCCTCCTCACACTTTTTAATGCCATTTGGGCGTCGGGTCACTTTCCTGACGCGTGGCGTGAGGCAGTTTTAATCCCTTTTTTAAAACCTGGGAAAGACCGCAATAGCCCAAGTAGCTACTGTAGTATTGCCCTCACTAGTTGCATAGGGAAGACCTTGGAGTGGATGGTCAACCGCCGCCTTGTCTGGATGTTAGAATCCCGGCAACTCCTTAGTCGCTTTCAGTGTAGGTTCAGGAGGTTTCGTTCCACCTTCGATAACGTTGCCCTCCTAGAGGCTGCTATACAACAAGCTTTCCTACGCCATCATCACCTTCTAGGTGTATTTTTCGACATCGAGAAGGCCTACGATACCACTTGGAGGCATCTCATCCTGGAGCAGCTTCACGAATGGGGTTTTCGTGGTTGTCTTCCTGTTTTTATTCAGTCTTTCCTCTCGCCATGATATTTTAGATACCGAGTTGGTGACGTCCTGTGTGATCGCTTTGAGCGGGAGAACGGTGTCCCTCAGGGTAGTGTTTTAAGTGTGACTCTCTTTGCCATCGCTATTAATAGCATTACGTCCATAGTGAAAAGTCCTGTCCAGTGTTCTTTGTTTGTGGATGATTTCTCTTTGTTCTGCTCTTCTTCAAGCCTTGCAATGACAACTCGTCAGTTGCAACTTACGATTAGGCGTTTGGATGACTGGGCGCAGAAGAGTGGTTTTAAGTTTTCCACCGAGAAGTCGGTATGTGTTCTTTTTAACCGTTCTCGTTCGATTTTAACCTTTCCTGAGTTGAGGATGAGGGGAAGCTCACGTGGTTACCTCATCTTAAAGACCTGAAACGGCGGTCACTTAGGGCTTTAAGTGTTTTAAAACGTCTTAGCCACAGTACATGGGGAGCTGACAGGGCTTGTCTGCTCCAGTTTTACAGGGCGTTTGTGTGATCTCGGCTCGATTATGGGTGCACGGTGTATGGGTCTGCGAGGCCTTCTTACTTAAGTTGTTGGACGTTGTGCACCATGAAGGGCTTCGGTTGGCCACTGGGGCATTCCGAACTAGCCCCATACCAAGCCTCTGTGCAGAGGCTGGTGAACCGCCACTTCCTATGCGGCGACGGCTACTTACAGTGCGCCAGGCGTATAAAACTTTGTCCACACCATACACCCCTGCATACCGTACCGTTGCTCAGCCTCCTCTGGCATGATTATTTCATAACCGGCAACGTGCGACGCGGCCCTATGGGATTCGCGCACAGGATTGCCTCGGTGCGATGTCTATGGCTGGTCTTCGTGTTTTATGTTGCGGTTGGAGCAGATCTCCACCTTGGCTCCTCCGGAGACCCAAACTTATTTTAGATTTGACTAATTTTAAGAAAGATGGCACACCAGATTTTACGTTCCAATCTCTGTTTTTTAACATTTTAGATGTGCATCATGGTTTCACTGTCGTTTATACTGATGGCTCCAAACAGGAGACTTTCCTTGGCTGTTCTGTGGTGTTCCCTGATCATGTTACCCGGATTCGCCTCCCTGCTGAATATACCGTTTTCGCAGCGGAGCTCCACGCGATCCTGAAGGCACTGGAGCAGATGCATCGTGTTCGGGGCTATCGATTTCTTCTCTGCTCCGATTCTCTTAGTGCCTTACAATCACTGCAGAACCTATACCCGACTGAGGAGATGGTCCAGTTGATACATGACGAACTGTACTTGCTCCAACAGTGGGGTAAAGAGGTATCCTTCTGCTGGTTGCCCGGTCATGTTGGCATATGGGGCAATGAACAGGCTGATCGGGCTGCCAAGGAGGCCAGCAGAGAGCAGGATGTGGTCCAGTGTCCTATCTCCTTGCAGTCAGTCATCGCTGCACTCCACAGGAAGGGCATGGAGTTGTGGGAGGATGAATGGCTGGCGGTGACGGCCAATAAACTGCGGTCGGTAAAGTCAACCACTCGGCCGTGGCGTTCCTCCTGCCGGTTGCTCAGGTGGGAAGAGGTGGCCCTCACACGTCTTCGGATCGGGCACTGTCCTCTGACGCATAGCTATTTATTACGGCGGGAGGATCCTCCGTTTTGTGATGCTTGTGGTGTGCACATCTCTGTCCGGCACATTTTAACGGACTGCATTTTTTACTGTGATGCAAGGGCAGAAGCACAAGTTGATAGGGATCTGCCTTGTGTTTTAGCTAACGATGAGACATGTGTGTCTAGGGTTTTTTAGGTTTTGTGATGTGTCTGGACTCTGGCCTAAACTTTTAGGCTGGAGGTTTTAGTGTATTGCAGAGTGGCTGACTCCTCCCTTTTTTCCTTGCGGTCAGCCAGCCACTTCCATCTGCTACATTGTTTTAGCTCCCTCTACCATTTTCTTCCTGTGTTGTTCATGTTTTACTGCTGACGCCCTGCTTCATCCCACGCTTCGGTGTGGGTGAGCACTTATTTTTCAATGATTGTTCCCCGTGTTTTATGTTCCGTTTTATGTAAATGTTCTGAGTTTTTTTTCTTGACACCCGTCTCACTATGTTACTGAACGGGTGCTGAAGACCTTGCTGTCGTGCGCCCACAAAACCCCTCTACTACTACTACTACTACTACTACTACTACTTAAATTTGAGTTAGATGTGTATGAATTCCTCTTTGTCAGAAAATCTTTTCTTCCTGTAGATAGTCTGCATTTTGTGTCCTATTTACTTTGGCTATCTTCAGTTATTTTCCTGCCCAAATAAAAAGCTCCTCTATTATTTTTAGTGTCTCATTTCCTAATCTCATTCCCTCAGCATAACCAGATTTAACTTGACTGCATTTTGTTACCCTTGTTTTAATTTGGTGGTGTTCATATTATAACTTCCTTTTGAGGCACTATCCATTCTGTTTAGCTGCTCTTCCAGGTCCTTTGTCATCTCTGATAGAATTACAGTGTTATTGGCTAATCATAACTCTTATTTCTTCTCCCTGTACTTTAATTCCTCTTCCAAATGTTTCATTGGTTTCATTTTCTGCTTACTCAGTGTACAGATTGGTTATCATTGTGTTAGTCTATAACCTTGCCTGGTCCCTTCTCAACTGCTGTTTCCCTTTCATGCCCTTCAACCCTTATAACTAGAGTCTGGTTTCTGTACAAGTTGTAAACAACTTTTTGCCTCCTGTATTTTATGCTTGCTTCAATCAGAATTGCAAAGAGTGCATTCCAGTCAACTTGGTCACAAACTTTCTCTGACTCTATGAATGCTATAAACATAGGTTTTTCTTTCTTCAATCCATCTTCTATGATAAAACATAGGGTCAGTATTGTCTTGGGTGTCCTAAATTTCTCTGAAACCCAAACTGACCTTTCCCAAGGTCAGCTGTTACCAGTTTTTCTGTCCTGCTGCAAATTATTAGTGTCAGTATTTTGCAACACCATCTTATTAAATTGATGATTCAATGATACTAACACCGGCCATCACCTGCAGTCTGTGGAACTGGCATTATACATTCTTCTTAAAATCGGAGGCTATTTCGCCCTTCTCAGATATTTTGCACACCAGATGGAATAGTTTTGTAATCACTGGTTCCCCAAAGTAACTCAGTAATTCTGAGGGAATGTCATCTGCTACATCAGCCTTGTTTTGACATAGGTTTTTCAGTATTTTGTCAATTTTTTTTTCCACTGTATCATACCAGTAAACTCATGATTCTTTAAAGAATTGAACTCTCATGTATAAAACAGACTTCTAATTACTATTCACAGGAGTTAATTTGTTAAAATACTTGAAGTTAAGCATATAAGTGAGAAAAGGCTTAGAAAAAGTTGAAATTGTGTTCAAAGTTTTTTGAAGTTGCTAAGTGCTCTCATTAGCAAACACTGAATGAATATAGTCTGGATATTTGCGCACAGTGAGTGTTGTTGCCTCAGGACATATACACAGTTTGTAACTGTTAAATTTGTCTTACTATGTTGAACTTTTCACATAATTTTTAAAATTCAGTCACTGTGTGTATGAAATACTGAAAAATCGAAGTTTTGTTGCCTCTGCAACTGAGTCCAGGCTCCGTGCCCCAGTATAGTTGCTCAGTAGTATAGATGTTCCAACTCGCCTTCAACTACTTCCTCTTCTCTTGCTACAGAGTTGTGCACAAAAAACCAGCCTCAATTACTAGATTCCCCTTTGTCACCCGCCAATTGTCATCTGTTGTTTTGAGCCTGTTGCAACGATGTTTTTTATTTGTTTCTTTATTATGTAATTATTAGATATTTATCTGTTAGTCGTCGTATGTGCTCATGCCAGGCAACAGTTCATGGGTATTTGGTGAGCAGTCTGTACTCGGGGCCAGTTTCTTGTGCGCCACACTATGTGATATTACCTTCAAGTTCATCTCCCTAGTGTCACATGGAAGTAAATATTATGATTTCCAAATGAAAACTTGATATTGAATGTTAATCATTCAAACAAGTTGCAAATAATAATATGTAATTAATAGAAGCTTAACCCTCCAGCAGGTGCGCCTATGTATAATGTGCCCAATGACAAATGACATTGTATTGAACCATTTCATTGTTGTTTTACAATTGTGAGCCCACACCTATTTCTTCAGTATTTCTTCTGCTAATACGGTAATAAGTTGTGTTGTCATACACCCAAGCGAGCAGCAGTAATATAAAATAAACAATGAGCTAGGTGATAAAAAATGTACAGATCGTGCAAGGAAGTGACCCACATTCCGAGCTAGCAGCACAATTCTACAATAAACATTTATCTACAAGATAGATAGTAATCCAAAAAGCAGTAGCGATCTGATGCAGCTGTGCTGCTTAATGCTTGAAGCGTGTCTTTACTGCAGGATAACACTTGTATGCAGCAGCAGAGTGATAATATAACTTTACTTTATTATGTTTTATTGAACAGTGATACCTTGTTAACATGAAGACAGCTATTCTTTACGTGTGAACAAAGTACGCTGGGTGCCTGCTTGTGTTACAAAAAATGGCTTACCTGCTTGATGGTTAATATTGTGATGGGTTCTGGCAAATGCAGTGTGTGTAGCTTTTGTGGTATAAGGCATTTCTTATGGTCAGCAGTTCATACTCGTTAAATTTTATCGTCCTTGTAACCTTTTGGTTTATCATAACAAATTTATGTTCTGTTTGAAGATATATTGGCAAAAGTAATTTAAACTATAGGTGATTTCCATCTAAAGTGGTGATGCGTAAGGCTAAAGTGATATTACTTCAAAACTTTCTTGTGTTTACATTTCATTATAAAGGTTTCCAATATGAATAATGAATTGAATCTCAGGTTTTATGAATCACATGTTGCTTGTCATAAGGGAAAAAAAATCAGAAGTAAAAACATTAAGACTGAAGTAGGAAAGGCAGATTACTTTTCTGTGTCCTGTGCTTCTGAACTCTATGTAGATATTTGTGGCTTTTCGAAATTTAAGTTACTACTTATTGAGCAAACAATATAAGAGAAGCAGCCTTATTTGTTTCTCCCCAAAATTCGATTGTCTTCTGTAACCAGTTTCTTGGAAGTAAAGCCTTATCATTCTAATAGGTTCACAAAGTTCTGTATCCACATATGCCACGTGAATCTGATGAACTTGAGCTCCGCATTGGTGATTACATTTATATCAGCAGTGAAGCACTTGTTAACACACCAGATGGTTGGGTTGAAGGCACTTCATGGCTTACCGGTGAGTAGACTTACCAATGCTACATTATACATTATTTTAATAAATGGTTAATATAGTATTTTATAAGCCAGCAGCAATTTTTAGATTTTGGACAAGGTGCGGTGAGAAGCAAAGACTCTGTCCTTCTCAGCCTGCCTAAAAGTCTCCTCTGACCCAGGGTTCTGGGCAACTTCCTTGAACTCGCCTTTTTCCTAACCTCACCTGTCCTTTTCCTTCACTCTCCTACCTTTCTCTTCGACCCTTCTGCCAGAAGTGGCAGCCACTGGCTCCAAAAGCTTGCAAATTTAAATACTTTTATATATGTATTCTCCTGCTTGGTGAGTAGTTTTTTAATCTGTCCATTCGCTGTTCAGTCTGTGTGCCAGACATTAGTAATAACAGAAACTTCCATCATCTAACTGTAGTGTTCTGTCATTGACCTCCCAAAGACACACCTTAAATTGATCTTCCTTCCAGCCCCTCTTATCAACTTTTCTCGAGTGTGCAAGCTGCAAGCTGGTACACCTGTTGATTAGATTAGATTAGATTAGATTAGATTTACTTTCATTCCAATTGATCCATAGTGAGGAGGTCCTCCAGGATGTGGAACATGTCAGAAAAACAACAATACACGACAAATATTTACAACTAAAACAAGTAAGCTAATGTACCATTCCACAGGTCCCAAGTGGAATGATCATCATTTTTTAATGAACACTAAGAGTCATTTTACAAATACTAATGCACTGAATTTAAAATAAAAAAGTTTTTTTATTTATTTACAAGGTAATAAACATGTAATACAACTACTGCAATACTTATTTACAATGAACACATTACTGCACTGAAATGGTGCAGAAGTTAGATTATACTTACACACACACACACACACACACACACACACACACACACACAAATTTTCAATGAACACATTACTGCACTGAAATTGTGCAGAAGTTATGTTGTACTTATACACAAATCATTTGGTTTTACTAAGAAATTCATCAATGGAGTAGAAGAAGTTGGCCACCAATAAATCCTTTAGGATTCTCTTAAACTGAATTTCATTGGTTGTTAAGCTTTTTATGGCTGCTGGCAAGTTATTGAAAATGTGTGTTCCTGAATAATGCACACCTTTTTGTACAAGACTAAGTGACTTTAAATCCTTGTGAAGATTATTCTTATTTCTAGTATTGATTCCATGAATTGAGCTGTTGGTTTGAAAAAGTGATATATTTTTAATGACAAATTTCATTAAGGAATAAATATATTGGGAAGCAGTAGTTAGTATCCCTAATTCCCTAAACAGGCTTCTGCAGGATGTTCTTGAGTTCACACCACATATAACTCTTACTGCACATTTTTGTGCCCGGAAAACTTTAGCTTGGCTTGATGAATTACCCTAAAAAATAATCCCATATGACATTATGGAATGAAAGTAAGCATAGTATGCCATCTTTTTCATTTTTATATCCCCTATGTCTGACAAAATTCGCATTGCAAACAGAGATTTGTTAAGACGCTTCAGCAGTTCTGTGGTGTGCTCCTCCCAGTTGAATTTATTATCAAGCTGTAATCCCAAGAATTTAACACTGTCCACTTCTTCTATCTTCTTGTCATCATATGTTAGACATATACTCTTGGGACACCCCTTACAAGTTCTGAACTGCATGTAGTGTGTTTTTTCAAAGTTTAGTGACAAAGAATTGGCTAGGAACCAGTGGTTAATGTCCACAAATATTTTATTGGCTGATCTTTCTAAGACTACACTTGATTTGCTATTTATTGCAATGTTTGCATCATCGGCAAACAAAACAAACTTGGCATCTGGTAATGTTACTGATGAAAGGTCATTGATATACACAAGAAAAAGTAAGGGCCCCAAAATGGAACCTTGTGGGACCCCACATGTAATTAGTTCCCAGTTGGATGATGCCTGATAGCTTGATACATGTCTCTTTCCTAATAACACCCTTTGTTTCCTGCCAGAGATAAAAGATTTGAACCATTTTGCAGCATTTCCCGTTACACTACAATATTCTAGTTTACTTAAAAGGATATTGTGATTTACACAGTCAAATGCCTTTGACAGATCACAAAATATACCAGTTGCCTGCAATTTTTTGTCTAATGAATTAAGCACATTTTCACTGTAAGTGTAGATAGCCTTCTCAATATCAGAACCTTTTAGAAATCCAAACTGTGACTTTGACAGTATGTTATTTGAGATAAGATGGTTATAAAGACGACTGTACATTACTTTTTCGAAAATTTTTGAGAATGCTGGCAACAGGGAAATTGGACGGAAATTTGATGCTATTTCTTTCTCCCCCTTCTTAAACAGTGGCTTAACTTCAGCATATTTCAGCCACTGAGGAAATATTCCACTGATAAACGACTGGCTACACAGATAGCTTAATATGTTACTTAGCTCAGAATCACATTCTTTAATTAACTTTGTTGATATTTCATCATACCCACTAGATGTTTTTGATTTTAAAGATTTTATGATGGACATTATTTCTGTTGGGGTAGTGAGGGTCAAATTCATATTATGGAAGTTACTTGAAATGTCTGGTCTAAGGTAATCCATAGCAGCATCTACCGAACCTGACAACCCCATCTTTTCAGTAACAGTTATAAAATGTTTGTTAAAAAGTTCTGCAACACTACACACATATGTCACCAATGTATCATTTACTCTTAATGCTATTTGTTCCTCTTCATGTCTGGTTCTACCGGTCTCCTCCTTCACTATATCCCATATTGTCTTTATTTTGTTATCTGATAAGACTATCTTTTCCTTGTAATATATTTGCTTTGACATCCCTATTACAGTCTTTAATATTTTGCAGTATTTCTTATAATGTGCTATAGCATCAACATTGGAAATGTTTCGGATTGACAGATACAGTTTTCTTTTTGTTTTACAAGATACCCCTATTCCTCGAGTAATCCATGGCTTCTTTGTAGACTTTGCTCTAACCTTGGTAAGTTTTGGGGGAAAGCAGTGTTCGAATAAGGTAAGCACTTTATTAGCAAAAATGTTATATTTTTAATTCATGCCATGAGCACTGTAAACATCAGTCCAGTGAATGTCTCTGAGGAGTGTCCTAAAACAATCAATTTTTGGCTTACTGATTACCCTCTTGAGCTCAGATTTAACAGATTTTATATCCTGTTCAGTATTAACATTTAACAGAAGGAACTGCATGTCATGGTCTGAGAGGCCATTGACTATTGGTTTTGTAATATAATTTTGTTCATTGGACTTTTCTATAAAGATATCATCAATGGCTGTTTGTGAGCAAGTGGCTATCCTAGTGGGGAACTTTACAGTGGGAATTAAGTTGAATGATAGTGTTACTAACTCAAATAAGTTCTTATTGGGAGAGTCTTTAAGGAAATCTACATTGAAATCACCAACAACCACTCTTTCTTTGTTTTCGGTTGTTAAATGGGCCAGTACAGCTTCAAGGTGGTTTACAAACAGATTAAAGTTACCTGCAGGTGCTCGATATATACTTAATATTATGAAGGATTTTTTGTGAAATTCTAATTCTGTTGCACATGCTTTCATATGCTGTTCTAGGCAAAATTTATGAATGTCTATGTTCTTAAATTTATGACAGTTCCTGATGAATGTGGCAACTCCTCCTTTCTCCATTTCTGATCTACAAAAGTGAGATGCTAACCTAAACCCTGTAACACTTAAAAGTTCTGTACCAGTGGTCACATGATGTTCAGAGTGGCAGATTATGTCAGCTGGGTTTGAAGACTGTAATTCATCTATGCAGATAGTTAATTCATTAATTTTATTTCTCAGTCCTCGAATATTTTGATGCAATAAAGATAGCTGACATTTCACATTGACTGAGTTAAAATTGGGTGGAGTTAAAATATCTGCTGACAGTTGAAAATTCTTAACCAATGGCTGTTTATGCTCATGTAATAAGCTGGAATTACGTTTTTTGATTTCTTTCTCAAACTGAAGGTTTGTCTCAGTTCTAACCTCTCTTAAAATTTGCTTTCTTTCTGTCCTCCCTACCCTAAAAAAGGGTCTTTTCTGAATCCTATAACCAATGGTATTTTACCACTCATGACAGTGCCTCCCCCCTTTAACTTTCCTGCTATTTCCCCAGCCAATTTACCCTTCCCTTTCCTGTTGAGGTGAAGGCCATGCCTAGTATAATCCCACCTACTGAGAGAATCAACATGAACCACACCAATGTGTGACCCCACACCCGACATGAGCAGCCGTTCCAGCTCCAAATTAACTCTCTTGACAGAAGAGTTCAAATGAGGTCAGTCATGGCGCCCAAGAACAGATACAAACTCAACACTAGTATGCTTCGATGCTGATGCAATCTTCGCCAGGTCACACTCTATACTGTACCCAGGATCTCTGTCACTACTGTTACCTGCCCCACCCACTATAACCACAGTGTCTTCCTTAGTGAAATCTTTGCAAAGTGATCCTAAATCCTCTGTCTCCTGCTCCAGACCAGCACTAGGTTTAAAAAAATTGGTGACCTGGTATTCTGATCCTAGTTCATCCTGCAAAAGTTGGAGGATTTATGTACCCATTCTCTCTGAATACATCAGATTAAGTGAGTTCTGCAAGCAAAAACAACAGTCCAACCAAAGGGAGAGGAAAACAAAAGACATTTAAAGTCTATAGCCTTTCTTCCACATGTGGAAAATGTTTGTTCAAAAATTGCCCAGATCATGAATCGTAAGGTAGATATAATCTTCGACCCACTAGCCAAGATAGCAGCTCTTCTATGACCTGTCAAAGATGACCTTCTTTAACAAAAGGTGGCTATCTATGAAGTTGCTTGTCAGTGTGGTAAAAGATGAGTGGGACAAACCATACACAATGAACAATAATGGCGCATTGAACAACAACTGCACACACACACACACCTTCTGCAGCCCATCAAATCTGTGGTGACTTGAATGTTGTATGTCCACTGGCCATTCCAGAGAGTACAGGAAGGTCAAGGTACTAGCCACAGTCTCATCCTATCGGGATGCTGTAATTGAGGAAGCTGCAGAAATCCAATTTTCAGACAACTTGCTCAAACCAGATGACAGTTTCCATCTCAATGTTTCATGGAAACAACTTATTTCACATCTACAGTCTTAGAGGAATTTTTGTCTGAATCTTTGCTGCCCGTCTTTCCAAACTTTATCATCCTTTCTAATAATTAAGCTCCTAATTTTCAAGCACTGTGAATTTTGTTGACTAGGTACTTGCGACATATTTATCTTGGATGCGAAAGATTTATCTGTGACTGATGCGATTATGAAGACTGTATTGTCTCTGATAGTGCTCGAGCCTTTTTCTCCACAGTGTATCTTTGAATCAAATGGTTTTAGCATTTTAGGTTATAAATAGATGCACTTGGGCACACAGAACTCAGCACTGGCTGATCTTGAAGTTGGCTGTATGGTTAATAACCAAATTATTGGAAGATTGAGTATTGCTGTCCTGGATGCATGCACAAAAGATGGTGAAGCTGTATGTGGTAGATGTGAATTAGAGGCAGATGAGACATTTACATCTCCATCAGAGTGTCTAAACTGTTCAGGTGATCATTCCATGTGGATCAGGGATTTCTGTTTTTTTGTCGAAGAAAGAAAAATTCACAAATTGACAGTGACGAGGAGACCCCATTATAATGAGGCTAATAAAGTCCTTAAAGTGATGTAACTTCTAGCATTTGGCACATTCCTTGCAACAACTCCTATGAAAAATTTCACATAAAGCAATGCATCAGCCCAAACTGAAACATCAGAGCTGGGCACAAATAAATGCAATTCTAGTTGAATTTACAAAGGGAAAATTCCCTGTGAGTCTTCAGGTTCACCAAAACCAGCGAGCTTTCCAAATGTAAATATTCAGTCTCAAGAAGCTGAAAACTTAGAATCTTTCTCAGTGCAACCCACACCAGCTTCAGATAGAGAAAATGACACAGTCAAAAGCCAACCAAAACTGAAATTGGTTTAAAACTACTGGATCATTGAGGGATACCACTTGCTGATGGTTAGGCAATGTTGCAGACATGTCCTTATGGAGAAACCAGGTATCCCATTGAACTTTCCTTTTTCATCTGCTGCATATCACCATGACAAAGAAAAAGGCCTCCCTGATCAATGGCACCTATAATTCAATGAAATGTGAATCAGTTCATAACTTATATTCTGGAGTTAAAATTCATAGCACAGAAAATACCACTGTACCTTTTTGCACAGGAAGAGAGATTTCAAAACAAAAGTATTGATGTCGCTGCAGTAGGAACCGACTCTCTCCACAGGAAAGATTGTGGTAGTGGTGACAGTGCTAAGGGTAATGGGCATCATTCAATAGTAACACATGCCACAGCTCAACCATCCTACTCACAGCCAGCTTGCATGCAGTAGCAGTTATCATCCATTCATCACTGAATATAACTACATGCACAGCATACATTCCACCTCATGACTAGAGACTCTCATAGACCTAATTAGACATTCCCCCACCAGTCCTCCCACGTGCTTCAGGGTCCCACAACACTTGCCCAAGGAGTCTCTTATGCGCTGAGGTCAGATGACTGTCTTTAGCTCAACTGGAGGGTTGTTCTTACTCATTGAACTTTCTGTCTGGTTGTGGAAAGAATTTATGAAATCCATTAACATTCAAACTGGTCGTAAGAGTATGGGAGTTTATCAGAAGTATCTACAGTAAATGCAGAGTGACATCTATCTCTGTCATAATGAAAGATGAGAATATTTGAACTCTTTCAGCTCACATAACACAGGAAGTGGCCAGTTGTTTCCCTAGTGTAAAATCCTATGTCAGAAAGCATTTGCAGAAAGTGCACAGTCTGAAATTGGTAAATGCATTGATGTGCATTTTCGCCTTTTCGTGGCGTAATGAATAGTCCATTAAATTTCAGCATGCAGCCGCGCAAATAAAATTTCCTCCACTGATATTTCATCCGCATAGCGTCTGGCCATCCTCAGAGTGAGTCACAAGACTGACGACAAGATGCCAAGCGCGGCCTAATATGCTCCAACACGGTGGTACTGTGCATGCGGGTCACAGATGATGGTCAGTGGCAAAGAAATATGCTTACACATGCGCCGCCTGTGGTGCAGGTGTACAGACATTCGATTCGCTTATTGATGTATGATTAGCAGCAGTGACACCATGAAGACTTCTCTGCAGTTTAATTACCCCAAGAGCCGGATTCCACACTTTGTCCAAATTAAAAACATTATCTCTAGTTGTTAAATTACTAGCTAATCTAATCTTTATAGCTTCCTCGAAGACAGATTCCCAAAAAGAAAAGATGATGCTGAATGCTTCATCACTACCAAAGGAAGTCATATGAAGTTTAAAAGTGTGAGGTGTAGTACCACCGAGATTTTATGGTCTTCTTAAAGTATACAAGATGGATAAGGATGAGTGTCTAAAGGACTTGTCTACGAGGCCTATAACAAGCACTGTTGGTTCACCATCGTATTTTTCTGCCAAATATTTAGCTTCCTTATTAAAACCATTGTGCCTACACATTTGTGATTCTATGGATTTTAATCAGAGATTTAGCAATGTCAGGCTAAATAGTACAGATGTGCTTGTTAGTTTTGATGTGGTATCATTATACACCAAAGTACCTTTAAAGGCCTCTTTATCTCTTATCACCCAACATTTTGATACGAACATTACAGCCTTATTTGACCATGTGCTTTTATCACGTTATTTTCAGTTTAATGGTGAATTTTATTAGCAGATTGATGGCGTTGCTATGGGAAGCCCCGTCTCCCCTCTGGTAGCTAATTTATTCATGGAAGACTTCGAGGACAAGACACTGGACTCAGCAAGTTTTAAACTAACGGTCTTCTGGAGGTACATGGATGACACATTTGAGGTATGGCCACAAGGGATAGATGAATTACGTTGATTTCTTGAGCATTTGAATTCTATCCATGCTAGTATCAAATTTACTGTCGAAATAGAAAATGACAGCTGCCTCCCTTTTTTTGGATGTTGTCATTTGCCGCAAAGTTGATCGCACATTAGGACACGCTGTTTATCGGAAACCAACACACACAAATCTATATCTACATGCCAGTAGCTGCCATCACCCTTCACAGACCATAGTGTCCTTAAGACCTCAGTGCACAGGGCGCACTGTATATCCAATAAAGATAATTTGCAAGAAGAGCTCACATAAATCGAGAGCATTTTTAAAGTGAATGGATTTTCTCTGCAATAAATTCTTAGAGCATTCAGTGCAATCGTAGAGTGCAGGTATGTCATGGGGAAGAAGATAGTAGTTCCTCCAGATCAAGTGCGTTTTTGCCCTATGTGGGTGCTCTTTCCTCAAAGATAGGCCATATTCTTGAGAAACACTGTGTTATGGTGATCTTCTGGCCCCCCATGAAGATTGCAGCTTTACTTGGCTCTGTAAAGGATGATTTACTGCTTCATAAAGTGGGTCTGTATCAGACTCCTTACGGAAATTGTGAGAAGTTGTACATAGGTCAAACAACACAAACCGTTCATGAGAGATGTGTGGAGCATCAAAGATACACATGCTTATCACAGCCAGACAAGTCAGTGTGGCTGAACATTGTATTGATACAGGGCATTCCATGAATTACAGTGATGTGAAGATTTTAACATCCACCTTTTCCTTTTGGGAATCTGTCTTCAAGAAAGCTATAGAGATTAGATTAGCTAATAATTTAATAAATAGAGATAATGGTTTTAATTTGGACAAAGCATGGAATCTGGCTCTAGGGGTAATTAAACTGCAGAAAAGTCATCATACAACAGCACAGTCAATAAACAGAAAATTGTTTTTCACATATTAAGGATAACATATATGTGATATGGAATGTGTCTGATTGTACACACCTGAAATATATCTTACATAAACGCAACAAAAAGATACAATGTAAATAAGATACCAACTAAACAACAGCACATTCAATTAACAGAAGTTTTTGTTTCACGTGTTAAGGATGAGTAATATATACAGGAATCAAGATAAGTTGACTATTCCAAGGCAAATACAGAAATACCAATAAACAATTTTCATATGCCTATTCAAAACAAAATTAATTACACTATTTATACAACACTTGCAAGTTTAGTGATTATATACATTTTCTTCCACATATTCATCAACTATATAAAAAGATTTCTCAATCAGGCACTCCTTGAGAATTTGTTTGAATGTTGGCGATCTATTGTTAAGGCATTTGATGTGTGGTGGGAGAGCATTAAACAGCTTAATACTGGCGTAGTAAGCTCTTTTTTGAACCATAGTGAGACTTTTCAATTCAATGTGCAGACTGTTTTTGGTCCTTGTGTTATAGTCATGAAATTGGCTGTTATCTTTGTATATAGAAGGGTTATTACAGACAAAGGTCAACAAAGAAAAGATATACTGTGAGGCGGTGGTAAGGATCCCCATCTTTTGAAACAAGCATCTACAAGAGTGTCTATGATGGACACCACTCATTATTCCGTTGGCGCTTTTTTTTTTTTTTTTTTTTCAGTGAAAATTTTCTTTTCGAGAGGTTGGTTCCTCCAGAATATAATAGCATATGTCATTAATGAATGAATATAACCGAAGTAAGAAGCCTTAATGGTATCTACATCAGCCACTGAAGCAATAACCCGTAGTGCAAATATTGCTGAGCTAAGTGTTTTGTAAAGATGAAGAATGTGTGTCTACCAATTACATTTGCTATCTATATAAGCACCCAGGAATTTTGTAACCTCAAATTTTTGTATTGCTTTATCTCTACACTTAATGTTAATTTCTTCCAGATTTCTTTGCGGAGTGTGGAATCTCATGTAAGGGGGTTTTATCTGTATTGTGTAAGAGACCATTTGAAGAAAACCAATTTATTATATCATTGAAAACTTTGTTTGTAGTTTGTTCAAGATTGTTATCGGTAAAATCATCAATTAGAAATGTAGTGTCATCTGTAAAAAGAGTAAACTTACTCTTTGTATCAGAACAAAGTGAGAGATCATTAATGAAGATGAGAAACAGTTTGGTTTGGTTGTGGTCTTCAGTCCTGAGACTGGTTTGATGCAGCTCTCCATGCACAGTAAAGCTGCATGCCCTCGGGAAAAATTACGGCTGTAGTTTCCCCTTGCTTTCAGCCGTTCGCAGTACCAGCACAGCAAGGCCGTTTTGGTTATTGTTACAAGGCCAGATCAGTCAATCATCCAGACTGTTGCTCTTGCAACTACTGAAAAGGCTGCTGCCCCTCTTCAGGAACCACACGTTTGTCTGGCCTCTCAACAGATACCCCTCCGTTGTGGTTGCACCTACGGTACGGCTATCTGTATCGCTGAGGCACGCAAGCCTCCCCACCAACGGCAAGGTCCATGGTTCATGGGGACCCAAAACAGAGTCTTGTGGCACACTACTACGTACTGTGCCTCCCTCAGATGAGGCAGTTTCTCCAGATGTGCCATTCAGCATTACAGTCTGCTTTTGGTCCTTTAGGTATGACTGGAGCTATGAACTAACGGTACCACCCAAAACATAATATCTTGCTTTTTTTCCAAAAGAATTAGATGGTTTACACAATCAAAGGTTTTAGAGAGGTCACGAAAAATACCTGCTGGAGACATCTTTTTGTTCGTGGCTTCCGGAACGTGATTGGTGAAAGAGAATATTGCTTTTTCTGTACAAAGACCTGCATGAAAACCAAACTGACTTTTGTTTAGGATATTGTGGAAGCTGAGATGATTGACAATCAACCTGTGCATCAGTTTTTCAAGAATTTTTGACAAGATAGTTAAAAGGGAGATTGGACAATAATTTGTAACATTGTCTTCCTCTCCTTTTTTTAAAGAGTAATATCACTACAGATTGTTTTAGCCTGTCGGGGACAATTCCTTCTTGCAGCAATGAATTGAATATGTTGCATAAGACTGGACTTATATATTTGTAGCAACATTTCAATATTTTACAGGAAATGTTGTCCACATCTAGACTTTTTATTTTTTAATGAGGTAATAATTGTTTCAATCTCTTTTATTGTAACGTGAGATAAGGGTACCTGTGGGGGGGGGGGGGGGGGGGGTCTGTTACTGATAGCTGTCTGTAGAAGAGCCAATGGCTCGTCCACAGAACCTTTACAGCCTGTCTTCTCTGCTGCTGACAAAAAGTGCCTGTTGAAGATTTCTGCAACCATTTCAGGTTTCTTTACGATATTGGTACCTTGTTTAAGTTCTATGGGTGTCCTGTTCCCCATTTTTTTCCTGTTTCCCACTTTATTACATACCAAATTGTTTTTATTTTGTTGTCAGACTTATCAATTTCAGACTTACTGCACGTATTTTTTGACTTATTGTTACCTTCTTTAGGAGGTTGCAGTAAAGTTTGTAGTGTTGATGTTTTTTTGGATCATTACAAGTTCTGGGGGAATTATATAGCATCCTCTTTGTTCTGCAGGATGTTTTTATCCCTGCAGTGATTCATGATTTATTGATAAGCTGTTTCTAATTATTTTTTTTTAAGGAAAGGTGGCTTGAAAAACAGACATAAATTCATTTAGAAATGTATTATACTTTTTGTTCACATCTGCTTCATTCAAAACTAGACTCCAATCTATCTCTTGCAGGCTGTTGTTGAAATTTTTGATGGTTTCATCATTTATTATCCTAAAAGATTTCCAAGAATTCTCATAACTGTTGCACAGATTGATGTCAGTGAAAGTAAGCAACTGAACTCCATGATCAGAAAGGCCAAGAACTGGACGTACACTGATATTGTTGACTCTTGACTTATCTATAAATATATTGTCAATCAGACTTTGACAGTTCTCGGTAACTCTAGTTGGAAAATTTACTACTACCATCAGATTATAAGAATCAACTAGATGTTCTAACTCGCTTTAGCATTGCTTTCATTTAGGAAATCTACATTGAAATCACCTGTAATTATTAGATCCTTAGATTTTGAGTACACTTGGGATAAGACAGAATCTAACTGGCTCAGGAACACATTAGTGTTCCCTGTGAGGGAGCTCTGTATAGTGCTAACACTACAACTGTACAGCCACTTAAGTAATTTCCACACCACGTATTTCAATATCTTGTTCAATACAGTGACTCTTTAAATCTAATGTGGTATATGATATGTTATTTTTTAAGTATATTACTACTCCACCATTCTTCATGATAGATCTACAGTAATGTGCTGCTAGATAGTAACCACTGAGCTATAACATTTCAACATCTCTCATGTAGTGTTCACTAAAGCATAGAACATCAGCATCCTTTATCTCTTGTGGATCATCTAGAACAACAGAAATTTTGTTTACTTTGTTTGTAAGTCGTCCTACATTATGGTGAAAAATTGTCATAGCTTTCGACAACTTATGTGAAACAACAGCAATTTCTTGACATTTTGCAGCTTTCATGTAATTGAGTGTACAAGGTTTGTTGCAGTACACTTACTTTTTAGGTAATCCCATAAGAAGAAGTCACAAATAGACAAATCTGGTGAGTGTGCTGGCCAGTGGACATCGCTGAAATGTGAGATTACATCTTGAGGAAACATTTCTTGAGCAACTGTCATCGAATCATTAGCCTTGTGAGCTGTGGCTTCATCTTGTTGGAACCACATGTCTGCCATTTTTATCCCCGGAGTGTCCAGTTGTGGCTGCATGAAATTGCATAGCATTGCAACATAACGTGCAGCATTCACTGTTACACTAACACTGCCTTCTTGAAAAAAATAAGACCCAACGATTCCCCCTTTGGACACTTCACACCACACTGTGCAGTGGTTTTTTATGCCCTTCTTGTGTGTTATTTGCTGCCCAATAGTGACTGTTTTAATTGTTTACGTAACTGTCTAAGTGAAAGTCCACTTCATCACTCATCATCACATCATTAGCAGCAAGAACATCAGTCATTTTCTCTCAAAGCTGTCTCCGTTCACCATAATCAGGGTAGTGGATCATATGCACAATCATAATTTTGTAAGGATGAAAAGGTAACTTATCCTTCAGAATGCACTGCAGCGATTGACGAGACAAGCCTGGAGTTGCAGCACACCACCTAGTGGAGCGACAACGACTTTGCAGAACAGGTGCTCTTACTTTATCAACATTTTCCTGTGTTTGCACTGTGCGAGAATGACCAGGTGTTATCTGCTTTATGACTGACCCAGTTGTGCGAAAAGAGGTAACCCAACACAATATTGTGTTATGGTCAGGTGTCGAACCATTGCACTGTGATCGCAGAGTCATTACTTTTGAATAAATGCTCAACAGCAAATTTGCAATGACGCAGGCTCCACTGCACCATTGTGACTGAGACTGGATACTTTGACCTACAAAACAACATGTCCCTCAGCCTGCCATTCCAGTCCCACCACTGATACTACCCAAGTCAAATCCATGTGTTCTTTTTGTGCCGCCCTGTAGTATGCATGACATAATCCTGTGTTTATTTGTTGACTTCTGCTGGTATTTGCAACAGTTAGAAATTGACATATTTTTAAATTACTTGTAAGACTACCAGCACTTGTAATAAGTTTCCCTTGGATTTTGGTAGCGCACCAAAAAGATGCTATTAACTGACCTGGTTTATTAGATGTCACATGATATGTGAATTACTTATGTCGTATAGTTAGCAATTTTGTTTTCGGTACTGCACGTACTCCACAAGCCAAGTTATTAAAAATCACATGTTCTTCCAACTTCAGTGTAAAGTATTTGGATCTGAAATGTTTATAACTGACTTGTATATTTAATCAAATCATCTACTGCATTAGTGGGTACACACCATCTCCAGTGATCGGAATCCACGTTCTCCTTCTGATATGATGCGTCCTGATGCTTGGAATAATAGATGCAGATCTTCAGTTCTAAGGGATCATCACACTTGTCTTGGATCATCTTCAAGAGCTCATCTGCATCCTGCTGAATCTTAATTTTCCTAAGTAGCTTCTTAAATTCTTTCTCAGCTGGTCAACCCTTCATGCAGTTTGTACAACTTTCTTTCACCATTGATTGTGCTATATTTACTTCATCTATATTTTTGGATCATCATGATGGAAAGTCACAAATAATACTATCTTTTCTTGGCTTATATTCAGTTTCAAAGTGGTATTGTTGAAATGCAAGTGCCCATCTTGTCAAGTGACTGCGTGTCAGTTTACATTTTTTGTGCGCATCATGACATGTCTTCCAAGCACACACCATGATATGTCTTCCAAGCAGATAGACTCAACACTTAGTAAAACCCCAAATGAATACCAATGCTTTTATCTCAGTAACAATGTATTTTCTTTCCCCACACAGTTAATGCTCTACTGGTGAAGGCAGTTGTGTGATGCTCAGTTCGGCCATCGACCTAGTACACTTGAAATAGATATCTTCAAAAGCTTTCTGTTATTTCACTCCCTCAGCTCCATACTGGATCTTTCCTTTGTAATTTCAGTATGTTAGATGATGAAAGGCTGTGCCCAGTGAAGAAGTGATAATACCCAGCAAATCTTAACTATCCTTTCACCTGTATTTGTCACATCAGTAAAGGGAATTACTCAGTTGTCTTTCTCTTCTGTGAGTCGAATTCAATATCTTTTTGCGTAATCATGTGTCCAAGAAATCTTATTTATTTCTTTCCAACCCCAACTTCCTCAATATTATGTTGACTCCAGCTGTCTAAAATGTATTTATAACACAATGTAAGCTGTCAAGAAATTCCTCCTGCAGTACTGAACTAATTAAAATATCATCAACATAGGCAATGATGAACTTAAGTAGCTCTTACCCTAATACCTGATTGAGTACTCTCATAAACACGGCAAACAATACTTTCTAACCAAATGAGGATCTCTTAATTGATAGTTCCTGCCATTTAGTAGAAAAACAGGGTATTTTTAGCTTTCTAGGTGTAGTAAAAGTTGTCAGTAACTGCTCGTGGGGACTAAACTGCTCAAATACTTGCACCATTAAATTGTTGTAATAACTCCTCTAAATGCTAGAGTTGATCACTTTACAAAAAAAGTATCTCGTAATTTCTCTGACAGTCCATACAATTTTAACAATTCTGTTTTGCTTCGCTACTGCATGGATGGGATTTCTGTTCTTTGAAGCTCTTTGTCAAAGGCAGGTTTCTTGGCTGGTGGCATAGAGTAAGATTTTGTATGAAATACTTCATGAAGTTTTACTTTTGATTTGGAAATACATCCTTTAATTAGTCCAGGTTGGGATGAAAATAAATCTTGGTGGTACTGCAATACTTTTCTAAACTCTTACTTTTGATACTTGGCATACTTTTTTAATTTTGCTTGAATAGTTACAACAGCACCATTCATCTTATACCACATCTTTGCATTCTTTTTCCTGAAATTGCAGAATCACAACTCCTGTATCTTCTTTCATAGTAATAAAATATAGGTTCATGCTTGCAGTACCTGCACAGTCTTCATCTACAATTCCTCTAAAGTAAATCTTCATCTCTTCTTTGTGATACTTCACATAAGAACATCCTTGAACAAAATTGAATCAGTTGTGTTTTTTATCATCCAGTCTGTACTAAATGCAATTCCAGTGTTCAAAATAGTCTCCCAGAATTTGATATTTCAACAGAACTTGTTCTCTAATTGGCTTGCTTTGATTCCCAATTCTGGTTATGATTCTTTCTCAATTTAGCAAAAAATTAGGCATCTTTAGGTGATCATTGAGTTCCTGAAATTATTTTCTGTTATTATGTGTGCCACTGACCCAGAGTCCAGTAAGATATCATCATCAGCTCTGCACACTTCCACTGTAACAATTGGTATAATGGCATAAGTCTTGCATGACATCCCTTACATTGTCATGTTGATAGTTTGTATTGCTATAGGTGACCCTTTTTCTGAACATTCAGTTCCGGAGTGGGTCACGTCTATGTTGTGCAAGTTGATTGTAA
This sequence comes from Schistocerca americana, assembly GCF_021461395.2. Lineage (NCBI taxonomy): Eukaryota > Metazoa > Arthropoda > Insecta > Orthoptera > Acrididae > Schistocerca > Schistocerca americana. Next base: position 677,801,620 of record NC_060119.1, read on the forward strand.
GTCGCAAGATTGTTGTTCCTTAAGAATTTGTGATGATACACTTGCTGTCTGTTTTATTGTTGTTGTGGTCATCATATCTTCTTTGTTTGTTATGATCATTCAACTGATTTGGTGACCTGAAGTTCCATTCATTATGATGTTGATTTTGTGGCTCTTCATTGACAGTGTTTCTTATATCAGGAAGATTGCTCTCACACTGCATTATTTCTGTGTTAAGGGTTTCAATTTGAATTGCAATCAAAAATATACATTGTCTATATCTTTTTTTGTGAGAGCTAATCTCTCGTGAACAGAATCTCTGTGAGTTCTATGTCTTTGACAGGCACATCCAGATGCACCTTATGGTCCCAGTACCTCAGCAAAAATCCACAAATGGTCCTTGACTGTGGCCGTGTGGTGGCAGCATCAGTAATTTTGATCTGATTGTACACTGCTGTTGAGCAGGCCAAAATTTATTCAAAAAGGCTGCTTGAAATTCTCTGGAATTAATGTAACTATCAGCTACTTTCATTCCACTCATATGTGCACTGTGACATTGCAGTGCCTGTGTTGTTCTGCCGACCAGGATGGCCGAGCGGTTCTAGGCGCTACAGTCTACAGTCTGGAACCGTGTGACTGCTATGGTCGCAGGTTCGAATCCTGCCTTGGACATGGATGTGTGTGATGTCCTTAGGTTAGTTAGGTTTAATTAGTTCTAAGTTCTAGGGGACTGGTGACCTTAGAAGTTAAGTCCCATAGTGCTCAGAGCCATTTGAACCATTTTTTGTGTTGTTCTAATTACAATGCAAAGTTCCTTTGGACATGGAAAGGAACAGGCACTGCGGCAACTAAGCGATTATGAAATACGTTAAATGTCCAAAGGAACTTCGCATCGTAATCAGAATAACACAGACACTGCAATATCGTATTTCTCTGTCGATACAGAGCATGCAACTTGAAAGTGCAAGATCTCACCTGTATGGGAACATACATAATGGATGTTAGAGTCCAAGTCATAAGTGCATGGTTGATGACATATGGAAGTTTAGGTCTGGTCATGAGTCACGCACGGATAGATGACCACTCGTGATAAGCAGGAAATGCAGGTTCGTGTACTGGGATGGCACAAAATTTCATTATTGTCTTTCTATTCTACAGCTGATGGTTGTCATTATTTGCAACTGCAAATACATTTATTGCATATGTGCTCTGTTCCTCAAATTGGTCACACAAAAATTTGTTCGTTTCTTGGAATTAAATGTTGGAGGAGGAGATTAGTGTTTAACGTCCCATTCTTACAGCACACATTCATGTAAAGAGATTGCTGCAAGTGTTCAAATTTAGTGGCCAAGCATCTGCATTGTTTCTGTACACCAGCTACCATTTTAACGAGTGAGTGTTTAGGCTGTGAACAATGACTCTTTACTGTCGTGTTCTCAGCAGTGTGTTCATCAATTTTATTTCGCACCTGATCGAGTGCGGTTTTATTGTGCATCCAAACAATGGAAAGTCCAGGTTAAAATATCAGCAGTAGTATGAAAAGGATAATTGCGACTCACTATAAAGAACTTAAGCTGAGTTGCAGACTGGCACAACGAGAAGACTGTTACATGCTTTGCTGTTGGCTACAGCCTTCTTTAGAAAGGGAAACACACACACAAGCAGGCACACCTTATGCAAATATGACCACTATCTCTGGCTCAAGCTTGGATTGTTCCATCATAACTTTTCTACATAATTCATCCTGTTTCCCCTTGATCATACTGATGAGTTTCTTTTGTGACTTGTCTGATGCTTCTCGGCTTTCTTGTGCATTCTTTTGGATTAGATCCTCTACTTGGTTTAATTCTCATTTAGGAACATCAGTTTGCTTTCTAGCTTGCTGTTTAACATCATCATTCATTGCCATGATGTACTCAAACAATTGACTTAGTCCAACCATTACTGGTTCATGGCTGCCCATTGGTGTGATAACCTCCGGTTCCCCAAGTTTGTTTGTCACAATTTAAGCTACTGTTATTTAACAAAATTGACAAAATGTTTTTAGAATCAACATTGTTGGTTAAATTGTTGTGCATACTGATACCGCCTATGTCCATGGTTCTACCTTCACTGTTAGCAGTCATTGTTAAGTGGATCACATTATCTGTTGTTCCCAAAAGTCACACCCGTTCACAATTTATAGTTCACAAATTATCTCTCCTTTCCAATGTCATTTTTAGCAAAAGAAAGTGCTGCTATGCTGGAATATTGTGCACTCATCATTTATGGCAGTTCTACTATGTCAGTCATCTCTGAAGAATGCGATGCAGCTGACATCCCATACACGTCATCCGTTGTGTGGTTCCACTTTGTTATTCACTTTCTTAATAATTACTCCTGTCCTTGGTGATTATGAATTATTTCATCATGACTTTTGTTATTTGAGGATCAGTTGGGTCAAGTTCTTTAAACACAGCTGATTGAAATGCCCCTCTTAGTTTATTGTATCCTTTGTTGAAAGCTATTATTGAATTATAGTAACAGCATTATGCCAGTAAACTTCAGCTTTTGTGGATGTTTCATTTCTACTTGGAAATTACTGTTCAATATTCTTTCAATGCATGACTGTAAAATTCTTTCGAATGCTTCCTTCGACCAGATGTTCGTGACTAACCACATCAGAAGATTCAAAATAACAATTGCCTGTGTTCAAATCCAAACCACCATAAAACTCATTGTTGAGTCCAGAGATGGTTAACCACACATTGTTGCACCTCACAAAGGTTACATTTTTTATTGTATTGATCAAGATGCCGCATTGAAAACCTCACGTAAATAGCTGAAAGGTTAGTCCTGTATTTATTGTAGATTTGAGGGAATGCTTTCCAATGATGTAGAGACAAATCTAGTATCTCTCTCTTTTCATATTAGAGCAGTGGTCTCTTCTTTGTTGAAGACTCGGTAACGAAGGAACTATGAATGAAATTTTAACTCTGCAGCAGAATTGTGGTTGTATGAAACTTCCTCTCATATTAAAACTGTGTGCTGAACTGAGACTTGAATTTTGGACCTTTGCCTTTCACGGACAAGTGTTCTACCATTGAACTACCCACGCATAACTCATGACCGGTCCTCACAGTTTTACTTCTACCGGAACCTCGACTCCTACCTTCCTAACTTCACAGAAGTTCTCCTGCAAACCTTGCAAGACTAGCACTCCTGGACGAAAGGATATTGTGGAGATGACTTACCCATGGCCTGGGGGATGTTTTCAGAATGAAATTTTCACTCTGGAGTAGAATGTGTGCTGATATGAAATTTCCTGGCAGATTAAAACTGTGTGCCAGACCGAGACTTGGAACTCAGGACCTTTTGCCTTTCACAGGCAAGTGTTCAAGTCGTAGAGCTCTTGCCCACAAAAGGCAAAGATCCCTAGTTCTATTCTCAGTCTGGCACACAGCTTTAATGTTCCAGGAAGTTTCAAGAAGCTATGAGTTGTTGGTAGCTCAAATGCTGTGTATCTGATGCCATCATTTGAAGAACAGTGTCACAGGAGAGGTAAAATCTAATGGGTACTCAGTGTGTGAGTACTCAGATTAAATTGACCATCAGGTGGTAGACAGCATTCTGGGATCAATTTAGAGCATAAATTACAGTCAGCTATATAGCATTACTTGTGTCAGTACCAACGACATTTGTATTTTTGGTTCTTTTCTAAGTGTGGCAAAAGTGAAATGAGCTGACACAGGTTTCAGTAGAGTTGTCAATTTTCTGTGGGAAAAGTATGCATTTGTTGTTGACTGTAAGTTGAAATTCACACTAAATAGTATTCAACACATTATTATTCTAGTGTCTTCAACAATTAATATAACAACCACCACACACAAGATCTATTTTAAACCTCCTGGTCGCAAATGGATCCAATATTTTGAGAGTGTAATTAAAGAGAGGAGGATTAGCAGCCATGTTGCTATTACTGGGATGATAGTCACAAAAGACAGGATCATCAACAAAGCCAGAAGGGCATTTGCATTTGATACAATTGATAGACAGTCACTGACAACCTGTTTAAAAGACAAACTAAGAACATTTAGTGTAGATTCATCAAAAGCAGAACAACTGTACTTGAACCTCAAACACATCGAAAATGCATATATTGTGCTATAGATAAACCTACACACCACATAAAGTAATAAAATATGGCAAAGATTTGTCATAGTTTAATGATAGCATTTCCATAGTCAGATCAGTGTGAAAGATTTATTGGCAAATCGTAGGAAGCTACTGCATGATGTCAGCGAATGAATCCAAACCTCTGATTCAGTCTCTCTTATATGAATCTGATGTTGAACCAAAAGACATAAGAGAGAAAGCCAAAACATTAGATTATAATTTAAAAATTTATTTACACATAAGAATACCGCTGTACTAATGTTTGACTGCCACCCTCTCATTTGTGAGAGCTATTGAAATAAATAGCCCTGGTATTGGTAAACAATTAACTACTCACAGGGAACAAAACACCAGACCCTGACAGAAGTTCTGTTAGTTTTTAGACTGAAGACACCATGAGAATTAGCTAATTTCCTGGTTCATGTTCATCAAGAATCTCTCAGTGTTCAGAAAAGGGTGCAGGTTGCTCCATTGAAAGAGGTTGAAAGAATGGAGTCACAGAATTTGCCTGCTGTAGGACTGTAGAGCATATTTTAAGCTAGACATTACTGGAATAAATGTAACTTCTGTCAGGGAATCAGCATGGGTTCAGCAAAAACCACTTATGTGAGACACAGCTTTTTTTTGTTAATATACCACACGGTATTACCCTCTAGTACTATATTATCGTCTAATAAACAAGTTCAGGTCATATGCAGTATCCTCAAAATACTAATAGAAATCAGTATTAACATTCACCATGGGTGAATGGCTAGTTTATATTTTTAGAAGCATTTTGGAAATGTGTAATGCATTTTTGACCAAAATCTTGTACAAGAAACAAGTTCATCCTGTTACTAATATAGAGAATTGCTTCAGTGTTTGGAGGCCTCATCAAGTAATCAAAACAGCCGAGACTGAATGAATTTAAAGACACAGTGTCAAGATTGTAACAGGTTGGTATAGTTTATGTTAAAATGTAACTGACCAATAGTTTGTGCTATGTGTATGGAGATATGGATGTGGGCCTCATTCCCATTTAGAAGATCTGGGATGCCATTGAGTGACATGTGTAAGCCTTTTATCTATTTGCAAGTAATCTCCTGTAGTTGTGGTTGATGATTGATTGGTCATGTATTAAGATGGCTCCCCAACACTCCCATTTTCCCTTGAACTCAATGCCATAGCGCAATGCCTCCACTATGAAGTTAATAGGGAGTGTTGAATGCAACTGGGGATATGTCTCTAATTTAGTTGCTCCCGTGACCATCCTGCTCCTGCGCCCCTCCTGCTCCCGTCCCTGTCCTACTCCTCGCACTCCCATCTTGTTGCACCTCACTCTTCCCTTGCATGTCTTTCTTCTCTTCCCTCTCCCTCAGTCTTCTCCCCCCCCCCCCACTCTTCTCTCCCCTAGTCTTGTTTCGCCACACTCTTTTCCCCCTAACTCTTCTCTCTCCCGCTCTTCTCTCCACCACTCTTCTCCCCCCACTCTTCTCCCCCCACTCTTCTCCCCCCACTCTTCTCCCCCCACTCTTCTCCCCCCACTCTTCTCCCCCCACTCTTCTCCCCCCACTCTTCTCCCCCCCCCACTCTTCTCCCCCCCCCACTCTTCTCCCCCCACTCTTCTCCCCCCCACTCTTCTCCCATCCGCTCTGATCCCATCCGCTCTTATCCCATCCGCTCTTATCCCATCCGCTCTTATCCCATCCGCTCTTCTCCCCCCCAGCCTTCTCCCCCCAGCCTTCTCCCCCTAGCCTTCTCCCCCCCTAGCCTTCTCCCCCCTAGCCTTCTCCCCCCTAGCCTTCTCCCCCCCTAGCCTTCTCCCCCCTAGCCTTCTCCCCCCCTAGCCTTCTCCCCCACCAGTCTTCTCCCCCCCCCAGTCTTCTCCCCCCAGTCTTCTCCCCCCCTACACTCTTCTCCCCCCCTACACTCTTCTCCCCCCCTACACTCTTCTCCCCCCCTACACTCTTCTCCCCCCCCCCTACACTCTTCTCCCCCCCCCCCCCCTACACTCTTCTCCCCCCCCCCTACACTCTTCTCCCCCCCCTACACTCTTCTCCCCCCCTACACTCTTCTCCCCCCTACACTCTTCTCCCCCCCTACACTCTTCTCCCCCCCCTACACTCTTCTCCCCCCCTACACTCTTCTCCCCCCCTACACTCTTCTCCCCCCCTACACTCTTCTCCCCCCCTACACTCTTCTCCCCCCCTACACTCTTCTCCCCCCCTACACTCTTCTCCCCCCCTACACTCTTCTCCCCCCCTACACTCTTCTCCCCCCCCTACACTCTTCTTCCCCCCCCTACACTCTTCTCCCCCCCTACACTCTTCTCCCCCCTACACTCTTCTCCCCCCCTACACTCTTCTCCCCCCCTACACTCTTCTCCCCCCCTACACTCTTCTCCCCCCCTACACTCTTCTCCACCCCTACACTCTTCTCCACCCCTTACACTCTTCTCCCCCCCCTACACTCTTCTCCCCCCCTACACTCTTCTCCCCCCCCCCTACACTCTTCTCCCCCCCCCCCCCCCACACTCTTCTCCACCCCCCTACACTCTTCTCCACCCCCCTACACTCTTCTCCACCCCCCTACACTCTTCTCCACCCCCCTACACTCTTCTCCACCCCCCTACACTCTTCTCCACCCCCCTACAGTCTTCTCCACCCCCCTACACTCTTCTCCACCCCCCTACACTCTTCTCCACCCCCCCTACACTCTTCTCCACCCCCCCTACACTCTTCTCCACCCCCCTACACTCTTCTCCACCCCCCTACACTCTTCTCCACCCCCCTACACTTTTCTCCCCCCTCCCTTACACTCTTCTCCCCCTCTCCCTTACACTCTTCTCCCCCCCTTCCTTACACTCTTCTCCCCCATACACACTTCTCCCCCCCCACCCCACTCTTCTCTCTCTCTCTCTCTCTCTCGCCCCACTCTTCTCTCTCTCTCTCTCTCTCTCTCTCTCGCCCCACTCTTCTCTCTCTCTCTCTCTCTCGCCCCACACTCTTCTCTCGCCCCACACTCTTCTCTCGCCCCACTTGCCTGTCACCCCTTGTTCTTCCCCCCACCATATTTCTTTCCCCACATCTCTACCCCTCACATCTATCTCCCACATCTGTATCTCCCACTTATCTTTCCCTCATTTGTCTCTGCCCCCAACTCTAAGAGGAACAACTCATTGAAGTCCTACACAGTAACTGCAGTAACAGCTCACAAAATTTTCACTGTAATCATTTGCTGTATCACCCAGTGAAAATGACCACTGTATAAAATTTCTTATGTTCTTTGCACCACAGGATGCACTGGATTCTTACCTGAGAACTACACAGAAAGGACAGCTGAGTCAGATGCCTGGACATTGCACAGGTTTGTACCTTTAATTTTCCAGTTATCCATTTGTAATTATATTATTTCATCTGTTACTTAGAGTGATTCATCATGGGAGGACTGAATAAAATCATACGGGTTTTCAAACTTTCTGTATCCATCAAGCCTTATTCATCATTTTCCGTCAGTGTTTAAGGCCAACCTTCATTTCTGTGCCCTATTTCCCTAGCAGTATTGAAATTGTTCCAGGCAGTTATATCTCAGCTTCATTTTTATAATCAAATCTCAATAAGTTGCCTCATAAACCAAAATTCTTGTCTCATTAAACTGTATTTTGTGGTGTAAGCTATGTTTTCCCGATTTGCTCTTCTCCTCCCCCCCATCCACCCCCCCCCCCCCCCGTCCCCCGCCCTCCACACACACACACACACACACACACACACACACACACACAAACAAAAACACCACCCCCCTTTATGTGGTACATCTCTTCAACCGGACACTGGACACCATTGTGAGTGGTTTTGAAAGTGATAAAATGTACTCAATTAATACTGTATACATCAGGCTCTCTAAGACCTCTGTTATCTTTAATGAACCACAACATTTACTGAATCTTCAGGGGTGTGCTGTATAATTTTATCAACCCATTCTTTTAAAGTACATGTCGTATACTGTTATTTGTAACTTCACAGTACATAAGGAAAGTTGCTGCATCATGAACCATCCTTCATTGCTTCTAATTAAAAGTATCCACTGTTGCAGTACTTACCAATGTATTAAGAGTGTTTCTCTAGGTGGGGTACAGTGGGCTTAAGTCCTGATATCAGGCCTACTGACATTCATAGCTCCTTTTTCTGTCTGTGGCTGATCAGCTTACCGCCATCCAGCTACTACTTCACTGTTACTTCACATACTACAGTGGGAGAATGTACAATTAGTAATGACACCTGAAAAATACTAGAGAAAACAGTGTCTCTCTACAACTTCCTATTGCAGACTCCTGTCAGGTGTCCTGCTTGGAAAGTGCAACTTCTCCATCACAATAACTCTGTAACATATGTTCTTTAAAGAAAAAACGCTTTTCCCGAATGTCCTGACACACTACTTTTTTTTAAACATTAATTACATCCTGGAAATGATTAATTCACATTCATGATGACCAGGTCATTTACAGTCTCAGTTATATTACTAAACAAGTAACTCAGGGCACTGTCACCATGTCCCAGTTGCAGATTGCCTGTCGATCAGCATCCAAGGATGACAAAAATTTGGTATTCAGTATTTCATATAATTATTGACTGAATTTAAAAGTTTAAAATGCTGTTATACTCATCAACATGAACAATCTTATGTTGAAGGTTAAAAAGAGTAAGACAAGTACTACAGTTAGAAAGTGTATGTGTCTTGAGGCAGCATACCTCACAACACAAATTACTGAGACTATATTCATCCAGTATTTGAGAAAGAGAGCATTTAGCAAACTTCACACATAATTTCAAGCATCTCCCATGTCTTTTTCACTGACATCCTCACAAAATGTTGAAAGGAAGAAAGTTTATTGCTTATCATATTTTTGTTGTTCATGCAGTAAAACTTCAGCATCAGGCATTACATCTTAATTTATTACTTCTTTGCTGCTAACTCTATTTGAACATATTTTATACACAGTATCCACATTTACTACAGCCTGCACCTACAAAATTATGTAATTGTACTATATATAGTTCAGGAGATTTGGCATCATAAACATTGAGATGCACAAAAAATAGTTTTTTTCTTACAACAAGACACATATTACCCAGACTGTACTCATACAGTGTTTGATAATGAGAGCATTTAGTGACTTCCAACAAACTTTAAACACAGTTTCAAACCTTCTCCAAACTTTTCTCACTTACATGCTTAACATCAAATATTTAACACGTTAATTCATTTGTAAAGTAATCAGAAGTTTGAAGGTGTTTTATACAAGAGAATTCATTTCTTTGAGTTATCAGGAGTTTCTTGGTTGGTTTAAAATTGAAATCATATGAAAGTTTCATACTCAGAGTTATCTTTCAGAGCTCGCTAGCATCGTAGTTTAAGTAAATCACTAAAATTACATGGTAAACTGTTGTCGATAAAGTTTAATCATTGCTGCTCACACTAAAGTCGATTTCACTAAATTGCTCTAAATAGTTCTACACACATAAATAAATCAACTTGCCTTGCAGCATTTAGCACAGACAATATAACAGAAAGCAGATAATAGAAATTCAGACACCTTCAATCATCTGTTACATTGTTCAAAAATGTTCTCGCAATGAAAATTTTAACAAAACCTAACATATCTAAAGCAGAATGCAGTAAGACAAAGAAACTGTATCAAGACACAGACCTAACTCCATCTCTAGCCTTCCTTGGGGGCAGTTTTTGTTCACAGATATTTCCAGCATATAAAAAAGCTAGAGCCAGCAGCTGACTCTAGTATAATAATCATTTTGATTATAAAGATTGTTCAGTTCTTTTCCACTTGGGACCGTGCAATACTTCAATGATTTTCTACAGTTAACAGATCTTCTCCTGAGGAAACCTCATTAAAAAGTGTCTCCCAATCCTCCCAAATAAAAAGAACAGAAATTTTTGTAGACGTGACGTCACTACCTATGTGCTCTGAAAGAACCATTTAACAGTGGATTGTGAGTCAAATATCTATGATGCACTGGCCAAGACCGCACCACATCATTAAATTCTAGAGTCTACAATATCTTAGAATTTCAAACTGTAAATCAAAACCCAAGAGATAGATAATCTACACTGATTTTACTAAATTTGACATACCATTTGTTTTTACCAAATTTACAGTCAATGTTCTATATAGAGAAAAATCACTTGAATTAATGACAGCATATTGTACGTAAAATTAGAGGTTTCTGCCAAATTTGGAATTTCTACGATAGAGATACGGCATGCCACAAGCTAAATAATTTGCAAATAGTTATGACTGTTGAGCAGTGATCAACAGGGATATTGAAAGAATAGTGATTCGGTGCCTCTTTCCATTTGGCACCACACCAGCTATTGTCATCTTGGCTGTCTGCCCAAGACTCTTGGTGCTATATTCACACGGATATCATCAAATCCTTTTTGCATTGCAAGTGCCTCAGTGTTGTTGAAGATGCCATACTTCTACTTTGTTGTTCAGATGTCAGGAAAAACTAAAGCAAGTTCTTTCTACACATTTTAACATAGAATTCTAATAGCCCTGAGCAGCTGCCAATGACTCCCAGTTCTGCAGTTACAATACACATTCTTCTGTAAACTGAATTAAGTTTGTTATGTTCCTGTACTTCAATCCCTCCGTCATACAGGGGAACAGCTGAAAACTTATCCAACATTTTTTGTTGGTAATGGAAAACCACTGCAATAGGTAATCTGTAGCGCTGCATTCATGATCTCGTGGGGTATATTTTTTACAGGGGCATCAACAGAAATTTACTGGCTAAAGGTCCATATTTAAACTAACCAGAAGCAGAAAAGTGCATCCCTTGGTAAAAGAACTAACATTAACTTAATGCAGCATGCATTCTGCCTGCAGTTGTGGCTGTTACTCTAGGAGAATTGCTCTTCAGTCTCCTCAGTCTCCTCAAGCTCCTAGATATAATATTGAGGATGAAATTGACCTGCAGGTCTGTATTATCTCGGGGGGGTCAGAATCACCCTGGTTGATGGTACATTTCAGTAATGCCACTTTTGTGAGAATAGAAGCTGGTATCTTTACATTCTATGCAACATGTTCCATCAACTGCTTCAGAGGTTCTTTGCCCTGATGTAGATTAATTTTGTTAAAAAAAAGAGACTGAAAGAGTATTACAAATTTGAGTATCTAGCAACAAAAAGGAAGTGCAAAATGACTAAGCAGGGATGGCTAGAGGACAAATGTAAGGATGTAGAGGCTTATCTCATGAGGGGTAAGATAGGTACTGCCTAAAGGAAAATTAAAGAGACCTTTGGAGAAAAGAGAACCACTTGCATGAATATCAAGAGCTCAGATGGAAACCCAGTTGTAAGCAAAGAAGTGAAAGCAGAAAGGTGGAAGGAGTATATAGAGGGTCTATACATGGGCGATGTTCTTGAGGACAATATTATGGAAATGGAAGAGGAGGTAGATGAAGATGAAATGGGAGATATGATACTGCATGAAAAGTTTGACAGAGCACTGAAAGACCTAAGTCGAAACAAGGCCCCGGGAGTAGACAACATCCCATTAGAACTACTGACAGCCTTGGGAGAGACAAAACTCTACCATCTGGTGAGCAAGATGTATGAGACAGGCGAAATTCCCTCAGACTTCAAGAAGATTATAATGCTTCCAATCCCAAAGAAAGCAGATGTTGACAGATGTGAAAATTACCGAACCATCAGTTTAATAAGTCACAGCTGCAAAATACTAATGCAAATTCTTTACAGATGAATGGAAAAACTGGTAGAAGCTGACCTTCGGGAAGATCAGTTTGGATTCCGTAGAAATGTTGGAACACGTGAGGCAATACTGACTCTAAGACTTATCTTAGAAGAAAGATTAAGGAAAGGCAAACCTACGTTTCTAGCATTTGTAGACTCGGAGAAAGCTTTTGATAATGTTGACTGGAATACTCTCTTTCAAATTCTGAAGGTGGCAGGGATAAAATACAGGGAGCGAAAGGCTATTTACAGTTTGTACAGAAAGCAGATGGCAGTTATAAGAGTCGAGGGACATGAAAGGGAAGCAGTGGTTGGGAAGGGAGTGAGACAGGGTTGTAGCCTATCTCCGATGCTGTTCAATCTGTATATTGAGCAAGCAGTAAAGGAAACAAAAGAAAAGTTTGGAGTAGGCATTAAAATCCATGGAGAAGAAATAAAAACTTTGAGGTTTGCCGATAACATTGTAATTCTGTCAGAGACAGCAAAGGACTTGGAAGAGCAGTTGAACGGAATGCACAGTGTCTTGAAAGGAGGGTATAAAATGAACATCAACAAAAGCAAAATGAGAATAATGGAATTTAGTCGAATTAAGTAAGGTGATGCTGAGGAGAATTAGATTAGGAAATGATTCACTTCAAGTAGTAGAGGAGTTTTGCTATTTGGGGGGCAAAATAACTGGTAGTGGTTGAAGTAGAGAGGATATAAAATGTAGACTGGCAATGGCAAGGAAAGCGTTTGTGAAGAAGAGAAATTTGTTAACATCGGGTATAGATTTAAGTGTCAGGAAATCGTTTCTGAAAGTATTTGTAGCCATGTATGGAAGTGAAACATGAACGATAAATAGTTTAGACAAGAAGAGAATAGAAGCTTTCGAAATGTGGTGCTACAGAAAAACGCTGAAGATTATATGGGTAGATCACATAACTAATGAGGAGGTATTGAACAGAATTGGGGAGAAGAGGAGTTTGTGGCACAACTTCACTAGAGGAAGGGATCGGTTGGTAGGACATGTTCTGAGGCATCAAGGGATTACCAATTTAGTACTGGACGGCAGCATGGAGGGTAAAAATCGTTGAGGGAGACCAAGAGATGAATACACTAAGCAGATTCAGAAGGATGTAGGCTGCAGTAGGTACTGGGAGATGAAGAAGCTTGCACAGGATAGAGTAGCATGGAGAGCTGCATCAAACCAGTCTCAGGGCTGAAGACCACAACAACAACAACAACAGCAACAAAAAGATAAAAATTAAATGTAGAGTGAAAAAAAATGATGAATTCCACTGTTGCTATTTATCCAGTTTCAAGTTACTCTGTGTCACTGGTTCACACTTGTGGCCAGTCGAAGGACATCACCTTCAGCTAAGAGACCATATACTGAATGAAGCACAGAGTGAAATTCAATTAGGAATGCAGTATTTGAATAAGACATATGTTAGCAGTGATAAGAACAGCAGAGTTACTCATTGTCCACAAAACTCAATTAAATATATTTCAATTCTAAACCCTGTATCTACTGTGCACTGGTGTGAAGGAAATTGGAGACTTCTTTATAGATTGTGTGTGTTTCAGTGAATTTTAGAGGGGGAGAGTCCCTGTATCCATTTATAGTTAAAACTTCTAATGAGTTTAAGTGTTAGACTGGAGAGAGAGAGAGAGAGAGAGAGAGAGAGAGAGAGAGAACATGTTTTAGTAAGTTGGAAGAAGCAAAATTAGGTTAGCAACTAGCCATGGATCACAGTAATCACAATTCAAAGAGGATGTGGCTGGGAATAGGTGTAGATGTGTCAAGACTACAGTTGCACTTTCCACTTGGTAGCTGCAAGAATATGTAGTTCAGAGGAAACTACTGCTAAGTAATAGATTGATTTTGATGTTCATTAGGGTAGGCAAATGGTCAACAACAAATACGTAAATAACATCTATAAATGTTTCTAAAATCAAAACAAAGAACAAAAGAGATTGAACACTAAGAAAGATGATGAAGCAGAATAGAGAAGTAGATAAGAATAAAGGAGAGTGCAGAGAAAGGAAGGCAAAGAGTTCTTGAGGCATTTGATAGAAAAAAACAGGAAGGGAATTCAAGAACAAAAAGGGAAGATCCAGTAGTGGAATATTTTTTGAAAAAAAAAATCAGGAGAGAGATGCAAAGAAGCTGTTACTAAGCACAAATTTGCATTTGAGGAAAGACAGTAAAACGAAAATTCTGGAAGAAACTAAAGTCCACTCTGAGTTTGAGAGGTACAACGTGCGATGGAAGCCAGAACTGGAAGAATGTGGATATGTCAAAAAATGAATAGTTACTAGTACTTCAAGTAAGTATTTGCAATGCAATACTAGTTGCAGGACTAACATAATTACTGAGTAGATCTGATTACCACAAAATACACAAATAATATAGGAATTTATAGAAACTGATCTTCTAAGACGGAAAACAGTAGATACCACAAGCAAGTACGGAAAGGGCTTGCAGGCTGTGTAATAGACATTGAGGAAATGTTTTGAAAAGATTTGAATCAGATGAACTAAATGGGTGATAAATGAGAGAGGTAGATGCAGTGAGGTCACTTAGAAGAGACTTGGGTTAGTTACAAAGAAGAGAATGCTTGGGATAGTTTCTAGTATGAAGAAGGACATGAAAATAACAGCTTGAATCTAGATGTCACATGGTTGAGCATAACACATACTTACAGTGCAGGTGGTCAGCAAGAGATAGCTGCGGTGCAGTGTTAGAATGAAGATCAGATTGAAGAAATGTTGTGGGGGATACAAGCCAAAATGAGGATAGGAAGATGAGAAAGAGGAACAAGAAAACTATTAATGGTTTTAGATATAGCCATCAGAAGAGAAGCAACAGGCTGCACCAAGTAAGCCTAATAAAGAAAGAATAAGATGAGGCCGGAAATGAGAGAGAGAGAGAGAGAGAGAGAGAGAGAGAGAGAGAGAGAGAGAGAGAGAGAGAGGGGGGGGGGGGGGGGGGGGTTGGGGCGGGAAGGGGGCAGGGCAAGAAATTAAGAGATACATACTGATGTTACTGAAAGTGAGAGAGGAAAACTATATTTTGAGATGAAAAGCATTAAATAAGAAGATAGGCACAAGTGGGAGTGGGAAAAATTAGTTTCTGAAATCAATCTATATCCATGACTATAATCTGTAAGCCTCCTTACAGTGTGTGGTGGAGGGTACTTTGCTTACTTCTATCACTTTCCACCTTTCCATTCCAGTCAAGAATGGTGTGCAGAGATAAAAGTAGGAGGAAGAAGAATGTTGGATGACTTTTCTAAGAATGTATGCTCATGGAACTTGAACAGTATACCAGTGGGGAACCATTGTTAATCAATGCATAAGGTAGTTTCTTTTTAGTGAGTCACTGTGGATCTTTTGAGAAGGACAAATATCAAAGTCCAGTTGCTTCTATGGAAACACCCAATGAACTACTATGAGATCATTGTATGGAATGTTGCACCACAGCCTCTACTGGTGCAATGAAATGCTCCTGCATCATTTCAGCTGAACAATGTCTCATGGAGGGTATCACAAGTTAGCTTGATAACTGGGTGTGGTGGCACTAGACAGCATATTCAGTAAGCAAGAAGACATATTCAGTGCCCTGACATTGCAAAACATGCTGTCCAGTGCATCTGAAAGTCAGAGTCGTGACCTATTATGATAATGGGAACACAGGATGGCTGGGTGTGAACAGCAACTCTGCTGAAGAAGGAGGCAGTTGCAGCAGAAAAAAACAGTTTGTAGGTACAGGGACTCTACTATTAATGTTTGTTTACAACCATGGATGGGACATGGAAACTGCATATGGTGATGGCAGGAGGTAAATATGCCATCACAGTGTACCCCAGTATGTTGGGCTCTGGCTGATGACACTGTGCTCTGCTACCACTGTTACTATGTTGTGAGAAGTTTGTATTCCCCAGTCGCAGGTCGCAGTATGTGGCCGGGGAGGGGGGGGGGGGTCGGATGGTGGTGGCTATATGTACAGGGTTATTCTAAATGACGGACCTATTTTCGAAACTTCGTATTTATTCAAATACAAACGCAAAATGAACAAGCTTTATACCAATGAAAAGAGGAAGTTTCAAAGTTTTTTTCATATTGTTTAATATCAATTTAATAAATTTAATAATTTTTAATAATTTGTAATTTATTAGTTTTTAATAATTAGAAATGTGATAAATATTCAATGTGGCCACTATTGGCTGCACAGCAAACATCGATGCAGTAGCCAAACTTGTCCCACACATGCGAAAGTGTATCTGCTGTTGCTGAGTGCATGGCAGCAGTGATCGATTCCACAGATCTTTCAGGGTGGTGGAGGTGGGACATAAACAGCTTCCTTCACACAACCCCATAAGAAATAGTCGCAGGGTGTGAGATCAGGAGATCTCGGTGGCCAGAAGTGCAGAGCCAGGTCCTCAAGTCCCCTACAACCAATTCAGTGCTGAGGAAGGGAGTCATTCAAAAAGCCTCATACATTATGGTGCCAATGGGGCAGAGCTGCATCCTGTTGGAAAATAAAGCCATGGGAATCCTTTGCGAGTTGGTGGTTGAATACCAAATTTGGTACAAAATTCCTACTGCATTGCACTTTTCGACTCACTTTTCGCGAACTCAAGAATGCAGAAAACCTTGTGCTCCACAGTCGCCATCTCACTTGCAACTGACTGTGAAACAAACTGATGGGCCTATTGCCATGTGAACTGTATCAATCACTTCTGACACCATCACCACCCGCCCACGGCCAACTGCCGAAAACTTTGAAACCTATTCTTTTCATTGGTATAAAGATGGTTCATTTTGCATTTGTACTTCAATACATACAAATTTTTGAAACTGAGTTCATCATTTAGAATAACCCTATACATCTGGCTGTGTTATACTTCAGTGTCCCAGAGTGTACAAGTCCTCTGTTGACATCTCTGTGGAGGTGGGGGTGATAGGGCTGTTGCATTGTACCCCAGAGGTGGCGACCAAGTGCTGAGTTGCTTGAACACCCAGGTACTCAGATGACATAAAGGGATTTGTGTCCTGGCAGTCGTAGACATGGCTGCATCATCAGTATAGTGCTATTCACCACAGGCAGGGCACCAAGTAACTACCCCAGCTGTTCGATGATGATAACCTGGTTTGGGTGGGTTTAAATACTGGTGCTGCTTCCTGACTTTACAGTAGCAGCTGTGTTTGTATGTCATGCTGAACAATCTGGAACATAGGCAATGACCGGTTGTCAAAAGTTGTCACAATCGGCAGTGAGACGGGCTGTAGAGACCTCCTGGAGACTGACTTGGTATCGGCACACAGATGTCTGATGACACAGGAGAGGTTGCTTCCAGTGATCACACAGTTCAGTGAGCAGTGCTGGCTGGCTATGGCTTTGGCATGATTACAGCTCTGGGCTCCATTTTCTGCTTCAAGCTCTGGAATAGTTTTATTCCCTTACGGCTCCTGCCTCCTAATAAAATAAATCTGCCCTTGGATTTCTGCTAAAAATTTTGCTGTAACATAGCCACTAATTTATTTACAAATATTTGCACCTCATATTTTTAACTTCTCTCTTGGTGGCAATTGCTCATTTACACTATTAACACTTCCTTTCATATCACACTGGCACTTAGCTCCACATAGAGGTTTTGTTCTGGGCTGATTCTCTCAGTGGTGCCATTATGACTGGTTTTACCCATAGGTTGAAGATTGGCATGGATGGTTTTTGGACTACCTGTCACATGAACTGGTAGTAAGCAATACCTATTATGGCAAAAATTATGCAGGCAGCTGATGTTGAAGTTCCAATAGCTATGAATTGGTGATGATGTTCAGTGTGGTACTTTGTTATGTAGAAATTGCTCCATTGATATGCGGCCATTTTGTGCAGGTATCATTTGGTCTAAGGAGGCGAGCAGGATCAGGTCTAATGTGTTGTTTAAGTTGGTCAGACTTTAAGTGGACTTTCCAGAGTGGTTTCAGGTCAATGTGTGGGTGATAGTCAGGGTGGTAGTTCCAGTTACAGTGGTGGGTAATCTAAAGGTTGTTCCAAAAACATCGTATCGAGTACCATTGACCAAATAAC
Source organism: Schistocerca americana (assembly GCF_021461395.2). Lineage (NCBI taxonomy): Eukaryota > Metazoa > Arthropoda > Insecta > Orthoptera > Acrididae > Schistocerca > Schistocerca americana. Next base: position 677,819,585 of record NC_060119.1, read on the forward strand.
TCTTGATCTTGTAGCTCAGTGTGCTGTAAGTCACCATGTCATCCATGCTTGTAACCAGTAAAAGTAATAACTACTGGGTTTGTTACAAAGTGTAACCAGTGTAGACCTACTTTTTGGAAGAATTCTGTTGTTAGCTTATTATTCTTGCTCATGGCTTAAGTGTGTTGTGATGTGTTGGGATAACTGTAAAAGTGTCCTGTTTTTCTTGCCTAATTTCAACATCCTTTTCCTTTTGCCTAGGCTCTCCCCTCTCCCTTCTGAAGGTGTTGTCCAAAGTCCTTTAAAAGGATTTGTATGATTTACATTAATTGGTGTGGCAAGAGTTCAAAGTTTTGATTCGATATTGACAGGTGACATCATTTCGGTCACTTGTAATTTTCACTGATAATGCATCACATTTTTTTTTGTCTTTCCTTGTGGTATACACTAAAGTGACAGGGTCATGGAATATCTCATAATAATGTGTCAGACCTCCTTTTGCCTGGCATAGTGCTGCAATTTAATGTGGCATGGAGTTAACAAATCATTGGATGTCCCATGCAGAAATATTGAGCTATGCTGCCCTATATAGCAGTCTGTAATTGCAAAAGTGTTGCCATTGCAGGATATTTTGTGCATGAATCATCCTCTAGATTATGTCCCATAAGTGTTTGATGGGATTCATGATGGCAATCTGGCTGGTCAGATCACTCACTCAAATTGTACACAATGTTCTTCAAACAAATCGCGAACAATTATGGTTCGCTGATAAGGAGGATTGTCACCCATTAAAATGCCATCATTGTTTGGGAACATGAAGTTCATGAATGGCCGAAAATGGTCTCCAAGTAGCCAAACATAACCATTTCTAGTCAATGATTGGTTTTGCTGGACCAGAGGGTCTAGTGCATTCCATGTAAATGCAGCCCACATTATTATGGAGCCACCAATAGCTTCCACAGTGCCTTGTTGACAACTTGGTCCTTCGTTACTCATCTGTCCAGGCCACTGTTTTCCAGTCATCTAGGGTCCAACCGATATGGTCAAGAGCCCAGGAGAGGTGTTGGTCAAGAGCCCAGTAGAGGCGCTGCAAGTGATGTGCTGTTAGCAAAGGCACTCACGTCAGTAGTCTGCTGCCGTAACCCATTAATGCCACATTTCACTGCACTGCCCTAATGGATATGTTCATTTTGTGCATTCCACATCGATTTCTGCAGTTATTTTACACAATATTGCTCGTCTGTTAACACTGACAACTCTACGCAAATGCCACTGCTCTCAGTCATTAAGTGGAGGCAGTCGGTCACTGTGTTTCTCTGTGGTGAGAAGTAATACCTGAACTTTTGTGTTCTCAGCACACTCTTCACACCATGAATCCTGGAATATTGAATTCCCTAACAATTCTGAAATGTGTCTAGCTGCAACTACCATTCTGTGTTAAAAGTCTATTAATTCCCGTTGTGTGGCCTTAATCGCATCATAAACCTTTTCACAAGAATCACCTGAGTACAAATGCCATCTCGGCCAGTGTAATGCTGTTTTATACCCTGGGTACACGATACTGACACCATCAATGTACTCTCCTGGAAATTGAAATAAGAACACCGTGAATTCATTGTCCCAGGAAGGGGAAACTTTATTGACACATTCCTGGGGTCAGATACATCACATGATCACACTGACAGAACCACAGGCACATAGACACAGGCAACAGAGCATGCACAATGTCGGCACTAGTACAGTGTATATCCACCTTTCGCAGCAATGCAGGCTGCTATTCTCCCATGGAGACGATCGTAGAGATGCTGGATGTAGTCCTGTGGAACGGCTTGCCATGCCATTTCCACCTGGCGCCTCAGTTGGACCAGCGTTCGTGCTGGACGTGCAGACCGCGTGAGACGACACTTCTTCCAGTCCCAAACATGCTCAATGGGGGACAGATCCGGAGATCTTGCTGGCCAGGGTAGTTGACTTACACCTTCTAGAGCACGTTGGGTGGCACGGGATACATGCGGACGTGCATTGTCCTGTTGGAACAGCAAGATCCCTTGCCGGTCTAGGAATGGTAGAACGATGGGTTCGATGACGGTTTGGATGTACCGTGCACTATTCAGTGTCCCCTCGACGATCACCAGTGGTGTACGGCCAGTGTAGGAGATCGCTCCCCGCACCATGATCCCGAGTGCTGGCCCTGTGTGCCTCGGTCGTAGGCAGTCCTGATTGTGGCGCTCACCTGCACGGCGCCAAACACGCATACGACCATCATTGGCACCAAGGCAGAAGTGACTCTCATCGCTGAAGACGACACGTCTCCATTCGTCCCTCCATTCACGCCTGTCGCGACACCACTGGAGGCGGGCTGCACGATGTTGGGGCGTGAGCGGAAGACGGCCTAACGGTGTGCGGGACCGTAGCCCAGCTTCATGGAGACGGTTGCGAATGGTCCTCGCCGATACCCCAGGAGCAACAGTGTCCCTAATTTGCTGGGAAGTGGCGGTGCGGTCCCCTACGGCACTGCGTAGGATCCTACGGTCTTGGCGTGCATCCGTGCGTCGCTGCGGTCCGGTCCCAGGTCGACGGGCACGTGCACCTTCCGCTGACCACTGGCGACAACATCGATGTACTGTGGAGACCTCACGCCCCACGTGTTGAGCAATTCGGCGGTACGCCCACCCAGCCTCCCGCATGCCCACTATACGCCCTCGCTCAAAGTCTGTCAACTGCACATACGGTTCATGTCCACGCTGTCGCGACATGCTACCAGTGTTAAAGACTGCGATGGAGCTCCGTATGCCACGGCAAACTGGCTGACACTGACGGCGGCGGTGCACAAATGCTGCGCAGCTAGCGCCATTCGACGGCCAACACTGCGGTTCCTGGTGTGTCCACTGTGCCGTGCGTGTGATCATTGCTTGTACAGCCCTCTCGCAGTGTCCGGAGCAAGTATGGTGGGTCTGACACACCGGTGTCAATGTGTTCTTTTTTCCATTTCCAGGAGTGTATGTAGATATTGCTATCCCATGACTGTTGTCACCTCAGTATGTAGGGATTGGTTGTCATAACTCATCGCCTTACATGATACTTTGGTAATAGTGGTCTCTTATTATGAGTTCTTTCTTGCTATTCCAAAGCTTTGGCATTCCATTTTTCCATCCACCGCCACATATTCTTCAATCTTTGTGGTGGTAGATGTTGCTATAACACATAAGAAAATGTCTCACTCTCTTTTTACTGGTCCAGTGAAAGATGTTTATGTGAAAAATGTGACTTTAATTAATAGTATGATAAAGAACTTGTACTGTGCCTAGATTTGTTGTTGGAATTTATGTGCAGATATGAGAAAGAAAAATGGGGGCACAGCAGAGAAAGTGATGATGTATTTGTAATTTGGACTGACCAGTGAGGGGTTACTTGCACTTTGCAGTTGTGCTTTGGGGGTGCTGTGGACTCCAAAGAAGAAATGGGCCTGACAACAATGGTCAAGCACTAAAGAAAAATGAATGTTGTTATGTGGACTCTATGTTATGATATCTCGAGTTAAGTACGAACTTACGGTGTTGTGCAAGAACTGAAGCATCATGTATGAACATGTTGCGTGAAAAGCTTTGTGAATTATCAGTTGTTGTGAGCTGAGAACTTACTTGAATGGAGAATAATTATGGAAACCATGTTTTTTTGATTTCGTATTGTTTAAATATAGTAGCTCTCTTACAGCCCTCACCATTCAGCAATCAGAAAAGAAGTCAGTGGTCAAGTACATGGCATTTCATAGCAGGACCACATCATGAAGAGAGAACATGATGGGGACTGGGAAATTCGGAAAAGAAGGAAGCTGTTACTACAGAGAATGAGTAAAGACTTGGCATCTTGCGATATATTGATCACTTAAAATCAACCCACAATAAGAAAAACACCTCACCATTTAAAAAAATATTTCACCGATGGTATATAGTCCCCTTGTGGGGGGAGGGGACACTTACAGAGCTCAAAAGGAGAAGGCATCTTCTTGCCAAAAACATGTCATATGAAGATAACCCTGTGCTCTCATTGGCTTTTGAAGTGAGTGCTCATATGACATACAGAAGTAGGGTCTCTCAGTCATTTAATGAGAGTTAACATAGTAACTTAACATTTTTGCAACCATTTAATGAACTCTTTCCATTTGACCATTCGCCTGTGGGTGGAATGTGCTGGTTGCAAGTTTCTTTGTGCACAATAACTGGCGTAACATAAAATTCATTCCTTAGTCTGCTATTGCTGTGTACAGTGTTCAGAACTTCAGTGTCCAATAGTTGATTATGGCACATGCCACTGTTTCTGCCTGCTGATTGGGTATGGCTATCATAGAAATGAAACATGAAAAATCATCAATTATTTTTTGCATGTAACATTTTCTGGATGATGTTTGAGAAAATGGTCCACCTATATCCATGCCAATCATTTGAAATGTTTTATGACATTTGCAATGTCATCTTTTGGCGTCTGATTTCCACTATTTGTGTGAATGGGACAGGATTCTTGATGTAACAATTGATGTTGTATCTGCATACATCCACCAGCAATTTTGTGCTGCTCTACTTTTCTTTGCTCTGTGATCAGCATGTCTGGTTAGAATTGAATCATGGTTCTACCCCAACAACTCTTTTCATAATTTTGCTGGTACTGCTCTGCATAACCCACATCTCTTTCTGTACAGCTCTCCTGCTTCTGTGCTGGTTTGTGCTTCCTTCCATTGCTCTGCATCCACATCAGCACTGTGGCATATATTTTGGGACTTAGTGTGTCTGTGATTGGGTGTGATCTATCTGGGCAATGTATTACTTTGAATTAGAATTCACTCAGGTGTAACATACATCTAGTTAATCTACTAGTTGGATCTTTAAATCCTAATAACCATTGAGTGCTGGATGATCAGTTATTACTTCGAAGTGTCATCTGTACAAATAACATCAGAAATATGTTACTCCAGATATTAGTGCTATCTTTTCTTCCTCAGTAGTGGCATAATTCTTTACTGCTTTACTAAGCTGTTGGGATGCATAAGCAATGGTATGTTCTTGTCTATCTGTCTCATGTCACTGTAAGGCAAGACTGCTAGCATCACATGACAGTATAAATTGCTTTTAGTAATCTGGAAAGGTGAGAACTGGTCTGGTGGTCAATAAATCTTTGAATTTTAGAAAATGCTGTTTCACAATCTGGAGACCATGGAAATCTTACCCCTTTTTCAATAAGTGGGTGTGGGGCCCTGCAATTTCAGCAAATTTTGAAACAAATTTTCAGTAAAAATAGGCTGGAACTAAAAATGACTGTAATTCCTATATTTTAGTGGGTGTCAGAAAATTTTTATAGCATCAATCACCCGCATATTTGTGTGTACACCATTTTGACTGATAATATGGCACAAATAACAAAAGACTTCTTGTGAAATGAAATGGCACTTTCCAAGGCTAAAAGTTGATGGTGCTGCAGGTAGAAAGTCAAAGACTAACACAATTATATAATGTAAATAGACCAGACATTGCTTCAGTTTTAATCCTCGCTATACACCACATAACAGCTGCTGGAAAATAGCTGGTGTGTTTTTCAGCTCAAAAGGCATGTGACAGTATTGATAATCACCAGGGGCCTTGGGAATGTTGTTTTCGGGTGGTCTTCAGGTGGTACCTCTAATTAATGGTACCCACATTGTAGGCTTATTATTGTGGAATTTATTTGGCATGTGTTATATATCTGAAATTACCTTCTCATTTAAATAATGGTAGTTTGAATGGAGCTATATCCTTTACTGCAGTATGGAGATTTCTTTGGGACAATGTCAATGGGTGCAGAACAAGGGCTGCTACTTATTTCTGTGATCCTGTCTCGATGTAGCTGGTTTATAAATTGTCTCACGACTGATGTAAATGCTATGGGATTCTGTGCAGTTTCTTATAGTGAGGTGCTGCATTCCTGGTGGTAGTATGATGCTGAGTTAGTGGTGTGGCAGGCAATGGTTCAGGAGGACCAAATAATGCTATGTACTTTCCATGTCCTCCTTGTCCCTTTCCTCTAGATGTGCTACTTTCTTCCTCACTGCTGTCAAACTGACAGACTGTCCTGGTGCTGCATAATCTGATACAAACCCCTGTCCAATTCGTCCTAATCAAGTACTCCTAAATTAACTACCACATGATAGCTGTACTACTTCTGTGCTACAGTTATCAAATCTGACAGGCACAACACTGCTTCCACCAATTTCCTATATGTAGGATAAACTACACCATGAAAGACATTGTACTTTATCTACCTTTTTGAAGTCTAAGAAAGCTCAACAATACACAAGAAATTCATCAGCAGATCAGCTCTGTCATAAACACAAATTAACTTTCCATTACCTTTTGGTATGATATCCTGTGAGTTGACCTTAAGGAACTGGTATGCAAAGGGGCTGCTGCCTCGAGTGTTACTTGCACAGTAATGATTTTCAGACTGTAAAATGAAGATGAAATAGTGCTCCATCCTATTCTACAACATGCCATTCTAAGTCAGCTATGGTGTGATTCCAACCCAGAAGTCTAAACCAAATTGTCTTTGTAGTCCCTACCTACTGTAGAGAGAACTTCTACACTGATCTGAAAGTTACCCCCCCCCCCCCCCCCCCCCCAACTTGGCAACTTATTACCACTGAATCATGTGAATCTGCACAACCCCCACCTATGTTGCTTAATGTCCAGTGTGGCAGATTTTATTCCTCTTTACCAAATATTGCTCTATTTGCCACTGATGCCTGAGATCCAATAACTGATAAGAACTACACAGCTTTCCTTTCTTGTTTCCACTCAGAAAAAACATCTGCCACTGATTTTGTACAGAGGTTACCTGTGCTAAATCTTAGTGGGAGCATTGAACAATATACATAACACCCATTTAACGACACGGTATAAGGACCAACTTTTGACCGTCTTCCATGTCTCTGCAGATTTCTTTTATTACAATTCCATTTGGAATGTACAAAACACTTAGAAGCCTAATGCATTTGTTCTCTGAAATTTCTCTTCACATAACCTGTATGACCACATCTGGAATATTTAATATTCATATTAAAATACCATGTTCTTCTCCCATAGCCTGGTGACCACATCTGTCTCAGACAGCGCATCTGTCTTACACAAGGCTGCTGCAGCTTCCACTGTCTCATACAGCATCTTTGTAACTATGTGCAACATGAAACTTCCTGCCATGTTAAAACTGTGTACCAGACTGAGACTTGAACTTGAGACCTTTGCATTTCATGAGCAAGTGCAATTTGAGTCCTGGTCCAACACACAGTTTTGATTTGCCAGGAAGTTTTCTATCAGTACACAGCCAGTGCAGAGTGAAAAATTCATTCAGGAAACATCTTCCAGGCTGTGGTTAAGTCATGTCTCCATGATGGCCTTTCTTCCCAGAGTGCTGGTCCTGCAAGTTCCACAGGAGAACTTCGGTGAAGTTGGGAAGGTAGGAGATGAGGTACTGGTGGAAGAAAAGATGTGAGGACAGATTTTGAGTCATGACTGAGTAGCTCTGTTGATAGAGCATTTGCTCATGGAGGACAGAGCATTTGCTCATGAAGGACAGACCATTTGCTCATGAAAGACAAAGGACCTGAGTGTGAAGCTCGGTCTGGCACACAGTTTTTATCTGCCAGAGTGTTTCATATCAGTGCATATTCCACTACATGGTGAACAACTCCTTCTGTGGGACATAACTGAGGGTAATTTCCATAAAAATGCATCAAGTGCTCTCTGTTTGGCTTCTTGTAAAATGATTTTGTTAGCATTTTCAGCCTCCATGAGCTCACATGTATTGACATTAATTTTTTGAAAATGGTTCATAAAATTCTCTACTGTTTACCCGTGTTTTGAAATATCCCATTAAGCTGCTCGCGATAGTATCTCAATATATTTATTCTTCTACATTGCAGTGCCAAAGAAACTGGTATAGGCAGGGGTATTCAAATACAGAGATATGTAAACGGGCACAATATGGCATTGCTGTAGGCAATGCCTGTGTAGGGTAGTAAGTGTCTGGCACTATTGTTAGATTGTTTACTGCTACTACAATGACAGGTTGTCATGATTTAAGTGAGTTTGAATGTGGTGTTACAATCGGCGCACAAGCGATGGAACACAGCATCCCTGAGGTAGTAATGAAGTGTGAATTTTCCCATATGACTATTTTGTGAGTATACCATGCATATCAGGAATCAGGTAAAACATCAAATTTCTGACATCTCTGCGGCCGGAAAAAGATCGTGCAAGAACGGGACCAATGACATTGGAAGAGAATTGTTCAACATTACAGAGGGGCAACCCTTCTGCAAATTGCTGCTGATTTCAATGCTGGGTAATCAACAAGAGTCAGAGTGCGAACCATTCAACGAAACATCTTCGATTTGGGCCTTCGGAGCCAAAGGCCCACTAGTCGACCCATGATAACAAACGACATACAGCTTTACGCTTCACCTGGGCCATCAACACCGACATTGGGCTGTTGATGACTGAAACATGTTGCTTGGTCGGACGAGACTCATTTCAAATTGTATCGAGCAGATGGACAAGCAGGGGTATGGAGACAACCTCATGAATCCATGGCCCCTGCATGTCAGCAGGAGACTATTCAAATTGGTGGAGGCTCTGTAATAGTGTGGGGTGTGTGCAGTTGGAGTGATATAGGACCTGTGATGTGTGTAGATATGACTCTGACAGGTGACATGTACATAAGCATTCTGTCTGATTACCTGCATCCACTCATGTCCATTGTGCATCCTGATGGACTTGGGCATTTTCAACAGGACAAGGCGACACTCCACATGCCCAAAATTGCTACATAGTGGCTTCAGGAACACTCTTCTGGGTTCAAACTCTTCTTCTGGCCACCAAACTCCCAAGACATGAACATTATTGAGCATATCTGGAATGCCTTGCAAGGTGCTGTTCAGAAGAGATCTCCACCTACTCGTACTCTACAGGTTTACAGACAGCCCTGCAGGGTTCATGGTGTCTGTTCCCTCCAGCACTATTTCTGACATTAGTCGAGTCCATGCCACATTGTGTTGTGACACTTCTGCATGCTCGTGGGGGCCCTGCACGATATTAGGCAGGTGTACAAGTTTCTTGGGCTCCTTAGTGTATATCTCTCTAGCAACCCTTCTCTGAAATCCTCAAATCACTATGCTTCTCTTAACATCTCATGGCACATTACAAATGCTGTAGCATGTCCTGCTTCACTCAGTAATTGCTCATTTCTCTGATTTACGAACCTAGCAGCTGTATCCAAATTATTAAAAAACATGAAGATATTTTCCCCTGGTTTCCCAGAAAATAGAGTGAACAACAAAGTAACAAGGATAGATGCACTATGATGTGATGATTCCCTTGTTTTCCCCTATAGTCATTCTAACTCTGTTGTCTGCAGCTTTGCTACTTGGTCTGTGTGACACTGAATCACACTTTGAGCTTGTTTCTCAATACTGTGTTATGTACAACCAACACAAGTATATAGCATAAACAAAATAAAATAAAAAGGAAGAAGAAAGGATAGGGAAACAACCATGCAGGCCAAAAGTAACTTTAAACTTGACACTTAATCCTACTGCTGCATAGGATGTTCCTGCTGCAGAACCACGGATCTGCCTGGTTGTCTTGTGGTTATCCACCTTCATCTTCAGCAGTTCTTCTGAGATCTATAATGGAATGACAGAATGGTTGGGTGTGGGTGTCAGTTCTCCACTGAAGATGGAGACAGTTACAGTAGGAGATGACAGTTTGTAGAAACTAGGACTTTTTTATTATTGTTTGCTTACAATAATGGGACCAGCTCGTATAAATACCACCTGATTTAGACTCTCAGTCACAGTTGTGCATACTGTGTTCAGTTATGCAGTTAAAACCAGCTGTTAGTCAAGAGTAGTAGTCCGTTGGCAGTCCGAGACGAACTAGCCATCCACAATCTTAAGACTTCGCTGTAAATAGCTGCAGGTTGATGCCTGAGCTGAATCTTAATGCTGTCAACTCAGTACATTCACATCGTCAGGCCACTCACTGGGTGACTACCATCTGCTAATGGCCACTTTCCTAGTGGATCATCTGAGCTCTCCAGCTGTCTAGCCTCCACTGCCCAAACGGGCATACTGACACTGTTCATCTCACAGGGCTGTTATACAAAGTTGCTGTCCACTGTAGGTACACACCATTGACATCAGACATGCTGGGTGATGCAGTTTGATCCCGCCTGTCCAGTGTTCTTCGTGCTGCATAAAGAGGTCACCAGCTGTAGCTGCTTTCTGCTGTCCATTACATGCTGCCACCAGTTTACATCAGTGCCTCTCCTGATGTGCTAAGAGCAGCACCCTGCTGACAGCTGTCACTGCCTATGGGGACACACTATGCAGCTTCCTCCTGGCAGCCTCATGCCGACACTGATACACTACAGTACCTGCAGCTGTCTACGTCACGGACACCACCGACTACCTCTCTAGCTTTGACTCCACCATTGTAATTGGTTGGAATAAGAGACATTTCTTAATAAGAAATGTTTCCATGATGGGTTATCATCCAACTCGTCCCACCACTATCATCACCATTACCACACTAGTGCAGCTGAGCTGCGCTGCGGGGGTGTACTCCAGTGCATCCTGATGTAATGGCAGCCCAACTCTCCCACCACTGTAGACGTCATGCACCCAGCTTCTGCATTTGGTGTGAAAAGTTCGTGGCTACTACCAACAGCTGGACCATGGACATAATTGTCAGCTCCAGCTTGCAGCTTCAACAATGCAGTATGACAAGTGGACTTCTTATTTTTTTACCTTCTCCTGTTCATATGCAAAGGGTTGATTGGGAGCTTGGCAAGATGCAATCAATGAGGGCGGAGGAACCAGTTGGATCTTTTTCAATTAAGAGGGGCTGGGGGGATACTAGGAAGAGCATACTGGCATGCAACCTGTAAGATGCAGCAGTGTAATTTGTTGGGCCACATCATGTCACGTGCACAGTTAGCACCTGTTAAGTGTAGTACATGTGGGTGCTATGGTCATTATGGCGAGTGGTATTCAGAATCAGAATGGTAAAAAATTAGATGCAAATACTAAGAACGGTGTGTTCCTGTGTTTGAGTGCCTGTGCTATAGTCTGTCTGGTTGTTTGTTTTTGTTATTTGTTTTGTGTTTTATTTTGATTTTGGTGGATACAGGTTCTGCAATATCAGAGTGAGACACACTGGTTGTTTCCTGGCAAGAGGTTTCTCAAGCTTTCGTAGATCAAATAAGAGTTCTAAAGTTAAGATACATGCAGGTGTAGAAGAAATTAACTAACTACTGTGAGTCTTATTACACTTTTTTGACATGTCAACTGAGGCTGTGTTGGCATTCACAGGTGAATTCAAAGCAGCCGAAGGGCTGGTTTTCTGGATGGATGAATGACTATTGCAGAGGGCCAAATTGTGCTTAATGAGTAAACAATGACTTACGTGATGTATTATGAGGGTTTGGGGAATATGTGTACTTTTCAGCAGCTGAAGGAAGGGCCTTTATAGTGTTTAGAGAAACAGATTAAAAATGAAATTCATTTCTGGTCAACTCACTGGAGCGTCTCAAAAGCAGAATGAAACACTAGAATGTTTTTTGAATAGGGTAAGGAAAGTAAGTATTACGACCTATCAATAGATGGAAAATGGCGTGGCTAAGAGGCATATTCTCCAGGAAATATAGCATAGAGCATTGGATACTTTTCTAAGGGGGCTTTCACGCAACATGTCTAGAAGAGTACATCCTGAGAACCTGGAAGATCTGGCCACTGCCATCAGGGTAGCCATGCAGGTAGGAGAGGTAGTTATGGTGAGGGGAATAAGGGACAAATGGGGTGTATTTTGTACAAATATAAAGTGTTATTTTAGTACACTACCCACGTATAAGTCCCATGAGATGGTTACTATGTGTGAATAGTAATGTCGATGACCAGAAAGTTTTAGACATGTAAACACAACTGGTCAAGGGACACTTTCTTTCCTCATTGCTTACCCTACCAGAGGGACTGCCGGTTCCTGCAGTATCCATGTAGCCCACATTGGGGCTGTGAAACCATACAGCTTTTAAGGGTCAGTGCTGGTGCAGCCATCTCAATATCAGTGTCCGACCCCAGTGGTGTTACTAAGTCCCTCCCCTCTTTAATAGGTGCATAGGGTCAGAAATGACAAAACCTGTGCTCTGTCCTCAAGGAAAAAGGGGGGGGGGGATATTGTGTGAAGAACCCTTCCAGTGACTCCCAACAGCACCTCAATTTGTGGTGTTTCCATCCCCATGGTGTCTTGTTCATTTGCTGCCCGGTCCACTGGAGGCTGCGATTACTGCTGAGACATCAAAGACTGTCTGCAAATGCAGTGTTGGAGGAAGTGACTCAACCTCCCTGGGTTGCCAGTTTCATGCCAGTTTGGCCATGAGCTGCTGCTGGTAATGGCGATGTGGGTGCAGGTTATATAACAGCGCTAGCACTGTGCCCCGGTTGTGAACCGAGGAGCACCAGCAATCTGTGGGCATGGCGTGAACATATGGTCAATGAGAGGAGTGGGATTGGAAGCCTCTTGTGCTGGCTTGAAGATTGGAGCAAGCTCCTGTCTACGTTGTGGCTGTATCTGGTTTCTGTGGTGGAACAGATGCTCCTGCCTGGCTGCAACGAGGAACAGTTGGCATCTCTTGTGACTGAGAATGATGCCTGGTACCCAACCCAGCCTCTAGCTGAAGGTGCAAGCCCACATGGTGGCACAATGCTGGTAGTGGGGTGTGTAACTAAGGTTCAGGGTCTGTGAGGCAGAATGGAGCAAATACAGGAGCATGCACAGCCTGTGCCCAAGCAGTACCACAGCTGGGCTTCATCCGTATTCTCTTAGCAGAATGCCTAAAATTCCACTGAAACAAACAGGTCCGTCCTCGGATGCTAATGCGTGGAGGGCTCCCTCTATGGTGAAAATGGAAGTGAGCCTTCAGATTCAGCATGTGCATCTGTAGAAGAGATGTGGGTCACATATGGAAAATTAGTGCATCTACCACTAGCAACTTACATTGCACTCTGAAAAAAAGTTGGCAGGGTCAATGTGCATACTCTTGTAAGGGTGCTCACACTGGGGTCATGTGGAAAAACTTTTTGCTGAGGAGGCTTGGTTGTGAGTTCAAGCCTGACATGTACACACTTTGTGTTTGATTGTGCTATCTATCTATCTGTGCCCAGTAAGCATGGAGCCTAGCTAAAGCTTTCATCTTTGGCATCCCACAGTGGGATGTGTGTATCAACTGAAGGATGCAGCAGAGCCGGAACAACAATGCGACATTCAGCATCTTCTGTAGACAATAATACTACTCCCTGAACAACATTCAGCCTATATTTTGTAGTAAAATAATTGCCCAATGCTGGGTCTCATCATTTTAGGAGGAACCTCGGCCAGCCAACCACTTTGCACAGGCTCTGTACAGGAGGTGGTCCTGGCTAGTAGTCACTGCTACGTGACGAGCATTGATTCGGAAGTCTTGCAAGCGGTCATGCATCGTTCCATCTAGGGTAAAACACGCTGCTTCCAGGCAGCCAAACTCAATGTCGGTGCTGATGAAGAGATATGATGATGCATCAGTGTTAACATGCAGAGCAGTGGGCTGAAAATGAATTTGATAATGGTAAATGTTCACGAAGAGATCCCAATGTTGCAAACACTGTGCTGGTTTGTCTGATAGGAGTGAACATGAACCAAGAAATGAGGGGTTTGTGGTCTGTAAGTAACTGAAACATATTCCCATATAGGAAAACATGGAATTTTTTGACATCATACATAATGGATCGCACCTCCTCAATTTGTAAATAATTTTGGTGTGTCTGCAAGAGTGTCTTTTTGTTAGGTGCAAAAGTGGTTGATTACTCTTTACCAAATGAATGGAATGCCTTTCTTCCTCAAATGATTCAATGGGTGTGTGAGGTGAGCTGCCTGGGAATGAATTTTGCATAGTAATTCACTTTCCCCAGAAAAAGACAGCAGCTTCTTCATTGCATCAATGTGCTCTGCCATCAGCATGATGCCTTTGCTGTGTAACATATGCCCCAAATATTGCACAGAAGCTGCAAAAAGCTTTTTTTTCATCTAGGTTACGGCAGATCCTGTACTCCAGCAACTCCTGAAATAGTGTTTGTATGTTTTGCATGTGCTGTTCCCTAGTAATAATTGTCACCAAAATGTCATCCAAATAGTGTACACATTTTGGAATACTGCCAGTTTGTTAGTCTGCTTACCTTTGGAAAATTCCCAGTACTGAGGTGACACTAGTGGGCAACATCTTGCATTAATGCATTCCAAAAGATGTATTTAGTACCAGAATTTTTCACTTTTCTATGTCTAGAAGTAACTGCAAGTATGCATCTGTCAAATCAGTTTTTGAAAGATACTGCCCCTAACTTAACTAAAAGTTCCTCTGGCTGAGGGATTGGGTAAATGTTGATCTCACTTTGTGCATTAATCCTGGCCTTAAAAGCACCACAGAATCTGATAGACGCATTTGTTGTCTTCATGACGACCACATGAGTTGGCCATTGGCTAGCTGAAGTTGTCACAATCACTCCCAATTCCTGTGACCTGTCTAACTCAGCATTCATTGCATCTTGCATTTGGAACAGAACTGGCTGTGAACAACAAAGTTTAGGCACTGGGAACTGCATAAGTTAAAGACGCGCTCCAAACTCTTTGGCCCAACCCTTCATACCTTGGAGTAACTGATTATAATTTTCTAATAACGATTCTAAATCCAGGTATTGTACTGAGATGGATACCCATTTCACCTCACTTAATATTTGATAACCAACTGTGATGATTGCATCTAAACCAGAAAAATTTACAGCTGATGGTGAACTTATGACCAGCAAAGTGATTTGCCGTTCTATATTCTTGTATTTTCCCCTACAGTCATTTGCCTTCACAAAGAAATCTTTTGCTGGCTGAATGAAATAACCTGCTGCTGCCATGGCTGCATATTGGGGGCGGGGTGTCCAAGTACTGGTAGGTTTTCTGGTTACTCAAAGAAACTTCAGCCCCCATATCAACCTGGAAGTGGGCTGTAGTACCATAATTCTACTGATATCCAAACCAGTCAGGAGTTTATTAGGTACTTGGCCAATTTCTGCTGAGACGAAGTAAAGCAAACATCAAGTCTTGGTTCCACAGTATATTGGCAAATACTGGGCATTGGCCAACAATGTTGTTTTCCTGCCCAGGCACACTGCTGCTAAACGCCCTCATGACAGGAGTAACATATGTCATACAAATGTGGCCACTAGATACATTTGTCTTCGTATATCCATAATTAAAACGAACAACTTGGGATGTCAGCTGGTATAATATATGTTTAAAAAAATGACCTAATTCCTCCAGCTGTATTAAGATGTTGGTTTTATTGGCAACTAGTTTCGATGTGTTAGACACATACGGTTACTGTCAACAAGTATGGGCCCGAAGATGATGTTATAACAACATCGAAACTAGTGGCCAATAAAACCAACACCTTAATACAGCTGGAGGAATTACGCCATTTTTTAAACAGATACATTTGTGGCTTGAGTAACAGTCTGGCAAGAATTAAGTGTCATTGGCGGTGAATCTAATGATGAGAGGGTACTTTTCTTATTATTTAAAAAACAGGATTTATGTTGAGACACCCAGCTAGGTTGCATCTGTGCTAGGTCGCTGCCAAACACATTGTCTCTTGTCATGAGAGTAGAGCCAATTAAACTGTGTACAAAGTCATTAAGACTCAATTTGCACAGTGAAGTTGCACAGGACACAGGCACTCTGGCTGAGTACGTGTGCAGGTATCAGCTAAGATCTTGTGTTATACATGAAGGAGCATTGCATGTGTTCAAGAAGTAGGTGGGGAACCTATGGCTCCTATCAGTATAGATAATTTTGGTACTTATAAAGTGATTCTGGCAAAAGAATTGATAGTTGTCAATTTGGATATTCTGGATTGAATGGTTTACACAATCTTAAGTGTGGCCCTTAGTCATAAGCAAACCACCAATAGACCTGCAGATGTGCCAAATAAACATGATCTGCTAACTCACAACAAGATCAGTTCTGCAGAATACACAGAATTAATAGAACTTTTTAGAATTTGCATTAACTTATAACTTTTTTACCTTCAGTGGAAAAATATATCAACAAACTAGTGGTCTTGGTATGGGTAACATTTTGGCTGGTACGTTAGCAGACATTTTTGTGAATGATTTAGTATGTAAGTTCTTTGCTAAGTTTCCACAACTAAAAGAGAAGACTATACATTATAAACACTATGTCGATGACATCTTGCTACTGTTAGAGGGTGACGAGAATGAGGTTACCACATTTGCTCAAGCCGTAGGCAGCATGCACCAATAATGGCTTTCACTTTAGAAGTAAAAGAAGTGAGCTCCATTAACTATTTAGACCTTACTATTAAGAAAGTTGATAATGGACATAAATTTTCAATTTTCAGAAAGCCTACATGTACAGACACTGTTATCGGTGCTAGTTCATGCCATCCACCGTGATACAAAAGGGCCTTTTTCACCTCTATGATTCCCCGACTCTTTCGATTACCATTGGCTGACAGTGAAATACACGAAAAACTTAGTATATTAAAGTAAACTGCAGTAGCCAATGGTTTTTTGGCAAACAATGTTATGCGCCCATACAATAGGATAAAAAACAGGAAATAAATAGTAGGCAGATGCACAATTACCCAGCAAAAAGAAGTAATAAAGAAAAACTGAAAACTATTCCAATGAAATTTTACAGCAAAATGTACCAACAAATAAAAAAATGATTCACGAAACCTACGGTTAGATACGGTTTTCGAGTTAACAACACTCTCAAACTCCGTGTAAAACATAATTAGAGTAATAATTCTCACAAATTTGATGGTTCTGGTGTTTGTAAGATCATTTGTAACAGTTGTGACTGTTATAATGTCAAGTTGAACAAATGTATTTCAAGGACGACACAATACATGTAAGTCACAGAGCAAGTAAACAAAGGAAGATGTGTGTACACTTTAACAGTCAAATCCGAACTGAGTCCGAGTCTAGTGGCTGCTGGCTGGCTGGCCGCTTAGGTGGCGCTGCTGCTGCATGGCTGGCAGACAGCGCCGCATGTAGAGGACGCGTGTAACTGCGCGGCAGCACTTTGAAAGATCGGCGAGTCACAACATTTTTTCCCCCCTTTGAAGTTTTTTGCACATGTCTTGATGGAGGGGGCCCTGTAGATTGCTAATGTCCATAGGTGTTGTTTGACTGGCCGTAAAGTCTCGAGGAGGAGGCTTCCCGTACGGACGGAAGTGTCCCCGATGATAATGGGTTGAAATGACAGGAGACGTGGGGGTCGCATCGGCTGGGGCTCCATGCACCAATCTGCCCATTGCGGCAAGTCCGATTGTTATAACAGGAGACATGGGCGATGTGTATGCGTCCGTAGGAGAAGGAGCCAGTAGAGTTGTTCCAACAGATGGTGGTCTTCTGGTTCCTGCATGGGCACGTCTCCTGTTGGCGTCAGTTCATGTGCTGGCACCGAGAGGATGGTGAGAGGACTGCGTTGTGAGTAATGAGATATTCCAGGATCCCGAGCGTCAGGTAGAACCGAAGGTGGTGTAGTGGCATCCGGAGCAGGCGTTTCTGGCACACAAGACCAAAGCTGGTCTGAATGATGCACTGCAACACCCGTGTCCGTCTGGATTTCATACAGGCGTCGGCCACAGTGTCGTAAGATGCGGCCAGGACTCCATTTTGGCTGCCTGCCATATCCCCGTACCCATACAAGGTCGCTGGCGGTGAACTGGCCAAGCGAAGGCACCCGCGGCCGTGAGGTGGAAGGCCACAGAAGATGAAGTAGTGTGCGGGGCTGTCGGCCATGTAAGAGCTCAGCCGGGCTGTGGTCACCCATGGGGGTGAAATGGTAAGAAGCCAGAAATTGGAGAAGCACATCATCAGCAGCAGAAGAAGTCGGGAATTTCCTCATCTGAGCCTTAAATGTGCAGACCAGACGTTCAGCCTCACGGTTTGACTGTGGATGGAACGGAGGGGCCGTGATGAGCATGACGCCGTGACGGGCACAAAAATCTGCAAAATCGGAAGAGGCAAATTGCAGACCATTATCAGTAACAAGAGTAGAGGGAAGGCCTTCCAAAGAGAAAATGCGAGGTAGAGCATTTGTGGTTGCCGCGGTGGTAGGCGACGTGCAACGGACAATGGAAGGAAAGTTAGAATAGGC
Organism: Schistocerca americana; assembly: GCF_021461395.2. Lineage (NCBI taxonomy): Eukaryota > Metazoa > Arthropoda > Insecta > Orthoptera > Acrididae > Schistocerca > Schistocerca americana. The sequence continues at coordinate 677,837,854 of NC_060119.1, forward strand.
GTCAATAACGAGAAGCCAATAAGTACCTAAAAAAAGGTCCCACGAAGTCGGCATGAATACGCTCCCAGGGCTTTTCAGGCGAAGGTCACAGTGACAAAGATGACTTTGGGGCGGTGGCCTGTAACGCACAAGGGCCGCAGTCAGTGACCAAGTGTGCGATTTCAGAGTTGATGCTGGGCCAGTACACATGACGGCACACCAGAGATTTTGTGCGAGAGACACCCCAGTGCCCTTGGTGAAGGAGGCGCAAGACCGAAGCACGCAAAGACGCAGGTACCACAACATGCGGCGAAGCATTGTCGGTGGAAAGGAGGATAACACCATCCCTAGCCATGAGGCGGTAACACAAAGCGTAGTAGTTCTACAATGGATCGGAAGTCTTAGCAGACGGACGATTTGGCCAACCCCTCTGAAAACAACGTAAAACCCGGGAGAGGGTAGGATCAGAACCCTTAGCAGCCGCCAGCCGGTCCCTGGTGATAGGGAACCCGTCCACAACCCGCTTGTCGGCAACATCCAGGTGGAAACACAAAAGTTCGTCCCTATCGAATGCCGGATCAGGACCCATGGGAAGGCAAGACAGTGCATCAGCATTCGCATGTTGAGCTGTCGGCCAGAAATGAATCTCAATTGAAACGAGACAAGCAAAGAGCCCAACGCTGGAGGTGGTGTGCAGCCTTGTCAGGAAGTGAAGTTGATGGATGAAACAAGGAAACAAGTGGTTTGTGATCCGTAACAAGATGAAATTTGTATCCATAGAGAAAAACACCAAACTTATGAAGAGCATAAATAATGGCCAAAGCTTCTTTTTCAATTTGAGAATACTTTTGTTGGGCATCCATGAGAGTTTTGGAGGCATAAGCAATGGGTTGTTCAGAACCGTCAGAAAAACGGTGCGCAAGGACTGCACCGACCCCGTATTGAGAGGCATCCGTGGCAAGAACAAGATGTTGGCCAGGTCGATAAGTAGCCAGGCATGGGGCCTGTTTCAGCATAGTCTTCAATTTCTGGAAAGCTGCATCGCACGACGTGGACCAGTGAAAAGGCGCATTTTTATGCAACAGGCAATGCTACGGCTGAGCCACCGAAGCAGCAGATGGTAAAAACCTGTGATAGTATGCTATTCTCCCCAAGAAGGCCTGCAGTTCCTTAACAGATGTAGGGCGAGGAAAGGCATCGATCGCAGCGGCAGTTTGCTGAAGCGGCCGAATTTCAAAAGACTGAGCAATGGATAGGACTTCATCTAGAGTCGGATTTGCCAACTGAAGGTCACGTTGCCTAACTTCTTTGTCGGGCGCCGACCTGTAATAGCATCCCATACCATGTAATCAGCGTAGGATTCTTTGTGAATGTCAGTAACAAATTGACACTTTCGACTGAGGCTGTGAAGTTCAGCAGCCCAAGTGCGATAGGATTGATTCGGTTGTTTTTGACAACAATAAAAGGCAACATGAGAGGCTACCACATGTGTATGCTTTTGAAAATATACGGACAGAAGTGAACACATTTCACCAAAGGACACAGACGCAGGATCTTTCAAAGGAGCCAATTGCGACAACAGCCGATACATTTGAGGTGAAATCCATGAAAGGAACAGAGACTTACATGTTTGGTCGTCCGCGACATGAAATGCCAAGAAGTGCTGTCGAAGACGTTTTTCGTAATCAGACCAGTCTTCCACCGTCTCGTCGTAAGGAGGAAAAGGAGGGGGAGACAACGATGAGAGAGCATTTGATGCTGCGACGAAATCACGAATTGCATTTGTGAAAAGCGTTTGCTGTTCGAAGACACCTTGCAATAGTTGCTCTAAAGTAGCCATGAAAACCTGTGGGTCAACGATGAAAAAGAAAAATGCACCACCTCGTCGCCAATTGTTATAACATCAAGTTGAACAAATATATTTCAAGGACGACACAATACATGTAAGTCACAGATCAAGTAAACAAGGTAAGATGTGTGTACACTTTAACAGTCAAATCTGAAATGAGTCCGAGTCTAGCGGCCGCTGGCTGGCTTGTCGCATGTAGAGGACGCACGTAACTGCGCGGCGGCACTTTGAAAGATTGGCGAGTTACAACAGTGACAAATTTTGTATTGATCAAACTGGCTGTTCTTTTAAAGTAAGATTCAAGGAGCATTTACAGGCATATAAAAAAAACTGCAATGGGAATGCATTTGGCAGAAACTGGCCACACTATAGGCAATATTGAGAATTGTTTGTGTATTCTGCACAAGGCGGAAAAGGGTCATGCTCTTGATTTGTTAGGGGAGTTGGAGATCTACAAAGCAAAAAAGCATGAGCCCACAAGGGTACTCAATGGACAGAGCTATTTTGTCCCCAATGCTTACTTTGCTTTATTTGGTAACATATTACAATAACCACCTAGTGTCTTGCTTATTTATAACTAGCCTTGTTGATGATTTATGTCGAGAACAGTATGCATTTGCCTTATTTCCGTACATCTGTCGCTCTAATGATGAGTTTTGCTATTTGGGGAGCAAAAACACCGATGATGGTCAAAGGAGAGAGGATTTAAATGTAAACTGGCAATGACAAGGAAAGCATTTCTGAAGAAGAGAAGTTTGTTAACATTGAGTATAGATTGAAGTACCAGGAAGTCTTTTCTGAAAGTATTTGTATGAAGTGAAACATGGACGAAAAATAGTTTGGACAAGAAGAGAACAGAAGCTTTTGAAATGTGGTGCTACAGAAGAATGCTGAAGAATAGATGGGTAGATCACATAACTTATGAGGAGGTATTGAATAGAATTGGGGAGAAGAGGAGCTTGTGGCACAACTTGACTAGAAGAAGGGATCGGTTGGTAGGACATGTTCTGAGACATCGAGGGATCACCAATTTAGTATTGGAGGGCAGCGTGGAGGGTAAAAATCATAGAGGGAGACCAAGAGATAAATACGCTAAGCAGATTAAGAAGGATGTAGGTTGCAGTAGGTACTGGGAGATGAAGAATCTTGCACAGGGTAGAGTAGCATGGAGAGCTGCATCAAACCAGTCTCTAGACTGAAGACAACAACAACAACAACAACAACAACAACAAAGATGTTGTAAAACTGTTGACACAGTTATAAAACAAAGGTCTCAAATTCCACTGGATGGTTGACTTTCAAGTTGCATTCGAAAAGCTGGAGGAGACACTAACATCTCTCTCTGTATTAGTATTTCTGAATTATGAGAAGGAATTTATTCTTTTCTACAGCACAAGCAGCCAGGCAGTAGGGTGTGTTGTAAGCCAGAAACTGAAAGGGAAAGAGCACCTAGTGGCTTACACATCAAGGCAGTTAAATAAAGCTGGAAAAAAGAAAAATCGTCCACAGAAAAAGAATGTTGAGTTTGATATGTGGTGTCATGTAATGCAGGTATTACCTGTGTGACAGAAAATTCAAAATGTTAACTGAACATGCAGCATTAAAATGGCTATTAGGATTAAGAGATCCTTCAAATAGGCTGATTTCATGGATGTTGAAATTAAGCAAATGAGATGATGCACTGTAAAGCAGATGGACTAAGCTGGAAGATTGGTGTCAAACGTGTGATTGGTCATAGCCTTGCAAAATGGCAGAAGGTGCAGTCCACTGATGCAGATTGCAAGCTATTCAGAAAATAGCTGCTGTTTGCTGTCCATGATGGTTTGTTGTATAGGGCAGTGAAGTTTGGGCCACACAATATAGTGCCTGTTGCACCACGAGATGAAGTGTTGAAAGAATTGCGTGACCACATGTTGTTGGTACATGTAGGTTGCAGAACAACAGATGATATTGGTAGAGAATGCAGAAACAGGGCGTCAACCAGAATGTGAGAAATAGTGTGCCAAGTGCCAACATGCAGACTTAAGTCATCAGCAACTAATGCTTCAGAGATTACCAGATGAATCCAAACCATTCAAAATGGTACAGATGGTCATCTTGGGTCCATTTAGCCAAATGCCAGAGGATAATCTCTATGTTTTGACAATTGCAGGCCACATTTCATCCTTATGATTGTCATTCCAAATCATCAAGCACGTATAGTAGCACAAGCAATGATGAATAACTGGTTGTTGATGTCTGGCATCCTTGACATGATAATTATGGGTTGGGAAACCAACTTCATGTCATCACTAATGAAACACGTGTGCCACCTGTTACGAATCTGGAAATTATGACCTCCTAATCCCTTGTATTCCCAAGGTAATGAGAGGACTGAATGCATTACTAAACCATGGGTAAGATGGTAAGCTATTACATCAGTAGTCACCATAATAAGTGGAAAGTTTACCTATCCTATGTCGTGGCTGCTTATAATTCAAAGGAGCAGGACAGTGTTGGTCTCTTACCATACATAAAGATGTATGAAAGGAAAGTGTCACCACCTTTTGAGGTTATTGGACCTAAGGCAGGGAAAAATAAGGAACCAGTACAGAACATTGAGAAAATATTAAGAGAATGCAGAAGGCAAATATTCATGAAAATGGGCCTGAATAATGTTAAAAAGCAGGAGTATACTGTTGGCCAATGGGTGATGTTAACTAGCTCCTATACACAAAAGTATGAAATGAAGAAATTTATTACACAGTATCAAGGGCCGTACCAAGTTGTGGAAATGAAATTGCCAGTAAACATTAAATTGCAGTTGCTGATGTAGACATCTGTTGTCCACATGGGATACATTAGATCTTTTAAGGGCACTCCAGATGCCCCACTGCAAGTACCATCACCACTTCCACATCCTCAGAAGAAGGTAGGGAGCAAAATGGGGAACACGGATAAATAAACTCATGTGCAGATGCACACAAGATGCCTTACTGAGGTCACACGAATAAGTAGATACACTAACATATGTAATTGGAGAATATTTATTGTAAGTGATTAATTACGTAAGAGACACAGAACTCATGGTGAGCATTGTAGCAAGTTATGTTGTGTCATAATAGTATGTGTTACATCATTGGTGTGCAATGGTGAGTCACAGACACCCGATTCTTTTGTGAGTGGGAGAGAGAGTGATGTGAATTAGTTTTCCCCATGTGGCATTATGATCAAGAATGACCATGATGTTTGCCATAATTCTGTTGTCTCTGCGCTCTGCATTGGGGAAGTGCTAGATGCATTGTGGAATCAGCAACTAGGAGGAGGAGTACTGCACTCCAGACATGAGGACATCATTCTAACCAGCCACCATTGGACACTGAAAGTTGACTTACAAACTGTGGGTGGTAAGGAACGAAGTATGGATGCTGGAGGAAATAGTCACTGAATTGCATCTTGAGGCTGAGAGGAGGGGAGGAGAGTGCCAGGGGTATCTCCCTCCCACAAATGGCTACAGGAACATCTACCTCACGTACTAGTTGTGGTGCCACACACATTATTGCTTCACTAAAGAGGATTATTGGTTCAGGTGAAGACAGTCTTCGGACTATAGATGCTGATGATATCCAGGAATTAAATGACATGCTTTGATGAGTGAAATAAGTGGCGAATAAGAATAGAGTTTTTGCAGAGTGGGATACCACATAACTAACCCACTTGGAACTCGAGGGACATGAAAGGGAAGCAGTGGTTGGGAAGGGAGTGAGACAGGTTGTAGCCTCTCCCCGATGTTATTCAATCTGTATATTGAACAAGCAGTAAAGGGAACAAAAGAAAAATTTGGAGTAGGAATTAAAATCCATGTAGAAGAAATAAAAACTTTGAGGTTCGCCGATGACATTGTAATTCTGTTAGAGACAGCAAAGGACTTGGAAGAGCAGCTGAACGGAATGGACAGTGTCTAAAAAGAGGATATAAGATGAACATCAACAAAAGCAAAACAAGGATAATGGAATGTAGTCAAATTAAATCAGATGATGCTGCGGGAATTAGATTAGGAACTGAGAGGCTTAAAGTAGTAAATGAGTGTTGCTATTTAGCGAGCAAAATAAATGATGATGGTCAAAGTAGAGAGGATATAAAATGTTGACTGGTGATGGCAAGGAAAGTGTTTCTGAAGAAGAGAAATTTGTTAACATCGAGTATAGATTTAAGTGTCAGGAAGTCGTTTCTGAAAGTATTCGTATGGAGTGTAGCCATGTATGGAAGTGAAACATGGATGATAAATAGTTTAGATAGACAAGAAGAGAATAGAAGCTTTCGAAATGTGGTGCTACAGAAGAATGCTGAAGATTAGATGGGTAGATCACATAACTAATGAGGAGGTATTGAATAAAATTGGAGAGAAGAGAAATTTGTGGCACAACTTGACTAGAAGAAGGGATCGGTTGGTAGGGCATATTCTGAGGCATCAAGGGATCACCAATTTAGTATTGGAGGGCAGTGTGGAGGGTAAAAATCATAGAGGGAGACCAAGAGATGAATACACTAAACAGATTCAGAAGGGTGTAGGTTGCAGTATGTACTGGGAGATGAAGAATCTTGCACAGGATAGAGTAGCATGGAGAGCTGCATCAAACCAGTCTCCGGACTGAAGACCACAACAACAACAGTTTTCTTTTGTGTCAATGTTCTTTTAACTAAGAAATTTTGTGTTGTTATTCGACCTATAACCCATTGGTTAGCAATGCCATAATTCTGCCAGAAGTGGGCGGAGCCTCCAGTGTATATAGTAAGATGTGCACTGGTTTCTCCAGTAGTGATTTATCACCAGAAGGAGGTTCTTGCTCACTGGCAATTCATCACTTTATAGGTTTATATATTATTCTTTAATGTATGTAGCCCTTTGATCAAACTTTGTATTTGACTTGTAGGTCTGAAGATGACCACAGTTGTGGTTGAATCCGGTCACTGGAATAAATAATTTGTGATCAAGACTGTTTTTGATAGTAAATATTGGTAATAACATTGATCACTGTTTGCTCCCTCAATGTGTTCCAAAGTAATCTGTCTGAGCAGCCCTTAGAATGCCAACTGTACCGACTGACTGCCGTGTCATTCTCGGCTGAGAGGCATCACTGAATGTAGATATAGAGTGGCATGTGGTGAGCGCACCCTCTCCCAGCCATTGTCAGTTTTTGTGACCAGAGCCACTACTTCTCAGTCAAGTAGCTCCTCAATTGGCCTCGCAAGGGCTGACTGTATCCCACTCATCGGCAGTGCTTGGCAGACTCAGACGTTCATCCATCCAGTTGTTAGCCAAGGCTAACAGTGCTTAACTGTGGTAAACTGACAGAAACCGGTATTACCATTTTGCCAAGCCTACTGGCAAAGTTTGAACTGGTAGAAGCATATTACTGAGTTTCCCAAACAATTAAGTTCAGCTACTTTTGCCCTTTGTGTAATAGTTAATTTTGGAAACACATGGATTGACCTGATATATTTTGCATTTTTCCATTCAGTAATATCTTACAATATAATTTTTGGGGGGGTAACAGGTAATTCATAACTTGGAAAGAAAGTACTGACTGTACAAAAGAGAGCAATAAGAATAACGTGGTGTTCCCCATGGATGTCATGCAGGTACCTCTTTAAGGAGCTAGGCATTTTAACTGTGCCATCACAATATACATATTTGTTAATGAAATTTGTCATAAGTAATCCATCACAATTTGAAAAGAACAGTGATATACATACCTACAACCCTAGAGAGAAAATGACCTTTAATACCCGTTATGAAGGCTATCTGTGGCTCAGCAAGGAGTTTAATACACAGCAATCTTCGATTATTTGCCTAGTACCATAAAATGCCCTGCAGATAGCAAAGTAAGTTTTAAATCTAACTTAAAATATTTTTCCTGGACAACTCCTTCCATTCAATTAATGAATTTCTATTTAAAAACTGGTAGCCAGTAAAAAAATGAGTAAATGAAAGAAAATAATAAAAGAAAAAAAGGAAAAAATCTGTTTTTCAGTGCAGTTGCATGAACAGGACTAAAAACGTACTGTGTTTGTTAATGTTAACACTAATCATGTGCGCATATTGTATAAACTGACTTGTTCCACATAATTTTGATAAAAGAATCATTTAAATTATCTATGGAACTTGTAACTAACTAACTTAAGACTCCAGGAATTGTCAACAGAACTGATGGGGTGTGTGAAAGAAACTATAGGCACAATGACTCAAGACCTGAACATGATGCAGACCTGGCTGGATCTCGTAGGTGCCAGAGTGGCAATGGAAAGACTACTGTGGTTACTAGCTGATGCTAGAGTAGAGATAACAGCACTACAAGAGGTGATACACCATACGGTAGCGCAGTGGTTAGCATACTGGACTTGCATTCGGGAGGACGATGGTTCAATCCCGTCTCCGGCCATCCTGATTTAGGTTTTCCGTGATTTCCCTAAATCGTTTCAGGCAAATGCCGGGATGGTTCCTTTGAAAGGGCACGGCCGATTTCCTTCCCAATCCTTCCTTAACCCGAGCTTGCGCTCCGTCTCTAATGGCCTCGTTGTCGACGGGACGTTAAACACTAACCACCACCACCACCACCACCACCACCACCACCATATGGTACATTGGCAATTGAGTCCTACAGTGTTATTCCTTCTCCCCGGAAACAATTTCTAGCTGGCCTGTGGAAGGTGGAGAAGGCATTAACAGCAGAACTTCAACATGTTGTTAAGCCAACAGAACAGAGCTTGCGATGATTTTATCATGTGGCAATGGCAGGAATTGGCACCAATAGAGCCCGACTCCATATACTAGTCCAGTTTCCAGTGGTCAGTACGAATGCCTGATCAGGGTGTATACGACCTGGGACAACCGGGAAATCCGGGAAAAACCCGAGAATTTTTTCATCCTGGAGAAAACCGGGAAGAACCCGGGAATTTTTCGGAATTCCGGGAATTTTTCATTGATTTAGCTTTAAGTTAAATTTTTGTAATTTTGACTGCAGAATTGATTCTCTAGCAAAGAATGTTATTGTATCCTGCTACTGGAGAATGATACTGCAGCAATAAAATATAAACGAGAGGGAAAAAAATAAAACTTTAGTGGCAAAGGAAATGTGCAATTTACAACAACAAACAACCGTGCACGCACAAGCGTCTGCAAATAGCAAAAATATGTCAAAGGACGTTCGCGCATGCGCATTCGACTCGCGTATAAGCAGTACCTTCTCCCGCTACTTGAAGATTGGCTGTTAGCTGTATCGGTAGTAGCAGCAAGCAGCCAGATGCAAACGAGAAATTTTTTTCTCGCGCGCGCTAGCTGCCAGATTCACGCTTGCACAGAGTTGTCTGAGTTGTAGTGGGGAGGGGGTTAACCTCCACATGACCCGTGTTTACGTAAAGTGAATTCGCTGCTTCTCTTCGTGTACTGCTCCCACGTCAAATGAAAACAAAACGGATTTCTGTGGCTGGGAGCTATCAAGTGACTTAAAATACATTCACATAATTACGGAGGGCAAAAATATATTATTAATTTCAGTTTTCTGATTTTATTTCCAAGTTAGTAGCAGTCAAGCATTAGTCGCCTTGCAGAACAGTGAAGTTATTTTTGCAAGTTTGCTAAAGAAATTTGGCTTCATTAATCTTTCCGCCGAGGCGATCATTTTACAGTATTGGCTACATCCAACTGTTCGCTGAATTTCAAGTGCAATTTCAAGTGCACGTTATCATCTTCTGCCATATATGGCATTATGCCATAATAAAGAACAAAAAATGAGATCGTAGAGTACTGGTACTCCAAGAAAATTTACATCCCTAAAACCACACTGAAAAGCTTAATATCAGATGGGACCTACTTCATTGTGAATCTGGAAAAAGCCAATTTGCACATCAAGCCGAATTATGCATTTTAGTATGGTTTACGAAATTACGATGCTCGTGGAGTATCCTCTGATGCACTGTTTCTTTTATGGTGTAATGTAACCTCTCTTAGTGCTTTATACACACGAACATACGGGCTTCCTACACCACTGCAGTTGCACACGCACAATTATGCCTGTTTTCTGGTGCTCTCTGGCAACTGGTAAATCGAACCTATTTCTAACAGTCTCCGAATAGTATTGCGAACGGTGGTTAGAAAAGCGTTACTTTCAAAGTAAATTTCTTTTTACGCAAGATGAATTATGTTACGTGTGAGAAAGTGGGATGGATATCTAAATCACAGAGCGTTCGAAACAGAACAGTGTGAGGACCAGCCACTTACAAGAATTTCGAGCCGAGACATTTATGTCATAATTTTAAATTTACTGGCACATTTGTGTGATGTGTCTTAAAGTATAACACATGTGAAATATCAACATGTGAAAGCTTAGCTTCTGTTGTAGCGTGTTAATCTTAGAGACTAACATTATATGTGAAAGCTTAGCTTTTCTAGTAGATATACGGTGCGGCATACATTAATGCAAACCGTTAACTTTTCCTCTTGCGTGTTCGCGCTATGTGACCAGTGATCTTGCTATTGGCTGACTATAACACGTGTCCTATGCTCTGAATAGCCGCTGTCATCGGGCGTGTTGTGTTGTCCTAATCATCATCATTTCATCCCCATCGACGCGCAAGTCGCCGAAGTGGCGTCAAATCGAGACTTGTACTAGGCGAGCGGTCTACCCGACGGAAGGCCCTCGTGACACGCCATTTCATTTCATTTCATCGGCTGACGAGATCTCGTGGCTTGAGATATGACTCGCTTACAAAAGGACATCGCAACCTCGGTTTCAACGCTCCGGAAACTAACGCGCTGTGTTTGGTGCAATTAGAATTTATACTTTTGTAATACGAAAATATGCAGCGTATATGTTGCTGCAAATCAAAGGTCTTTCCAAAATTTCTCTCCCCTTTTTTTTCCACATAAAAAGTGTATTTTCGCGAATAATCATATTTTTAAACGGGGTATCCGGGAATTTTTTTTCCTTGACCCCGTATACACCCTGCTGCTACAATTTTTGCGTAGTTCTCCCCTACCCAGTAAAGTGGGAAGCTCTAGGGAAGTTCATATAGGTAAAGACACAGGAGATGCTGCTGATCTTCAAAGAAGAGGGAAGCTACATGTTGAGTTGATGGATGAGCTCCGTCAGTGCCAGAGAGAATGAGTTACAATATGCTCGATCCAAATGATGTAGACTGACACAAAAGCAAGTGAGGCACAGTTGTTTTTTGGGACAACAGAAGCAGTGGTATTTGTACGAGATATCCTGGTGTTGCATCTTTACTTCCAAAGGGTCAGCATGCATTGGATCTCTTCCATGTTCACAAACAACTCTTATGAGCATGTTTGACCTAAAGGGATGATGAGGCTAGGACTACGAGGTAGTAGGTTACTGATTAATGGTACAACATTTGATGCAGCAGGAACATCTTTTTGTTTTCCATTTACTATCACTAGGACTATAATAGTGAATGTGACACAGGCTTTATTGTACTGGCTGAACAAGCCAGACCAGAACCTAACTTATGTGAACAACATCTTGAAATTTGACTTCCTCCATTGACTGAATGAACTTACAGATATGCTAATAGGATGTATTACCATGGAACAGACACACCAACACATATAACAGTACCATGAGGACAATGCAGTAAAGTCATGACAATGAGTATCTCAGTTTCTTGTACCGTTGTGGTTGTAACTCTTCTTTGTGTAACCTGTGTCTACTTTAGGCAGAAAAATGCCTGAACACTCAAGCTCTTTGTGCATCAACTGCCAGTAAGCTGGGTTAGTATTACAAAGTAGTATGTAAATAAATAAGCTGCCAGTGAACTTTGTGTTCACACTGAATTACAGTAAAAGAGGAATGGAGAATGTTGTGTATATTTGCCAAACTATGAAACATGTAGTTGCAATTTTTACAGAAATGTAAACAGGATGGAATCCAGTGGACTGAATCTCTCAAAAGGGAGAGGAGTGTTGCACCATGGTTTGAGCTGGTGTAATGAACAGCTCTTGCACTGATTCAGCAGAACGACATCACAGAGAGGGTATCGTATCTACTCAATAACTAAGTGCCATGACACAACACCATGTATTCAGCATGCAAGAACATGTATTCAATATACTGATCTTTGTCCTGCCCAGTACTTCTCAAAGTTGAAGTTGTAACGTATTGAAATGCCAACAGGGCTTCTGAAGGAGCTGACGGTACAGTAAAGAAAGAGCAGATGATGTCACGATTTCCAAATAATTAGTCCCAGCAGCTCCAGCCTGTTATGACTTAGTGGACAGGTATGTTGCTGTTCGATAAACACAGAGCCAGCCTGGCTCAGTCTCAGTCATACTCAGTATGGTCAGTTACTCAGTCAATGCCAGCTGCCAGTCATGAGAAGAAGTCTACTTGTAGTCTGAGGTGAACCAGCTAGCCAACACCATCAGACTTTGCAGTCAGTAGCTGCAGGATGATGCCTGATCTGAGTCAGAACACTGTTGGCACCTATGCATTGTCGGGCCACCAGCTGGGTGATTATCATCTGTTGCTGGCCATGGGTTCAAGTGTGGGCCAACTAGCTGCCCACTTACCTCTGCCCAGGTGAACACACTGTTCTGTTCATCACCCTGGGCCGCTATATACAGTTGCAGTCCACTACCTGGCAAGGTCACACACCATCATCATCAGCCATGCCAGACATCATAGTTTGATCCCCCGTCCCCAGTGTGCTTCCTACTGAGCTGCATGAAGAGTCCATCAGCTCTGGCCACTTTCTGCTGTCTATCAGGTGCTGCCACCACCTTGCATCATGCCTTTGGACAACAGCTGGCACCTGTAGGTACATGTCACTTGATGTCCTCCTGGCAGCCTCTTTCTGACATCAGCCCACTACTTGGCCTGTGTCTGCCTACATCATGGAGGCCACCGACCACATCAGAGCTCTCTGACTCCACCACTGTACTTAAATGGAATAAAAACCTTTCTCAACTATCCAGTCATGCTCTGTTGCAGGGCAGGGGGTGGAGTGTGTGCAGCTTGACACATCGGCAGCCCAAGTCAAAGATCACAAATGCAACTTACTCTACAATCTTTAATGGAGGTTCATCTTACCTGTTTACTTGCAAAATGAAGCTAAAGGCCGTAATGCAGGGTGTTTATAAATGACTATCAGGGCTTTAACACTTTATAATATTTATTATATTAAACTTATAGTTATAAATGATATGCCAAATAAAAGAGCATCTCAAAGAATTTTACCAAGAACCTTATAAATGTTCAATGTGAGCACCATTTGTCACATGGCACACATCAAGTCTATAGCCGAACGCTGGATAGGCCGCAAGGGGCCCAATGACGGGGCTTGCTTTGCATGGCCTCCACGTTCACCCGACCTAATGTCATGTGATTCTTTCCTTTGGGGCTTCATAAAGGATCGTGTGTACATGCCTCCGCTACCAGCAGACCTCCTTCAATTAAGAAACTGGATTGAAGCAGCTGTTGCTACAATCACTGAAGACACATTTAACAACGTTTGGATAGAACTCGGCTATAGACTTGATGTGTGCCATGTGACAAATGGTGCTCACATTGAACATTTATAAGGCTCTTGGTGAAACTGTTTGAGTTGCTCTTTCATTCGACATATCATTTATAACTGTAAGTTTAAAATAATAAATATTACAAAGTGTTACAACCCCGATATTCATTTATAAACACCCTGTATATAGAAGGTCATAATATACAAATACACAGCAAAGTAGATATTTGTCAGTGTTAACAAGCGAACACATTTGGAACAAGATGAGTCATAGTAAAAGCACCTGGAAATATGTATGTCATTATTGGATTCGTGTAGCAGACAGAAGAGTAACGATGTGTGTGAGAAATTTAGGGAAGCTGAAAATTCAGTGAGTGATATTTAAAGCAACCACCAACAGAAAGAAGTTTTTGTTAACTCTCCACAAAGATGTGCTCAGAATGAATTACAAGAAAGAGAATCTTGAAGGGAATCTCAACAGGAAGAGGAGTGGTGAAATAGGAAAACAAAAAGCAGCAAACCATGAAGTAAATATGGCCACTAATCCCATTCTCAGTCATGAATTAATAAACTCTGACACAGTAAACAGTATGAGGTGGTGCAGAAGTAAAACACTGCATTTACATTTGGTAAGATGGCAACTCAAGTCCTGTTATAGCCATCCAATTTTAGGTTTTTTGTGGTTTCTTTAAATATATTACGTAGGTGCCAAAATGATTTCTTCAAAATGGAAACCACCAATATCCTTCTCCATAGTTTCCCAATCCGAACTGGTGCTCCATCTTTATTGACATTCCTGTTGACTAGACACGAAACCCTAATTTTCCTTTCTTTCTTTCTTTCGATGCAGTAAATAGTGGTCACTAAAGATGGTACAAAATCAGAAAGAATGTAAAGATGGAAAGCTGTCAAAGAGCAGTAGAAGGCAATAAGGAAGATGACATGGGATGGAAGAAGAGTGTAAATAATGTTCTTAGTAGATAACAAAGAGTGTAGTTCTGAGCACTAATTACATGTGATGATGCTAGGCAAAACAGCATTGCATATATGTGTTTAGTTTATGTTGTGGGGCTGGAAAAGATTCTTCCATGAATTGTAAAATAATAGCAGACAATAAGTATGCAGGAGCTAATAAGTGTTCTTTAGTGAGTAAAGTGGGATGAGATTGGTGTGTGCAATTAAGTTCACATCTATAGATTAAGCCAAAAGAACTGTGAAGGAAAGAGTAGGACAAATAAAATATTATTTGAGGTACAGAGTGTTACACTAAAGAACTGACTGAAATTTATATTTCTCTTACCTGAACTCTTCATTGAACCAACTCAGCATGGGAATACACATTCTACATGACTAAACAGAAGCAGCACATGCAGTGGAATGATGGCGTCTCTTCATTTCCTCCCCTGCATTTTGGTGTCAGCAGGTCACAACCTTGATGTCTGTAAACATTAGAATAGTTACTTGAACATGACATTCCAGAGATCAATTACATGATCCAGCAGTGACAGAGATATGACTAAATGTGTTCACTGATAGTGAGGGGAGTGAAAATAAAAAGCACTCATTTCTTTCTCTACATTTTGGTGTCAGCAGGTCGCAACTGTAATCATTGTAAACATTAGAACATATAATTAAACATGACATTCCAAGGATTGGTTAGATGATTCAGCAGCAACAAAATGTACTCAGTGATAGAGTGTGAAGTGAAAATAAAAAGGAAATTCCAGGTGGTTGACACAGCAAGCCATCTTTCCTTGAGAATTTTCAAATAAATTGGGCTGAGAACTTTCTGCTGTTGTAACTGACTACTATTTTCAAAATGTGGTTGGATGTAAATTTGGAAAGACATTGTATAATGGTGTTTGGGACTCATGTGAAACTTTTGTTTCTGCTGTATAGTAGAGCCTGCATAAAATACCACAGTAACAGTTCAGTCATGGGCTCTCCATTACAAGAAAATTAATTTTATTAAACAGGAATGCTGGAATAGTGATAGAAGTGTTAAAAGATTAGACATAAATAGTAAAGTAAAAATATAATTTCGCTAGCTTCATGTCACATTGTCTTACCCCCAAAACACAGTCAACTTACATAAGGCTGAAAGTAAACATGTTCAGAAATGCTGTTGGTGAGTAAATCTCAGGAAGCACATGCAGAATTCTTCTAGTCATGTTTCTTTGCCAGGTGTAAATGTGCCTGTTGAAATTATTCTTCCATGTGAGCCTCCATGTGAGGATTATATCAGAGTAGGGTGACTGAACATATGGTTGTGGGTCTGAATGTCACTTTGAAGCCTCATTATGGGACAGGGTAGAGGAATTTTCTGTCATTTTGAGTTTGTGAATGTTGGCAATAGGAGGATGAGCATATCATTAAATACTGCTTATATCTAAGGAGGGATCTTCTATGCTGGAAGTAGTTCTGGGTCTCATCTCCCATCAGCAGATTTTGTGAACTCTGAAAATGAAATCTTTTTCTATCAATAAATACTGAGCTCATGGCATGCACTTTGTCTTAATGTACACATGTCTGTTCCATAGCAACTTACCACAAATTTCCAAATTTCATCTTCTACAGTGTAATGCATCTGGGAGATGTGTTATTTTCTACCAGATTTGTCGATACCAAATCTAATGAGGGAGGTTGTAAATGTTTTCTTACATTTTTGTCAGAATATTTTTTGTGAATTGTAATTTGCCTTATTTTATGATAATTTGCTTATATGTCCGAGAGTGACAGCATATTGATTAATATTAGTAGATGCGACGAATAATATCAAAGAGACTGGTTACAAGTGCCAGCTTGTATGTTGTGTGAAATGTGTTTGATGCTGGAGTCATCTCTGGCTGTAGTCTGTCGGCAGTGAACACTCGGTGTGTGACGGCGGAACAATGTACAGGTCCCCGTTATAATAATTTGCAAGTGACCGGCAAAAATGAGTCATTCTACTACTTTTTTATATAAACATCAAGAAGGAAGCACATTCGGAAAAATGGTATTTGAAGCTCCAAAAATGAGGCAAGTGCATTGAACCAGGACATTTCCACAGCCGACAAAACAGCATTATGGAATCATACTCTCACTAGACGACTGAAGCCAGCACAAAAAAGTCAAATATCATCTTATAAACATCCACGGAAAAGTGAGTACTGTCACGAAATATGCTAAATTCAAGTACATAAAAATAGTGAGCATATTTCAACAGCCATCCTTTCTCCCACTTCCTATATACGTTTTCATTCTCTCAGCCATTATTTCATAATCTGTCTTCCCAATTAATTTATCCCAATTTTTTCTCTGTGTTTTACATTCATTATGGATTATGTTTTGAAGGCTGTGACTGTCAGAATGAAAAGCATCAGTCGCCAGGTTTTGTTTTTATCCACAGTGCATTTCAGCAGTTAAGTCATCATCAGGTGGAAGGCATCTTCCACATAATTTTTGTTAGTGGAAAATATTGCTAATTTTACTTCTTTGTGTTCTGTGGTTAATTTGCTCAATTATCCACAGTGAAAGTAACGACGTAACGTCATGGCCACCTCACATGCTGCTGCACAAAATCACCAGCATTTTCCACCTGATAATGATGGTTAACCATTGAAAAGGGTAATGGATAAAACAAAACTTTGTGAACGATGCAGCATTATGTTTTTTCACTCCATTTTTTCTGTCTTCACTTTTTACTCCATTATTGGGGTTTTCTTTTTCCTTTCTTTCCACCTGTCTGTCTGTTGACCCCCCCTCCCCCCAGGTTCGATTCCAGGCTGGGTTGGGGATTTCTCTGCCCGGGGACTGGATGTTTATGTTGTCATCACTGCAACCACCACCACCACCACCACCATTCATGACAGTGGCTAGAATGGATAATGGATTGTGAAAGAAATTGGACTGTGTAAAAATTGAGACTTTGTATGGGTGCTGATGACTGTGCAGTTGAGCACCCCACAAACCAAACACGCCCCCCTCCCCCCTCCCCCCCCCCCCCCCCCCCAAGCCCCCTCCACTCTATCTTCTTTCATTTCGTTTGTTTATGCCCTGTTTATTGCTGTTGAGTTTAGCACTCATATTTATCTAGTTGGCTGTCATTGGCCTTTTTTTAGTGGTACTTTTAGAATTTGAATACTGATTGTTAGTTTGTTACTGCCCATTTGTTAAGATGAATAGCATAAATTTTGATCAAATTGGGTTCACAAAAGATAGAATATAATGAGTCTGATGTAAGTTGTTGATTAACAGATAGCGTGTCAAGGGAACCACAATTTTTCTTTTAAAGTATCTGATCAGATGAAAGACACTGTTGTGAGCGTAAAGACGATAGTGGGGAGAAGAACTTTAGAGGATAGGCCTGGCTGCGAACAAACTCTATAACTGAAACTTATCTTGTGACAAAATATTTGAGATGGAGCAAGATGACACAGTGATTAAGGAAGTGGAATCCAGAAGACCATCCAGATTTAGGTTTTCCATGGTTTCTCTAAAGTGAATGATGGGATAGTTCCTTTTAAAATCCAAGTATGTGTCCCATCTATAATGCTCATGTTATCAGTGCAACATAAATCCTACCTGCCTTACACTATAACATATTTGAAAATGACCTTCAAAGTGTCTGTTGAAATACTTCATGTTTTTAATGAACAAAAAAAGTGCTGTGTAGATAAGAAGTTTCTACTTTAAATTTTTATGTGAAGCATTACAGAGGGTTATCAGAATAATAAAAACATCCGTGAGGTAGGAACTGCTTGCACACAAATGATGACCTGCTTCCAGACGAATTTTGCACCATTTGTGGTACTACACGGTGGTTTTCTGAAAGGTAAGGGAGATAATCTGGAGTGAATTACACGCAGTGCGGCAAACCAGAGTTGCACATAAATGTTCATTGCAGATAATAAGTAGGCTATGGGAGGCACTAAGTTTCCTTTGAATGTTCATCCGTGTGTAAATATACCTAGTGGTGTAAACTGGTCGCTATCATCGTGGATTACAGGGTACATACAGGAAGCATTATTTGCTTTACCGGATGCACTTAATGATCTAAAATATCTGCTAATCCATGGATATAATACACCCTTGCAATGTAACAATGATACCAGCATAACAGTGAGACCAGTTGCCTATGCAATCACAGTGCTACCACTATGTTTGGCTGTAGAAAATAAGCAGCATGACATACACAATTCTTGCCCTTAAAACTAGTACACCCTGAAGGTGGCATGGAACAAGTGTTGAATTGGCATGAAGTGCATTATGTGCTTGGATATACAAATGATTAGCATCTCAGAGCAATGGCATAAAGTATCTAGGACTAACACTATCTATATTCTGTATTTAAGGAAATATTATGCAGTAGGTTTCTCATTCAGAAATCACATTCGAACATTGGCTGTGTGCGGTAATATCTGTTATACCTTGTGTAAGAAGGAGAAACATCTGCAAACAGGTGACAGAATTGAGCAGCAGCAGGACCTTGGCAAATTGAGACTGCATTTTATCATTTGATGATATTGCTTCCCACATTGGCCGAGATCCCACAGCTGGCATGCAGATGTGGAATTGATGGTTTTAAGAGGGCCATAATAGACACCATGCAGGATCTTGACAGCCCTACATGACTCGTGCCCAAGAGCACAGACATATTGTTCACTGGCTGTACAGGATTGTACAGCTTAATAACATATCTCATGTCAAGAAATGAGTTTGTTTGCAGCCAGGAAAATACCCATACCAACAGTACGATGATTTTTGGAGCTCCACAGACTGTCAATAGGGCAACTGTTATTGTAGACCAAGTGAGGTTGAATATTAATCTGTGTGTAAATATACCTAGTGGTGTAAACTGGCATCACGGTGGACAACATTTCAAATATGTGTCGAGCAATCCAGATTTAGGTTTTCAATAGATTTCCCAAAGTTGCTCCTGGAAAATGTCTGGAGTGTTCCTTTGAAAGAGTGTGGCCAATTTCCTTATCCATCTTTGAAACATTCTGAGCTTGTGTAACATCTCTAATGACCTCAGCGTCCTAAATGTTCCTTCCTTCATCGTTGCAGCTTCTCTCATAGTGGCAGCAGATAGTCACACCAACAAGTAGTTCTCCCACTCATTTGTCACCACAATGTCTTTCCAGATGAGTCCTGGTTCTCTGTAAGGCTTCACCATATGTGTATCTATTTGAGATGGCTCAGAAGAAAACAAACATTACCAGATTGTATTTGTGATCATCCTATGGATGTGATGTTACAGGGTTGCCATTGAATACACAATACTATCTCCTCTGGTTCCCACAGCTTGTAATTTAGACAACAGGCATTACTATTTTTGAGCTCTCCATGACATTAACTTTCAAAGATAGAAGTGACAGTGCATGTTGCCTGTGCTGTCCTGATCGACCCCTATTCAGAGTGTGTTCAACTGTTGTCCTGGCCACCACATTCTACAGTTCTCTAACCAGTTGCAAACATTGTGTCATGTTGCCGAGAGACTTTCCACTCTGATTGTCAATGCAGCTGAGAAAGACGTCATCTAAGTTCAGTGTGATAAGGTGCCTAGTTGGTTGAGACTCATGTTACTGCCAGGGGCGGCACTTTTGTGTTCTAAATTTTACACCCTTTATGTTCCAAGATCACCTCCAAATGTAATCATGTACTCTTCTGTATACAGTACACACAATAAGTAAAATCCCTTTATTTGCTGTCCTGCCTGGTGTTGCAGTTTTAATGGCCATTCATAAATCCAAGCTGTTGCTGTAAAGATGGTGAATGATGGCTTTGCAGCCCTTGACTCTTTTTTATTGTTGTTAGTTCATACTGAAGAGTTTCTTCAGTGTCTGTCATAACACTTTCTTCTTATTGGCGATCAGAAGTTTAGAATCAAAAAATGTTCACTGTAGACAAATGCACTTCATTGACTTCAGTTAGATGTTTCTGAATCCAAACACAGTTAGCTGATGGCTCCACAATCTATGAAGCCTCTGCCTACTGAGCCCGTACACCCTCACTAAACCGCAACACTCACCTGGGAAACCAGAGAATGACTTATAATAATTCCATGTTTGTGAACAGGAATACAATTTTGAATTCTTGTGGGCTTTACATACTGGAAAAATAATTTTGTTGGTCACTAAAGGTCAGTAACTACAACTCCGAAATGTTGAACATTTTTAAAAATCACCTTCACCCCAGAGGACATACAATTTGCATCCTACATCCGGTTAAGCCTCCTAATAGACTCCCTGATCCTGTGAGCAGCCTATCACTCCTGAAAAGGTTTAAAAATTCAGGACTTTCATCCAGCAGCCTCAGGAGTAGATGGAAAGTATTCCCATTGGTTATTTCCTTCTCCTGTTAATAGCACTCTATTCAAAAGTAGTGCTTTCTACCAGGACTTTTTGCAAGTTTATTTCCAGCAAATGTTGTAAAACAGCATCCTTAAGCCAGATAAGTCGGCTCTGATGACAAGTAGCTTTAAGTGAATTAGGGGAAAAGCCATCCTGTCAGTTCCAGGATGGACAAACATCTAATGCATTGGATGTTGGATGCTAGTTCGTGCATCCTTAACAGCCAATAGAATGATCCCATGGTCTGGCTGGGAAAACTGTGATACAGTGTTTACAGTCTTTTGATAACCATCAACATTTTTCAGTTTTATATGTATCTGAACAAAGGAATGTATGTTTAAACAAGTTTTGCACTGTTTATATTGTTTTCAGAACAGTTAGTCTTAGTGAAACATCACTGCCATCTCCCCCTGTGACAGAGCCGGATGAAACAGTGAAAACCATGGATCCTTCAGCAGATCCGCCTGGTATATTCTCTGAGTCTGTGACAGATGCTACTAGCAGCTCCAAACCATCAGATGCAACCAGCGATTCTGGTGACGAGAAACATATTGAGGATGGAGTGGTATGTTAGACTACATTTTATATAATTATTTTTGTTAGTTTTCTGGCTACTGGCATGTTTTGCTGTTTCAGTGCAGTGCTTAGCTTCACATTCTACTGTGTTTACCTGTGAGTACCTATTGCAACCAACAGCCAAGATAACCTGTAGTACTTTCCTACTTCATATGTAGTTAGCTTTTTTTTCCCAGCATTTTTGCCATCTTCTCGTCAGCACTTTTCCCGTCTTCTCGTCTGACCCATCTTCAGTATAATAACTGTATGCAGTGAGGTAGTAATTAAGACACTTTAGTTGAGTTCCAGAGGACAGGGATGCAGTTCCCCTTCTCGCCATCCAGACTGAACTCTTCCTCAGTATCCTCAAATCAAATGAGACAAATGCTATAGCAGTTTCTTTAAAAGGATATGGCCAGTTTCCTTTCCCATCTTACTGCAGTCTGAGCTTGTGCTTTGTCTCTAATGATCAATTGCTGTCAATGGGATGTTAAACTGTAATTGTCACTCCCTTCATTGTAATTGTGCAATAAAGTTTGTTTACCAACCAGCCCATAGAACAGTAAGTGTACTTCATACCTGCAGAATAAAATGTAAAAAAGTTGTATCTGGTTACTTTTCTGGCTGTTACAATGAAATCAGTTTATGTATACTGATGTTCTGTATTTCACAAATTTATAGCATAGCTCATAGAAAATGCTATTCATCATGTGTGTATCATTTACTGCTAGATGAAGCCCTCCTCCATATTTCTTTGTGCACTGTAATCTTCAGCTACAAGCATCCTGAACTAGAGGCCATGCATTGCAGAACTCTTCAACACTTAAGCTCTGCAACTTTTTTGCTAGGAGTAAGATCAGATTTTGGAGGTGAAAATGTCAAAAAGTTGACTTACTTTTCCCATTTTCATTTACTGATGTCTTATGACATCATCTTCCAGGGTAATTCATCACTGAGGAAAAAAGTGTTTGTTGCATGTCACAGTGTAATAGGAGTAATATGTTGTATCCACTTGAAAACCTCTTGTAGACAGCTCTGTAAACAGTTGGGCCTTCTGATAACAGCATTCCTTCAGGAGAAGTTTGTGGTCAACAATCAATCACAATTTGAAAAAGGCAGAAACATTTAACGGTATAGTAGTAGAAAGAGAAATAATGCTCATTATCAATTTCCCAGCTTTAGTGCGGCACAGGTAGGAGTGAAGTATTGATCTATAAAAAAATTTGACTGTCTTCCTAGTGATGTAAATAACTTAAACAAAATTAACTGAAACAAAAACTGTAAGTATAACTGCATGACATCCCTCTGACTCTGCAGAATAATTTATGTAATAGTATGATTGTGTGTGTGTGTGTGTGTGTGTGTGTGTGTGTGTGTGTGTGTGTGTGTTTTAAAAGAAGGAAGGAGAGACATTAAACACAGTTAAATAAATATTACTGTATGCATAGGAAGAAAGAAGAACATTAAGAGATTGTGTAAATGGTCAGTATCTTGCCACGTTTTACACTGAAATGTTGTACTATAATTTTAAAACTGGCTCATTCCATGCTGTAGCGAGATGTTGCAATAATAATCCACGAAACTCATAACTGACAAAACTAACTAACTGCCCAACTTCCTAACTGTGTCTTATATGCATCTTTTCTATTGTCTTCTACCAACCTTCCACCGGTGCACTATTTTGATCTTTTCTTATCTCTTGGAATTCAGCAAAGAATTTCCTTCATCTATTTGCCATTAGTTCCTCTGGCGACAGGTCTTGCCCATCCAAATTTCATTTTCATTACACTCATAACATACATCTTCCACTCTAGTCAGTTCTATGATCAGTTTGTTTGTTTTCCTATCTCTCCCATTTTCTATATAGTGTGCTTACTTTCTGAACATGCATTTAGTTTTGTACATTCAGTTCTTAGCTGTGATGTTCCTTTCTGGGAGACCAATAGACAAAATATGAACACAAATTTCACACTCAGGAAAGGGCTATAAGAGTAATAATCAAAAACAGTAGTTGAGCTCATTGTAAGAGTCTGTTCAAAACACTGGGTATTTTGACTGCACCAGTGAATACATTTACCAGGCAGTTGCACACATCGAAAATAATTTTACTATACAAACAGCTCTGTCCATGATCATGGAATAAGGTCCAGACTGAACTTACATTACCCAAGAAAGAATGAACATAAAACTCAAATAGTATTTTCTACCAAGGAATAAAACTGTACAGGAAATTGCCAAAGGAGACTGCTAAAATTGGTAAAACAAACTTATATAAAAAGGCAGGTAAAAAGTACCTGTTAAAACATTCTACATGAGGTAGGTTACTTTGATAATACAGAGTAGGATTTTGGTAGAAAAAGGTAACACACATAATAATAAAACATCTAACATTCTACATAACACTTTCTATTATTATTTTTCATTCTTTTTGCTACTTTTCTGGAGAAACTTACGCCCAGAAGTAAGAAATGTATAGCATGAACCCCAAGTCTTCTTTCTGAGCTCAACATCGCACTTGTTGTAAAGGGATGCTGACTCAGTTCTGCAGGCTAGCAAATGAATAGTTGCTGTGCACAAAATGGTCCTGACGTCAGCTGGAAGTGTGTGTAGTGCACAGTTTGTATTGTATGTGCAGTGACTGGGAGTAAGAAATGAGTGAATAGTGAAGTACTAGACTTTTCCATTATCACATAACTAATTTCTAAAACAGTGTTGTATGCTAGGGTAAACTGAATGAGGTAGCATTGTTTTAAACAGAATGGCCTTGTATTTGGAGGGCTGGAGGCTCCAATTTTCATCCAGCCATCCTGATTTAGGTCTCCTGTGGTTTCCCTAAATTATTTCAGTCAAATAACAGGGTGGTTCTTACTATAAGCCCACCACTGACTATCTGTCCCCTCCTTGTCATGCTAGAACTGTAAGTCTGTAAATATCTGTATATGTGAATTACTTTGTTTTTGTTCTTCTTAAATTGTAATACCAAGACTTGTCCAATATACTTGGAAAATAGATCTGTAGATGAATAAAACAACAACAACAATTAAAATTTGTCATTTACATAATGTGTCACGTTTTCTGAGGTTGTAGTTGTGGTAACCACTATCTTCCATTTCCTCCTCTGTTTTGGACACATTAATTCAATATACATCTCTTAAATGAAATACACTCTGTACGTTTATACCATTTTGAAAAATCACAACTCTGCTGCATTTGTTTATTTATACATTCAGTTAGGAAATTGTGTAAGTGTGTTACGAGAGACATCTATAATCCATACACAAGTGTTATTTTTTCATGCAAACTTACAGGTTTGTACAAGTGCAGAGTCAGAAGCAGCCTCTGAGGTAACGAACAGTGAACCACGCCACCTGTATATTGTTCGTCATGGGGAGAGAATTGACTTTACATTTGGAACATGGATCCCATACTGTTTTGATGAACAAGGTACGTTATATTTTTATTTTGAGTTTGAAAGTATGAAACAGTAAAGTATTGCTGGCTGATGTAAATGATGGTAATGTCTCAGTGTTCTCTTGTTGTCACTGGTCATGGAACTATGGATCAGTGATTGAGATGTGTATATAGATTTTGATAGAATTAATAGAATGAGATTCGTAAAGTAAATGATCATGTTCCAGATATATTCCCACCTGTTTTGTGATTCCTGTGTAACTTGGCATATTATACCATGTGTCATACGTAAATTATTTAATGATAGCTCTCTACCTTCCTAGTTTTCCACAAAATTTGTTTCTTTAACTGTAGTACATTTCTTGTCCCATGCTGTGGCCATAGGTTACAATTTGGAATATAAATGTATGTATTTGGAATGGGAATGGGAAAAACTTGGTAACAATGGAAAGATGAATAGTGGATGTGTTAGGGGTGGCAGAAACAAGGTGAAGAGATGAAGAAAGGCATAAATTGAGAAAGAAGTTTAGACTACTAGACAGACAATGACAATGGCACTAGGAATGGAGTGGGTATAATTGTCGGAGTTTGACTGTAAGAAGAATTAACTATAATACACGAGAGAATGATGAGGACAAAAGTATCATTGATGGGGAAAACATTGATAATATTACTTGTATATGACCCCCCCCCCCCTCCCTTCCAGAAGTAGTGTATTTAGAGCAAAAAAGAGGGGTTTGTGGAAGAAGTGCAGAGACAGATGACTGGGCAGAACACACTTGTAATGATAGATAGTGATGTACATATTGGTAGAGAGAGAGACACAGACATAAAAATGTATTAATTGAAGACATAAAGTCTATGTGTGAGTCAGCAATCATATTTTTAACTTTATTAATAATTGTCTGTCTTGAAAACAAGATGGACAATGATTGATAAAGCATGAAAATATACTTGGAATAGATGGCTGGGGAGGGTGAGACAGTGAAGGTGATAGGTTATTGGACTTTTGAAAGAAGAATGAATTTAAAGTTGGAACGTCATGGGTTTGTCTAAGGCCTCAGATGGAATGACTTTAACATCTGTGAGGCTGCTCATCATCTGCCTATCCACTAGTACATAGTCTACTACTGAAGTTTGGGACCAGTCTCCACTGTACCAAGTTATTTTGTGGCTACTTCTCTTCTTGTACCAGGAATTTGCGATCGCCAGCCCATTCCTCTTGCAGAGTTCCAGCAACAATTTTCCTTCTCTATTTCGGTTCCCCCAGCCCTCTGGTCCCATTATCTCCTCGAATCCTTTCCTGTCTGTGCCAACATGTGCATTGACAGACAGTGACCATCGGCTGTTGGTAGCCACCCTGAGAGAGAAAAAAGATAGGAGGGCAACAGATATACAGGAGAAAAGGTTGAAGACATGGATGCTGAAAGAGGATGAACGGAGGACCCAGTACCAGACACTGATCAGGAAGAAACTGCCAAAGGAAGATCAGAGAACAGTGGAAGAAGAATGGGGAGATTTTAAGAGGGCTCTAGTTGAGGCAGCTGAGACTGTGTGCGGAAGAACTAGCACAAAGAGGAGAAGTAAGGAAACTCCATGGTGGAAGAACATATGTAAGGAGGCAGTACTTCGAAAGAACAAAGCCTTCAGAGAATGGTTCCAGACCCGAACAGAGGAAGCTAGGGTAAAATATAAGGAAAGCAAGAAAGCGGCACAGACCATAGTAAGGGCGGGGAAGAAGAAGTGGATGGAAAAATGGACAAGAATGTTAGAAGAGGACAGTGAAGGGAACAAAAAAGTACTTTACACCATGGCAAGAAATAAGAGGAATGACAGAAGCGAGTGCCTGAGGATCATGGATAATAATGGAAGAGTTGTGGAGGAAATGCATGAGCTCAAAAAGATTTGGAAGGAGTACTTTGAAGATCTGTTGAATGCCGCCAAGCAGGTAACTAACAGCGATGGAGAGCGTAAGGCAGCAGACGATTATAATAGTGGGGAAACTGATGATCTAACTTGGAATGAAGTAGAAGAAGCCATAAAGAGGATGAAAGGGGGCAAGGCACCAGGTTGGGACGAAGTAACAGTGGATATGATACGAGCAGCAGGAGAAGTAGGAACCCAGTGGCTATACAGAGTGCTGAGGGTGGTGTGGAAGGAGAACAGAATTCCTGAGGATTGGAAGAAAGGAATTATAGTCCCGATCTTCAAGAAAGGGGATAAAAGGAGATGTGAGAACTACAGAGGAATCACCCTGCTATGCCACTGTGGAAAAATCTATGAAAAGATCCTGGAGAAGAGAATAAGAAGCAGTATTGAAAGTAGACTGCAAGAGGAGCAGTATGGTTTCAGACCGGGAAGATCAACAACGGACCTCATATTTGCGGTAAGGCAACTGCAGGAAAGGCACTATGAGTACGGGAAGGACTTAATCATGGCCTTTTTAGATATTGAGAAGGCGTATGACATTATCTATAGGGACAAGCTCTGGGATGTGCTGAACGCAAAAGGGATAGATGAAGAGATAACACGAAAAGTCAGAAAAATGTATGAGGGAAGTGAGAGTTGTGTGAAAGTGGGGAGGGAACGTACTGCATGGTTCAAGCTGGAAAATGGGCTGCGACAGGGAAGTGCACTTTCGCCTTTATTGTTTATTATTGTTATGGATGAAATCCTACAGCAAGTATCAGATGCAATTGGAGATCATAAAATGAAAGCAGTGCTTTTTGCCGATGACCTGATGTTATGGGGAAATTGCGAGAAGGAGGTGCAAGAACAGTTAGATGTATGGGAGGCAACGGCAGCACAATATGAAATGCATTTCTCTGCAAAGAAAAGTGAAATAATTGTCACAACAAGGAAGAAGAATAGGCCAAATGTGGATATAACTTGTGGAGGGGAAAAACTACAAGTGGTAGAGAACTTCAAGTACCTGGGAAGCGTGATTGAAAGTAAGGGGGGAAACGCGATGGAAATAAATGAAAGGTGCAGAAAAGCAGGGCAGTTCTACAAATGCATTAGGGGGCTTATTTGGAGCAAGGAGGTGCCACAGAAATCCAAGGGAATTATATACCGAACCTACTTCGTCCCCATATTGGCATACGGAAGTGAGACGTGGGTAATGCACAAAAGCGACAAAAGTAGAATACAGGCTAGTGAAATGAAGTTCCAGAGGAGCAGGTTGAGTGTAACAAGACGAGACAGATTGCGAAATGTGTATGTGAGGGAAAGACTAAAGGAGGAACCAGTACAGGACAGGATAGAAAAATCAAGACTGCAGTGGTATGGACACATGAAGAGAATGGATGAGGGAAGAATTCCAAAGAGGATGTTTGATCTGCAACTGGAGGGGAAGAGGCCCAGAGGAAGACCAAGAGATAGATGGGTGAAGGGAGTGAAGGAATGTGTGATTAGAAGAGGAGAGAACTGGACGAAGGTGGAAGAGGGGGAATGGTGGAAAGACAGAACGCGATGGAGAGGCTTGTGTTCCCGACAGACCCAGCCAGTGGCTGGAAACTGTCCAAGATGATGATGATGATGAACGTCATGGGTTTGATGTGTGTGTGTGTGTGTGTGTGTGTGTGTGTGTGAGAGAGAGAGAGAGAGAGAGAGAGAGAGAGAGAGAGAGAGAGAGAGAGAGAGATCCATATTGTAACATGGTGTTGCAGTGATTGTTTTAAAAAGTCAGTAGTTGATTATATATATTAGTAGATGAAATGATGAGAAACATTGCAGTTAGCAAGATAATGCCATCAGATGCATCAGATGGTGACCATCACCTGTTAGTAATGAACATCAGAGAAAAGGGGGAGAAAACCAAGAAAGGCATATAAGTGTGTGGAATGTAAAAGAGGCAGAGGTAAAGGAACATTATCAGAGGAAAATAAGAAACAAAATCCTTCTGGGTGAGCTGCAAACTATGGAAAATGAGTGGAGGAGCTTATGAGCACAATGATAGAAGCAGCAGAGGGAGATGTGTGCAAGAAATGGCAATAGAGTTACTTGGTGCCACCTTGGTGGGATTCTGAAATAAAAGGAGTAGTATTGGAGAATAAGATATTTAGATTAATATTTCAATAAAGCATATTAAAGCATGGGAAGAATATGAAATGAGATAGGAGGTGGCACAGGAAAAGAGAAAGTGGATGGAAAATGGACCACAGTGATGGAACAGTTAGTAAAGGAAATAAGAAAATACTGTGGAATAATCAAGAATACTAGAGGAGAAATGGCAGAGAATGTAAACAAGGGTGGTATAGATGGAAATGAGGTAGAGGTGGAGGAGGATCTGAAAGAACTGTGGTGGGCATATTTTGAGAATTTGCTGAATACGTATGTAGCAGTGGAGGAAGATACAGATGTAGAGAAGAATGCTACTGAACTATAAATGGATGAAGATCTAATGTGACTAGAAGTAGGAGAGTCACTGAAGAACATGAAAGAGGAAAGGCATTGGGGTTGTACGAGCCAAGTGCGGAAATTATCAGAACAGCAGAGGTGGGGGCACAGCAGCTGTCTAGACTTATCAGATCCTCTTACTTTGATCCACCGTCATGTAGCAGATACACCAGACAACCTGTTCCTGCTCACAGCACCCTTGCAGTTAAAGTATTGTATTGAAATGTCTCACTGTGGGCACACATTCTAACCATAAAAAAAAAGTTAGTGGCATAAAATGTATCTGAATGAATCTCTCACTCTGCAGTGGAAAATGCATTTTGTTGAGAACGCTCTTATAGCGCAACCTATCTGAGGATGACTCAGAACTGGCCCTTACAGCTTCAGCTTTACTTCTCTCAGTAATTTTCTACTGACTTCTGAACTTCACAGAAGTTCTCCTGCATACCTAGCAGTCTTTCACATTCATGGAAGAAAGGATATCACAGAATAATAGCTTAGCTTTAACTTAGGGGATTCTTTCAGGAATGAATCTTTCACACTGCAGCAGAGTGTAAGAGCTTAACCAAAAAAAAAAAAAAAACAAAAAAAAAAAAAAAAAGGCAAGTTTCTGGATTTGAGTCCTGGTTGGGCACACAGTCCTGGTCCGGCGCACAGTCCTAATCTGCCGGGAAGTTTTAGTATAAAATGGATTCAGGTCTGACCCTTCTACAATTTTTATATGACCGTTAAAATTAATGTCTAACTCCTGGCTTCAGCTGTCAGAGACTGTGGTCATGTATGTGTGAGTTGTTTTTGCGTGTGTACGTGTCTGTGTATGTTGTCTATTTTTGATGAAGGACTTGTTGGCCAAAAGCTCACTTTCTGGCAGTTTTTTTGTTGTGCCCATCTGCGACTCAACATCTCTGCTGTATGATGAGTAGCAACTATGCTTTTCATAATAATGTCTAACTTTTTCAAAAAACATATTTGGACTTGGCACTTCTACAGAAGTTTGATTTATGGTTAAAGAATGTATCAGTATAATAGCTGATCATATTCCCAACAACACTTAAAAAGCTGTGATAGATATTCACTCTGATGCATAACCAGAAACTAGGAAAATAATTTCACAGCACCCATCAATGTGAATCCAGTGATTGTACAGCCAATAGAGACAGTAATATGATTCTTCTTGTCAGTTGATAGTAATGAAGAACCTGAACTGTATGTTCAGTCTTTGTCACTATTTTCAAGGCATAATAAATGAAAAGTGAAAAATAATGGAAGTGAAACATGGACGATAAATAGTTTGTACAAGAAGAGAATAGAAGCTTTCGAAATGTGGTGTTACAGAAGAATGCTGAAGATTAGATGGATAGATCACACAACTAATGAGGAGGTATTGAATAGGATTGGGGAGAAGAGTAGTTTGTGGCACAACTTGACTAGAAGAAGGGATCGGTTGGTAGGACATGTTCTGAGGCATCAAGGGATCACCAATTTAGTATTGGAGGGCAGCGTGGAGTGTAAAAATCGTAGAGGGAGACCAAGAGATGAATACACTAAGCAGATTCAGAAGGATGTAGGCTGCAGTACGTACTGGGAGATGAAGAAGCTTGCACAGGATAGAGTAGCATGGAGAGCTGCATCAAACCAGTCTCTGGACTGAAGACCACAACAACATCAATAAACGGAAAACCAGTTGTTCTACTGCGTCTGTGAATACTACTAGCAAAGCTTGCAGTGGCACTTTCTTCTCAAATGTAGACTTCTTGGTTTTTGTTGCAGGCCTTTTTTGTGAAGATTGGTTTGATACAGCCCTCTGCATTAGTGTAGCCTATGTAAGAGCCCTCATCTTTGCATAACTGCTGCAACCTACATCCAGTTGAACTTTCTTGCTGTAGTCCAGCCTTGGCCTCCCTCCAAAAATTTTTATCGCCCCCCCCCCCCCCCCCCCTGCTGCACCCATTACTAAACTGACTATTACTTCTGTTACTTGATGCCTCAGGCTGTGTCACCAACCCATTTGTTCATTTAGTCATTTGTACCCTAAAGCTCATTTCTCCAGTACATTCTCATTAGTTGCTTGTTCAGAATTCTTGTACAGCACATTCCAAAAGCTTCTAGTCTGTTCTTGTTTGTACTTTCTATCATCTACATTTCACATCATATGACACTGTAGTCCAGATAGATATTTTCAGAAAAGATTCCCTAATACATATATTTATATTAGATGCTAACATAATTCTCTACACAAGTTATTTTGATACCAAAATGGCAAAGCTTATTTAATACTTTTTGTGTCTGATTTCCTTATCTGATCTGTCAGTGTCACCTGATTTAATTTTAGTACACCAAATTAGCCTAATTTTACTGTGGTTGATGTTGATCTTATAATCTCTTTCCAGGATGCTATTCTGCCCATTTAACTGCTCTTTCAAGCAACTGCAACTGCTGTCTCTGCCAGAGTTATTGTGTAATCCAAATTCCTTCTTGTTTTCCTGTACTGTTTGTTCTATGCACAGTTAAGTGACATGGTGGTTAGTGTATTAACCCTTTCTCACCTCCTTCTCAACTACCACTTCCTTTTAGTGTCCTTCAATACTACTAACTGCAATCTGGTTTCTGTCCAAGTTGTAGATTTCATTTTGCTCCCTTGGTTTGACCCCTGGATAACTTCAGAATTTCAAAGAAAGAATTCCAGTCAACATTGTCAAAAGCTTTTTTGAAGTTTTACATTGCTGTTATTTATGAATAATAGCACTCTTTTATTTTGTCGTACTCATGGAGTACACATTCCTTGTAGCTAGCATCCCAAATATTTTCCAGTTATACCTGGATTAACTAATATGAAGATTCATTGTTTTTAATTTTTTGTCAACTGTACAGACATTCTTATTGTAAGTAGAGTAACAAACAACAACAGTTCAATAAACTGCACAGCCTCTTTCTAACTCTACAAGATTAAGGGCTACAACAAAATCAGATTCTTAAAGGTGGTACTTTACTACATGGGGAACATCCTTCTTGTTGTTGTTGTTGTTGTCGTCTTCAGTCAGAGGACTGGATTTTCCAGCTTTCCACACTAGTCTATCCTATATAAGCCTCATCAGCTCTGCGTAAGTACTGCAACCTACACGCATTTGAACTTGCGTACTGCATTCAGCCCTTGGCCTCCAAGATTTTACCCCTCCCCCCTTCCATTACCCCCCCCCCCCCCCCCCTGTGCGTTCGGGGGTAAGAATAGGCCCGCAGTATTCCTGCCTGTCGTAAGAGGCGACTAAAAGGAGTCTCAAACGTTTCGGCCTTCTGTGATGGTCCCCTCTTGGGTTTGACCAATTTTTTTCCAAATTTCCGTTGTTAGTGCGTGCCATTTGGGGAAGGACACCTTACGTGGTGTTTTTCTATTGGTCCATCATGCTCCACCATCTTGCATGATACCTATTGTCGTGTGGGGGGGGGGACTACGCCCAACATCTTCTGGGTTGTCTCCTTCTCGCCTTCTGCGCACTCTTCTTCTTAGCGCCCACAACAACTGTGGACCCTTTCAACACCTAAAATCCAGCACGGTAGCCAGTCCGTTGTGGTGGGGTCGTCATGTACCCTCTTGGTGGTAGCCCCCTGACCACGCAGGGATCGCACTACAGATGCCAGAGCTGTTTCCTCCCCATGCATGCCAAGGAGTATGTGCCCATCTTGTCTGGGGCACGGGGACTCCGGGCAATGGGATATCGGCCAGGTACCCGTTGCTTTGGCTGGGTGGCGCCCTTGGGGAGAGCCCTCGTTCGGAGTAGGTGGCATCTGGGCGGATGTGGCGCAATGAAGCGCAATAAATCACACCAAGCTGGTGGTCGCATGGCCACCAGCGTCTCTAAGCGAGGTAGAGTCGACTTTGATGCTGCGCACTATGACCCTCAGACGTTCCCCTCGTTGGCTGCGCCATGGGAGGGACGCCGATCTAGTGCCAAGCGGGAGCCTTACGTACCGCAATACCTTGTCTGCAGCAGGACTGATGGTGACTCCTTTCTTACGACGAAGCCTATGTTTTTTGTGGAACACCTGGAGGATAAGTTTGGGGAAGTGGCGGGGTTGTCAAAAATGAGGAATGGGTCCATCCTCCTCAAGACGTCCTCCCCAGCCCAGTCACGAGCGTTGCTTTTGTGTGATAAGCTGGGTGACGTCTCTGTTACCTTCGCTCCCCACAGTAGCTTAAATATGGTCCAGGGGATTATTTACCATCGTGACCTCTTGTTGCAATCCGATGACGAGCTGAGAGCCGACTTGGAACGACGTGGTGTGCATTTTGTCCGTCGTGTACATAGAGGACCCAAGACAAACAGGGTGGCCACGTGCCTTTATCTTGGCCTTCGAGGGTGATGTCTTGCCCGAGAAGGTCAAGGTGATGGTTTACCGTTGTGACGTCAAGCCATACGTGCCTCCCCCGATGCGGTGCTTCCAGTGCTGGAAGTTTGGGCATATGTCCTCCCGTTGCCCATCCAGCGCTACATGTCGAGATTGCGGACGCCCCTCTCATCCTGATTCTCCATGTGCGCCTCCGCCTGTATGTGTCAACTGTGGGGAGCACCACTCTCCATGCTCGCCGGATTGCCCCGTTCTTCATAAGGAGCGGAAGATAATGGAATTTAAGACCCTGGACCGGCTTACTTATCGAGAGGCTAAACAGAAATATGAAAGGTTGTATCCTGCTTCCATTCGAACATCTTATGCTGCAGCCACGTTATCGTCGCCCACGCGAGCGACGGTTGTCGCCTCATCTGTGCCGCCTTCAGTGGGCCCTCGGGGCCGTGTATCTCTGTCTGCCCCCCTTGTGCCTGGGGGCAAGCCTTCCTCTGTTGCCCCCTTAGCAATTGGGGGCAAACCCTCTTCTGTCGCTCCCCCCACGCTTACTTCAGGAGTGACATCTGCTCCACAACCGGGAGGCTCGATCCCTCCCCCTCCTTCTCCGCCGGCGTTGCCTCCGCCGGTTCCTCTCTCGCGGAAGGGGTCCCTCGGGGCTCTCCCTTCCTCCGTTTCTTCTCCTACCCAGCCGGATGTCAGCCAGTGGCTGAAGGTTCCGGCACCTGCTGGTCGTAGGGCTTCTGCGTCGTCGTCAGCCTCCGACGCTCCTTCAGAGAAGCTCTCCCAGCCCTCTCACCCTAAGGGCCAACGTGAGAAGAAGGAACAGCATGTGTCCAAGAAGAAGGACGTTCCGGCAGTTTCAGCACCGCCTGCTGTACCTAGTCCTGGCTCCGGGGATGAGGTGGAGATCCTCGCCTCTGCCGCGGATCTCGCCCTCACGGAACCCTTGGGGGCCTCTCCTATGGACTCAGCTGACTCTCCCCCGGTGGCGGCAGTTGGCTCTGAGGTGCTGTCTGCCTCTTAGTTGCATTCACGTCCTCCCAGTCCCTTCCTGCTTCCATTCTCCAATGGAACTGCGGTGGTTATTTCCGCCACCTGCCTGAGCTCCGGATGCTTCTGAGTGATTCCCCTGTTTTCTGCATTGCTCTGCAGGAAACTTGGTTTCCAGCACTGCGGAACCCCGCCCTTCGCGGTTATCGGGGATACTATAAGAACCGCGCTGCCTGTCACCGAGCGTCAGGTGGGGTTTGTCTTTTTGTTCACCACTCTGTCTGTAGCTCGCCAGTACCCCTTCAGACGCCTTTAGAGGCAGTCGCTGTCAGGGTTGAGCTCTCGCCGGCTATTACTGTTTGCTCTGTTTACATTCCTCCGGATGGGGAGCTCCCCCGACATGTCTTGGCTGCACTGCTGGCTCAACTTCTGCCACCTTTGCTGCTTCTAGGCGATTTCAATGCCCACAACCCTCTATGGGGTGAGACTGTCTCCGATGACCGCGGTTGGGCCGTGGAGCATGTGTTGGCTCAGCTCGACCTTAGCCTCTTGAATACCGGTGCTCCCATGCATTTCAGCGTGGCCCATGGCTCTTTCTCGGCCATCGATCTCTCTCTTTGCAGCCCCGGACTTGTCCCATCCCTCCACTGGCGAGTGCATCCTGACCTCTGTGGTAGTGACCATTTTCCCATCTATTTGTCACTGCCCCAGTGTCATTCTTCTGGGCGCCTGCCCCGCTGGGCTCTCCACAGGGCTGACTGGCCGGCTTTTACTTCTGCTGCAACCATTGAGTCTCCCCCCCAAGGTGACATTGACGGGGTGGTCCGTGTCTTAACCACATCCATCATTTCGGCGGCCGAGGCTGCCATCCCCCGCTCTTCTGGACTCCCTCGGAGGAAGGCTGTACCCTGGTGGTCGCCGGAGATTGCTGAGGCTATTCGCGACCGTCGGTGGGCTCTCCAGCGTCATAGGCGGCACCCGTCTCTGGAGACTCTCATCGCCTTTAAGAGGCTCCGTGCCTTGGCCCGCCGTCTTATTGCACGGCGTAAGCAGGAGTGCTGGGAGCAGTATGTCTCCTCCTTGGGCTCCCGTGTTTCCCCCTCGCTCGTGTGGTCCCGGATCCGGCGGATTTATGGATACCAGACCCCTATGGGTGTACCTGGGCTCTCCTTGGACGGCGCTGTCTGCACGGACGCTGCCGCCATTGCTGAACAGCTTGCCGCGCACTTTGCGACGAGCTCGGCGACTGCATCTTATCCCCCCGCCTTTCGCTCTCTAAAGGAGCGAGCCGAGCGGACACAGTTCTCATTTCACACGCGTCATTCTGAAAAATACAATGCTCCTTTCAGCGAGAGGGAATTCCTCGCTGCCCTCGCCGATTGCCCTGATACAGCACCAGGACCGGACTGCATCCACGCGCAGATGCTGAAGCATCTCTCCCGGGACTGCCAGAGACACATTCTCGCGGTATTTAACCGCATTTGGAGCGAAGGCGTGTTCCCGTCGCAATGGCGAGAGGCTGTTATTGTCCCCATCTTGAAGCCCGGTGCGGACCCACTGGCGGTGGACAGCTATCGTCCCATTACCCTCACCAACGTTTTGTGCAAATTGCTCGAACGTATGGTGGGGTGGCGTTTGTGTTGGGTCCTTGAGTCGCGCGGTCTCCTCGCTCCATCCCAGGGTGGCTTCCGTCGGGGCCGGTCTGCCACGGACAATTTGGTGCGGCTGGAATCTACTATTCGTACGGCCTTTGCCCGACGTCAGCATCTCGTTGCTGTATTTTTCGATCTGCAGAAGGCGTATGACACCACATGGAGGCATCACATCCTCGCCACGTTGTATGAGTGGGGTCTTCGTGGTCGGCTCCCGGCTTTTCTTCAAACCTTTCTATTGCACCGCTCTTTCCGGGTGCAAGTCGGTGCCGCCTCTAGTTCTTCTTATACACAGGAAAATGGGGTCCCGCAGGGCTCGGTGTTGAGTGTGTCCTTATTTCTAGTGGCCATTAATGGTCTGGCTGCAGCCGTGGGGTCGTCGGTGTCTCCTTCTTTGTATGCCGATGACTTCTGCATCTCATTTAGCTCCACGACTACGGGAGTCGCCGAACGCAGGCTGCAGGTAGCCGTTCGGAAGGCAGCATCATGGGCTCTGACTCACGGTTTTCAGTTCTCTGCAGCCAAGACTCGAGTTATGCACTTCTGCAGGCGTCGGACGGTCCACCCTCATCCTGAACTTTACCTCGACGGCCACCTGCTTGAAGTGGTGGACACTTGCCGCTTCTTGGGACTCGTGTTTGATGCCCGGCTCACATGGGTTCCTCATATTACTCAGCTGAAGCAAAAATGCTGGCGGCACCTCAACGCCCTCCGCTGCCTTAGCCACACGTCTTGGGGTGCGGGTCGCTGCACGCTGCTGCGATTGTACAGAGCCCTTGTGCAGTCTCGGCTTGATTATGGGAGCCTGGCCTATGGGTCTGCATCACCCTAAGTGTTGAAGTTGTTAGACCCCATACACCACTGTGGGGTCCGGCTTGCAACTGGCGCTTTTCGTACGAGCCCTGTGGATAGTCTACTGGTGGAGGCCGGGGTTCCCCCGCTGCGGATTCGCCGCCATCGACTGCTCGCCGACTATGCTGTCCACGTGCATTGCTCGCCAGGCCATCCCAATCGTCGCCTGCTTTTCCCTGCCATGGTCCTCCATCTGCCCGAACGGCGACCTAGGTCTGGGCTTTCCGTCGCTGTCCGCGTTCAGTCCCTGCTGTCGGAATTGGGTTCATTCCCTCTTCCGCCTCCCTTCCGGGTCCGTGCACCTACGCCTCCCTGGTGTTTGTCCCCGCCATCCGTCCGTCTGGACTTGGCACAGGGACCCAAGGACTCGGTTCCGCCTGTGGCCCTCCGTCGCCGTTTTCTTGCGCTCCTCGCCTCATTTTCGGACTGTGAGACTGTCTACACTGATGGTTCCCTGGTTGATGGTCGCACTGCCTACTCTTTTGCTCATGCTGCCCATGTTGAGCAGTGCTCCTTGCCGGCTGGCTGCAGTATTTTTACTGCAGAGCTGGTGGCCATATTGCGCGCTCT
Source organism: Schistocerca americana (assembly GCF_021461395.2). NCBI lineage: Eukaryota > Metazoa > Arthropoda > Insecta > Orthoptera > Acrididae > Schistocerca > Schistocerca americana. Next base: position 677,875,299 of record NC_060119.1, read on the forward strand.
TGAGCATATGCGTTTCTGCTCAGGTAGGTCCATCGTGATCTGCAGTGACTCCCTGAGCAGCCTTCAGGCCATCGACCGCAGCTATCCCTCCTCTCCTCTGGTGTCCTCCATTCAGGAGTCTGTTTCCGCCATTGCCCGTTCTGGTCGTTCGGTGGTCTTGGTTGGGACGCCCGGTCATGTTGGCATCCCAGGGAACGAACGTGTAGACAGGCTGGCCAAAGGGGCGATCGACGCCCCGGCTTTGGAGATCGGCCTTACGGCTCGCGACCAGTAGCTGGTGTTGCGCCGTAAGCTGATTGGGATGTGGGCTGCTGAGTGGCGTGGCATGACAGCCCCGAATAAACTGCGGGCTGTCAAGGGGACGACCGATGTGTGGCGTTCCTCCCTGCGGGCTTCTCGCAGGGACTCGGTAGTCCTGTGTCGGCTGCGCATCGGCCATACATACCTGACGCACAGCCATCTGTTGCGTCAGGAGGATCCCCCCTTGTGTCGGTGTGGGTCCCGGCTGACGGTCGGCCGCATTTTGCTGGAGTGTCCTCGACTGCGCACATTCCGGCAATCTTTTAATCTCCCGGGCGCTTTGGCTTTGGTTTTATCCGACGATACCTCCATGGCTGACAATGTTTTACATTTTATCCGTAGTAGTCCTTTTTATGGTTCAATTTAGGGAGGTCCTGCGCCTTTCCCTTTCTGTGTCTCTTGTCCTTGTGTCTGTTGCTGTTCTGGTGTGCCGTCAGATGGTTGACTCTTTCCCTTTTTTTTTCTCGTGGTCAGTCAACCAGTCTCCGGCCATCCTCCTTTCTTCTGTTTCTTTCTGTCTGGTGTTCCTCTGTCCTGTTCTTGTCTGTAGTGTTTGTTGCTGCATTTGTGTTCTTTTAGCGTCTGGTGGGACGTCTCCTCCCCGTTTGGTTTTTACCTGCTCCGTAGATTTTCGGCTCGCCTGATTTTGGAATGGGGGACTGATGCCCTTCGCTGTTTAGTCCCCCTTAAACATCCCAACAACCACCACCACCACCACCACCTTCCATTACCAAATCAATGATACCTTCTTTTAGTCAAGTTATGCCACAAACTTTATTTTTTGCCAATTTGACTCAGTCCTCCTCATTAGATACTCAATCTGCCCATCTAATCTCCGAGATTCTACTGCAGCCCTATATTTCAAATACACATATTCTTTTCTTGGTGTAACTGTACATCATCCAGTGTAACTGTTTTATCATCCACCTTTCATTTGTATGCAAAACTACCCTCCACACAGATACCATTAGAAAATATGTTCTAATACTTAAATTCATACTAGATGTTAACAATTTTTTGGAAATGCTGTCCTTGCAGTAGCCAATCTGTGTTTTATATGCTTTCTACTTCAGCCATCATCAGTTATTTCAGTGTCCAAATTAAAATAAAAGTCATCCACTACTTCTACCATCTCATTTCCTTCTATTTTCCTCATGATCTTTTATTTAATTTGACTACAGTCAATTGCCGTTATTTTACTTTTGGACATGATAATCTCATAACCTCTTTCCAAGACACTATCCTTCCATTCAGCTAGTCTTTCAAGTTCTTTGCTGTCTGGTTTTTTGGACCTTTGAATAGAGTTACAGTGTTGTCGACAGAACTCAAAGCTTTAACTGCTTCACTCCCTTTGTGACATTCACCTGCTTTACTTCTTCATTGAGAGTCCTTGGTGTTGACGCACTGCATTGTTATATTGGCTGAAAAATGGGGGATGGATGTTCAACGCTGACTACTGTAAATGATGTAGCCGACAGTTGCACAGTTGCGTTTCACAGTTCTTTACTTTCACTGTTCACAACCCCCCCCCTCCCCCCCCCCCCCCTAATATTACATAGTTATATGGCCAGTTCACTATTGGTTAACTTCTGATAAGCCTCATTAATGTGTTGCAGGCAAACATCAGCACACTGCTACAATACTTTGCTGCTGAACATCTATGAGCAGTAAATACCTAACCAAACAGTTCTAGAAGAATATTAAGGTGCATGTGACACTATTTCTCAAATAAATTGAACAGATACTGTCATTGTTTTAACACAGCCTATTGGTGTTACATTAATTCCAATGTTAAGTTAATGCATTTTGTTGCGCTACCTGATACAGACTTCTCGTCTGAAAATTGGCCATGGACTGACTGTCTTGGGACCAAAAATCGGGCCTTTATATATCCTCACAGTAATAGGCACTGAAACTATACATTGTTCGATGTTTACATTACAGAAATTACAATTAAAACATAATTCATTCAATTAATTGAATACATTGAAAAATGCCTTCTTCCTAATAGTTTCTTCTGCCCCAGAGGTTAGGCTGAATTATTTGTTTAAATAATGAAATTAACAGGTATTTGAGGTGCTACAATAAAGTAATGAGACTGATGTGAAAAAAATATTGCGTACCGTTTTAGTCAAGTTTAGTGTTGTCTCCTACAAAGTAGTTCCCTTCTGATTGCACACACTTTTTCCAGTGCATCTGCCATTGATGGTAACATTTCTGGAACTCATCTTCTGTAATATCCTCCAAGACCCTCGTCACAGCTTTTTGGACATCTTGTGTTGTTTGAAAATGGTGTCCCGTGACCGCTGTTTTGACTCTGGAAATAGAAAAAAGTCACACGGAGTGATATCTGGTGAATAAGGTTGCTCTAACAGATTGCCTTCCACATTTTTCCGTGTTTCTCGCTGTTGTGGTGTGAGATTTTTGGGGACAATTTCTGCACAGCCAAGATCTTCAGTTATTATTAGATGAACCATTTCTCAATTGATGTTCAGTTCTTCTGCAATCATTTTCATGGATAATCTTCGATCATATCGTATGAGTTCACACACCCTGGCCAAGCTGAACTCCGTCCGTGAGGTTGATGGTTGTCCACTGTGGTCTTCATCTTCAACATTCGTTCTGCCTTCACTTAACATTTTATGCGAACAAAAAACTTGAGCTCTTGACATAACCTCCTCTCCAAAAGCCTTCTGAAGCTTACCGTAAGTTGTTGTCGCGTTTTCACCCCCATTTAATGCTAAAATAAATGGCATACCATTGCGCAATATTATATGGTTCCATTTAAATGGCATACCATTGCGCAATATTATACGGTTCCATTTCCTTGATGAGAGACACAAACATGTATTAACTTATTACAGCAAAACTCACAACTGAGCAGTTGCATCAATGTGCCACTTGGATTAGAAGCAGCTTATAGACCAAGGTCAAAGATATTGTGCCTACGCAAGCCGAATTAATTAAGGGCTGGCTGTGCCAATATTGTTTTCGAATGGGGCCAAATAAATACTTTAAGAATCCTAGTACTTTCTCTTCCAAAAGGCATCTAAGTCACGAAAAAACTGCTGATTTCACCCCATAACAAAAGATATTACCTAGGAATAGTCAAAATAAATTAGGAAATTGATGACATACACAAAACTAAGCACAAATTTGGATCTTAAGACTAAGGGTCAACATTTCTCATTTATAAAATGCAGATTATACTCATGTATGTTAATGGTAATTAGTCAAAAATGAAAAAAAGAATGAATTTAAGGAGGCAGATGGCAAAACCAGAGAGGAAGTAAAGAGATCCCAGCTTGGTTTGTCATACCTTCTCAACTACTGCTTCTTTTTCAGATCCATTGACTCTTATAACTGCAGTCCTGTTTCTGTTCAAGTTGTAAATAATGTTTTGCTCCTTGTATTTTATCCCTCCTAACTCCAGAATTTCAAAGAGAGTGTTTCAGGCAACATTGTCAAAAACTTTCTCTGAATCTATAAATGCTATAAATTTAGATTTGCTTTTTTCTAACCTATCTTCTAAGATAAGTTGCAGAGTCGGTATTGCCTTACATGTTCCTGAATTTCTCCAGAACTCAAGCTGATCTTCCCCACTGTTGGCTTCAACCTTTTTTCCATTATTCTGTAAATAATTCATGTTGGTATTTTGCAACAATGGCTTATTAAACTCATAGTCCAGTAATAACAACTGTTGGCATGTGCCTTCTTTGGAATTGGAATTGTTGAATTCTTCCTTAAATCTGGGGGTATTTTGCTTGTCTCATATAACTTACACAATAGGTGAAATAGTTTTGCATTGCTGGCTCTCCCAAAGATATAAGTAGTTCTGAGGGAATGTCACCTTATTCCAGGAGCCTTCTTTTAACTTAGGTCTTTCAGTGTGCAACGTACAGGGATATAATGATTAAGAAACTTCTTGTTTCATTACTGCTATCTGACCTCAGCTCTGTTTCAATGTGGGAATATACCCCCAGTATTGTTTGCATCAAATTAATATGATAATTTATTTTATTAATAAAGCTCTTATTCTATCAGTAGTTTGCCACCTACAGAAATGATAATGCTTCGATTATGGTCTGTTATTAAATCTTACATTTATTCATTAAAAACAGGATGAGCAATATTTCTAACCTAAAACATTACAATCAAATTAATTCTCTAAACTAACTATCCTACCATTGGCACAATGGAGACTCTATCCCTAATCATCCCTTTCCCTAACTTACGTAGGTTAATACTGGCCATGCAAGTGGTTTTACTGAAGTTCCACCTAGACGCACACAGAATCAGAGCGCTCAAGCAAAGAGCTAGTGGAACGCATACGCAATTTCAATTACAATGCCCTACTTTGCCAACTGTTTGCTCTAATATCACCATAATTCAGCACGTAGCTTATGACAGTCGTCCCAGGCACCAGCATGATGTCACCTTTCCCCTGTGAGAGCTCTTGCGGAGCTGACCCTCAGCATCCACCTAGCATCACCGCTGACACCAGAGTTCCCATCATGTTGCCGCCAGACTTTGCTGTTCCTCACACATGTATCCATACGTGTTTTTTGGCCAATCAGAACTCTGAATTTTTACGTGGTTCTTGTTGCCGCCAAACTTTGCTACTCCTCTCACATGTATCCCAATGCTTTTTGGCCAATCAGGACTCTAAAATTTCGTGCAGATCTCCCACCTTTCATGGACATGCCGTATTTATATCCCGTTAGCTGCAACGGCAGGAAACAGTCTCTCTCTGTCTCACACGTATGCGCTCTCTCTCTCTTCTTCCACCTGTGAGGTCTCAGGCACCTGTGGTCACAAGTGCCACACAACTGACAAAGCAGCCGCCGTGTGAAGCACCAGCCAGCTGCCGGCCACCTCGCTTGTTTGACATGACAAACAACTCTTTCCTATGTCCATCCAAACCACCTACCAATTATAATACGCACAGTTCTAAAATCTTATGTACCAGTATTAACCTTGATATGTTGATACTAGTGTAATTCTGTCAAATGGCTATCTCTGTCCATGTGGCATTTGTCATATATTATTTTCTGAATAAATGTCATGTAAAGTGCAAATATCTGCCACCTTACAAGGGCTTTGTCAAATACTTCTTACACTATCATATCTCCTATCTCATCTTTACCTACTTCCTTTTCTGTTTGTATAATACAATCCTAATCTTTGTTTTGTATAATACAGTCCTCATCTTTGTTTCCCCGTATAGACACTATATAAATTTCTTTCACCTTTCAGCTTTTCCATCTTTGCTTAGTACCAGTTTCCCTTATGAGTTCTTGATATTCATGCAGCTGCTTCTCTTTCCCCCAAAGGCTTCTTTAATTTTCCTATAGACATTATCTATCTTCCACTAGTCATTCATGCTTCTACAGCTGTGTGTCCACCCTATAGCTGTTCCAGCTTAGCGATTTTGCATTTCCTGTCAACTTTGTTTTTTAGACACCTATATCCCCTTTTGCTTCATTTGGTGCATTTTTATATTTTTTCCTTTGCTCAGTTAAATTCAGTATCTCCTGCATTATCCAAGGACATTCGCTAGACATTGTCTTTTTACCTACATGATCCTCTAATGCCTTCAGTATTTCGTATCTCAAAGCTATCCATTAGTCTTGTATTGTATTTGTAGTTTCTTATTCTTATTACACCTATTCCTGTATTACCTATATTTGATTTAGTGTTTCTAACCCTTTAGTCATCTGATCAGAAGTTTTGTTCTTCCAGCCATCACACTACACTATTTCCCACTATATCTAATTTCAACATGACCATTTTCATTTTCAAATTCTATTGTTTACCTACCTGATTAAGGGATCTAACATTCCTTGCTCCAGCATGTAGAATGCCAGTTTTTTCTGATGATGATATCCTTCTGTGTAGTCCTTGCCTGGAGATCTGAATGGAGGACTATTTTACTCCCGCAACATTCTACCCAAGATGGTGTCATTATTGTTTAACCATGCAGTAGACCTACATGGCCTCAGAAAAATAACAGCTGCAATTTCCTCTTGCTTTCATCCATTATCGGTATCAGAACAGCAAGGCCATGATGGCTAATGTTATAAAGCTAGATTAGTCAGTATCCAAAATGTTGTCCCTGCAACTGCCAGAAAGATCGCGGCCCCCTTGAGGAATCATATGTTTTCTCCACAGATTTCCTCCATTGTGATTATACATACAGTACTGCTGCCTGTACCATTGAGGCTCGCAAGGTGCTCCACCTCAAGTTCCATGGTTTCTGAGAGGGACATCCTTCATAGCTAAGAAACTCTTTCTGCTGAACATCACCTGGGGGCAATTGATAAAATACACAGTCTCTGTAACTGTAACAGATTACATTCTCTTCTGGGGAAGATCAGTTATTATACAAAACATATTACCAAAGTAGAATATTATCATACACCTTCTAAATTTTTGTTTTCGGACAACAGCTGTGTTGTCACTTTATGAAACAGCCAGTTTCGATCAGAAAGGGGTACATCCTCAGGTACAGTGTATCATCACTAACCAGAAGCATGGCATATTGTAACTATTAACAAGCATCATGCCATAACCGATATGTTAAACCCAACTATAATACTGGAATACATGCAGCACACTGTAGGTAATGTGACAAAGCATATGGCGGAATCGTATCATGTGCTTTGTCATGTTACCGATTGTTTACTGTGTGTACAACAGTGTTACAGTTGAATTTAACTCATTGGTTTGTATCACAAAGCTTGTTAATAGCTAAGATTTGTCATGTATTTGATTAAAGATGTTACATTGTACCTGAGGATTTCCCATTTTTGACTGAAACTTATTTCTTAATAATGTGACACTAAAGCTATGCGTAAACTATGATTTTTCCAAAAATTTCTAGAAACAGGAAATCACCATGTCCCTCAAAATTAACTATGTAAAAAAGTGTCCCTCCTCACAGATAAGTTTGTTGCATGCAGTGCAGCCTCATGTCTAGCCAATTATGCCCTGATGGAACTGTTCATTTTAGTTTTCACTTGTTTTAATATGGTATTGGGACCATCATGATGCTACAGTATGCTCAGCTGTTCTTGTATTCAAAACTCTTCCTGTACCTCAAGCAAAATTACACAGTAGTCAAGAAAGAATGTTGGCCAGCATGCATTTAACCAAGATGTTCCCCCACACATCTTTATATGGACCCCTGTTCATCTGATAGCAAATCACACACCTCATAGCATTATTCGGGTCACACTGTACAATGAGGTATCCAAAAAAGGAATTATTTTTTAAAAGCTATATATTCTCAAATTATTTACAAAACAACCTTTTCCCTTTCAAAATACTTTCCATTACAACCAATACATTTGTCCCACCAGTGTTTCCACTGCTCAAAATGTTTTTTGTAGTCATCTTTAGAAATAGCTGACAGCTTCTTCCCCTCTTCTTCTTCTTCCCTCCCCCCCCCCCCCCCCCCCCACCATTTTTTCCCCTTCAAATCAGTGTCCCTTCATGCCCTTTTCATGCATGGAAATAAGAAAAAGTTGCATGGAGCCAGGTCAGGCGAGTAAAGTGCATGGGGCAGTGGAACCATGCCATTTTTAGTCAAAAACTGCATAACAGAGATGGCTGTCTGTGCAGTTGTGTTGTCATGGTGGAAGAACCAGTCTCCTATCTGCCACATATTGGGTCTTTTTCGGTGAACATTTTTGCGCAATTGTCTTCAAACTTCCAAATAAAATGTTTGATTGATGTCCTGACCTGGAAGAACAAACTCTGAATGAACTATGTCTTTGGCATCAAAGAACCAAATCAGCATTGTTTTGATGTTTAATTTGACTTGATGACTTTTTTTGGAGGAGTGATGATATCTTCCATTGGCTTGACTATACAGAATTTTTTCAATATTTTCGGAAATTCGGGCAGTTGATTGACATCCAGAATGAGGTTCGTCATCAGTCGCCATTTGTAAATTGAGAAAACAACTCGTACACTTGAGGTTTTCCTATAGCTTCATATTGGTAAGATGTTATGAACATTAAAACAGTTTCAGGAGCTTTTTTTACTGAGTAGAAAATAAAATCTCACAGCTGCATGTTACTCGCTTAAACTTGTCAAATAAATAAATAAATAAATAAATAAAAGCGCTAGCGAAAAACGATCACTCTGCAGATGAACAAAATAACAACACAGGTGACACTGTACTAGCAATGAGTTGCGCTTCTGAGTTTAGGAGGAGAACACCATTGTAAAGTGAGAGCCATTACTTAAGTGAAAAATAAGCATGGAGGCCACAACTGGCTGAAGCTGGAAGCCACATGAACAAATCCTCCCAAATGAAATTTACCATAGATTACAGTGTGACTGGCAGAAATGTATACTACGTAAGCTCTGCCCACAGCAGTGTTATTCCAGTTTTGTTTCGGGTACCCCCTCAGAAGCTCTTGGTGAAGACCACTCAGAACTAGTAACATAGGATACTCTAAGTTCCCATAACTACAAAATCCACCTAAGCACAATCAGTAATTGAAGTGATGTGGATGCACTGTCATAGTTTCCTATAGAGCCCAACATGACCTTTGCTGAGTAGAAGGGACTGTTATTGCTGCATAATATGGTGATACAAACCCAATAGAAACTTTCCTGTTAATGTGGTAAAAGTTATCATGCTACATGGCAAGATGTCACACTGTAATCTGTGGTAAATTTCATTTGGGAGGATTTGTTCATGTGGCTTCCAGCTTCAGCCAGTTGTGGCCTCCATGCTTATTTTTCACTTAAGTAATGGCTCTCACTTTTCAATGGTGTTCTCCTCCAAACTCAGAAGATGATGATTGAGGAGTCAACATTCCTCAGTTTCATCAGACATGTAATACCGGACACACGGGGGGATGACTTACTGAGCACCACACACACACTGTCTTGTCTGTAGGCCAGACTGCAATATCAAGTCAGTGGTTCAAGTATATGATACCACATTTCACAATATAACCATGCCTAGTCCATTTACAATGCACCATGGTTTCTTTGAAGGGGGATCCACCTATAGGACATCATCCTGGTTGTAAAAAATGAGGCAAGCCATCAGAACCAGGTATGTTTCCTCCATCCACAAGAAATACTGGGACGTTCGCCAGGTTCAAGCTGGTGTCCACTGTGATTCCTAAAGGTTGATTCAGCTGCCCAACACACCTCAGAGCTGTAAAATGGATTGATGTCCAACTATTTTCAACCAGCACTAGCGCCATCACTAAGCATCCTAACTGTCAGTGGTTCTCAAGTTGCTACCTAATGGCACCTGTCAAGGCTGTCACCAATAGTCTCTTCACTCAGTGCAGCAAAGATAGAGTTGAATATTTGTTGCCCTTTGCGCCAGCTTCATTTATCATCATTCACAATACAAGTGGCTCCTGCTTGCTAAGGATAGCATCGCTGGTTACAATTGGTGGCTTATTTTGACACATACACCAGAACTTGGCCCATGGCATACATTTACAATTTACGCTTACTTTAACATAGAAGGTGTCACAGGAAGAATGGTCAAAATTGTGGGATATCACAGGAACAGTCAATCGAAGCAAAATCTCTAGTAAAAATGGCTCTAAAATGCACATCTTTAAAGCTATGAGCACGTGTTCATCTTCACTAATCTGTACACATATCTCCTACTGAACAGGCACTCGTAACTCTGTAGATGTGCATTTTAGAGCCAATGTTTACTAGACTTTTTTTGGTCCGAATGATGGTTGTGTCATGTCTGCAAATACACCCTGTGTATCCAGAAACGACTATTTGAAAACCCCAGCAATACCAAAGTTTTTATAAAGGCTGTGCATTGAAATTTTCATAGGAACAGTTTAACGTAGCTCCTGCTCCAGCGAGAGGACCCTCCAATGGGGTTCAGCACCCATAAGACCATATCCATCCACATCCTCCAATGTGTGGTACTTGTGGCGTCCGGGTCACTGTGCGCCACATTTTATTGGATTGCTTTTTATTTTCTGACCAGGAGTCCATGGCTGACTTGCCGGCAGACCTGCCATCTCTTTTAGGAAACACTCGAACAAATGTGGTTATAGTTTTAAAGTTCTGTGACCTGTCAAATGTTTTTACAAAGATTTTAGGGAGAGGGTCTTTATTTGCTCACTCTGTGACAAGTTCACCCATATTTTATGTCAGTGGCCAGCCAATGACAATTTCCTGTGGCATTCTTGCTGCTTCATTTTCGTTTTCCTTACATTTTACTTTCTTATACAGCATTTTCCTTGTTTTCCTGCTTTCTTTGCCTGTGTGCTTCGGTTTTGCTAAGTCTGTCCAGATTCATTTGTTTTAATGTGTGTCAGGGTGCTGATGACCTCGACATTGAGCACCCGTAAGCCCCAAAACACACGCGCGCACACACACACACACACACACACACACACACACACACACACACACACACACACAGTTTAACGTTGCCTGTCTATACATACTATTTCATTTATTTGCAAATCATTATATTTCTTATAGACCTGCCAGACATCATTTATTGTAAACCAAACAATTTACACACAGTCTGCAAGATTGCTGGGTCATCATAACATAAAGACAACTTTTCCAAATATTATTTACACAAGTCATTGTTGTAGCCAGTCCATTGACAGTATGAGCATTATTGAAGCTAGTAAGCAATCCAGTCAGTGACCCTAAAAAATTATGGAATTCTTTGGCTGGTTCAAAAAGTGCTGATACATAGGCACAAGCTGTTTGTGTGAGTCAAGTATATGATGGTGCATGCTGTTGTTGTATGGTTTTAGGATATTCAGAACTGTGTTTTCATTTTTTAAGTCATCGGTCTTCTGGCTGGTTTGATGTGGCCCATCACGAATTCCTCTCCTGTGCCAACCTCTTTATCTCAGAGTAGCACTTGCAACCTACATCCTCAATTATTTTCTTGGTGTATTCCAATCTCTGCATCCCTCTAGTACCATGTAAGTCATTCCCTGAGGGATTAATAGATGTCCTATCATCCTGTCCCCTCCCCTTTTCAGTGTTTTCCACATGTTCCTTTCCTCTCCGTTTCTGCGCAGAACCTCCTCATTCCATATCTTATTCAGTCCAGCTAATTTTCAACATTTATCTGTAGCACCACATCTCAAATGCTTTGATTCTCTTCTGTTCCAGTTTCCCCACAGTCCATGTTTCACTACCATACAATGCTGTGCTCTAAATGTACATTCTCAGAAATTTCTTCCTCAAATTAAGGCCAATGTTTGATACTAGTAAACTCCTCTTGGCCGGGAATGCCCCTTTTTGCCAGTGCTCGTCTGCTTTTGATGTCCTCCTTGCTCTGTCCAACAGTGGTTATTTTGCTGGCTAGGTAATAGAATTCCTTAATTTCATTTATTTCATGAGTTTCCTGATGTTAACTTTCTCGCTGTTCTCATTTCTGCTACTTCTCATTACCTTTATCTTTCCTTGATTTACTCTCAATCCATATTCTGCAGTCATTGGACTGTGCTTTCCATTCCGTGCTTTCCATGTAATTCTTCTTCACTTTCACTCAGGATATCTAGTGTTATCAGTGAATTGTATCATTGATATCCTTTCAACTTGAATTTTAATTCCACTCCTGAACCTTTCCTTTATTTCCATCACTGCTTCTTCAGTGTACAGATTGAACAGTAGGGACAAAAGACTACACCTGTCTTACACCTTTTCTAATCTGAGCACTTCGTTTTCGGTCATCCACTCTTATTATTCCATGTTGGCTCTTGTACATGTTTTATATTAATCATCTCTCCCTACAGCTCATCCCTATTTTTCTCAGAATTTCGAACATCTTACACCATTTTACATTGTCTAATGCTTTCTCCAGGTCGACAGTTCCTATGAACATGTCTCACTTTTTCTTTAGTCATTCTTCCATTGTCAACTGCAACGTCAGAATTGCCTCTCTGGTGTCTTTACCTTTCGTAAAGCCAAACTGATCGTCATCTAACACATCCTCAATTTTCTTTTCCATTCATCTGTATATTATTCTTGTCAGCAACTTGGATGTATGAACTGTTAAGCTGATTGTGCGATAATTCTTGCACTTCTCAGCTCTTGCAGACTTCAGAATTGTGTGGATGACATTTTTCCAAATGTCATATGGTATGTCCCCAGATGCATACACTCTACACAGCAATGTGAATAGTCGTTGTGTTGCAACTTCCCCCAATGATTTAGAAATTCTGATAAAATGTTATCCATCCCCTCAGCCTTGTTTAATTCAAGTCCTCCAAAGCTCTCTTAAATTCTCATTCTAATACTGGATCCCCTATCTCTTCTTAATCGACACCTGTTTCTTCTTCTATCACATCAGACAAATCTTCTCCCTCACAGAGGCCTTCAGTGTACTCTTTCCACCTATCTGCTCTCTCATTTAACAGTGGAATCCCCGTTGCACTCTTAATGTTACCACTCTCGCTTTTAATTTCACCGAAGGTTATTTTGACTTTCCTATATGCTGAGTCAGTCCTTCGACAATCATTTCTTTTTCAATTTCTTCACATTTTTCATGCAGCTATTTTGCCTTAGCTTCCCTGCACTTCTTGTTTATTTCATTCCTCAGTGACTTGTATTTTTGTATTCCTGAATTTCTCTGAATATTTTTGCGCTTTCTTCTTTCATCGATCAACTGAATTATTTCTTGTGTTACCCATGGTTTCTTCGAAGTTACCTTCTTTGTATCTATGTTTTTCTTTCCACCTTGTGATTTCCCTTTTTAGATATGTCCATTCCTCTTCAACTGTGCTGCCTACTGGGCTATTCCTTACTGCTGTGTCTATAACATTGGAGAACTTCAAGCAAATCTCGTCATTCCTTGGTACTTCCGTATGCCACTTCTTTGCATATTGATTCTTCCTGACTAATCTCCTAGACTTCAACCAACTCTTCATCGCTAGCACATTGTCATCTGAGTCTGTATCCACTCCTGGGTATGCCTTACAAACCAGTATCTGATTTCAGAATCTCTGCCTGGCCATTATGTAATCTTATTGAAATCTTCCTTTATCATCCAGTCTTTTCCAAGTATACCTCCTCCTCTTGGGATTTTTGAACAAAGTATTCACTGTTACTAGCTGAAATCTATTACAGAACTCAATTAGTATTTCTCCTATCCCATTCTTTGTCCCAAGCCCATACTCTCCTGTAACCTTTTCTTCTGTTCCTTCCCCTGCAACTGCATTCCAGTCCTCCATGACTATTAGATTTTCTTCCTCCTTTACACACTGTATTGCCCTTTAAATATACTCATATACTTTCTCCATCTCTTCATCTTCAGCTTGTGATGTCGGCATTTATACCTGAACTATCATTGTTAGTGTTGGTTTGCTGTCGATTCTGATAAGAACAACCCTATCACTGAAGTGTTCACAGTAAAACACTCTCTGCCCTACCTTCCTATTCGTAATTAATCCTACTCCAGTTATACCATTTTATGCTGCTATTCTGTACTCATCTGACCAGAAATCCTTGTCTTCTTTCCATTTCACTTCACTACACCTATTATTACTAGATCGAGCCTTTGCATTTCCCTTTTCAGATTTTCTAGCTTCCCTAACATGTTCAAGCTTCTGACATTCCTTGCCCTGACTCGTAGAACATTGTTCTTTTGTTGGTTATCCAACCTTTTTCCCGTGGTCACCTCCCCCTTAGCAGTCCCCTCCCAGAGACTTGAATGGGGGACTATTCCAGAATCTTTTGCCAATGGAGAGATGGTTATGACACTTTTTCATTTATGGGCCACATGTCCTGTGGATACATCTTGTATGTCTTAAATGCTGTGGTTTCCATTGCCTTCTGCACATTCATACTGTTGGTCATGGCTGATTCTTCTGCCTTTAGGGACAGTTTCCACCCCAAGGACAAGACGGTAACCTGACCCTCTGCCCGCTCCTCCACCCTCTTTGATAAGGCCGCTGGCAGAAAGAGAGTGACTTCTTATGCTGGAAGTCTTTGCCCGCCAATGCTGATTATTAATAAAAAATTTAGGGTGTGGCAGGTTTCGAACTTGGCACCAAGAATGTTTTGATTTCCAAACAAAGATGCTACCCCTTTTTTTTATCTCATTTTGTTTGATTTCGTTCGTTGCATCTGCTCGGGGCGGATGTTGTAAGACACCCGTTTAAGTTCATTGTTGATCGATTAACTCAGTTTTTTTATTACAGAGGGCAGCTAACCCTCTGACCGAACACGCTGAGCTACCGTGCCGTATACCCCTAGACCATAGGTACATCTGAGATAATAGGTGCACGTAAAAAGTCTTCATTGATGAGTGAGCATTAAGACAGGTAAAACCTTTCCATCGAATATGTTACAGCAACAACAGTCTTGTAGTCATAAGGTAAAGTGTTGTAAGATTGATCGCCTGTTTATTGGGGTGGCTGGTGCCCCATTTCTGGCATGATGAAAGTTTTACTCTCTGACACATCTGTGAGGCTTGCAACTATAACGTATCTAGCAAATTTTCTGCTGCACCAACATGCTCAGAAAATGAATGTTTGGTTGTAATATTGTCTGTTGTAGGTTTAAAATGCTGGCAATGACAGTTTTTTTGACAGAAACCAATCCACAAATCAATAACTGCTTGCTTATATTTACTTGATGATATTACAATTTATTTGAATTATAGTGTCTTGTTAGAATATTTGTTACAACCAATTTCAACAATGTGCTACTGTGTCAGTTGGTAATTTTTTGTTGCATGATTAACACTAAATAATGGAGCACAGCTTGTATTAACATGTATATAAAATCAAAAGTTTTTGATTTTATATACAAAATATATGTTATTGTGAAACATAAATTATCTAGTAATTTATGTTTCACAATACTATGGCTGAAACCCAAAGTGTTTATCTTTTAACTGCCCACAGAGCTAAATCTTAGAAACTTTCAAATCAACAACCTATGCATAACAGTATTATGTTTATGTCATATCTTTGATATTACTTCTAATAGCCTCCCAGTTTTGAAATCTGGTATTAGAAGAATTCACAGAATAAAAGTAATAAATAATGGCATGTACCAGCTATCATATAATTTTCCCTAAAATATTTATTCACTTGGCAAAGAACCTCATTCTCGTCTGTTACGCACGTTAGTGTGTGCGTGTTCTATCTTTATTTTTTTAGATTTAATGTGAGAAATGAGTAGTGTTGTTATGTTAATGCAGTTTTTTTCCTCTCTTGCCACAGGTTCTCACATCAGTTGATAACTTTCACATATTAATGTTTGATACAACTGTTTAAACTTTTTGAATTCACTCACATTATTGGGAATTTATTCTAGAACTATAGGCAGTTTGTAAGTCTCCATCTTTTATGCTTTCTACCTTTATTTCTTTATGTTGGTATTCCTGCCCATACAAAATCCTGAGAAGATTAACATTTGTTTCAATTGGCTACCATTTTATGACATAATTCTACATGTGACATTTGATACAGATAACAGTTCAGGTGTTCATTTCAGTCTAAATTCATTCACTAGTATAAAAGTTTATTTATTTTAACACGTTTTTATCAGGTCTTTTACTTGCCTGTTTGTTCAGTACATGTTCAATTAATTTTAACCCTTTCAGACCTGAATTTTTTCTGGAGTGTAGAAAATTTTTATTTATGTGGCAATGCCTGTAACAGGGTGTATACACCCCAGGAAGATTGGGAAATCCTGGAAAAACCTGGGAATTTTTTCATCCAGGAGAAAGCCAGGAAAAACCCAGGAATTTTTCGGAATTCCAGAAATTTTTCATTGCTATCATTTTCAGTTAAATTTTTGTAGTTTTGACTGGTACAAACTGATACCCTAACAGAAAATATTACTCTGTTGTACTACTGCAGAATAGTGCTGCAGAAATAAAACATAAACAAGAGAAAAAACCAAAACAAAATATTAGTTGCAAAGGAAATGCGCCATTTACAACAACAAAACGGCTTGCACACACAAGCATCTGCAAACAGCAAAATGTGCAAGAAGAGAAGAGTATGCAATATTTCATAACAACAAACTGCTTCCGATGAGCATGACGTCACAACTGTTTACATTAGGTTCATTTGAGCAGTTGCCAATGAGATCACAGACATGCGCAGTTGAGTCGTGTACGAGCAGTACCCTCTCTCACTTCTGGCTATTTGGAAGTTTGGTGTTAACTGTGTCAGCAGTAGCAGCAAGAATGCAGATGCTAACTGGAAAAATTTTTATGGCGTGCCCAAGCTGCCAGATTCAGACTTCGGCATAGCAGTCAGAGTTGGCATGGGGAGGGGGTAGTCTCCACGTGACCTGTGTTTATTACAGCCGGCTTTATTCACATGATCACAAGATACAGTGAATAACGCAGAGTATAAACCTTACAGCTAGTGCACTAGCGTCCTCTCAAGGGGGAGCTTACTGTGGGCGCTGGTTACTGGTGGTGTGTATCCACCAATGATACTCTTATGCTAAACACAAAGCAGAAATAATTACAAGAATTAGCATAATTACTGTCAAAGAGAAATTTAGGTGAACAAGGCCAGTATTGCTCCTGAATGTTTGAAGCCTCAGGAGTCAGGGCAAACTAAATATTAAAAACTAGCTCCCTAATCAACAACCTCCCTGTACATCAGCCTAGTGATAGTCATTTTTTCAAAAAGGCTGAAGATCCAAGAAGTTCCACACAGCACCCATGTAGCGATGACTCTTAGCTCCTTAACATGGAAGCCAAGACAAAGGAACTGGCGGGCAGATGACGGTGCCCATATTCCCCTCTAGTTAAGTGTAACGGTTGAGAATTCCACGCTGTGGGCTGCCAGCTGGAGAGAGCTGACCGCACGCCTGACCAACAGCATGTCGTACTTAGTCGGCTGCTGCTGGTGGCACCAGTTGATGTACAGACATTTGCAGTTGTATTGTGTATGAGCAGTACCTTCTCCCGCTTCTGGCTACTTGGAAGTGTGGCATTAGCTGTGTCAGCAGTAGCAGCAAGCATCCAGATTCTAACCAGAAAAATTTTTCTGGCACACTCAAGATGTCAGCGCACGCACAGAGCAGTCTGATTTGGTGTGGCGAGGGGTTAATCTCCCTGTCACCCATGCTTACGTTTAGTGATTTTGCTGTTTCCTCTTTGTTTACAGCTCCCACGTCAAATGAAAAGAAATCAGTTTTCTGTGGCCGGGAGCTATCAAGTGACTTAAAATATGTTCACATAATTACAGAAGCCTAAAATATATTATTTGTTTGTTTTCTGATTTGATTTGATTTCCATGTTTTTGGCAGTCAAGCATTTATTGCCTTGCAGCACAATGAAGTTATTTTTGTCAGTTTGCTAAGGAAATTTGGCCATTATTAATCTTTCCTGCTGAGGTAATTAGTTTATTTGAAACTAAGTGTTTCATTCTACAGTATTAGCTAGTTCATTATGTTGCTGGATTTCAAGTACGCTTTTTCATCTTCTGGCACATATGACATTATGCCACAATAAAGAACCAGACATTAGATAGTGCAGTGCTGATACTCCAAGAAAATTTACATCCTGAAAACCACACTAAAATGCTTAATATCAGGTTGGGGCCTACTTCGTTGCAAATCTGGACATACAAATGTGCACTTAAAGTCGAATTATGCATTTTGGTATGGTTTTATGAAATTCTGATGCTCTTGGAGTATCTTCTGATGTCCTATTTCTTTTACGATGTAATGTGAGATATCTTAATGCTTTATATGTATGAACATATGGGCTTTCTATGTTCTTGTAACTGCCGATGTGCAGCAACTCCTGTTTTCTGGCACTCTCTGTCAACTGTTGAAATGAATCTATTTCTAACAGCACTCGGAAAAATATTGTGCCTTGTGGTTTGAAAAGCGTTACTTTCAAAGTAAATTACCTTTTATGCAAGGTAATTATGTTTCAAGCAAGAGTTTATTAAGTCATAGGTTGTCTGATTCTCATTTAAAACTTTGAGACCAGCCACTTAGAAGAATTTTGAACCGAAAAGACTAGACATTTATGTTGTCATTGTTTTAAATTTTTCTAGAACATTTGTGTGATGTATCTTAAAGTGTAACATAAGCAAAAAAGACCAATATTACATGCGAAAGCTTAGCTTCTCTTGTAGTTTATGAATCTTAGAGACCAATATTATATGTGAAAGCTTAGCTTTTCTTGTAGCTACACTATGCATATTAATTTAAACCATTAACTTTTCCTGTTTGTGTGTCCGCACTATTTAACAGTGATGTTGCTATTGGCTCTGAATATCTGCTGTCATCAGCTGATGAGATCACTTGACGTGAGTTATGATTGGCTTACAAAAGTGCATCACAATCTCAATTTCAATGCTTCGGAAACTGGCTTGTTGTGCTTGGTGGAATTTGAATTTATACTTTCGTAATACGAAAATATGGAGCATTCGTGTTGCTGCATATCAAAGAGCTTTCCGAAACTTTTTTCCTGGATTTTGTTTTCTAAAGTGCTGGAAAGTTTTAAGCTGAAGTATAAAACATTTTACTGTCACGTAACAAGAAAAAAGTATATTTTCACCCGTGAAAAAGTGTATTTTTTTAACAACGACATCTGGGAAAAACCCGGGAATATCTTTTCGTTGTACGCACTTATACCCTGTCTTAAGTGATTTTTTTAATGATGTTAGAAGCAAGATTTATACAAAAATTTGTACCTATTTGCAAAAACATAATTTGTGTACTTGGCTTTGTTTTATGGCCTAACATAACTAACTACAAAATATTCTCTATTGTAAAAAATAGTAAAATGATCACTCAATAATTACCATGCAAAATAAGAATATTGAATTATACAATGAAGTGTAGTGAACCAGTCACATCCATGTACTTTGGTGGTCATGAGCTGCTGCGCACTGCTTCATTAACTTGCTGATATTTTCATAGTGATGCCCAAAAATTGGCAGCACTTGTGAATGATGAAACGGCTGAACATTTACAAACGTGTGCCTCAGGTTTCCATTTTCTGTTGCAGCTAAGACACAATAAAAGTTAATGTACACAATTGTACCCAGCGATTCTGAAAGGGTTACACTAACTTCCTGATGAGCGAGCTAGACATTGAAACTTTAATTATGGTTCAGAAGCATATGACATTGCAGTATGAACTTTCTTTCTTGTTTGATGTTTGGTAGAGGGTATTTTATTGACTGCTGTCATTTCCCAATGAGATAGATTTGAAACTTTCAACATATCTCTGAACTTGGTGACAAGACAGTATTAACCTGCTTTCATGTCTGATGTGGTGGAGCATACTTTGTGTATCACTACTATTTCCCCATTTTCTTGTTCCATTTGCAAATGTTTCATGGCAAGAACAGTTGTTGGTAAGTCTCCGTGTGAGCTCGATTCCCTCTAATTTTTACCTCTGAAGTCGTTTTGTGCAGTAATCCATTGGAGGAAGAAATGTATTGGTTGACTCAGGCAAAGAGAAACTGAAATAAACCTAAAAATTACATCATATCTCTCTCTCTCTCTCTCTCTCTCTCTCTCTCTCTCTCTCTCTCTCTGTCTCTCTCCCTCTCTCCTGCCCCTCCTCCCTCCCCCCCCTCCCTCCCCCTCCCTTTCAGTGTGCTCCATTGCAGTGTTTGCAATACTGTGTGTGTGTGTGTGTGTGTGTGTGTGTGTGTGTGTGTGTGTGAGAGAGAGAGAGAGAGAGAGAGAGGAGGGAGATAGTGAAAGCTGGTACCAGCACACAGCCTACACCTCATGAATAGCACCAAGGGGGGCTGCCTAGCTTAATTTCCCCATCTGACACACGGATCACCATCAACAGTGCCACATGTCCTCACTTCATGAGACACTGTGAGGAGGTTTGGCATTTAAACCAGTACATTGGTGGTGATCAGGAACTTAATGCCACCATCTCTCCTCCACTTGCTAGCCAAATACTGACAGAGAAAATTTTTCCACAAATGACATCCGAACCACCTTATCCCCGAGTTGAGCACCACTGCACAAACATAGATTAGTGACCTTGGGCATAGAGGCAGATTCACATGTCTCTGTTGTAAACTCATCAAAATGTTTAAAATTGATTGTAAAGATGCTGAGTCGCGATAGGCACAACACAAAGATTCACACAATTACAGCTTTCAGCCAAAAGGCCTTTGTCAGCAGTAGACACACACACACACACACACACACACACACACACACACACACACAAATGCAACTTGCACACGCATCTACAGTCTCAGAGAACTGAAACCATGGTTTCAGTTCTCTGAGACTGCAGACGTGTATGCAAGTTGCGTTTGAGTGTGTGTGCGCGTGCCCAGTTTTCAGTTCTCTGAGACTGCAGACGTGTGCAAGCTGTGTGTGTGTGTGTGTGTGTGTGTGTGTGTGTGTGTGTGTGTGTGTGTGCGTGCATGCGCATGTACTTGCGCTTGTGCATGTGTGTGTCTACTGCTGACACAGGCCTAATGGCCGAAAGCTATAATTGTGTGAGTCTTTTTGTTGTGCCTATCGTGACTCAGCATCTCCGCTATATGGTGAGTAGCAACTTTCCTTCTCTAGTATTGTTACATTCCACCCTGGATTTTCCATTGTTTGATAAAAACTGATTGTAAAGTTTCACACACTCAAGACTACACTGCAGAAAATAATTATTTAAATACATTTTTAAAGATGTTTTCAAATGAGATGAAAACATATAAAATAATTTTTGCTGGCACCATACAGTTTTATAACCCCATAGAGATGGTCCTGAAAATTTGTGCTTTTGAATTTTTTAATAGTAATGAAAATACTAGTTGAATTTAAAATGAAAAATGTGGGGTACATGCAGTACATAACTTATGTATAATAGTTACCTTTTGCATGTGCCCCAATTTTTCTTTTCTTATTTTGAATTCTACATGTATTTTCATAGCTATTAAAAATTAACAGCCACAAATTTTCAGGATTATCTGTATGCGGTTAGTGACCTGTAGGTGCTAGGACAAATTATTTGATACTTTCTAGTCCATCTTAAAAATCTGTTATATTAAAAAGATTTTTATGTAAAAAATTTATGTATTTGCTCTCCATAGGCCAATACAAGATTTATTTTTTGATTGTGAAAACATATTACAGAACAATTACAGAAATGTAATATACGAGGGTAACTCCAAAAGAAATGCACAATATATATATTTTTTTAATCCATCTTTTATTCTGTATGTTTGAAAGTTTTACAGTGTGTAGATACATTCTTTAGGAACAATATTTTTATTTTTCCACATAATTTCCATCCTTCTCAACTGCCTCACACCATCTTGGAACCAACGCCAGTATACCCGCACGGTAAAATTCTGGACCAACCTGTTGGAGCCACTGTTTGGCAGCGTGCACAAGGGAGTCATCATCTTCAAACCTTGTTCCACAAAGAGAATCTTTCAGTTTCCCAAAGAGATGATAGTCACATGGAACCAGGTGAGGACTGTAAGGCAGGTGTTTCAGTGTTGCCCATCCGAGTTTAGTGATCGCTTCCATGGTTTTTTGTGTGATATGTGGCCGTGGATTGTCGTGCAACAGGAAAACATCCTGCTTTTGCCGATGTGGTTGAACACGACTCAGTCGAGCTTGAAGTTTCTTCAGTGTCGTCACACATGCATCAGAATTTATGGTGGTTCCACTCGGCATGATGTCCACCAGCAAGAGTCCTTCGGAATCGAAAAACACCATAGCCATAACTTTTCCAGCAGAAGGTGTGGTTTTGAATTTTTTTTTCTTGGGTGAATTTGCATGATGCCACTCCATTGATTGCCTCTTCGTCTCTGGTGAAAAATGATGGAGCCATGTTTCATCACCTGTCACAGTTCTTCCAAGAAATTCATCTCCACCATTCTCATACTGTTCCAAAAGTTCGCTGCATACCGTTTCTCTTGTTTCTTTGTGAGCCACTGTCAAGATCCTGGGAACCCACCTGGCACAAACCTTTTTTAACGCCAACACTTTCAGTATTCTGCAAACAGTTCCTTCCCCTATCCCAATGTAGTTTGACAGCAGCATCTCCATAAACCTTTTTCAACCTCTTGTGGATGTTTCCCACTGTCTCGTTTTCACAGCACAGGAATTCTATGACAGCATGTTACTTGTGGCAAATGTCAAGTGTAGCAGCCATCTTGAAGACATGCTGTGACAGCACCAATCACAGGAACTGGTTGAACTAAGTTCAAAAACAAGCAGGAAGGATGTATCTACACACTGTAAAACTTTCACACATGCAGAATGAAAACTGTATTTTTACAAAAATAGTGTGCATTTCTTTTGGAGTGACCCTTGTATATGAATTACTCATTGTGGCAAGAATGAAGATAATCTACTCATCTGAGAGGCCCTTTTTAATACTATATAAGAAAATTATTATTAAGAGTAGTTGAGAAATTCAGCATTTCCAGCTTTATACACACGGAATTTACTTTTGACTTACAAAGCTTTTTGATTGGCGATGTGAACGAAGAGCTCATTTGCGTCACTAACATGGGAGAGAACCACATAGAGCTGGCTGTGCGAAAAGCATCTGACATAAGGGTCATGCCCGCAACATGCAGCGTCTGGCTTTGTGCTTTATTTATGGGCATGGCAAAACATAAGCTTACTGGAAGTTGGACATGTTTAAAGCAAAATGCTAAATAAGTTGGAATAGGCAAGATGCAGGGCTCAAAGACTCACTTGCCTACACCACTTCCCATCAAAATTTCCACTTCTGTGATGTCATGTTGTAGAGAAGTAACTTTAACACATTGGAGCTGACGGATGTACTAGAGACATTCACTATTTTTAACCATAAAATCCGACAGATGTAGGCACCTCGTACATTCTACACTTTCAACTTATTTATTTGTGATTTAAATGTGTGTTTTACATTTGTAAGTGGTGAGACTAATTGTTTGGCTTGTTGTATGTGCATTATTGATGGTAGTGCATGCCAGTCTCTCGTGAGTGGTACCAGCATTACATGAACTGCATGTGCGCTTGAAATATTGTTGAAGGTTGTTTTGTTCTATGTGGGCTGCCATATTGTGCTATTGTGTGCATCTGTCCTATGTATAAAAATATATAAATAGTTAATATGGCTAACATACATAACTTGTCAAACTTAGAGACTGAAGAACTCTTGAACAATGGCTCAGAACTTGGGGATCATTCTGACATCGGCGATTTTTCAGAAGACGACAATGACTCATGTGAGCTGGAGAGCGAAACCTATGCTGCTGATAAAAACGATGGTAGTGAGCATGAAGAAGCAAATGTACAACTTTCTATTAGGTTTGTCATTCAGTTCAACAGCCTGCCCTTCATAATGAACTGTGTCATTTTGATGCATTCCCTGAATTACCTCTTTTGAAGAAAGAATAGGCATTCAGGTTCCTGTTGATACCTTATCAACAGAACTAGACCGTTTGTTGCAATTTTTTGATCACAGCATGTTCCTAAAAGTAAAGTCAGAGACAAATATATAGTCTACTGATACTATTTCTGAACTTTGCTGTTATAACAGAATAAAACCAAAATCTTTATGGAAGATATGGAGAGCAGTGAGGATACATGAAGTATATCAATTTTTTGCAATTGTTTTGCATGTGTGTGTTGTAAAGAAACCTAAGCTTAGGGATTATTGGTCTGAAGACCCTGTGCTTGCTTCACCATTTGCTTCTCAGCTAATGTTATGAGACAGATTTTTTTGCCGTATTCAGGGTGCTGCATGTGAACAATAATGCACGATGGATACCTCAACAAGAATCAGGCCATGACCCTCTGCATAAAATAAGACATGTTTGGGACTTTTTCACAGAAAGATGCAGAAAAGTCTTTTATCCATCACAAAATCTGACTGTGAATGAAGCAATATGTCCTTTTTGTGGAAGAATTGGATTCCGTGTTTATATGAAAGACAAATCTGAGAAATATGGGATAAAACTGTATGTTGTAAGTGTTGCTCAAACAGGTTACATGTGCAATGCTGAAGTTTATACTGGAGGAAAAGGAAATGTTGACAATTCTGTCAAATCCCTGCTGCTTAGGCTATGTTCCTCTTACTTGGGAAAAGAACATGTGGTATACATGGTCAGATTTTATACAAGTCCTGCAGTCCTTGAAGAACTATGGGAAAGAAATACATTGGGAGTTGGAACAGTGATGAAGAACCTGATAGGTTTGCCTAGAGACCTTTTAAATCAAAAACTAAAGAAAGGAGAAATGACATTTTGTCACAGAGGACACCTTTTCTATTTGAAATGAAAGACAAACGTGATGTGTACAGGTTGTCAACACAGCATAAGATGACTGCTTCACATGTCAGTGTAAAATCCAGAAGTGGATATGCTGAGGTGGTAAAGCAAGACATTGTTCTAGACTACAACTTGTCTAAAACAGGTTTTGACAGAGGAGACAAGCTGATGAGTTACTATTCCTTCCAGCAAAAGACTGTAAAATGATGGAAAAAAGATTTTCTTCCATATTTTTATGAGGGCAGTTGTGAATGCGAACATTATTCATAATATAAAAAAAGAATGCATTAGCAGAGTTTATCTGTAATTAGCAAAGCAGTTGTATACACTTGTTATGTAGGTATTGAATGTTTTGATCCAGCACTTCGGAACCTATTTTATTTTTCCAAAGGCGATATTTAGGTTTACCATTTTTGTAATAAGACGCCTCTTGGTTTCACATATTAGTAACTTACATTCAGTTCAATAAAAATATGTGAGAAAATACAGTTTTACAAAAAAAAATTGGATCGTAATTTATTTAAATGTAAACCTCCCTTACCTAGGCCCTTAGTTCTTAAGAACTTACTCAGTTATGTAGTCACTGCATCTAAACTATTACAGTTTTTAGGGATGTTCACAGTTTCCCCTCTCTGTGTATTGATCACTAACAGATCTTCTGTAAGGAAATGCTGCTCACTGCAATTTTAGATGTTTTGTTGAAGCTTCTAGTAGACTGAATTAAGTTTTCTCATTTAACTAACAATTTTCTGTTCACTAGTTCTTTGAAGTGAATTAGTACCTAGATGTGTGAAGACTCCTTCATAGTTCCTGCTAGATTCATCTGCTGAACTATTCTGCAAACTTAACTTCTTGTTAAAATGTTAGTTCAACTGGTGTGTCCTTATTTCTGGGCAAACATCTACTGTGGAATTTGGCACTACGATTACCATGGCATCACTTATTACAAGAAATTAATTTTTTATTGTAAAGGGCACCCATACTATAATTCCAGTTTCAAAACACTATAGAAAGAGAACACTGCTCAGAATGGTATCAGATTTGAACAGCATATTATCAACGTAGAGGGAAACGTCAAAACATCATGGGGAGGGGGGAATTAACAAATGGTTGACCAGTAGATGGCACTGTAAGCATCAGAATATGCACACCAACACAGTCACAGCCCACAGCTGTTGCTCAGTTTGCATCTGAGATGGCTAAAAAGACTGTATCCATAGTGGATCTTGCACTGCTCATAAAGCTCTTTTTCAAGAATGATTACTGTGTGCCACTAGCCCTGCAGAAGGTCTGGACACTCAAGAGTGTGAAAGAAGGCATTGGTATGATGTCTGTCGAGGGTATGGAGAAGATGATTACAAAATAAAAATAAAAAATTTCTTCTGCAGTGCAGTTTTGCAGAGGGAAGAAATAAGCTGATCTGACGCATGTTGAAGATGTGATCACAGCACTGCAGGAGGGGTCGAGCGGTAGTGTGCAAACATGCAGTGCATGGAGAATTGCCTGAATGTTGGACATGACTGCATGCAAGGTGCATAAAATCCTAAAAAACTCCCTTCATTGCTATACATGATTGATTGACAATTCATACAGTGAACAGTTGTTTAAATACAGGTGTTAGAAGTATTAAAATATAAAACTGAATGAAAAATCCAATAGTCTGCTTTAACTGTATTTATTTAAGTCAATAAGAGACCCACACAACAGGTTTCACAACTTTTAAGTTGTGCCTTCTGGTGTATGCCTTTACAAATTTTTTTGTTTTTATTTTATTTTATTTTATTTTATTTTTGATTAATGCTTTGACAATCAGGAACTGAAGTTACCTGAGATATCTTAAAGTACTGATGGAATAGACTTAAAATGGAAGAAAATATTATGCATCTAGTCAGGGAACTAGATGTGAATCACATAAGCACCACAATTGAATGGACCTACCCGTATTTAATAAATAAAATTTGTAATTTCATACCAAAAGAAGGTTACTTGCATATGCTGTGTTATACATTAGATTGAGTAGTTACAGATTGGTACAGAGTGACAATTGTCATTGCTAACCAAAGTTCTCAGCCCTCCTCAGTTGATAAAAACCATCATCAATGATGAATGTCATGTCTAAAAATTGAAAGAGTAGAATTTGGGATGATAATAAACAGTTAGATCTCCTTGAACCTTAATATATTTTGTCACTGGACTCGCATTCGGGAGGACGACGGTTCAATCCCGCGTCCGGCCATCCTGATTTAGGTTTTCTGTGATTTCCCTAAATCGCTCCAGGGAAATGCCGGGATGGTTCCTTTCAAAGGGCACGGCCGACTTCCTTCCCCGTCCTTCCCTAATCTGTTGAAGCTTCTAGTAGACTGAATTAAGTTTTCTCATTTAACTAACAATTTTCTGTTCACTAGTTCTTTGAAGTGAATTAGTACCTAGATGTGTGAAGACTCCTTCATAGTTCCTGCTAGATTCATCTGCTGAACTATTCTGCAAACTTAACTTCTTGTTAAAATGTTAGTTCAACTGGTGTGTCCTTATTTCTGGGCAAACATCTACTGTGGAATTTGGCACTAATCTGATGAGACCGATGACCTCGCTGTCTGGTCTCCTTCCCCAAAACAACCCCCCCAACAGTTAACCAAACATTACCAGTAATGACAATTACAGATGGATGTCATTTTGCTTTTTATCTGGTTTTTGGCCTCAGGACAGTTGGAAGTGATTTTTCCCATCCAATGTGGTACAAGCCTTCCTGTCGTGAATGAAAGATTTATGTAACTAATAGTGCCACAAGTGTTGATTGCTGAACTTGAGCAGTCTCACACATTGAACAATACAAGTGGTGTAATATGCAGCTCAAGCCACAGCTGTCATATTGCAGTTCATGTGTCATTTTTATCCAAATCCATTTATGTTACGACGCTTAAGATGTTTCCCCTTGGATCAATAATGTGCTTTTCACATTTGACGTCATTCTGAGCAGTTGTTATCTTTCTACAGCGTTTTGAAACTGGAACTTTAACTATGGACATACTATATTTTTCAGTGCTGTTATGTTGTATTTGTCCAATTATATTTATATTTTAAATCTGAAACTATTAGGTTGGTACATAAGTTCATAGCATTTTTGTTTTGGATGTTGGTATTCCAGTTGCTATAGGTTTATTTATGCGGATATGTGGTGCTCAGTGAGAGTGTAGATCGGCCTTGAGGTGTGCCGAGATAGCCCATGCAGTTGTGGTAATGCTGTGTCCCAGATGGTGCAGTGGTTACCACTCCTGCCTAGTAAGCAGGAGATCCCAGTTTCGAATCTCTGTCTGGTACACATTTTCGCCCGTTGCCACTGATTCTGCTTAATGTCCTGCTGCAGCTGACAGCAGTGATCCCCTTCAGTTTACACGTACAAGGTTTATTTATCATTTGTCATTTTTATTTGTAGTACATTGTTGCTGTTTGAGTTTGAATATTGTCATTTTGTCATTTGGAGATAGTGATTGGGGTGGTGGGCACTAGAAAATCGAATGTCAAGTGGAGAAATCAGAAAAACATGTTCAACATATTCTGCTGTTTGAGTTCAGTGGAGGGGTGACAGCAGCTAAGGCAGCCAGAAGCATTTGTGCAGATATGAGGATAATGCCATTGGACAGTGCATGGCAAGAAAATGGTTTTCTCATTTTAAGGAGACTAATTTTGACATTAATGACTCCCCATGTTCAGAAAGACCTTCAGGGTTTGATGAAGATCATTTGAACACATTAATCTGCAGTGATCAACATAAGTGAACTTGAGAACTGGCAAATGTGATGAACTGTGCTCATTTCACCATCATGCAACATTTGCATGTTGTAGGAAAGGTTCAAAAATTAGTTGTATGGGTACCACATGCAGTAAGCCAAAATTGCAAAAATCATTGGGTGGCGATATGTGCATCTCTGCTTGCCCATCAGCTGCCTCATGAACAACAGTGACCATTCCTATCCTGTGTCGTTACTGTGACAAGAAATGGTTGCTTTGTTCTTGAGCTCAAAAAAAGCAGCAACTCCCTGTACAAAGATCTGTGTGCATCCACAAAAGATGGTGTTATTCATCTGGTGGAACAGCGATTGTGTGGTGTATTATGAATTGCTTTCAATGAGGTGTAACCATCACTGCTGACAGTTATTGTCAACAGCTGAGATGTCTGGCAGATAGAATCTAAAAACAATGATCAGAAAGACTGTGTGAAGTGATGCTACTCCATGATAATGCCCACCTGCATTCTGCTAAACTGACAAAAAACATTATACAGGAGGGGTTGAGAAATCCTTCCACACCCACCTTATTCTTCTGATCTTGTGCCTTCAGATTTTCACCTTTTCCACTCTCTATCGAACAGTCTTCTAGGAAGTTCCTTTCCAGATGAAAATGTACTCCAAACATGGCTCAATGAGTTCTTCCCCTCAAAACCTGTTGATTTCTACAGTTGCGGAATTGAAAAGTTCCCTGGCAGACTGTGGAAATATGAAGGAGAATATATTATTGATAACTAAAGTCTTTATTATGCGCATCTGTTTTATTTATTAAACATACAGAAAGATGCTGTGAATTTATTCACCAACCCATAACAGGAGGTTGTATAGGTGCAACGGGCTCATTATATGGATGACCAAAGTTATCTCTCCATCTGTTAATGTTGTTTTGATAATCTGTACCCTTAGTTATCTTACAAAAACAATATTTTTCACACCGCAGATCACAATTTTCTCATATTGACACTGTTATTTCTGCTTTGAAAGTGTCAATGTACTAAATAGCACTTTTTTAATTTCGTCTCATGACTCACAATCGATGTAAGTTTCAGTGATAATGCATTGTAGAGAGCACATGAAAGTTAGCTTGGCATCACATCAATATTTATACTCCTATTAAAATTACTTTGTGATTAAGAAATTGTAGTGGGGGAGGTTGCAGGGAGAGGGGTTCAGGGAGAGCGCAGTGATGACAACGTGCAGCCAGCCACATTTCACAAGGTGCTGCAAAACAGGCCGAAGTTCCTTTCCAGATGAAAATGTACTCCAAACATGGCTCAGTGAGTTCTTCCCCTCAAAACCTGTTGATTTCTACAGTTGCGGAATTGAAAAGTTCCCTGGCAGACTGTGGAAATATGAAGGAGAATATATTATTGATAACTAAGGTCTTTATTATGCGCATCTGTTTTATTTATTAAACATACAGAAAGATGCTGTGAATTTATTCACCAACCCATAACAGGAGGTTGTATAGGTGCAACGGGCTCATTATATGGATGACCAAAGTTATCTCTCCATCTGTTAATGTTGTTTTGATAATCTGTACCCTTAGTTATCTTACAAAAACAATATTTTTCACACCGCAGATCACAATTTTCTCATATTGACACTGTTATTTCTGCTTTGAAAGTGTCAATGTACTAAATAGCACTTTTTTAATTTCGTCTCATGACTCACAATCGATGTAAGTTTCAGTGATAATGCATTGTAGAGAGCACATGAAAGTTAGCTTGGCATCACATCAATATTTATACTCCTATTAAAATTACTTTGTGATTAAGAAATTGTAGTGGGGGAGGTTGCAGGGAGAGTGGTTCAGGGAGAGCGCAGTGATGACAACGTGCAGCCAGCCACATTTCACAAGGTGCTGCAAAACAGGCCGAAGTTCCTTTCCAGATGAAAATGTACTCCAAACATGGCTCAATGAGTTCTTCCCCTCAAAACCTGTTGATTTCTACAGTTGCGGAATTGAAAAGTTCCCTGGCAGACTGTGGAAATATGAAGGAGAATATATTATTGATAACTAAGGTCTTTATTATGCGCATCTGTTTTATTTATTAAACATACAGAAAGATGCTGTGAATTTATTCACCAACCCATAACAGGAGGTTGTATAGGTGCAACGGGCTCATTATATGGATGACCAAAGTTATCTCTCCATCTGTTAATGTTGTTTTGATAATCTGTACCCTTAGTTATCTTACAAAAACAATATTTTTCACACCGCAGATCACAATTTTCTCATATTGACACTGTTATTTCTGCTTTGAAAGTGTCAATGTACTAAATAGCACTTTTTTAATTTCGTCTCATGACTCACAATCGATGTAAGTTTCAGTGATAATGCATTGTAGAGAGCACATGAAAGTTAGCTTGGCATCACATCAATATTTATACTCCTATTAAAATTACTTTGTGATTAAGAAATTGTAGTGGGGGAGGTTGCAGGGAGAGGGGTTCAGGGAGAGCGCAGTGATGACAACGTGCAGCCAGCCACATTTCACAAGGTGCTGCAAAACAGGCCAAACAGGCCATGCACCAAGCATGTGGCACTCGAGTAAGAGGTATGATTGGATAGCAGCTAGCTCTTACCACTCGACTTGCTGAAATGTCAGTTGCAAAGTAATGTTAATCAGAGTATAACTAGACACACACTGTCCTGTTGGTTACTTGCTGACTGTGTGTGCAAAGCAGAAATGTTTAGGTCAAGTTGTTGACAACACTGGAAGAGTTATTCCAGAATAAACCAAGATCCTTAATATGTGCTTGCAATGCACATAAAAGAAAACAAAGCCAAATTAGTGTATTTACCAATACAAGGCAACATATGTTTTGGTGTGTTAAGATGTTTAGCTGTACGCATCTTGTAGAGATGAAATTAAATCTTTTCAAAAAATGATGTGCACTGATTCACAACTTAATTTTAATTCATGAGTATGTCTTCTTGTGGATAACCTTGGGCTCCGAATCATTGCTTCTCTTACCTTCTCAATGTTTTCCAAGTCCTTACAGTCATATTCAGATAAGGTGGCTTCTTCTTTAGAACACCTCCTGTTCTCAGATTGCGAAGTGCCTAAGAATTGTGTTGTAGCTGTGAATGTTGTCTCGATGCCCAAAGCTCAAATTCAAAAAAGCCACTGAGGTGCCATGGCAGACTCAGACTCACTATTGTGTACACATGCATCATATGGAAACACAAAGTGCTCTACTGCCCATTTTCCCCATCTCTACTTAAATGACTGTGTATAGTGAGGGCACCTGCTCAATATAAGCCGGCCGAAGTGGCCGTGCGGTTCTAGGCGCTGCAGTCTGGAACCGCGAGACCACTACGGTCGCAGGTTCGAATCCTGCCTCGGGCATGGATGTGTGTGATGTCCTTAGGTTAGTTAGGTTTAACTAGTTCTAAGTTCTAGGGGACTAATGACCATAGAAGTTAGGTCCCATAGTGCTCAGAGTCATTTGCTCAATCTACCACCCTATTTGCCTAGGTGCTGCACATTAGCAGCATGAAAAATTTCCAGTTCCCTTTGGTCACCATGTGCTACAAATGATAGTCATGAAGTTTTAATGAAATCCTCTTGGCACAGATCCCTAGAAAGCCACTCGTGGAGACAAAACAAAACGGCACAATGTTGACTGTCTGTGCTGAGTTGTTGGACGTGTACTGTAGCAATGCACCATCATCTGACAGTGTGGTTAGGTACTGCAGATGTTACCTGTGTAGACAAACAAATCCTGACTGTGAAGAACAGTGTGGCACATTCCCTCTCATCCACGTCTACTTCTACATGATTATTCTGCAATTCACAATTAAGTGCCTGGCAGAGGGTTCATCAAACCACCTTTAAGCTACTTCTCTACCATTTCACTCTCAAATAGCATGCGGAAAAATGAACATTTAAATCTTTGTGTGTGAGCACAGATTTTTCTTATTTTGTTATGATGATCATTTCGAAGGTCCTGCCACAGTGAAAAATATCTTTGTTTTAATGATTGCCATCTCGATTTGTGTATCATATGCATGACATTTTCTCCCTTATTTTGTGATGGTATAAAATTGGCTGTCCTCCTTTGAATTTTGTGATGTCTTCCATCAATCCTATCTGCTGTGGATTCCACTCCATGCAGCAGTACACGAGAAGAGGGCAAACAGGCTTAGTGTAAGCAGTCTCTGTAGTAGATCTGTTACGTTTTAGAAAACATTCTTCCAATAAATTACAGTCTTGGGTTTGCTTTCCCCACAACATTATCTATGTGATAAATATCATTCATAATTGTTATCACTAAGTATTTAGGTGAGTTTAGAGCCTTTTTATTTGTGTGATTTTTCGTATAACTGAAATTTAGTTGATTCTTTTTAATGCTCATGTGGATGAGTTCACACTTTCCATGATTTAAAGTCAACTGCCACTTTTTACACCATACAGATATCTTGTCTAAATCATATTGCAATTCACTTTGATCAGTGATGACTAAACATAATGGCAAATGACATCATCATTTACATATAATGTAAGAGGACTGTTCAGATTTTATCCTAAATTGTTTAGGTTAGGCACAACAGAGGGTCTGTAAAACTTCCTTGGGGAACACCAGATATTACTTGTGTTTTACCCAGTGACTTTCCAACAGTTATTACGAACTGTGACCTTTCTGGCAGGAAATCAAGAGTCCAATCACACAAATGACATGGTACTCCATAGGCACGCAATTTAATTAGGAGTCGCTTGTGAAGAACAGTGTTAAAAGCCTTCTGGAAATTTAAAAACATGGACTCAATTTGATGTCCCCTATTGGGAGCACTCATTACTTCGTGAGAACAAGAATGGTGTTTTCTGAATTGTACTGGCTATTGCTCAACAAATCGTTTCCTTCAAGGTGATTCATAATGCTTGAGCAGAGTATATGTTCCAAAATCCTACTACAAATTGACATTGATGATATTGATCTGTAGTTCAGCAGATTACTCTTATTTCTTTTCTTGGATAGTGGTGTGACCTATGCAACTTTTTATTCTCTGAGTATGGATCTTTCTACAAATTAGTGGTTGTGTGAGTGGTTGTACGTGATTGCTAAGTATGGAGCTATTGTATCAGCATAATCTGAAAGGAACCTGACTGGTATACGATCTGGACTGGAAACCTTGCCTTTCTCAAGTGTTTTAAGCTGGTTCACTGCACCAAGGATATCTACTTCTATGTTCCTCATGTTGGCCGTTGTTCTTGATTTGAATTGTCGAACATTTTCTTTGTTGTCTTTTGTCAATGAATTTTGGAAAACCATGTTTTGTAACTCTGCTTTAGTTGCACTGTCATCAATAACACCATCATTGCTATCATGCAGTGAAGGTATTGATTGCATCTTGGTGCTGGTGTACTTTACATACAACCAGAGTTTCTTTGGATTTTCTGCCAGATTTTGAGACAGAGTTTCATTATTGACACTATTAAAAGCATCTTGCATTGAAGTTTGCACTAAATTTCAAGCTGCAGTCAAATTTTACCAAACTTGTGGAATTAGTGTTCTTTTAAATTTGGCATGCTTTTTTCGTTGCTTTTGCAATAGTATTCTGACCTGTTTTGTGTATGATGGGGAATCATCATCACCCCTTATTAATTTATTTCATACATATCTCTCAAGTCTCATTGATACTATTTCTTTGAATTTAAACCACATCTGGTCTGCACTTACATAGGCAGATTATAAGGATTGGAGACTGTCTCTTAGAAAGGTGTCAAACAAAATTTTATCTGATTTTTAAGTATATATATTTTGAATTTATTTTTGGTGGTTTTGGATGTTATGGCATTCAGTCTAGCTGCAACAACCTAATCCCTGTGTGATCACTAATCCCTGTACCTGTCATGATGCTCCTTGTTTGGTCAGGATCATTTGTTGCTAAGAGGTGAAGTATTATTTTGCAACTATTTACACTTCTCGAGTGGGCTCCTGAATTAGTTGTCTAAAATAATTTTCTGCAAAGGCATTCAGTATGATTTCAGATGATTTTTATGCCTACCATTGACTTTAAACACGTATTTTTGCCAACATGTAGTGGGTACATTGAACTCACCACCAACTGTAATTTTATGAAATGACACTCAAATTTTCATTGAACTGTTCAGAAACTGTATTATCTGAGTCAGGGGGTCATAAAAGGAACCGATTATTAATTTGTTCTGGTTGTCAAGTATAACTTCTAACCATACAAAACCACAGGAACTGTCAACTTCAATTTCACTAAAAGCGAAGTTACACTATGTGATCAAAAGTATCCAGACACCCCGAAAGCATACATTTTACATATTAGTTGCATTGTGCTGCCACCTACTGCTAGGTGCTCCATATCAGCAACCTCAGTAGTCATTAGACATCGTGAGAGAGCGGAATGGGGTGCTCCGCGGAACTCACGGACTTTGAATGTGGTTAAGTGATTGGGTGTCACTTGCCTCATAAGTCTGTATGTGAGATTTCCGCACTCCTAAACATCCCTAGGACCACTGTTTCTGATGTGATAGAGAAGTGGAAATGTGAAGGGACACGTACATCACAAAAGCGTACAGGCTGACCTCGTCTGTTGACTGACAGAGACTGCCGACAGTTGAAGAGGGTTGTAATGTGTAATTGGCAGACATCTATCCAGACCATCACACAGGAATTCCAAACTGCACCAGGATCCACTACAAGTACTACGACAGTTAGGCAGCAAGTGAGAAAACTTGGATTTCATGGTCAAGCAGCTGCTCATAAGCCACACATCACGCTGGTAACTGCCAAACGGCACCTCGCTTGGTGAAAGGAGCGTAAACATTGGACGATTGAACAGTGGAAAAATGTTGTGTGGAGAGAGAAATCATGGTACACAATGTGGCGATCTGATGGCAGGGTGTAGGTATGGCAAATGCCCAGTAAATGTTATCTGCCAGTGTGTGTAGTGCTAACAGCAAAATTCGGAGATGGTAGTGTTATGGTGTGGTCATGTTTTTCATAGAGGGGGCTTGCCCCCATTGTTGTTTTGCGTGGCACTATCACAGCACAGGTCTACATTGATGTTTTGAGCACCTTCTTGCTTCCCACTGTTGAAGAGCAATTCGGGGATGGCTCTACATCTTTCAACATGATCGAACACTTGTTCATAATGCACAGCCTGTGGCGGATTGATTACACAACAATAACATCCCTGTAATGGACTGGCCTGAACAGAGTCCTGACCTGAATCCTATAGAACACATTTGGAATGTTTTGTAACACCGCCTTCGTGCCAGGCCTCACCGACCGACATTGATACCTCTCCTCAGTGCAGCACTCCATGAAGAATGGGCTGCCAAGAAACCTTCCAGCATGTGATTGAACATATGCCTGCGAGGAGAGTGGAAGCTGTCATCAAGGCTAAGGGTGGGCCAACACAATATTGAATTCCAGCATTACTGATGGAGGTCTCAAAATTTGTCAGGGAAAAATGCTAAAACTTGTCTGTAAATCAGGGAAATATCAGGGAATTTCACTTGGGGAAACTTGTGGCAACCCTGGATGCTAACAGATTATTATCCAAAGAGGCAAATTGTTACAAAAGCAAAACAACATTATCTTCTAATGAGGTTACAGGAGGATCTGAAGATAGCATTACACGAAACTCTCCCAGCTGGTCACTTTGCTCCAGCAGTGCCACAGCTCATTCTACACAGTACTCACTGTCAGCCACACATGCTACTTCTGTGGGATCTCAAATTTTGCCCCAACCACTTATTTTTGTGACTTGATACCCAGTGACTTCCTTGTCTTTCCTTGCGTGAAGAAAACATTGATTACAGGATTTCCAGAATCATGACAAGATGGTTTTCAAAGTGGAACATTTCCTGAACATCCAAAGTGTGGATTTCACCACTACTCAAGGTCCCTACCAAGTTGACTATCATTGGGAAAAATGTGTCACATTGAAAGGTGAATCAGAGTAGAAGAACTAACAGCGTCACCAAGTTTCTTGATTGCAGCAGGATATTTTTGAGGCGATAATTAAAGCTTCATGACTTCCCCTTGTACAAATAAAAAACTGTGCTTTAGACTGGGACTCTGACCTGGCACTGGGCTTCCATATGCTGTACTCAAATTCCAGATTGCCACATTCACCTCCACATTTCATTCAAACATTACAAAAGGAAGATACACTATATAGTACCCCAGTTACAGCAATGAAACTACAATTTATCCATTTTCTTTGGAATGATAGGCCTACAGCATTGTGGGAGGAGAACATGTGTTGACTTTGCAAGAAATGGAGAGAGGGCCATTCTGTAGTTGAGCCTTTGAATCAATCAGTGAGGCATGCTCACATACCTTAGTTGGAAGAGCTGCTTTCCAAAACCGCATGTCAGGTCTTTGTCCAGCACACAGTTTTAATTTGCTATCACATTGTGAAAAGAATCTTATCTCAGTTGGTTTATGCCACTCATAACCAACTTTACTAGTATATGTACTGTCTGTAAGTCCCAAAGCAAGTACTGATGTAATTATTAGTTATTGTTACTCTTCATATTTTGTAGGTAAATATATTCGCAAAGATCTCAACATGCCACAGTTAGTCCCAGCTCGAAGGGGTGGACCACAATCGTTCTTCAAAGACTGTCCCCTTACATGTGTTGGGGAACTACAAGCTAAGCTAGTGGGAGAGGCATTACGAGGTTCTGGAGTTCAAATGAAGCATGCATTCTCATCACCTTCCCTCCGCTGTGTGCAGACTTGTGCTGGTGTATTAAGAGGTAAGTCCAGCTTGTTATTCTCAAATTAGTACCATTTTGAAGGGCTGATAAGCCCTATGTTAAATTTAGATTCTGATTATTCTGATACTCTGGTACTAACTAAAGTGTAATTCTTATAAGGAACTGGTGAGCTGAATTTGATCTTGTGGCATGTGCAAAGCTATTGAATTTTTGGGTGGAGATCAGCTAATAGTAAAACCGGAGTATTGACCCTGGAATTTGAGTTATTGGGAACAGATTACATTTCCGTGAAGAAAACAGGGAAAGAAAAGGTAAGCAGATAGTGGAAACTAGAGACAGTGATGTGAAAACGAGGGGGGAGAAGCTAGATCAAAACTAACAAAAAAGAAAAAGGACAGAACACACAATTGAAAATATTTCATACACTGGTCGTTTGAAAATCATGAAATTTGAGTGTGCACAAAGTAGTAAGAGACTGTACCTCAACTCAACCATGCACTATGGTGTGACCTTATTGGAACTGGCCAGTGATCAGTTTGGGGTCCAGGTGATAGTGTTTCCCATGTCAGAAGAGGGTAGTTAGATTGGTGTGGGATCAAAAGAAAAAATGGTAAAAAAGCTGAATTGTGAAACAAAAAAAAATAAGTCATGTTCTTTATGTTGCACAGAGAATTGTGTAATTAAAGAACTGAAATACATTAATGAGGAGTAGTAATTGTGACATAAGTGTAGGATGCCTAATTCAACCAATGGAAAATCCAGGATGGAATGCTTTATTCTTTGCATACAAATGAGGCATCATTTGGGAGGTGAGAAAAGTATGATTAATATAACCAACCAACCTCAACCAACCTAAGACTGTGCATAAATTTAAAGACAAACTTTAAAACTAGAGTGAAACAGTAATTAAATAATTATAAATTATGAGCACATTACTCAGAGCATCAGTTGTTACATACACGGATGAGCAAAAACATTATGACCACCTGTTGAATAGAGTGTTGTTCCACTTCTCAAACACAATACAACAGAAATTCTGCTTGACAAGGATTCTACAAGTCCGTGATAGGACTCCAGAAGTATGTGGCACCAGATGCATATGCACGGGTCAAGCAATTTCAGCTAACTTTGGGGTGGTGGTTTATGGGCAAGTGCCTGACACCCAAAGTGTGTTCCAAAGGGTACAGATCACGAACATTTGCTGGCCAAGACATCAATGCCCCTCAAACAACTGCACCGTGATTCTGACCTTGAAACATAGTTATCCTGCTGGAAGATGTCATTGCCATAGGGGGAGACTTCAAGCATGAAGTGATGCAGTTGGCCCACAGTAATGTTCATGTAGTTCACTGCTGTCATGATGCCTTCGATTATCACCACAGGTTCTGTGGAAGCCCAACTCAGAGTACCCCATAGCATAATTCTGCCCTCACTGGCCTGCATCTGTGGTGCGGTGCATGTTTTGTGCAACTGTTTGCCTGGATGACGGCATG
Organism: Schistocerca americana; assembly: GCF_021461395.2. Classification (NCBI taxonomy): domain Eukaryota; kingdom Metazoa; phylum Arthropoda; class Insecta; order Orthoptera; family Acrididae; genus Schistocerca; species Schistocerca americana. The sequence goes on from NC_060119.1 coordinate 677,913,812, forward strand.
TTAGTACCCAACCATTGACCTGGTATAACAGGAAATGGATTCATTCGAAAGGCAACATTTTTCTACTGATACACAGTGAAAACTCAGTGATGTTGTGCCCACTGTGATCATAACTCATGATGTTGCTGGATCAAAATAGGAACGTATAGGGGTATTGTGATGTGGAGCTCCATGTTCAACAGTAGCCTTTGAACAGTGTGCTATGAAACACTTGTGCCTGCTTCAGCACTGTGCTCTGTTGTCAGGTCTGCCACAGATTGCTGCCTATCCTGGGTTATACAGTGGGGATCCTCCAACCTCCACATTTTGTGTTGAGATGTTGTATCCAACACCATACAGCTAATGCAGTATTCCACCATTCTTAAGCCAATTTCCACAGGTGCTCACAGGAGTAATGAGAACAACAGGAGACCAGCATCACCATTTCAGAGATTCTCCTTTCCAAACACAGTGCCACAACAATGTGCCCTTTGTCAAAACCACTTATATCAGTGGATTTCCGCATTTGCAGCCCGTATCTTCACTATAATGACTGCCTGTTCAACTCACTCCTGCTTACACTCTTTCCTTACTGTGTCACGTGCCTGTAACTCCCAGGAGCCATTCAGCCTTGTGGTGGGAAGTGGTCATAATATTCTGGCTGAGCAGTGTAATTTGACAAAGTTGAAAAGTAGATTTTGACCAAGAACATTTCTAGTACTACTTCAGACTTGAATGACCATGAGGCATCATCCAGTATTAATCAGCTTGTAAGTTCACTTCTATATCTATCAACATCTACTCCATTTTCATACATAGTCCACAAGCCACAGTATGGTGCACAACAGAGGGTAACCCATGCCATTAAGAGTTGTCTTCCTTTCTATTCCACTCATAAAAAAGAAACAACTGTCTATAAGCCTCCATACGAGCCCTATTATTTTTGTGGTCCTTATGCGAAATGTATGTTGGTGGCAGTAGAATTGTTCAGCAGTCAGCTTCAAATGCTGGTTCACCAAATTTTCCTAATAGTATTCCTCAAAAAGAACATCACCTTCCCTCCAGGGATTTCCATTTAAGTTGCCAAAGCATCTCCATAATGCTTGCATATTATTCAAACCTCCTGGTAACAAATCTAGCAGCCTGCCTCTGAATTTCTTCAATGCCTTCCTTTAATCCAACCTGGTACATATTTGAGACATTCAAGCGGTACTCCAGAATAGGTCACACTTGCAGGATATGTGAGGTCTTCTTTAAAAATGAACCACACTTTCCTAAAATTTGCCCAATAAGCTGAAGTCAACCATTCGTCATGCCTACCACAGTCCTCACATGCTTGTTGCATTTCATAATACTCTGCTGTATCACTCTGCTATGTTGTGCCCAGATGATTGAATGGTGGGACTGTACCAAGCAGCACACTACTAATGCTGTATCTGAACATTAGGGGTCTGTTTTTCCTCCACATTCACATTGACTTGCTTTTTACTACATTTAGATCTAGCTGCCATTCATCACACAAACTAGAAACTTCATGTAAGTCATCATGTATCCTCATTTAGTCACTCAGCTTTGACACCTTCCTGTACACCACAACACCGTGAACCATACGCGAATGCGAACCATACGCGACTGGAACAGGAAAGGGAGGTAATGACAGTGGCACGTAAAGTGCCCTCCGCCACACACCGTTGGGTGGCTTGCGGAGTATAAATGTAGATGTAGATGTAGATCATCAGCAAGCAACCACAGATTGCTGCCCATCCTGTCTTCCAGATCATTTATGTATATAGAAAATAGTAAAATAGTAGTGGTCCTACCACACTTCCTTGGGGCACTCTTGATTATACCCTTGATTCTGATGAACATCTGAATTTACTTATAAGTTTTGTAATTTAGTCAATACAATGAGAAGTTAAGGCATGTGCTGCAAATATAATTATAAACTTTTGATCATTAATGATGGAGTAAGGAACATGCACAAACTTCACTGTAGTTAGTAGTTTCTGGACAATTTTGTGGCAGGATGTGTGTAAGCATCCTGGGGATTTTCAAGCTCCTAGTAACTTATGTAAGCTAATAGCTTGCCTTTATATAGACTATCCAACATTCTTTTCACAATTACAGGAACTTCTATAAAATAAATTAATTAGTTTGATTGTTTTTATAGCAAAAATTTTTTATAAATTCTATTTCAAAGTAACTTATATTTCTTTGAATATTTGATTAATAATTTGGAAATTTATGTGAATATGTGGTCACATCCAAACACATCTGAATTTAATTGGCTCTTTATAACCCTTGCTTTGTGTAGCAGGCAGTTTCACAGCAACAAAATCCCCTCCATGGAAAAAAGCTTAAGGTTACAAGAGTAATGCAGCATTTCACCTTTTTTGCCACTTCCACCTGCTGTTGCAACTGGGCAATGCAGACTGGATCACATGTCATTCCATCACATTGCACAGGTGCTCATTGTGATACATCTCATGACGGTGTGAACCAAAGAATGACTCACATCTTGGAGAACACATTGAGTTTGTATGCCAACTTTTCCTGCCAGAAAAATATATGGCTCTGATATAGGAATGGTTACAAATAGGCTGCAAGATGATCTGTGTCTATTCTGCAGTTTTTCCATATTCTTCCAAACACCACCACTCATTGCAAGAACTGTCCACATCCTGAAGTCTGGAGTTTGTCCTGTATGTCATTACCTGATGTAGGCCTGCTTGTAGTAGTTTGTACTGTAGACACTACTGCATTTGGAAGTGACTATCAGTAATGCCAGGGCAGACTCTGTTCTTATCACTAAACACAACTTTACACCATTCTTCACTCCAGTTACATCGTTCACTAAATGACATCGTTCACTAAATGACATCGTTCACTAAATGACATCGTTCACTAAATGACATCGTTCACTAAATGATTGGAGGCAGGTTACTTGGTGACAAGCGGTGAGAGGGTAAACTGATGCAGAGTGCCCTCACTTGTAGCTCAGCTTGCTGCATAGTAGTCCCTGTTGATCATATAACATATTGTAAATGCAATATGATCCTAATTTGTGCTGCAGTGTCAGGGCTATCAGCACTGGCTGCTCCTCTGATGTGACATTCCAGGTGTGATTTTGTGTCCTGCTGTCATTGAGGATTATGTACACCATTCTTGGGCCACTGTTTCGCTGCTGATACACAGCTGACACCTCAGACCCATTTTGCTAAGCAGATCTTCAAAAGAAGCAGTAATTCGCAATAAAATGTTGCTGAAATTCTGTTAATTGCATGACTAGTGCTCATTTATGCTCACCTGGCAGCATAAAAATATTTGCTAATATAGTAAGATGATCAAAGCAGCAAGTAATACTTTCAGCAAGGCACATTAATTTTTTTATGTGCTCAACATTTTCTTGTGACATTGTCAATGGTCAGCAGTCAGTGGTCTGTAGGATTGGGACATGAACTTAACCTTCTTCGTGGTGTTGGTTTAATCCTCCCCCTTCTCTGTTGGGTTATTAAAAGCACAGATATATCATGCCAGTTTGCAATTCACTGTGTAACTGATTCAGCTAGATGGCAAATTGTCACTCTTACTCCTTCCTCTTTCTAGGCTAAATGTTTACACCTAAGATACCTGATGTGGTAGTACTTACCTTCAGCAGGTGAAATTTGTAGTACTGCCGATAGACACACACACAGAAGCGTAAGTGACACACAATCCTAGGTTTCAGAACTAATAGTGGCTTCTGTGGGGAGGATAGAAGGATAAGTTGGGGAAGATTAATGGGGGGGGGGGGGGGGGCACCCAAACTCTGGGGGAACCCACCTCGCTACGGGTTGTACAGTTCAAGCTGTTCAGAATGTGTTGAATTGAGGATAGCAACACAGGCCTCTGCTTGGGCCACCATGATGAGAGGGACACCATGGGTGCACAAGTGCAAGTTCTAGTGTGTATCAAAGTAGTGGAAATTGATGTGGCTGAAAGTGTGTAAGGGAAAAGGGGGTAGGGGGCACTAAATGAGGAATCATTTATGTCGAAAAGTGTTCTAAAACCAGCCCTCGCCAAGGTGTAGGTATCAGATCAGTACTAACATGGAGTTATAGCATTCAGCCCTCGCCAAGTTGTAGGTATCGGATCAGTACTAACATGGAGTTATAGCATTACTGTTTCAAATATGTTACAGTGATATGACTCATTTTGTGACTTACATTACTAGCTTTTCATTTCACAGTTCACTCAACAGTTCCATCACTTTCATTGTTTGATACCAAATATTTGTATATTCCTAAATATACTGTATTTTTAGTATCTACTAATGAATGGATGTTGTAAGATTTAGTTTAATAATTTAGCTGATGTGTTGGAAAATATATGTATTAGTAACTCTCCTGTGCAGGGCTTGGACAAGAAGATAAATTGCCTATAGCAATTGAACCTGGTCTCTTTGAGTGGTTAGCATGGTATCCCGATTCTCTTCCTGACTGGATGACTATCGAGGAATTACAAGCAGCAGGTTTTAATATCTGTGCAAACTATAAGCCACTTATACGTGTAGAGGAACTGCATGACCGACAAGAGAGTGTTGAACAGTTTTATATGAGAAGTTTTTATGTAGCACAAAGTATCGTGAAAAGCACTGCTGATGTTGGTATGTATGAAACAACTTATGGCTTTAAAATGTAATCATTGTATCTTCATTATAGAAATTATTGTATTATGTTTTTCTGATTTTTGTAGGAGGAAATGTTTTGCTAGTAGGACATGCAGCAACACTTGATGTCTGTTCCCGTCAGCTGACAGGATGTGCACCTAGAAATCGTGCTGATATGACTCGTTTGATACAGAAGATACCATATTGTAGTACAGCTACAGTTCGTGAGGTCAGCTCTGGAAAATGGGAACTAGATGAACCACCAATACCACCTGTTACACATTCAAATAATATGCGCTTTGATTGGAAGGCACTTCTTTCATAACAGTCACGTAAGTATATGATTTCATCTGAACATAACATCTAAACAAAAAACTGGAAAATTAGAGTTGCCATTTTGAATGAACATGTATAAATAAAAGACAATCTTTATTACTAGAAATGTAAATTGATATTAAACAAAATAAAAATTTAATTGGTCAAATTTAAAGTACTGATGTCATCAGCACTGTGGGTTCTTTGGGGAAAAGAGAGAGAGAGGGGGGGGGGGGGGGGGGGGGAATACGATGTTCATAGGTATGGACTAGACAAGCATAAGAAACAGGAAAGCACCAGGGTTAAAATAATAAAGAAGATGGTAATAATGAACAACTGTAAGGAAAAATTCATTTGCTGGCAGAATCAAGGCTATTGGTGAAGATGCATTGACTGGAGATGGATTTAAAAGAAGTTACAGAAGCTGAATAAAGTGGCATAGAAAGGGAAAATGATTAGTTGCTTGGAGAACTGTGACTATATTGATGTGAAGATTTACTGAATATTGGCTAATGGAATATCAATTAAAGAAACCAGTGAAAGACTGATTAAACTGGTGGACAACATGAACAATAATCTCAGCTCAGGAAGTAGGGGCACAAGTAAAAGGAAAGTAGTGGCTGTATTTGTCAGCCAGACATCTAAAAACAGTATGTTTTTTGCCATCAGAGATGATTTGCTTGTATAGCTTAATGCATGTCATGCCAGACTGTTTTTTATGAATATGAAGATAATGAATTTCACTGAGGTGAATTGGGATGAAATCTATGAAAATGAAATTATGTGGAATGATTTCAGTAAAGTAGTGCTCAGAAATGATTAACTCCACTGTGTTAATCATGTTGTGATCAATGAAGATTTGTAGCTTATTATCAGTGGTCATATTTCAGAATGGAGAACTATTTTTGTAGGTTTTGACATAATAATAGGAAAACCATTGACAATGAAGGTTTAAGTCAGGTGGGGAGAGTTGTTGAGATTGCTTAATTGCCTAATATGTTAAGCTATTGCTTACAAAAACAGGTAACCAGGGTTTGGGTATTGATCTAGTATAAATTATAATTATTAGGGATATGTCATAGAAAGATGAAACCTGCTGAGACTGAATCTATACACCAGATTAATTATTAGTTTATAGGCAATTTCTTCACACCTCTGTAGATAAATACTGTGCTGATAGCTCTCCATTGCAAATAAGTGCCCATTATTTGTGTATTCTGAAAATGGGATTACTTTGAGGAAAAGCAAAAGTATATGAATATCTGAGTACCCCCACCAGTGAACATATCTATGGCCATAGATGAGCTGGTGAAGGTCTCATGGCATAGTGTAGGAAGATATCGCAGATGGTACATGTGGAGTATAGTATGGACAGACCCACTAACCCAAGTGTTTACTTGCTGAACGCACTAGACTGGACCAGTCAGTTCTCATGCTGAGATCAACCAACATGGTCCTAGCTTCAGCACTGCACTGTGCTCTTGGTTCCGTGTGCTTTTTGCTTTGATCATTCGTGCTGGTTGCATTTGTTCTTACTCTGTGCCAGTCTCTTTATGATGTTTGAACTCTCTGTTCCCCCAAGGATTGACCCATACAATATGCTTTCTATCTCTCATTGTTCGACTCCCTGGTTTCCCAGTCAAGTACCCACCATCAACTATATTAGTGACATTTGTGCCAACTGGACAATTTAGTGAGATTGTCATGCCTATGCAGATAAAAAATCAGTGACAGAGGACATCCGTACATGTGTGATACTTTTTTCACCCTCATAGTGTTAAATTGTAGCCACCATGGTTCCTACATTAGCCACCATGGTTCCTACATTTATGCAATGCTGACAGCAACAGTTGTGGCTCTCAGTTGCTCAGACAGAATGTGGAACTGATGCACTCCCAATACTGTACTAATGGCAAGCCAGGCACCTGCAGAGAAGCTTTCTCCCCCACTGCGCCCAACACTGTCCACTGTTTTTGAGGAGTCTACTGGAAGGTGGAAGAATTGCCTGTACCAGTCCCTGCTGCACTGCCATGTAAGGTCACCTTGTTATTGTCCAGAAGTATGGAGTTGTACAAAATTGTGCTTAATTTGAAGCCCTGTAGCTACTCTGAGAAACTTAACTTTGAGGAGCTCTGTCAGTTACTCACACAGCATTTGGGACATCAAACACATGTGGTGGCAGTACAGTTGCAGTTTGACAAGCACTGCAAGTGCCCCAATCAGTCATCTGTGGCTTAGTTGCCAATTTGCAAGGTCTCTTGTGTAAGTGTTAGTTTCAGTGTCCCCATTGAGCTACCTGACATGCAGACTCAATGATTATAAATGTCATCGTCTAATTAGAACCTGACCTTGAGATCCAGACTCAATGATTAGAAATGTCATCGTCTGATTAGAACCTGACCTTGAGATCCAGACTTGAGGTATTAGCCTCGTCTGACCCTTCTTTATCCAAAGTTGCCAAAATTGCTGAAACACGTTAAGTTAACAGCAGTGGCAAATGATGTACTTTCAGACATAAGGCAGATAGCAAGGTTAGATATGCATGGTAAACAGAATTAACTGTCCCATCAGGTTGGCCCAGTGACATTCCCTCTGCTGATCCATCATGTGATGACACCATTAATGATTTGAGTGGGATGATGTCACAGCACTGCCTGTCTTCACCTGGTGGTGAACTTGATAGTGCAAGTGAGTCGAAGAGTCAGGGTCACTGCTTGCAATGTTTTCGGGCTCTCAGCATCTCTCTCCTTCCTAATCTGTTTCCACTCAATGGGAAAGTCAGTGGTCCTGCCCCAATTGTCATTCTGTGCGCATTAGACAGGATTGCCTGTCTAATGTGTGAGATATGCCAAGAGATAGACCATTTGGTATCAGTTTGTGATAGTCGGCGAGTCGCATGATGGTCGTCAGAGACCCAGTATTTTCCCAAGACTCAGAAGCTGTCCCTGATGCCCCATGAGCCTTGTCCCACTGTATTCTACTACTGTGGTTAGGCGACCGATTGCATTTCAAACCAACATGAGGGCAGTGGTTAGCCTAATTAACTTACACATGTACAGGCTCCTGGGCTGCCCTGTGTTCCAGCAACCACATTTTCAAGTAGTGTTTTATAGTAAACAATGTATTTCACTGTGAGACAGTACTTCATCTCAGCACTTTATAAGAATGTGGGATGGCAACTTTCATTGTTATTGGTAAATTTACCATTGGTGCAAAATATTTTTGTGCTAGATGGATTTCCTGTTTTTGGATTCTAGATAGTTGACAAAAGTCCATTATGGTCCCAATCAGTCCCCTTTCAAGATTTTTACCCTTCACTATGGAAATTCAGCCAACAGTTTTAGAATACCTTTGGTCATGCAGAAAATTTGAGACCCGTGTTTCTCTCTTATGCCACCAGCAATACATAAATGTATTCATTGCTGCCCCATTCCATTTTCCATGTGTGACGAGTTCGAAGCCAAGTTGCAGCATTGACAGGAACTCAACATCATCTTTCCTATTTCATCTAGTCAATGGACCACTGCTTTATTGGTGATTCAGAAGCCAGATGGCATTGTGTACCTTTGCAACGATTTTAGCCAAGCAACCAGCACACACTGTGTCATGGGTTAGTATTCCATTCCATGTCTGGAGGAGTTATTGGTGAAGTTGTCAGGGGGGCAAACTAATTATTTGTAGGTGAAAAAGGGTGCCCTGTGTATCATTTTTGACATTACAAAGTTTAACTTTTTTTGTTGTTGTGTGGAGCTAAGTTCCTTCTCATTCCTGACAACAAACCACTTGTTTTGTTTGTCAGCCCTCATTCTAAGCTACTGTATAGGATTAACCATTGATTGCAGATGTGGGCACTTTTTCTCAATAATTATTGCTATGACATTCATTACAGTCCACTGCCCAGAAAGCCAATGCAGATGCACTATCGTGGTTGCTGGAAGGACCAGATTCAGAGTTCGATCACAAGAGACTCTTGTTTTCGCCTTGGATGATACCTTGCAGCAGACATTGCTGATTTTTCTGTTGACCGTGCAAGAGGATGCAGCTGCCATGCCCACCTACCCACTTTTCTGAAATATCATCTCAGCCATCAGGGATGGCTCAAGTTTCCTCATAGGGAGTGGATTCAGAGTGGTATACATTTTCTTACTATGAGGTCAACTCAACATTGTCCAGTGTGTCCTCAAGCTTGCCACAGTGGAGCAAAGCTGTTGACTTATCATCCTTCCAGCACTCTGTCCTCTCATACTCCAACTGCTGTATGTAATGCACTCAGGTATGTCCCATGTGTTGGCTCTGGCATGGTGTCGTGTTTACTGGCCAGCAATCGATCATAACACTGAACGTTTTGTGTGGGATTGTGCAGTCTGTGCGCAGAACCAGACTGCACCATGTCAGTTTTCCCCCTTGTTCAGTACCAGAGCACTCTTGGCACATGGTAGCTTTGCAGACTACTTTTTTGGGAAGCATGTGGTTGTTATTGGTGGATGGTGGATGTGTTGTCCAATTTCTTGTATGTAGGCAGAATGTAGAATTTATGAAACAGACAACATACCATCAGACTTTTGGAAAAATATCATCCACAAAGTTCTGAAGCTAGCACGAGAAGTTAAGTGCAAGCACTATTGCACAGTTAGCTTAACAACTGGTGCATCCGCATTGCTGACAACAATAATATACAGAAAAATGAAAAAGAAAATTGAGGATCTGTAAGATGTTTGGCTTTAGGAGAGCCAGTTCTGATGTTGCACTTGATAATGGAAATAAGAGTGAAGAAAAATCCAGACATGTCATAAGCTTTGTTGAACTGGAAAAAGTGTTCAACAGTCTAAAATGGTGCAACTTGTTCAGAATTCTGAGGAAAATAGGAGTAAGGTATAGGGCATGACAGGTAATATAAAATATGTACAAGACCCAAGAGGGAACAATGAGACTGGAAGAGCAAGAAAGAAGTTCTCAGATTAGAAAGGATATAAAACAGGGATGCAGTCTTTCTACTCCTCCTGTTCAGTCTGTGCTATAAGCAGCAATGATGGAAATAAAAGAATGGTTCAAGAGTGGGATTAAAATTCAGGGTGAAAGGATATCGGTGATAAGATTTGCTGTTGACTTTGCTGTCTTCAGTGATGGTGAAGAATTGTTACAGAATCTGCTGAATGGAAATAACATGCTAATGAGTCCCGAAATATGGACTGAGAGACAATAGTAATGAGAAGTAGCAGGAATGAGAATAGCAAGAATCTTCACATCAAAACTGATGATCACAAAGTAGATGAAGTTAAGGAATTCTGCTGCCTTGGAAGCAAAATAACCAATGACAGATGAAGCAAGGATGACATAAAAAGCAGACTAGCACAGACAAAGAGGGTGTTCCTGGCCAAAAGATATGTGTTAGTATCAAACATAGGCCTTAATTTTAGGAAGAAATAAATTGTATGGAGGTGAACCATGGTCTGTGGTAAAACAGAAACAGGAGAGAACTGAAGAATTTTAGATGTGGTACTACAGAAAAATGTTTGAAATAAGGTGGACTGATAAGTTAAGGAATAAGGAAGTTCACCAAAGAATCGGCGAAGAAGGGAACAATTGGAAAACCATAATTTCTTCATGTATGGATTCACAGCCACATTGTATGATCTAAATGATATGGTAGTTAAAATGGTTCTGTCATTTAGACAATGTGGGAAAAACAGACAAAAAGAAGGGACAGGATTATAGGACATCTACATCTACATCTACATCCATACTCCGCAAGCCACCTGACGGTGTGTGGCGGAGGGTACCTTGAGTACCTCTATCGGTTCTCCATTCTATTCCAGTCTCATATTGTTCGTGGAAAGAAGGATTGTCGGTATGCCTCTGTGTGGGCTCTAATCTCTCTGATTTTATGCTCATGGTCTCTTCGCGAGATATACGTAGGAGGGAGCAATATACTGCTTGACTCTTCGGTGAAGGTATGTTCTCGAAACTTTGACAAAAGCCCGTACCGAGCTACTGAGCGCCTCTCCTGCAGAGTCTTCCACTGGAGTTTATCTATCATCTCCGTAACGCTTTCGCGATTACTAAATGATCCTGTAATGAAGCGTGCTGCTCTCCATTGGATCTTCTCTATATCTTCTATCAACCCTATCTGGTACGGATCCCACACTGCTGAGCAGTATTTAAGCAGTGGGCGAACAAGCGTACTGTAACCTACTTCCTTTGTTTTCGGATTGCATTTCCTTAGGATTCTTCCAATGAATCTCAGTCTGGCATCTGCTTTACCGACGATCAACATTATATGATCATTCCATTTTAAATCACTCCTAATGCATACTCCCAGATAATTTATGGTATTAACTGCTTCCAGTTGCTGACCTGCTATTTTGTAGCTAAATGATAAAGGATCTATCTTTCTGTGTATTCGCAGCACATTACACTTGTCGACATTGAGATTCAATTGCCATTCCCTGCACCATGCGTCAATTCACTGCAGATCCTCCTGCATTTCAGTACAATTTTCCATTGTTACAACCTCTCGATACACCACAGCATCATCTGCAAAAAGCCTCAGTGAACTTCCGATGTCATCTACAAGGTCATTTATGTATATTGTGAATAGCAACAGTCCTATGACACTCCCCTGCGGCACACCTGAAATCACTCTTACTTCGGAAGACTTCTCTCCATTGAGAATGACATGCTGCGTCCTGTTATCTAGGAACTCCTCAATCCAATCACACAATTGCTCTGATAGTCCATATGCTCTTACTTTGTTCATTAAACGACTGTGGGGAACTGTATCGAACGCCTTGCGGAAGTCAAGAAACACGGCATCTACCTGTGAACCCGTTTCTATGGCCCTCTGAGTCTCGTGGACGAATAGCGCGAGCTGGGTTTCACATGACCGTCTTTTTCGAAAACCATGCTGATTCCTACAGAGTAGATTACTAGTTTCCAGAAAAGTCATTATACTCTAACACAAAACGTGTTCCAAAATTCTACAACTGATCGACGTTAGAGATATAGGTCTATAGTTCTGCACATCTGCTCGACATCCCTTCTTGAAAACGGGGATGACCTGTGCCGTTTTCCAATCCTTTGGAACGCTACGCTCTTCTAGAGACCTACGGTACACCACTGTAAGAAGGGGGGCAAGTTCCTTCGCGTACTCTGTGTAAAATTGAACTGGTATCCCATCAGGTCCAGAGGCCTTTCCTTTTTTGAGCGACTTTAATTGTTTCTCTATCCCTCTGTCATCTATTTCGATATCTACCATTTTGTCATCTGTGCGACAATCTAGAGAAGGAACTACAGTGCAATCTTCCTCTGTGAAACAACTTTGGAAAAAGACATTTAGTATTTCGGCCTTTAGTCTGTCATCCTCTGTTTCAGTACCATTTTGGTCACAGAGTGTCTGGACATTTTGTTTTGATCCACCTACCGCTTTGACATAAGACCAAAATTTCTTAGGATTTTCTGCCAAGTCAGTACATAGAACTTTACTTTCGAATTCATTGAACGCCTCTCGCATAGCCCTCCTCACACTACATTTCGCTTCGCGTAATTTTTGTTTGTCTGCAAGGCTTTGGCTCTTTTCCATCTCTTACGATCTTGCTTGGCACATACTCATCTAACGCATTATGTACGACGGTTTTGAACTTTGTCCACTGATCCTCAACACTATCTGTACTTGAGACAAAACTTTTGTGTTGAGCCAACAGGTACTCTGAAATCTGCTTTTTGTCACTTTTTCTAAACAGAAAAATCTTCCTACCCTTTTTAATAGTCCTATTTACGGCTGAAATCATCGATGCCGTAACCGCTTTATGATCGCTGATTCCCTGTTTTGCGTTAACTTTTTCAAATAGTTCGGGTCTGTTTGTCACCAGAAGGTCTAATATGTTATCGCCACGACTCGGTTCTCTGTTTAACTGCTCAAGGTAGTTTTCAGATAAAGCACTTAAAAAAATTTCACTGGATTCTTTGTCCCTGCCACCCGTTATGAACGTCTGAGTCTCCCAGTCTATATCCGGCAAATTAAAATCTCCACCCAGAACTATAACATGGGGGGGGGGGGGGGGGGGGGGGAGAATCTACAGGTGTTACAATGTCAGGGAATTACTTCCATGGTACTATACAGAGTTCCAGAGAGTAAAAACTATAGAGGGAGAGAGCGACTGGAATACATGCAACAAGATTTTAGCATAGGATGTTATGTCACAGATTTTCGCATTTTCAATGGTATCCAGGATCTAACTACCACTCAGTTTCACCTGGGTTCTTACTTAGAGGTCGAAGAGTTCATTGAACTTTCAAGCCCCAAATGATGAAGTCTGTTTGATTCATGCCACGATGATGCACTGTCTGGCTTTCTGGCCATGGATGAGGCACAGCCGATTAAAGAGTGCAGGCTGGCAGAATGTTTGCATGGGTGTGAGCCACGGAGCTTCATGGATTTGTTGAGGATTTGTTACACCCTGAGTTGCACGCCCTGGAACGTTGCAGCGCAATGCATTTTCCTTGCGGGGCTGCCATTTGGGCCCTGTCTTTCAGCTGGAAGCAGGTATGGCTTCCAGGTGTAGTGGTGGGCCATAAAGGTCTGCCTTCATTTGTGATGGATGTTGGCAAGGAGCAGGTGACCCATCATTCAAATCAGTTGTGTCTGTGACCCATTGGACATGTGAGGCCACTGTCTCTGCACCATCTGGGTGACAGGGTTGGTCACAGCATTACCTTGGTTGCAGCCTCCCAACTGCAGCAGCATGTACACCATGTTCTCGTCCTCACTGCGCCCATCCATACTGCACATGCCACCGTCCTAATTTTGTCCGCAGACTAGGTTGCCAGCGGCAAATGCTCCTGTGGCTCCCAGTGGCTGAGACATGGACTTGAAAACTGCACGCTCCTTTCCCGACTTGCCTGTGGATGAGTTGTCACCCGCACCATTGCAGACAGAACAGCTTTCTGCCAGCCTTCACATCTTGGCTCTGTGTGGACATTGCCTACTCAGTGGTAGACCCACTGCTGGGAAATCTTGTGCCCCAGTTCTGGGTTTGTGATGAAGTTTTCGACAGAAATCAGGCCATTTTCAGCCCTAAAACCCCTTTTCAGGGTGGAGGGATTTAGAATCCCTACCGGTGGGCATACATATTGACACAAATGAGCTGGCATGGGCCTCGTAGAGGAGTACTACAGGCAGCTATCACAAACAGCACACAGAGCACAGACCCAGTGATACAGATGTTTACCTGCAGTGGCTATAGACCAGGCCAATCCCTTCTTATGCTGGGATCAACCATTGCGGATCTGGCTTCAGCATTTCATTGTGTCCTGGATTCTGCATTCTAGCTGATTTGATCATTCATGCTGATTGTATTTCTTCTACACACTGTGTGGACACACTGCTCTGTGTACATTGGTTTACAAGTCGTGTTTTCCCTCTTCCGGTGTTCAGCTACCTGGTCGAGCACCCATTGTTGGTTAGAATAATGGCATTTGTGCCAGCAAGGTGGTTTAGCATCATTATAACACCTGTGCAGGTACAAAAAATTTAAATCGGATACATGTGGTGTCGCAACAAAGTTATTATGCAGAGTACATTTACAATTTATGGAAAATGCTTTGAACTATACAGAGATATTTAAAAGTTTTAAATCTCTTGTGAGGCAGAATTGCATTAGTTGAATTTAATGGACAGATTGTACCTAGATTGTTTTCAAAAACATCACAATTTTTTATCTTTAGGTAGTAAACTGTTAGCTAATTGAAAGTGCAAATAGTGGAAGAGTGGAACATTCTAAAGAAGAAGAAAGTGAAAGAAAACTCTAGAATATTCATTTTAGACTATGTCCTTCAACAGATGAAGAACGCTCACACATATTCACAAATCACACACAATTGGTCACTGTCTTTTGCAGGCACTAATGCCCGAGTGCAACTACATGTGAGGCAAGCAGCATCCTGGGAGGGGATGGGTAGTGTGTGTACCGAAGAAGTGTGTGTGTGTGTGTGTGTGTGTGTGGGTGTGTGTGTGTGTGGTGGTGGGGGGGGGGGGGGGATACTATTGCTGCCTTTGGGAGCATGCAGGACCATGGTGAGGGTAGGACAGGGCTTATGTGGTTGTGTATTATTTTTTGGATTTTAACCATCATCTTAAGGCAGTTTTTTCTGCTTAGCTTTTGTATCCTGCTGTGAGAGACATATTCAAGGCTGTGTAGAATGTCAGAGTGATTCTCTTCACATTTACCACTTGAAAAAGTGAATATTCAGCATCTTTATTCACCAAAAAAAACTTGTGCAGCCAAGCTGCAACTGTATAATGATTGTAATAATTGAAACACTGTTGAAAGTTAAGTGGAGGCAAAGTTGGTGCTGGAGACTGATTGATGTGCGACTTAAGTGCTGCTAGCTGTGGAAGGGTTTTCGGAAGAAAGCTGGTTCTGCCTCAGTGCCAGTTATGGGTGTGTGTTGATTAGGAGGAGGGCATTTGAGGGCCTGCTACCAGTCTATCTGCATGCTGGACACACTGGACATACAGCTGGAATTATGGTCGGGGTATGATTTTGTATGATAGTAGGGGCACTCTTACTGTTAATCAATGCACCCTGACTTGCAGATTTGTACATCAGTCTGGTGATTTGCCTTGTTGTGCTGCTATTCGTGGGCAGCGTTGGGGGTGGTGTTTTCCAACAGGATAACACTTGCCCACGTACCGCTATTGTAGCACAACGTGCTCTACAGAATGACCACATGTTGCCTTGGCCTGCTCAATCACCACATCTGTCTCCAGTCAAGCACATATGGGGCATAATCAGATGATAACTCCAGTATCATTCACAGACAGCATTAACCATTCCTATATTGACAGACCAAGTGCAATAGGCATGGACCTCCATCCCACAATTTGACATCTGACACTTGTGCAACGGAATGCATGCACGTTTGCAAACTTGCATTCAACATTCTGGTGGTTACATCGGTTATTAATGGACCAGCATTTCACACATGCAATGGTGTATCTCATGCTTACATTAAACTGTGTTCTTACAGTGTTAACCACTTGAATAAACTGAAGAGCCAAAGAAACTGGTACACCTGCCTAATATCATGTAGGGTCCCCTGAGCACACGGAAGTGCCATCACACAATGTGGCATGGACTCGACTAATGTCTGAAGTAGTGCTGGAGGGAATTGACACCATTAATCCTACATGGCTGTCCGTAAATCCATAAAAATACGAGGGGGTGGAGATCTCACGTTGCAAGACATCCCAGGTATGCTCAATAATGTTCACGTCTTGAGAGTTTGGTGGCCAGGGGAAATGTCTAAACTCAGAGTAGTGTTCCTGGAGCCACTCTGTAGCAATTCTGGACATATGGTGAGTTGCATTGTCCTGCTGGAATTGCCCAAGTCCATGGGAATGCACAATGGACATAAATGGATGCAGGTGATCAGATAGGATGCTTATGAATATGTCACCTAATAGTAATATCTAGACCTATCAGGGGTCCCATATCACTCCAATTGCACACGCTGCACACCATTACAGAGCCTCAACCAGCTTGAACCATCCCCTGTTGACATTAAGGGTCCATGGATTCATGAGGTTGTCTCCATACCTGTACATGTCCATCCAGTTGATACAGTTTGAAATGAGACTTGTCCACCAGGCAGCATGTTTCCAGTCATCAACAGTCCAATGTTTGTGTCGATAGGCCTAGGCGAGGTGTAAAGCTTTGTGTCATGCAGTCATCAAGGGTACACGAGTGGGCCTTCGGCTCCGAAAGCCCATGATGTTTTGTTGAATGGTTCTCATGCTGACATTTGTTGATGGCCCCACATTGAAATATGCAACGATTTGCAGAAGGGTTGCATTTCTGTCATGTTGAATGATTCTCTTCAGTCGTTGTCAGTCCCATTCTTGCAGGATCTTTTTCCAGGCACAGAAATGTCAGAGATTTGATGTTTTACCGAATTCCTAATGTTTACAGTACACTCTCAAAACGGTCATAAAGGAAAATCTCCACTTCATTGCTACCTCAGAAATACTGTGCAACATTGCTCATGCACCGGCTATAACACCACATTCAGACTCACTTAAATCTTGATAATCTGCGATTTTAGCCGCAGTAACTGATCTAACAACTATGCCAGACGCTTGTTGTCTTGTATAGGCATTGCCAACTGCAGTGCTGTATTCTGCCTGTTTACATATTTCTCTATTTGAATACGCATGCCTATACCAGTTTACTTGGCGCTTTAGTGTATATTACCCAGAAAAATGTATTATGAAAATTTTTCTACTCTACATTAATTAATGTTTGATGTTGTGATACTTTTTCCATCAGTGTGATTACTGTTACATCATTCAGTATCACTGGTGAAATGCCACAGTTTTTTTTCATAATTTTTGCACATTCAAACACTTTGTTGTTTATGTGATGGAATCAACTCATGCCAATCAACACCAGGCTGTCTGTGTCCCCCAGCCTCACACAGAGTAAAATTGTCGTTAGGACAAATGTCACCATTATCATTAGCTGTTAAGGCTCACCCTCATCTACATCACGCCCCCCTGCGGGTTCGGGGATAAGAATAGGCCCGCGGTATTCCTGCCTGTCGTAAGAGGCGACTAAAAGGAGTCTCAAATGTTTCGGCCTTATGTGATGGTCCCCTCTCGGGTTTGACCTCCATCTTTCTAAATTATTCCGAAGAGCGAGCCAATTGGGGAAGGGCGCCTTACATGGTGCACTGTATCCGTCGTGCGTTGAGACCTTTAGCCGGCTTTTTCGTCGTTGCACTGGGGTCCCGCTCGTTTTCCATCTCTTGGGCGAGGATCCGTCCCTGGGTGCGATTCCCACGCTGCAATCTACGGTGTTTCTTTTAACTGCGACGACAACCTTGGACAGTTTTGCACCTAAGATCCAGCACGGTAGCCAGCCCGTTGTGGTGGGGCCGCCATGTACCCGCTTGGTTGTAGCCCCCTGACAACACAGGGATCGCTCTACTGATGCCTGCGCCGTTAACTCCCCACGTATGCCAAGGAGTAGATGCCCATCTCCTTGGGGCATCAGGACTCCCAGCAATGGCCGTCCTGCCAGGTGGCTATTGCTGCGGCTGGGTGGCGCCCGTGGGGAGGGCCCTTGGTTGGAGTAGGTGGCATCAGGGCGGATGACCCGCAATGAAGCGTGGTACATCATCTCTCGCTGGCGGCCAGCCGCCAGCAGTCTCTAAGCGTTCTCGGGCTCAATTTAATGCTGAAAAGTACAATCCGAAAACGTTCCCCTCTCTGGCCACGCCGTGGGAGGAACGTAAATCTCAGGATGGCAGTAGCAATTATTCGCCCCGATTCTTAGTTTGTACGAGAGCTGATGGGGAGTCTTTTCTCTCCACAACGCCTCAGTTCTTCGTCGAGCATTTAGAGAACAAGTTTGGGGAGGTGGAGGGCTTGTCAAAAATGCGCTCTGGATCGGTCCTGATCCAAACGGCATCCTCTGCCCAGTCACGACGGTTCCTTGCTTGTGACAAGTTGGGGGCTGTTGCTGTTACGATCACACCGCATAAGAGTTTAAATATGGTCCAGGGGGTTATTTACCATAAGGACCTTCTTTTGCAGTCTGATGACGAGCTGCGCGCCAACTTAGAGCGCAGAGGTGTACATTTCGTCCGGCGCATTAATCGGGGTCCGAAGGAAAATCAGATAGCTACTGGTGCCTTCATCTTGGCCTTCGAGGGTGATACGTTACCGGAAAAGGTCAAGGTGATGGTCTACCGATGTGACGTCAGGCCCTATATTCCTCCCCCGATGCGGTGCTTCAAGTGCTGGAAGTTTGGCCATATGTCTTCCCGCTGCACTTCCAGCCTCACATGTCGAGATTGTGGACGCCCGTCTCATCCCGATACTCCATGTGCCCCGCCTCCCATCTGTGTCAACTGCGGGGAGCACCATTCACCTTGCTCGCCAGACTGCAGAACCTTCCAGAAAGAACGCAAAATCATGGAATATAAGACCCTGGACCGACTGACTTATACTGAGGCCAAACGGAAATACGACCGATTACATCCCGTGAGCATGACGTCATCCTACGCCGCTGCTACAACACCTGTGCTCGCCCCATCAGTTTCGCGACTTCCAGCCGGACCGCTGAGTGGTACAACTCCTCCTGCCCCCTTGCCAGTGGGGGGCTCTACCCACCGTGTTGCTCCTGCGCCACCTACCTCAGGGGCAACACCATCCCCCCCATCAGGGACGTCCGTCCCTGCTTCTAAGCTGGAGAAGTGTCCAACTTCTTCGGCTTCTCACGCTCGCAAGGGGTCCCTCGGGTCCCTCCCTTCCCAGGTTTCCACCAGTGGGAAGGCTGACGACCGACAGTGGCGTAAGTGCCCGCAATCAGCTGGTCGACGGGCTTCACGATCCTCCTCAGTCCCGGAGACTGAATCGGTGAAGCCCTCCCAGCCAGTTAAACCCAAGGAGCAGCATGAGAAATCAAAGAAGAAGAGCTCTAAGCCCAAGGAACTCGCGGTGGCAGCCACCCCACCGCCACCTTCACGCTCTGCGTCTGAGGACGAGGTGGAGATCCTGGCGTCCGCTGAGGACCTCGATCTCGCCGGTCCCTCAGACGCCATGGAAGCGCTAGCACGGGTGCTCAATCGGAGGCAGCAGGTGACCCAGCGGCGTAATCTGCCTTCCCAGTCCCGTCACGCCTTTGTCCGCCATGGTCAATACCATCCTCCAGTGGAACTGCAGCGGTTTCTTCCACCATTTAGCTGAGCTCCGCCAACTTATCAGCCTTCGCCCTTTCTTCTGCATTGCTCTCCAGGAAACTTGGTTTCCAGCGATGCGAACCCCCGCCCTCCGTGGCTATCGGGGTTATTATAAGAACCGAGCAGCTTATGACAGGGTGTCTGGTGGCGTCTGCATATATGTCCTTCACACTCTGCACAGCGAGTCTGTCCCTCTCCAGACACCTTTAGAGGCTGTCGCTGTACGCGTGTGGACGCCACAGGCTGTTACCGTCTGCAGTCTTTACATTCCACCGGATGGTGATGTCTTGCAGCATGTCCTGGCTGCACTGGTCGCCCAATTGCCGCCACCTTTCTTGCTATTGGGCGACTTCAACGCCCATAACCCTCTGTGGGGTGGGTCAGTGGCCACAGGTCGAGGTGCCATCGTTGAGCATTTATTGTCGCAGCTCGATCTCTCGCTGTTAAATGATGGTGCCTTCACACACTTCAGTGTGGCGCATGACACCTACTCTGCCATTGACCTTTCCATCTGTAGCCATAGCCTCTTACCGTCTGTCCAATGGCGTGTGCATGACGACCTGTGTGGTAGTGACCACTTTCTGCTCATTTTGTCACTCCCACAGCGTCACTCTTCTGGGCGCCCTAGCAGATGGGCTATGAATAAGGCTGACTGGGATTTGTTCTCCTCCACTGCCGCTTTTGAGCCTCTCTCTACTGATGACATTGATGCGGTGGTTCAATCGGTCACCACCGGCATCGTTACTGCCGCCGAATCTGCCATTCCCCGTTCTTCTGGGTCCCCTCGGCGGAAGGTTGTGCCTTGGTGGTCGCCTGAGATCGCTGAAGCGATTAAAGATCGCCGGCGGGCGCTTCAGCGTCACAAGTGACATCCCTCCTTAGCCCACCTTATCGCCTTCACACGGCTGTGTGCGCGGGCCTGCCTCCTTATCCGCCAAGGCAAGAAGGAGTGCTGGGAGCGGTATGTGCCCACCATTGGCCTCCATGTCACTCCCTCGCAGGTCTGGGCCAAGATTTGACGCGTCTACGGCTATCGGACCCCTGCCAGCGTCCCTGCGCTCTCACTGAATGGAGCCGTTTGTACTGACTCCGACGTCATTGCAAATCGCTTAGCAGAGCATTTTGCTATGAGTTCCGCTTCTGCGAATTACCCCCAGGCCTTCCGCTCCATTAAAGAGCGGCTGGAACGTCGGAGCCTTTCGTTTCGCACCAACCACCCGGAATCTTATAATGCTCCATTCAGTGAGTGGGAATTTCGCAGTGCCCTAGCTGCTTGCCCTGATACCGCTCCTGGGCCAGATGGCATCCACTGTCAGATGCTGAAACACCTTTCAGTGGACTGCCAGCGGCGCCTTCTCGATCTTTACAACCGTCTTTGGGTCGAGGGGGAGTTTCCGTCGCAATGGCGGGAAGGCATTGTCATCCCCGTTTTGAAACCTGGAAAGACCCCTCTGGAGGTGGACAGCTACCGTCCCATTAGCCTCACCAACGTTCTTTGCAAGTTGCTTGAACGGATGGTGAGCCGGCGCTTGCATTGGGTACTGGAGTCTCGGGGCCTTCTGGCTCCGTCTCAGGGTGGGTTCCGCAGAGGCCGCTCCGCCACCGACAATCTGGTGAGCCTGGAGTCGGCCATCCGTACTGCCTTTGCCCGCCGTCAGCACCTGGTCGCTGTCTTTTTCGACATGCGGAAGGCGTACGATACGACATGGCGTCATCACATTCTATCTACGCTTCATGGATGGGGTCTTCGGGGTCCTCTGCCGATTTTTATCCGCAATTTTCTGTCGTGTCGTACCTTCCGCGTGCAAGTCGCGGCCTCGTATAGTTCCTCCCACGTCCAGGAGAACGGTGTGCCACAGGGCTCTGTTTTAAGTGTCTGTCTGTTTTTAATAGCCATTAACGGGCTTGCTGCGGCCGTGGGAAATTCTGTCTCCGCTTCCCTGTATGCTGACGACTTCTGCCTTTACTACAGCTCTACTGGCATTGCAGCTGTTGAACGTCAGCTCCAGGGCGCTATCCGTAAGGCGCAGTCTTGGGCTGTAGCGCATGGGTTTCAGTTTTCGGCAGCCAAGACCCGCGTTATGCATTTCTGCCGGCGCCGAACAGTCCATCCTGAGCCGCGGCTTTATCTTGCCGACGAACTCCTTGCTGTGGTGGAGACCCACAGGTTTTTGGGGGTGGTTTTCGATGCCCGGTTGACTTGGCTGCCTCATATCCGGCAGCTTAACCAGACGTGTTGGCGGCATCTAAACGCTCTGAGATGCTAGAGCCACACCCGCTGGGGTGCCGACCGCTCTACCCTGTTGCGGCTCTACCAGGCGTTAATCCAGTCCCGTCTGGATTATGGGAGCCTGGCTTATGGCTCAGCATCCCCATCTGCGTTATGGGTGCTGGACCCAATTCTCCACAGCGGGATACGCCTTGCCACTGGTGCTTTCCGCACCAGCCCTGTGGACAGCGTACTAGTGGAGGCAGGTCTACCTCCACTGCGGTTCCGACGCCAACGTTTGCTGGCCGCTTATGCTGCCCATGTTCTAAGCTCGCCCGGGCATCCAAACTATCGTCTCCTGTTCCCGCGGTCGGTCGTCCATATGCCAGAACGTCGGCCCCGGTCTGGTTGTACAATAGCGGTCCGCGTCAAAGAGCTTCTCTCTGGGCTTCAGGTTTTCACTGTTCCACCTCCTTTCCGGGCTACTTTGCATACACCCCCATGGTGTGTTCGTCGCCCTTGCCTTCGGCTCGACTTGGCACAGGGCCCTAAGGACTCAGTCCCTCCAGAGGCCTTCCGCTGCCGCTTTTCTTCCATCCTGGCCACGTATCAGGGCTCTGGTGTTGTTTACACTGACGGTTCGATGGTTGCTGGTCGTGTCGGATATGCGCTCACTCTAGGGGACCATTCCGAACAACGTTCCTTGCTGGATGGCTGCAGCGTTTACACTGCTGAACTGGTCACCATCTTTCGTGCCCTAGAGTATATCCGCTCCTGCTCAGGTGAGCCCTTCGTTATCTGTAGCGATTCCCTGAGCGGTTTACGAGCTCTCGACCAGTGTTTCCCTCGTTCTCGTCTGGTGATGGCTATCCAGGAGTCTCTGCATACTCTCGCCCGTTGCGGCCGCTCTGTGGTCTTTGTGTGGACCCCCGGTCATGTCGGTATCCTGGGTAATGAACATGTTGACCGCCTGGCGAAAGAGGCCACCAGTAAGCCATCTCTGGACGTTGGCCTCCCAGAGACTGATTTGCGGGCAGTCTTCCACCGCAAAATCTTGGCTCTATGGGACGATGAATGGCGCGAACTGACAATGCGCAATAAACTCCGTGCTGTCAAGGAGACGACGGCTGTGTGGCGGTCGTCCCTGCGAGCCACTCGCAGGGACTCAGTAGTTCTTTGCCGGCTCCGCATTGGCCACTCCCGGCTGACACACAGTTATTTACTGCGCCGGGAGGACCCTCCTCTATGTCGCTGTGGGGCGGCTTTGACAGTGGCCCACCTATTGATGGCCTGCCCCCTTTTAGCTGTGGTCAGGCAGACATTTGCGCTGCCTGCTACGCTCCCTGCCCTTTTAACAGACAACTCCACTATGGCCGACTTGGTTTTACGTTTTATTCGGGCAGCGGGATTTTATCATTTAATCTGAATGTTTCTGTTTTATTTTATTGGTTTGTGTTGATTCTGGCCTTTGGCCTATGATTTTAACCTGATTTTTTAATGTGTTTCTAAGTGGTTGGCTTTTCCTTTTTTATTTCTATGGTCGGCCAACCACCGTCACACTATGTGTGGTTTTAGTTCGTTTTGTCTTGTCTTTGTCTCAGTTTCTCTTGTTCTGTATCGTCTGTGGTCTCTTCTGTACCTCGTTTTTATTCTCTGTGGGTGTTCTTTGTATTTGGACAAAGGGACCGATGACCGTAGCAGTCTGGTCCCTTTAATCCCCCAAACCAACCAACCAACCATTTACATCACGCTCATAACCATATTAAACGCATTTTTTTTTTCTTCATAGAAAGGGTGTAAATAAGAAAGGCATGGTGCAGATTGAAGTATATACAAGAAGTGGTGGGAAAAGGGGTGGGAGTTTTCAAAGGGAGGAAAAGGATATCTATTGCAAGAGAATGTGACTCAGGGTAATAATATCAATAATTAATAAATAAAGATCAAGGGGAAACAGGTAGCTTTGAAGTCTCCAAGAAGAGAGAATGTAATAAGAAATGAATGTTTAGAAGAAAAAGGCTAGATAAGACAAGAGATGAACTCACTTAAAGCCAGGGTTTCTTGGGAACTATAGCATGTATTGGAAGAACACTTACCGTTACCGTGGCTCACAGGAGTTAAGTTTGTGGGATACAAAAGAGAGAGACAATCTGTATGATAAAAGATGTGAAATGATTTCACACTAAGGAATATATTGTAACATTTGTGATAACTGGAAGACCAATAATGTTATAAGCTCACCAGACAAAAAACTGGTTACCTCAGTGTGCATTGCACAGATGAATCGTTAAGTCTTTGTAGATGGCACAGAAATCGAGTCACGTGCTCAGCCACACACATTGCCTCTGTGAGTATAAGACAGTGGTGATTAGTGAGACATTTATGTTTCAAGTGGACATTGTTCATAAACATGAGTAAATGTAAGGACATGACAGATTGGCAAAAAGGGATAATTGTGTTTGGTCATGTCCTTGCCGTACAGTGTGTGAAGTTGCTAGATTTACTGGTGTTTCATGGTAGATTATTCAATGTGCTTACAAGCAGTAGCGTAACACATGTGGTGATGGAACATGATATCAGAACTGTGGCTGGAAAAACATCCTGACTGAGAGGGACCAGACACACGTTTCGTAGCTTGTGAATTAAAATCGCTTCCAGATCCACACATACAACAGGAACTGCTGTAGGCAGTGAATGAAGGTCCATTCCCATCTTTTAGTGAAAGAATATTGCACTGAGAACTGCATACAATGAGCATTTGGAGTCAGTCACCTCACAGTGGGACATTGATACCCCTATTTTTCAAGACGGCAACAGCAGTGTTCATTGAGTTGGAAGACTGTGGAATAAAGATAATGAAGGGATGTTGTTGGTATGAGTCCAAGACATGAAGACAACATTACTACATTTGAGCCAGATGGATGGATTGTGTTAGTGCACTAGAAAGCTTATACCATGTCAATTGTAAACACATTCATAGAGAAAAAAGTGTGCTGAAGTGAGTTTGTACATCAGACCTGCAAAAGAAAATAAATTGTATGGACCATGCCATGGTGAGGTGGCCTGTATGCCTCAATGATATAGCCAGCCTTAACCTAAGATATAACCACATTGAAGGGGTATCTCTGTAGAGGCTAGCCTAACATATGGTTCCTGAAGAGGGGCAACAGCCTTTCCAGTGGTTGCAGAGGCACCAGTCAGAATGATAGAATGACCTGGCTCAGAATTAGCAAAACATGGCTGTATTATATTGGTATTGTAAAAGACTGAAAACAAAGAGAAACTGCAGCTTATATTTCCCAAATGCGTGTAGCTTTACTGAACAGCTTAATAATGATGAAATCATCTTAAGAACAGTATTCTGGAGGTAAAACAATCATCCATTCAGATCTCCATACAGGGACTACTCGGGAGGATGTTGTCATCTTGGGGGGGAAAAAAGTAGGTTTGTGGGTGTGGAATGTTAGATCCCTTAATCAGGATTTAAAAAGATAATGTGATAGGTAGAAATTAAATGTGGTGTGGTGGTAGGAACAACAGGACTTCTGGTTGGGTGAGTAAAGGATTATGAACGCAAAATGAAATAGGGATAATGTAGGTTTATAGCAAATAATGACTACATCTACATCTACACCTATACTCTGCAAACCACTGTGAAGTGCAAGGCATGGGGTACATCCCATTGTATCAGTTCTTAGGGTTTCTTCCCGTTACAGTCACATAAGGAGAACACGAAGAATGATTGTCTGAATGCGTCTGTGTGTGCTGTAATTATTTTAATCTTATCCCCATGATCCCTGATGAGTGATATGTAAGAGTTGTATTATATTCCTGGAGTGATCAGTTAAAGCTGGTTCACGAAACTTTGTTAATAGACTTTCTTGGGATAGTTTGCCTCTGTCCTCAAGAGTCTGCTGGTTCAGTATCTCTGTAACAATCCCCCATGGCTCAAACAAACCTGTGACTATTTGTGCTGCCTTTCTCGGTATACTTTCAATAACCCCTGTTAGTCCTCTTTGGTACAGGTCCCCACTCTTCAGAAGTATTCTAGAACTGGTCCCATGAGTGATTTGTAAGCAATCTCCTTTGTGGACTGATTGCACTTCCGCCGTATTCCAACTATAAACAGAAGTATACCACCTGCTTTACCCATGACTGAGCCTACTGACCTTCCATTTCATACTCCCTACAGAGTGTTATACAAGGTATTTGTATGAGTTGGATGATTCCACCATTGACTCATTGGTATTATTGTCATAGGATACTACATTTTTTTCATTGTGTGGAGTGCACAATTTTACATTACTGAACACTTAAAGCAAGTTGCCAATCTTTGCACCACTTTGAAACCTTATCAACAATTGACTGAATATTTATGCGGCTTCTTTCGGGTAGTACTTCATTATGGATAACTGCATCATCTGCAAAAGGTCTGAGGTTACTCTTAATATTGCCTGCAAGGTCATTAACATGCGACATGAACAGCAGGTGTCCCAACATACTTCCCTGGGGCATACCTGAAGTTAGTTGTACATCTGAAGATGACTCTCCATCCAAGAACACATGATGCATCTTCGCTTCCAAAAAGTCCTCAATCCAGTTGCAAATTTCACTTGATACCCCATATGATTATACTTTTAACAATAACCAAAGGTGTTGACTGAGTCAGATTCTTTTTGGAAATAAAGAAACACTGTGTCTGTCCCGCTGCCTTGTTCCAAAGCTTTCAGTACGTCATGTGAGAAAAGAGTGAGTTGATTTTCACATGATTGATGTTTTCAGAATCCATGCTGGTTGCCATTGAGGAAGTTATTCTATTCAAAATGCCTCATTATGTTTGAGTGCAGAATATGTTCTAAGATTGTAAAACAAATTGATGTTAAGGATATTGGACGGTTGTTTTGTGTATCACTTCTACTACCATTTTTGTAGACTGGTGTGGCATGATTTTTTCCAAGAACTGGGCACAGTTTTTTGTTCGAGTGATCTACGAAGGATTATAGTTAGAAGAGGGGCTAACTCAGGCACAAATTTTGTATAGAATCTGACAGGGATTCCATCGGGCCCTGGAGCTTTGTTCAGATTTAATGATTTCAGCTGTTTCTCAACACCACTGACACTAATACTTACTTCATTTATCACTTCAGTGGTACAAGGATTAAAATTGTGACAATTTCCTGGATTTTCCTTTGTGAAGGAACGTTTAAAAATGGAGATAAGCATTTCAGCTTTTACTTTGCTACCCTCAATCTCAGTTCCTGTCTCATTTGCAAGAGAATGGGTTTTGTGAAAGATCAGTTTACAGTATTCTGCTATGGTAGTCATTGTAGGCATCATGTGTTGCTCTCTTGACAGCTAATCACGTTTCATTCAGCATCTCTCTGTCCGTAGCCCTATGCTTTGTTTTACACCTATTATGCAATAATCTCTATTTGTTTAGAAGTTTGTTTACAATTACTGTATACCATGGAGTGTCACCCCATTATGAACTGTTCTCCCTGGTACATATCTATCGAATGTATGGTCAATTAGTTTTTTAAACTTGAGCCATATTGCCTGTACTTGCTCATGCCCCGTGTTGAAAGTTTCAAGTTCTTCATTGAGATATGACACTACTGATTTTTTGTCTAGATTACTGAACATTTATATCTTTCTGCTTGGTTTCGTTGCCCTTTGTATTTTGCTAATTATTATTGCCAACAACTCTGTCATGGTCACTGATACCAGGTTCGATGTGGACATCCTCAAAGAGGTCAGGTCTATTTGTTGCCATAAGGTCCAGTATATTTTCATCATGAATTGGGTTCATAACTAATTGTTCTATGTAGTTTTCAGAGAAGGCATTTAGTAAAGTTTCACAAGATGTCTTATCATGTCCACCACTTAAAAATCTGTGATTTTTCCAGTTTATTGTTGGATGATTAAATTCTCCGCCAATTATTACAGTATGGTTGGAAAACGTATGTATCAAGTGAACTGAGGTGTTCTCTAAAGTTTTTGATTACATTAGGAGACAGTCTGGTGGGCAATAGAAGGATCAAGTAATCATTTTATGCCTATGCCTGATATTGTACCCTACCCAAACTATCTCAACATGCATCTTCAGTTTCTATCTCGGTGGATTTGAGTTTCTTGTCTTCTGCGCCAAATACACCACCTTCATTTCTCATTTGTGTATCCTTTTGATATACACTTAAATTTCCCCCAAAACTTGCACTGCGATCAATTTCAGTTTTTAACCAGCTTTCTGTACCTCGTATTACATGAGCTTTACTGCTTTTCATGAGCGCTTCAAACTCTGTCACTTGGTTGCGAATGCTTCAGCAGTTAACCATTAGGATTTTAATACTCTCACCAGTGGGAGGCATTTTTTTTTTATTTTTTTTGGATTGGATGGAAAGTTGCCTAATCTAAAAAACTCTTGTGTGCACCCCACACACAGTCAGCTACCTGAGTAGCAGCCTCTGACTGTGCACCCCGTAACTATTTAGGGGGACCCTACAGTTCTGAACCATATGGTGCAAGTCTAGGAAATCACAGTCAAGCTTGTCAAAGAACCTTCAAATTCTCTGGTTCAGTCCTTCCACTTCACTCGGAACCAAAGGGCCATGATCAGTTCTGGGGACAATGGTGCAAACTGTGTGCTTCAATGAATCTCCATGCACAAGGCTGGTCTTCTCAACCTTTTCTGCCAGGCACTGGACTGACCCAAGTATGATCTCAGAGCCCAAAAAGACAGACATCATTTGCTCCAATGTGTGCCACAATCTGCAGTTTGTTGCACCCTGTTCCCTCAGTGTCTGTTGGAATAGTCCCTTCAACATGTTGAATGAGGCCCCCAGGCATACACACCTAGTGTGTCTAGTGTCATATCCTGTCCCTTGCTGCCATTTCTGTAAGAGTTACCATCATTCACTGCATGTTTGAACTGCCGATGATTAATAGACATCCTTTTGCTTTTGCTTCCTTTTGATACCAGACAGAACAGGTTTCCCCAAAAATAGATGAAGTGAGCTCACTGGCTCAATTTCAGTTTCAGCAAAAGACAGCATCTCGAACTTGTTGATTAGGGGGATCAATGCAACACTGTGGTCCCTGTCCACTCTGTAAAGGACACCACCTACATCTACCATTGACACACCACTTGCATTCAAATAGATGAGTAATAATAGATCGCGTACTTTCTGCAGAGGAGTCAGGATCCACACAAGAGGACAGGACTTGGACTTGATGCATCTCTGGTACCAGTATCACATGTACATGACTCTCCGGAGCTCTTCCAATTCGCAATAGCTGCCAATAATTTGAGAGTAGTTGGGGCTGTTTCCAGCTACTTACGAACATCAACAAACTCATCCCGTGTTCAAGGATGGCATTCACAGTGGGGCTGAATTTTGACTGGTGCAGTGTCACAAAAATCAATTTACTACAAAATACTCATAGATTATACAGCGACAGTGGTAGCGTACAGAAATTCTCGAACTGCACATTTACTTGCCTCAATATATAATGAAATTCAGGTGTGATGTATTCTGTGGCAGTAACTGTGAACCACAAACACTGATTTGCTATGGAATAAGTTACATATCCCGAACACTTGTACTGCTAACATATGAAAACATAGTTTTGTAAGCATCCAAAAATCCTCAAAAATAACCTGTTTCTCATGTAATTATACAATGAAGTTAGAGAACAGTTGTTTTGAATGACGATAGGCCCACTGTTCTCAAATAGTTTAAAAGGGCACAATTTATGTTTAAGCCTACAGTTGACAACAACACTAGCAGATTACACAATATATCACAATACAAACGGATATTGGTACAGTCAATGAAAGATTATGCAGAAGCAACACAAACAGTAAAATATGTGAATCTAGAATTTCCAAGCTGCAGATGAATCTTGTAGAGATGGTCTTATACGAAGGAAAGTTCTGAAATTGGTTTTTATATATAAATAAACGTTCAAATTGCATGGATTTTTCACTTAGCTGTTTTTGTGCCAACTTCTACACTGGCATATCGAAGAAGAACAGTGCAGCATGAGTTTACCTCAGTCAAAATCGCTATAATATGTGGCACCAACAAAGCACAACTTCTGCCTGTTGCAGTTAAGAAAATAGGAATGAGAGTAAGCTACTATGAATGGCATAGCGAATGCTTTAGACTGGCGAATATAGGTATAAAACCAATGCCTGTAATAGCAGTAAAGGTTTATATTTCTTCTAGCTCCATAGATGATGAAGTGATTGAAAGAATGATAAAATAAAAGAAATTATACTGATAGTTACACAAGACAAAACTTTAATTGAAATGGAGGACTAGAATTCAGTAGTGGGGAAAGGAAGACAAGGACAAATAGTAGAACGAAATGTATTGTGGGAAAGAAATGAAAGAGAAAGCCACCTCACAAAACTTTGCGCAAAGCCAAATTTAACATTGTTAACACTTTAGATTTCTACAAGGGTCGGAACTTTAACAGTGGCAACTATTTATTTACAGCCCATACGAAAGAGACATGTGTTTCAAAGTTTTACTGGACTTCAAAGTAGTCATCAGCATTGCATATAACCTGTTGCCAGCAATGTGGAAGTCATAGGATACTCTTAGCAGTGCCAGTTTTGTTGACAGTTCGAGCATTGTCGTCTGTTGCTCGGCAAATTTGTAGCAGTTCTGAAGCAAATGCTGTGAAGTGTTTCCTTCAGTTTAGAAATCAAGTTGAACTGACGAGGGCTAAGTCAGGGGAGTGCAGTAGGGTGGTATAGCACTTAGCAGCGCCATCAGTCAAACAAATCAGTAACAGCTTGCTCAGTATGTGCTTGAGCATTGTCCTGCTAAATGATGATCAGGTCCTGCAGAAAGTGTCATCACTTATGTCTCTATGCTGTTCATTTTTGGAATACAACCTACAACCCGCTCAGAGACAGTAGTTCTTGGTATTTGAAACATAACTTTTTTTGTTGAAATGTGTTGCTACAGGAGAATGCCGAGGATAGGCAGATAGATTGAATAACTTTTGCATGGATACTGAATTAAATTGGGAAAAAATATATGGTGGAATTTGACTAAATGAAGTGGTTGGTTGACAGAACACATTTTGTCACATCAAGGAATTGCTAATTTGTTAAAGGAGGGGAGTGTGGGAGGAGGTGTAAAAACTGTTGAGGGAGAACAAAGCTTACCTACAGTAAGCAGATTTCAAATGCATATAGGTTGCACTTGTTAAGCAGAGATATGAAGATGCTTGTGGTTGGACAGGGTAGAGAGTAGTGCAGAGAGCTGCATCAAATGAGTCTTCAAGTTAATACAGCCGCAGCAGCAACTAGTATGCAAACCAGCAATGGGTCAAGTTATAGTGTGGATTTTTTTATTTATGACCAGCAGTATCTTTCGAGTGGTATTGTTTACACAGTGAATTTTGTGGCATTGCTGCTAACATCTCAGCCTTGCTTCCATATCCATTCCAGAGGATGTATACAGTAGCTTACAACAAATGCATTTGAATATGAAATTGTACATTACAGAACAAATTACGATCTAGATGTTGAGACAATAAAGGTAATTCTTTGGAAAGTAATGTCTCCTATATAGCCAAGTTTATGTAGCTATGGACCTAGCCCTTTGGAAGGTAATGTTTCCCGTATAGTCAAGTTTATGTAGCTATGGACCTACACCACTCAATAACCATTCAGATTTGAGTCTAAGGTTTTTAAGTTCTTGCTGGAATCTCCTACATTAAAAAACAGTTGTCTGTTAGCAGGAAGGTGGGAACAGATAGATACCATTATTTACATTGAAATAAAGTACCAAGTGGCAAAAAGGTCCACAAACTGGGAAGACAGACAGTCGTGTTTTTTCCTCTCCAGATCTTGAATGCTTATGGTTGTAACATTTATTAAACTATGTAATATTTTCTTCCAATTTAATCTTAACATTGACTTCTTCTGTACTGGATCACCTTATATAAACTTCTACAATATAATTCTGTTGTCAAAGTTATGTTTAATATGGTGCATCTGCTCCTGAACATAAAAAGTTTTGCATATATAGAATCACATAGAAACATGTAAGAGCGATATCTGTCAGTGGCAATTTATATTTTGAAATGCATTATTTTGTATGCAAATTCATAAACAACAACAGATTGTTATATGCAAATAAAAATGGACCCATCTACGAGCACAGAAATTAGTACTAGAAAAGATGAAGGGGCAAAGTATTGATTAATCTTGGTGATACAGAAAAATAAATGAATGGCTACCTCATGTGCTAATCCATTCATTTATTTATCATACAGATAAATAAATTAATGGCTACCTTATGTGCTACTTGATTCATTTATTTATCTGTATCACCAAGATGAATCAACACTTTGCCCCTACATCTTTTCTAGTACTGATTTCTGTGCTCATAGACAGGTCCATTTTTATTTCAAATGCATTATTTATATCATGTCTGATGACTAACACTAATGTAACTAATATCGTGCTTTATCATCAACATAGAGAAAGACAGATTGCTATTTATTGTAAAGAAGACACGTCAATTGAAGACGGGCACTATTAAAAGACACTCACAGTGTTCAGTTAATTTAACATATATCTCATGGCATTGTGATCACTTCATCTAAAGTTTCTCTTCCACCTTTGTAAATTGTAATTTCTTCAATTTGTTGCAGGGATACTGTTCTAGTTCCTGGTGATAAAAGCATTGTGTATGATGCATGTATTAAGAGGTTTGGACTCTCTTTTGTGAGCATACTCTGCATATGTTTCGGCAGCTAGCACTACCAAAGTTTTACCCCCTGAAGTCATATGGTAATGTGAACTAGTCTGTTTTGCTGACAAGGCACGCAAGCACCATGCCAAAGGTGTTCCCAAATACAAGACCATTTGTGTATTATTTATATAATTTCTTGGACAATATTAATAAAACATTATTTTTTAAATAATATTCTGTTAAACTTAATTAATATATTTTAATATTACAGTTACATATCTGTTACTTATGGATACAGGATTTTTGAAATATTAGTGGGCTGGCTATTTAAGATTCAATATATTTTTATACATGTTGTTTGTTCATATTGTTTAGATATGTAGCAGGTACTGTAGCTTGACAGAAGGTTATATCTAGTAGTTAGTGACTTCTGGCGATTAATGTCACTGAGATATGGGAATTGAATCGCTGCATCTCCACCCTTAAATTTTTGTGGCTAAACGGTCTTGGTTCTGCTTATGCCAGTCAAGAAGCTGCTTGAATAAAGAGCCAGGTGCATTAACACACATGTAGCAGAAGAGAGGTTAGACACGTACATTTTTCATTCTCTTTTTAATTATCTTTTGTAATTGAACAAGTAAACATTATGGAAAGTCATTGTGACAGTTCAGTTTTAAACAAAGGCACAACTCGCTTGAAGGTAAATTTTATAGCTGTTTTCAAATGTAGCCTGCCCCACCAGTGTCAAAGAGGCTTTTAGTTCTCATTTTTAGTGGATTAATATCATAAAATTCTCTCAAAACACTACATCTTATAACCTAACAGTACCAATCAGCTTTTTATAAATAGTAATGATACAGCTTCTCCAGTTTTGTTTCTACACACTTATGTGGCAGCATTTTAAAGTCAGGAAGTTTTTAAGATAATATATGTATATATTTATTTTACACTTGTAAATTGAAATCTCGGAGTACTTAATATTTTACTATTAATGAATGAAATATCTTCAAGACATCTATCGGTATTACATGTCAGTGATGGAATTATTGATGATTTAATTTGTCACTTTCACTTGTTGTCCACTTAATGACCTTTTGGGTTTGGTAAGGCAATTGTGGACTGAATATGTGCTGCAGTACACCATTTAGTTTGTGTAGCAACTACTTCTTGGATATATGTGGACTTCGTGAAAAGATTCTGCCAAAAAGCTATTTGTAAACACTAAACTTTCTGTCACTCCATTAATGTAGACTGAGGCCATTGATGAGCTGATTTGCACAGAAATAAATTTGGAAGACACCATATTCTAAAAGGCAGTGGAACATGAAAAAAGTGAAGTTGAATTTCTTCCGTTACATGTTTGTGCAGTGAAATTCAGAGGCACTAGTTTCTGATATTTAAAGTGACATTTTGTTGTTACAAACAGTGTTGCACTGGGGTACTGAAGAAAATTTTTGATTGTGTTGATTTCCTAGCAGTTATTCTTTAATTTTAATTAAAATTGCTCATGCTTTAGTACAACACACAAATATTTATTTATTAATGTTGTCACAACAGTATTTTAGTTGTCAAAAGAAATTTGAAATAGGTTTCTGTAAGTACAAATTTAGTTGAAGTAACACTTATTTTAAGAATTCTGTGATTGTCTGTTAAGAAGGGATTTAAGTGTGCAATGCAGTTATATTTCAGGAATGCCATTAAATGTGATGGGATGTACGGTCTGACAAAGATTTGAACAGGATAAAACTGTGTGCTGGACTGGGATCTTTGCCTTCTGTAGCCAAGTGCTGCTCTGGTTGAGCTATACAAAAGTATGATTCACAACCTGCCCTTGTAGCTCCACATCCCCCACTACCTCATCTCCTATCTTCCAGACTCACTGCTGTGAAAATTTTTGATTTATCATGTTGCTTTATTAAGGAGTAGGTGCTACAGAAATAGTAAGACTTGTAATAAATGAACAGTCAACTGGTAAATTTTTCATAGAACTGGACACAGCACATTAATAAATAATCTTCAGTTATTAATGGCATTCCTGATGAACTTAATTTTTAATTTGCATACACCAACTCCTTCACTAAATGTCTTGATACTTACCTTTTTTCATTATATGATTTGTACAATAACTTAGCACATTCCGTTGAGAGTAATAAGTGTCTTGATAAGATTTCTTTTAACTAGAGAATAAACTTTAATTCTTGTCTGTGTGGGAAATGGAACTTACCTGTCCAGGCACAAGTTAGATTTCTGTGACTCTTGTAAGCAGCTGAATAATGGTTATGCCCTATTGACCATGTTATCCCTTATTAAGTACATGTTTGAGATGTAGTAAATTTGAACAAAAATGACAGATTAAACGGAAAGGAACATGTATGACAGTATGTATATGTAATTACCAAAATTTCTTGTAACTCCATTTTAATTTTCTTTGATGGAATGTTGTCATGCAGAGTTTCAAGAAATATGTACTGGAGTCAGGTTCTTATGACTGGTACAGCATTGTATGATTTTTAAATGAATATTTTTCTTCTAATTAATATTTTGAAGAGAGAATGGATTTTCTATTGCTCAGCTATTAAAGATTTTTCTTGTATCAATGAATATTTTACAATACAATGTGAAAAATCATGGCTGTGTTGCAAGTTATTGCTGTAATTGCTTTCTATCTTAACATACCATTAATAGTGGTAATATATTATTCATGTTGTGCTCAATATTGTATAATTCAGACTGACATCCTCCCAAAGATGAAATATATGTATATTTTAACAGTTGTTACCTGTAAGTATACACAATGTTTTACAGATGTGTTCAATAAATGCTACTTCCATTGAATTCTGCATTAACAATTATGTTACCTCCTTTCTGCTTCGGTTTTTTTTTTCCTCCTTCAGAACATTAAAGAGGGAGATAATTCCATGATTTGAATGTATAGAATGACTCTGGTTAAATGCTGGCCATTTGTGGGTTACTAAGCAGATCTATATGTTAATTAAAAAAACTTGCTACAGGTGAGACAGTTAAATTTAACAACAATAATAAATACCTTGTACAGCAGAATTTCTACTAGTTTTCATGGAAGAATTAGTTGCTGGAAGAGACGGTTTCAATGGCTGCATATTTAACAGTTTTAGTCAGCTAATAACACATATCAATTTTTTTCTCTCTTGCATAACTGTGAATATCAATTTTTTTAAAAAAATTTTTTTCCCTCCAAACTTTGATGGATAACTTATGACAAATTTTATTAGTAAACTGTGCAGGTGCAGTCAGAATGTCTACCTCCTTGAAGAGGCTCTGGCAAGACAATTGACTTACTCAGAGTATTATGGGAGAAGGAGTGGAAACATGCACAGTATGTTAGAGAACTTGATCCCTCCGAAAGTTAACTACACAAGGAAGATTTTCTTTGCAGCTATAAATATAAAATTTTTTTTTTGCAATTAAGGAAAAAGCCCATTTGCTGAGAAAATGATTACTTAAAATTTCTTCTGTTGCTGTCTAAGAGGATTGATTACAAAGCTTGTGTAATCTTCAGAAAGTACCACTTTGTGTATGTATGTTGAGTAGAGGAGCATTCATATATTAAGACAAATGAGGGGGCCCAAAATCAGGGAGAAATTATAGCTCATCACAGGGGTTAGTCACTAAAATTTTGTCATCTGCCTATATTGTTTTTTAGGTAGCACATATCCTTTTTTGTAAGTAATACCATTACTCTCCAAACTAAACCTTTTTGAAGAGAATATCATGATCTGTGCTCTCAAATGTCTGTTCTTCAAAGTTAGTTTAAGGGTTGTGCAGATAATGAACAATATAGGATTCCAGTTTCTTTGATTAATTTTTGTGTGCTTCCATTTAAGTAGATAGGACTGAACTACTTTTAGATAGTAACATTATCTATTTCAAATCTCATCACAGTTCTGCTGCACTATAACGGTTACGAAAAGCTCAAAGAGATAGTCATACTCTGGTTAAATGCTGGCCATTTGTGGGTTACTAAGCAGATCCATACGTTAATAAAAAAAAAAGGCTTGCTAACGGTGAGGCAGTTAAATTTAACAACAGTAATAAATACCTTCTACAGCAGAATTACTACTAGTTTTCATGGAAGAATTAGTTGCTAGAAGAGACAATTTGGCAGAGGATACTTTCCATTTCACTACATGTCACACTGTATACAGACCATGGAAAGAATGACTGCTCAAGTGCCTCTGTGTGCTGCAATTAGTCTAATTTTGTTTTTGTAATCCCTATAAGAGCCAAATGAGGGAAAAGAGATAAGGTGCCCTACTGATAAAATTTTGGCATTACATACTACGTACGACAGGTTATGTTGGAATTTGTGCCCGAAAATGTGCAGCAAAGATGGTATGACTCTGTCCTCTATACCACTAGAATATTGTTTGCTACCAGCCCAATAAAGCACACAATATTCCATGCAGAAATGTACTGGCTGCATATGCAACCATCATTTAATGCAAATGAGGCATACTTCCATCCCTAACACACACAAATCAGTTGAATTCTTACATTCAGTGCATCCTGAATGGTTAACTGTCAGTGTTATGTTCCCCATACAGTTGTGAACACTGCACTGAACAAATGATGCTGCATGCACTATTGGTACCCACAGATACCCTTTGTAGTGAACACTGTGAATGACAACCACTTGGCCAACAAAGCTCTAATTGTCATACTCCAGCAAAGAACTTAGTCTCTATTTAAACAATAAAACCATACCATGCTCAAGGTAATAGTCTTCCTCACAATACAGCGAAAACACACTTTTCGCTTAGTACAAACTATGGGTTTGGAAAAAAGCAGCCTGGCAAATGACCCAAAAACCACATCAAATGCCAGTTTGATTTCATGGTATATGAGAGCCATTAATTATGTTTGTAATTGCTGAAAGAATACCAATTTTTTACACTAATCTGGTTACATTGTTCTACAACATAAATGAAGATTACAATAATTCTTGACATAAGTTTCTTGCCCTCCTTATACTTCAACGTGTTGGGAAGAGAGAGAACACCTCTTCTATCCACATCTGCCATATTTACTTGAATCTAAGCTGCACTTTTTTTCCTGTTTTTGTAATCCAAAAAACCACCTGCGGCTTAGAATCGAGTGCAAAGTAAGCGGAAGTTCTGAAAAATGTTGGTAGGTGTCGCCACAACTAACTTCTGCCGTCTAATACATGTAAGCGCTACAGGCACAGGCTACAGGCTTTGCAGGCACAAAGATAAATACTGGCGCCAAAACATCTGTGTCAGTAAATAAATTAAAAGAAAAGGTAGAAGAGTGTAAACATTATGTCATTTATTCTTTAATGTTTGCTGCTATCTCATTTAAATCCTGTCTGCCTAATAAACTACGAAACTAGAGTGAGACGACAGCAAACGCGGAAGAATATACATATCATGTCATGTTTATATTCGTATTATTCGTATGCTGAATAGTGAAACAGTCAGAAATGAAGCATGGCAACTGACTATATTTTTAAAACGGCAACTGACTATATTTTTAAATCTAAGACGACTAATTTCCGTGCAGAATGTAATGTACTAAAGAGGTGTTTGCAAAGATTTCCAAACGGAGAAAATTTTTCGCTAAACTCTCGTTCAGAACATTTTCTATCATGCGCAGTCTATTATTTGGCTCTTGTTGATCATTATCAAAGAAAGCAGCAGTGTAAGTAACAACAAATAGCTGTCTCTTGCCATTGTTTCTCTTATGAGACAATTCCTCTTTTTTTTTTTTTAATTGTAAGCAGCGGTAGCGCGCACAAAAGCAAGGCATGCCGCGAGTGGCGACAGGTCGTAAACACTCATTATCAGAATGTGTCAAACAATGCATGACACCGTACAATAATGAATTTTCAGCTTAGAGAGATGTAAATCCCTATAACAAAGTGAACGGCACTTATTAGATCAAACCAAAATAAGCAATCGATTCAAACCAGACAAAGGACGCGAAAAAGGAAGGGTACCCGCACAAATACGGATGGAGCGCCTGACACATAGCAATGGCTACTTGGTAAAGCTTAACTGTTAAGCTTATGACTCGAACCAAACTACTGTAGCTGTATCTTCATCCATTCGACCTCAATTGTGTTTACCGTTACAATGGACCAACTTTGTTTCGATTTGGAGGGGCGGTCTAAAACTTTTCTCTCACCTTGAATTTCGAATCTCAAATTTCAGGAGCGGGTTAGATTCGGGAAAAATTTTTTTCCTTGATTTCGAGTCTCATTTTTCAGGTGCAGCTTCGATTCGAGTAAATACGGTATACTGTGCACACCTGGAGCATGGCAGAGGATACTTTCCATTTCACTACATGTCACACTGTATACAGACCATGGAAAGAATGACTGCTCAAATGCCTGTGTGTGCTGCAATTAGTCTAATTTTGTTTTTGTAATACCTATCAGAGACATACATAGAGGGATGTGGTATGTTCCTGGTTCTTGAAACTTTATAAGCTTGCACAGTATATTTGACATATATATTCAAGTGTCTGCCAGTTCAGGTTATTCCACATTTCCATGAATCAAACAGACTCAAGTCTATTCAGGCTGCCCTTCACTGTATATGTTCAATATCCCTTGTTAGTCCTGTTTGGTACGAGTCTCACACACTTGAGCAACATTCTAAAGATGGCTCTCACTTGTGTTTTGTAAGCAATTTCCTTTGAAAACTGACAGCATTTTCACAGTACCTCACCAATGAACCACAGTCTTACACTTCATTCGTATCACCACAAATTGTTACATCCAGGTATCTGGATTAGTTAGTTGATTCCAGCAGTGACTCATTAACATTTCAGTCAAAGGATACTAAATTTCTGTGTCTTGCAAAGTGCAAAAATTTGCTTTTCTGAACATTTACCTCAAGCTGACAAACTTTGCACTATTTTGTGGTCTTGTCAAGATCTGACTAAATGTGTGTGCTATATTTTCAGGCAGTAACAATAGTTCACTGCATCATTTGCAAAAAATCTGTTACTCTTAATGCTGTTTGCTAGGTCATTAATATACAGTATAGACAGTGAGAATTCCAACTCACTCTGCCAGGGCATACCATAAGTTACTGCTGTTAACGTACTACAACTACTACTACTACTACTACTACTACTACTGCACCAATTGATAACTCTATATCCAAGGTAATGTAGTCACAAGTTTTGCCTGATACCCCATACAATTGTGCATTAGTGTGGTATTGAGTGAAATGCTTTTTAAGATGTCAAGAAACAGTGCATTTACCTGCCTGTGTCACTACCACAGTGGTAACACTGGTTCCCATCAGATCACCAAAGTTAAGTGCTGTTGGGCTTGACTAGAACTTGGATGGGCGACTGTTGATGTCTGCCGAGTGCTGTTGGGACATGGGGTGCACTTAGTCCTTATGAGGCCAATTTAGGGCAACAGTCAGAAAAGCGATGTGCTGACTATACGCCCCTCTGTATCCACATCCAGTGTCACCCGACGGCTGAGGATGATACAGCAGTCAGTCAGTATCTTTCGGCCTGACTAAATGGAGGGGAGAGCCATTCTTAGTAAGAGATCTTTTGATAAGGTTCAGCTACAGTACTAGTTGATGGCTTCATGCATTACCCTCTTGTCTGCTAAATGGGTTTCATTTAGCATTTATCTTGGTACACTCCTGGAAATGGAAAAAAGAACACATTGACACCGGTGTGTCAGACCCACCATACTTGCTCCGGACACTGCGAGAGGGCTGTACAAGCAATGATCACACGCACGGCACAGCGGACACACCAGGAACCGCGGTGTTGGCCGTCGAATGGCGCTAGCTGCGCAGCATTTGTGCACCACCACCGTCAGTGTCAGCCAGTTTGCCGTGGCATACAGAGCTCCATCACAGTCTTTAACACTGGTAGCATGCCGCGACAGCGTGGACGTGAACCGTATGTGCAGTTGACGGACTTTGAGAGAGGGTGTATAGTGGGCATGCGGGAGGCCGGGTGGACGTACCGCCGAATTGCTCAACACGTGGGGCGTGAGGTCTCCACAGTACATCGATGTTGTCGCCAGTGGTCGGCGGAAGGTGCACGTGCCCGTCGACCTGGGACCGGACCGCAGCAACGCACGGATGCACGCCAAGACCGTAGGATCCTATGCAGTGCAGTAGGGGACCGCACCGCCACTTCCCAGCAAATTAGGGACACTGTTGCTCCTGGGGTATCGGCGAGGACCATTCGCAACCGTCTCCATGAAGCTGGGCTACGGTCCCGCACACCGTTAGGCCGTCTTCCGCTCACGCCCCAACATCGTGCAGCCCGCCTCCAGTGGTGTCGCGACAGGCGTGAATGGAGGGACGAATGGAGACGTGTCGTCTTCAGGGATGAGAGTCGCTTCTGCCTTGGTGCCAATGATGGTCGTATGCGTGTTTGGCGCCGTGCAGGTGAGAGCCACAATCAGGACTGCATACGACCGAGGCACACAGGGCCAACACCTGGCATCATGGTGTGGGGAGCGATCTCCTACACTGGCCGTACACCATTGGTGATCGTCGAGGGGACACTGAATAGTGCACGGTACATCCAAACCGTCATCGAACCCATCGTTCTACCATTCCTAGACCGGCAAGGGAACTTGCTGTTCCAACAGGACAATGCACGTCCGCATGTATCCCGTGCCACCCAACGTGCTCTAGAAGGTGTAAGTCAACTATCCTGGCCAGCAAGATCTCCGGATCTGTCCCCCATTGAGCATGTTTGGGACTGGATGAAGCGTCGTCTCACGCGGTCTGCACGTCCAGCACGAACGCTGGTCCAACTGAGGTGCCAGGTGGAAATGGCATGGCAAGCCGTTCCACAGGACTACATCCAGCATCTCTACGATCGTCTCCATGGGAGAATAGCAGCCTGCATTGCTGCGAAAGGTGGATATACACTGTACTAGTGCCGACATTGTGCATGCTCTGTTGCCTGTGTCTATGTGCCTGTGGTTCTGTCAGTGTGATCATGTGATGTATCTGACCCCAGGAATGTGTCAATAAAGTTTCCCCTTCCTGGGACAATGAATTCACGGTGTTCTTATTTCAATTTCCAGGAGTGTATAAAGCAAATTATTTAACAGATTGTTGGAGTACAATGAAAAATTGTATTAAATTGATATTTATTGAAAGAAAAAGGCATACTGCATTAAGTCAGACAAATTAACTTCACTTTCTAACAAAACAAAGGCTTCTTGACTTTTTATTGTCTATTTAAACAACAGCAACATCAAACACAATTCAGTCACAATAACAGAATAAAAGAGTTTTTATCTACTTGGTTAAGTTTAACTCTCAACAGAGATGCTGAGATCTTTCTTCCACAATCATTCCAAATTTTCATGTTAAAATTGCAAAAAAATCCCCAGTCAGGAAATAATAGAGGAAATGCTGCAGAAAAAAAGAGCTGAAAACCGTAGACCGCTATAGGCAAGTTCAGCAGTAACCATATCAAAATGTAAATAAAAGCTGATTTTTAAAGCGACATACCAAACATTCTTAGGAAATTACTTGTAGAAAGCACCAACACTTTACTGTGAGATAGTATGTTGTACACTGCTGCAATAACTATGAAAAGACCTCTAGGTTTTTTCCAAAGAAGAATTAACTTTTTTGGG
This sequence comes from Schistocerca americana, assembly GCF_021461395.2. Lineage (NCBI taxonomy): Eukaryota > Metazoa > Arthropoda > Insecta > Orthoptera > Acrididae > Schistocerca > Schistocerca americana. Next base: position 677,956,063 of record NC_060119.1, read on the forward strand.
TGTTAGTAGTTTACAAACAAACAAAAAGGAGAGGAAAAAAGGAAAAGAATATGTCAGGCAAGTACCTTGAAAAATCCACCAATGGGAATAAAGAACTACAGAAACAAAATATATATGCATTTTTTCCATCTTGGAAGACCAAGCAACTTTAACAGGAGCCACAGCAGTTAGTGTGATTAAAATTACTTGTTATGCCTTCAACAGATTTCCTCCTATCAGAGCTTTCACATCACATGCCAACTGTCTGCTGTTAACAGTGGACCAGCTCACTTACAGTGTCACAAAGACACACTTCTGGCCAAGGAAGTGTGAGTTTGAGTGGCTGTATGTGTGACTGTGTTTACTATTGCTAGAAAAACAACTATTGCTCAAAAGCTGGTGTGAATGCTGTTTTCTATTATGTGTTTTTGTGCTCCATGCATCAATCCACTATAGGTGTGTGGTTTCTTTCCTTTATTTTACACATGCATTAACCCAGAGACAATGGTTATAAGTGGAATTAAGTCATTTTAATAATGAAAAATACTTGAAGGAAGGCAGTGAAGTAGGTGTGTGGAAGCATTTGTATTTAATCACTTACAACAGATGCAGCATAGCAAAAAGAGCCAGAGAGAGATTGACTCCCTTTCCTCTCCCCCTCCTCCACTGGGCCAAATGTGTGAACTGCCTGACTGTACATGCAAGATATTGCTCAACAACATATTAAGGATTAATTAAGGAAGAAATTTCTGGGTATGAGCCTGTGGTCACTGTGAATACTTTTATGAATAAAACTGTCTAGATCATGTATTAAAATTTCTTTTTTTATTTCGATGTCTTAGCTACAGCCATAATCAAATATCTGCAGTAGAGATGAAAGAAATATAGAGAGAGACAGGCATTCGCTCCACACAGTGACAAGCTAAAAAAAATAATAAATTAGAAGTTTAAAAAAATATTTTTAAGGGTACACTCACCAAAATGCTTAAAAATAATCAGTCAGTACTAAAACCTATGCCTAAGTGGGGTGTCAACTAACAGCTCCATTCAAAAAATTTTACAAAGATGTAAATTTTAGCCAACAGATGGTGCTAGTGTTGGGAATGTTGCCTTCATATTTTATTTTATTTTATTTTATTATTTATACATTTTTTTCTTTTCAGACCTATAACAAGAGAGATTGTAGTTAAAATATAAAAATCCAAAGTCAAATTATAAAACATGATTTAAATGTGTATACTTGTCAAATTAGCCACTCAGGTGGTGACAGTAAGCCCAAGTGGAGTTCTCCGAACTAACATTGATTCATTAAATCTGCTACACAATAATATCTATATCACGGCTCATGAACTTTAGTATTAAATGTGTTGTTTACATAAACATGATACAGAGATTATAAAACTAGTACCTCTGATACTTTTTCATCCGAGTGTACTTTTAAAAATATTTTTAACATTTCAATTTATTAACTTTTGGTAGCTCCTTGTGGTATGACAAACATCTGTCTCTGTCTGTTCCTTTCACGTTACAGCTCCCATTTGGATTTACACAATAAGAAGAAAATATAACTGTATGAACATGAGAAGCATCTAGCACTTGATCAGCATCCCAGTGAACTAAAATATAGCCAAACAATGCATTTAAATCTGTAAACTTATAAAACGCATTACGAAGAATACAACAATCAAGTCATTAAGTTAAAATATTTTGGAAGGTAGCTCCATCTTGCAGAAGCAGCAGCAACTTGCTCCCTGAGGTCTGTCATTTGGAGCACACCAGCAGGAGCACTGCTGGTCCACCAGATGTGAGGCAAGATGTGGCCCAGTTCACAGCAGGAGAGCACAGCAACAGTCATCATACATTACACTATCAAAAAGACAGTTAGGAATAAACTCACTCTATGCATTCAAAACTGTCTGTGAGCTCTGTTTTTGTGGATAAAAATTTCTAGATCTTCCAATATGTTTAAGCTATATCCCTCTGAAGCTCTCTGCAATGTTTCCTTGCTTTCACTTATTTGGCCTAGCTCATGCTTCTGAGTTTTTAAGCGTGTTATCAATGTGCTACCATTCCCATCATAGGAGTGTTCCCTAAAGCTTGTCATGAATTTCCTTCCTGTTTGCCTTATATAAACCTTTCACAATAAGTGTAACTTATTTTATACACTCCTGAATCACTGTACTTGTCATGTCTGTTTCCACCTTTTTGGCATAACCCCTTTCCCAGCCTCCCTATGGTTTGAAAGCCTGTAGTGGCATTAGGTTTCTTGAAGCTGTAAGCAATGCTTTCTGAATGTGAATCATTAAATGTTAACAATGCATAGGTTTTGTTATTATGATGCCTCCCTCATTAAGTACTTTTTCTGTATTTAATTTTCTTGTACATTTTGATGATGTCAGTCTTCTCCCACCCACGTGTATGATCTGTTTGCATAATTATTTGAAGCTCTTTCTCAATTTCATCCTCATCCTAAGGTAATTTCAAGATTCTGTGTATCAGGTGCCTGAAGAAGACATACTCATATCTTTGGAAATTATGTTATTTCACCTTTGTGGGCAGATCAGTGTTTGTTGGTTTCTCTATATACCTGTTTTGTACCTTCCATCATTGTTAGTTAATACCAGGTCCAGAAAGGTTATACTTTTATCTTTTTGTAGCTTGAACATGAAATAATTTTAGGGGTGCATGGTGCTCAACTTACTTCAGATTTCTTGTCTTTCATCGGCACTACCCTTGTATACTAAAATAATTTCTTTGACATACCTCCTATAATATAAGACTTTCTGTTCTGTTTTCTCGTTTGCTCAAAAGAATTTGTCCTCTAGGTCACTTATAAAAATTTCTGCTATTATTTCAGACAGAGCATTGCTCATTGCTAATCCACCTGTCTGCTGATATGTATAATCGTTAAAGTTGAAGGAGCAGAAACAGAGCACTAACTCCAGAAATTGTGTTAATTTCACACATACTGCTATAGTAATCCTCTGATACTTTTCTTCCAGAGTGTACTTTTAAAAATAATTTTAACCTTTCAATTTATTAACTTTTGGTAGCTTCTTGTGGTATGACAAACATCTGTCTCTGTCTGTTCCTTTCATGTTACAGCTCCCATTTGGATTTACACAATAAGAAGAAAATATAACTGTATGAACATGGGAAGCATCTAGCACTTGATCAGCATTGAGACTGCTAAGACGTACAGAATGGCATCTACTGACCTTTGTGCACTCTAACATGTCTTACAGAATAATTTTTAAACTACAGGCAATAGCTGAAGAACATGAAAATAATAAAAACTGAATAAACAGCCCACTCTAGGGATTGATCAATGAGAGGATATAGATCAAAAAAAGGTCTAATGAACATATGTCCAGAAATGCATGTTCTCCATGCTAGAGACCATTTATTCAATCATACACTGTCACAGGGACTTGTGGTCTGTACCATGCAGCCACAGTTACAGTATGTGCTGAAATTGGTTTCCATGTGCTTCAACATATGCTTGTACGTGCTGCAGAATGTTCTGTCTCACAAGTTCACATTGGCCAGGCTGCATCTGAACAATGTCAAAGGCAGCCTGAATACACTGCTCCAGTGTCTCCGCACCTGGAATGGACTCTGCATACACGATACTATTGAGATAGCCCCATAACCAGAAACTGCATGGGTTGAGATCTGGTGAATGAGCAGGCCACACAACTGGAAACCCTCCCCATCTGATCCATTGACCAGGGAAGACACGACTGAAATGCGTCCAAAGATTAATAGTGAATTGGGCTGGAGCATCATCATGCAGCAGCCACATAACCCTTTGAATCACCAGTGGCACTTCTTCCAGCAAGACAGGCAAAATCACCTGTAAGAAAAGTTGATAGTTCCAGCCTTTTAGGTGACGTGAAAGGAGGACCAATCCCAAAATACGGCTGTCAATTATCCTGGCCCACACATTCCGGCTGCACTGATGCTGATCATTCACTGTCACTGTATCATGCAGGTTCTACATACTACCCCACAGATGACTGTTATGGAAGTTGAAGATACCATTCTGTGTAATGGTGGCCTTGTCTGTGAATAGGGTGAATGACACAAATCCCGAAATCATTATTGCCTGGTGAAGAAACCATTGACAAAACTGCTCACAATGTGGAAAGTCTGTAGCTAGCAAGCCCTGCACATGCTGTAAGTGATAAGGGGAGTAACAATTGTCATGGAGAATGTTTCGCAACGTTGTCTGGTTTACTCTGTACTGGCGAGCCAACTGCCTGGTACTGACACAGCAATTGCCTTCCACAGTGTTAATCACATTTTCCTCCAAGTCTGGTCCTTCACAATTTCCTGCTTCCTGAAACAACCCTGTCTCAGACAAATGGCGAAACACCATTGCAATGCTATGATTGTTGTCAATGGGGTAGGTCTCCTGATACAGCCTTGCTGTGTGCCACTAGTTGCCATTTGCCTTTCCATAAGTAAACGCCACGTCTGCAAGCCCTCAATTTGAATACGGAACCATTGTGTACAACTCTGTATGTACAACTCAAGGTGAGTCAGCAAGGGAAGTGAATCAGACGGAACATTACCAATTACTACGGCAGGAGAGGGCGCTAGGACATGACATGACGAACAGTACCAACCTCTAGGAGGAAACCATGCATACTGTAACTGTGGTTGCATGGTACAGTGTGTATTAGATTGCAGTCTCTGTAACAAAGTACGATAGAATAAATGGTTTCTAGCATGGAAACCATGCATTTTTAGACATAAGTTCATTAGATCTTTTTTGTTCCGTATCCTCTCATTGATCAATCCCTAGAGTTTGTACATGGTGGAAAAAAATCACCCTCTACAACCACTAATTTCGATTACAAACTGTGGCCTCATCTGGCAAGGACAGTAACTTCAGAAGAAAATTACAAGCTCAAGAAATATCTGACAGAATTTTATAATGATGTGAGTTATTCGTAGAACAAAACAGGTTCAGGAGTGGCAATAATCATTAATAGCACACCTGTCCATCAGTTGACGTACACACTAAAGAATGGTCGCATCATTAACCAAGCAGAACAATTAGCAATCTTGTGAGCCTTAGAGAAAGGCTATTGAAATGCGAGACTCGCAGATATGAGTAGACTAGTGAATCAAAAGTTGTTATTGTATTCTTTTGTGTGTGTCGTAACGACGTCAGTACCAGCAGTGTGTTGGGAGATTTAATTTGTGAAAATGCGCTACTCAAAGAAAAAGAAATTTTAACAGGAGTACGAAAAATATGGACGCAGGGAGTAGTGATAAGGAAACAGAACCTGAGCCTCAGGGTGAGGCACCATAGCTGGTGGCCCAAGTGAGGTAGAGATGTCCACTAGCATGATAACGGACAGGGATGCCAAGATATTGGATTTGTTGGTGGTATTAAACACAAACGTGCTTTCACTGAACACAGATAAGAGTTCATTGAAAACAGACATGCATTCACTGAACACAGACATAGGTTCATTGAAAACGGAAATGGGTTTCCTAAAGGAGAAATCTGAGAAATTACGACTGGGAGGAACAATTAAATGCTAAGTTTGAAGAATTTGAAACAAAAGTATCTAAGGATATTAATGATTTACATTCTGAAGTTAAAGGAAAAATAAATGAAGTAGACAGTAAATGTGATATTATTTCACAAGGGCATACCGATTTATCAAACAGAGTCAGTAGTTGTGAAAGTAGTTGTCTGAAAACCGGTGTGCAAAGCGAAGATCTGCCCACAAAAATGACAGATTTCAAAAAGGATACATGTAAGGGTATTGATAAGTATTTAAAGGAACAAACTTCAAAATCAGAGAGGAAGATCTTAACGAATGGATTGTGGTTAAGAATAAGGATAGAGGAGAAATTTAATAACGCTTTCGAAGTGAAGTGATCCGAACTTATCGAAAGGACACAATCGGAAAACGACGAACTTGTCAAATTGTTTATTGATGAATTTCAGGCAATTAAAGGAAGGACAATTGAAGAACTGCTGAATGGGCAAAGGGACACGAATTTTAAAATGTCTGATTTAGGTCAGAGGTCATCACAAAATGCTTTGACTGACGATAATCATTCAATGGACAAATCGAAAAGCAATCGACACTGTAGTGGGAGTAAATGTAAGTAGCACAGTACCTGATAAATCTAATGAACATTATGAGAATGATCATGATCCGTTTGTACAGAGATCTATCATCTCTAAAAGTTGAAGCTAGCATATTTAAAAGCAGGCAATTTTCGTCAGAGAAGGACAACATCCATCCCAAAATTTTCATAAATAACTTCAAGGGTATTTTTCAACATAGTTGGTCAGAACAAGATAAGCTTCAGTTCATCGTATCCAAAATTACAGGCGAAGCAGCACTGTGGGTTGCAGAAGCAAGCGAGAACTGTAGTACTTGTGCAGAATTTGAGCAGCTTTTTCTGTCAAAATACTGGTCTAAGAGCAAACAGGAACAGTTGCGTAAGGAAGTGTACCAACCCAAATATTATAACAGCAAGCGAAGTTAACTGCGACAGTATTTCGAAAAATACATTAACAAAACGATATACTGGAGCGAGCCCATCTCCCATTTGGAAGTAATACGCATTATAAAGGGAAGATTTCCAATTCATATTCGGGAAAAACTGATAAATGTACCTGATTGTGATGTGGAACAGTTTTTGTCTGTAGTTGATTCTATTGATCTGATTATGGAAGACGCCAGAATTTGGAATAATAATCAATAGTCTATTACACAGCGTAATAATACTGGTATTAATAATCGTGGTGGTGGTGGTTGTAATGACAACAACAGAGATAGGAATGCGAAACCTACACTAACAGAAGGAAAGCAAATGACGCATTATGACTATCATAAAATTAACAGTGAAAGAAATCAATATAAATGCAGACATGATAGATATCCGTCAGAAGACCCTGTGGCGGCAGCACCGTCCAACGCACGAAGGGCTGAACTACGGCACTGCCGACACAAGTAGGGGCAGCTGTACCGTTACGCAGAATTTCAGCAACGGTGCGCCGCACACCGGACCGCACGGGAACAAAGCAGGCGGTCAGTGCGAGCTAGTCGACGCGACACGAAACACGTGTCCCAGTTCTTCCGCCGCGGACCACGTGCGTCGAGTCAACGTGACTCCGCCGTAAATGCGTACGCGCGGTCATAAGCGTAGTCGCCGTTAAAGTGTCTTTCGCTCCTTCGCGGACGTTACGGTGCCTCCGGTCGCGCCAGGAGCAGAACACTCAGTGACGCGGCCTTTTGCCTCGCTCAGTCCACGCGGTCGCGCCACGGCTCGTCACTGGAGTGTACACCCTCCGGGATCGGCGATCGAGCCGTGCCGCCAGTGCAACGCACCTGTATAGACAGACATTAGCGAAGAATGTTATTTGTCATTTATTGTAACGGTAGGAAGAATAAATGTGTCCTGTCCCGAAACCGTTCTAGTCGTATATTGCCACAAAGCCTCTCCCTTGAGCATAGTGCATGGGCGCGGCGATAAAGCCGGTTCACTGCACATGAGTGACTGTAAGCGGAGATACAACACGTTCCCGCTTCAACCCTGATAGGATACAACCGTGGGTAGATTATCCGCAAGGTACTGCCCCAGCATCACAACTTCAACGACCGATACCATTGAATGACAAACCTATAATGAACTCTGAACACAATACTCATATAGTGGAAGTCCATGAACCACCGATGAAGACATCCACCAAAAGGTTAAACTAAATACGGTCTCCAAAAGTCTTCCTAGGATAACTGGGGATGGAAAGGAGGGCAAGCATCATTTTTCAGTAGATGTATTGAGATATAATAATGATTTGGACTTAAGGGAAGGGCTGAGTGAAGAAGCGCCGAATATTTCCAATAAATGTGGACAAATTTTACAAGCTGTCGTGCAAGCAGCAGTAAATGGTATCAAACGATATTGAGATCTTGATCGACACAGGCGCAAACATTAGCGTAATGACACAAGATTGTTATAAACAGATCAGCAGAGGAGAGAGAGTATTAACATTTCCTGTTACTGGATGCACTGTATCAGGCATATTTGGTGCAAAAGCACAGAAATCTCAAAACAGGCACGAGTCGACATTATATTGCGGGGGGCTGCTATAGACAGTAACTTCCTTATTGTACCCTGTGTTTTTGGGGTCTTGATTTTATGTGTAGAGCCGGAGCAGTAATTAATTTGAAAGAATGGACGTGTACTTTGAACTCCGGAAGCGAGATTGTGACAATTCCTATGATGAAGGGCCAAATAGTCACAGAGCAATGTTGTATAGAGCTAATGGTTAGCTATATTGGTGTTAAGTGTGATTCAGCAAATGAAATTTATTTTATCGAATCTTCTGAAGAAGAGAGAGATCAAGACACAATATGAGACAAAGTCTTTGAATCCGAATATCTGACGTCAGATCAGAGGGAAGACTTACTACTATGTTTGTTAACTAATTATGCACCAGTATTTAGTAAACAAACATAAAAGAGTTCGAGTTTAATATTCAAACCTATCCTCATGAAGCCTTTTGTCACACTTCATACTCTATACCATGGTCTAAGATAGAGGCAGTGAAAAAAGAAATCACTAAGATGTTAGAGTAGGGAATAATAGAACCCTCTAATTCTCAATATTCAAGCCCTCTCTTGGCTGTCATAAAATCGAATGGTGATGTAAGACTAGTTCTTGGCACTAGGGAAATTAACAAAATTATTATTCCAGTACAAATGAGACCTGAGAATTTAGAAGAACTTATTAAGAAGTTTAATTGAGCATGCTTTTTGACAACCGTGGAAATGAGGAGTTCCAATTGGCAGACGAGAATATCACATGAATCATGGAAGTACACTGCTTATATCTTTCTTGGAAGAAGCTATCAATTCACGGTTATGCTATTTGGTTTAAACAACAGCGGGGGAGTGTTTATTTCCGCATTAGATACCGTACTAGGACAAGATCTCCATGACAAAGTTACTTTGTATGTAGATAACCTTATGATCTCGACTACGATGTGGGAGGAGCATCTCAATTTGTTAGAGAAAGTATTAATGAAATTATCAGAGTATGGAGTGACAGGGAATCTGATGAAGTCAAAATTTGCCAAGAATCAAATAAAGATTCTCGGACACATAATTACGCCGAACGGAATTATGACCGACCCCAAGAAGATGAATATTATCAAAAAGTGCCCGTATCCTCGGAGTAAAAAAGAATTAAAGTCTTTTTTGGGGCTTGCTTCATTCTTCCACCGATTTCTACCTGGCCAAATAATTAGCCAAGACTGTTTACTACAACTATTGCGAAAGAACATTACTTGGAAATGGGCCCAGGAATGCAGCCAAGCATTTGATAAAATCTGGCATGCTTTGATTAATGCACAACTTCTGCGCCATCCGAATCTTGAATAAGATTTTTGTATTGCAACGGTTGCTTCAGATACAGGATTAGGTGCCACATTGTTTCAAATAGAAGATCTGCATGACCTGAACACCATCAAAATTATAGGGTTCGCAAGCAAAACATTGTCTAAATGCGAGAGAGTGTATTGTACCCCTGAATTAGAGGTTCTGGCTGTCATTTGGGCACTCAAGAAGTTTAGATATTTTGTTTGTGGCAAGAGGACTTCCATATTCTGTGACCATAAGGCTTTATCAATTATCTTGACAGATCGAATGTTTCATTCACGATTAACCTGATGGTCCTTGTTGTTACAAGAATACAACATTTCGGTGCAATACATAAAGGGAAAACACAACGTAATAATGATTTGGACTTAAGGGAAGAGCTGAGTGAAGAAGTGCCAAATATTTCCAATAAAGGTGGATGAATCGTACAAGCTGTTGTGCAAGCAGTAGTAAATGGTATCGATATATCGACTACCAAAAGTGAGAACGAATGAAGAGGATGATGAACTACCTTTAAATTTTAAAATAATGGACGTATCAGTAAATTATTATGAAGAACAAGTTTCAGAGCTGCGTCAAAAGCTAAGCTGCCACAGTTGCAAGAAGAAGATCTACATTGGAAGTCTATAAGGGACAAGATTAAGCACAAAAATCCTACTAATACTAAATATCAATATACTGTACAATCTGAGGTATTATTTAGGAAAGAATCTACCAATACCAACTGGAAAGTTTGTGTCTCACACGGTTATATAGAGCCATTACTTTGGTATTTTCATTTGAAATGGGGACATTTTGGGCCTTCTAAATGTAAAGCCAAGTTGGGTGAATATTGCTATTATCCGAACCTAGAACGACTAGCGAATAATATTCTGAAAAAATGCAAAATATGCCAACAATCCAAACCCATAAATTATTGTTGAAGAATCGAACTACATCCTGTAATTCCTCACCAACCTTTAACACTAATAGCTTGCGATGTGTGGTCCGTGTCCGACTGCAAGAGGAAGATTTAAGTATATACTGGCTTTTCATGACATTTTTTTCAAAATATGTCAATTTATATTTGTTAGGGAGACTGCATGTCCGAACAATGTTAAGGACATTTATCATCAGTTATATTACTCATTACGGGAAACCAAAAATGATTCTGACTGACAATGCAACATATTTTACTTGTGGATTGTGGAAAAGGACTATGAAGGAACATAACATCAAACATATATACATATCCCAGTTTTATCCTTGTGGGAATCGATCGAGAGACTATTATGGGAATTAAACCGCTTTCTACGGGCACATTCACCACAGCGACAACACCAATGGATTGATTGGTTGGCAGAATTCGAGAGGATCTACAATGTCCTACCAGATGGTTCTACTGGATATTCACCGAACCAGATAATGCATGGAAGGAACGAATTTCAAGATTGGTTAGGGAATTGGCCCAGAATTCAAGAAGATGATTGTACGCAAGGGGATATTCTGCAAAAAAGTTTATGAGAACCTACATCAGACTAAACTACAGAAAGCAATGTTTGACAAAAGTGTAAAGAAAGTAATCACATATACAATTGGTGAAAAAATGCTATTAAGAAATCATCCAAAACCATCCAGCAAGAAGAAACTTCCCCCCAGGGGCTCAGCATTCATTTGCTGAGTACGAGCTTGGCGACCCCGGGGTCCTAAGCTGGGGACTCGTCAGCGCCGCCAGTCTCCTGTCTCCGTAAACCCCGGACATGCTTCAGCGACCACCGCATGGCGCAGCGGTGGAATGTTGTGTGCTGCGGGGAATGGTAATCTTGGCTTGACCGCCTGGATTGCGAGGAAGGTAGACCTCTATAAAAACCCCTCAATCTTATGGTGTGCTGCGCCCCTATAAGATGCATGGCTGTTGGGGTGGAACAGTCACAAGCGGGCAACCTCTGGGGCACCTGCCGCACCCCAGTTGTATAAGGCTTACCTAGGCACGCGGGGCTCTGTCTAGGTGGACTTCTAATTCCCTAGCTGCTCATGGGACCGAGATGGAACCCTCGAACTTTTATTCTTCTCCTGCCAGCGGAAAGGATGGACCGCTGGTGGGTTCTAACACCCAATCCAACAAGAGGGCTCGTGTAGCCAGTCCTCCTGATTCAGGTAGTAGTAACAGAACGCATGCTGCTTCGCAGAATGTGTTTTTCATAATTAAAAGAAAAGATGGGAGTTTTGAAAAAGTTTCGCCATTTTATATACAGAAGGGCTTAGAAGGTATTGCTGGCACATTAAAATCTGTAAAGCGCTTGCGAAATGGCACCTTGTTGGTTGAAACATCTAGCTTCCAGCAAGTCCAGAACCTTCAGAAGGCACAATTTCTTGGGGAGTTTGCGATAGAGACTGAATTTCACAACACCTTGAACTACAGCAAGGGTGTTGTGACTTGCAGAGATCTCGTTGACATTCCCCAAGACAAACTGAAGGCTGAATGGTCCCGGGAAGGAATTGTCGACGTACAACACATTATGAAACGGGTGGATGGTGCTCTCAGAAAGACTGACTCATTTATCCTTACATTTAACACCACCAAATTGCCAGAGCATGTGAAGGCAGGTTTCCTACGTCTCAGTGTACGGCCTTATTACCCCAACCCCATGCGGTGTTTTAACCCTTTTAGTGCCAAATACGATCTGATCGTGATCCAGATTTTCGGCGAAAAATGCCAGTAACGATCTGATCGTGATGCCTTTCTCATTCATTTTTTCTGCGCTTGAAGGCAAAGTTTTTTTTTTTTTTGTTAGTATTTCCTAGCGAATGAGAAAGGCATCACGATCAGATCGTTACTGGCATTTTTCGCCGAAAATCTGGATCACGATCAGATCGTATTTGGCACTAAAAGGGTTAAATGCCAACACTTTGGACACACTACTCTCAGCTGTAGAGGGGAAGCCACTTGCGGGAATTGTGGTAAAGACGCCCATGAGGGAGTTGGTTGCTCCTCTCCTCCCAAGTGTGTCAACTGCTCTGGGGATCACCCTGTGTGGAGTAGGGAATGCAGAGTTTTCCTTGAGGAACGGAAGATCCAAGAACTAAAATCTACAAAACGCATCCCGTATGGTGAGGCAAAGAAAATCTACAAGTCCATGCAGCCGCCCACATTCGCTGCTTCCTTTTCTTCCGTTCTCAAACAACCAGTCTTGAAAACCGATGCCGCTACACAAACGGAGGTTGCTACTGTCAGCACTAGCACCTGCGCTTGTCAATGTACGTGTGCTGCTGCTGTTCCTGTGAAGCCTGCTGCCCCCCCCCCCCCCCCCCCCTGCGGCCTTCTGACCAGGCCATGGTAACTGACATCATGGAACTTCCTGCCCCTTCCCGGGTCCAGTCTTGTGCACTGCCCAGCACTGCTACACCCCCTACTGCTTCTGAGGTTTTGGCTCCAATGCCACCTCAGGCCAGAACATCGAAGCCAAAGACAAAGGTGAAGACTCGCCCACTAAAGGAGACTGCAGTTATACAGTCTCCTGATGTGGATGTCATTCTCTCTGACATCTCTCTCGACTCCTCTTCTGAGGCGATGGAGGTTGATGTCAGACTGGGGCAATCATCTCGCCCCAAAACTGAGCCTCCACCTGTTGTGGGCTCTCCTCCCCGACAGAAAGTGAGAATGAAGGTACTCCCACCCTGATAGATGGATGGCTCCCATTATACAGTGGAACATGAATGGATTCCGGGCACATGTGGAGGAACTGAACCTCCTAGCACGGCAATGCCCCCTGTGCTTGTGTTTACAGGAAACGCATTTAAAACCATCTGATGCTCCTGTACTAAGGGGCTATACGTCATATCGCAAAGATGACCTGGCTGGAGAAAGGGCCAAAGGCGGAGTCGCTGTGTTTGTCAATAATGACCACCACTCCTCTGCTCTCCCCCTGGATACTGACCTGCAAGCAGTTGCAGTTGAAATTCATTCACCTCGGAGGCTTACCGTTTGCTCCCTTTATTTACCCCCTCTGGATTCAATGACCTTAGACGCTCTCACAGATCTTATCGACCAACTCCCTCGCCCATTTCTCCTCCTGGGAGACTTCAATGCCCATCATGTCCTGTGGGGCTCCACTTCTCTTTGCGCTCGAAGTCGAATTTTGGAGAGCCTCCTAACATCTCAAGTGTTGTGCATCCTCAACACAGGTACTCCGACTCATTTCTCTACTGCTACAGGGTCATTCTCAGCCATTGACCTATCTTTCTGCTCTCCAACCGTCACCGACTCTGTTCACTGGGAGGTCATTGACGACCTTCATTCCAACGATCACTTCCCTATCCGCATTCATCACCTGGATGGTGTATTGCTGGAGCAGTGGCCACCACCGTGGATGATTGGCAGGGCTAACTGGCCACTGTTCACTCGGTTGGCTGTCTTTGACCGCCACAATAACGTACAGGAATGGGTGGATCACATCACGCTTGTGGTCCATCATGCTGCTGACCTGTCCATACCACAGTCTTCTGGCACTCTTAAGCGGCGCCTTGTGCCTTGGTGGACAGAAGAGTGCCGTTCAGCCATCCGGGACAGGCGTGCGGCTCTTCGCCGATTTAAATGCCGCCCAACAGCGGTCAATCTTACCGCCTTTTGAATCGCGAGAGCCAGGGCACGCCGTGTCATTAAAGAGAGCAAGAAAAGGTCATGGCAGGAGTTCCTGGACTCCATCAACCGTTCCACTTGTTCCACAAGAGTATGGGAAGCCATCCAGAGGATTTCCGGTAAACATAGCTGTTTACCAATAGCTGCTGTCCTGAACCAGGGATGCCTCCAAACGACACCCAGAGCCATTGCTCAGACGCTGGCAGAGCATTTTGCACAAAGTACTGCCATTGCAAATCAGGATCCAGCGTTTCGTTGCTACCGTGCGACTGTCGAAAGAGCGACCTTGGACTTCCGGTCGAACAGTTCTGAGGCCTACAATTCCCCTTTCTCCATGTGGGAACTTGAATTGGCACTTACTGAGACTTCTGACACTGCACCAGGTTACGACCACATCCGGTACTCCATGCTTCGACATCTGCCAGCGGCGTCAAAGGAAATCCTCCTCGAATGTTTTAATCTCATGTGGCAGACAGGAGTGTTCCCCACCTTGTGGAGGGAGGCAATTCTCATCCCTCTCCTCAAACCAGGAAAGGACCGCACATGTCCCGGTAGTTATCGTAGTATCGCCTTGACAAGCTGTGTCGGAAAGACCCTGGAACGGATGGTTAACCGGCGTTTGGTCTGGCTGTTAGAGACCAGACAGCTCCTTAGCCGCTTTCAGTGTGGATTCCGAAAATTTCGGTCCACGGTCAACAACCTGACCCCCCTAGAGGCGGCTATTCAGCAGGCTTTTCTCCGTCAGCATCACTGTATCGGTATCTTCTTTGATATCAGTAAGGCATATGATACTACGTGGAGACACTGTATTCTTGCACAAATGCATCAATGGGGCTTTCGTGGGCGCCTCCCGATTTTCATTCGGTCTTTCCTGTCTCAGCGGTTTTTTCGGACCCGCGTTGGTAACACACTGTCTGATCGCTTTGAGCAGGAGAATGGTGTCCCCCAGGGCAGTGTTTTAAGTGTTACCCTCTTTGCCATAGCCATCAACAGTATAACGTCTACAGTGAGGAGTCCAGTACAGTGCTCCTTATTTGTGTACGACTTTGCTGTTTTCTGTTCCTCCTCCAGTGTTGCGACCGTGAGCCGTCAGTTACAGCTAACAGTGCGGCGGTTAGAGGAGTGAGCTGCAAAGACAGGTTTTCGGTTTTCTGCCGAAAAGTGTGTTTGTGTTCATTTTAATCGTTCTTGTCATCTTTTTACTTTGCCTGCCTTGCATATGCAGGATACTGTCCTACATTTTAGAGACAGTGCGGTTTCTGGGCCTAATTTTTGACTCCAGGTTGTTATGGCTGCCACACCTACGTGACTTGAAAGACAGAACGCTGAAGGCACTGAACATCCTCAAGTGCCTCAGCCACAGGTCTTGGGGGGCGGACAGGGCGCATCTCCTTCAGTTTTACGGAGCTTTTGTGCGTTCACGGCTGGACTATGGGTGCACAGTATATGGGTCAGCGAGGCCATCTTATTTGCGGATCCTTGACGCTGTTCACCATGCTGGGATCCGACTGGCCACAGGTGCTTATCGGACCAGTCCCGTGCCCAGCCTCTGTGCTGAGTCTGGCGAACTGCCACTTACCATCCAGCGGCAGCTCCTGCTGGTGCGCCAGGCTTGTAAGTTTCTTGCAGCGCCCAGATCGCCTGCTCACCATCTTGTTGCTCATCCACCTCTGGACTGCCTTTTTTCCCGCCGTTTGGGATCCGTGTGCAATGTGTACTAGAGTCCCTCTATTGGAGTCTGTACAACCCCAAATCCAAGGTTCTAACCGCCTGCCACCCTGGTTACTGAAGAGGCCCGGAGTGATTTTAGATTCATTGCAGTACAAGAGAGATTGCACTCCTGCCACCGTTTTTAATGCAGCATTTTCTGCCATTTTATCTGAGTACCACGACTATGTAGCTGTTTTTACGAATGGGTCGAAACAAGGGGATTCTGTTGGTTGCTCAGTTGTTTTTCCATATCGTGTCCTCAAGGTCCGACTGCCTCAGACTTTTACTGTCTTTGATGCAGAATTGTTTGCGATCTTGCGGGCACTGGAGCACATGAGACATTCTTCCTCTCCTAAATTTCTTGTCTGTTCCGATTCACTCAGTGCCCTTCACTCATTGCAACGTTTGTATCCGGCAGACAAAATCGTCCAGACCATCCAGGATGCCCTCCTCCGACTACAGCGACTGGGGAAGGTTGTAGCTTTCTGCTGGGTTCCGGGGCATGTTGGCATTGCTGGGAATGAAAGGGCAGATCTCGCAGCCAAGGAGGCGTGTCTCGCCCCACAAGTATCTCAGTGTGCTATCCCCTTGCACGCACTCACCTCGCTGTTGAGCTCACGGGTCATGCGTCGGTGGGAGGATGAGTGGCTGGAAGTGACTGCCCACGTGTGTGTGGTGTACTTCCTTTCAGCCCCATCGACGGGACGAGGTTCTCCTCACTAGGCTTCAAATAGGCCACAGCCCTATGACGCATGGCTTCCTTCTCCGGCGAGAGGACCCTCCAATGTGTGGTGCTTGCGGCGTCCAGGTCACTGTGCGCCACGTTTTATTGGATTGCGTTTTATTTTCTGACCAGCGGGTCGTGGCTGACTTGCCAGCGGACCTGCCATCTCTTTTAGGCAACACTCGGACGAATGTGGCTAAAGTTTTAAAGTTCTGTGCCCTGTCATATGTTTTTACAAAGATTTTAGGCAGAGGATTTTAATTTGATCACTGTGTGACAAGCTCGCCCATATTTTATGTAAGTGGCCAGCCAATAACAATTTCCTGTGACATTCTTGTTGCTATGATTCCCCTTTCCTTAGGTTTTACTTTCTTAGGTAGCATTTTCCTTCTTTTCCTGCTTTGTTTGAGTGTGTGCTTTAGTTTTCTTAGGTCTGTCCACATTCGTTCCTTTTAATGTGTGTCAGGGCGCTGATGACCTCGATGTTGAGCGCCCATAAGCCCCAACACACCACCAAGAAGAAACTTAACAAAAAGTGGCAGTATTTGTATACCAGGCCTTACAAGATAATTCAAATACCACATGAAGGAAGTTACGTATTAGCTGATTGTGACTCAGATATCATAAAGGGATTGTTTCGCCACACAGAAATTAAGAAATACTTTCAGTAATAAGAGAAGGATGTTGATGTTGTTGTTGTTGTTTTTGTTGTTGTTGTTGTTGTTCATCGACCAGTACCTACTGCAACCTACATCCTTCTTAATTTGCTTAGTGTATTCATCTCTTGGTCTCCCTTTACGATTTTTTACCATCCAAGCTGCCCTACAATACTAAATTGGTGATCCCTTGATGCCTCAGAACATGTCCTGCGAACCAATCCCTTCTTCTAGTCAAGTTGTGCCACAAAATCCTCTTCTCCCCAATTCTATTCAATACCTCCTCATTAGTTACGTGATCTACCCATCTAATCTTCAGCATTCTTCTGTAGCACCACATTTCGAAAGCTTCTATTCTCTTCCTGTCCAAACTATTTATTGTCAATGTTTCACTTCCATACATGGCTACACTCCATACAAATACTTTCAGAAACGAATTTCCTGACACTTAAATCTATATTCGATGTTAACAAATTTCTCTTCTTCAGAAACTCTTTCCTTGCCATTGCCAGTCTACATTTTGTATCCTCTCTACTTTGACCATCATCAGTTATTTTGCTCCCCAAATAGCAAAACTCCTTTACTACTTTAAGTGCCTCATTTCCTAATCTAATTCCCTCAGCAAAGCCCGACTTAATTCGACTACATTCCATTATCTTCGTTTTGCTTTTGTTGATGTTCGTCTTATATCCTCCTTTCAAGACAATGTCCATTCCATTCAACTGCTCTTCCAGCTCCTTTGCTGTCTGTGACAGAATTACAATGTCATCAGCAAACCTCAAAGTTTTTATTTCTTCTCCATGGATTTTAATACCTACTCCGAATTTTTCTTTTGTTTCCTTCACTGCTTGCTCAATATACAGATTGAATAACATCGGGGATAGGTTACAACCCTGTCGCACTCCCTTCCCAACCACTGGTTCCCTTTCATGTCCCTCGACTCTTATAACCGCCATCTGGTTTCTGTACAAATTGTAAACAGCCTTTCGCTCCCTGTATTTTACCCCTGCCACCTCCAGAATTTGAAAGAGAGTATTCCAGTCAACATTGTCAAAAGATTTTCCTAAGTCTACAAATGCTAGAAATATAGGTTTGCCTTTCCTTAATCTATCTTCTAAGGTAAGTCATAGTCAGTATTGCCTCACGTGTTCCAATATTTCTACGGAATCCAAACTGATCTTCCCCAAGTTCGGCTTCTACCAGTTTTTCCATTAGTCTGTATGGAATTCGCTTTAGTATTTTGCAGTTGAGACTTATTAAACTGATAGTTCGGTAATTTTCACATCTGTCAACACCTGCTTTCTTTGGGATTGGAATTACTATTTTTTCTTGAAGTCCGAGGGCATTTCGCCTGTCTCATACATCTTGCTCACCAGATGGTAGAGTTTTGTCAGGACTGGCTCTCCCAAGACTGTCAGTAGTTCTAATGGAATGTTGTCTACTCCCGGGGCCTTGTTCCAACTTAGGTCTTTCAGTACTCTGTCAAACTCTTCACACAGTATCGTATCTCCCAGTTCATCTTCATCTACATCCTCTTCTATTTCCATAATATTGTCCTCAAGTACATCGCCCTTGTATAGATCCTCTATATACTCCTTCCACCTTTCTGCTTTCCCTTCTTTGCTTAGAACTGGGTTTCCATCAAAGCTCTTGATATTCATGCAAATGGTTCTCCTTTCTCCACAGGTCTCTAATTTTCCTGTTGGCAGTATCTATCTTACCCCTAGTGAGATAAGCCTCTACATCCTTACATTCATCCTCTAGCCATCCATCCATCTCATTTTTGAGACGTTTGTATTCCTTTTTGCCTGCTTTACTTACTGCATTTTTGTATTTTCTCCTTTCATCAATTAAATTCAGTATCTCTTCTGTTAGCCAAGGATTTCTAGTAACCCTTGTTTTTTTTACCTACTTGATCCTCTGCTGCCTTCACTACTTCATCCCTCAAAGCTCACCATTCTTCTTCTACTGTATTTCTTTCCCCCATTCCTGTCAGTTGTTCCCTTTTGCTCTCTCTGAAACTCTGTAAAACCTCTGGTTTAGTCAGTTTATCCAGGTCCCATCTCCTTAAATTCCCACCTTTTTGCAGATTCTTCAGTTTTAATCTACAGTTCATAACCAGTAGATTGTGGTCGGAGTCCACATCTGCCCCTGGAAATGTCTTACAATTTAAAACCTGGTTCCTAAATCTCTGTCTTACCATTATATAATCTATCTGACACCTACCAGTATCTCCAGGCTTCTTCCATGTATACAACCTTCTTTTATGATTCTTTAACCAAATGTTAGCTATGATTAACTTATGCTCTGTGCAGAATTCTACCAGGCGGCTTCCTCTTTCAATTCTTACCCCCAGTCCATATTCACCTACTACGATTCCTTCTCTTCCTTTTCCTACTATCGAATTCCAGTCACCCATGACTATTAAATTTCCGTCTCCCTTCACTATCTGAATTATTTGTTTTACTCATCATACATTTCATCAATCTCTTCGTCATCTGTGGAGCTAGTTGGCATATGAACTTGTCCTGCTGTGGTAGGTGTGGGCTTTGTGTCTATCTTGACCACAATAATGCATTCACTATGCTGTTTGTAGTAGCTTACCTGCACGCCTATTGTTTTATTCATTATTAAACCTACTCCTGCATTACCCCTATTTGATTTTGTATTTATAACCCTGTATTTACCTGACCAAAAGTCTTGTTCTTCGTGCCACCAAACTTCGCTGATTCCGACTATATCTAACTTTAACCTGTCCATTTCCCTTTTTAAATTTTCTAACCTACCCTGCCCGATTAAGTGATCTGACATTCCACACACTGATCCGTAGAATGCCAGTTTTCTTTCTCCTGATAATGACGTCCTCTTGAGTAGTCCCCACCCGGAGATCCGAATGGGGGACGATTTTACCTCCGGAATATTTTACCCAAGAGAACGCCATCATCATTTAACCATACAGTAAAGCTGCATGCCCTCAGGAAAAGTTATGCCTGTAGTTTGCCCTTGCTTTCAGCCGTTCGCAGTACAAGAACAGCAAGGCCGTTTTGTTTTGTGTTACAAGGCCATATCAGTCAATCATCCAGGTTGTTGCCCCTGCAACTACTGAAAAGGCTGCTGCCCCTCTTCAGGAACCACACGTTTGTCTGGCCTCTCAACAGATACCCCTCCATTTTGGTTGTGGCTACAGTACGGCTATCTGTATCTCTGAGGCACGTAAGCCTCCCCACCAAAGGCAAGGTCCATGGTTCATGGGGAAAGACGAGAAGGATAATAATATGGAAATCAACTGCAGGAAAGAAAAAGAAAGAAATAATTTGATAGTGAGATACCATTAATGGAATGAAGCCTTATGAATAATACAAAGGCATATCATGAATGCTATTGTGTGTTGGTAACATACAGTTAAGAAGAGTATTTTTTTTCTTTGTTATGAAACTAGTATATGTACATAGTAGAAAGCATATACAGAGGAGATGGAGTGAAGAATGTCATAAGAAGCAAAAAGAGGTATCCAAATTGGAAAAAATAATTGGATAACAGATTTTCTGTTAAGAGAGAGGGAATGCTAACGGATTCCAAAAGTGTTATACAGGGGAATGAAGAATTGATTAATATTTGTAAATATTTTCTTACATTTTTGTGAGATATGAAGAATATGTGATTAATAATACACTCCTGGAAATTGAAATAAGAACACCGTGAATTCATTGTCCCAGGAAGGGGAAACTTTATTGACACATTCCTGGGGTCAGATACATCACATGATCACACTGACAGAACCACAGGCACATAGACACAGGCAACAGAGCATGCACAATGTCGGCACTAGTACAGTGTATATCCACCTTTCGCAGCAATGCAGGCTGCTATTCTCCCATGGAGACGATCGTAGAGATGCTGGATGTAGTCCTGTGGAACGGCTTGCCATGCCATTTCCACCTGGCGCCTCAGTTGGACCAGCATTCGTGCTGGACGTGCAGACCGCGTGAGACGACGCTTCATCCAGTCCCAAACATGCTCAATGGGGGACAGATCCGGAGATCTTGCTGGCCAGGGTAGTTGACTTACACCTTCTAGAGCACATTGGGTGGCACGGGATACATGCGGACGTGCATTGTCCTGTTGGAACAGCAAGTTCCCTTGCCGGTCTAGGAATGGTAGAACGATGGGTTCGATGACGGTTTGGATGTACCGTGCGCTATTCCGTGTCCCCTCGACGATTACCAGTGGTGTACGGCCAGTGTAGGAGATCGCTCCCCACACCATGATGCCGGGTGTTGGCCCTGTGTGCCTCGGTCGTATGCAGTCCTGATTGTGGCGCTCACCTGCACGGCGCCAAACACGCATACGACCATCATTGGCACCAAGGCAGAAGCGACTCTCATCCCTGAAGACGACACGTCTCCATTCGTCCCTCCATTCACGCCTGTCGCGACACCACTGGAGGCGGGCTGCACGATGTTGGGGCGTGAGCGGAAGACGGCCTAACGGTGTGCGGGACCGTAGCCCAGCTTCATGGAGACGGTTGCGAATGGTCCTCGCCGATACCCCAGGAGCAACAGTGTCCCTAATTTGCTGGGAAGTGGCGGTGCGGTCCCCTACGGCACTGCGTAGGATCCTACGGTCTTGGCGTGCATCCGTGCGTCGCTGCGGTCCGGTCCCAGGTCGACGGGCACGTGCACCTTCCGCCGACCACTGGCGACAACATCGATGTACTGTGGAGACCTCACGCCCCACGTGTTGAGCAATTCGGCGGTACGTCCACCCGGCCTCCCGCATGCCCACTATACACCCTCGCTCAAAGTCCGTCAACTGCACATACGGTTCACGTCCACGCTGTCGCGGCATGCTACCAGTGTTAAAGACTGCGATGGAGCTCCGTATGCCACGGCAAACTGGCTGACACTGACGGCGGCGGTGCACAAATGCTGCGCAGCTAGCGCCATTCGACGGCCAACACCGCGGTTCCTGGTGTGTCCGCTGTGCCGTGCGTGTGATCATTGCTTGTACAGCCCTCTCGCAGTGTCCGGAGCAAGTATGGTGGGTCTGACACACCGGTGTCAATGTGTTCTTTTTTCCATTTCCAGGAGTGTAGTACTAAGATGAAAAATAATTTCATGTGTGTGTGTGTGTGTGTGTGTGTGTGTGTGTGTGTGTGTGTGTGTGTGTGTGTGTGTGTGTGTAGTGGGTATGGGAAAGAAAAAAGACAGGACTTGATAAGAAGGAACATGTCTATGGAAAAGGAAAAGGAAAGGGAGATCATCATTGTCAAGAAGATGACCTGCCCTGCAATAGATCACATTGGAGAATTCATTGTCAATTAGAGTAAATCTGAACACAAGATATATTAAAATAATTTTATGACTATTATCGCAAAATAATCATCAGTAAAGTACGAAATGGGAGGACGAACATCGTGTGAAAATGAAAATGATGGAAACACTGGAATGGTTCACCGAAGTAATTTAGAAACAACAGCAGATAGGAAAGGATTTTAATATAAAATGTTAGAGAATTATGACACAATGTAAATGTGACTTGCAAGTACTCACTGTACCAATGAACGATAAACCAATTCAACATTGAAGAGAACTCAAAACAGATTCGTCGATTATATCACACGATAGTGAAGTCTGTATTCAACAATGAACAAATGGAGTATAGTAAATACGCACCAGTGCTAAGATGTATTAATAATGATAATATCTCATATTAAATTAAAGTTGAAATCATTCGCTGTATAATTGTAGGTGAAAGCTAGAACAGATTACGTTACCACATGCAACATGTTGATAAACATGAAATGTCAAGGATACAATGCTGACGCCAAAGAAAATCGAAAGACACACTGTTGAGAAACAGATATGACCCTATCAGCTGAACTATTAAATAACCTGGCAGTAGAGCGGCCTGTTTGAAATCTGGAATTGCCGATCGACGAGCAGCAGTACCGGGATCGTCGAACAACGAAGATCCGAAGAAGCTGACTGAACTGTCTTTAGCAGACTGAACAGCTCGGTGGCAGCTGCTGCCTTGGTCACTTCCCCATAGAAACTGGCTGCAATCCCTGCTTTGTTCAGCCATTTAAGAAGGGCTTCTCAAGTAATAGTGTTGTGAAGTTAGTGCGGTGAAGTGAAAGTGTAATATTTGTGTGAAAAAGTGCTTAAAAATTTAGACAAATATTATGACATTTATGGTTTATTTATTATTGGAGGAATCCTGTTAGGCCCTACATTTAATCAATGTTGTAAAGATCGATGTACGATGTTCATAACTTGTAGTATGAGTCCGGAAATGACTGGTTCAAAAACAACACTACACAACACTATATTACCATCGTTCAGAGAAACCTCCAATATCTGTGACTTTTCAAAGATATTAAGATTTGGGGGGCCGATGTAACAGTACGTAAGTATGTCCAATGTAGTGGATCTACTTTGCATCACATGAGTGACTTGAGTCTACAGAGTCTACAGAGCGACAAGCAACTACAGCACTGGAGCAGAGCGACCTTTCATGGAAAGAACCGAAGATGCACGAGGTAGCAGTTGATATGCAACTGCGGCTGACAAGTGAGCCACTTTGTGAAAAGGAGACCCTTTACTTACTGTATTGTAAATTTTTACTGTTTTAATCAGGAATGTAGCAGAAAATAAAACTATTAAACAAGAAAGCCAAACATACAGCACTGATTTAAATTAATTTCTTCATATTTAATAAGGGATAATAAGTCATTCTTATGCCACAGACTGAAGTTTAATAGCAACAGCATAATTACAATGTGAGCTGCAAAATACCAAGAAACGTCATAAACAAAGGAATTAGATAAGGTAAATTTTCACTGTATAAACGTCAGTATCTATTGACTGTCTTTTAATAGAGAAACAGTAATGTCTTGTGCCTCAGCTGTACTTGGTTTCTCGAAACGGTTTCCTCCTCTTCTTTGTAGAGAACAGCCGTCTCTGAGACTGTGTGGTTCAAATGGCTCTGAGCACTATGGGACTTAACATCTAAGGTCATAAGTCCCCTAGAACTTAGAACTACTTAAACCTAACTAACCTAAGCACATCACACACATCCACGCCCGAGGTAGGATTCGAACCTGTGACCGTAGCGGTCGCGCGGTTCCAGACTGTAGCGCCTAGAACCGCTCAGCCACCCCAGCCAGCTCTGAGACTGTATATTTTGTTACCTTCTTGATGAAGCAGTACAGGGGCCAATTGCTTTATGATCTTTATTGGAGTCAACAGCAGCTAATGTAGCTTTCAAGCTTGACAGCTGGCATTTTAAAACTTACAGTTGCCCTGGAGAAGATATTGTGTCAATCACTTCAGCAAATTTTCTCTTCATTTTCTCCTTCTCCTGAGTTAAATCTGAAGATTCAATTTTTTCCCTCTGCTGACTTCGACCAATGTACTTTCTTTTTCACTTACTACTGATTCCCCTTCTTCATAAATATGTAATATATCCTCGTCATCATTAACATCAAACATCACGAAAATTACTGACGTTCACTGAACTGGATGACTGTTTTGTTTTGTATAGGCAGACAGAGTGAATATGTTTACACATGTTCCATCTGATACTCGAATCTACGCACGTGCCTGTATACTGATGTACGAGGGCAGTTCAATAAGTAATGCAACACATTTTTTTTCTCGGCCAATTTTGGTTGAAAAAACCGGAAATTTCTTGTGGAATATTTTCAAACATTCCCGCTTCGTCTCGTATAGTTTCATTGATTTCCGACAGGTGGCAGCGCTGTACGGAGCAGTTAAAATGGCGTCTGTAATGGATGTGCGTTGCAAACAACGGGCAGTGATCGAGTTTCTTTTGGCGGAAAACCAAGGCATCTCAGATATTCATAGGCGCTTGCAGAATGTCTATGGTGATCTGGCAGTGGACAAAAGCACGGTGAGTCGTTGGGCAAAGCATGTGTCATCATCGCCGTAAGGTCAAGCAAGACTGTCTGATCTCCCGCGTGCGGGCCGGCCGTGCACAGCTGTGACTCCTGCAATGGCGGAGCGTGCGAACACACTCGTTCGAGATGATCGACGGATCACCATCAAACAACTCAGTGCTCAACTTGACATCTCTGTTGGTAGTGCTGTCACAATTGTTCACCAGTTGGGATATTCAAAGGTTTGTTCCCGCTGGGTCCCTCGTTGTCTAACCGAACACCATAAAGAGCAAAGGAGAACCATCTGTGCGGAATTGCTTGCTCGTCATGTGGCTGAGGGTGACAATTTCTTGTCAAAGATTGTTACAGGCGATGAAACATGGGTTCATCACTTCGAACCTGAAACAAAACGGCAATCAATGGAGTGGCGCCACACCCACTCCCCTACCAAGAAAAAGTTTAAAGCCATACCCTCAGCCGGTAAAGTCATGGTTACAGTCTTCTGGGATGCTGAAGGGGTTATTCTGTTCGATGTCCTTCCCCATTGTCAAACAATCAACTCTGAAGTGTATTGTGCTACTCTTCAGAAATTGAAGAAACGACTTCAGCGTGTTCGTAGGCACAAAAATCTGAACGAACTTCTCCTTCTTCATGACAACGCAAGACCTCACACAAGTCTTCGCACCCGAGAGGAGCTCACAAAACTTTAGTGGACTGTTCTTCCTCATGCACCCTACAGCCCCGATCTCGCACCGTCGGATTTCCATATGTTTGGCCCAATGAAGGACGCAATCCGTGGGAGGCACTACGCTGTTGATGAAGAAGTTATTGATGCAGTACGACGTTGGCTCCGACATCGACCAGTGGAATGGTACCGTGCAGGCATACAGGCCCTCATTTCAAGGTGGCGTAAGGCCGTAGCATTGAATGGAGGTTACGTTGAAAAATAGTGTTGTGTAGCTAAAAGATTGGGGAATAACCTGGTGTATTTCAATGCTGAATAAAACAACCCCTGTTTCAGAAAAAAAATGTGTTGCATTACTTATTGAACTGCCCTCGTATGTAGGCCTGACAGTCAATACAAATCATTTTACAGCTGCAGTCTTGCACATTTTGCTGTACAAAATAAGTGACACTTACCTTAGAAGTAGATGGTACACGCCAGCCTTTGCCTTCTTCAACTATGCGTTCCTGAACCACCTCAGAACTTAAGTTTGCTTGCCAGTTTTCCCTTGGTCGGAATAATGCAAATATATGTATTTTATTGTTCGATGCATCGTTTCAATATGCATGTTTGTATTGATATTACTGTTGGCTCTGTAACAATATGCCCAGCACCTGGTGCTTTTAGCATAATGTTCTTGGAGGCAGAACTCAAACTCAGCTGTTACAGGATCTGAAGCCAGGTTTTCCAGAGCTAAAGGAAGTACGTGCTCAAATGTTATGACGTATCTTTCCTGCATTAAACTCCTCATTGACTTATAAGTTTCAATCTGTCTTTCCTTTGATTTGATTTTAATACATATATTTTTCCTCCATGCCCTGTCTGTATGCCACAGGCAATAAAGTCTTCTCACAGGTTCTTCCATCTGTGAAAGCCAAGCATTGTAAAAAGACTCAGCTAAATAATGACAGCACATCTTGATCAGTCCTGTTTGAGATAATAAAAGCACAAGGAAAACCTTGTCTCACGTCGTCAAGCACAAGAAGTGTAATTAACAGCTGCGCGGGATTAGCTGAGTGGTCTCAGGCGCTGCAGTCATGGACTGTGCGGCTGGTCCTGGCGGAGGTTCGAGTCCTCCCTCAGGCATGGGTGTGTGTGTGTTTGTCCTTAGGATAATTTAGGTTAAAGTAGTGTGTAAGCTTAGGGACTGATGACCTTAGCAGTTAAGTCCCATAAGATTTCACACACATTTGAACATTTTTTTGTAATTAACTCAAGATGATAACCGTTACTTCTACGAGTTCCATCGATGCAAATACAGTCACTGCCGTACTTCTTCAGAATTTCACATTGAGCATTGTTCGTAATGATAAGGACAAAGTCTTCACTTCTCAGGAGAGGATGACTTTGGCTGCTTGCATCTTGTGGTTTGTAGAATAAAACACAGGGATTATCACTAGCATTAATTTCATTTACCCACGCTTCTATGCTGACACCATCGTTTTTATGTCTCATGACCTCGGAACATAAATTATTACACAGCTCAATGTTGTATAAATCTTTTTTTGTCAGTAGATGGATACACTCTAGTATGGAATCAGATAAAGTGTCTCTTACTTTGTCTAGTGTCGCTTGCAAATGGTACCTTGTTTGTGATGTCAATGGTTAATGCGTTCCTTTCTTCTTCTGTCAAATCTAAATGTCTAACACCATTCTGATGACGCACATGAGTAACCACATATTTTACTTTGCAGCTACCATCTCCAGCTTTGGTTACTTCAATGCTGGAAGGACATACACCTCCTAGTTTGTTAGTGCCTTGGATTTTCATGCGGTGAATACCTTTACTCTTAGATACATATTGTCCTGAACGATGGCATACTAAGGAATGCTGAGTGACATCATCCAAAGTACGATACGACCCACACTTTTTGACGTAAAGTGACAACGTTTTTCTCTCAGTCTGCTTCTTCCACTCACTGAATTTCTGGAAAGATGCAAATTCAGTCTCTTCAGATGCTATCGACACAGCAGGTTTCATTGACAAGTGATAATAATCGTTTTTCTTCTAAAGAACTGAAATATCACACAATGGGCATTTAACTTTCATAAAACTATTTTCCAATCCATGTTCCTTTCTTTTGTGGCACATTACATTGCACTCATGATTGAACTGTTTGCCACATAAACTACACAAATATTTATAAAACTTTTGCACTTTTAATTGTTGAGCGATATTATTTAACTTTTCTGGATGTACCTGTGATACATGTTTCCTCAGAGTCTTGTTATAGCTATAGCTTTTCCCACACTCTGAACATGTGTATCTATCTCTTTTCTGGATTCATCATATTTCTGATGGTGTTGTCCTAGTTCAAGAAGGAGAAAACCTTCACACTTTGACAATACCTCGAAGATTTCACACGACGACAATGAAAACTACACACACGACACATACAAAATGGACCACATAGGCTACTAGCATCAGGCCGCTGTACAGGAACTCAAGCAGCGGGCAGCGCGGCGGCGTCCGGCTCACGTGGCTGACTAGCGTGGGCTGCCTCGCTGCAGCGCGCGCCTTGTGCGTGTTCACTGGCGCAGCCACGGCCCACGTGCAGCAAACGTGGCGGCCGGTTGGCGCATTCCATGGGCGAAGTGTACGGCATTTTGCCGGGAAAAATTTTGTGTAGCGACAAAGTCACTACGGGAACGCATCCCACATCTGACATCAATTGTACAGGATGGCGGGTATGGGCAGGCGGTGGGCATTATGGAATAATAGAGTAATTTTTAGAGAAAGGCCATTTATTGGCTAAAGCATGTTGAAAGGGGATTCATAGGCCTAGGGGGGTGAGGGTGAGCCAGAGCTTACAATTTGGCGAACATTGTTCGCGAAGCTACCGAAAGCGGTTGTCTGCCAAAACTAAGTCCACAGTGCCGCAACACCGGGAGAAGCGGGAGATGTTCAATGCTACAGGGCGCGCATCCGACTCGCGGGTGAGCAAGAATACAAGAGAGCGAGCCCGGCGACGGGCGGCCGGGTATGTTCGACGCACCACGCGGCTTCCTCCACCCTGATTGGTCAGGACCGAGCAAACCGTGCGGGCGGCATGGAACTTTCCAGAGCGTTGCCTGCTAAGCGACGCCTGGGGCAACGTTACCTTGTCAGCACATGAGAGAGGCGCGTGAACAAGGTGCCCTTCATCGGTGCTGACTTCCTGTTACTAAACCGTGGGACAAAAGAATTTACAGGCAGCTAACGCTGCCGACCGTAGCTTGGCCGCAATGGAAAAATGAAGTTACTGGTTGGAGGCTCATATAATAAAGTAAAATCTCCTACTGTCTGGCTCATCCTTTACACCGCTATGCGCCGAACATGCCATTTTCCATGTCGTCTGCTGCAATGGCTCTTTTCGCTGACGCTCGGCTCCGGTGCCACAGTTAATGCATCGTTTAGCATCGGCTCTTTTTGCGAATGCTTGGCTCTGGTGCCGCAGTTGCTTGTCACCCTGTAGACACAAGTCATGAGTGGAGTGGAGTCGAAACCAATAGTGACCCACGACGTTATATCAACTTGAGATTTTTTTTATACCTGTCATTCATTTCTAAATTTTATTGATTATTTAGAGTAAGGAATTTAATTATGTACAACATTTAATAGGTAACGAGTTTTAATGAGAAAGATATAAATATGTTTTGACATATAAAATAGCTTGTTGCATTATGCATGGTATGTTTTCTCTTTGTAAGAAAAAAAAATTCCGTGTTGCTTGAGTGCGGATCTGCTGTAACTTTCATGAATGGGCATAGAATTGTTCATTTACAACCCGGAGTTTAATTATTCTAGGGAACCACGGCCCGACTTTGGTGCAAACAAATCACGCCCAAATTCTCAAATATCGTGCAAATTCTCAAATATCGGCACGGAGTTTAAGATACGCAGCTGGATATCAGGCGTTCTCATCGCGTGTGTGATTCAGTAACATTAACCACAATTTACGGACATTAGCTTGATAATAACTATCAGAGACTTATATGAGCGGCATTGTAATTGTCTTGATGCTTAAAGCAAGCAAGAAGCGATTTACTGTCGGGATATGACAAATATTAATCACTGTATAGTCAGCTTGTTGATACGTTGCTCAGCAACTCATAAATGGACAGTGACAGAATTACTGAAATGATCTTTTAAGTATCAATGACCACTACACACACATCAGAAACTAATTACTCTGAGTGACTTCTGGATTGGATGAGTTATTTATTTCAGTTAATTGGTATTAACAAACTACTTTTGACATTGAAACTTCATCAATGGTGTCGTGCTCATTCAGTTTAGTAGAATGATAGATAGTACTAGCTACTCTACTATTTATAGTTTTAAAATAAAAGAGAGCACATACCGTACCTTTTTTTTTTTTTTTTTTTTTTTTTTGAGAAATGTTCGTACTTCAGTCATCAGTCTTCTCAAACCAGAGGCACGAGTGATGCTCCCTCACAACACTACAATATTGTGAACCACCACACACGTGCCCCCTTTTCACTACATTTCTGCATTGAAAACACTGAGATATAGCCGCGGTACGAAGAAGGAAGAAAGAAGAGGAAAGATCAGCGAAAGAAACGGAGCAAAGAGAGAAGGGGAGGTCACGGTCTACCGCCACAGAAATCAGATCTGGTGGGACTGATCAATATCTTGGTTAGTTTTGCCTTTAATACAAGCACACATGAGTATCACAGAACTATGCCAATGAAATAGATGCCAGCATAGGTGCCTAACTCTCCTCTTTCCAACTTGTGGTTCATCAGCAATTTACTTGCCAAGGATAAGAACCCTAAGCTCTTTAAGGAGAATTAGAAAAGTCCAAAGGCCAATGGCCCTATCGCACACTGGAGAGAAGAACGCAAATGTAACAGAGGCAGCCAGATAAGCTCAATTCTGATTGGGAAAAATATTTTTATAAAAAAACTTCCAATTTGCCCAATAGGGCCAAAGACACAATTGCGCAGGAAATGTTGCCCCACTTTACTGGGCCATGGGAGGCCCTGAGTTTCATGACACTGGTAACTCTCCTGGTTGAAAATCTGAAAAAAACAGGAGCTCAGTACTGTGCATTTGTCTCAAGTCTAGCTAAGAGGGTGGGCACTTGTGTTTTGTGGTCGCCCTCTAAGCTCTAATTGGTAATGATATTATGAGATATAATATTCTAGTGATGCAACCTCCTGTTAAGTTACCCCTGAGAAATGTAGTCCTTTTCTGAATAAATATTTCGAGTATCTTACATTCCATTGCGATTATTTTAGGCTTCTTGGCCTTCATTCTTTGTGCTGAGGCCCAACTGGAGACTGGTTCTGTGCTTTGTTATCCTGTTCCAGTTCTTGGATTGCTTTATTCTGGACCAGGCAGAGGAGGATGGGCCTTTACTGCAATGGCTGCAGCTGTCGATCCCAGAGAGGTCTTGCTGCTGGCACTGGGACTTCTCTCACCAGTGGCTAAGTGAAGAGTTCCCACTGCACTGGAGTGAGCAGACAGTGAAGGCCTCACAAGAAAGCAATATTGTGGAGCATACTCTCTCTCTCTCTCTCTCTCTCTCTCTCTCTCTCTCTCTCTCCCCTGCCCTCATCATTTGCTGTCTACCCAGGACAGTGTGCTATATTGGTCACTTTCAATAAGTTTGCATGTAGAAGTGACGGTTACATGCAGGTTGGAGTGGCAGTGGGTTGGAGAGAACAGAGCTATTAGCAGAGGTTGTTGGAAACTTTCTTGAAAGTGAACGGCTCTGCGGACTCCAGAGGTCATTAAAGGCCATTTAAGATGGTTTCCTTTTGCTGTGATGAGGTACAGGAGTATGTTGAAGTACTGTTGGAACAATTTTATTTTGCAGATACTTTGGTTTGGTCACAATATTGAGTTTCTTAGCTGCAGTTATGTCATGATGATGATGATGATGAGGCCCATACTTCTTTACAGAGCATAGGGGAACGACGCGGGAGACCCGTGCCGCCGTACTAGGCAAGGTCCTAGTGGAGGTGGTTTGCCATTGCCTTCCTCCGACTGTAATGGGAATGAATGGTGATGATGAAGACAACACAACAACACCCAGTCATCTCGAGGCAGGAAAAATCCCTGATCCCGCCGGGAATCGAACCCGGGACCCCGTGCTCGGGGCTACCGCGAGACCACGAGCTGCGGCTGCAGTTATGTATTATACCATAATACATTGCATCCTACCAGTTGTGACCATTGCGTTTTATGATGAAACATGCTGTTCATCCAGGATAACTAGTTACACCTCTTTCTAAGACGAGAGATATTCATATGAAAATGTCATTTAGGTAGTTAGCATGTAGAGAACTTTCCACTGTGCATGCACTGGTTTGACAGATGCACAGGGTTCGAGTCAGACACATGGGCACAGAACATCACCAAAAGTGTTATGGTGACTGAGTGTCTCCACCTGTTGCAAAGGGGTCACTTATGCATTGGCGTTGTTGTGTTTTGGAAGCGAGAGGACAAGATGTGGTACTGACAATGACAATGTCCGGGAAAAACAGTTGAAAGAACTTTAAGAGACATGTCATTCTATTCTGCTTCAAGATCTGTTCAGAGATGATGTTATGATGCATTGATTAATAAGAGATCTGTTCACCTAACATTGTACTTGTTGTATCACAGCAACAAAATAGGGAAGAGTGTTGAAAGACTTATGTCTTTTAGTAGCTTGTATATTTTGAAGCTGTCTTCCAGCTCTTGCCCCTCTGCAGAAAGAGAAGAAATCACAAAGCTTGAGTTGGTGGTACTGCATAGCAGGTCCTATGCATCAAGAGAATTCAGGAAACAAGAATGTACAAGAAAATAATTAAGGTAAACAGTATCCAAGATAGCATCAGGATGACAGATCATTTGGAAGGTAACATCATCTGGGCTTAGTCCCACCACAGAACAGTGAAGTTACATTCCAATTTGGTGCCAAAAAGTATAGGATGCAGATAAGGGGGGGGGGGGGGGGGGGGGGCATAGAGAAGAGAGAGTTATCAAAAATAAGCAGAATTTTCAAAAAGTAACACAAGAAAATATGATGTTGCCTAAAGCAACCAAGATAAACAGTGAAGAATATATGGGTGAGCCTTTAAGTGTCATTGAAAGTAATTAAAATATTTCAGAAAAAATAATTTCTGTTTGGAGAGAACCAGAGGAATTTAAATTCTTGCAAGGAATTTAATAAAGGAAATAGTTGACTATCACAACAAGGTCAACAGTAACATATATTCGCATACCTGAGTAAAAACTTTCGACATGAAAATCAAGAAGCAGTACACCAACAATATGGAAGAATTCAGATTGCCAATTTCGGGGTTACAAGTGCAGCAGCAATCTCCGAGGGCATCTCTGTGGCAGCTGACTAATGCAACAGCAGTACTGTTTCACCTCACAGTGGGGCTGGTCAGCTAACTACACGATAAGCGCATAGTGGCTCATTGTAACTTTGCTTCCCCCACGCATGATGCAGCAGCAACACAATACTGTTTGCTGTCCGCTCAATTAGGTGAGCTGTAAGCAGCCCCGAGCTAACTTTTTTTTTAGTTATCTGTTTCTGAAGTGTTGTCAATATATGTTCTTCTGTTTCTTTGTAGTGGTCTCAAAACAAAATCACAGGATTTCAGTGTTCTTGAGTGTATATGTTGTTATCACTATATATCGGTTATCACCAGTAAAATGGAAAGCAGTTTAGCCAAAATATTAGCAAAATTAAAGAAATTAGAAGAGACAGATGATTTAAAAAGACAAGGGGAGGAACTGTAAAGTAGTATTACCCACAGACAAGCATCAGAGGAAGCATCTACGGAAGTAGGTAAGTTTTCCACGATAGAAGCTACCTTTGTAAAGTTATCTAAGGAGTTACAGAACACAGTCAAAAAGCAATGTGTTTTAGTAATAAGGCAGGTGGAAGAGTGGTTTAAAGAGGTACACAATAGATTTAAGGCCTTAAATGATCAAATCTCTGATACACAATGCTGGGTAAAGGTGTTAGAATGTAGAAGAGAATTGATTGATGTAACTAGTGTCACACATGCTACTGACCAATTTGGAAGGATGGTTACAAGAATTTGTGGATACAAGAAAGCTACACTCTGCCAACGCTACATCAAAGTCTGTGGGTGGTACAGTAGAAAACTGACATACGGATCTAAAGTTATGGACAGAATTGGAAAAGATCCCATGTGAACTTTGTAAAAGATCAGTTACAAGCAATAATGGGATGGCAGGTGACTGACAAGTAAAAGTTATGTTAGGAGCAGACTTGACTATTGAAACAATTTCCTAAATCCACATCTGATGGGAAGAACATCCTATCTATGTTTTAAGAGTATCCTCCAGAAATGGGAAAGCTCGAAGAAAATAGATTTCGCCCTCAGTTACCTAATAGGTGATGCTCTGGAACAGGGAACTGCCTATTCAGAATTTAAATTCTTGGACGATTTTGAGAAAAAATTCAAAAGGAAATATTGATCACCTAGCACACAGAAGAAGTTGAGATTAGAATTAATAGATCCTAATAACAACAGTTCATGGGATAGCTATGAGAAGTATATTGAGTGGCATCTCACAAGATCAAAATATTTAGATAATCCTGTAGAAGAGATAACTCTTGTAAAGGTATTAATCCATAGACTACCATATTATGTGAGAAAAGAGACCTGGTATTGAGGATGGATCACTGTTCATTTGTTAACCTTTACTGAAGGCCTGGATATACATAAGGGTAGTAGGCTCAGGGAGAAAACTGTAATGCAGACAATAATGAAGAAAATCAATATCCACCAAAATTTCACAAGATAAAAGAGAGTAACTTCTGTTGTGTAGGCCTTGGGAATCTGTCTTGAGGATCATCTTTATTTCTTCAGTCCTAAACACACTTATTCTTACATTTCATTTCATTCATCTCCAACAGAAGAACTGACTCTCCCATCCCTCTGTCCACACTCATATGTTTCTATCATCGAAAAACTTATTTTATTTGTGCCACTGTGGTAACTACAACGTGTTTCCACAGGTAAAGCCAAGAGATGATTCAGGTAATCCAGAGAAACAAATGTGTGTGATATCAACAATGACGTAGGGCACCGACTATACTTAGTCAGAAATGCACAAGGTAGGAAATGGTTTGCAAAGTGCCACAGCAGGCTGGCATGGGTGTTATGCCTTACAAAATAGAACACAGCTGTTGTAGCATTGCAAGGTAAGGGTCTCGCGAGGTGTGGAAGCAGATGACGCAGCAGTACCTAAGTTAAAGAGTGCAGAAGACTTCCCACATCGGTGGCCACAGAAATGTTTAATACACATGCCACATGGCACAGCAATGCCCAAGCAAGCACATCTCAGAAATCTATACGTACCTAGCCATTTTACACTAATGTGACTCCTGTTAGTCTCGCAGCTCTATCACCATAGGGTTATGATCCTCAGACTCCATCTTGAGTGCTGTTCGTGGATTGCAGTTCGACCCTGCATCAGGGGAGTGCCCTGAAACCCCAGGACTTGGAATTGCCACCATATTGCACCAGCACCAGCCATGGGAAGGGGCTTGCTAGCGATCAACACACAGCACTGGGTTACTGCCGTTGTGTCACCTGCCTGCCACCTGCTGGCCAGCTGAGAGTGTGCAGGCCTGCCACAATGCCCATGGCCACAGCTAGCTGAGGCCACCCAGACTGAGTTGCTGAGTTGCCGCTGATGGAGGTGGTTGTGTTACGAGCCATTGCACTACCGACACTGCACTCCGTCAGCATTGCGAAGCAACACATAGGAGGCCACTGGATGCCTCAGCCATGCTGCTGCTTTATATATTGAGCCATGGAGAGAAGCCGTAACAAAGAAATTTATAATTTCATGCTATTCGATTGGCACCCCAAATCTGCCAGTCTAATACATAGTCCTGCCTTTTTTTTCTTTCCTTTTTTTTCCATGAGAAGCTAAAGGATCATTGGTATTGGAAGGAAGGAAGGAGTGAAGACTGGATTTAACATCGCATTGGCATTGAGGTCATTAGAGATCGAGCACAGGCTTGGATTGTGTCAAGGATGGGTGAAGGAAATTGGCTGTGTCCCTTGAAAGGAACCATCCCAGCACTTACCTGGAGCGATTTAGGGAAATCATGGAGAACGTAAGCTGAATGGCCAGATGTGGGTCTGAGCCATCGTCCTCCCGAATGCGAGTCCAGTGTGCTAACCACTGCACAGCCTTGGTCAGTGATCATTGGTACTGTCTCTCAGATTAAAATTGGCCATAATATTGATGGTTTATTGATAGCAAAATTGATTTTCAATCACATAGTGATCATCTTCAGTGCTGTGGTGTACAAATTAAACTCATAGACACTGGTATCAAGTTATCGCATCTCAGTTTTAGTTACTGATAACTTGATACCAGTGTCTATGAGTTTAATTTGTACACCACAGCACTGAAGATGATCACTATGTGATTGAAAATCGATTTTGCTATCAATAAACCATCAATATTATGGCCAACACTGACCCTCCTTTTAATTTAACATATATGGTCATTGTGCAAACAGCATTCCATGGAGTCGCCAATCAATAAAGTCATCTCAGATGTTGTTGTTGTTGTTGTCTTCAGTCCTGAGACTGGTTTGATGCAGCTCTCCATGCTACTCAATCCTGTGCAAGCTTCTTCATCTCCCAGTACCTGCTGCAGCCTACATCCTTCTGCATCTGCTTAGTGTATTCATCTCTTGGTCTCCCTCTACGATTTTTACCCTCCACCTTTCCCTCCAGTACTAAACTGGTGATCTCCTGATGCCTCAGAACATGTCCTACCAACTGATCCCTTCTTCTAGTCAAGTTGTGCCACAAACTCCTCTTCTCCCCAATTCTATTCAATACCTCCTCATTAGTTATGTGATCTATCCATCTAATTTTTAGCATTCTTCTGTAGCACCACATTTCGAAAGCTTCTATTCTCTTCCTGTCCAAACTATTTATCGTCCATGTTTCACTTCCGTACATGGCTACACTCCATACAAATACTTTCAGAAATGACTTCCTGACACTTAAATCAATACTCGATGTTAACAAATTTCTCATCTTCAGAAAGGCTTTCCTTGCCACCGCCAGTCTACATTTTATATCCTCTCTACTTCGACCATCATAAGTTATTTTGCTAGCCAAATAACAAAACTCATTTATTACTTTACACGTCTCATTTCCAAATCTAATTCTCTCAGCATCACCCGACTTAATTCGACTACATTCCATTATCCTCGTTTTGCTTTTGTCGATGTTCATCTTATACCCTCCTTTCAAGACACTGTCCATTCCGTTCAACTACTCTTCCAAGTCCTTTGCTGTCTCTGACAGAATTACAATGTCATCGGCGAACCTCAAAGTTTTTATTTCTTCTCCATGGATTTTAATACCTACTCTGAACTTTTCATTTGTTTCCTTTACTGCTTGCTCAATATACAGATTGAATAGCATCGGGGAGAGGCTACAACGCTGTCTCACTCCCTTCCCAACCACTGCTTCCCTTTCATGTCCCTCGACTCTTATAACTGCCATCTGCTTTCTGTACAAATTGTAAATAGCCTTTCGCTCCTTGTATTTTATCCCTGTCACCTTCAGAATTTGAAAGAGAGTATTCCAGTCAACATTGTCAAAAGCTTTCTCTAAGTCTACAAATGCTAGAAACATAGGTTTGCCTTTCCTTAATCTTTCTTCTAAGATAAGTCGTAGGGTCCGTATTGCCTCGCGTGTTCCAACATTTCTACGGAATCCAAACTGATCTTCCACGAGGTCGACTTCTACAAGTTTTTCCATTCGTCTGTAAAGAATTCGTGTTAGTATTTTGCGGCTGTGACTTATTAAACTGATAGTTCGGTAATTTTCGCATCTGTTAACACCTGCTTTCTTTGGGATTGGAATTATTATATTCTTCTTGAAGTCTGAGAGAATTTTGCCTGTCTCATACATCTTGCTCACCAGATGGTAGAGTTTTGTCAGGACTGGCTCTCCCAACGCTATCAGTAGTTCTAATGGAATGTTGTCTACTCCCGGGGACTTGTTTCGACTTAGGTCTTTCAGTGCTCTGTCGAACTCTTCACGCAGTATGGTATCTCCCATTTCATCTTTATCTACATCCTCTTGCATTTCCATAATACTGTCCTCAAGAATATCGCCCCTGCATAGACCCTCTATATACTCCTTCCACCTTTCTGCTTTCCCTTCTTTGCTTAGAACTGGGTTTCCATCTGAGCTCTTGATATTCATGCAAGTGGTTCTCTTTTCTTCAAAAATCTCTTTAATTTTCCTGTAGGCAGTATCAATCTTACCCCTCGTGAGATAAGCCTCTACATCCTTACATTTGTCCTCTAGCCACCGCTGCTTAACCATTTTGCACATCCTGTCTATCTCATTTTTGAGACATTTGTATTCCTTTTTGCCTGCTTCACTTACTGCATTTTTGTATTTCCTCCTTTCATCAATTAAATCTCTTCTGTTACCCATGGATTTCTACTAGCCCTCATCTTTTTACCTACTTGATCCTCTGCTGCCTTCACTATTTCATCCCTCAAAGCTACCCATTCTTCTTCTACTGTATTTCTTTCCCCCATTCCTGTCAATCGTTTCCTTATGCTCTCCCTAAAACTCACTACAACCTCTGGTTCTGTCAGTTTATCCAGGTCCCATCTCCTTAAATTCCCACCTTTTTGCAGTTTCTTTAGTTTTAATCTACAGTACCAATAGATTGTGGTCAGAGTCCACATCTGCCCCTCGAAATGTCTTACAATTTAAAACCTGGTTCCTAAATCTGTGTCTTACCATTATATAATCTATCTGAAACCTTCTAGTATCTCCAGAGTTCTTCCATGTATACAACTCATCTCAGATATCTGTTAGTAACGGCAAATAGGCAGGAGGGGAAATGGGCATAAAGGATAAAGGAAGGAAGTTAGTAGTAGTCCCAAAAGGAGATGCTGATGCACTAACATGTCATAGCAAACAAAATAATGTAACACAAAGCTTTTGGGGTTCAGCATATAAAATTTGGCTTGCTGCTAGCAAGAGTGTGTTGAGCACTGATCACTTGTTAAACAAATGAGAAGCAAAATTTGAGAATGGAGAAATTAAAGCACTATTAATGAAAGGTTTTGTAACTTGTATCTATTAGAAGAGAAGAAGTACAAATTAACAACGAGATAGGAGCAAAACTTCCTGGTGCTTTAAAACTGTGTGCCAGACTGATGCTCGAACTCAAGACCTTTGCCTTTTGTGGGCAAGTCCTCTACCATCTGAGCTAGCCAAGCATGACTCACAACCTGTCCTCACAGCTTTACTTCCACCAATGCCTCACCTCCTGCCTTCCAAACTTCACGGAAGCTCTTCTGTGTTGCTCAGTTGAAAGGTAAAGGTCCCGAGTTTGTGTCTCGGTCCAGCACACAGTTTTAATCGGCCAGGGACTTTCATGTCAGCACACACACCACTGCATAGTGAAAGTTTCATTCTAGAAAAGTAGTAGTATTCTCAGCAGCAGGCAGCTAGCTTCTCATATATATATATATATATATATATATATATATATATATATATATATATATATATAAAAAGCGCTGGCAGGTCGATAGACACACAAACATACACAAACACACACACAAAATTCAAGCTTTGTGTGTCTATCGACCTGCCAGCGCTTTTGGTATAAAAATACGTCCTGCTGGATGTTCGAGTCCTCCCTTGGGCATGGGTGTGTGTGTTGTTCTTACCATTAGTTACTTTATGTAGTGTGTAAGTCTAGGGACCAGTGACCTCATTTTTATAAAAACACGAAGAACGAGAAAGATTAGAACCATTGGGTCCCAGTCATCACAAACTGCACCTTTTCATGTTTTTTTTTTTTTTAGGGAAATGCGAATGATTCGATGATCAACAAATATAAACATAGTAGTTTGGTAACAATAAACAGATCTTTGGTGAATTGCCTTCGACAACAATTGCAAGAAATAGAATGATGCATAATAAATGGGGAAAATAAAAACAGAAAGGATAACACGAAACAAGACTCAGTACTGCAGAATTCAAAAGAAGGAATTAGGAAATACATGTTTGAAGAGACCAGGTAGAGCCATTAGTCTACAGAGAAATTTCACTATTGGAAGCTATAAAAGAAAAGGTCAGAAGCTGAGCATACAGTAAAAAATGTTAAGATGGGGTGGACCCAATTATATGTAGATATGTGAGAGAGGAAAGATTGATGAACCCAGAGAATGGGTGATCTAACCCTTTGTCAGTTGAATTCATGGAAGAAATAACCTGTATCATATATAGAATGTGGTGGAGAATAAAGGGTACATGGCTCTGTGGAAGGGATGGCTTATGTCTCGGTGAAGTGAATCCATAGAGGGAATGACCTGAACTGTTTTTGTATGAATGGAAAAAAGAAATGGACATGCAAAATGCCAAGATGACAATGTGTGTACACAGTATCAGCCTACTGAGGAAGGTGTAAGTGAAGCATTTGCATAGCCAAGATGCTGTAATGTAACTATGAGTAACACTAAAGAATTATTATCCAAAATAGCCAAAAGCAAATAGACTTACCTGGACAATGATCCTTTAAATTTTTCATTTCCATATATGTTCACTTACCGCAAATCAGATTTGAAATTAGGGAAAGTGGCTTAGAGCGAAATGAAATGTAAGCTTGCAACTCCTCATGACAAATAAAGATTTAAAAGTTTTCTATTTTAATAAATTTGAGAACCTTGTGCTGTTACATGCAATGATTTAATAACAGTGAAAAGCAAATCACCTTTGAGTAAAAGTCACGAAATAATGATCAAGCCCAATCAAATAGGACAAATATTTCTCACAAGTCTTCTTACCTACAAAAATATAACAATGTATATACAAAGCGATTGGATGGTTGTAAGGCGTGAGAAAAGGCGAAACAGTTAAGTGGGTATTTGATAGTCATTTGAACAAGTTATGTTGAAAGAGAAATGAACTTATTGAAAAGACACGACACCTTACTCTCAGGTAACCTGAAATCGGTCTTTCTAATAAAAAAAAATAAAAAAACTACTTAGTATGATGTTTACTACTGGAAATTCACAATAATTAGAAAGTGAAATCTGGGACAAGGGGTATTATCAATGTTTTTATTTGATTATGTGACTGGAAAAGGAGCTTTGTCTTAAGAGATCTTAATGTGGATAACAGCAAAAATTTAACAAATAGTCGAAGGTTATAAAAGGATTGTATTAGCTAAATAAGTTTTTTCACATGACATCTTTTGTCTTAGTGGAGGATCTGTGGTGAAACTGGTTGTTTACCCAGAAAAGCTTGTTACACCTCTTCCATGCAATCAGATGAAAGATGTTCATGTGAAAACATTGTTTAGGTAGATAATACGTAGAGAACTTCCCACTGTGTACAAGCTGGTTTGATGGATGTACAGAGTCAGAGTGAGACACACAATTACAGAACACCATCAAAGTGCGATTGCGATTGAGTGTCTCCTCCTGCTGTGGACGGGTCCCTTATGCTTTGGTGTTGCGTTGTTTTGGAAGCCAGAGAATGCGTACGGACAATGACAGTGCCTGGGAAAAATAGCTGAAAGATCTGTTCAGAGGTGATGCTCTGATGTACTGATTAACAAGAGATCTGTTCACTCTATGTTGTAATTATTGTAACGAACCAACAAAATTACAAGAGTTACTGAAAGATGTTTACATTATTTAATAGCTTGAATAATTTGAAGCTCTCGTCCAGCCCTTGACCCTCTGCATGCGGAAAGTCACACAGCAAGAGTGGGTGGTACTGTGTAGCAGGTCCACTGCATCACAAGAATTCAAGACAAGAATTCAAGACCGGCGACCACATGAGAAAATAATTAAGATACAAGGTATCCAGGATAAGATCAGGGTGACAGATCGTTTGGAAGGTACCATGTCTTCTGGACTTAGTCCCACCGCAGAACAGCAAGGTTACGTTCTAATTTCTGTCTGTGTAAGTTGATTAACTCTGCTTCTCTATGACAAACAGGTTTTGCTCTGTTATGGTTGTCAGCAGTATAGCATTAAGACTTATTTAAATGGTTGAGGATAAGGGATATTCTATAAGAAATGCAAGACTCTTTTCTGAAAGCAGGTTGGGTTTATTCAGGCTTCCAATACATAATATTATTCCCACTTTTTTGGCTACAAAACCCTATTTTTCAACTTCACCTCCTTTCAGTTTGACAGCATATGCCACCTTACTGAGAGGGCCCATATGCCCGCATAGTAACACACTACTGGTCAACAATGGAGCCAATGTTTTGCTGCATCAACAACCTCCCCATCATCCATGTACTGCTTCCCACAGAGTGCATCCTTCAGTAGGCCAAACA
Source organism: Schistocerca americana (assembly GCF_021461395.2). Lineage (NCBI taxonomy): Eukaryota > Metazoa > Arthropoda > Insecta > Orthoptera > Acrididae > Schistocerca > Schistocerca americana. The sequence continues at coordinate 677,998,141 of NC_060119.1, forward strand.
GAAGGAGGTTGGAAGATGCGAAATCTGGGCTGTAGGGTGGATAAGGAAGAACAGTGTAATTGAGTTTTGTACAATTGTGATGTAACATTCAATTAGTTTCAGAGGTCTTGCATAGTCATGGAGAAGGAGACATTAAGTTGTTTCATCAGTTTCTTGAGGGTTACACACCACACTTCCGAGTAGATCATTGCATCATGAGGGAGGAGATCAAACAGAATATTGTCTTCAGAGTCCTTGAAGACCCTCACCATGATTTTACTGGGTAAGGGTGCAGCTTATACTTTTTATTCGGAGGAGAGGCACTGTGGCACCACTCAAAGTTCAGCAACGGAACCACTGGGTCAAAGCACAGCGAGTCATGGAAGATAGGGAAGCATGAGGGTTAAGTGAAGCTGCAGTCTCAAAATGAGAATTTCAGGAAGGTGTATATGAGGGTAAATTAATTACTATCTGCAATTTAGTTATATCTTTGTTTATTTTGGTAGTACTGTCGCTTTACATTGATGACACATGCTTTGTTTATTTGTTGTTATATCTTTGCAATTTTCAAGCTGCTAGGTTAGTTTCGTTATCGCTGGCGTGCTGTTAATCATGGCTGCTCCACTGTCTATTTGCACCACAGAAGAGTATTGTTCAGTGATCCGTTTTTCATGGTCGGAAGGTGATCAGGGACCGAAACTCATCAAAGACTTTTGGTACAGTACAGGAACAGCGTTTTGCCACAACAGAGTGTCTACGAATGGATTGAAAAATTCCAAAATGGGTTGCACAAGTGTTATGTATGATGAAGGAGCCAGACGACCGTTTACCGCCATAAATGAAGAAACCATTGAGCGTTCACATGAAATGATTCTCTTGGACAGACGATTAACTATTGACAAAGTGGCACATTGTCTGCAAATTATTTACGGTTCTGCCTGTGAAATCATCCACAACAGACTTAGGTTTCATAAAGTTTGTGCAAGATGGGTCCCAAAACAACTCACACACTTGCATAAACAAATTCGCTTGGGCATCTGCACGGAGAGTAAATGGCAGAGTATGGAATGGAAACATCCAAATTCGCCGTGCAAGAAAAAGCTCAACACCCAACCATCTGCAGGAAAACTGATGCTTACGGGTTTTTGGGACGCACAAGTTCCAGTACTGGAACATTATGGGGAAAGGGGCACAACAATAAACAGTGTACATTACAGTGTGATGCTTATTGCAAGGCTAAAGCCTGCAATTCAAAGCAAATGCCAAGGATTACTGTCAAAAGGTATTGTGTTGTTGCTCGACAATGCCCGTCTGCATACTGCTGCCCACACTGCTGAAATGCTCCAGAAACTCCAATTTGAAGTACTGGATCATATTCCACATAGTCCCGATCTTGCCCCTTCTGACTATCACTTGTTTGGTGCACTCAAACAAGCATTAAGTGGCCATCGGTTTGCCTCGGACAAAGCAGTGAAAGAAGCAGTGCATTCCTGGCTCGCAGCTCAACTGAGAACCTTCTTTTATGAGGGCATCAGGAAGCTCGTACAACGATGGACCAAGTGCGTCAAAACGCAAGGAGACTACGTCGAAAAATGATGTTCTTATCAGTTTCCTATTTGACTACAGTAAAATTTTATAACTACTTTGCAGATAATAATTGACTTAGCCTTGTATCTTCCAGAGGCTTTAGCAACCAAGTGGTACCTGTGTAACCATAGTATTAAATATGATGTCCCAACTGGTCACAGTGAAGTGTCCAGAAATTGGGGTTGAAGCAGTGCCAATGTAAATTGTGCATACAAAATCCTGCACAAAGAACATAAAGGAAAATGTCCCAGGTGAGGAAATCGCTTGTTGCCAGATTAAAGGAAAACATGAAGACAAAACATTAGAATGAATTGGAGAAACAGTTGATCACTGAGTTGTGCACCACTGACAGTGGCTTATTTTATTCATCAGATTATGTAACCCATACAAATAGTATCAAGTATAAGATAGAGTTATTATCAGAAGCCAAGGGATGTGTAATCTATTCTTACTGGATACTGCTAGCACGAAAGCAAGCATTGCAGCAAGAGAGAGACAAAATGTTAGATGATATAATAATTTCAAGTAGCAACAAATGTAATTTTTCACTTATAATGATCCCAAAGAAAATAGCTGCTACTGGTAAAAAAAGGCAGGTAGCGGCTGATTACTGCCGCTTAAGTAATTGCTGTGTCATTACGGTTCTTCCTCTTCCACACATAGATGAAGTTCTAGATAGTTCGGAGAAGGAAAAGTACTTCTTGAACTTGGGGCAAAAGGACACCAGTGGGTGTCACTAGATGAGAAAGACTGACAGAAATTGGCTTTAATTACACCTCACGGGCATTATGAATTCAAGTAATTGCCCAGGGGATTAAAGGCTACCCCCAGTGCACCTCAAAAGTTAATGAATTCTTTCATTATGAATTTGCAATGTAAAACTGCCCATTTACTCAAGACGATGTCATTTTCAGAGGCCTACATTAGAGAAGCATAATGCCAGGTCAGCGGAAGCATTTAAAAAATTGAGGCTCCATAATTTGGAAATATAGACTGATAAATACAAGTTCCTACACATGGAAGTCATTTATTTGGGACATGTTGTCCAGAGATAGAAATGAGACCCGAGAAAGATTAGTGCTGTAAAATATGAACCAAAGCCATGCATCACAAAACAATTAAAATAATTTCTTGGATTAATAAGATTCTACCAACAGTTCATAAACAGTTTCAGCAGGATAGCTAGACTGCAGCATGAAATTTTTGACAGGAGTAAAATCTGAGTGGGGTAACAAGCACAAAAATGCATTTCAGATGTTATATAGAAAGATAAAAGATCCACCCTTATTGCAGTATCTGAATTTTATGAAACAGTTCGTTATAACCACTGACAGAGCTGTTCTGAGTCAAGGTAAGGTAAGGTGAGGTAAGAAAGGACCTACCTGTCCCAAATGCCTCCAGAATACTTATAAAGTGGAGCAAAATTAAAGTACTATAGTATGGAAATTGTTGGGTGTAGTATGGGTTATGACATATTTCTGGCCGAATGTTTGTGGGATAAAGTTCACAATATGTATGGATAATAACCCACTTAAATGGATGGTAAGTATGACTGATCCACTGTCCTGCCCAATGAAGTTTAAACTGATGCTTGAAACACGCGATTATGAGATTGTATACAAAAGTGGCAAAGTAGCTGACGCCCTGTAACGTATAACAGAGAGACAGACTGCAAACAAGACTTAACACTCTGCCAGTTCTGATGGCACTTGAAAAGCCAGAGGTAAGTGTGGAAGAGAAATAATTTTGTAGGTAAGCGTGGAAGAGAGAGAATTTTGTAGTTATTCCATAATTCACCTCTAGGAAATCACCAAGAAATAAGTAATGAAATATGAAATGTGGCTGAATATGAAGTAAATCAAACAATGAAAAATCCAGGATGGAATGTAACAATGTTATGAAAAGGATAGTCGCTACTCACCATACAGCGGAGATGCTGAGTTGCAGATAGGCACAACAAAAAGACTGTCACAAAATAAGCTTTCAGCCAACAAGGACTTTGTCAAAAGTAGTGCTGCTGTGGAATGTGCAGGGACAGGGTGGACAGAGGTTAGGATGGCTAGGCACAGTCAGGTTATTAGTTGGAGGGCAGGGGAGAGGTGGGTGTAGTGGAAAAGGAGAGAAATAAAAAGACTGGGTACTTTGGTGGAATGAGGGCTGTGTAGTGCTTGAATGGGAACAGGGAAGGGGCTGAATGGGTGAGGACAATGACTAACGAAGGTTGAGTCTAGGAGGTTTATGGCAACGTAGGCAGTTCCCATCTGCTCAATTCAGAAAAAGCTGGTGTTGGTGGAAAGGTAGCATATGGCACAGGCTGTGAAGCAGTCATTGAAATGAAGATTGTCATACAGGGTGGTGTGCTCAGCAACAGGATGGTCCAGTCGTTTCTCGGTCACAGTTTCTCGGTGGCCATTCATGTGGACATACAGCTTGTTGGTTATCATGCCCACATAGAATGCAGCACAGTGGTTGCAGATTAGCTTGTAGATCACATGATTGGTTTCACAGGTAGCTCTGCCTTTTATGGGATAGGTAATGTTCTCAAGCGCCTCACTGAGGCCTTCGAGACCGTAAGTATCCTTCCAACCTTCCACAAAAACAAATCTCCAATGCCTTATCTTTCCAATCTCACAACACCTCCCAATGTCTCACCATCCAGCCACAGTGGAGCACTCCTCTCGTAACTCAGTACCACCCAGGACTGGAACAACTGAATTACATTCTCCGCTATGGTTTTGATTACCTCTCGTTGTGTCTTGAAATGAAAAATGTCCTGCCCACTGTCCTCCTTACCCCTCCCACAGTGGTATTCTGCCATCCACCAAACCTATAGATTATACTTATCCATCCAACACAACACCGGTTCACAACTCCTTACCTCATGGCTCATATGCCTGACAGACTACTCTAGTCCGGTTACAAACATCACCTATCCCATCAAAGGCAGGGTTATCTGTGAAACCAGTCATGTGATCTACAAGTTAAGCTGCAACCACTTCATATGGAACCTTCCCACCAATACCAGCTTTTCTGAAATGTGCAGGTGGAACTCTCCTGCAATATATCCTATGTTCCCATAACCCTTCTGGCCTCAACCTAATTTGGTCATTGTCCCCACCCAGCCAGCCCCTTCCCTGTTCCCATTCCAGCACTACCCAGGCCTCATTCCACCAATGCACCCAGCCTTTTTCTTTTCTCCTTTTCTGCCCCCGCCCCTCCCCCTCCGACTGCATCTAGCTGCCCTACCCTCTCTCCAACCATCCCTGCACACTCCCCAGCAGTACCTCACTATCCCCACCTTTGCCCTGCTATTCCACCCCCTCCCCGCCCCAGCCTCCTCCTTACCCCCAGCCAGTTGCCTCTCCCACCATGCACTGCTCCTGCTCGCAGTGTGGCTTCAGCTACCAGAGACTGCAGTCGTGCGTGTGATGTGTGTGTGCGTGTGGGGGGGTTGACAAAGGCCTTGTTGGCTGAAAGCTTATTTTATGACAGTATTTTCGTTGTGCCTATCTGCGACTCAGCATCTCCACTATATGGTGAGTTGCAACTATCTTTTTCATAATATTGTTATAGGTATGAAGTAAGATATTGCAGAATACATTCAAAAGTGTGAGAGCTGTCAAAAGAAAGTCACGAAGCACCAAATAAAGATACCACTACAATTAACAATGAATCCTCAACAAATATTTGAGACATGCAAAATTGGCATTGTGGGGGACCTCAATCAGATGGACATCTATTCAAGGATGCATTGACAAAATTCTTTGTTGCAGAACAAATTGAAAATCAAGACACCAAAACAGCGGACTGCGTCTTAGTGGAGAAGTTTATTTTACAATTTGCAATCCTGTCCATTTTATTATGTGACCAAGGAAGTAACTTCGTCGGTGGCACTATGAAAAGATTGTGCAAATTACTTAAAACTGAGAATCCTACTGCTGCTGCACTGCAGGATCATGGGACAAATCCAGAACCTTCAGCTTGAGAAATTCTGCTCATCACCATAATGAGGCAAGGTACAGATTTATAGAGTAACTTGGAAAACTTTGAGATATTTAAACTTAATGGACTATCAAAAAATTGTTGGACAACCACTGATGCACTTGGTCATAGGATTCTGTAAACAAAAACTAACCCGCATAGACACTGATAACACAAAGTAATAATGTACAAGAAGCCGTAAGCTGGCATGTAAGAAAAATTCACAATTCGCAAAGCCTAATTGGGCAGTTATTGTAATGAGAGTGAGACAGAAACGTTGCACACTCAATTTTGTGAGAGAAATTAATAAGCTACTATTTGGCACACTGGAAGAGCAAGAACTTTGCATTTTAAAACTAAAATAGATCCAGTGGAAGAACAGGGGCAATTGCTAAAACTAAGGAACATGTCACAGTAGTTAAGGCAGTGTTAACTGGCTCTAATCACACAGTAGCTAGCCTGGCATGAAATGAACTAATTGCAGCTGGAATGGAAAAGTTCCAAAAATACATAAATGAATATACCAACTGTACGAAGCGAACAGCAGTTAACTGTACTGATTGTAATGAATTAAAAGCTGATTCAATTAACCACAATATTTAGTGAACTGAGTGCCACACACAATTAGGTGGCTTGTGGAGTATGATATTGATGTAGTAATCTCCGCACTAGTAAACGTGCAGAAGGAATATTAGAATATAGGGCAAGTTGTATGCCATTCACAACTGATACAGGATGATTTGAATGTTAAAAAATTCCCCTAAGCACTCTCAGGAGAATGAGTATCAGTTGCTTAGAATTCTTGATACAGATATTTGTTTAGGACATATATTGAGCTATGTCCTGAATGTACCACTGGTGGAAAATCATGTTTGAAATGTATATGGAGAGTTACCCCCCCCCCCCCCCCCCATGAACCATGGACCTTGCCGTTGGTGGGGAGGCTTGCGTGCCTCAGTGATACAGATAGCCGTATCGTAGGTACAACCACAATACCACAATGGAGGGGTATCTGTTGAGAGGCCAGACAAACGTGTGGTTCCTGAAGAGGGGCAGCAGCCTTTTCAGTAGGTGCAAGGGCAACAGTCTGGATGATTGACTGATCTGGCCTTGTAACAATAACCAAAACGGCCTTGCTGTGCTGGTACTGCGAACGGCTGAAAGCAAGGGGAAACTACGGCCGTAATTTTTCCCGAGGGCATGCAGCTTTACTGTATGATTAAATGATGATGGCGTCCTCTTGGGTAAAATATTCTGGAGGTAAAATAGTCCCCCATCCGGATCTCCGGGCGGGGACTACTCAAGAGGATGTCGTTATCAGGAGAAAGAAAACTGGCGTTCTACGGATCGGAGCGTGGAATGTCAGATACCTTAATAGGGCAGGTAGGTTAGAAAATTTAAAAAGGGAAATGGATAGGTTAAAGTTAGATATAGCGGGAATTAATGAAGTTCGGTGGCAGGAGGAACAAGACTTTGGGTCAGGTGATTACAGGGTTATAAATACAAAATCAAATAGGGGTAATGCAGGAGTAGGTTTAATAATGAATAGGAAAATAGGAGTGCGGGTAAGCTACTACAAACAGCATAGTGAACGCATTATTGTGGCCAAGATAGACACGAAGCCCACACCTACTACAATAGTACAAGTTTACATGCCAACTAGCTCTGCAGATGACGAAGAAATTGAAGAAATGTATGAGGAAATAAAAGAAACTATTCAGATAGTGAAGGGAGACGAAAATTTAATAGTCATGGGTGACTGGAATTCGAGTGTAGGAAAAGGGAGAGAAGGAAACGTAGTAGGTGAATATGGATTGGGGCTAAGAAATGAAAGAGGAAACCGCCTGGTAGAATTTTGCACAGAGCACAACTTAATCATAGCTAACACTTGGATTAAGAATCATGATAGAAGGTTGTATACATGGAAGAATTCTGGAGGTACTAGAAGGTATCAGATAGATTATATAATGGTAAGACAGAGATTTAGGAACCAGATTTTAAATTGTAAGACATTTCCAGGGGCAGATGTGGACTCTGACCACAATCTATTGGTTATGACCTGTAGATTTAAACTGAAGAAACTGCAAAAAGGTGGGAATTTAAGGAGATGGGACCTGGATAAACTAAAAGAACCAGAGGTTGTACAGAGTTTCAGGGAGAGCATAAGGGAACAATTGACAGGAATGGGGGAAAGAAATACAGTAGAAGAGGAATGGGTAGCTTTGAGGGATGAAGTAGTGAAGGCAGCAGAGGATCAAATAGGTAAAAAGACGAGGGCTAGTAGAAACCCTTGGGTAACAGAAGAAATATTGAATTTATTTGATGAAAGGAGAAAATATAAAAATGCAGTAAATGAAGCACGCAAAAAGGAATACAAACGTCTCAAAAATGAGATCGACAGGAAGTGCAAAATTGCTAAGCAGGGATGGCTAGAGGACAAATGTAAGGATGTAGAGGCTTATCTCACTAGGGGTAAGATAGATACTGCCTACAGGAAAATTAAAGAGACCTTTGGAGATAAGAGAACCACTTGTATGAACATCAAGAGCTCAGATGGAAACCCAGTTCTAAGCAAAGAAGGGAAAGCAGAAAGGTGGAAGGAGTATATAGAGGGTCTATACAAGGGCGATGTACTTGAGGACAATATTATGGAAATGGAAGAGGATGTAGATGAAGATGAAATGGGAGATACGATACTGCGTGAAGAGTTTGACAGAACACTGAAAGACCTGAGTCGAAACAAGGCCCCCGGAGTAGACAACATTCCATTGGAACTACTGACGGCCTTGGGAGAGCCAATCCTGACAAAACTCTACCATCTGGTGAGCAAGATGTATGAAACAGGTGAAATACCCTCAGACTTCAAGAAGAATATAATAATTCCAATCCCAAAGAAAGCAGTTGTTGACCGATGTGAAAATTACCGGACAATCAGTTTAATAAGCCACAGCTGCAAAATACTAACACGAACTCTTTACAGACGAATGGAAAAACTAGTAGAAGCCGGCCTCGGGGAAGATCAGTTTGGATTCCGTAGAAATACTGGAACACGTGAGGCAATACTGACCTTACGACTTATCTTAGAAGAATGATTAAGGAAAGGCAAACCTACGTTTCTAGCATTTGTAGACTTAGAGAAAGCTTTTGACAATGTTGACTGGAATACTCTCTTTCAAATTCTAAAGGTGGCAGGGGTAAAATACAGGGAGCGAAAGGCTATTTACAATTTGTACAGAAAGCAGATGGCAGTTATAAGAGTCGAGGGACATGAAAGGGAAGCAGCGGTTGGGAAGGGAGTAAGACAGGGTTCTAGCCTCTCCCCGATGTTATTCAATCTGTACATTGAGCAAGCAGTAAAGGAAACAAAAGAAAAATTCGGAGTAGGTATTAAAATCCATGGAGAAGAAATAAAAACTTTGAGATTCGCCGATGACATTGTAATTCTGTCAGAGACAGCAAAGGACTTGGAAGAGCAGTTGAACGGAATGGATGGTGTCTTGAAGGGAGGATATAAGATGAACATCAACAAAAGCAAAACGAGGATAATGGAATGTAGTCAAATTAAGTCGGGTGATGCTGAGGGAATTAGATTACGATATGAGACACTTCAAGTAGTAAAGGCGTTTTGCTATTTGGGGGCAAAATAACTGGTGGTGGTTGAAGTAGTGAGGATATAAAATGTAGACTGGCAATGGCAAGGAAAGCGTTTCTGAAGAAGAGAAATTTGTTAACATCGAGTATAGATTTAAGTGTCAGGAAGTCATTTCTGAAAGTATTTGTATGGAGTGTAGCCATGTATGGAAGTGAAACATGGACAGTAAATAGTTTGGACAAGGAGAGAATAGAAGCTTTCGAAATGTGGTGCTACAGAAGAATGCTGAAGATTAGATGGGTAGATCACATAATTTATGAGGAGGTATTGAATAGGATTGGGGAGAAGAGAAGTTTGTGGCACAACTTGACCAGAAGAAGGGATCGGTTGGTAGGACATGTTCTGAGGCATCAAGGGATCACCAATTTAGTATTGGAGGGCATCGTGGAGGGTAAAAATCGTAGGGGGAGACCAAGAGATGAATACACTAAGCAAATTCAGAAGGATGTAGGTTGCAGTAGGTACTGGGAGATGATGAAGCTTGCACAGGATAGAGTAGCATGGAGAGCTGCATCAAACCAGTCTCAGGACTGAAGACCACAACAACAACATCAACAACAACAACATCAACAACAACAACAACAACATGGAGAGTTACTGTCGGACACAGAAATTAGTGCCTCAAAACATTTATATCCGTACATAGCTCCAGAAAGAGACTTACGTATCACTGACAAAGCTAAACTGTTTGTGCCAAGTTGGGAAGAGAACAATCACATTATATGGAAATAGACAAAAACAGTAAAATATGTGAGAAAACCTTTGTGTTAATGTCTACCTACAAACACAAAACCTTTGAAGGCAGAATGTTGCAGCCCATACGACATTCCAGCAGACTGTGTACAGAAAATTGTCACTTAAAATGAGATCATTTGGACATGCATACGTAACGACAAATGGCTATTTGTAGCAACTAAAGGGAAGGTCTTACCATCTCATGCAATGATAACAAACCAGTAGACATGTTAATTCAAGGTACAAGTGAACTGAAGTTTATAGGAAAATACAAGGGTTTTGGAACCCATGTTTTCATTCAGCCTGGAAAAATAATTAGGATGAACATAGTAAGTGAACATGGTCACTGATACTGTATCAGACTAGGAGGAAAGGAATACTTCTGAGTTTAAATTGCATTTACCATTGGGGCCCATAGCACGACAATCTCAAGACAGCAGGACATAAATTAAGTGAAGAGGAAATGTCATTCAAATAAAACCACTATTTTACAGATTTTCATTTCTCGCCTTATTCTTTTGCCACCTACATTGCAATCTAATTTGTTGTCTTTGTGTTTACACAAATACTAAAAGCGCTCTCAAGACTGTTTTAGATTTTTTTGGAGGTACGTACCAGGTAACTATTGAGAAAAATATGAGTTTCGCACTACTAAATGAACCCAATGCAGAAACTACTGAGGGTTCACATATTCTGTGTAGATGGGGCTTGCTTACAGATTCACATGACGGTGGTTTAGCAACCCTTCAGAACCAAATGAACCCATACATTTTTGCAGAGTGAAAGTCGAGAACTTATGTTAGCCACCAGAAGAGATAGAAGATAAGCTGTAACCAAAGAAATGTAAATCTTTAAGGGCATTTCCTTTAACAATAAGTGGAAAGAGGAAATATGGTGAATCAGATCTACACTTCCATGTAGACAATGGAAAATCCAGGAGAACAGAGATTCTCTGAATGGAGGCTCAGTAACCAGCCACATTGGGGCATTCTGGCTAGATGGGTTTCTGGACGTTAAGAAAGTAATAAAAGGTAGAGTGCAATGAGTAGTAGGGGTACGGAAAGAGGCTGACTAAGGGGAGAGTTTCTGAGATGGGCCTAATGATTTTAGGAGGGACTGGAGAGCCTGTTGGATTGCTGGAATGGGGTCACTGGGTCTGTAGTGGATCAATCTGACAGCTGGCAGAATCCCTCCACCAAGCACTCTCTATGGTTCAAAATGGCAGTGGTGGTGCCTTTGTTGGCAGGTAGGATCACAATTTTAAGTGGTGGATAGCAGTTCTTTCTGTGAATCAAAGGTTAATTTCCATATTGTGGAATTTGGGGAATGGGGTGAGCTAAGGTTTGAGGCCAAGAAATTCTGGAACATTAACAAGGGGTGATTTGGGAGCAATGGGAGTGGATCCTGGTTAGATGGAGGAGTAAACTGAGTCAGGCAGGGTTCAGCTTTGATCTTGGTGAGAGTCTGCAGGGACCAAGAGAAGGTTGTTAACAAGCCCAACATGGCTGAATCTGTAAGCTGGGCAAAGGGCAAGGCCTTTGGAAAGGACTGGCACTTTTATGGGACTAAAGCTTTTGGAGGAAAGGCTCATAACTGTGTCTTGGATCTGTTAAGGTTCTGGATTCAGTATGATGGTGGGAGGGACTTTGTGAGGGTGTGGTAAATGTAGTACATCTGCAAAGCAAGAGTTGTGGCTATGAGAGGATGTGTGGGAGGTTTGGAGGCTGTTGCTGAAGTGGTAGACTGGTTATCTAAGACGAGAGTAGCAGGTGATCACATAGGAGAATTTTTTGGCATGATTTTGTGCATGCTACTCTAGTTCCTGGAGGGTAAGATTTTCAATGTGGGAGATGCGATGCACATATTTTGGATTGCAGAATAGGAGTTTTACAGATGGGCAGGAGGTATTGCAAGATTATTTGGTTGGGCCTGATTTAAAAAGTTTTGCACGACTAGGTTGGTGAGGCTACGGAATGGCAGAATTTGAACAGACAGAGGTAATTGTGGGAGGAGGGATTACAACTGTAGCTGGAAAATTTGATAGTAAAGCCATCTGGGGAGATTACATCAATTAGAAATGCAGGAACAGTTTGTGGGACTGGGTTCTGTATAGGAATAACGAAACTTTTCTGTGTTGGTGCAGATGGAAGGAGCAAAGATCCATGTTTGAGGATAAACTGGTAAAAATTCACAGGAAAAATAACAAAAAGAATATAAGTACGGGTGAGAAGGTGAAACCCAATGGGGAGGGGCCAATAGTGAAAGGTGAAAATGAACTAAAATCAACATGAAAACACAATGAGATCAAACAGAAAAATAAATAGAAATAAGATAACATGTGACACATGTCAGTGCGTGGATATGTGAGAAGAGAGGGGACAGCAGTTGTAAATGGATTAGGCAAGGTTAGTTTGTGCATGCTGGAATAATGGAGGAGAAAGGGGGCATGGGAAGGTTGGTAGGTCGAGCTTCAATAAGTTTGTGTGGCACAGGAAGGTACAGAAAATACATACAAAAGTATGAGAGATGAGGCAGGGAGAGTGATCTATGATTATCGGCAGGGATAATGTGGAATGAGAGATGCTGCATCAGTAGTCATTGCAGTCAAATAACTGTGTGTTGTGTACGGACAAGACAATTGATACATTATGGCTTCTAAGTCAGAGCATGTGCGGTTTGGAAGATGATGGGTGAAACACAGGAAAGAGAAGGTGGACACTGAGTAAAGTTTTGCATAAGATATTAGTAGCAAAGGATTTGCAGGCTGGAAGAAAACCCGATATGCAAAGTCAAACAATGGAAAAACCATTATGGAACAATGACAATATTATGAGAAGGATAAACTGCTACTTACCATGTAGAGACGTTGAGGGACACACACACACACACACACACACACACACACACACACACACACACACACAAAAAGCACAACTCGCACACATGACTACTGTCTCTGGCCATTGAGGCCGAATTGCATACAGCAACTACACCTGACAGAAAAAGCAATCTGCAGGTAGTAGGGGTAAATCCGAAAGACACAGTCCCACAGAAATGTAGGACCTTCCCAAAAGCCTTACATTTTGCCCCACTCACATATTCATATTCAATAGTGCTGGACTTCTGACAGACCTCCTCTTGTTCCCTATAGAGGAAATATGTTTTTGCCACCAACCCTACCAGACTCAACATGAAGCCAACATCAAAACTGGCTTGACTCAGTTCACTCCTCCCTCTGACTGTGATCCATCCCTGTTGCCCTCAAATCACCCTCTTAACATTCCAGAATTTCTTAACCTCAAACCTTGCCTCATCATCATCATCATCTCTCAATATAGAAACTAATTCTTCATCTGCAAAAAGAACATCATTGCACCTAAAAACTGATCCCAACATTATAATCCTACATGCCTACAAAGCCTCTGCGACTGGTTCTGCATAACAGAGATTACTTGGTGGAGGGACTGCACCAGCTGGCTGTCATTCGTCCACCAACAAACCCTGCCACTGTGACGCTATTCCAGAAATCCAATAGGCTCTCCAGTCCCTCCACAAATAAAGGTACATCCCAGAATCCCCCCCCCCCCCCCTCTCTCTCTCTCTCTCTCTCTCTCTCTCTCTCTCTCTCTCTCTCTCTCCCCCCCCCCCTCTCTCTCCCTCTCCTACCATATACATACTTCCTGAAGTCCAGTGTCCTATCCATGAGATCTCACTGTAGCCTGTTACTGTGCACTCAGAGGATCTCTTTTCTTACAGAACAACACCTTCAGCCTATTATCCTTAACCTACTCTCTTGATCACTACCTTTTCCAACACCCAACTGACTCCCTGACTCCACACCTAAAACCTCCTTCCTGGTCATGTGACCAACTATATCCTCGCCCACAATTACTTTACCTTTGAACGTGTTTCCTACAGACAAATCCGTGGTAAGCAATGGGCACAAACACATGGCACCATCCTATGCCAAACTATTCATGGGCCATTTAGAGGAATCCTTTGCTAACTACCCAGGATCCCCAACACTTCACCTGGTTCAATTTATGGATGACATCTTCGTGATCTGGACTGAGGATGAGGACATCCTAGTCATATTCCTCCAGAACCTCAACACTTTCTCCCACATTTGCTTCACCTGGTCCTCCTCAACCCAACAAGCCCCCTTCTTCGATGTTAACCTCCACCTCAAAGGCACCTGTGTGTGTCAAACATAACAACCACCAGCGATACCTCTACTTTGACATCTGCCTTGTTCCATACCAAGAAGTCCCTTTCATAAAGCCTAGCTACATGTGGCTGTCATATCTGTGGTGACAAGCAGTCTGCATCAAAATTACCAAGGGTCTCACTGACGCCTTCACAGACTGAATTACCTTCCCAACTGCATACAGAAACAGACCTCCTGTGCCTTCTCTCTCTGGTCACCATCACCTCCCACATTCCCACCATGTGGCCACAAAGGAGCACTCACTCCATAGTTCAGTACCATAAAGGATTGGGCCGACTGGATCACATTCTCCACCAAGGTTTTGGCTAGCTCATTATCCTTCCCACCCCTTGCTCAGGGGTTTTCTGCTGGCCCACTGAACCTATGCAAGATCTTTGTCTGTCCCTATCCCTTGTCTCATGGTGCATATCCCTGCAGTAGACCTAGATGCAAGACATGTCCCATACATCCTCCCTCCACAATCTACTCCAGTCCTGTCACAGGTGTCACCTATTCCATCGAAGGTGAAAGCAAACCAGGCTGCAACAACTGTGCTATCTCTCCACATGAATGACCACTGACAGACTGTGGCCAAGAGACAGTTGGACCAATCAGTTGTTGAACATACAGCCCAACACAACATGCTTCACTTCAGTGATTGTTCCACAGCCTTCTCCCTCTCGATACTTTCTACTAACATCAGCTTTTTTGAATTTTACAGGTGGGAACTCTCCCTGCAATATATATCCTATGTTCCCGTAAGCCTCAACCTTGAATGGTCTGTCATTCACCCAACTATCCCCTTCCCTGCTCCCACTGCAGCACTACACAGCTTTCTATTCCACAATCACTTCCACTAGTCTTTCTTTTTCTCCTTCTACTTCTCTTCTTGTCCACTCTTGCCCCTCACCCTCGTGTGTGTGTGTGTGTGTGTGTGTGTGTGTGTGTGTGTTTTGCATTAGGGCACAAAAAACAACTGGGGCCATATGCTCCCAAGTCAAAACTACAGTACACGAAAATTGAGAGGAGTTAAAAAACGATTATATGTTAGTCCCAACTGACATCAGAGAAGACAGCTAAAAACAGGGACGTGGAGAAAGGGCTACAAAAGACACCATACAGAAATGGAGGTCCAAAACTAAAAATTAAATGGCCTTTGCCATATTGCTTTGGCGGATAAAAAGTAAAATGCAGTCGACAGCTCGTGCGTCATTTGCTAAAACAGCGGATAACTGAGATGGCAAATCCAAGCAGGAACATAAATGGTTAAAAAAAATGGACATTCCGCCAAGAAGTGGCGAACAATTAAAAGTAGGGAACGGTGTGTACAAAGTGGTAGGGTAGTGCCACTTATCAAATGACGATGGCTAAAAAGACAGTGCCCAATATGCAGCCCAGTTAAAATGACCTCCTTCCGGCAAGAGGGCTGAGAGGAGGTTGTCCAAGCTGCTGGGAGAGGCTTAAGAAGGAGCTTATTCCCATGAAGGGAGGACCATTGGCGATGCCAAAGGGAAACCACCACCTGACAGACAGCAACACAGTGATCATCAGAAGGAATATAGGAACTAGTGGGCTGAGGTACGAGGGCTGCAGCCTTGGCAGCAGTGTCTGCAGCCTGACAGACTGACATGACCAGGAACCAACATAAAAATCACAGTGGCTCCACCAAGAGTGAGCAAGTGGCAGTTTTACTGGACCTGTTGCACTAAGGGATGGGTGGAGTACAATGCACATATACTTTGAAGGGTGCTGAGTGAGTCTGAGCAGAAGACACAATTGAAAAGTCTGTGATGCCGGATGTACCCTGTGGTCTGATACAGGGCAAAGAACTTGGCTGTAAATACTGAACAGTGTGCCAGAAACAGATATTGAAAGGCACGGGTGCCAATGACAAAGGCCCACCCGACCCCACGGTCAATCCAAGAGCTATCAGTGTATATGAAGGTACTACTGCGTAGTTCTAAATGAAGGTTGTGAAACTGAAGGGGATAGAGCAAGGCTGAAGTAGTGTCCTTAGGAAGTGAATGAAGGCCAAGGTTAACATGGGCTGCTTCATAAAGCCAAGGTGGTGAAGGGTTCCCACCCAATGGGAAACTTGCAGGTAGTGTGAAGTTAAGCCACCGTAACAAGTGCCGAAAGCAGACTCCAGGAGCTAAGAGGGAAGAGGGATGTGCCCCATACTTACGATCAAAGGAATCATCGAAAAAGGAGGCATAGGATGGGTGGCCGAGCATGGCAGACAAACGGCATGCATACCTGCTGAGGAGAGAGTCGCGACAGTAGGACAGTAGTAGTTCAGCAGCTTCACCATACAGACACTCAACCAGGCTAGTGTAAAAGGCACCAGTGGCCAAATGGATGCCATGATGGTGGATAGCATTGAGATGGTGTAAGAGGGATGGATGAACAGATGCATAAACAAGCACCCATAGTCGAGTTTTGAACATACAAGGGACCGGTACAAACGGAGGAAGGTGGTTTGATCGGCACCCCAGGAAGTACCATTGAGGACACATAGAACATTGAGGAACTGTGGACAGTGGACTACCAGGTAAGACACATAGGAGGCCCAAGAGAGTTTCCTATCAAGCATGAGCCGCAGGAATTTCGTAGTTGCAGTGAATGGAAGGGCAACAGGCCCAAGATGTCAAGATGGTGGGAGAAACCATTTGCACTGCCAGAAATTCATACAGACAAAAGTCAATGGAAAAATGAAAGCCTTTGTCGATGCTCCAGGAGTAGATATGATCAAGACAGCACTGAAGATGGCACTCAGTGAGATAGGGCCATGGAGAACTGCAGTAGATGGCAAAATCATCAACAAAAAGGGAGCTGGAGATACCTGGTGGGAGACAGGCCATTATAGGGTTAGTTGCAATAGCAACGAGAACGACGTTCAAGACGGAACCCTGAGGCCCACCATTTTCCTGGATAAAGGTGTCCGACAAGGTAGAACCCACATGCACCTCACTCGGTCTTTTAAAAATTCCTGAAGGAAACAGAGAAGGCGGCCACGGAAGCCCAATGTGTAAAGAGTACAGAGGATACCAGTTCTCCAGCAGGTATCGTACACCTTCTCCAAATCGAAAAACACGGCCACAGTCTGGGATTTCTGCAGAAAACCATCCGTGACTTGGGTGGATAAAGTAATAAGATGGTCAACTGCAGAATGCTGCACTCTAAATCCACACTGTGCATTCGTTAGTAAATTGCGATACTCAAGCCACCATACCAGCTGGGCATGAATCATACAGTATATCACCTTGCAAATGTAGCTGGTGAGAGAGATGGGGTGGTAACTAAAAGGAAGGTTATTGTCCTTACTGGGCTTAGGTATGGTATGACGGTGGCTTCACACCAAAGACCAGGAAATGTGCCCTCTTCCCACATGCGGTTGTACATGTCAAGCAGGAAGTGCTTGCCCGCAAGAGAAAGGTGCTGCAATATCTGCATGTGGACAGCGTCTGGCCCTAGGGTGGAGGATCGGGAGGAATTGAGAGCATGATCCAGCTCCCTCATAGTAAAGGCGGCATTATAGCACTCGCGATTCTGAGAAGAGAAGGGTATCGCCGAAGCCTCCTCTGCTCCTTTCCGACGGAGGAAGGCAGGGTGATAATGGGAAGAGCTTGATACTTCCACAAAATGGCAGTCCAAGGTGTTGGAGATAGAATAGGGTCCACGGTCCGCAATAACATCGTCAGCTACTGTCTGGCTGGAAATTGGTGAATGGATCTTGGTCCCAGAGAGCTGTCGGAAGTTGGCCCACACGACAGAGGAAGGGGTGGAGCTGTTAAAAGCACTAATGAATGAAATCCAGCTAGCTTTTTTGCTATCCCAAAGAAAGCAATGATACTTCACACACATCTATTTATAATGAATGCAGTTTTCCATCGTACGATGATGGTTAAAAATGCGTAGAGCACTTCTCCGTGTGCGAATTGCATCGTGGCACACCTCAGCCCACCAAGGGACTGGGACACGGCGTGTTAAAGAGGAAGTGTGAGGAATGAAACGTTCTGCAGCAATAAGGATAATGAAACTTCCTGGCAGATTAAAACTGTGTGCTGGACCGAGACTCGAACTTGGGACCTTTGCCTTTTGCTGGCAAGTGCTCTACCAACCGAGCTACGGCAGACAGTTTTAATCTGCCAGGAAGTTTCATATCAGCGCACATTCCACTGTAGAGTGAAAATTTAATTCCAGGAATAAGGATAATATTTGTAAGATATTCCACCTGGTCCTCACAACTGGGGAAATCTTGTTCTTCAAAAGTCGCCAGGGAGGAGTAAAGCCACCAGTCAGCCTTAGTAAGCTGCCATTTGGTTGTGCATGCAGGTGGGGTAGGAGTCAGCAAAGGGATAGCACCTGGGAAATGGTCGCTCGAGTAGGCGTCAGAAAGAAAGGACCATTCAAGATGATGGGCAAGCAGGGCAGTGCAGAATGATAGGTCCAAATGGGAATAGGTGTGCGAGGAGTTGGAAAGGAAAGTGGGTGCTCCAGTGTTAAGGCAGAAAAGGTTGAGTGGGTTAAGAATCAGCCAAGAGGGCACCTCTCTGACAGGTTCTGGGAGAACCTCAAAGGGGGTGATGCGCATTAAAGTCACCAACTAGCAGAATGTGGGACGTACCTGCGGGACACTGTGATGCTAAAAGCAGCCATAAATCCTCTTTGTGGGACCGAAGGCCTCTAATGTTCCATTGGAGGAGAGTCATGATGAGGAAGAGATGTAGGGGTATCACCTCGCCGGCTGCCGAGTAACAGCCTGTGAAGAATTGCTGCTACAGGGTACAGAAGCAAGAGGATCCTGCTCCATGTGGTCCATAGCAGCATTGGCTTCCTTGTTCTGTCGGTCTGTGCAGTTCAATGCAGAAAAATGGTCGGTGGTGCACACTGGTGACAAGGAGGCTGGCCGGGCTAAGGTATCACG
This sequence comes from Schistocerca americana, assembly GCF_021461395.2. Lineage (NCBI taxonomy): Eukaryota > Metazoa > Arthropoda > Insecta > Orthoptera > Acrididae > Schistocerca > Schistocerca americana. Next base: position 678,017,209 of record NC_060119.1, read on the forward strand.
TGGCAATACCGACGAAGAGGATCTTCGAGTCAGCGAAGGAGAAGACCGTTTGCCTTTGGTGACTTCTTCGAGCCTTTTCGGTTAACGGAAGACTCATGTGTTGTTTGGCTGGAGGCATGTAGGAAGTCTTCGCGGGAGTACTCCTCCTGAGGCAATCCTGAGAGGAGGCAGCATGGCTGCCACTGCCGTTGATAAAGTGGGGAGGAGGAAGCGGACAACTGCCCTCTTGCGCATCCCTACCACAGGTTACACAATTATCTGGGTGTCAAAAATTCGTTCTAGTGTGGTTGAAATGGTGACGCTGGTAGCAGTGCATTGGGTTCAGAATGTTCAGCCGATCTGTGATAATTTCATAGCCTGCTTTGATCTTGGACAGAAGCACCACTCTACCTAAGGTGAGAAAAAGATTGCGGGTGGTCACTGAGAAAGAATCTGCTTTTTTCATCACCCGATGGACGGCAATGACACCCAGATTGGAGGGGTAGGATTGGATTTCAGCCTCGATTAGACTATTGTGCAGCCTAATTTAAATAACACCATGGGAAGAATTCAAAGTTCGATGGGCCTCGACACAAACAGGGTAGCCATGGAGAAGCGAGGCAGCAAACAGTTGTGCTTGAGAATCAGAAGTAGTCTCCAAAAGTAAAGTGCCATTCCATAAACGTGACAAGGATTTCACAGGGCCGCCAATTGTATCAACACCTTCCTGAATAATAAACAGATTTACTGTGGTGAAGGACTGACTATCTTCAGTACGTGAGACCACGAGGAACTGTGGTAGATCAGGAAGGGTCTTTGAATCATTAGCCTCATTACGTTTATGTTACATAGTGAAGATGATTGGCTCATTGCGAGAAAATCCCCATGATTGCCAGCATCTCTAATGGCGTGCTCCTTCCAACTGGGGGAGCCCTTCACCAGGGGGCGTACCTGCCTTAGCTGATTGTTCACACCTCAGGTCACACCCCTCGAATGTCAGCAATTTGAGAAGGTTGCAGCTCAGGCAATCACCCCTCCCTGCAGCTGGCCTGTACCAGAGGGTACGTGCAGACCCTACCTGTCGACGTATGGCTGGGAATTACGCGTTACCCAGTCAACTGTTACGCATCAGATGGGGGGGGGACAGCCTTCAGGAGCACACAGGGAGGAAGATGAAAAATAGGAACCTCAAATGCAGAAGAAGCGGAGGATTGAGAGAAGGGAAACAAAGAAAGGAATATGGAGCAAAATAACAGTGGTGAGAGTTTTCTAACATCAGCGACAGACAAATGCAGAACATTCCCAACAACACCCCAGACTTGTGTGTGTTTCTACCTTTGAAGAAGACCTCATGTCAAAAGGTTAATATGTATAGCAATCTTTTTGTTGAGTCTGTCTGCAACTTACTCTTTTCATTACATTTCCTGGATTTTCCATTACATACATATAAGTGTAGATTCGATTTACATTTTCTCTTCCCAATTCTTAGTGTTAAAACGAATGTCCTTAATTGAAGGTTTACATAAAACTATTTACTTAATATGTGCCTTTGGTTACATCTTACCTTCTGTCTCTTCTGGTGGCTAATGTACATTTTGGACATTCATTTTACCCTTCAGCTGGTTCTGATGAGGGGACCCCACTCTCATGTTAGTTGCTAAGTGTGAGTCATCTACAATGAATTAATATTCGATTGGTAGTTTCTGTATTGTTCACTGTAGCAGTGGTAAACATGTTTCTACAATAGTCCATCTGGCACATACTTCAACAAAATCTGAAAGTCCTGAGAGCACTTAGTATTTGTGTAAATACAAAGACAACAAATTAGACTCCAATGCAGGTGGCAAAAGAACAGGGTGAGAAGTGAAAGTCTTTAAAATAGTGCTTTTGGTTGGTTCAAATGGCTCTGAGCACTATGGGACTCAACTGCTGAGGTCATTAGTCCCCTAGAACTTAGAACTAGTTAAACCTAACTAACCTAAGGACATCACAAACATCCATGCCCGAGGCAGGATTCGAACCTGCGACCGTAGCGGTCTTGCGGTTCCAGACTGCAGCGCCTTTAACCGCACGGCCACTTCGGCCGGCAATAGTGCTTTTCTTTGAATGAAATTTCCTCTACAGTTTCACTTACTTTATGCCCTGTTTGTCTCACCATGGCCTCCATCGGAAAATTCAATTTAAGCTCAGAAATATTATTTTCATCTGGCCTATTATACAATAATCGACATCCATGTTCAAGCCAGGCATATTATTTTCACTTATGTTCAACTTAATTACTTTTTCAGATTGAATGGAAACATGGGTTCTGTAGCTCTTGCATTTTCCTATAAACTGCACTTCATCTGTACCTTGAATTAATTATTTCAGGTCAAATGGATACAATTATGTCAGGTAATTTTTACTGCCTTAGCTGCAAAAGAAGCATTTTTTCTAATGGAATCCTGATGTACACATTTGTCAATATTCCGCATTTCCATCCTGCACAAGTGATGCCAACTCTTTGGCATCACTACTAAAAAATTTCAGAAAGTCAATGTAGCAGTGTGCAGGCAGCTCGTGACTGTCAGAATACATAAGTGTGGTTGGTTCACTATATTCCACTTTATAATTGAGTACTATTATTTTGCATAGTAATTACTGAATGATAATTTTACTATTTAGTAAATACAGAATATTTCTTAATGAGTTATTTTATACCGTAAATTGAAGCCACATGTATAAAGTATGTTTGGAAAGCGGGTACATAGTTTTGTATAAATCTTGCAGCTAAAAAACATTTAAATCATCATCTAAGGGTGTTACCACATAAAGAAACATTTTCATCTCTCCAGAAAAGAAATCAGGTCTTAAACCATTAATTTGTCTACTGGTTTCTTATCATTGCATAAAATAGTAAGACTCTCCCTTTAGGTGCTACAAATAGCCATTTGTTATTAGGTAGGGATGTTGAAATGCTCTCATTTTAAATGACAATTTTCTGTATACAATCTGCTGGAATGTCGTATGGGCTGCAACATTCTGCCTTCAAAGGTTTTGTGGTTGTGCAGACATTAGCACAAAGGTTTTGTGGTTGTGCAGACATTAGCACAAAGGTTTTCTCACATATTTTACTGTTTTCGTCTATTTCCATAGACTGTGATTGATCTCTTCCCAACTTGGCATATTGTTGTTTAGCTTTGTCAGTGATATGTAAGTCTCTATCTATGCACAGATATAAATGTTTTCAGGCATTGATTTCTGAGAGAAATACATATACTCTCCATATACATTTCAAACATGATTTTCCACCAGGAGTACATTCGGGACATAGCTCAATATATGTGCTGAACAAACATCTGCATCAAGAATTACGAGCAACCGATACTCTTTCTCCTGGAGTGCTTAGGGGAATTTCTTAACACTGAAATCATCCTGTATCAGTTGTGAATGGCACACAACCTGCACTATATTTGGTTCTAATAGTTCCCTTATGCATTTACTAGAGTGGAGAGAGTAGCTACAAAGGCGGGTGAGTGTTGGTTGCGCAGAAGCAAGTGGAAGTGTACCACACGACTCACAGCCAACTGCGCGCCAGTGACATTCTTGGCTTCGTTCTGTGCAGGTCATACTGCAGAGACACTAGTTTCACGTATGAAACAAGCTGAAAATTGTAATGGAAGCAAATGGACCATGTTGAGGATACTGAAAGACATGGGGTTCAGGTATCAGAAAACAAACGATGGTAGGATATTATTACTGGGACGAAGCAATATTGTAGCTGCAATGACTGTTTTTGAGAACAATGCAGGAGATCAGAGAAGCTGGCACATTTCGAATTTATTACTTAAATGAAACTTTCGTTAATCAGAACCACACAAGTGCTACGTGCTGGAAAATGAGTGATGGGTACGGTGGATTAAAAGTTCCTGTTGGTAAGGGTAACAGAATTATAGTGCTTCATGTCGAGTCAGCAGATAGTAGCTTTATTCCCCAGGGTAAGCTGATTTTTAAGGCATCTAAAGCTAAGAATTCTGAAGATTACCACTCGGTGCAAAAGTGAACAAAGCTCCTAATACAAACTCCAAAAAGGCAGACATTATTGCATGGCTGTCATCTAATGGAATACATCATAACTTGTCGCATTCTACAGCAGAGCTGCTGGTTCTCGTCAATCAACACAAGCTTGCATACAGAGTTTATACGATAGACGAAATTGCAAAGCTGTAGGGCCACACTGTATCTTTAGATTACCCCCACACCATTGCAACCCAATTGAGCTGGTATGGGCTCAAGTGAAAGCATATATTGTGGAAAAGAACAGTACATTCAAAGTTGCAGATGAGGCAATAGACAGCATCTCAACATCTGCTTGGGCAGCTTGCGTAAGACACACAGAGAATCTGCAGAATGAAGATTACAACAGGGAAATTGGCAGGGACATGGTTATGGAACCATTTGTCATAAATCTTGCAGAGTCTGATTCACCTACTCAGGACAGCAAAGACGATGGCATGGATTTCTTGCTCTGAAGTACGTAAGTATCAATTACTGCTACTTATGAATGTTCCTGCAGCAGCATAAAAAATTATAAGTAGCTCAAGTTTCATCTTTGACCTCATAACAATGCCATTTTCTTTGTAAAACATATTTTGTTGAATGAAGTACACGTACTACCAGTAACACATTAAATGACCTGTTTCTGATATCCTTAGGTCACAAATTATTAAAACTTGAAAATGCTTAAAGTGTATTCAATCACTGCGGGGGCTTAATGCAAGCAATGCAAAAATTCGTTTGATTAACGAAATGAATCTCTCTTATTCAAAAGACGGAACATTAAACATTGACAGTATTTAAAGAAAGAATGAAGTTATATCATGATTACTGAAAAAATAGTGTGTGTCTCGGGGTTAGTACTGCGTAACTACTGTGACCTGTTCCTTAGTTTCAGCAGTTGCCTCTGTTCTTCCACTGGAACTATTTTAGTTTTAAAATATGAGGCACCACATGCAAACTTAACGCTTCTTGGACATAACAACACTGTGTTATCAGTACCTAAACTGGTGAGTTTTTGTTTACAGAATCTTATGACCAACTGTGTTAATGGTCTGTTCCATAAATTTGTAGTTAATAAAATTCCATCATGATTCACATTACAGACTAACTCAGGACAGGTGTAGTCGGAAAAGGACAGGTTGAAGGGGCATGGCTCTGGAAACTGAGTCCTTGTTAGAATAGTATGATAAACTGCAGTTCTGGGTAATTATTAATGAGTTACATGATTAGCAACTGAATCATGTATGTCTGTTAGTACTGAAAACAAAAGTCATCAGGAGCCATGACTGTTAGGTAAAGCACCTCTGGAGCAGTAACCCAGCAAGTGCTTTACATACAGCTATAATGCACAGAGCCTGCAAAAATGTAGTCATCATCATCATCATAATACCACGAATATTGTTGATGGCTCAAATTTCTGTTAGTTCTATGATGATTAGTGAAAAAAATGGAAATATCACCTACAGATCTTTTATTTAACAAAAATAGTACACTGGTATAAAATTTATGAACATGATAAATCCCATTGATTCCATATACAAACATTCATGTATATACTTGAGCACCACAGAACCTGAACATATAACCAACACCTTAGTTGTGAACAGTGTTGACTAGTTCAGGAACTTCAGACATTAAGAAAACAGTAAGAAATATATGTGTAAAGCTTTAATTATATAATGAAATAAACATGTTATAATATTGATGCTACTCTTTTAGTTTTAAGAAAACATGCTCCTGCATAGCTTCCTGAGTTTGCTGTGGTCTCTGAATTGCTTCTAGTATGAACCTCCAATTTCAGTGAAGTTTATGCAGTTATGAAACTTTGCCAGGCAGCCAGACCCTTCCTTTTGCAAGAGTGCTCAATAGGTATGATGGGTGTACTGACAGGTTGAGGCTATTCAGATATGCTGACAGTGACTAAGAAACCACTTCAACCAATGGTCCAATGATAATGATTAACCTTTAAATCAGCTGGCCTTCAATAAGACAAACCGCAACATAAAATAAAATAATGAGGAACAATTATTGATGTATCGCAGACAGAGAAAACCGATTACAAAGACTTTCAGCCATGACTTTAGAATGCACTATAAACAGCAATGTTAAACTATACTACAGAGACAAAATGTGGATTTTGTAAGCATTTCTCAATTCAAGAAATTAAGCTGTTACAGAGCAAGAAATATTAAACAGTATCTGCCAAATGCCATGTAGGTTGACATAATGTCCAATGAAATACCTGCACAAAATGTCAAACCAGAAACTAACATCTTTTTCAGTTACGAAAATTGGACATTTCTAGACAACAGATGACAGGGAGGAGGAGGAGGAGGAGGAGGAGGAGGTGGTTAGTGTTTAACGTCCCATCGACAACGAGGTCATTAGAGATGGAGCACAAGCTGGGGTAGGGAAGGATGGGGAAGGAAATTGGCCGTGCCCTTTCAAAGGAACCATCCCGGCATTTGCCTGAAGCGATTTTAGGGAAATCACAGAAAACCTAAATCAGGATGGCCGGAAGAAGGGATTGAACCATCGTCCTCCCGAATATGAGTCCAGTGTGCTAACCACTGCGCCACCTTGCTCGGTGATGACAGGGACAGTGATAAGATGCAAACAAGATACTTTTACAGTGCTTATGAATACACAACTCATAGCAAAATTACATTTTTGACACCAGAACAGTAGTAGGAGAGAATATATACACAACATTTTTGTACAATGACTGAAACATTCTACAAATGCTGACTTTATGGTGTCTATACAACAAATAATACATGAAAAACTAAAGAAAAAGAACTTTTTACTTAGACCACATCAACTACAGGACTAAATCAACTTCTGTATTTGATGAACTTTCTATTAATTCTTACTGATTTTATATGTTCCAGCTTTTTTTAAGGACAGAATGTCCCCAAATTTAGCTTCACTGAACATGTTTTTCTATATTTTAATTGTAAAAGCATTTTCAACATACATGTAAACACACAGAATGACATTGTGCAGAATGCAGTAATTGCTACAGTACTGCCACATTTGCATTGCAGGTTCATTCACATAATAATAATGAAAAGCCTAGACATGTCCTCCCTCCTTAAGTTTGGTGACCAATTCATCAACATCAGCTAAGATGGAACCTGCCTGTCTAACTGGTGGGTCTTCCACACTCACAACCTCAATTCGTGCTGCAGTATCAACGCCGAGATCCTTTGGTGATAATTTCTTAATAGGTTTCTTTTTTGCTTTCTGAAAACAAACATTTGTTTACAACAACAAAAATAAAAGATTAATATTATTAAACACTAAAATACATGAACAGTACATCTCAGCTTTCCCATCCTTTATAATTATTGTAATCAATATTTTGATTTGCATTTAAGTATTATGAACTTTAAGTATGTTGTAACAATTGACAAACCATGAGATACAAGAACTGTTACACACCATAATGTTTGGCAGTGTGGCGTATCTTGGTTCATTTAACCTCAAATCAGCACTGAGGACAGCTGGCATCTTTATTTTGATCGTTTCAAGACCACCATCAATTTCTCTAGTCAGTTTCAATTCACCATTTGTCTTTTCAATCTGAAAAAGTGGCAACCATGTTAAATGTTTTGAAGATATATTTTCATCAAGGGATTGAAGATCATTTTTAACATCTTTAAAAAGAACAACACTGCAGAGCTTACAGCCCAAAGTGTGAATATAGCACTTAGAAAGGGTCTGACAAGTTCAGTGGATCCCACAGGTAGAATTATCAGTGGATACAATAGTTTATTTACCAATGTTTCAATTTGATATATACTGTCACAAATAAATAAGACAGCCTCACGATTATGAAATTACAATGTAAATACTTATATTATGGTGTGTAGCATTGGGTGATAATGTAGAAAATGTCTAATACTTGATCAGGCACAAAAATTCGATGTTGGCTAATCACTGTCTAAATTGAAGTATGTTACGCAGAATAATAAAATGCCAAATTACTGGCATTATCATACATAAGTAAAAGTACATACAACAAAGGAACTAATCAATTATTTAATCAGAAGAACAGAAATGGGTGCAGAAAGACTTCACCTATTACAGAGGAATGAAGTTTGTAACAATTCACCAATGAGAGCTACATCCAGGCAGAGTCCTAACAGTGCCATCACACATCACTTCGAAGCATCTGTGTTTTTAGCTGTTTATCATAGCTGACTTGTCATAACAACTATTTACATTCACCCGTTTTGTTATGTTCAGACACTGCTGCTGATCAGCAACTGTTCATTCTATTAATGAAAGATCGCTCCAGTTGCTGAAGTGTACTTCATTTAAGTTCACGACCAATTTCAATTTCAGCCATCACATCCATACCATTTTCAAATGGATCTGGAACTGCCATTGTTAATGCATAATGTATGGGTATATGAATATCTTACATAAAAGGACACAAAAAACTAAGCTCATACTTTTGCAGTGTAGGTACAGTTGGACATAAAAGTGATATGCCTGATGATATTGTAGGAGAAATGGTTATGTAAAGATTATTAAAATGTGAGTACCGGCCGTGAGTCGTGCTTCGGTGGCTCAGTTGGTAGAGCACTTGCCCGCGAAAGGCAAGGGTCCCGAGTTCGAGTCTCGGTCGGGCACACAGTTTTACTCTGCCAGGAAGTTTCATTATTAAAATTGTACAATTCAATAAACAAAGTATTTTCATGCTTTAGATTTAAAAAAGAAATTACATTCTGACATGTTCAATATTTCAAAGTCTCATGTTTCACCAGTGAAAAGCTAAAAATAATTTTTTAGTTTTAATAGATTTCTAAAATAGTTGCAATGGACAGCACATCGACATCAAGTGGAAAGTTATGCCCTCTAGTTCAGCAAGCGAAAGTTAAACTGGTAACTGTCGGGGGCACTGTGTGTCTGATGCGATATTAACTGTTAACAGAAACATGCTTACTGAGATCTAGTCACACCTTTGAAAGCGTGGAGTACTTTTAAAGTAAAGGATGTTGTCAATAATGAAGCAGCCCACGTCTAGAAAACTAGTCTCTCTCTCTCTCTCTCTCTCTCTCACACACACACACACACACACACACACACACACACACACACACACACACACACACACACACACACACACACGAGAGAGAGAGAGAGAGAGAGAGAGAGAGAGAGAGAGAGAGAGAGAGAGAGAGAGAGAGAGAGAGAGAGAGGAGAGGGGGGGGGGGGGGGGGGGAGGGAGAGGGGGAGAGAGGGAGAGAGAGAGAATTACCAGTTTCCTGGATATATATCACCCCTTTTTTGACAATTTCCTTCAAAAGTAATCTGCAATTTCACAGCTGCATATAAACATGTTTTTGGAAGCAGTTCACAACTAGTGCCCTCTACAGTTCCTTGTTTTAACTTCTTCTGCTCACACTAGATGATGTAGAGCTTTATACTCTATCTGAACACACATCATCTACTGCAACTATTCTGGAATTTCATTAAATCTATAAAATGCATGTTTGATCATCAGCTGCTTTTATTTTAAACCCAAAATACGACCGGTGTCAGGTCTTTAAGGATTCTATCCAAAGATACAAAAAAATTACATTTAATATATACGAAATGTTACAAGGTTAAAACAGTTTAAGCCACAACATCACATCTGTCATTACTTAAATAATTGCATCTCATTTGTAGGGCAGCTTATGAATTCCAGTTTACAACACAGGACTTTTAGACGCAAACCCACTAATAAGAAGCGTTACTGAAGAGAAGGAGTAAGTATTAGAGTTGTACAAAATATTGAGTAGTTGGCCAAGATTTTTAAAAAGTATTTTCAACATATCTTGGTGAACATCTTTGCTGTAGATTCATGTGTAAACAGAAAACGAAGTTGCTATCCCCAAACAGAGTAAAATCAATTTTACAATACAAGGTAGACAACATTATAACCTTGATGAACAGCATCATAATTATTGTATACACTCAATTAAATGTACATTAATAAACATCAATTATGTCATGAATGTAATGAAAATAGTATCCATAACATAAAAACAAACTACAATACAGTGTTCAGAAATAGGTTGAATGTCACTCAGCGTTCATATGAATGTAAGTTATAGTAGTGAACAATCACTGTAAAATATTGACTACATTTAACGAAAAAGATTATATGTAAATGAAGTTTCATTAAAGTGCTTAAGCACACTTCATTAAAGTGCTTAGAAGCCTAGTACGTCTGTAATACTAATACCATAAAGAAGGGGATGGGGATAAATAACCACAGTACAAACAATCATGTGCTCAAATTTGGATTTAAGGAATATTGACAAAACATGTGTATAAACTTTTAGCTAAAAGGCATTAGAGGCTAAGCCGCTGAGTATGTATTTTGAGAGGCAAATAGAAAAAAAAAAAATTCTTTACCTAATCCAGCCAACAAAATATGTACTTGCATATGTGAAGAATTAAAAGAACATTAAACGGAATGTAGATCTTGGGCTACAGATGACTAATATAACAATACATGAAGATTGTGTACACAACAAAAATGATCTATTGCTCATTAAAATGAGAAATACATCTTAGGAGTAAGACCATACTTCAAGCAAAAGATAACTTATTGACCCGAAGTCCATGACAGATACAATAAAGTTAAAAATAGAATTACTGTGTGTGCAACATACTAAATGAAAAATAACAAGAGAGAAGTTATAAACATTTAATAAATGTTTATAATGGACAACAATAGTTCCACATGAAGTGGGTAACAAACTATAATACAATCCATCTGTGCTGCAGTTGCATAATGAGGAAACCTAACAGGGGCTATAAGAAAATTGTGTGCAATAATAGTGTCATTAGCATCAATTGTTGAAAATGTACTAGATAAAACTTGTCCCATTTATGTCAGGCAATCTTTTAGTATTATAAAACTAAGCTATAAGTGTAAGCGTGTTAGCAAATTATATTAAAGTACAAGGTGACATTACTGTATATTATCATTCTTAATAAAGATCCAGGAAGACTAGCTTGAGGGGGTGACAGGGAGGGGAGTAGTAGTAGAATTGGAGGAGACGGGCTATATAATAGAACCAGGCAAGTGAAAAACATGAGAAAAATTCTCTAAGAAAGCCTTAGTTTTCAAATATTTTTGTTAATTGAGAACATCATTTGAATGTTATTTAAAAGTTACAAAAGATATCAATTTCCTCCAGAAGGTTCATACTTAACACTTTTTTGCTTGATGTAGCATTTTCATTTTCTCATCAGCGGTACCTATTGTGTGATTGCAAGCTTTAACGTGGAAACCTAGAGCTGAAGTGTTTAAAAGATTATTGTGTGTGTTTAAGAAACCTTGTCTTTAGTTTCTGCCCAGTTTGGCCTATGTAAAACTTTTTACATTGTTGGCAGTTAATTCTGTAAACACATGGCCTGTCATACACTGACTGTTTTACATCTAAGTTCTTCTGTAGTATTGTTGCAATCCTATTACGAGTTTGGAAGGCCAAAGTCAATTTACTTTTCCTAAGTACATCGCTTATTTTGTCCGAGATACTACTACATACAGAAAACTTAATTCTTTTCGCTTTAGTTAGGGTAATTTTTGGATTCACTCTACATGCTTTAGCTGCTTCTTTTTCCATAAGATTTTGTCAACTAGCTGTGCTTGGTATCCATTACCTACTGCTAGCAATTTCCATGTATTTACTTCATCGTTAAAGTTTACAGCAGACATGGTTCTTAGCAACCTGCAAATCACAATATGGAAGTATGCATGCTTATAACTTACGGGGTAGCAGGATGTTTCATGAATAATAGTATCTGTGGAAGTTTGCTTCCTGTATACGTAAAAAGGTTAGTTTGTTGTCTGCTTTTGAGTTCTCTAGGTCCAGTAAGTAATTTTATTATCTTTTCCTCTTTCTATAATGAATTTTAAATTAAGATGGGTATTATTAAAAAGGCTGTAGATCTCATTGACTACTTTGTCATTACCATTGACTAGTATAATGGTGTCATCTGCATATCTTTTACAGATAATAATCCTGCCTGTCACCTTTGATTCACTGTTTAGGATCTTGTTCTACATCTCTGCAAATCACCTTTGAAAGTCTGGCAGAGGGTTTATCAAACCACCTTCACAATTCTCTATTATTCCAATCTCGTATAGTGCACAGAAAGAACGAACACCTATATCTTTCTATATGAGCTCTGATTTCCCTATTTTATTGTCTTGATCATTTCTCCCTATGCAGGTTGGTGTCAACAAAATATTTTCGCATTTGGAGGAGAAAGTTGGCGACTGGAATTTTGTGAGAAGATTCCCTCGCAATGGAAAACGCCTTTCTTTTAATGCTGTTCAGCCCAAATCCTGTATAATTTCTGTGACACTCACTCTCCCCTATTTTGTGCTAATACAAAACGTGCTGCCCTTCTTTGAACTTTTTCTATGTACTCCATCAGTCCTATCTGGTAAGGATCCCACACCACACAGTAGTATTCTAAAAGAGGACAGACAAGTGTAGTGTAAGCAGTCTCTTTAGTAGATCCAATACATTTTCTAAGTGTCCTGCCAATAAAACATAAGAGTTTATTTAGCCTTCCCCACAACATTTTCTGAATGTTCCTTACAATTTAAGTTGTTTGTAATTTAATTCCTAGGTATTTAGTTGAATTTATGGCCTTTAGATTTGACTGATTTATCATATAACTGAAGTTAAATGAACTCCTTTTAGCACTCAAGTGGATGACTTCACACCTTTCATTAATTAGGGTCAACTACCAATTTTCGCACCATTCAGATATCTTTTCTAAATCTGTTTTGCAATTTATTTTTATCTTCTGATGACTTTGTTAGTTGATTAACGACAGCATCATCTGCAAACAACCAAAGACGGCTACTCAGAGTGTCTCCCAAATTGTTTATATAGATAAGGAACAGCAAAGGGCTTATAACACTACCTTGGGGAATGCCAGAAATCACTTCTGTTTTACTTGATCACTTTCCATCTAATTACTACAAACTATGACCCCTCTTACAGGAAATCACAAATCCAGTCACATAACTAAGATAATATTCCATACCACCAATCGACGTGCAGGCAGGGAAATCAGGATGCGCTCAGTGTAAAGACACTTCAGCTATCAATATATTAGCAGCAAATTTTCAGAGTGTTCGGAATAAAGTTCCTGAATTTACTGCCCTCCAGGAAGCATGTGGCGAGCAAATTATTCTCGGGACTGAGACCTGGCTGAAACCTGAGATATTTAGTGAGGGTTGGAACGTGTATCGGAAAGACAGATTAGACACCGTAGGAGGTGGTTTCTTCATTGCAGTTGACAAAAATGTTGTGTCTACTGAGGTCGAAGTAGAGTGTGATTGTGAAGTTATCTGGACATGTTTAACAGGCCTAGGGGAAATAAAGTTAATTGTTGGGTGTTATTACTGGCCACCAGGTTCCACCGTGACAGTTCTAGAATCATGCAAAGGGAGTCTACATTCTGTATCACAGAAGTACCCGGATCATACTATATTAGTCGGAGGCAACTTCAACCTACCTAGTATAGACTGGGATGTCTGGATTCATTACAGGTGGTACAGACAAGCCGTCGTGTGAATTACTTTTGAACACATTATCCGAAAACTGTCTTGAGCAGCTAAATCGACAGCCAACGCGTAATGGGAATATTTTAGATATTTTAGATCTGGTAGCCACGAACAGACCAGACCTCATTGACGGTGTCAGTGTTGAGACAGGGATTAGTGATCATGATGTTGTCATTACGACTATGGTTACGAAAGTTAAAAAGTCGGTCAAGAAGGCTAGGAGAGTATTCTTACTAGAAAGAGCAGATAAGCAGTTGTTAGCATCCCACTTAGTAAATGAATCGACTTCATTTATTTCTGGTACAACGGGCATGGAGGAATTATGGGCCAATTTTAAACACATTGTAGATCACCCATTGGACAAGTATGTGCCGAAAAAGTGGGTTACGGACGGAAAAGACCCAACGTGGTTTAACAGCGCAATTCGGACAGTTGGACTCGCAGTACAAGAAAGATTGGGAGAATGAGGACAGGCAAAAGTTACTAGGGATTCGTGCTGCTGTAAAACGAGCGATGCGCAGTAACTCCATTGCTATCACGCTGATAAGGCATTGACTGTTTCTTGCCGCTAATACTTCACATACGACCAGAATCTCTTTGGATTTTCTACTAGGTTTTGAGAGAAAGTTTCATTGTGGAAACTTATAAGCATCTCACATTGAAGTCCGCACCAAATTTTGAGCTTCTGTAAAAGATCGCCAATCTTGGGGATTCTGCATCTGTTTAAATTTGGCATGTTTATTTCGTTGTTTCTGCAACAGTGTCCTGACCCGTTTTGTGTATCAAGGAGGATCAGCTCCGTCATTGGTTAATTTATTTGGTATAAATCTCTCAATTGCTGCTGATACTGTTTCTTTGAATTCAAGACACATCTGATCTACAATTATTTATTAATTTGGAAGGAGTGGAGATTGTCTCTCAACAAGTCATCAATTGAATTTTTATCTACTTTTTTAATAGGTATGTTTTTCGTTTATTTTTGGAGCATTTGGGGGGTTGGAATATTCAATCTCACTATGACAGCCCTGTGTTCACTAATCCCTGTATCCGTTTTGATGCTTATTATTAACTCGGGGTTATTTGTTGCTAAGAGGTCAAGAGTGTTTTTACAACCGTTCACTATTCGCATGGGCTCATAAACTGCTCCAAATTTTCATAGAATGCGTTTAGCACAATTTCGGATGATGTTTTATGCATACCTCCGGAATTAAACATGTATTTTCGCCAACGTATTAAGGGTAAATTAAAGTCACCACCAACTATAATCGTATTAGTCAGGTACGTGTTTGAAATCAAACTCATGTTTTCTTTGAACCTTTCAGCAACTGTATCATCTGAATTGGGAGGTCGGTAAAAGGATCCAATTATTATTTTATTCCAGTTGCCAACAATGACCTCTGCCTATACTAACTCAAAGGCAGTATCTACTTCAATTTTGCAACAAGATAAACTACTACTGATAGCAACAAACACCACCACCAATTGTTTTTAGTGTATCCTTTTGGAACACCATTAGCTCCTCAGCAAAAATTTTGGCTGAGCTTGTATCCGGCTTTAGCCAGCGTTCAGTGCCTGTAACGATTTGAGCATCAGTGCTTCCTATTAGCACTTTGAGCTCTGGTACTTTCCCAACACAGCTACGACAATTTACAACTGTCATACTGATGGTTCCTGTATCTATGTTCTTCCTATGTTCGGCCCTTTGTGACTGAAGCCCTTCTTGTGTTTTCCCCAGAGACCCTCTAACCTAAAAAACCAACCAGTGCACACCACACGGCCCCTGCTACTCGTGTAGCCACCTCCTGCGTATAGTGGACACCCTGACCTATTCAGCAGAATCCAAAACCCAACCACAATCTGACGCAAGTGGAGGAATCTGCAGCCTACACAGTCACAGAAATGTCTGAGCCTCTGATTCAGACCCTCCACTTGGCTCTGTACCAAAGGTCCGTAATTGGTCCTGTCGACTATGTTGCAAATGGTCAGCTCTGCTTTCATCTTGCAAGCATGACTGGCAGCTTGACTACTTCTGTTAGCTGCTCTAAACCAGAGAAAAATCTCTTCTGATCCAAAGTGATACACATCATTGGTACCGACGTGAGCAACCACCTGCAGTTGGCTGCACCCCATGCCCTTTGTGGCATCTGGGAGGACCTGTTCCACATCTGGAATGACTCCACCATGTACGGACACAAAGTGCACATTGGATTCCTTTCCTTCTTGGCAGTCATGTCCCTAAAGGCCCTGTAAAGTCCCTAATGTTGGAGTTCCCAACTATCAATAATCCAACTATCTGTGATTGTCCGGATCTTGCAGGCTGAGAGGTTTCCTCTTGAACAGGACAGGCGACAGCATCTGGCTCAGTGACAGTGTCAGCTACATACAGTACCTGGAACCTGTTTGTTAGACAAAGCATGGAAGCCTTACGTGCAGCCGCCTGGGAAGTCTCACCGCCTACCTCCCACTCTATCACAGGTGAGGGGTCAACCTCAGTGTGAGCAATAACAGGGCTGGTCACCAGTCAGAACTGATCGGAGGACTCTGACGTGCTGGATGTCCGTTGGATCCCCACGGCCAGCCCACATCAGTGGTGCCCATCCACTGCAGTCCTAAGCTGTGTAACCGAAGCCATCACTGCCTGAAGCTGAGAGTGAAGTGTCACCAACTCTGCTCACATTCGCACACAACAATCGCAGTCTGTGTCCATACTAAAGACTGGAAAACTAAACTATGCAGACAAATGGACTATTGGCACGTGTTGCAGTTGTCTGCCATAGACCCCGATGAAAAAGCAGGAACTGTGTCTAATAAATTAGATTAATACACAGAGGTTCAAAAACCTAACTACCGAAGCACTCAGGTGAAACTAAATAATTGGCCCCCGATTGTGGACTTTTAATATATCACAAAATCTGTTCACTTTCTGACACAAATGGGAGAACTGTGGCCGTTAGATATTAAATTAACACACTAAAACTCTAGAAACTAAACTATAAAGCACACAGATATTATACAATTTGCTCCTGGTTAGGAACTCTTAAAGGTCACAATATCAGTTACTTCCCAGTCACTGTTTGTGTCTCGGCCGACTACTACTGCCTGACTCCATGAAGATATCGGCTTATTTTCCAGCTAAGCAACACCCCATTGAAAACCCTTGGGCTTGTTTATAGAATCTACCATTAAAAGTAAAATGAAGTAACTGTGTGACAACTCAAGTTTTAACTTAAATTCTTCCTGATCAGTTCAGTAGTTCCACCAACTGGGACGTTGGCATATAAGATAATGATAGTGTTGTATACTGGAATCCATGACATGCTCTACACATGAGACGTGGCCATTATTTAAATAATTACAGATGTGATGTGGCTTGAACTGTCTAATCTTGTAAGTACTTATGTATATTTTGCCCTTCTTTGGAAAAGAATTTGTAACATTTCCTGTACACTACATGTAATTTTTTTGTGTCTTTGGTAGAAGCCATGGAGATTGTCTGTGACTGAAACCTGTATAATTTTAGTTATAAAATAAAAGCAACCAATGGTGAAACAGACATTTTATACATTACTTGACAACTGTTGACAGTCAGCTTCCAATAATACTCATTTAAAACATGCCAGAACTTAACTCCTTTTATGCTGAAACATAACAATACCTTTAATGTACCTGCACGGTACTGTGCTGTCACTAAAGTAGAAGTTCTGGGTTTGACTGGATCAAACAATACCTAGAGCAAGAAATATTGGTAACATTCCAAATATCAAGAATAACAGGTCTACAATCCATGTTAGTAGTAGCTAATATCAATTTATCAGTGTTATTCGGCACAGAATGAATGAGTCATAGTGTGGTCCTGGACATACCCTGGGGAATGATGCGACTCCAAATATATTAGTAACTGGAAGGAAAAAAGATGAAATACAAGTAGAAATTATTAGCAGTGAGGAACTGAATGGAACTGTCAAGGAAGAATTAGAAAATATATGGAAAGATCAAGTTAAAACTAAGTAGTGTATCACTAGGATTAAAACACAATGAAAGAAGGCAATTACAACAGGTTTCAACGAAAAACGCTGAAGTATTTCATGAAAAACCAGGGGTAATTAAAGGTTAATTAAAAATCATGCATGGTCGTGTGATTCTAGGTGCTTCAGTCTGGAACCGCGTGACCGCTACAGTCGCAGGCTCGAATCCTGCCTTGGGCATGGATGTGTGTGATGTCCTTAGGTTAGTTAGGTTTAAGTAGTTCTAAGCTCTAGGGGACTGATGACCACAGATGTTAAGTCCCACTGCGCTCAGAGCCATTTGAACCAAAAATCGTGCACCATTCATTAAACTACCTTATACTATTGCATTGAGTGTTCGAAAGACAGTGCACAGGAAAACAAATCAAATGTTAAATTGGGGTATTATTGCAATGTCAGATAGTCATTACTTTAACCCATGAGTAGCAGTTAAAAAGCCAAATGGTGAAATTAGATTGGTACTGGACACACAACCTGGCAAAATAATTGAAATAGAAAGAGAGGACCATTCTTATGGAAAAAATATTAGCTAGATTCTATAATGTCAAATACTTGAGTATGCTTGATTTAACTGGAAGTTACTGGCAGGTATCTTCAGCGGTGAAGTTTAGGAAACCCTGGCTTTCCTTTCTGAAAGCAAATGTTGTCATTTTGAAGTCCTAACTTTTGCGCTAAATGCATGAACTGGTAACTGACCCAGATCTTGCCTCTGGAGATGAGTCATTAGGAAAAGTACCTGTCTATACCGAAGATTTACTGGTTCTATCCTAAGATTGGAAGGACCATATACCACTTTTAGACAAATCTGCTGGAAAAGTTAACTGAGAAAATTCTCCAACACACATTTCAGTTGCGCCTAGATTAAATTTCTGGGGTTCACCCTTAATTAAACATGTATTTGGCCTGACCCAACTACGATACAAGCCACATATGCACGTCCAACTCTATTTTACAGATCATGTTCCAAGCAGTATAATTAATGCTGCTATACTTCATTCATTACTATAATTAAAGACTTATTGATATTTGAGAGGAAAATGTCAAGGAGTTTACAAATTTAACAGGAGCTTAATAGACCACAGGTATTAGGATACCCAGAGAATAAAGAATTCTGTATTATGGTAGACGCTTTGGAGTATGGTTTGTGGTGTGAGGTGTTTCTACAAGTAAGCGAAAAAGCAAAAGAATTGATGTTCCAATGGTAGAATGAGTAAATGCAGGTAGAAAGTAAAGGAAAAACTGCACACTCAAGTTTTCACATACGAGAAGTGTGCTGCAATGAGGGCAACGAAGCACTCCCAATCTACTTTTCACCCTGTTAGCACTTTCCACTCTAACAACAATGGCATCATGGTCACTGGATGTCATTTACTGGAGTACTTGCCACCCTTCAATCTTAGCTGCTGCCATCTGGCTTTGTTACAGTCATCTCCATTGTAGCAACATCTGCTCGTCCCTTGAACATACTTGGCTGGCCCTCTAGATTCAAAACAATTAAGTCCAGTTCCTGGATTACATCCACATCTGTTGACACAAGGACACATGCATACCGAAGTAGACACAAAGCTTCCATTTAAGAGGATGGCTGGCACTTAATCTGCAGCTCAGGAAACCGAGGCCCACCAAACATGTACGAAGCTAAGACACACCTAGTTCTCTTAGGCACTTACCATCTGGCATGACCTAATGGCACAGGTGGTTGATCAAATGCCAAAGGCACAGCGAGTTAAGAACCCCGTCCTCTCCCTACTGCTACTCATGTTCTATATCAATAACTTACATGATAACTCTAGTTGCCATCTGACACCTTTTGCAGGTGATTCTGCTATCTATGAAAAATTCTACCTTTTGCAGGTGATTCTGCTATCTACGAAAAATTCTAACTGGTAAAAATTTTAATACACTCTCAATAAAATATCAATCCAGTGCAACAGGCTGGGTATCAGCTTAATGTATTTCTGCATCCTACAGTGAGATTGCATGTGTATTAGTTTCCATGTGACCAACTATACTGCAACTGTATTTCTGGATCAGAAGACTAAATGTCTGACACACACACACACACACACACACACACACACACACACACACACACACACGCGCGCACGCACACACGCACGCGCGCGCACGCACACACGCACGCGCGCGAACACGCACGCACGCACGCACGCACGCACACACACACACACACACACACACACACACACACACACACACACACACACGGCAAATACTTGGTCCCTGGTTAGAAACGCAGCAACTTACCGTCAAGTTCATAAATTCCTAACAAACATGGCATTCAACATACTCGCTCACCAGATCATAAAAGTGAAAACTTTATCACTGTATGCTGCAATGGGTGCCAATATGGTGACAATGACCAACTGAATTTCCTTGTCATATCCATAACTAATACAAATGTGAAGTACACTTTAAATACTGAACCATTAACACCCCAAACTAACAACTCCAAAGCAGGCTACAAATCTGTAGCCAATATTTACCAGCACTACAATAACTCATTGACAAAGCTCCAACACAAAACCGCAGTACAAGAAAACAAGTAATATTAACACCTGGCAACACTGCACCAGTCCAATCAGACAATAACAACACTCAAAAGCAACTCAAACATTGAGATTCTACACTAGAGAGCACACCACATAATACTAAAGGATACAGTTCAAGGATGGCATGACAATGCAACAGTTATGTCCTGAGCAAAAACAGACAACCTGTACCACAAATCTCAGTTTACTTGTTCAACCTCCCTCAATGGTTTCCTTCACAATACAATCCACAAAACATACAAAAAATCATAATTATCCTTGTGTTATTCAGGCTGTTGTGTTATTAGGCTAGTTCACTGTTACTCCGTGATCATTCTCTTGTAATTTCTAAGTCAGATTGATTGTCCTGCTCCCATTGATATATGTATGCCAACACAAAAATGTTGGAATTCTGAAGAGACCACTGTTAGTACTGAAAATGTAGCTTCTGACAATATGGCTTGATATTTTGTAACTAAACAGCACAGAATGAGAAAAGCTGGTCAACTGATTCCACCAGTCAGGTCACTTCCGTTGACAATGTATTGTATTTGGTGCCCCTCCCGTGTGCTGCTTCTCTATGTTTCAAAGTTGTCTGTTAGATATTTCAGAGAATGATTTGATGCAAGCTGTGTCAGGATGTTATTGGAAGAGTATGTGCCAAAATGCTAGCGAGTTATTTCGATGTTGGGTATTGTGGCTGATTAATTCAAGTTTATCTTTGGAATTATTAGTTCTGTGTGTTTCTTATCATCAGAGATTTAATATTTTTTCAGTTGGCAGTCACAGATATGACAAATTTTTGTGTAGATCACTGCTTGCTGCAGTGGGTGAATACAGGCTGTCTACAATCAAGTTACTACAGTCATTTTGATCAGTTGCAGGTGTGTGTGTTTACAGCTGTTTGTGCATACTGATACTGCTGATGCATGTTTTCATGAATTTTGGGGTTTTTCATTTTATTATTTGGCAGCTCTGTAGGACTGATTGGAAGGTATCATGGACATTGGTTTACCATTGTTGACGAGGGTACTTTTTGGTATTAGTAATGGAAGTTTTGATTTGTTCTGTTGCGGACTGTTTTCAACAGACAGGGTAAGTGAATGTTAGGATAACTGGTTTGATGCTTTGAGTGTGTTTTTTTGGTACTGAAGGCTTTGTTTTAGATGCCATACAGATCAAGTAAAATCTGCAGTATCAGGTTCCGGAGCTGTGTATGAGTTCATGGTACAGAGCACTTCATACCAGCTATATAGGTCAAGTGAAATTTATGACACCAATGGTTTTTTGCTTCTGCATTTTGTTGCTGTTGTTGTGCTGAGTGTTGAAAATCTTGTGTGCTTGATTTTTTTGGACAAGTATTTGTTCTGAAATGGTGTTATTCTGACTGTCCTGTATTTAGTTTGGTGCAACACAAAATGCCCTACTTCTGGCAGCTGCCCTGTTAGATTCATTGTACTGCTGGAGTTAAATATTTTACAAGTTATTTATATTCATTCACAAGTGTAGTGAGTGATATCATTGCCATATCATATGCTTGAAACAGGGGTGCCTACCTCCTCATTAAAAACAATCTCCTTCTGTCAGTGAAATATCATTTATACCCAATAATAGTGTGCTGATATTCTCTGTCCATACCAACATCAGTTAATAAACAGATATACTAATGAACAACTGAATTAAGCACAAGTCCTAATACCTGGCAGTAACCACTTCCTGTGATTTCACTACAACATCTCACATTTTAAGTGAATTATTCCAAAAGGCAGAGCTACAGAATACATAAAGTTATAGTTGAAAATGCGATTGGTATGATTTGAAAACAGTTTTGAAGTATAATACTGAACAGTTATTTGAATACTATGCTAGAATAGTGGATATGAGAATCCAACCTAGTACTGCGTGTTCAGCCCTAGTAAAGAGAAATAATGCCTGTATCAAGGAACTGTATTAGTAGCCTACGATTATTCAGACTCAATTGGAGAATAATTTATTGTGGAGAATTTATTTCTGGTTTTCTTTCAGGCAACAGGTTAACTAGTAATCAAGGACAACCAGAGTAACATATGTAGTTTTGGATTATTTTCTATATAAACATTTGCCGTAAGGATTAAAAAATACAATGAAACAGCTATAGTTTTAGTCCCACATAGCCTTCAGCAATTTACATATAGATTACCAAATCATCAACGAATAATTTGTCTAATCATGACATTTAACCACAGCGGAATCAACTAACAATTGTGTTTACAGCAAATGAATGAGAGGTTATGCATGAAATATATGATGTTGCACATAAACATCAATTTGAAAAACATCCCAAGGAAGGGAAAGATGTTACCTCTACCTTGGATATGAAGGTTCCCTGTGGCCAGTCCAAGAAGGCTGCTGTCATTTGTGCCGTCTGGTTTGAGTCATCATCAATTGCCTGTAACATTTGTGCTTTTTATCTTTCTGATACACTAGAAAACAAAATAAAGGTCAGTACTGGAAATCAATATAGGGTGGAAAAAAGTCTGTAGTGGCAAGAAATGGCACTTTACTTAAAGATGTCATTCTCTGTTGACATTACCTATAACCTGTATATTTACATAGTACATTAGCAGTACCATTTTCATGTTTACTGAGGTGCTCCTGAAAGTAGACACCTAATGAGGCTAACTTCCAGTCAAAAGCAGAATCGAATTCAGTGTCAAGTCAGGACCATGTCCACATACCTACTTGCCCCACAGATAGATTTAACTACAAGTTAAATACTTGATTGTCAACTAAAGTATAATTTGCATAAAGGCTAGAAAACTCCGTTATTTCAGTACAAGAAGAAAAAGTCTTTTACATATTTCCTAAACGAAACTTACCTGTTTGCCAACAATAACTAGATCAGCTTTCTCATCTTTTGCGATTTTGGCAAGAATCTGGGACACATGAATGGGTTGCAGGGTCTCGTATTCAGGACCTGAGATTTCAACGTGGATACCACGGTCCACTCCCATCGCAAGAGCAGTTCTCAAGGTTTCCTGTAAAGAAAAATACTGTTTTGGCTACGATTTATTATGGGAATTAACTTCAATGTAGATACTTTTGTACTAGCGGAATGTCACCTGTGTATTTGTAGGATTATCAGCTTCAAGACATTTTCACTATTCCTATAACAATGTACAATTTACTTTATATTGATGGAACTACAAAGAGTGGAAACATACATGCACATGGGAAAGGTGTTAATCTTTTATGCACTAACTGCAGTTTCTTTTTAATAATATATTCAAAATCTTTGGCCAAAAATTCTAATAGACTTCTTTATTCCTAGGAGGAATACCTGATTGATAATAGAAGCCAAAACAGTACATTCTTCGGCAGTCCACAGATAAATTTTCAAAATACAAATGCATTTAAATTATCAACAGACTCTGTTGGTAGCAAGTCTCTATGATCTCCACAAGACTTCAAATCAAGGGGTTCTTTCTGAACTACAGTAAGTTGTTAACATATTACGTCTACAAAATTCGAAATGAGTGGGCCTAGGTGCAAGAAAAGTTCATGAAGAAACCATCAGAACTTAGATCCCTAAACACTTTTGCACTATATTGTTTTGAGTCGCATATTCTTACAGGAAATTTACGAATTATTTTACTTGCGCTTGGGCTGGTCCACAAGAAACAGCAACTATTTCTGAGGCTAATTTTTTTTCTTTCATTCGAACCGCCTCCTCCACGGCGATTTCATCAAATGGATTCATGGAGTGTTTGACTCCATCTGTAACAACGCCTGTTTTATCTGGTTTCACACGAATCTGAAAATGTAAAATAGAAAGGCTTTTAATATGTGTGAGGTGACTGATTATGTAAGTTTCTTTCTTTTCGTATATTCGGAGAACTTAAAGATTTAGAAATTTTCTCCAAACATTTCGATTAAAGAAATTGAGAACAGAAATGTTAATTACACACCTTAACAGCATAATCTATAACGCGCTTCACACCAACCAAAACTCGTGCCATTTTATTACAAAAGTACCAACTACTTAAGGACTTAAAACCTTTAACCCCAAAGCTCCTCACCACTGCTCACTGTTTTTGCACGCCTCTCACAGATGTTCCGCCTGTTTACGTTGCAGCATGTAAAACAAAGATCGCCTGCGACTTGTTGTTCGAGCATTGCGCATTTACCACAAGCATAGTATTTACAAATGACAGCCATTTAACATGTAGTAGTTAGAGGAGTAGTAGTGGTGGTAGTAGCTTTATTCATCCGTAGATCTCTTTTTACAAGGATATAGGACACGTCAAAGTATTTACAAATTTAGATCAATTTAAAAGAAGCTAATTCATATACACATATATTTACAGACTTCTAGTTAGAGACAATCATTAGATTTACTCCTGGTATAAAATACTTTTCTTCACAAATAACGTATTAAATAATGTAATGCCACATTGTTCACTCATATCTCACTATCAGTCACTGCACACACTATACACACATTGTTTCATACCACACACACACACACACACACACACACACACACACACACACACACACAAATACACTGGTGATAACTGAGTCTTTTCTGTACTGCAAGTCCCATTTGCTATCCTGAAAAACTGAGTCAGTATCCCTCCGTAATGAGTGAGATGTTGAGCTCAGAAAGAGGAAGAGGTGTTAGTATTGTGCTATGCATAGCTTGGGGGTAAGTATTTCTAAAAAGGAAAAAAAAACATAAAGTGAAGGTGTTATGTGGAATGTTGGATTTTTTTATAGTCATTATTACTATTATTTATTTGTATAACATTTTTTATTAAACCCCTACTCTGTTTTAGCTAAGTAAACCTTCAATGTATAAAATGTATTGCATAACACGTAATTTTTAGCTGTCTTTTTAAATAAGTGTATTTTGGCAATTTCTTTAATCTCTTTTGGCAATTTATTGTACAGTTTTATTCCTTGGTAGAAAATTCTGTTTTGAGTTTTATGTTTATTTTTTTCTTGGTAAATGTATGTTGAGTCTATCTCTTGTTGCATGGTCATGGACAGAGCTGATCGTACAGTTAGTACCAATGTTATTTTTGATGTGTTCAACTGACTGGTAAATGTATTCACATGGAGCACTTAAAATCCCTAATGTTCTGAACAGATTTTTACAATGAGCTCAACTAGTATTTTTGGTTATTATTCTTATGGCTCTTTTCTGTAGTCTGAAATTTGTGTTCATATTTTGTGCATTTGTTCCCCAAAAAGAATTCCATAGCTAATAACTGAGTGTACATAAGAATAATATGTAGCTAAAAGACACTGCATGTTACACACTGAAGAGAGGATTCTAAGGGCATAACATACTGATGATATTCTGTTGTACCTTTGTGTGTTCACACCACTTCAACTGAGAATCAATATTCATTCCTAGAAATTTTGTTACACAGTCTTTAGAGGTGCCATCTACATTTAATTTATCATTGTCATTTGTCCTCTTCAAACTGAAATGCATTGCATTACTTTCGTTATGTTCAGTGTCACTTTATTACTTATCGACCAATCATAAACTTTCTTGAGAGTTTCATTTGCTTTCTTGGCAAGGAGTTCTCTTGTTTTCTCAGTAACTATAATATTGCTGTCATCAGCGAAGAGGATTTTTTCAACAGGAGTAACACTACTCGGAAAGTTATTGATGTATAACAGAACAGTATTGGTCCTAACATGCTACCTTGTGGAACCCCTATATTAATGTACTTTGGTTCTGATAATTGTTTTACTAAATATTTAGATCTATTTGAAGTATGTGTTATCTCTACTCTTTGTGCCCTATCTGTTAGGTATGATCAAAACCAGTCGTTAGCTACCCCTCTTATTCCTAATGCTTCTAATTTATTTAATAGAAATAATTAACCATCTTTACTCTGCACAACGATGAAAAGCTGCGCCAGTCTATGGATGTGGTTGATTTTGATTGACTAATTTATATTTGCTCTCATTTGACTACATTTTGTACTTGTAAAGATCGATTCACACTAGATGTCAATGGACCGTCAAATCACATCACCGTCACTTAAGGGTGCGTACACACTGGATGTCACATAACATCAATTCATAGCCCAGTGCGAATGGTGTAAATGATTTTATGCCATGTATGATACAAATACTTGTATCAGAATTGAGAAATTAACAACATTGAATCCCTGATGCGCTAATGCAACCCTGGAGAATTGCGTATTGTTTTACTGCCTGCCACAATATGGGCACAAAGACTCTGTACATCTTCTACCGCAGTTTCGTACACAAGAGCTTCCAACCCTCCCACAGATAAGTCTTATGGATCTAGGTCTGGACAGTGCGTGTGGCATCGCAACTAGTGCGCGAACGCCCATTTGTCTATTAAAAGCTTTACTTCAGAATGTATGTGGGCTGCAATGTAAGCCGGTAGAGTATTATACGGTCAATAACGGACGAGTTGTTTCCTGCACACTGACGTCACGACCATCTGTTGCAGCTGTGCGTGTGAAAGCAGTGGAGTAGCGCTGGCAGGCCACTAACATTATACGAAGCTAAAAATATTAATAACTAATAAAGGAATACAAACAGCACAGTGAACGCATTGTCGTGGCCAAGATAGACACGAAGCCCACGCCTATGACAGTAGTACAAGTCTATATGCCTACTAGCTCTGCAGATGACGAAGAAATTGAAGAAATGTATGATGACATAAAAGAAATTATTCAGATAGTGAAGGGAGACGAAAATTTAATAGTCATGGGTGACTGGAATTCGGCAGTAGGAAAAGGAAGAGAAGGAAACGTAGTAGGTGAATATGGATTGAGGCTAAGAAATGAAAGAGGAAGCCGCCTGATAGAATTTTGCACAGAGCACAACTTAATCATAGCTAACACTTGGTTCAAGAATCATGAAAGAAGGTTGTATACATGGAAGAACCCTGGAGATACTAAAAGGTTTCAGATAGATTATATAATGGTAAGACAGAGATTTAGGAACCAGGTTTTAAATTGTAAGGCATTTCCAGGGGCAGATGTGGACTCTGACCACAATCTATTGGTTATGAACTGCAGATTAAAACTGAAGAAACTGCAAAAAGGTGGGAATCTAAGGAGATGGCACCTGGATAAACTGACTAAACCAGAGGTTGTACAGAGTTTCAGGGAGAGCATAAGGGAACAATTGACAAGAATGGGGGAAAGAAATACAGTAGAGGAAGAATGGGTAGCTTTGAGGGATGAAGTAGTGAAGGCAGTAGCGGATCAAGTAGGTAAAAAGACGAGGGCTAGTAGAAATCCTTGGGTGACAGAAGAAATATTGAATTTAATTGACGAAAGGAGAAAATATAAAAATGCAGTAAATGAAGCAGGCAAAAAGGAATACAAACGTCTCAAAAATGAGATCGACAGGAAGTGCAAAATGGCTAAGCAGGCATGGCTAGAGGACAAATGTAAGGATGTAGAGGCTTATCTCACGAGGGGTAAGATAGATACTGCCTACAGGAAAATTAAAGAGACCTTTGGAGAAAAGAGAACCACTTGTATGAATATCAAGAGCTCACATAACTAATGAGGAGGTATTGAATAGAATTGGGGAGAAGAGGAGTTTGTGGCACAACTTGACTAGAAGAAGGGATCGGTTGGTAGGACATGTTCTGAGGCATCAAGGGATCACCAATTTAGTATTGGAGGGCAGAGTGGAGGGTAAAAATCGTAGAGGGAGACCAATAGATGAATACACTAAGCAGATTCAGAAGGATGTAGGCTGCAGTACGTACTTGGAGATGAAGAATCTGCACAGGATAGAGTAGCATGGAGAGTTGCATCAAACCAGTCTCAGGACTGAAGACCACAGCAACAACAGCAATAAAGGAATAACCTGAGGTACGTCATATTTGATGTACATCCTTCTGTTCTGAAAACAAACAGTATGTCAAAGTCTGAGATCAAAAATAGTTGTATTTTGGAAGTTAGTAAAATCACCCCCCCCCCCCCCAAAAAACGTAATTTTCCGACAGTCAAGAATTTAAATAAATGCAGTGATGTAATAGTTCACCTTCAGTGACTATGTACGATGATCTGAGAACACTTTCAGTGTTCATATATAAATTTGGAAAGTTTATAGTTTCAGAAAGCCTCTGTAACTTTTTTATAATAATAATTTCAAGAATTCTAAGTAAATACGTGTATTGTGTGTTAGGGTGTGTGTGAATGAGAATGCGTACGTGAGAGTATGTGGGACGTTCGGCATTATTAAAAATCATTCATGTAATTCCCTACAGGAACTGCCAAGTGTTCCAACTCTGTAACGTGGGAACGAATCCAATAGTGGTACCCCTACTAGTGAATGTCGGATGTCCAAATATGTATGCTTATGTATAAGACACCCAGAACATTCGCGACTGCATAATAAATTTCCAGATGTAGAGTAAAGCTTGTAGTTCATTTTGTTTTGTTTATTTAATTAGAGAGTTTTGTGTTACTTATTTGATGACGTCAATGAGCCTAGAGAAGTGGTTGATGCTTGCTAGATTTTGGCGCGAGCCGCGCCCTAGAAGTGAGCTGTCATTGGTCGTAAGTGCTGACAGCCAATGAGAAGCGAGACGGTTGGCCGCCTAGTGAAGAGATATAGTTTGAGTAGTGGGAGGGTGAGAGGGGAGTCGCGAGCTAGCTTTGATTGGAGGCTGTTATGTTGGATGTGACTTTTCACATTATGTGTAAGATGAAGTCTTGGGATGACTTCCGCGTTATGGTCCAGTGTTAATGGTATCTAGTAGTGACCAGAAACTGTTTATGAAAACTTTATAGAGTGTTGTGATAATTCGTTCCGACGAAAATCGGGAGTGAACTTTGAATTATATAGCGTGGCGGTACTGAGTATGTTCTTACTGAGTATTTTATGGCGAGCATAAACTTTAACTAAAGACAACCACTGAATGTGGTGTGCAGAAGTAATTGGTCGATCATTGACTGGGTTACAAGTAATTGGTTTTGGAAGTTGGGAAGGTAAAAGTTCTGGCTGTTTTAGGTATGGTGATAACTGTGAGCAAAACTTTAATAATTTTCGTAAATGTGGGCTGATGATCTTGCTTAACGGCAATAAAGATCTATTGAAGGCTTAGATTTGAACTTCATGTTTAAAGTACGAGTGACATCCCCTTTCCGAATAATTTCTTTAAAGTACATAAACAATTTTCAGCAAATTTTACTTATAGCGGCCTCTGGCGTGTAGCTATGAGGTTACATTTTCCTCAACACTGCTTTTTGTGATCTCGTAAGGAGCTGCAGTCAGGAGTTTACGTGCGAAGGTCTACCGCTGTAAAGAGGTAGGTGAAAAAAAAAGTTATAAAAGAAATTGCATTGCAGCAGCAACATATAATCCGTCGCAATTGGTGCATCGCACGCACGCACGAAAAAAAAAAATCCGTCGCAATTGGTGCATCGGCCGGGAAAGATAATGAAACATTTCATTAAAGGCAGTAGTGTGTGTGTAACCCGACGATAAAAAAGTGCTCGCGAATAAATAGGAACTGGGGAAAGGACAAATATTAAGAGTGAACTATCGCCACGTGGACAGAAAGACAGTGATAGCCCATGAACTGTGAACGTGTTTGATGTGCTTAGCGGATGAATTTTGCGGTTATATCGCGCCGACTGAAGTAGCTAATAATGGCGACATCTGGCAGGCTACGAGCTACGAGACGACGCGACGGCGGCAGCGGAAGCAGTTGGCAGCGCTGTCCGGAGTGGTGGCCCGTAAACTGGTACGGCGGCCCAGTGCATGGTGATCGGACCCGCAGCCTCAGCTAGCCGTGTTGGAGACATCGGAAGTAGTGTGGTTTTTAAAACTTTGTGTGCATGTGTGCGAAAAAAAAAAATTGAATGAAATGGCTGAGTGTAAGCAAACAAATGTAGAGGACGAACTGAGGGTAGATAGGGGGAAAGAACAAGGGGAAGAGATTTTTGATCCCATGAACATTAGCTTGGGTGTGTCCCAACCCAATTTCATTAGTAGTTTGACAGAGTCATTAAGTGTTAATTATGGATCGGAGGTGGAACAGACTGTGTCAGATCCCAGTGTTTCAGATCTACCTGTGGCAGTAGCTAATATTAATCGAGACATTGTAGCAGTAAATGATGGGGTGAAAGATATTGTGGCAGGTATGTTAATCAGCCTATTGGCAAAACTGAATGGTTTAGATGCTAATATGACGAAAAGGGATTCTAATGTGACGAAAATGGGTACCTCATTAAGTGAGGAGATGGAAGCTAATATGACCAAATTAGGTTCTGATATGACAAAAATGGGTTCTGAGATAGGTTCAAAAATGAGTGGGTTAGAGTCAAAAATGAGCAATATGGGTGAGGAAATAGAATCTAAGCTGGATTCAAAAATTTCAGATCTAAGAGATTGTTGGAAGCACGACATGGCAGTGCTTAGTAATAATGTAAAAATTGAAATAAATCAGGTTAAACAGGAATGTACGCAAACTATTGTTCAAGTTAAAAGTGAATTAACTACACAAATCGAACAAGTTACTGATAACCAACAGGAATTTAAAGTGCATGTAAATACAGAAATAGTCAAGGCTCGTGAATATATCAAAGGGGTAGATCGCTGTTTCTTGAATCCATGTTGATTCCTACATAGTAGATTTTGGAAACCCAGAATCTACTATGTAGGAATCAACATGGATTCCGGAAACAGCGATCGTGTGAGACCCAACTCGCCTTATTTGTTCATGAGACCCAGAAAATATTAGATACAGGCTCCCAGGTAGATGCTATTTTTCTTGACTTCTGGAAGGCGTTCGATACAGTTCCGCACTGTCGCCTGATAAACAAAGTAAGAGCCTACGGAATATCAGACCAGCTGTGTGGCTGGATTGAAGAGTTTTTAGCAAACAGAACACAGCATGTTGTTATCAATGGAGAGACGTCTACAGACGTTAAAGTAACCTCTGGCGTGCCACAGGGGAGTGTTATGGGACCATTGCTTTTCACAATATATATAAATGACCTGGTAGATAGTGTCGGAAGTTCCATGCGGCTTTTCGCGGATGATGCTGTAGTATACAGAGAAGTTGCAGCATTAGAAAATTGTAGCGAAATGCAGGAAGATCTGGAGTGGATAGGCACTTGGTGCAGGGAGTGGCAACTGACCCTTAACATAGACAAATGTAATGTATTGCGAATACATAGAAAGAAGGATCCTTTATTGTATGAATATATGATAGCGGAACAAACACTGGTAGCAGTTACTTCTGTAAAATATCTGGGAGTATGCGTGCGGAACGATTTGAAGTGGAATGGTCATATAAAATTAATTGTTGGTAAGGCGGGTACCAGGTTGAGATTCATTGGGAGAGTGCTTAGAAAATGTAGTCCATCAAGAAAGGAGGTGGCTTACAAAACATTCGTTCGACCTATATTTGAGTATTGCTCATCAGTGTGGGATCCGTACCAGATCGGTTTGACGGAGGAGATAGAGAAGATCCAAAGAAGAGCGGCGCGTTTCGTCACAGGGTTATTTGGTAACCGTGATAGCGTTACGGAGATGTTTAATAAACTCAAGTGGCAGACTCTGCAAGAGAGGCGCTCTGCATCCTTGCTCGCCAGGTTTCGAGAGGGTGCGTTTCTGGATGAGGTATCGAATATATTGCTTCCACCTACTTATACCTCCCAAGGAGATCACGAATGTAAAATTAGAGAGATTAGAGCGCGCACGGAGGCTTTCAGACAGTCGTTCTTCCCGCGAACCATACGCGACTGGAACAGGAAAGGGAGGTAATGACAGTGGCACGTAAAGTTCCCTCCGCCACACACCGTTGGGTGGCTTGCGGAGTATAAATGTAGATGTAGATGTAGATGTAGAAATAAATCACGCTGCCCTAGAATGTTAATTGAAGGAAAATAAAGATAAGTGTGACAAACTTGTGGCTCAGGTAATAAATAAAGTCACTGGCTGGGAAACTCATATTAATCAATTCAGTGAAAGTATGAATGAGCAGTTGTGTGAGCATGACTGTCGGCTAACAAAAGTAGGGCAGTGTGTTACTAACAATAGTGGTAGCATTATGTCTAGTGGAATAGTAGAATCCACTGAGATTGCTTATGTCACCCATCGACAGTTTCTCAAGTTTGATCCCAATAAAAGTGTACACCAACGTGAGTTTTGGAATGACTTTGAGGATATCTTGCCTAAAGTGTGGAGTGATAAGCAGAAGATCGGATTTATTACTTCAAACTTAATGGGGGAGGCAAGAATCTGGGGGAACTTGGCCTCAGAAAAATATACTAAATTACAGGAATTTAAACACGCTTTCTTTGAGGAGTACTGGGGTAAGCGAAAGCAAATGGATGTACTTAACCGTTTCTGGTCTGGGGACAAATACGACCCCAAGAAAGAAGGAATAAAAAGATTTGTACAAAGGGGGGTAACTACTCTATCCTATCTTAGTAATAAAGTAGAAACGGAGCAAATCATTTTGGGGGTAGAAAATAAATTACCCTGGAATTGGAAGAATAAAATAATATCTGCACCTAGAGACAATTTAGATAAATTTGTACAATATCTAGAACGCGTTGAATCAGTACTCAAAGAGGGGGAAAGCGCGAGAAGAGAGTATCGCCCTCCTGTTAGGCAGAATGACAATCGCACTGATGTGAACATAAGCAGAATGAGTGTGCAGAGAGGAGGCGGATATCGAGGCAGGTCACAAGGGAGAGGCAGGACATATGATAATCGGGTCAGTGACCAGGGGCAGCATGGAGACGGCCGACAGATGTCAGGAGGTGACGCAACCAGCTGGCGAAGGACGTTAGTTAGCGGTGACGCACCGCGGTCGGAAAACATGTGGCTGTCTACGATTATGCTAGCGTTCGTAAACAACGGCATTCCCAGTTAAACCCGCTGGCAAAACCATTCATAAGAAAGGCACCAGTAAAACCACCTAGCATTAATATAGTTGCTACGAAAGAAGGGAAGAATAATGGGGAGCAACAAGAGACAGCAGAATTAATTAAAGTAGAGTTAATGGGGCACAGTAATATTAACAATAAGAAAAAGAACACACTTGTCGAAGAAGTAAGTACTGATAATAAGGTTTCGAATCAGGAGGTGAAGGCAAATCTGCACAGTGAAACAGATGAGGATCTGTCTGACAGTGGTGGAAACAGAAATGAAGGAGAGGTCAAAGATGTGGTTAATAGGTTACTTGAAGTAGTTGAGGGTCGTGAAGAAGAAGAGAAGAAGGAAGAAGTGGAGGATATATATATTGCTGACAACACCTGGGTTAGGGTCGCAGAAACAGAGGTGAGTAAAGGAAGAGAAACACTAGAGAGATGTTTCGATTTAGCACTAGTGGAGAGACTGGTAGAAGCTGCTACTAATAATAGGGATAATATTAAGCATGAGGGAGACCCTGTAAGTGTGAATATGATATCCACCCAGAAGACAGGTTTTGACACAAGGGAAACGGTGCAGGATTTATTAGATGAAGTAAAACCTGAAATCAAAAAAGTACTTAGGACAGCCAATAATAGAATTAAGTGTATTAAATGAAAAGGTAAAGTGTTTAATAGATACAGGATCAGAGGTGTGTGCTGTGTCAGAAAATTTTGTGAATGGACTCCCAGATAATAAACAAGTAGTAAAGATGCCAGTAAGTGGCTTAAATATAATTGTAGCAACAGGAAAAACCAAGAAGGTGGTAAAGCAAGAAGTATTCCTACCCATAGTTGTAAAGGGGGTAGTAATTAAGCAGAACTTCTTAGTAATAAGTGGACTAAGCGTAGACATGCTGGTGGGTGCTGATTTTCTTAGTAAATATGAAGGATGGGTAAATTTCGGAACAAATGATGTAATGGTTAGAATTAGTGGTAACCTTATAACAATACCCTTTATAGGTAAGAGACGATGTGACGATACAGAACTGAATGACTTTCCAATCCGTATTTGCAAGACCACAAAACTGATGGAAGGCTAAAATGAGTACGGTGGAGGTAAAGAAGTGGATCCGTCTGAGCTGGATAGTGTCAGAGAAAGGATTGATGACAAATTACAGGAATTAAGCGAAATAGATGAGGGACAAAGGAATGACTTAAGACAAATTGTAACTAAGCATGTAGAAGTATTTTCAGATCTGCCAGGCCTAGTTAAAGATTATGAGTGTTTTTTGACAGTGCAAAAGGATGCCTATTTCTTCAAAAAACCCTTTGCAGTTCCTGAAGTGCACAAGGAAGCGGTACATGACCTGATTCAGAATATGCTAGAGTGGGGAATCATTGAAAGAGCAATAAGTGTTTACAACAACCTTCTGGTAATAGTACCAAAGAAGGATGGCTCGATTAGATTAGTGTTAGATGCTAGAGCGTTGAATAAAATAGTATTACCTGAGAGTGACAGACCAGAAAATATAGAAGAACTGCTGCAGAAGTTTAAAGGCGCAAAGTACTTCACATCTATAGACGTAACCTGTGGATATTCGAATCTTCCCTTAGCCAAAGAATCAAGAAAGTAAACGACGTTTTTATTTGAAGGTAGATGTTATCATTACAAGGTGGTGCCGTTTGGACTAAATATAAGTGTATGTGCCTTTGTAAGAGCTATACCACAAGTGTTAGCGGACCATTTGTTAAGAAGGGTAACAGTGTATGTGGATGACGTTATAATGTCAACACCAACGTGGGAAGAACATTGTGTATTATTAGATGAGGTATTGAAAGCAATAAAAGTCGGGGGCATGAAATTAAAATTGGATAAAACTGATTTTGCAAAGAAGGAGATAAAATTCTTGGGGCATGTAGTGAGCAGAGAAGGTATCATGCCTGATCCAGAGAAGATTAGAGCTATCCGAGACTATGCTGCACCAACAACACGCGAAGCACTGAAGGGGATTTTTGGTCTGTTTGGTTTTTACAGAAAATTTGAATCTGGCCAATTGTTTAATCCCTGCCTAAGAAAACTGTTAAAGAAGAATGTAGTAGTGGTGGTGGTGGTGGTTAGTGTTTAACGTCCCGTCGACAACGAGGTCATTAGAGACGGAGCGCAAGCTCGGGTTAGGGAAGGATTGGGAAGGAAATCGGCCGTGCCCTTTCAAAGGAACCATCCCGGCATTTGCCTGAAACGATTTAGGGAAATCACGGAAAACCTAAATTAGGATGGCCGGAGACGGGATTGAACCGTCGTCCTCCCGAATGCGAGTCCAGTGTGCTAACCACTGCGCCACCTCGCTCGGTAATGTAGTATATAAGTGGACTACTGAATGTCAGAAGGCTTTCGAAGATCTAAAGGAAACCTTAGTTAATAGTAAAATCTTAAACCACCCAGAATTTTCGAAACCATTCTGTTTAGGATCTGACGCATGTGGATATGGATTGGGAGTTGAACTGTTTCAAATTGAGAAAGAAGGAGAAGAAGAAGTACACAAAACCATTGCTTTTGCAAGTAGGTCCCTTCAACAAGCAGAAAAGAATTGTAGTATATCTGAGCTAGTGGTATTAGCTTTCTATTTTTGGCTCTTAGGACATGAGGTTTTAATCTTCACTGACCATAGTGCCCTCACCTATCTAGATTCCTGTCAACTTAAGCATGCTAGACTAAGGAGATGGTACCTGTATCTACAACAATTTAAGTATAAGATGATCTATATTAAGGGTTCGGAGAACATTGTGGCGGATGCCTTATCAAGAAGTGTGAAAGACAACGGACCAGAAGGGAATTCCATCTGTAATAAAGAATGTAATGAAGTATTGTTGGCAATCATGCAGTTGCAGGATGATGGTTCAATCAAACGTATTTGTAAGAATCTGCGAAGGGAGCAAAACCAAGATGACAGTATTAAATTAGTGAAAAGCAGATTAGGTCATCCTGACTTTCCAAAATTATCTGTATACTGCAAGGTGCATAAAGATGTCTTATTTAGGCGTAGAAAAAATACTGAGGCGAACTGGAAAATCTATTTTCCAGAACAGCATGTTGATGCATTAATTGACTATATACACTGTAAGCACGGACACTATGGAGCTCGTAAGTGTGTTGCTAAGTTAAATGAAGTAGTGATCTTTAATAATATGTGGAGAAGGGTGCAACGGCGATTAGAATCATGTGACCGGTGTCAGAAAGTAAGAGCCAACAATAAAATTATTCAAGGTCAGATGTAGTCTGTAGGACCACAGAATCGACTGGATTTAGTAGCTGTGGACTTATTTGGACCACTACCAGTGTCACGAGGTGGTTGTGAATATTGTTTCGTAAAGGTAGATGGTTTCTCCAAGTACATTAGATTTTACCACATTAAGAAAGATAATTCTAAAGTAATAGTAACCAAATTGGAAAAGGATTACTTTGTAAATATAGGAGTGCCCAAAGCTATATTATCGGACAATAGGCCACAGTTTATTTCTACGAAATTTGAGGAGTGCCTAAAACAACATGGGATAGAGCGTATTAAAATCTCGGCTTATTTTCCTCAAGGCAATATGTGTGAGAGAATTATGAAGGAACTAAACAGGTTATGTAGGACTTACTGTCACAAGAAACATTCTGAATGGACAAACTATATAGAATATTTTGAGGAGGTCATTAACCATTTTAAGCATGAAGCCACAGGGTTTGCACCTGTAGAACTAATGTGTGGAATTAGGCCAAATAATATCTTGTTCGATCTTGTAGAATTCCCTAGTCTTACTGATTTAGCTATGGAAGAAAAGAAGAAACTGGCACGTGCTAACATAAGGAAGAAGGCACTGGAAAGAAAGAGAAGGCACGATGCTAGAGCCAATCCTACTAGCTTCCAAATAGGTGATTTAGTACTAATAAAGACCAAGGAGAAGTCCAAAAAACTTACCTCGGAAACAAAAAAGTGACGAGTAAGTGGGACCATTTACAATAATAGAGAAGCCTCACCCTAATGCTTACAGGTTGGAATTTGCAAAGTCTCATTAGCTGCTAGGCTTAAGAAATATCATTGACCTGAAGAAGTATGTACAAAGAGAGGAGAGTCGAGAGCTAAGTGCGTGACAAACACTAGGTCTCGAGTCGTATGACAATACTATTTCTTTTCATTTCGTATTGTCAACCTTCCCCTTATTTCATTCAGAACTTTTTACTATCTTCTTTCTTTTTTCACTATCTAGCGTTAGAGAGAGTATCAGGAGGTTGTTTTGGGAAGAGAGGCAGGGTGTGGCCTGCATAATGTCAGTAAAGGAGTGAGAGGTTAGTTGTTGCGTGCTCAATCGTGGTATTAAGTATGTGAATAAATGGCGTGAGAACCTCGGGAGGTTGTTTTGGTAAGGGAGGTTAAGGTATGATACAGAGCAGCAGGGCTGTCTGTAAAATAATGGTAATATGTTGTAAGAAGAATATTTGTGTAAGGTAATGAGAAAATGTTTCAATAAGAATGTATGTGAAGAAATAATTACAGAGCAGCAAGCCTGGCTGTAAAACGATGGTAGTGTAACAGAGCAGTAAAAGGGTTGCCTGCTAAATAATAATAAACAAAGGAGTGAGAGGCAAGGTGTTGCCTGCTCAATGTTGGTAAAAGAAGGAGAGGCTATGTTTGTAAACAGAGTGAGGTAATGTAAGTAAACGAAAACGGAATCAAAGCTTAAAAACAGGTGGATGTACAAATGAGAGAAGGGAGAAGGAACATGACGTAACCCAGAGTAAATTGAGAAGTTATTAACCATTACTAACCTGAGAGAGTGTAGTATGGATATGACTATGTAACAAATACTGAATGTGACTAGAGAAACCTGGTGTTGAATTTTGTGAAACCTGAGTTGGAGATTATTGTAACAGAGCTGCAAACGGCTGGCTTGAGAAACCCAAAGTTGACTTTAGCCAAGACGAACCCATATATGAATCTGAACCATTCAAGTGCCCCAGAAGTAAATAGAACAATTTTAAGATTAGTAGTTTTAAGGAATGTGTAGTGTTTATATGTGTTTTCAGATGTTGTTTTTCCTGTGCAGGACTGCAGGAGATTGCCTGGAGAAAAATTGTATATATATGAATAATTTTGTGTTTTGTAAGGTTACGTGGTGTACCGGATTTGGAGAGCCATAAGCACTGGCTGAAATTTGAAGTGTATTTGTGTACTATTTGTTAGAAATAATTTGTATTTATTTATATGTAACAGTAACTTGTTTGATTCACTGCGATGAAAAAAATTGAAGAAAAATTAATAGTATATGTGCCACTTTAGTACTGCTTGTAGGAAAGTTAGTTCACTTTTAACTAAAAAAAGGGTATTTGTAAATGGAAATATCGGAATGAAAATTTTGCATGATGTCTTGGAAAAGTAGAGTTATTAAGTAAGAGTCATGAAAACTATGATTAAAATAACTTTGAGAGGGTTATTGTGTTAGGTTAAGACGTAGCATTTAAGGATGGAAACTGAGGCCAGCTGAATTTTTCAGGTGCACTGGCATAAGGTTGTAGTAGCATGAGACTCATATGGACCTCCAAAGCAGGACCGAGTCGGACAACGAGTGCTAGCAGAAGTGAAAAGTGTAAGTGTTCAGAGGTGATGTTCACAAAAGCGATTATGTTGTTAGTGTGTGTGTGATGTAAAAATGTTGTATTATAGTTTTGTTTCTTCTTCAGCAACTTGTAAAAAAAACCATATGAAGATTATAACTTTTTTATTTTAGTATTGACGGTTTAACATATATGTCTAAAGTTAACTGATTGCAGGTCATCAGACCTAGATATTAATGAATGAAATGTATACAGAACCAGAAATGAGAAATAATAACAGTTAAAGTAAATCTTTAATAGAAAAATATTAAGAAACAAAAATTTGTTAAGATATTAAAAATTTTAGTTCCTCAGGACGTGTGTGGCGTCGCAACTAGTGCGCGAACGCCCATTTGTCTATTAAAAGCTTTACTTCAGAATGTATGTGGGCTGCAATGTAAGCCGGTAGAGTACTATACAGTCAGTAACGGACGAGTTGTGTCCTGCAGACTGACATCACGACCATCTGTTGCAGCTGCGCGTGTGAAATCAGTGGAGTAGCGCTGGCAGGCCACTTACATTATACGAAACTAAAAATATTAATAACTAATAAAGGAATAACCTGAGGAACGTCATATTTGATGTACATCCTTCTGTTGTGTAAACAAACAATATGTCAAAGTCTGAGATCAAAAATAGTTGTATTTTGGAAGTTAGTAAAATTCCAAAAAAAAAAAAAACGTAATTTTCCGACAGTCAAGAATTTAAATAAATACAGTGATGTAATAGTTCACCTTCAGTGACTATGTACGGTGATCTGTGAATACTTTCAGTGTTCATATATAAATTTGGAAAGTTTTTAGTTTCAAAAAACCTCTGTAACTTTTTTATAATAATAATTTCAAAAATTCTAAGTAAATATGTGTATTGTGTGTTAGGGTGCATGTGAATGAGAATGCATGCGTGAGAGTATGTTGGACGTTCGGCATTATTAAAAATCGTTCATGTAATTCTCTACAGGAACTGCCAAGTGTTCCAACTCTGTAACGTGGGAACGAATCCACTAGTGGTTCCCCTACTAGTGAATGTCGGATGTCCAAGTATGTATGCTTATGTATAAGACAGCCAGAACATTCGCGACTCCATAATAAATTTCCAGATGTAGAGTAAAGTTTGTAGTTCATTTTGTTTTGTTTATTTAATTAGAGAGTTTTGTGTTACTTAATTTGATGACGTCAATGAGCCTAGAGAAGTGGTTGATGCTTGCTAGATTTTGGCGCGAGCCGCGCCCTAGAAGTGAGTTCTCATTGGTCGTAAGTGCTGACAGCCAATGAGAAGCGAGACGGTTGGCCGCCTAGTGAAGAGATATAGTTTGAGTAGTGGGAGAGTGAGAGGGGAGTCGCGAGCTAGCTTTGATTGGAGGCGGTTATGTTGGATGTGACTTTTCACATTATGTGTAAGATGAAGTCTTGAAATGACTTCCGTGTTATGGTCCAGTGTTAATGGTATCTGGTAGTGACCAGAAACTGTTTACGAAAACTTTAGAGTGTTGCGATAATTTATTCCGACGAAAATCGGGAGTGAACTTTGAATTATACAGCGTGGCGGTACTGAGTATATTCTTACTGAGTATTTTATGGCGAGCATAAACTTTAAGTAAACACAACCACTGAATGTGGTGTGCAGAAGTAATTGGTCGATCATTGACTGGGTTACAAGTAATTGGTTTTGGAAGTTGGGAAGGTAAAAGTTCTGGCTGTTTTAGGTATGGTGATAACTGTGAGCAAAACTTTAATAATTTTCGTAAATGTGGGCTGATGATCTTGCTTAACGGCAATAAAGATCTATTGAAGGCTTAGATTTGAACTTCATGTTTAAAGTACGAGTGACATCCCCTTTCCGAATAATTTCTTTAAAGTACATAAACAATTTTCAGCAAATTTTACTTATAGCGGCCTCTGGCGTGTAGCTATGAGGTTACATTTTCCTCAACACTGCTTTTTGTGATCTCGTAAGTAGCTGCAGTCAGGAGTTTACGTGCGAAGGTCTACCGCTGTAAAGAGGTAGGTGAAAAAAAAAGTTATAAAAGAAATTGCATTGCAGCAGCAACATATAATCCGTCGCAATTGGTGCATCGCACGCACACACGAAAAAAAAAAAAAAAAAAATCCGTCGCACTCGGACGCCAAGGAACTAGTCAATCTCTACCAATATCTCTGTGACAGAATCTGTGGACCAATTCCTTAGCCTCTACACTTTCCAGACTTGAACCCACTAGATTTTTATTTGAGGCGGCATTTGGAAGGTATTGTGTATGGAAACCTTACGCAAGATGTACAGAGGCATTGTGCCTCTGTCACAGTCTGGTCTAACAGTCGCGACTCTTCACGTTGATTTTGTTGCCTGCTGGGCCAGCAATGCGCCAAACGGCCAGTAAGTAAAAATGTCGAGGTCGGTGCGATCGTGAAAGCGAATAGTAATTGTTTATTTTCGTTTGTACAATGGTTTTTACAAACGGGAGCGTCTGCAGCGCAATGAATTGAAGCAACAACAAGATGAAGACACCATATCTGTCTCATTATTTTTTCTAGGTGTCTAAGGACCCTGAGAGGTATATACTAATATACTATCATGTTACTAAACTGTATCGTAAGGATTTGCTGGCAAACTATGTGTGTATTAACGATCAATGTTTCATTTTATGAGTAGAAAATGGCTATTGAATAGCAGACGAGGAGATCTTATGAAAAAATACCCTGTTTATCTTTTAAGTTTTGTTTGCTACACTTCGAAACAAAACAGTTCATAAAAGCAAACAATAATAAACTCGTGTGCAATGCAGTACCCACACTGTTTGACATCCCAAATAAGCCACGTCAACTGACAATGAAGAGGAAACTGCCACATAGGTTAGACAATCCGTCTAAAACTATAAAACATTCTATGGTACAGAAGCAGCCAGTTCAACACCCCATATGTCAGTGCCAGACTGATCTGAATCATCAACACAGATCTACTTTGATGATGAAGTGATTAGATGAAGTGCCATTATTCATGTCTTGCAAAAGCATGTGAAGTGCCATCCAAAAATATTGCAGGACAAGGAAAGTGCCTATCACTTTAAGCACAGACAGCAACAGAAACTGTATCAGATGGATCAAGTGAAGAAGGACAAACAAATTTTTAAGACCATAGGATCCAGATATTTAAAAAAGATGCCCTTGACTTATTGTTAAGCCAGATTACCATGCCACTGAAGGAGAAATGAGCTGCAAGATGAAAAGACAAAAATAAGCTGTTTACTCTGCATTTTTTATGTTGCAGCACTCAGGCATACAGGTTTTGTCAGGATGTCTTATACTTCCATCAGTGCATGCATTACTGAGGTATGTGGAAGTTATACAAAAAAAGCGTGGGATAAGTGACAATATATTCCACCTTTAAAGTGGAAGATACAGCATTTCTCCTATACTGATAAATTAGTGAATATGTCATTGGATGAAATGTCTCTAATGGGAAATTTAACATATGACAGCACTCCTGACAATGTCATTGACTTTGAGTACTTGGGGTTTATACACAAAGCATATTTCTCCCACTATCTTGCAGTTGTCCGTCCCACTTAGGATAATATAAAGACGGAGGTCGTACTTGTGTCAATAGGCGACAATGACTAAAACACAGTAGGCATATAGAACGATAAATGAGGCATCGATACCTTTTGCACGTAGAGGTACATGTCAGTGCTTCTTATGTGTGAATCTGTGTGTTTATATTCTTTCGATATCAATGAGGTAATCTGCAGTTCTAACCCATGACACAACTGTTTCTTCACGACTATGTTGTAGCTTGCTACTCGATTTTTGATTTTTATCCCTACTTGCTCTTATTTTAGAATCATTTTTAGAAACATCTATGTCTTCTGATGTTACACAAACTCTTGGATCAAAAAAATATTCAAATATTTTGTAAATCACTTAGGGAACGAATGCAAACCAAACACTGTGCTTATGAAGCATCTGACGTTCTCTTTTCTTGTCACTTGGAGCGCTGGCGTCGCTCCAGCTGCTAAACGGTAACAACTTTTACAGCAGTGAGTGTTGCGACTGTTATGATCGACTGTGTCTATATTGTGGAAGGCTGTGAAACAATATGCAGTTCTCCAGGGATACATCAGTGTGTTAGGGATTCAATGCCATGACAGACTGATACATGTATCCTTTCTTTTAGGAATGTTTTTATACTGTGCTGATATGTACTTTTCCTGCATGTCTCCCATGATTAATGTATTGAAGGTTTGTAGAAATTGAGCAGTAACACGGAAATAAAATATTTCGCGATACATGTCCATGTAACACGTTTTCTCTGCTTGTGTGGAATGTTTTGTGAAAGATTGGACATGCCTTTTATATTATATCCATCATGTTATTTTCTTACATAGCAAGGAACGTCATAAACAACAGTATTTTTTCCTTTTATACAGCTGACTTTTTCAC
This sequence comes from Schistocerca americana, assembly GCF_021461395.2. NCBI lineage: Eukaryota > Metazoa > Arthropoda > Insecta > Orthoptera > Acrididae > Schistocerca > Schistocerca americana. The sequence continues at coordinate 678,060,335 of NC_060119.1, forward strand.
ATAGGAAAGGTATTAACTGAAAATTGTTTCATAAACTTATGTTCTTATTTTTGTATAAATAGGGTAGTCGTCTGCTCTGTTTTGTTATGGCAGAACCTAGATCAGTTCTCATTTTCAGATATCTGGCCTTACTTATGGAAAAAATATTCAAGTCATCATGGGACAGTTGCAATTTGCCACATAATAAAGCAAAGTAATAAAATAAATGTCAGCAGTTGAGAAGGTATGAAGGAAGGTTCAGAAACGAATGATCATGTGTGGGACAAATTTGAAATCTGAAGTTTATGATCATGTATAGAAGAATGAGATCCAGAAGCGTTTCTATAATACTTAAAGACTTCCAATAAGTGTGTGGTTCGGCTAACAGAGAAAAATTATTCAAACCTTTGGAGCTGACAACATATCAGTGGTAACCATAAAAGACACACAAACAAATACAGAATTCGAAATCAAATTTTTATGTGAAACCTCCAAGGCTTCTGAGATCAAAACCGATGAGATGGATAGACCCCACTGCTGTTCAGTTGTGTACTAGAAGAGATAATCAGGGAATGGAGGAAAAGAACACAATAAGAAAGAATTTTAAATATTATAATTAGGAGAAAAGGAGATAATCTGAGAAATGATTGTTTAGCTGTTGCAGACGATCTTCCCATCTTAACTGAATCTATAGAAAATGTAGCAGTACAGATAAAACTCCCACAAGTGACAGATTCAATAGCAGGCCTATGTATATCTTTTTTAAAAAAATAGAATATGTGACAGAGGCGAAGGAGGCACTAGAGTGCATGGCACCTCATTAGGGAAGAGTAAAAAAAGCTACAGAATTTGAATATCTAAAAAAGTAATACAACCAAAAGCTTCTGATAAAGAATCTAACTTAGCAAGGGCAAGGAAAATGGAAGTGTCTTTTAAATTAACAAAAACATGTATAACAAGAAATGTATTTCCATAATTGCTAAACACCAGCACCAGAGCAATGTCATTAGACATCTTTATGTTTCAAAATGCCTCTTTTGAATACAGCAAAACATAAGGTGGAATATAAAAGAACGAAAGGAAAATAACCAGGAAAATTTCGAGACCAAAATGCTACAGCAATAAAAGCAAACGAAGAAGTAATAATGAGGTTTATAAAAGGTGAAAAAAGAGTAAAAAAAGAATTTTTAACTTTTGTAAAAGAAACCCAAAAATATCATTGAATACCGCCAAAGAAGTTAAAACAGATTTCAGGGAATTGGAAATAATGGGTAAGAAATATGGAAAAGAGAAATGCGATATGGACACTAGAAAGAATAAAAAAACGTAGGGAAATCATGAAAAACTATTGGAAAGAAAGAAAGGAGAAAATTTCATGTTTTCCTCAGTAGTTCAAACCAATTACAGATAGGAAGCTACAAAAGTACAAACATCACAACTGTAACACGAATGAGCATAGCTAAACTGGGTTACCTTTTAATGTTTACAAACATCACAACTGTAACACGAATGAGGATAGCTAAAGTGGGTTACCTTTTAATGTCCCCTCCCCCTACCTAACACAATCACTGTCAAAACTTCCTTCCCGAGAAACCTTGATGCATTCTGAAACATAAAGGTGTCGAATGATGTACATGTTGTGATGTGAAAGTCTACGTGGAGTATATATGGAGTATATTGCTATGAAGAACTCTGTTACTTTTATTGAAGTAGCTTTGTCAGTGTTGAATTTTCGTCTTACTGTTCGATATTGTCCATCGTTTAATTAATTTTTCCAAGGAAATGCTCGTGTTTTTGACGATTTTTGCGTTTCTGATGTAGTGGGGCAGAAACTGCAATGTTAATTTTGTTTTCAAGTTCTCATCATCACTGTTTTATGAGCCCTAAACAAACTCTAAAATGTCTTTCATGTAGGTTCTTTAAATGACGTACACATATAAATAAATATTCTCGCCGTCCCCGAGCGGGAAAGATATCATACGGAGGTATGATCATCTCAGTAAGCTAACAGAAAATTGAAGATCAAAATAGCAATTATGTTATGTAACTCTGTTGTTTTTTCACCGATCTCGGTGTCTGTTGGTCTATTGAGCTGGTGGGAGAAAGACACATGTAATTGCGTTCTCTTAGTATTGTGTTAAATGAAATTTATAATACGTGGAAGTTGCAAGTTTTCATTCCACTACCAAACTAGTTACAAATTTCCTTCTCCTGGTGCTATGAGGATTTGTATTTTTGAATGGACATTTTCAGAGTGAAGTCAACACAAATAGAGAATACCTGCCTCAACCACGCTGGCATTGTTGTACTTCGTTGGGGAGAAAAGATAATTACGAAGCTGCACACCGAAACTAAAAGGTATTAACATTTATTCAGTATTCCAGGACCGATACAACATTCCTAACATGCAGTCATCTATGCCTGTATGCATTTCTGGGCAGAAAACTTTTGGTGTGGCTAAACAATAATTACTGCAGCTGTGGACGATCCACATTATCTCTGTCCCCAACCGCTATATCTGGCGACCTACACTATGGCGTCGCCATCGCGAGAGATTTAGCACATTTGCAATAGTTTAAAATAATTATATAATTTGTAAATTTTCTATTATACCAATAGTTGTCTTTCTCTGTTTCATGAATAGGACACTATGTTATTGCAACAAGGATGGAAATCACTCGATGTGCAATACATTAAATGTGATAAATTGGAGAATTAATTCTGGGAGGACCAGGAAAGCCAACGAAAAAGTTGGAAAATTCTTGATCAATTGCATGCATGATTGGGCTTAGTAGCGTCTCTGCAAATAGGGATCGTAGTATTTTTTCTAATCCAATTCCCAAATTAAAGCATTCTCGTAAAATAAATAACCATTTTGATAGAAAATTAATTTCAGGGAGGAAAATGTGTGTACACAGTTGAATTACACCAAATGTTTTTTGATTCATGTTAGTGAGGCACCACTGAATAGATTTCGTGGTAATATCCTCACTATTACAAATAGAATATTTCATTTTCGAAAGTATTGATTTATTTTGTCATTTTGTAAAAGGATTAGAAAATGAGTACACACAACAGGCACATTGTTGCCATTTCACTGTCAGATAGCCAGGCACAAGATGTTGCTGAAATGGTTGTGGCAACAAATGAAATCGAAACTGAAAATGTCGGTCGCAGTGACGAAGATCGATCACCTTTCTCAATTAACATGTACACAGATGACAATAACATTATCATTCGAAATTATACAATGATGATAGTAGATGAGACAGTGCAGGCTTTCAAATCATGGTGAAATGAGGTAGTGTGAGGTGGCCCTCAATGAAGTACCATCAGACTCAGAGGGTTTAGGGGTTGGGATACGTAGTTGCCACATTACAAGCCAAATACTGCTGTGTCTACAGTATACAATAAGAATATACACATGAATCGAATGGTCAAAGCTTCCTTCCTATCACTCGGAAATTGCCAATGTAACGTAGAAATTTATAAATGAAAGATATTCACTTCTAAACGCATACTACGTCTTCACAGTAGAAACCTCGGAAATCTCACAAGTCCACACTCCAAAGTATTTCTATCTCGTGACCACACACAAACCGCTCCAGACTCTCCAAGTCTCCCTCGCGACCCTGTGTCCGCCGCGCCGTACTGTCCCGGACTCCCCATGCCCTCTGCCACTGTCTCTCAAACCGCACTCCGAACTCCCCATCCATTCGCTTCGGTAGTCGCCTCCCTTAGTAACGAGCGCTGTGATTGGCGATAGCGCTCCCGTCATGTCTCCAAGCCAACACACAATCACAAACATTTTGAAAGACATTCGGAATGTTGGATTTACATTTAAATAACTTGAAATTAAATAATTAATCCTACGACTGGACCATAAAAACGCTCTAACACACATTATTAAGTACGTAAACAAATCAAATAAACATATATCAAAGGAACAACAAGCAAAAGGTAGGCCAATAGCTTAATGTCTCTGTGATTTCTAAAACACAGTAAATATTTAACCAGTTTCTTCATGCATAGTATATATCGCATATAAACAAAGACATAGATGAATAAATATCTTTATAAGCATGCTGCTACCGTTTTTTCGTGTACTGTGGAGTACTTATGGCCTGACGTGGTCGATAGTAATCGGCCACTTTGATCTCCAATAACTCATGTACTATTCAAATTACATGCCTGTAATTTATACCAATTTAGGTCGACACTAATAGCTTTCTAAAGACACGTCCATTGACAAAATCGGATTAGCCGTTTAGATTTTGGAAATTCTTTGCTGGGTGTTAGTTTTATAATTTATCGTCAGATACTAAACTTTAAACTAATAAAGATACGAAAGTCTGATTACGCCATCAGAATCGTCGTGCAAATAATGGTAATGTACATGTTTCTTTTTGAGGTATCAGGATTCATCTGACTACTATTAATTTCTATACAAACTGTGAAATGTCTGCCATTAATGTTTCACGAAGTCCACCATCTTTGGCACTCCCAGCATGTCTCCTTCATATTTCCAGGGTGCCACAACTCGCCTGTTACCTCACAATAGGGCCACTATTTTCTCCAGGGAGTATTTTTTCCCCTGGTGAAAATGTAAAGCGCGACAGCGTCTGATTTCTTAAATCATTATTTGTCTGCCAAACTTATACCAAATGCTAACATGATTGGACAGGGTGCATTGAGCACGATGCAAATGTTACAACTATTATTTAAACAAAGCTTCGATGATTTTACGAACAAGTTTATGGAAGAGCAAAAACAAACACTCAAGCGAAATACTAACGAAAAATTTAATGAGTTTTCAAAGTAAAACATAGATACACAAAGGGAATTACTTGAACAGCAAAAGCAAACTCTTGATGCTTTCAAAACTGAAATAATACAACAGTTCAATGACTTGGTAAAAGATCTCCATTCTGATCTTTCAAATGAATTATCAGATAAACTTGTAAGTATGGTGGAAGACCTAAAAACACAATTGCTCAGTGATCTGTCACAAGATATAAATAATTTAAGCCAAAAGTGTTGTCAGTAGGTGAGACGCAAGAACAGTTCTCGAAAATGGTGAAGGAGGTATCTGAGGTTCAGGCAAAAATGCGGCTGGAGCGATCACAATTGTGCGAGAATACAAATAGACTCGCTAGTACCGCTGACAGGTTGGAAACAGCTCACCAAGGTCTACCTGAACAGGCGCAGGAGCTCTCATTGCAACTGAGTAGCGTAATTTTAAAAACTCAGTCCATCAGAAAGGAGCAGGAAAGGATAGATAAAGACATTAAGAAAAAAGGATAGAGCCAAAGCAGATATCATAGACCAAGGCAGTACCTTGGCACAGAAAGTAGTCCACGAACTTTTATTGCTCGATTTGTATGCTACTTCCATATACATTGTTTCCCTTTTGTTGCAAAGAATATGGGAAATAGGAGGTCTGCTTATCCACACTATGTCTTAGTTACTCCGATGTAGCTGTCTTTTTGTACTTTTTCATCATTAACCATAAGAACACAAGTTTCGCAGATCTATCGAAGTAGAAAAAAATCCGATTAGTTTCATCTTTGCCATAAGGATTTATATGCTGACATTTTGAAGTACAAACGTCTTTACAACTTCAAAGCTCAGACTTGTGGTAAGTCAGCATGTGTGGAAACAAGAATACAAAGAATCATCAGTGTCCAGGCACGTTTATTACACTTTAACTATTTTGGAGAACACTTCAACAGCGTGACTAACTGTCTCAGTAAGAGCTGCACTCATTTTATTCTATGGCCAGATACTGTGAACTACTTTTTAGTATCTCTGATGTGAGTGTCCCTTGTGTCATCCCTCTCCATTAAAGAAATCGTATAGGTCATTCCTTCTATGGATTCGCCTAATTGTTAATTACTGATTTCCCAAGATGTACTCATGACTACTAAATTATATGATTTATCTTTCTCTATTGCCTCTGTGGGAACACTCTGCTGACACAAAAACTATCCCAGAGGATAGAGTTCAATAATAATATACTCTATCCTTCGCCTCTTGAGACTTATACCTGCATATATATTAAAAGCCTCATCTCAAGTACTAGTAAGAATAAACTGAAGTTGTTCTTACACTGCATTTACTCTTCTCCATAATTGTAAGGTATGACACATCTACTTAATATCTCAGCAGTTCATTGATATCAGGTTAAAAGACATAATGTATTAATAACTATTGCCTTTTTATTGGATTTTTCAAGTCACTTATGTACTAGTGCTATATTTACATAAATAACTTGAGTCTCCTATATTACATTTGCTGCTAATCTATTGATCAGTGTTACTGTTCTTCCTCTAGAGATAATTATGTACTCAGATACAGTCACCACTTAGGGAATGAATTCCATTCCCATGCTACCTACTGTTTTGTGACATGGATATCATATGTGATACTGCCAAATACATTGTTAGTGTCAGGTGAGTGTATGTGTGTCTTGTCATCATATGTATCATATAGAGTAACTGTGATGGTTTCTGTAGTATTGTACATATTTCGTATGCTTGTGAGAGGATTACTTTAAGTCTCTCTGTGAGATGTCACTCAGTGACTAAAATTAGGCTGGCCGGAGTGGCCGAGCGATTCTAGGCGCTTCAGTCTACGGTCGCAGGTTCGTGTCCTGCCTCAGGCATGGATGTGTGTATCGTCCTTAGGTTAGTTAGGTTTAAGTAGTTCTAAGTTCTAGGGGACTGATGACCTCAGATGTTAAGTCCCATAGTGCTCAGAGCCATTTTTTGAACTCAAATTAGGATAGGATAGTGAGAGATACATTCGAGTTAAAGATGGAGATGGCAAGAGTAAAAGAAACTGATTCATACAATGCTTCAGAAAAGTGAAATACTGAAACAGCTGATTTGGACACGTCATGTACGTCAACCTTCAAAGCCCACTGACTCTCTTGGGGATTCTAAATTTCTTTAATACGTGTGAGAGATACATTCGAGTTAAAGATGGAGATGGCAAGAGTAAAAGAAACTGATTCATACAATGCTTCAGAAAAGTGAAATACTGAAACAGCTGATTTGGACACGTCATGTATGTCAACCTTCAAAGCCCACTGACTCTCTTGGGAATTCTAAATTTCTTTAATACGTCGGTGTTATACAAACATTTCCCTTGATCTGTTCTGGGATCTGCAGTATACAAAACGTTAGGATGTGACAGAAAAAACTTGTATTTTTCTTTTTATTTAAATCATGGTAATGTGATTTAGTCATTACACTCCAGAGACTATGTAGTGTTCATGTCTTATGCTCGAAAGTCCATCGATCGTATTTAATCCGCTTAATCTAACAGCTGACTCTTAACAACAGAAGACACTGTTTACTTTATTCCTCACATAGCTCAAAAAGCTCTCATTCAACTTTAACCAAGTATTAAGTAAATAAGTCTCTAGAACCTAAGGTAAGCAGTAAAATTAATCAGGAATGTAATAAAGTAAGTAAGATAACTGAATATAAACATACACTCCTAGTAAATAAATAAAGTTCATTCAGTATTTAACCGTACCATATGAGAGACATCACATCACTAATGATACTTGATGTCCTCTACATTAATCACTGCAGCCTCCTCCAACTACCTCAGCAAGGAATTCATATGTAACAACTCTGCTGTCAAGTAGTAGGGGTTACAGCATCAGTCACAGATGATGCTTATTACATATCTAGAATTTTGTCGCTGTGTGGCCATTTTCAGTGCAGAAAATACGTAAAGAACCAGTTACAAAAAAGGTAACATTCATGCCTTATTAAATGCACACTTGCATAAGCTTGAAGTATAAGTCAGTCATAAAATACTTACCAGTAGATGTAAGCTAAAATATTAAAAAACTTGTATACGCATATTATTCCAACTGGACTATTCATATCAGCTGTTTAGTTCACACTGAGGCCACTACTTACAGTTGGAACGCAGCTGTCTTCAGTGTACATCATACTAATCTATAGTGCCCTCCTTACATGTATGATACATTGACAACATGTTTTAACTTTATTTTGCAATTCGTGTGCTTTATCGTCTTATTTATTATTTTATGCTATTTAAAAACTTGTGTCATAAAACAAAAAAGTGGTTACAACTAAAACCAGTGGCTAGTGTTGTACAGTTATACATAGTGGTGAGTGTGTGAACTAGCCAGTAGCCCCAGTTACTGCAGCACATTTTACAAATGTGTATAGTTTAAAAAATCCACAGCTTGTTCAAATACATACACTAATAAAATTTTTATTGAAACCATACTACATAATAAGTACAGTTAAAGTAATTAGCTCTCAGTGGTGTATAAGGTGTTGTATGATCAGCAGTATGTCAAAGGGCCAGAAATCTTCTTCAAAAGTCCTCTCTTATGAGTGTCATACACAAATCCATTGTAATTTAGATAATTTGGTGTTAAAACTAATAAACTGCAAACTACGCTAGTGTATGTAACAATGTGAGAAATACATTGCATTCACCTTCAGAAACTTTGTACTCATATGTGATCTATGAGGAGTGTAATCATGATTAGGTCATTATATATGACCAGTGCCTATTGGGATTGGCGCTTAACAGCCGAATCCAAATGATTTTCAAACAGTACCTGAAGCTGGCAGCTTCTCAAGGCCACCTGCTCATTGATTAGTGTCACATGAGACTAATGTCAGAAGACTTCAAACGCCTTCTCCCATGGATGGTGCATTCTCATATGTGAGGACAAAAGTGATGCCCATTTTCAAGAAAGTACACAGCAAAGTTAGATTTTTTGCAATCTTTTTACAATGTAATGCGACATGTTCACTGAACCTGGCATCCCACTATCTGTAGTTTGTCCCACATAACAAGCATTTCATTCAGGACATCCATTCTATAGACACCTGACCTGTGGAAAAGATTTATTTTTTCAATACTATTTTTTTAAAAATTCTACCTAAGTTTCCCTTGTCAGAAAATGCCACATTTGCTTTTTGACTTCTAAAAACTGAGGGCCACCATGTCTCTAATTGTACCATATTATGGTACAGAAATATGCTGCTCTTGGTGTCTTGTCCTATTTGGAACTATTTTCTTTCTGCCTTTTGTTTACAATATTGTTATACACAGCATCAGCGTAATTATGCTCAGTTTCATGCTCTCTACTTGAAAGTGGTATAGGGGGCTTTCCATACTTAAGCCATATTTCTGTAAAAATATATCCCCCTTGAATTTATACTCCAAAATTAATCTAAGCAACTTTGTGTATTCACTGCTTTCTTCAGTACATAATCTTTAGACTAATACACTACTTCAGATAATAATGTCCTACTAATATACTACTTGAGATACATTGATGACACCTTATTATTAGTTAGAGTTAATGATGATGTTAAAAAATTGTCAACAAGTTCGATGGCCTACGTATTAAAATCGAATTCACTTGTGAGATGGAGTCAAATGGATCAATTAACTTTTTAGATTTAAACATAACTGTTTTAGATGAGATGCATGATTTTGGGATTTACAGAAAAAGTACATTTCTGGACAGTATGAAAAATGGCAACACAAAGCATCTCAATCTGCCCAAGGAAGTGTTCTGTAATTTCATTACCAGTCAATTGTTAAAAATGCCACTTCCAAGTACAAGGCATGGAGCTGAACATAATTACATCGACAACATGTGTAACAACATAGTAAATGACAAATAGAAAGAAAATAGCTTGAATGTAGGTGATGATAGCAATAATAAGTACATTTCTTTTACCATACTACAACAAAATTGGTAACAGGGTGATCTCAGTTTTCAGAAAACAAAAAGTAAATGTGGCGTTTCCTAACATGGCAACTTGGTTAGAATTTTAAAAAATAGTATTGAAAAAGAAATCTTTTTCATAGGCCAGGTAACAACTGGGAGCCAGGTTTAGCAAACATGTTGCATTAGACCATAAAAATACAACAGAAATATCAAACATCACTGTGCACTTTCTTGAGAGTGGGCACAGAGCACAAGTTTTGTCCTCACATTTGAGAATGCTCGATCCATGCGAGAAGAGAAAACATGTGGACCTGTTGGAGGGGTTTGAAATCTTCTGCCATTAGGTTCAAAAAATGGTTCAAATGGCTCTGAGCACTATGGCACTTAACTGCTGAGGTCATCAGTCCCCTAGAACTTTCAACTACTTAAACCTAACTAACCTAAGGACATCACACACATCCATGCCCGAGGCAGGATTCGAACCTACGACTATAGCGGTCGCGCGGTTCCAGACGGTAGCGCCTAGAACGGCTCTGCCACTCTGGCCGACTCTGCCATTAGGCATTGTCTCATGTGACACTGATTAATGAACAGGTGGTCACAAGAAGCTTTCGGTTTTGAGAACTGTTTAAAATTCATTGAGATTCGGCTGCTAAGCGTCGATCCCAGCAGATGCACTGATCTGATTTTTTTCTGTATTGTTATATCATCTCCTTGCCCAATATGGGGGTGGTACAGACTGTCGGTGGATACAATTTGCCACTCTTGAGCTGCAAGCAAATAAAAATTTGAAAACACTGTATAGAAATTGGACATGGCTGTTGACAAAAATGTTTTACACAGCAAAACGACAGATCATCAGCTGCATGAATTAAAATATACAAGGCTGATTTGTCGATTAGTTAAAATATAGACCCAGATGGATGTAAAATGAGTGTTGCACACGAATATATAAAACAGATGAACAGCTGCATAAATTAAAAGGTAAAATGCTGGAGTATTGACAGATTAAAGTAGGTACATACGTGAGTGAGGCGATATATGGATGTAGACTGCCAGGGATAAGGGTATCATGGGAACATAGCATTCAGGGTAGCATGTAGGATGGTGTTTTGTTGTGGATGTTTGTAGGAGAGATTTGGGAAGAGTGAAGAGGGTTGGAGTTTTGAATGGAAACTTAGGAAATAGATGGAGAGGAGTGGTTGCATTAAGTGAAGAAGATTAAAGTTTCGTTGGTCGTGGACGTGGAGGGTGTTGAGGTATAGTGTTGAGGGAATATGGTGGTTGATGTACAGCAGAGTAACACAGTCAGTGAGGAGGAGGGAAACTAGGGGTGGGTAATGTCGAGTTTACAGGTAATGTAGGATACTCGAAGGTGTTCAAGAAGGAAGAGTTGAGTGGAGAATTTTATAGGTTAGTAGAGGATGTGAGTGGGGGAGGGTAAGTGGATTCTAAAGGCTAGGAGGCATGCGTGGCATTGAAGGATCTATAGTGCATGATAAAAGGAGTGAAAAATGGAAATCCATGTCACATTTGCATAGCAGAGGACGGGTAAGATCAAAGTTTTACAGGTGAGGAAGATCGTGGAAGAGTGAAATACCCATGTTTGGCCAGTTAGTAGTTCTAGTAATTTTATTCTGTTGTGGACTTTCTATTGAATGATTATTAGATGGGTGTTCCATGTCAGTCAGCCATCAAGTGGCAGCCCAAGGTACTTTAGTTTATTACTTAACAGGATAGGATGGTCATAAGTGATAATGCGAAAGTCATGGGACAGAAGCTGTGGGTGGTTCAGCCTATAACTATTGCCGGGATTATGATAGGGCTGATTTTCAGTTGCCACTGGTTGCACCAAGAGGTGAAGTAATTGAGATGGATCTGGAGGAACCGTTGGTATTTCTGGAGGGTAGGGTAGAGGGTGAGGTAGAGAGTGTCAGCTGCATGCTGCAGAATGTGAACAGAAGGAAGAGACTTTGACCTATTGGTGGTGTAGAGAACATATGGGAAAGAAGAGATGACAGATCCTCGGGGCACAGCTGCAGTGGGATGGAAGACACAGGAGTTAGTGTCGTTGATGTTGACATAAGTGGGTTGTTAGAGAGAAAAGGTTCTATTAGGCTGACATAATTTATGGGAAGCACATAGGTATAGAGCTCAAAGGGGTGGCTGGAATGCCATAAACTGTTACATGCTTTTTTGAGATCAAGGGAGACGAAACTAGTGGATTTGTGGTTGTTGATTTGGTGGGACTGGAGATGAGTAAGATACAATAATTGGTCATTGGAGATTGGGATGGAAACCACATTGATGGACAGGAATGGGTAGGTGTTGTTGTAGGTGTTTATGGATACATTGGAATAGGTTGTACTCAGAAATCTTGCTAAACATGGAGGTAAGGCTGATGGGGTGGTAGGAGGAAGTGTCAGTGGTAAGTTTATTAGATTTGAGGAAGACGAGGATTCGAGAGATTTTCCATGACTCAGGACAGAAACCCAGGAATAGGATTATATTGTAAAGGGTGGCTAGATTTCCAGGAAGGAGAGTGGGCGTTCTTTCAGGTGTCTCTGGGTTCTGCAGGCATGACTGGAAGCAGTGTTGCATTTCTTTACAGTATCTGTTGAATGTCTTACATTGTTATTGGACGTTGTATAGATAGTGGAAACTGGGAGCGAGGGACGAGAAGGAGGTATCGGTGCGCTTATGGACTGTCGGGAATAAGGAGTAATCGAAACTGGGAGCGTCTGAAGTGGTGAAGGTGTCAGAGAGGTAGGACGCAAAGTCATTGGCTTTGCTTAACTGGTCGGGTAGAGGGTGATTATCTTGCAGGAGGGGGTAGGACAGAGTATAACTGTGCCAGTAAGGCGGTGAAATGCCTTCCAGTACCTGAAAGAGATTATGGACTGTGTGGTGTTGAGGGTTGTGCATGTTTGGCGCCAAACTCGGCGATTTTTTGCATTTGGCAGATTTAGGATGTGTCGTTGTTGTTGTCAGTGGCATGTAAGTGTTCTTGGCGATGGGTGTGCAGGAAGAATCTGTAAAGGAGACAGGATTCATGGAGGAGCAGGAGATCACGTGGAACAGTGTGGATCGATTGTCATGGGAATGTGGTGAGTTATGGCGTTTGACAAGGTCTGTTGTACAAAGGTGCCAGCATAGTGGATCTCATTGGGGTGTTGGAAGGATAAACGATGAGCTCTGAGTTGCGTATCACTGGATTCCCTGTTGGCATTCCAGTTGGTGCAGGAGTAGTCCTGGAAGTGTTTGGGAAAGGTAGGGGAAATGGGTGCACAGGTAGGCTGTGTAGTGTAGAATGGGGAGGTGCTCGCTTCCAGTTGCATTGGGGTGGGTGGGTATGCAGTGGAAAAGGGGCAAAATCGTCAAGGAGGGAGTCAGTAAACTGACGTCACCACTGAAGACCAACATAGGAGCGGTTATAGATGTTAAGCACAGCGTCAATGATAGAGGTCGAAAGGTATGGTCCATGGATACAAAAATACACGCTAGTAGTCACGCGCACGCGGATTGTGAGCTGTGACGTCACAATGAATCGTCCCACCACGCCGCACTGCATTGAAGCTTACAGGCACATAGCACACACATGTCTCATACGCAGGTATGAATGTAATCGAACTTTTCCACGTTTTAGTGATATTGTTATTAAGCTTTATGTTGGTTAGACTAGTTTTTCCTCTAGTTAATGAATGTTAGTGTAAAGCTTCCAAACTATGTCTTTTTTAAAGTTTGTTAATAACTTTGAGTTTTCAAAACATCCAAGGTTAAATCAATAAAAACTGATGGAATGCTAAATTACCTGAGACTTCTTTTTAATAGTGACTTCACTGGGATGAGGATATTTCAGTACATCTATGACAAAAGATAACGCTTTATAAGATAGGCAACATATTGTAACTGAAACGCTTTCTAAGCTAGGCAACGTAAAGTAGCAAACTTTGCAATATCTTCAGATGACCAGTCAGTACACCGTCCTTCCGCAAGTACTTGATGTTGACAGAAAAAAAAGCCCTGAGTCACTTTATGAACATGTTTTGATTTCTTGTAACAAAGCCCTCCTTCGAAATAGACGATCCTGTAAATCTGCATTGTTTTGCCTAAGGTCTTTTACCAGATGTAGAAGTATGAAACCGGAATTTCCCTGTAGATGATGCTAGCCGTCAGTGTAGGGCCCGTGAGACCTCATCTGCAGCGCCATCTGCTTCCTGTAACGGCTGACAATGAATGTCAACACACAGTAATCCAAGTTTCACACAACAGCATCTGTTTCAAACACGTAAACATGTCGAGATCTACGCCTGCGAACTACAATTTGCGGACAGCATTGGTTTTCTGCTACCATTTGAAGAAAACTGCTGCAGAATCGCATCGAATGCTCGTCGAAGCTTTCGGCGAACACGCGCTTGGAAGAACACAGTGTTTCGAGTGGTTCAAAAAGTTCAGAAGTGGTGATTTTGACGTGAGAAACGACGAGCGTGGGAAACCGTCAAAAAAGTTCGAAGACAAAGAATTGCGGGCTTCATTGGCTGAAAATGATACTGAAACTCAACAGGAATTCGCGAAACAATTGAATGTGACGCATAAAGCCATTCTCTTCTGTTGAAAGCTATGGGAAAGATGCATAAAGTGGGAAAATGGGTTCAGCATGAACTGAATGAAAGACAACAAGCAAATAGGAAGAATACTTGTGAAATACTGCTTGCCAGATAAAAAAGAAAGTCTTTTATCCATCGAATAGTGACATGTGATGAAAAATGGATATATTTTGAGAATCCTAAGCGTCGTAAATCATGATCAGCAAATGATCGAATTAAATCGAGCATTACATGAAAAATGACCAGAATATGGAAAATAGCAACACACATTCATATTGCTCCATGATAATGTCCCATCACACACAGCAAAACGGGTCAGGGAAGTGATCGAGGCGTTCATTTGGGAGATACTAGGGCATGCGGCTTACTCTCCAGTCTTGGCTCCGTCCGATTATCATCTATTTGCTTAGCTGGGACACGCTCTCGCTGAACAACGCTTCAATTCGTATGAAAATGTGCGATAATGGCTCGTTGACTGATTCGCTTCAGAAGAAGAACGGTTTTTTTTTGGTCTGGCGTTCATAGCCTCCCAGAGAGGTGGAAGAAATGTATAAATAGCAATGGAGATTGTTTTTAATAAAGTATTTATCAGTTTGAAAGAACAAGCGCGTAATTACTGCAACCAAATTTCGGTTTCATACTTCCACACCTGGTATTTTTGTTTCCACAACTGCTAATTGTTGACGTCAGCATGAAGGTCGTATGAATAAAAACGAGAACATTCTCCAGCGTTAATACTGAGAGCAAAAGCGCATTCTCAAATAAAGTTCTCGGTTTCGTATGAATAAAAACTAGGAAGCATAATCTCTGCCCCGGGAGTACTTTCTCGTTATTGAGTAAGTTCTCAGCAAAGAGATTAAAATCCAACACCTTTGGTTCTCTGTTTCATTTGCGTGTGTTTTGTGATACCGAAAATTTTTCTCACGTTGCTTCTGTGCCGAAATGGAAGATCCAGAATCAGCCTTCGTGAACATTATAAAAGATTATCCAGCAATCATCAACAAATCGCAACCTCTGTCTGCAAGAAGAGAGAAGACAGATTGTATTAAAGAAATACAATACCGTTACATGGTTAGTTTTGGGAAAGAAATTATAGACGGGCAGATTATGAAGAAACTGCACAATATGAAATCCCGCATCAAGGCCAAGACGTATATAAATAAGACGGGAAACATTAACATGAAAAATTGGGAACATACATTTTTGAAGTTTTTGGTCGGACATGACTGCAACCCAACTATCCACAGAGCTCCTGGTAAGTCACATACTTTCTGTTTTTTTAATTATGTGCTTAATGCTTTGAAATTGTGATTCAGAAAAATACTTATTTTTAACGTGTGAAAAATGAAACAATGTTTGGTAAAATTCGTCTAATATATGACCGCATTTCTGTAAAAGTATCACAGTGTACTATGCATGAAATTGTACAAACCCCTCCCACATTTCTGCGTAAACTTGATTGCTGTATATACACACTACTGTTACTTGTTTTTATTTTTATTTTTTATTTTTGTTATGAGCTTGTGCAGCAGGTTGTTCCACCTCTATCATCTCTTCGCCAGGGAGTTCGGAGGTAACTGATACAGACTGCACATTCTACGAACCAGAATCAGTTTTGCAGCTACCACAAATTGTTGCAGCCGACCATACGGATCTCATTGACCCAGAAGCCGTCTTACCTGCTCAGTCGCCTGTTTGGGGCATGAAAGAGGGTCTAAACGGCGGAGATTGCGTATAGAAACCGATGAGACAGTTAATTTGTTCAAATGGTTAAAATGGCTCTGAGCACTATGGGACTTAAAATCTGAGGTCATCAGTCCCCTAGAACTTACAACTACTTAAACCTAACTAACCTAAGGACATCACACACATCCATGTCCGAGGCAAGATTCGAACCTACGAACGTAGCAGTCGCGCGGTTACGGACTGACGCGTCTAGAACTGCTCGGCCATCGCGGCCGGCTAGTTAATTTGTCAAATTCAGAGCTGCAAAGGCTGGTGCTATTATACGAGTTAGATATACTGAAAAGAAAGCAGCAGAAATTGATACGTGAAGATAAACAATGGAACAAATTGTGTGGTGTCGTATTGCAGCACCGATTTTTATTAATAAAAACATGTTTTTAAGTGAATGTTCATTCACATTCCTCACTTTCCAAATTCCATATCCTCTTACAAAAATTATTCAGTACAAATTTATTTTCAATGAAACAATAAGAGTAACATAATCCAATCTGAAATGTTAAAAAGTGTATGCACTTATTTATTGTTGTGTCAAGCCAATAGATTCACAACATCCTTGAAACAGTTTTTGGTAAAGTAATGCAAAAAGAGTAACTTGTTTCTATTTTAAAATCTGCAGGTTAGACAGTTGTGCACTTATTTACTGTAGCACCTGACAGATACCTTCACCACATCCTTGAAACAATTTTTGGTAAAGTAAAATAAAAAATTGTGGCCATCAATCTGCTGAAGTTACAGTACAAAAATGACATGAAGGTTCCAGCAACGTAAGTTAACCTGTTGTGTCCAAAGCTATTTACTGTAGTATCTGAAAATTCTGTTCCAGTTTGAATAGTTACATGTTCAACAATTTTTGTTGAAAGTAAAAGCGATGGTAGAGAATGAAGAAAAACACTAAACAGCATTTTATTATGGAACATGAGAGCACTGTATTTTATTTTCATCAGGAAAATTATTGTACCTACAAAAAATGCACAAATTGGCTTTAATTATGCAATGTTTTGACAGACTCACAGACACTACAGTTGACGTTTTACATTAACAATTTCCTGTCTTCTATTTGTTCCACCTACACGTACGTTTGCTGCTTCCTCTTCTCCCAGTACTGGAAGATTGTTGTCATCATCACTAGATGTCTCAAAATCCGTATCCCCTATATGTTTCGCTACGTTGTGCAAAACAAAACATGCTATTATCACACTGGGGATTTTTGTTTGGGTACGACTTATTTTATTTTGCAGAATTGGGAAACACCTTTTTACCTGTCCAAAGCACCGTTCGGTTATCACCCTTTCCTTAGACTGAAGTCTGTTGTACGCCCTCTCATCAGGTGTTTCGGGATTTTGAAACGGTGTCATTAACCACGGTGCTATACCATATACTTCGTCTCCTAAAATGAGGGCATTGCATTACAATATAAGGTACACATCTGAGTTTCTCCATATCCTAGTGTCATGCACAGACCCAGACCATGAAGCATCAACACTTGTAAACATTTCACTGTTATCACACGTCGCCTGCACATCTATAGATGGAAAGCCCTTTCGATGAACGTATTCGTCTCCATGTGCAGAAGGTTTCATAATAGGTATGTGAGTGCAGTCTAGGGCCCGTGCCGCACATGGAAGCTTATATCTCGATTGCCATTTAACTTTTGCTGTTTCTAGTTCGTTAACGTTTCTCGGAAATCGGATCCACAACGGTGCTTTTCTGTTAACCTGTTGCAGAACATATGAAAATGTTAGTGATACTGTAGTGTGGTGTATTCCCAAGTCTTCACCTACACCAATCTGAAAGACTGCATCCGCTAAATAGCGCAAAAATGTTTTCATTTTGTATTCATTGAAAGGGCGCCTCTTCTTTCGTGATTTTCCAGAAGAAAGTGATTCGCCAGCCAAATAACGTTTTCACTGTTGAATCTATATAAACATTTACAGTTCCTTTCTTCTGTGTTCCTTCTTACTGCTTATATCTTTTTTTGCCTTTCAAGGAACATAAATTCCGCCATTTCCACTGAAAACACTCGGTAACGCTTAACCACAACACAACTTACTCAGCTCGAAGTATGCTACGGAGTTCACTCACAAAAACAGAGAATGTTCTCCACTTGTGAGAAACTTCTCTGGTTTTATTCATACGAAATCGGAGAATATTCTTTGCTTTGAGTATCTTCCCGCATCCTTCAACCCAGACTGAGAACATACTCGGGTGAAGCATATTCTCAGATTCGCTCTATTCATGCCAAACTTTCTCCGAACTTCTGAGTACAAAGTATATTCTCCGTTTTATTCATACGACTCATTGTCGCCTTTACAGCAATGGTTGTTTCACGATTAATGTTTTGTCCAGTAATAATTATTTTTTACCTGTGAAACATCTTCTACTTCTTTACTGTAGCTTCATTTTTGTGCTTGAATATTTCTTCCATTATTAGGCTCATTACTACGCCCTAAATCAGCAGTGGAAGATGGTAGATTCAGAGTTGGGACAGCATCAGTCTTCATTTTGAGTTCCGGAGCAATATTAAACAGTTGACTTTTCAAATCCCTTTCATAATACGAATCAGTTAAATGTATTGAGCAGACGAGCATTTGCAACTCAAAACTAAGCCCGCACGTTTACAAGCATTTATTTATTTTCGTTTCATCTCATTGTTTTTAGGAACTATACGAAACTTAATTCCTAACTTCTCAGTTGTCTGCTGTGGTTAGTATAACTGGCGATGGCGCACCAAACCATTGTTTTTCATTTAAAAACTTACTCGAAGAAATCCGTCAGTACACTAATAATTACAGCATAACTCAGAACACAATCTCCGCCACTAATAAAAATTCACACTGCTATAAACAGCCTTCGTTCCGCTCGTAAACACAGTCACAACACAATATGTTATGGCAGTTGCGAGCAACTGAGCGTTAGTTGAGTTCATTCTGATGTCAGTGGCCCACATTTCTACTGCACATACGTGTCGTGATTCCTATCGTCTATTCTAGTATTCAGGAAGTCATATGGGATGGGATGATGCAGTCAGATATAGATAGTGACACAGGTAATAGTTATGGTTTTGAGGAGGAGAGTGAGAGTGAAGTGTTTCGGAGGAGTGTGAGGATGAGTGAGATAGTAGCCCGATAGTAGGGGATTTTATTTTACTTTTTATTCGCTTTCAAAAGTCACTTTCTTCTCAAGCCGTAGCTGGCAGCGCCCACTGCCTGTAATTTTTCCATCCCATGGTCTGGCAACAGCAAGTCAGCAAGCACCTCGATCACGCGCCTCCCTCATGTGCTCACAAGGTAACGCCGCCCTGGCATTGATGCTGAGCAGGTCACGCTCTGCCCCCGAGGGTTTCTCAACTTCCGACCAATCAGGGCTGAGGAAGCTGCGTGGCCGTGCTGGATGTACCCGGCCGCCTGCCACTGGGCTCTTTCTGTCGATCACACGCCCTGTAGCAGTCAACATCTCCTGCCCTTCCCGGTGCTGCGGCACCGCAGACTTTGTCTTTCCAAACACTGATTTTCCTTAACTATGCGAACTACGGTTCGCCCTTGACTGCACTCTGGCTCACTCTCGCCTCCCTAGGCCTGACTATGTGACCCTTTAAGAGGCAAAAGTGGCCAATAAAAGACTTATTACTTAAAATCTTCCTAATGGTTCTTTCACGCTCACTGCCTTCCAATCTTACTGACCTGAACAGGAGTATTGTAGAGGGGTTCTGGTCGAAAAGGCATGTTTATTGTGGTGGTCAATAGCGGCTCCACCTCAGACCATGGGTGGTGGATTATCTGTTCAGTGGAGGATGTAAGGTGAGGTGCGGATAGTAGAATGATGGGCTTGGAGAAAAGTTTCAGTCAGGATGAAAGCATCAATATGATGTTGGGATAGGATGTGCATGAAGAGATATTTGTTTGCTGATAAAGAGTCGATCTTGTGGAATAGGATACTATACTGATTTAGAGACAGAAGGGTTGGTGTGGATGGGTGGCTGGTGTGTGTTTAAACTCAGGTTGGATGAAAAGAAAGTGGAAATGGCTGCAGTAATAGGTGGCCTGTGTGTTGAGGTGGAAGATGGAGTGGTCAACAAGGGATTTTTGTTGGAAAAGTTGCATGTGATGTCTTTAGTCATGGGAATGGGTGGAGGGATTGTCAATAGGTTTGATAGGAACTGTCAGCTTAGGTTTGAAAGGTGGAGGTTGAGTCTTGCAGTTGGAAGAGTAGGTTGGGTGAGGCAGTTTACAGGTATCATGTGCGAAAGGGGAAGTGATGTTTGTAAAGGGATTGCAAGGGGTAGTTGTAATCAATGGTAGTGGTGTGAGAAGGCATGGTGGCAATGGATTGAACAGGTGATAGATGGGTCATGCCATCGATGGTGGAGGTGGCGGCAGCTTTGGTGGTGCCAGGTGGGGCAGTGACGGCGACGGCGACGGCGACGGCGGAGCAGCGATGAGACAGTGGTGACATGGAAATGCCTACAGTGACAATTAACATGCACACACACAGAAGTCTCAAAGGCACAATGAGCTACACAGGTGAACAAGGACAGATGCAGAGCATAGGGGAGTGACCTCTACCAGTGTATGCAAGAAAGATAGCACAACAAGCGAACTAGTGCTACTTGTAAACAGTACCCTAGACCGTTGGTGCTGTGGAAGGATACACTGGTCTGACAATAATGACCTAGTTATGATGACACACCCCCTGTATCACATATAAGCACAAAATTTCTAGAGACAAATGTAATATATTTACCACATTATTACATACTGAATATAGTTGATAGTTTATTAATTTTAACAACAAATTATTTAAATTAGGATAGCTTTGTATACAAAACTCATAAGACATTTTAAATGAGAAAGATTCCTGGCCTTTCTACATACCACTGATGATGTGTCGACTTATAGCACTACTCTTGTCTGTTCCAATTCATTTAACTGTATTTAGTATGTAGCACAGTTTCAATAAAACATTTGTTAATGTAGATATTTGAAGATATGTTGTATTTTTTCAGCTATGCTCAGTTTTAAAATTAGCAAGTAGTGACACTACTGGCTAGTTAACACAGTTACCACCATATATGACTGTAAAACATTAGTCACTGTTGGTATTAGTCAAAACCACCTTATTTGTCTAAGTTCAAGAGTATTTAAAAAGAATAAATAAGATGGTGAAACATATGAACTGTAAATTAAAGTTCATGCATGTCGTCAGTGAATCATACATGTAACAAGGGCGCTGTAGATTTATATGATGTACACTAATGCCAGATATGTTGAACTTGTAAACAGCAGCGTCAGTGTGAACTAAACCTCTGACATGAGTAGCCCAGTTGGGGTTATATGCATAAACAAGTGGTTTTAATGTTTTAACTCTCAGTTACTGGTTGTATTTCATGACTGACTTATATTGAAAGCTCGTGAAATTGTACATTAAATAAGGCATGCACATTACCTTATTGTAACTGGTTCTTTACATGCTTTTTTAGCAATGATGATGACCACACAGTGACCAAAATCTAGATACCCAATAAACATAATTTGTTACTGATTGTTGTACAATTTTCTATTTGAAGCGAATACAGTTGCTGGGCAGAACTGTTTCTCATGGAATCAAACCTGATAAAACTTTTCTGTCTCTACTAACCATAGATGACATGACAACTTATGTAATATGTATTCATAACTTAATACTCCATTCATACATGCATTCATGTTCATGTTTTAATTACCATCAAAATTAAAAGGATATATGCTTTAGTATTTGCGTGTGAGTGGTCCAACTTTTGTGACTACACACAATTACATTTATGATGGTTTTAGGCTGAAAGAAGAGATTGCACTTGTTTGTATTTTACATTTTATTTCACATTTGTGAACCATATGTTCAAACACTAAGGCGCAAAGACACACAGTAAAGAATACATCGTTCAGTTCACCAAAGACTCTAATTAAATACAAACAGAGATAACTGCAACGCCTTCTCTTATTTAATTAAGAAAAAAATGAGAAACACAAACATATCAACATGAAAGACCCAATTTTTGATATAAAACTAATAGTCTTGGTTTTGCAAGGGGCTTTGTCAGTACATGTGCCAACTGATCCTCAGTTGAAATGTGCTGAATGCCCAACTTTCCTCACAACACTTTTTCTCTAACGAATAAAATACGTTATCTTTAGACATTTTGTCCAATGATGGAATTCCGGATTTTGTGCGAGTTTCACTGTTGCCTGATTATCGACCTTAAGAACTGTCTTTGACTGAGCCAGGAGATGATTTTACCTGCATGTGTGTTAACTACACCCAGATGTTGACCATTCAGTTTTGTTGCACCTCCCAAAGCCCACATCACTGTAACAATCTAATACCCAACTACACAGGTTTGTATGACAGATTATGCCTAGGTCACATATATCTTCTACATAGAAGAGTAGCAGCTTCAACCTCACTACATCTTCTGTTGGTGCTGAGTCCAGGATTCGAGACAGGAAGATCACACCATATGCTAGGTCAGGTCTCGTTCCAGGCATCAGGTACATCAGTGCTCCAACCACTTGTCGACAGGGGAAAGTTGCACTTCTCTGCACATTCACTTTCTGTCTGTACTGTATCTGCTTCTTTCACAATTGGTGTTGAGATATGTTTGCAGTCCTGAAAATTGAAACGCTCAAGATATTTGCATAGGCTTCTTGACTTATCTTGATAGCACCATCATCAACATAAAGGGTGATTAACAGTTTCTTGTCACCGTCTTCTCTGATATTAGGTAAGGGTCTGCGTCGCAAGCCTTGAAACCTGCAAACAAAAGAAATGCTCCAAAACATTTATTGCTAAAGTCCATAAAGACTTCTCTTTGGTTTACAAACTTTCTCTGTACCCTACTGGCTGTTGCATACATACACTACTGGCTATTAAAATTGCTATACCAAGAAGAAATGCAGATGATAAACGGGTATTCATTGGACAAATATATTATGCTAGAACTGACATGTGATTACATTTTGGGTGCATAGATTCTGAGAAATCAGTACCCAGAACAACCACCTCTGGCCGTAATAACTGCCTTGATGCGTCTGGGCATTGAGTCAAACAGAGCTTGGATGGCGTGTACAGGTACAGCTGCCCATGCAGCTTCAACACGATACCACAGCTCATCAAGAGTAGTGACTGGCTTATTGTGATGAGCCAGTTGCTCGGCCACCATTGACCAGACGTTTTCAATCGGTGAGAGATCTGGAGAATGTGCTGGCCAGGGCAGCAGTCGAACATTTTCTGTATCCAGAAAGGCCCGCACAGGACCTGCAACATGTGGTCATGCATTATCCTGCAGGGATCAAATGAAGGGTAGAGCCACGGGAAGTAATAAATCTGAAATGTAACGTCCACTGTTCAAAGTGCCATCAATGTGAACAAGAGGTGACCGAGACGTGTAACCAATGGCACCCCATACCATCACGCCAGGTGATACGCCAGTGTGGCGATGACGAATACACGCTTCCAATGTGCGTTCACTGCGATGTCACCAGACACGGATTCGACCATCATGATGCTGTAAACAGAAACTGGATTCATCCGAAAAAATGACGTTTTGCCAATCGTGCACCCAGGTTCGTCGTTGAGTACACCGTCGCAGGCACTCCTGTCTGCGATGCAGCGTCAAGGGTAACCGCAGCCATGGTCTCCGAGCTGATAGTCCATGATGCTGCAAACGTCGTCGAACTGTTCGTGCAGATGGTTGTTGTCTTGCAAACGTCCCCATCTGTTGACTCAGGGATCGAGGCGTGGCTGCACGATCCATTACAGCCATGCGGATGAGATGCCTGTCATCTCGACTGCTTGTGATACGAGGCCATTGGGATCCAGCACGGCATTCCGTATTACCCTCCTGAACCCACCAATTCCATATTCTGCTAACAGTCATTGGATCTATACCAACGCGAGCAGCAATGTCACGATACGATGAACCGCAATCGCGATAAGCTACAATCCGACCTTTATCAAAGTCGTAACGTGATGGTACGCATTTCTCCTCCTTACACGAGGAATCACAACAACGTTTCACCAGGCAACGCCGGTCAACTGCTGTTTGTGTATGAGAAATCGGTTGGAAACTTTGCTCATGTCAGCACGTTGTAGGTGTCGCCACCGGCGCCAACCTTGTGTGAATGCTCTGAAAAGCTAATCATTTGCATATCACAGCATCTTCTTCCTGTCGGTTAAATTTCGCATCTGTAGCACGTCATCTTCGTGGTGCAGCAATTTTAATGGCCAGTAGTGTATTACAAGAATGCCGTGAAACGTCAGATTGTATGAGATGCATCTTCCCAGCTGCAGCAACACTTAAAATTGAACGAATTGTGCTCAACTTAGCTACAGGACTGAATGTTTCACTGTAATCTACAGCATATCGTTGATCAAAACCTTTCACAACAAGCCTTGCTTAATATTTCTCAATACTTCAATAGAGATTAATCTTCACACGAAGAACCCACTTACCTGGTATAACTCTAGCACCTCCTGGTAGAGTAGTCAGTTCCCATGTTTGATTGTCTTGTAATGACAGCCATGAGGGTTGCACTAATGTTGAGCAGTTTTACAGCTGACGATGAGGCTGAGCAAGGAGTTCCTCTTCTCTGGTATCAGCACTGTCCTCTTCAGTCTACGATACTTCACATTCTATTCTGCTGCTTTTTAACTTCTATGTCTGTTGCACCGTCTTCCAGTGGTTTGGACATCACTAATTTCTTATCAGTGACATTCAATGCACCTTCATGGTAATCCAGCAAGTCTCTTATTTTCTTTTCCACATCGGCCAATCCACTACTCCCATTAGTGGTTTAATATTTTTTGACATATCCATTTCTGCAGAGCTTTACCTCGGAATACACTTTACTACCTATAAGTTACTTCTGAATGCAGATCTTTCAACCTAAAACTCAGATGTCGAGGTTTCGAACCTCAAAACGCAGCTGCCTGTACTTTACTCAGAACCCAGCTGACGAAACTTTAGCCTATCATTCTCACTACTGTATTTGCTGGAGGGCGCAAAATCACTCGCTTATCCCTAACTTGCACCACTCAGTTCAGAGTAAGGTTTCACAACACAGTTTTCACTCAAAGCACCTGTCGTATTTTCACTTACTTTTCGTCACTGTTTCAAGTCGTTAATTAACTTGAGGCACTTTAACGAAACTGGGCCCATAACCTGTCGCATTTATGATAGTTCTAGGTTGAAAAAAGAAATTGCACTTGTCTACATTTTACGTTTTATTTCACATTTGTAAACCACATGTTCAAACACTAAGACACAAATACAAACAGTAAAGTTTACATCGCTCAGTTCACCAAAGAGTCTACAGCGGTAATGCTGCCAACCTCATTTTAAGACTTAACACAAACAAAGATAATTGCAGCACACACTACATTAAAAGCTTTAATCTTTGTATAATACTCTATACAGCTTAAATATTTTCTGAAATGAGGTTTATGAATTTTGGATACTTTTGTGTAATCACTAGGACACAAAAATTCCTCATGGTTTTCGATTATATTGTTCATATAGCTAGATAATAGTCGCCAAAATGGGGTGTCTCGCGGTTGGTTTAGAATTGCACTTCATTTACAGTCTGCCACCTAATGCATGTCTGTCAACTTTACCTCGTATTTAATTTCCAGTCGCTGTTCTCAAAGTTAATTACTGCTATGCAGTGTCGAAGTTCCGTGCCATTGGACTTCTTCACATTATTGTGATGTGCAGGTGCTGGAAGAGATATTCAGTCTGTCCAAGCTACCAAATGGAGTACACAATTTTGTGGCAACTCTACTGCATTACATACACAATGTTTCTCTTGTACAACTTCACTTACAATAATGGGCGAACAGATCTATTTTATCTCCTAGCTCATAACAGATTAAAATACGTAAATGGTTTGTTTTGACACTGGAAATCGATAGAGAGTAGCAGTTTTTATAAGGATTCTTCAGTTATTTAAGAACCTTTGCATTCTTGCATGCATCTTTTTGCTCCTTGATCTCCAAGGCACTATCAGTCTGCGACGTCCGAATAACTAGCGTTCTGCGACAGCAGGTGCAGATATTTAATTATTTGTCACTGCATGGCGATGTCTGGAGCTGACGTGACTTACACTTCATCTGCACAAACATAAAGCAAGAGCGGGCGCGGTGGAACGTTCTGCACTTAGCAACGACCTACACTATGTTTTCACTTCTCACGAGCATCTTTCGTCGGCCTAAGACGATAGAACATTCTATCCCTAAGAATCCCATGCTGCATCATAATGTCTTTTAACGCCATAACATACATATTAAATTCTCTTAAGTCCTCTATGAGCTTTCTCTCATGTTATTCCTCCTACATTTATTTTACCATGTGTTGCTAATAGTATTCATGCAGACTCCTCCAAAAAGATCTTCACTTTCCAATAAATGCTTGTTGTCAGTATCTTCCCACTAGAGATCTATTGATTGCTACTAAATCATACGATTTATCTTTATCACGTTTTGCTCAGATAAAAAAAAATCGAAAATGCAGTACTGAGTGTTTACATACACAAAAAGTAACTTTTTCGTCATTTCTATAGACGAATACTCCCTATATATACTAAAAAGTTTTTATGCATTAAAAGGTTTTCTCCTGAGTTCTCCTAATTTTTATTTATTCTTTCCAATATCAATAAGATAAGACACATCTACTTAGTAACTCATCAATCCTTTGACTTTATGCCTTTTAACGTGATTTATGAATAACTACAGCCTATTTATTTCGCTTCTATCATTTGTTCATTAGCGTTCTCTCATCAGAGAAAACTCTAGTCTTTTGTTTTATTTTCATGCATCAGCTGTTAAACAGTACATTAGCGCTCATTCAGCAGAGATAACAATAGTCTTCGCTATGGCGGCAAACAACTGACTCACCTAACTATTGCTTTTTTTGCTTGTATGTTAGCACTTCATACACAACTTACGGGAAGGTTTCCCTTCTCTTCCTCTTCCCCCTGTTCACGTGATATGCCTAGCATGTACTTTAACATCAACCATTTGTCTGAATTGCAGAACACACAGAGTTATTCTTCAAAACAGTCTCTTAAACATTTTATTACTGTAACTGCCACAAGGTCACATAGGGATGTATTACGTATCGTTAAAATGCGTTTTCAATACTTATAACACTCTTCTCATATTCAATTCCAATAACAAACAATCCTGTCAGAGGAACATCCGCAACTAAGAATTATACCAGAGGCAGAAAATATCGCTACAGTTGTAATGTTCTTTTATTTTGAACACGACCAGTTTCGGGCTCTTATAACTTGTTATCAGATATTATACTGAAAATAACATATGCAATGAATGCCAGGACACTTACTCTTCATGCTTTGACCCCGAGCGCCACAGTGGACGAGTACAGGACATGGTGTATTACCAGCGAGCACAGAGCACGGAGTAGCGCACATGAAGGGGGAAGCAAACTGGTAAACCAGAGTGGAAGAAGTACCGTCATCAGATGAGAGGAAGAAGAATGCGGTGTCACTAGCCTGGCTGTCCACAATTTGAATTGTTACAAAATATTCATCGATGACATCATACTTTTTTATAATGGGACCGACGCCCGTCTCCAACATTTTCAACATGGACTCCAAGATTCAGTGTATGATATGTATGATAGAATACCACTCTGGCTTTACACTTCCATTTTTGGATTTCGAAATTTCGTTACAGGACAGTAAAGTCCACTTTAATATATTTAGGGAACCAACCACGACTTGTACTACTGTTCAGTGCTTTTCAGTTCATCCAAAACAGCAAAAAATGGCAGCTCTTCATGCAATGCTTTTCTTCACGGCTAGAGTCTCTCACTCGAAACAGCGTGAGTTGGATATCATTAAATTTATAGCACATGCTAATGGCTACCAGTCAAATGATGTTGATGTTCTTCAGCAGCGCATACAATTGAAAGCCGCTCCTAAAAAATTGGCGCTGGGCTACCCAGTCATCTACTAGTAATGATAACAATAAAAATGTTTTTTACAAGATCCCATTCGTACATGTTAATTCTAAATTCCCTCTCACTAGCCACCCGAAGGATCATAACCATTCCATTTCAAATATAAACACATTTTAGAAGAAATAGAAATTATCCGCAGCATTTGCCATGATCTGTTGGGCATTTTGAATGAGCAAACAGCGCTTAAGTACAGAGTCCTGCTGAATAACTTTTCTTTTTTGAAGCAGCACCCAGCCTCATTTGCTTCTCTTTGTAATTTCTGATTATTGTACACCATACATGTATATTTGTTAGTTGGGTCAGTGTTTTTCGCCATTACTTCTGCGGTCCTTAATTAGGCTTAACGAATGTAAGGCATATGCCTGTATCCTATAGTGAGGTATCCAAGGTCGACCCAGTTTATTTTACAGAGCTGCTTTTAGTAGAAGTTTGCATGTTTTTCATTTCTTGTCCTAAGACTATGGTGCATTACTGTGCTGCATCATTATCTATGTCCTCACTAATTTAAAATTTACCTGCCTTTCATGATGTAAATTTAGTCTCAGGTCTTATCTTATGTAAGCCTCAATTATATGTCAACATTTAGTTAGCTGGTTTTTGACCCCACTTTTAATGTGGCTCTTTAGTGCTGTTGTTGCTAGCTATAAATTGACATAATAGTTTTGGCAGCGTGAACTGTAAGGTTTTGATACCTTCCATTTTGTTCAGCAGCAAGATGATTTTAAATAGAAGTGGCACATGTGTATGTTTGAGAGATTGCAGGGCACTCTCACTTCCAATACGGTGTTACGCTGTGTAATGTTCTTAGGGAAGTTGATCTTTATTACTTGGTTGCTATACCTGGATCGATCTTACTTCATACATCACGGTGAAATGGTGGGCAGTAGTTAATGCTCTTGTTTGTGTGATCTAGCCAAGAAATAGCGGTAAGCTTTACTTGCGTTCAAAGGAATAGGGTGCCGATTTAAACGACTGCAGTAAAGTGTACAGCGGCTGAGGTCCAAGGGAAGCGTTTTTTCTGCAGAACCTGGGTGAAATGATTTGTGGACTGTCGAGTTCCGCGGTCTCATTATGCAGACACGTTGGATGGCGCCGGTCGGTTGGCGGCCGCATCCAGGTAGGTTGATTAGCGCTGAGAAGTCGCCACTGCAATGGGCAGAGCATTGAAGACCGGCAATAAAGCACAGGATGGGCCCTTGCTAGGCAGAAAGCGGTTGAGACGACTGTGAGCTTTCTGCGAATTTCCGTGGGACAGGTCACTGGCACCCAGACGTCCAGACTCTGTTACAAAACATATTTGTGGAGGTACGAGGTTTTTAGCGAGTTTATGGCCAGTCTTTGGAAAGTGCTAAATGGATGCAACAGGGGACATAACGATCTTTTTATGGAGGGCTGTGGTTCCATCCAGGTGATGTCGGTAGCAAAAGACATGGAATAAACACGTGGGAAAGAGGCCGCGAAGCAGAATCTTTTTCTCCTTTTCTCCCAATTAACTTTAAAACTCTCTGATTGGTCAAATCTGTGTATGCAGAGCCAGGGGCAGTCTCCCATCTTCGAATGCTGCGCTCCAGCTAGTGATTGGATTGTGCTAAAGTAGGAGTAGTCTAAGATGTAAATGTGCTTTGCTACCGAGCTGGCGAGGAAAGCAGAGAGCAAGAAGAGATGACACTCTTGTACTGGCACTTCGCTAGTAAAGACCTGCAGGTCTTTACCTAAACGGTGAGACTAGTGTCCTTTGCTAATGTGCCACTTAGAGCCTGTGCCAATCACCTTCTGAACCATCAGAGAGACTGCTTCCAGCATCACGCACACAACGAGTGATGCGTGGGTATACTTATTTATTTTGAGTCAGCCGTCTAAACATTTGACATATTCCGTCACGCATAGTCGTGGGACGGAATCAAATTGGTTTGTCAGACCAGCAAACGGGTCCACCTGCACACTGGAATCCACTGGGGTTTCAGAGGCTCATAGCGAAGTACCTGCATTCCGAATTAGCCGAACGCGAGACCGCATACTTGCATTTTTCGAGCGCGCGCTATTAATAACAGATTGCTGCCGTCCATGACTTCAGTCGCCGAACGCCTCGTGGTGTGCCGTCCTGACCAGAAGGAGGGTAAAGTATTCACTGGTACGGCGTAGGGTTCCAATATATGCTTCTCAGCACCCTGTTCTTTGGAACCATATTTTTCTTTATGGAATTGTAGATTATAGATGCTTGATTGTGACGTAGTTTTTGTGCCATACCCCAGATTCACTTGTATGAAGTCAGATAAAGCGATTAGTGTTCTGGTTAGTGTCGAGAGTCGATCCCCAACTGATCACTTTGTCCACCATAGAACCTATATTAGTAAAAGCGTTTGTCAAATAAAAATGTTTGTGTGACGTTTCTTTAGCCATTTTTTTTTGTCTAGCGATGATAAGAATTGGTAATTGTTATTTAGATCACAACTCTGCCTGTCTTCTGATTAACATTACCTTTGCCATTTTTATTGAAGTCTTGATTGCAAAAGAAAGTAGGAAGCTTGCAATTGGCGAACCGCTGCCAGGATCTAGGTCCTTAACACTTCTGTCACGATGCCATTTAGTGTCCTTGTCATACAGGTCCACATTACGATGAAATAAAAAATAAAAAACGAAAAATATGGTTCATTAGCATGTTGTAGATACTTAATCCTCTGATTGTGTTGTTTATGTGTTTATTCGTTTTATTTACAGCGTATTTGTGTCAGTGATTTCTGTGTCACATGTCGACCGCTTACCTGTCGTTGCTAACGGCGTTGTCGCATTATTTTTGTGTGTTTACTATTGTATTTGTTTTGTATTTGGTTGTTTTTGATTCTGAATCTAGTGTGCTATTGTCGTTGTCTCGGACTACGTTATGCTTTACTAATATTTTTGACGTCATTGCGTGGTACTGCGTATATCTTGTGAGTTAGATGACATGGCTGTCCACATTTTGCACGGATAATTAAAGTTTGTTGTTGATAGAGAATTTGAATGATAACGAGAAGCAGGGCAAGACAAGTGCACTGGGAGTGGCAAAATAAAGCGTACGTCGTGAAGGAAGAGAGCAATGAAACTTTGGAGACACAGTTTGAATGTAGAGAGGCGTTGCTGTTGAACAGTGTTAGCAACAACGATGACGTGCAACAAGGAAATCAGGGAGACGGAAGTGGTATGGCTTTTCTTGAAGGAGCCTACAGTGTCAGATCGCGTGTGATAGAAGATGTGAGCGTACCACAACATATGAAGCGCTTATTTCAATAGTGGCACAAGTCCATTACCTCCACTATTCTGTCTATAATGCTTCTGAAATTAATGAGCCAAGCAAACAGAAAGAAAGGTTCATCTCTAGCAAGAAGCCATATGCTTGAATATTTCAGGTATCTCAACTGCAGATTTTTCAAAGCTCATTCAACTTTAGGACTCTGTATCTCAATATAAACAAAAATGGGCTTGTACCACTATTGAAATAAGCCCTTCATATCGAAGCAGAGGTGATTAATAGAAATCCAGAGAGAGAAGACAGGACGGTATCAGAACGCAACGATGCGGATACAACACCATAGAAATCAAGTATGTGTTCGGTCGATCACGATACTGAGGGAAAGGAAGAGGCCTTGAATCTGGTGGCATTTTTAATGAGTATGGAGAAGAAATTGGAGGAAAAATTAATGAGACGAGGACGGACATCAAAAATATCGGTGCTCAGGTAACTCAGATGCAAGCGGAACACAAGTCAAGGGCAAATAAACTCCAGGAAAACCTACGTAAAGTAAACAACAAAGCAATGAAAGGTTTAAAGATTGCACATGATGCTAAGAAGGCAGAGAGCGCCAAGACAGTAGCAAGTTTCGCCAGACGACTAGCACCTGAAGCATCGAAAGCGAGTAAACACAGAACAGCAAGGACGAGAGGCAGTAGTGAATTTGAACAAGAAGATCGAAAGCTTGGAAAAGCGGCAAAATGACGGGGAACAGCGCATCGACACGAAAATACGTGAAGCCATGGATCTTCATGCGACAGAGGCCATGGGCAAATCAGAGTCAGAGCTGCGCAAATTAGGGACTGGTTCGGACGTGACAATTGCAGCTCCAGTGAG
The DNA here is from genome assembly GCF_021461395.2 of Schistocerca americana. NCBI lineage: Eukaryota > Metazoa > Arthropoda > Insecta > Orthoptera > Acrididae > Schistocerca > Schistocerca americana. The sequence goes on from NC_060119.1 coordinate 678,092,530, forward strand.
CAAGAGATCCGGACTCTCTTTTCGTTCAGATCTCAACAGGAAGCGATCAACACGCGTATGCAGAAGAAATTGGAGGAGGCGCTAAGGAAACAATTTCAAATGCGGCCAAGCGCGAACGCAACGGAACCAGAAACAAATTCGGACGGGACGGGTAACTGTATACCGTTAGCAGCGAGCAGAGGACACGGCGAGATGTACGTTGCGTTTTCTCGAAGACGTAGAGGGAGCGCAAATGAGAGGACGTTGAACGAGGACATCCAAAGGACTGATATTTTCCGTAGGACGGAAGTTGTCGACGAAACGCTATTTGATTTTCAACGCTTATTACAAGTCCGAAAATTCGAAATTTTCCGAGATGAGGGTAACTTTACCTTCCAACGCACTTGGATATCACAATATGACCTCTCTTTACCTCCAAATTGGCCTTTAAAATATAAATTAGACTTTATTTGCAGACACTTGCAAGGGTCAGTTTCGAAGGAAATTCGTGGAATATCAGCGACGTGTAGAATTTACCATGAGTTCAAGGACAGCTTCCTAAATATCTACTGGTCCAAGGAGACGCAAGAGCGCATAAAATACGAGATGATTGTTGGCAAAGATTTCGGGAATTCTGGATACAAAAGCCCAGTCAAGTTCCTTGATGCAATGATTGACAAGAACCAGTGTTTTGACGCACCATGCTCTACCGGTGGAATCATAAGTCACTGTTACATCAAACTTCCGTCAGAATATCAAGTATTGGCTGCCAGGTGTTACGCATTCTGAGCAGAGAATATCAGAGAACACTGAGGATAGTCTGACAGATAAGTCGCAGGCCCTATGTCGCGTTCACAACATAATGCAATAATAGGAACGGAAATGTACGAAATGGAACGCCTTACGGAAACCATTCACGGTCGGGAAATTTTGGGAGCAATGAATTTGAACAACGGAGAGACTGGAATGTACTACGCAGCAGACGCTGGAATGGAAGGAGGAATGAAGGCTACGGACCGCAAAACAACGAGTGGCGCAACCATGAATCCGGTATCAATGAAAATAGAAGATGGATGCGAATAAACAACGCTGGAAACAGAAGTGGATGTCAAGCCGAGGAAAATGAGATTCGGGGACCGAACCCAGGACGAGGGGCTCGAGGAAAAGTCAACCAACGTCAGTGACTAGTAGAATAGGCAGAAGAGGCACAAAACGCATCTGTAATTGAACTCGGACCTAGGATCAATGATATTACATGTAGATATGACGATCTAGGAGAAACGTTGTTGGAAGATATTTATTCTGTACAAGCCACAGATAGTTTAATGGTCGGTGACAGCCGAACATAAGCATAGTAGCATAAGTTTTGTTTAGTTATAATAGTTTTACACAACAATCATTTCTTTAGATTTTTTTAAGTTTCCACCATAGTAATTAGCGAGTCGTAAGAGTGAGGCACTGTTAGAATTTCACTGTGCAAGTAGTTCTTCGTAACATGTATCAAGTTTATAGATGTACAGTTGGTCACCCCAGAGCTGACTAATTACAATTGTTTGGAATAGAAATGTGCCGATTTCACGAGGGAAACTTCGTTGTTTATTTGAGTCCTATTTCGCTTGAGTTAATATGTTCTCATAGCAGTTTTGCAGCTTACGCGGAACGACAGAATCAGGTGTCACAACAACTATAGAATTTTATGTCTTCGAGTCCGAAACAAGTGCACAAGTATTGGGGACGGAATTCTTCTCGTAACATCTTATAGCTACAATCATATTTCTTCTGTTTATTGTGTCTCCATTGCAGTAAACGCCCTTGTACGATCCGGTATATAAGTCGTGGTATAGTGTGTGAGAGGGGTGTCGTTGAGATTAGTTTGAGAGACCCACGAAGGTATTTTGCAGGATGGTCGAAAGGCTTGTTGACTTTCTTGTGTGTTTCGTGGTGGTTTGTCACCATTGCCCAGTAGAATGTGTCTTCGCTGTGGGCTGATTATTGTCATCACCAGTGGCGCGATGTATTTGTGGTGTGTTTTTTGTCTATGGATGTCGCCTTTGGTGCGATGTTCTTCGCGAATGGGATATTTTATTCGAGTGTGGTTACACAGATGACATATCGCGTCTTATGCGATTGTTGTTCATTGTGGTTATTCACTTGTGGTTTTCGCGTGTGGTTTTTCGTACTATTGTGCGATGATATTCGTGTGCGCTTTCGCGAGTAGTTCGCGAGCGCCTGAGTGGTAGATCTTGGGCGATAGTTTGTACTTGTGGCGTTAGAACGGAATGTGCGAGTCACTTGGGTACGTTTTTACAGAGTGAGCGAGGCACACCATCAATTTGTGAGAAAGAGAAGGACGGAAGAAATGTAGCTTTGCTGTCAAATGTCGATAATATCTTGTGCTTTTTTATGTTTGTTTCAGGAGCTGTAGTGGAAAATTTATACACCAACCTGAGAAAATTTTGTGTCAGTTTGAGCAAAAAGAGAGTTTTGCAGCGGTTGTTTTGTCACATAGCAGAGACCTCGGCACTCAGTGAGATTCAGGCCATACACCAGCGTTAGTGTCACCATAATGAAAAAAAGTAATGGGAAGTCTAGTAGTTCGAATATCTTTTATAGTGGTTGGGTTGCAAATATATATATATATATATATATATATATATATATATATATATATATATATATATATATATTGTGTTTCATACTAGAGTGTCGTGTTCCCAGTTTGGCACAGCTTTGCCACAGGAAACACGAAAGCGGTCGAAGACGTCCGTCTTCTGGTCGGCTCCTGATCGTTATCAGAAGGAGGCTAGTTTCTGATTACGCAAAGACTTTTATTATTTGGAAAAGAATAACCCGGATTTCTTTACGTAATCAGTATGAAATTTATAATCACCTAAGGGACCTTTAACAATGAACAAAAAAAATTGCATTTGCAAATGAAATCATTGATAAATGGGGCAACTATGAGTTGTATAGAACACAAGGAGCGGCCTTCTGTCTACGACCAGGATGCCGCAGAATTCTCTGCTGTAGTAAAGGCTGTTTGATATTTACAAAATAATATGACATGGAGGTAAAAAAAATAAAGGAAAAGAATAGAATAAGAAATCTGGTAAACACTAAATATATTCAAACAATTCTCACAAGCAATTAAGGCTTATTCATAAACAGTATAACTTACATAAGTACTTTTCTAACTGTATGGTGCGATTAGATTTCAGTCTGTCCTGTGCTAGCTCCTTGGTTCACGTTTTTTGTCACAAATTACAGTCATTACTTTTCTCCTTCCTTCAAGACAATTCTTGCACCGTTCAACACCTTCATAACAATAACTCGGTGGTTTACAGTATCGAACGTAAATTACTCGAATTTTATTAATTAATAATCTTGTCTGCACGCTGGCAAGACCGCTCACTTTTATGGCTTAAAGTCGACCTTCTCTACGCTTTCACATTACAAGCAGAAGTACGATAAAATCCGAAGATCTACAAAAGTTTTTACTATCATCTTTTATTTAGATCGAAGCGGAACGTTCAGTTCAGCTTCTGTTAAAATGTTTCTTTGACTGCCCAATCGATGTATTAGCGTCCGCGCTAGATGCGCATCTTAACAGTTACGTAAATTAATAAAACAAATGTCTTGCAAAGAATAGGTCTCATCTCATAAGTTGATCATTTAATATACAGATAGGTGAATGCCTTTCCAAGGGTACTCACAGCTTTCATACGACGGAAATCCCAATAATATTACAAAGTGAATGTGTAGTCTGTGCCGGATTAGTACTTTGAATGCATGATAGGTTGTGGGAAATTAACACTACTCTATCATACATTACCACACCTCACCACAAATTAAGATTATAAATTTTTAGACACAGAAAATTGATCATTTAAAATTATTGGTGCAATAAAATCAAATAAGAATTGTAGAATAGAATAAAATTTTATTTTTGTCAAAAGAGTTCTGTAAACCATTTTATTATTTTTTTGTTTTCTTGGAGTAATCGCGTAAAGCAATCCTTTACAATTTCATTACAATTTTATCTGTATTTGTGCTGTAAACATATTTGTAAACACATGGCACTAAAGTCGCTATGTAAGCATTGTGCCGACTATGGGAGCTGAGTTGATGGCAACATATCAGGCAGTTTGTAAAAACATGGCACTAAAGTCACTATGTAAGCATTGTGCAGACTGTGGGAGCTGAGTTGATGGCAACATATCAGGCAGTTTGTAAAAACATGGCACTAAAGTCACTATGTAAGCATTGTGGAGACTGTAGGAGCTGAGTTGATGGCAACATATCAGGGAGTTGGAGAGGTCGCTGACACAGGAGCGGCCGTAGCAGCTGGACAGATGGGGCGCCAGGCAGACAAGACAGTCAAAGTCGTCTGCCAGCCCTCTGAGACGGGGGAGACGCAGCTCTCTCCAGGGGGCGGTGGCCCACATACCGACCGTAGCGCAGTTGGTCGACATGACGTGGATGGAGGCAGGTGTGGACGAGCCTTCACACCACGAGATGTCAACAAAGAGCTGGTGCCTTGCCGCTGCGCGAACACTTTCGCCACCAGCATGCAAAAAGGAATCCGATGTCTTAAAAATGAGATTGGCAGGAAGTGCAAAATGGCTAAGCGAGGATGGCTAGAAGACAAATGTAAGGAGGTACAGGCATGTATCACTAGGTGTGAGATAGATACCGCCCACAGGAAAATTAAAGGGACCTTTGGAGAAAAGAGAACCACCTGTTTGAATATCAAGAGCTCAGATGGAAAACCAGTCCTAAGCAAAGATGGGAAAACAGAAACATGTAAGGAGTATATAGAGGGTTTATACAAGGGCGATGCACTTGAGGGCAGTATTATAGAAATGGAAGAGGATGTAGATGAAGATGAAATGGGAGATACGATACTACTGCGCGAAGAATTTGACAGAGCACTGAAAGACCTAAGTCAAAAAAAGGCCCCGGGAATGGACAACATTCCACTAGAGCTACAGATAGCCTTAGGAGAGCCAGCCATGAGAAAACTATGACATCTGGTGAGCAAGGTGTATGAGACAGGCCAAATACCCTCAGATTTCAAGAAGAATATAATTCCAATCCCAAAGAAAGCAAGTGTCGCCAGATGTGAAAATTACCGCACTATCAGTTTAATAAGTCATGGGTGCAAAATACTAACACGAATTCTTTAAGGCAAATGGAAAAACTGGTAGAAGCCGAACTCGGGGAAGATCAGTTTGGATTCCGTAGAAATGGTGGAACACGCGAGGCAATACTGACTCTACGACTTATTTTGGAAGATAGATTGTTGTTGTTGTTTTTGTAGCTTTCCATGCTACTCTATCCTGAGCAGGCTATCATTTCCCAGTACCTACTGCAACCTACATCCATCTGAATCTGCTTAGTGTATTCATGTCTTGGTCTCCCTCTACGATTTTTACCCCCCACGCTGCCCTCCAATATTAAATGGATGACCCCTTGATGCCTCAGAACGTGTCCTACAAACCGATCCCTTCTTCTAGTCAAGTTGTGCCACAAATCCCTCTTCTCCCCAATTCTAGTTAATACCTCTTCATTAGTTATGTGATCTACCCATCTAATCTTCAGCATTCTTCTGTAGCACCACATTTCGAAAGCTTCTATTCTCTTCTTGTCCAAACTATTTATCGTCCATGTTTCACTTCCATACATGGCTACACTCCATACAAATACTTTCAGAAACGACTTCCTGACCCTTTAATCTATACTCGATGTTAACAAATTTCTCTTCTTCAGAAACGCTTTCCTTGCCATTACCAGTCTACATTTTATATCCTCTCTACTTCGACCACCATCAGTTATTTTGCTCCCCAAATAGCAAAACTCCTTTACTACTTTAAGTGTCTCATTTCCTAATCTAATTCCCTCAGCATCGCCCGACTTAATTCGACTACATTCCATTATCCTCGTTTTGCTTTTGTTGATGTTCATCTTATATCCTCCTTTCAAGGCACTGTCCATTCCATTCAACTGCTCTTCCAGGTCCTTTGATGTTTCTGACAGAATTACAGTGTCATCGGCGAACCTCAAAGTTTCTATTTCTTCTCTATGGATTTTAATACCTACTCCGAATTTCTCTTTTGTCTCCTTTACAGCCTGCTCAATATACAGATTGAATAACATCAGGGATAGGCTACAACCCTGTCTCACTCTCTTCCCAACCACTCCTCCCCTTTCATGTCCCTCGACTCTTATAACGGCCTTCTGGTTCCTGTACAAATTAAATAGCCTTTCGTTCCCTGTATTTTACCCCTGCCACCTTCAGAATTCGAAAGAGAGTATTCCAGTCAACATTGTCAAAAGCTTTCTCTAAGTCTACAAGTGTTAGAAACTTAGGTTTACCTCTCCTTAATCTATCTTCTAAGATAAGTCGTAGTGTCAGTATTGCCTCACGTGTTCCAACATTTCTATGGAATCCAAACTGATCTTCGCCGAGGTCGGCATCTACCAGTTTTTCCATTCGTCTGTAAAGAATTCATGTTAGTATTTTGCAGCCGTGGCTTGTTACACTGATAGTTCGGTAATTTTCACATCTATCAACACCTGCTTTCTTTGGGATTGGAATTATTATATTCTTCTTGAAGTCTGTGGGTATTTCGCCTGTCTCATACACCTTGCTCACCAGATAATAGAGTTTTGTCAGGACTGGCTCTCCCAAGGCTGTCAGTAATTCTAATGGAATGTTGTCTACTCCTGGGGCATTGTTTCGACTCAGGTACTTCAGTGTTCTGTCAAAATCTTCACGCAGTATCGTATCTCCCATTTCATCTTCATCTACTTCCTCTTCTATTTCCATAGTATTGTCCTCAAGTACATCGCCCTTGAATAGATCCTCTATATACTCCTTCCATCTTTATGCTTTCCCCTCTTTGCTTACAACTGGGTTTCCATCTGAGCCCTTGATATTCATACAAGTGGTTCTCTTTTCTCCAAAGGTCTCTTTAATTTTCCTATAGGCAGTATCTATCTTACCCCTAGTGATGTATGTCACTGCAGCCTTACATTTGTCCTCTACCCATCCCTGCTTAACCATTTTGCACTTCCTGTCGATCTCATTTTTGAGACCTTTGTATTCCTTTTTGCCTGCTTCATTTACTGCATTTTTGTATTTTCTCCTTTTATCAATTAAATTCAATATTTCTTCTGTTACCCAACGATTTCTATTAGCCCTCGTCTTTTTACCTACTTGATCCTCTGCTGCCTTCACTACTTCATCCCTCAAAGTTACCCATTCTTCTTGCACTGTATTTCTTTCACCCATTCCTGTCAATCGTTCCCATATGCTCTCCCTGAAGCACTGTACAACCTCTGGTTTAGTCAGTTTATCCAGGTCCCATCTCCTTAAACTCCCACCTTTTTGCAGTTTCTTCAGTTTTAATCTACAGTTTAAAACCAATAAATTGTGGTCAGAGTCCACATCTGCCCCTGGAAATGTCTTACAATTTAAAACCTGGTTCCTAAATCTCTGTCTTACCATTTTGTAATCTATCCGACACCTTCCAGTATCTCCAGGCATCTTCCATGTATTCAACCTTCTTTCATGATTCTTGAACCATGTGTTTGCTACGATTAAGTTATGCTCTGTGCAGAATTCTACCAGGCGGCTTCCTCTTTCATTTCTTACTCCCAATCCATATTCACCTACTACCTTTCCTTCTCTCCCTTTTCCTACTGTCGAATTCCAGTCACCCATGACAAATAAATTTTCGTCTCCTTTCACTATCTGAATAATTTCTTTTATGTCATCATACATTTCGTCAATGTCTTCGTCATCTGCAGAGCTAGTTGGCATATAAATTTATACTACTGTTGTAGGCGTGGGTTTCGTGCCTATCTTGGCCACAATAATGCGTTCACTATGCTGTTTGTAGTAGCTTACCTGCACTCCTATTTTTTTATTTATTATAAAACCTACTCCAGCATTTCCTCTATTTGATTTTGTATTTATAACCCTGTATTCACCTGACCAGAAGTCTTGTTCCTCCTGCCACCGAACTTCACTAATTCCCAATACATCTAACTTCAACCTATCCATTTCCCTTTTTAAATTTTCTAATCTACCTGCCCGAATAAGAGACCTGACATTCCACACTCCGACCCGTAGAACGCCAGTTTCCTTTCCCCTGATAATGATGTCCTCTTGGGTAGTCCCCGCCCGGAGACCCGAATGGGGGACTATTTTACCTCCGGTATATTTTACCCAAGAGGATGCCATCATCATTTAACCATACAGTAAAGCTGCATGCCTTCGGGAAAAGTTACGGCTGTAGTTTCCCCCCCTTGCTTTCAGCCGTTCGCAGCACCAGCGCAGCAAGGCCGTTTTGGTTAGGGTTACAATGCCAGATCAGTCAATCACCCAGACTGTTGCCCGTGCAACTACTGAAAAGGCTGCTGCCCCTCTTCAGGAACCACACGTTTGTCTGGCCTCTCAACAGATACCCCTGCATTGTTGTTGTACCTACGGTACGGCTATCTGTATCGCTGAGGCACGCAAGCCTCCCCACCAACGGCAAGGTCCATGGTTCATGGTGGGGAAAAAGCTTTTGACAATGTTGACTGGAATACTCTCTTTAAAATTCTGAAGGTGGCAGGGGTATAATACAGGGAGTGAAAGGCTATTTACAGTTTATACAGAAACCAGATGGCAGTTATAAAAGTAGAGGGACATGAAAGGGAAGCGGTGGTTGAGAAGGGAGTGAGACAGGGTTGTAGCCTATCCCCAATGTTATTCAGTCTGTATATTGAGCAACCAGTAAATGAAAAAAAAGAGGGGCAGGAATTAAAATCCATGGAGAAGAATTAAACACTTTAATGTCTGCTGATGACATTGTGATTCTGTCAGAGACATCAAAGGATCTGGAAGTGCAGCTGAACGGAATGGAGAGTGTCTTGAAAGGAGGATATAAGATGAACACCAACAAAAGCAAAACGAGGATAATGTAATGTAGTCGAATGAATTCAGGTGATGCTGAGGGGATTAGATTAGGAAATGAGACACTTAAAGTAGTAGAAGAGTTTTGCTATTTGGGGAGCAAAATAACTGACGACGGGCGAAGTAGAGAGGATATAAAATGTAAACTGGCGATGGCAAGGAAAGCCTTTCTGAAGAAGAGAACTTTGTTAACATCGAGTATAGATTTAAGTATCAGGATCTCTTCTCTGAAAATATTTGTATGGAGTGTAGCCATGTATGGAAGTGAAACATGGACGATAAATAGTTTAGACGAGAAGAGAATAGAAGCTTTCGAAATGTGGTGCTACAGGAGAATGCTGAAGATTAGATGGGTAGATCACGTAAGTAATGAGGAGGTACTGAATAGAACTGGGGAGAAGAGTAAATTGTGGCACAACCTGACTAAAAGAAGGGACTGGTTGGTAGGACACGTTCTGAGGCATCAAGGGATCACCAATTTAGTATTGGAGGGTATCGTGGAGGGTAAAAATAGTAGAGGTAGACCAAGAGATGAATACACTATGCAGATTCAGAAGGATGTCGGTTGCAGTAGTTACTCAGAGATGAAGAAGCTTGCGCAGGATAGGGTAGCATGGAGAGCTGGATCAAACCAGTCTCTGGACTGAAGACCACCACAACAACAACAACAGCCATATTATTTGCTCAGGAAGACGCATATCAGGGATTTTTTTATGAGATCAGTAAGACAGTTACCTAATTGTAACTCTCTAAGTCATGTTGTTTCTATTTAAAAATTTGGTTATGGTGTTACCGCTTTTGTATGTAGTGTGATGGGGATGTAGGCTAGCATTTTATACTAGGATTAAGGCAATGTTTTACTTATTTCGATATTGTATTTCAGTTACGCGAATGTCTGCAGTAACGAGATCGATCGCTACACCCAGTATCACGGCAACAGATACGGCACGCAGAGCTGTGGTGTGGCGTCTATTTCTCCATCAATGACAGTCACTGTCTAAGTAGTCCAGCTGCAAGGGCGTAGTCCTGTGATGGACATCATAAGAGGCTGCCCTACCACAGCAAACACTTCATACCACTGCACTTTGCGTGGAACAGTATGGTTCTAAGAAAACGCTCCCTGTTAGAACACAGAAGCATTTCTAAAGCCATTGATGATTGCACTTCTAAGGAAAAAACAGCAAATTCTGTGCTGAAATCAATATCATTGTTCCGAAAGAAACGAATTATGTGCCAAAATATATTCGAACAACAAATTCTTTTCGGATTTTTGACAGTATTCTCGATCACAGATAAGTAAACAAAATTGTGAGAATTTACTTCATGCATCATTGTTACAGCAAAACTATTGTAGCAAAATATACTGCAGTTCACATACATGTACTCGGCATAGGATTCAAACACTATTTCTCGGTCGTTCCTCACTCAAATAGCACATGGGAAAAAATGGTTCAAATGGCTCTGAGCACTATGGGACTTAACATCTGTGGTCATCAGTCCCCTAGAATTTAGAACTACTTAAACCTAACTGACGTAAGGACACCACACACATCCATGCCCGAGGCAGGATTCGAACCTGCGACCGTAGCAGTCGCGCATGGGAAAAAGTGAATCCCCAAATTCTCTGGTGTGAGCTCTGATTTCTCTTATTTTACTGCGATGACAATTTTTCCCTATGTAGGATAAGATTAGGTCTCGTACAGTGCTATAAGAAGCAGAATAGCTCAAGATTCTTTTGGGAACAGCTGAATGGAGTACTGCAGAGACAAAACGAGTCAGTAGATAATTTTGTCGACAGAATAAGGGAAATTAATGCAAATACATATGAAATGATGGAGAGTGATGGGACAAACAATAGTATTCTTCAGGAGGCGAGACATAAGGTCTTACATGCGATTCTAATGAGACTGCGACCTGATATATCTAGGAGGGTATGGGATGGAAACCAAGAAAGTTGGCTGCTGCCATTGGGTTAGCTATGGAGCTTAAGAGATAGATGTAGTAACAGGAGTAAGGGATAACATAAGTGTCTTCTCTACTGATGTGAAGTGTTGTAGATGTGGATGTTCGGTCCACACCCTAAGTTAGTGTCGCCAGCCAAAATGTAGGAAATGTGGTGTGCTTGGGAATCAGCAGCAGGATTGCAGGAATGAACGACGAAATAGGCACAAGTGGAATAGTCAGGCGTTAAACGCCATGGGAACACCAAATCCACTGGTGGGAATTTCCAGTAAGAGTCAGTGCTATGAAAACTATGCAGATGTGGAATGTTGCTTGGTAGACGTTGTAAATGGCAAGAAGCACAAATTCTTATTGAACACATGGATGCAGATGTCAGCAAAAAGGCATGTGAACCTACCATGGCACACATTACGTGGGGTGTGGGGCAGTGGTGTGTCATCATTAAGTTCAACATTACTGAGATTTTCAGGTTGGGGCAGAGTGTTTCTGGAGAATGTAGAAGTTGTGTCCCATTTAGGGAAAGGGCGCTGCATAATCCTTGGGACATATTTTCTATTTAATCGTCGTGCTAAAATTGACCTAGGACGACGCATATAGAACTTGGTGAGACACTGTTCCAGCTGTTGGAAACTGTCGCCAGTGACGTACTGTCACAAGGTGTGTACGTCATGAAGAACAAACCAATTAAACGACAGCAAAAGCAGTACGTCTCATTTCACATGATAAAGTGATGCAGGGCAACGCAAAATGCATTTGGTGAGCATGTGGATGGAACTGCCTGTTGACATGTAGTATGTAGCAGAATCACCAGGTAAGAACGATGCGTTAGATGCACCTTGGTTTTTGTATGTAGAAGTATCCTACACGTGTTGGATATAGATGGTGAGGTAAGAGTTCCGGTCAGTATGCATAACACAATAAAGTAAGCTTGCTTAATGAGTTGTTAGCTACTAAGGTAGACATGCATGACAAGTCAACTATGGACTGTACCCAAAAGCAGGTCGCTAGTAGAGCTGCATTACACGCAATAAGTGGAGCATTTGAAAGGGGATGAGAGAGTAACTATGGAGAACTTGTTGTTGGAATTCAAGGACTTGTCTAATCCTTGTGGTCCATTGCCGGTGATAACTGTAACACAACATAGAATTCTGACTGGAGATAAGCCACCGTTGTATCAAAGACTGTATGGAGTCCCCAATCGCGTACAACCGATTGTGGAAGAATTCATAAACCAGCAATTAAACGATGGCATGGGAGAGGAAGTTACTAGATCTTAGGGAGTTATTGTGGACATTGTACAAAAGAAGTCATCAGACAGAATAAGGAAGTCTAAATCTTGTTCCAATTAGCAGTACTTAAGTAGTAGGCAAGTGACATGGATATCTCATACCTAACTTTACAGAAACTTTGGATAATTTAGAGCAGCGTAAGACTTTTCCACAATAGACCAAAAGAGTGGCTATCATGAACTAGAAGTGGTGCCAGAGAACCTAAATTCAGCATACGTATCTGCCAGTAGACACATCCTGCACCACTGGTAGCTGACCAGCTAGTTCTGATCAGGAAGTGTATGCACAATGTAGATTACACAGCTCTCCACCCGCAACTAACAGAGCAGCAAGTTCATTCATACACAGTGCTCAACTGGCAGGATGCATATGGTACCCCAGCTGAACACTTTTATCAGTGCACTAAAGTAAAGTGTTGGAATTGCTGCACAGATCATGATTGGTTACTGATGTGGTAATATCTAACACAGTTTGGTGAGAGTTACTTTGTTTTTCTTCCATGGAATCCTATTTAACTCCCATAACACACACGCAGGTTTCTTGTCGTAATACACTAGTGTGATTTTACACTGAAGCGCCGAAGAAACTGGTATAGGCATGCGTATTCAAATACAGAGATATGTAAACAGGTAGAATACGGCGCTGTGGTCGGCAACGCCTATATAAGACGACACAGTTGTTAGATCGGTTGCTGCTGCTAAAATGACAGGTTATCAAGAGTTAAGCGAGTTTGAACGTGATGTTGATAGTCGGCCCACGAGCATTGGGACACTCCATCTCCACGGTAGCGATGATTTTCCCGTAGGACCATTTCACGAGTGTACCATGAATATCAGGAATCCGATAAATCATCAAATCTCAAACATTGCTGCAGCCGGAAAAAGATCCTGGAAGCACGGGACCAGCGACGACTAAAGAGAATCGTTCAGCGTGACAGAAGTGCAGCCCTTCTGCAAAATCCTGCAGATTTCAATGCTGGGCCATCAACAAGTGTCAGCGTGCGAACCATTCAATGAAACATCGATACGGGCTTTCGGAGACGAAGGTCCACTCGTGCACTCCACCCCTGTTCTTGAGTCTATTCAGAGTCTTTGCGTATGCCTCTGAATTGATGGTTGACCCTTTTAGCTTCACATCCACTGAATGACGCCGTCACAATCCTAGAAGGCTGTCACCATACTTTTCTGGCAGAGGGGGTTGTCTTGAATTTATTCTTTTGTGGGGAACGAAGGTGATGCCACTCCATTGACTGCCTTTTTGTTTCCGGCGCAAAGTGGTCCAACCAGCTTCTTCCCCTATAACGATCTGTGCCAGAAAGTCCTCTCTGTTGGTATCAAAACGCTCCAACAAAGATGAAATGGCTTTTCTTTGAATCTTGTGGTCCACTGTGAGCATTCGTGCACCCATCGTGAGCACCTCTTTGGATATCCTAGAGTGTTGGTCTTTGCAGACGCACTTCCAATGCAGACCGACAACTGTAGAGCCAACTGTCGGGTTGTGATGCGCCGGTCAGCACGAATAATGGCATCCACAAGATTCAGCATGTCTGGAGCAGTGGCTGTGACAGGACGTCCCGAGCGTGGCTGATCATGGAGCTCTGTTTCTGCATTTCCTGAGTCTGTAACTTTTTTTACACATCGCCAAACTGTACTCCTACCGCCATACGCTGCACACAAACGTTTATGGATGTTCACCACAGTTACTTTTTCTGCACACAAGAGTTCAATAACAGCACGCTGCTTGTAACGTGAGTCGTATGTAGAAGCTATTTTGACGCTGTACTATGGCTCTGCCATCTACCGGAACAGGCGCACAGAACAAACATCAAATGTGAAGTACCAACAAGGACGTTTGTCTATGGATATTAATAGCTTTTTATAAAAAAAAATGTGGAGCATTACTTATTGAACGACCCTCGTAATTCGACTTCATTTCATGTGCATCGAAATATTTACTTTTCTTCATGCACTAACTTCACAAGCGTTCGAGATTTCAGAGTTACCTGTCACATAAGAAATCACATGTCCACACAAATCTATTATTTCTAAGGAGCACATGTATCAGTGAAAAGATGAATTGTGAAGTGGTGTCCTGGATGATAATACGTTCAAAGTCTCATAATTGATTGCATTTATCAGATAGACTGACTCTGAACACAACTCATATACAAATTAAGCTCAGGTGTGGGAAAGAGAGATCTCAACTCTAGAAAATCATTCAATTACTGTCCAAAAAATACCATTTCACCTCTGCCTCCCTCTCTGCCACACCAAGGCCCGATATCCAGAAACAAGTACGTATGTTCTTGCAGAAGGATTGGGATCGCGGAGTGTAGAGTACATCATACTTAATCTCACAGAACTATATTCATACCTGTATCAAGCTTCTTGTGCTTTTATAACAAAATTACAACAACAAATCACGTAAGATCCCAACACATTCACAGTGATTAGAATAAAACTGATCATTACCAATCGTGCTGTCGTATGTTTCACAGTAAGGCGATTAATGATCCGAATTTTACAGGAGGGATATATTCTGTCAAAAATGGCTTTCAACCCTGCTCTTTGATGGTTCACAAGGCAGAGGCAAGATCATCAGCAAGGAGTGATAGGTAAGAACATTACATAACAATGTTAATTCCATTCACTACATACACATATAGAAGAATTACTTAGTGTCATTGTGCCCATTACAATATGTCCATGTTACTCTGTTGAACAATTAACTGTTCAAGACCAAAAACTTAGAGTGTTTGTGTGCATATATGTAAGGGTGATTCATGAAGATACGCAAATATTTTAATATTTTACTATGCAACTAAAACTAAAGAAAAAATTTCGCAAATGTTTAGTTACAGAGGTACGGCTAATAAAAGAGTTTGCCCGAAATTTGGCAGATTCGCTAATATGAAGCCATCACAAAACTGTACGAGGTTAAAGTAAAGCACTCTAATAAAACATGTCCCAGACGTGTCTGTGCATTAGTTTTCCGCCTGAAATTTGGCAGATTCGCTAACATGAAGCCATCACAAAACTGTATGAGGTTAAAGTAAAGCACTCTAATAAAACATGTCCCAGACGTGTCTGTGCATTAGTTTTCCAGAACATCTAGAGAAGCAAAGATTATTATACAAGTAAATTTGTTTACTTTACATTGAGAATGTAGAAACGTTTATGTCATTGTTGGCAACTGTTAGTGAGCTGTTTTAGTCGTTTCCTAACCTTGAAAAGAATTATTTTTTTGTACTGTTCAGTGAAAGAACATAATAACAACAGTGTATTTAAGTGAAACCACATAGTAACTGTTGTAGTTTGTAGATTATTTATGAAATAGGGATGCCTTCAGTTTTATGACAGAGGAATACGCCGATATGGTGTTTATTTATGGCAAATGTGATGGTAACCGTACTTCTGCAGTTAACAAATATCGCGTATGTTATCAAACTTGGAGGATTCCGAATGCACGAACCATTAGTGGAGTATTTCGAATGTTACAGGAGACTGGTTCTCTACCTAGCGTTTATAATCAGTACGAGCACTCGATGCGTGAAGATGACGAAGAGGATATTATGGATGCTGTTCAGTGTAGCCCGGGTACCAGTACATGACGTTTCTCTCAACGATTAGGCGCACACTGAAGTACAATAATCTGTATCCTTACCATAAACAAAAAGTGCGTCATTTACATCCGGGAGATCCTATCGTTCGCTTGGAGTTGTGCAACTGGTTAAAAACTAAACGGCAGTAACACAAATACATTTTATTTACTGATGAGGCACAGATTACTGGAGATGGTATAAACAATTTACATAACGAGCACGTATGGCCTGAAGCAAATTCACATGCAACAGTGCAACGCAATTTCCTGTAGCGATTTAGTATAAATGTGTGGTGTGATATAATCAATACACACTTTATTGGACCATTCATTTTCCCAGGATGTCTAATTGGCGAGACATACAAGAAGAAGTGCTACGCTTGTTCGAAGATGTTCCACTTTCTTCGCGATTGCAAATGTATTTTCAACATGATGGCGCACCGCCACATTTCACCAACGCCGTTACTACACATTCAAATGAATATTTTCCCCAAAAGTGGTTTGGTCGTGGTGTCTGTGGCCACCCGGATCGGCAGATTTAACACCAATGGATTTTTGTGTATGGGGATGGATGAAAGACAGAGTTTATAAGGACAAAGTCAAGACGCATGAGGCATTAACTTGCTCGCATCGTGAATGCAATAGACGAAATTAAGAACAACCCTGTGAAACTGAAACAAGCAACAAATTCTGTTCATACACGTGCAGCTAAATGCATTGAACTCAGTGGAGACATTTTTGAACATTTATTGTGAATGTATTGTGAAATTGTATGTACACTGTACAACTTCCTGAAAACTGAGCTTTGTTTTTTCTGGTTTCACATGAATTCACGTGTGCTATGGTACTAATAAAAGCAGATTACCTGACACATTCATACAGTTTCAGTAACCTCTATTACCATCATTTTTCCAAAATTAACTTCTCTACAACTTCTGTTGAAAATTATGTGCAGTTGCCTGGAATTAAAAAAAAAAAAACTGGGCCAAATAGTTAATAAATTATAAATTTTACGAAATTGCTTCTTTGATTCTCTGGATGTTCTGGAAAACTACTGCAGATACACGTCTGGGACATGTTTTATTAGATTCACCAGATCAATAACAACAAAATAAATGGAAAGCGTGCTTTACTTTAACCTCATACAGTTTTGGGAAGGCTTGATATTAGCAGAATTGCTAAATTTCAGGCAAAATCTTTTATTAGCTGTACCTCTGTAACTAAACATTTGCGGACCTATGTTTAGACAAACTTTTTGCTTCTATATTTTACTTGTAGAATAACACATATATATATATATATATATATATATATATATATATATATATATAGGTGATTCGTGAATATATGACCTCCAATAGGAATTCAACCTTTTAATCCTATACAAATTCCATTACTTAATACAGCTAGTCTTTTAGCCTCAGGAGTAACCGAAACATGAGCACATCATAGTTTAATAGAATCTAACCATACTCAAGCATTACAAGGATTATTTTTTACAGTATTATTAGGACTATATTTCACAATACTTCAAGCATATGAATATTGAGAAGCACCTTTCACTATTGCAGACACAGTTTATGGATCAAAATTCTTTGTTGCAACAGGGTTCCATGGTCTCCATGTCATTATTGGAACAATCTTCTTAACAACATATCTACTTCGACACTCAATAAATCAATTCTCACCAAGACACCACTTTGGATTTGAAGCAGCAGCATGATACTGACACTTCATAGACATAGTATGATTATTCTTATACATCTCTATTTATTGATGAGGTAGATAATTGTTTTTCTAGTATAAATAGTACATTTGACTTCCAATCAGAAAGCTTGATCTAAATCAAGAAAAACAATCCTAATATTATCTACAAGAGTTTTCATTAGATTTATTATTCCAATAATTGTTATAATCCTTGCAACAACATTATCAAAGAAATTAATCAATGATTGAGAAAAAAGATCCCCATTTGAATGTGGGTTTGATCCAAAAAGATCAGCACGAATACCATTCTCCCTACGATTTTTCCTAATCGCAGTAATTTTTTTAATTTTTGATGTAGAAATTGCACTAATTCTTCCAATTGTAATTATTTTCAAAACCTCAGACATTATAATCTGAAAAGTATCAACAATATTTTTTATTCTAGTCCTATTAGGCGGACTATACCATGTATGAAATCAACGAGCTTTACAATGAGCAGAATAAAGGGTTGTAGTTAACTATAACATTTGGGTTGCATTCAAAAAGTATTGATATAATCAATCAACCTTAAATAGAATAAGAAGCGAAATATTGCAGTCAGTTTTGACCTGGAAGATTGGTAAATAAAATACACTTATTCTTATTAATTGAAGTCAAAAAGAAGCATATTACTGTTAATAATATAATTGAACTATAAAGTTTCAATTGAGGAAATGTAAAGCCAATATGAAAGCTGCTAACTTTTTATATTAGCGATTAAACTCCGTTAACATTTCTAAAATTTATGTAGTTTAAATAAAACGTTACATTTTCACTGTAAAAATAATGTATCTATATTTATAAATACCTAAAAGTAAAAATACTTCCTTAACATCTTCAGTGTCATGCTCTAATTATAAGCTATTTCAGTACACGACAAACAATATCACTAAAATAAATATTCAAAAAATAAAAGTTAAAAGATAAATCTTGAAATTATAATCATATCAACCATGAATATATGCAATTAAATAAATAAATAATCTATATAAACCTTGGCCACCAAATAATTCACCTCAACCATAATCAAATGATTTTGATGAATAATAACCTAACTTTAAAGGAATATATCTAACAAACTTAGTTGAAAGAAAAGGTATAAACCATATAGAACCAGCAAATCTAACAAAAGAAAGCATACTTAAAGAAAACAAACTATGAGAAAAATCAAACTTAGAAATAAGATAAGCCAAATAAGCACCTAAAACAACAACAGTAATAGTTAAAAACTTTAAATAATAAGGTAAAGCAATCATATGAGGAATAGGAAAAATTAACCAAGACAAAAGACTACCACCAAAAACAGCAACAAACAATAAACCAATTATACCAAATGAAATATAATAACCCTTATCATCAAAAGAAAATCTAGAATAAAATTATTGTCCCCAGATATCGAATAATAAAATAAACGAAAAGAATAAGAAGCAGTTAAACCAATAGAAAAAAATAATGAAAAAATTAAACAATTAATTAATCTTAAACAAACCATTTCAAGAATCAAGTCCTTTGAATAAAAACCTGCCAAAAAAGGTATACCACACAAAGACAAACTAGAAACATTAAAACAAACAGAAGTCAAAGGTATAAAATTAACAATTGAGCCCATAAAACGAATATCCAGGGAATCCTTTAAATTATGACTTATTCAACCTGCGCACATAAATAACAATGTCTTGAATAAAGCATGGGCAAATAAGTGAAAAAATGCAAGTTCTGTAGAACCTATAGCCAAAATTCTTATTATTAAACCAAGTTGTCTTAAAGTAGAAAGAGCAATATCTTCTTCAAATCAAATTCAAAATTAGCCCCCAATCCAGCCATAAATACAGTTATACATCAATTAAAAGTAAAAATCAACCATAATTATAAGTATCTAATATTGGTCTGAAATGAACTAATAAATAAACTCGAGCAGTAACAAAGACTAGAAGAATGAACTAAAGCAGAAAGAGGAGTAGGAGCAGCCATAGCAGCAGGAAGTCAAGAAGAAAACGGAATTTGAGCTCTCTTAGTTATAGCCGCCAAAACAATTAATATAGTAATAAGCTTTATTTCAAAGGAGTTAGAAATAAAATCATAATATTAAATACAATTTCAACCACCAAAGTTTAATATTCAAGCAATAGAAATTAAAATGGCAACATCACCAATACGATTAGAAAGTACAGTTAATATACCAGGTCTATAAGATTTTACATTTTGGTAATAAATAACTAAACAATAAGAAACCAAACCTAAACCATCTCACCCTAACAAAGTTCTAATCAAATTAGGACTAATAATTAAAAAACCTATAGAAAGAACAAATATTAAAACAATAATAATAAAACGATTTATACTCTTTTCGACCAATATATAATCCTCTCTATAATAGATCACCAAAGAAGAAATATATATAACAAAAGACATAAAAATAAGAGACAATCAAGCCAAAATTAAAGTTATAACAACCATAGAACCATTTAAATAAAAAAGTTCTCACTCAACAAAACCCTATAATCATTTATTAAATAATAAATACCTAAAATAAAAATTATAGTTCTAGAAAAGAACAAAGAAAAAAAACTCAAAGAACAAATAGAAAATAAATGCATGGCCTAAGATGAAAAACTTCATATCATTGATTCCGCAAAACAATATTTTAAATTGAAATAGTTAAGCAACTTAAACAAAGAAATATTCACCCTTTAAACAGAGAATACTTAAAGGCGATCAATGCAAAAGTAAAAGATGATATTCTCGAAAATAACCAAGAGAACAAGTATGAACCCCAGAATAATAATTACCATTCTGAGAATAAGAATATATATATATATATATATATATATATATATATATATATATATATATATATAAAGTATAAAGAGCTCTAAAAAAAGATAAAAAAAATTAAAGCAAAAATGTAAAAGAAGATCAAGACATAATTCTATTTATTAATCTAAGTTCACCTACCAAATTTAATGATGGAGGAGCAGCTATATTTGATGATCTTAAAGGAAATCACTATAAAGCCATTCTAGGTATCAAATTAATTATACCCTTGTTAATTAATAATCTTCGTCTACCTAAACGTTCATAAATAATATTAGATAAACAAAACAATCCAGAAGAACATAAACCATGACCAACCATTAATGAAAGAGAACTCATACAACCCCACCAACTTATAGTTATCAATCCACCAATAACCATTCTTATATGAGCAACAGAAGAATATGCAATTAAAGACTTTAAATCAACCTGACAAAAACAAATAAATCTAACAATAACCCCACCAGATAAACTTAAAGATAATAAAAAATAATTAAACTTTAAACCCAAATAAGAAATAATCTTTATAACACTAAAAATACCATAACCACCTAACTTCAATAAAACACCAGCATGAATTATTCTACCTGAAATAGGGGCCTCTACATGAGCCTTAGGAAGCCAGAAATGAACCAAAAATATTGGCATCTTAACTAAAAAAGCTAAATACATAAAACATAAAATAATAAGAACCAAAATCAACCAATAAAGGGAAATATAAAGTGTTAGAAAAATCATAAACCTTAAATAAAACCAATAATAAAGGTAATCTAGCAACCAAAGTATAAAAAATTAAATAAACACCAGCCTGTAAACATTCAGACTGGTAACCTCAACCCAAAATCAAAAGTAAAGTAGGAGCTAATCTAGCCTAAAAAAATATAAAAAGAAAGAAGACTTAATCTAGCAAATGAACAATAAAAGCATAATCATTAAAATTAAAACCATAAAGGCAAAAAAATTAGATGATATGAACTTAAATAAACTGAACCTCAGCAAAATCAAACTGAAAGAAAAATAATCAATACCAAAATAATATCTAATTATATTGAAATCTGCATATGAATAAACACAAATTATAAAAACAAAACTCGACAGAAACATTAAAGAATGAACCAACCATCAACAATTATTCAGCAAACAAAGAGGGATAAAAAATTGTAATAAATAAATACTTTAACATAAAGACAAACCAAAAGAATTAAAAAAATCATTACCAAGAGAACGAATTATTGAAATTTAAATAGAAAAAAAAAAATAACAGGAAAGAAATAATCATAATCAAACTCAACAAGAAAAACAATAATTATTACAAACAAAGAAAGCACAATATACTCTAATCTCAGAAGAACCATCAATAAATGGTTATGTTTAGAAGAATAAACATAAACACCAGCAAAATAAACTAACAAAGAAATATAAACAGAGAATACAAACATTAGTTTTAATAGTTTAAAAAAAACACCAGTCTTGTAAACCGGAAATAAGTCGAGCCCCCACTTTTAAACCTTCAGAGGTGGAAACGCTTCCATCATCGGTCCCCAAAACCGATATTTTAAATAAACTAACCCCTGAAATGAATAAAATAATAATTATATCACTATCAGACGTAATGAATATTAATTTTATTGAATTAAGACACCCAATATCAATAATGCTTTTCATTATCCTAGAAACTTTTTTAGTTGGACTAATAACAGGAACGATAATGGAAAGATATTGATTGTCATATATTTTATTTTTAACGTTTCTTGGTGGTATATTAGTTCTATTTATTTATATTACAAGAGTTGCATCAAACGAAATATTTCAACCTAAAACAATTACCAGAATTATTACCTTAACAATATAGGTATTCATTATATCGAGATTAATTATACTAGATATAACAATATTTATAGACTTTTTCAAAAATACTGAACCTATAAATACTGAAAATTCAATCAATTACCAAGAAATAACAATATCTTTAGAAAAATTGTATATCAGACCAACATTCATTATTACAATAATATTAACAAATTATTTATTTTTAGCACTATTAGCAGTAGTTAAAATCACTATAATTAACCATGGGCCTATTCATAAAATAAGATAATTTACTAATGAATAAACCCTTATGATTAAGACATCCTTTAATTAAAATTATTAATAACTCTTTAGTTGATTTACCTGCACCAACAAATACTTCATTTACATGAAATTTTGGGTCCCTGCTAGGGTTATGCTTGGTAATTCAAATCGTAACTGGACTATTTTTAGCTGTACTTTATACATCAAATATTGAAATAGCATTTAGTGGTGTAGTACACACCTACTGAGACGTAAATAATGGTTGAATTACTCGAACTTTACATGCAAATGGAGCATCTATATTTTTTATTTGTATTTATTTGTATGTAGGACGAGGAATTTACTATGAATCTTTCGTATTCATACACACCTGAATAATGGATACAGTAATTCTATTCTTAGTTATAGCAACTGCATTTATAGTATACGTTTTTACCTTGAGGTCACATATCATTTTGCAGTGCAACAGTAATTACTGATTTATTGTCAGCAATTCCAAACTTAGGAACAGATTTAGTTCAATGGGTGTGGGGAGGATTTGCTGTCGATAACGCAACATTAAATCGATTTTTCACATTTCATTTTGTATCACCATTTATTATTGCAGCTATGGCAGCAATTCATTTATTCTTTCTTCACCAAACAGGATCTAATAATCCATTAGGACTAAACAGACATATCGAACATATTCCATTGCATCCATACTTTACTTTCAAGGATTCTATTACATATGTATTAATAACATCATTATTAATTATATTACGCTTAATTAATCCTTACCTCTTAGGAGATCCAGATAATTTTGTACCTGCTAATCCATTAGTAACACCAGTTCATATTCAACCAGAATGATATTTCTTATTTGCATATGCAATTCTATGATCAATTCCTAATAAGTTAGGAGGTGTTATTGCATTATTCTTATCAATTAGAATCTTAATAATTTTACCATTTTACAATAAATTACCATTCCGAGGTATCCAATTCTATCCTATTAATCAGATTCTATTCTGAATCACAGTAGTTGTTGTATGTTTATTAACATGAATTGGTAACCGACCTGTTGAAGAGCCTTACATTATAACAGGGCAAATCTTAACAATTATCTACTTTACATACTACTTAATTAATGTCCATGTTGCAAACGCATGAGATAAGCTGATTAAGGAATAATAAGTTAATTAGCTTAGGAAAAGCATATGTTTTGAAAACATAAAACTAGAAGTTTAACTCTTCTATTATCTTTTCTTAAAAAATTTCACTAAATAAATGAGATAAATAAAATTCAAAGATAAAGGTAAAAAACTTTTTCAAGCTAAGTATATTAACTTATAATGGAACCATGGTAATGTACCCCGAACTCAAATAAAGCCAAAGGATATAATAGTAAGCATAATAAAAAGTGTAAAAGAATAAAAATCACCACCTAAAAAAATTAAAGCTAGTAATATTCTTATAAAAACGATTCTAGTCTACTCAGCTAAAAAAATTAAAGTAAGACAACCTGCACCATATTCAATATTAAAACCTGAAACTAACTCAGATTCACCTTCGGCAAAGTCAAAAGGAGTACGGTTAGTTTCGGCTAAACAAGAAGCAAATGAAGCTGAAGCTAAAGGAAAGGAAATAATAAAAAATCAACAATAAAGCTGATAATTTACAAAATCAAACATGTTAAAACTACCAATAAAATTATTAAAGGTAATAAAATCAAAGCCAAACTAACCTCATATGAAATTGTTTGAGCAACAGAATGAAGAGAACCTAATAAAGAATAATTTGAATTAGAAGATCAACTAGCAATTATAACGGTATAAACACCTAATCTAGTGCAACATAAAAAACAAAAATCCATAAGAAAAAGAACATATATAAGTTAAGTAAGGGAAAATTACTCAAACAGCCAAAGAAATGATTAAACTAAAAAAACAAGGAGAAAAATAATAAAGTAAATAATTAGATATAATAGGAATTGGCTGCTCCTAAAAAATCAACTTAATAGCACCACTAAAGGGCTGTGGGATTCCTACAAATCCTATTTTATTTGGACCCTTACAAATCTGAATATAACCTAAAACCTTATGCTCTAAGAAAGTTAGAAAAGCAACACTAATTAAAACACAAATAACTAATAAAAGAAAATTTATAATAAACATAAATAAATCATGAAGTATCAATACTATTTGTAGAAAAAATCTACATAAATGAATTCTAAATTCAACACATTAATCTGTCAAAATAGTAAATCAATTAATATTAATCAATATAGTAAAAAATGTTTTAACCATATGGTCCTTTCGTACTAATGTGGATTAATACTCTTAGGATAGAAACCGATCTGGCTCACGCCGGTCTGAACTCAGATCATGTAAGAATTTAAAGGTCGAACAAACCTAATCACTGGGCTCCTGCACCCAAAATTTTTCTTAATCCAACATCGAAGTCGCAGTCTGCTTTGTCAATATGAGCTCTCAAAAACAATTATGCTGTTATCCCTAAGGTAACTTAATCTTATGATCATAAATTATGGTTCAAAACAACAAACATAAATCAATGATATAATAATGAAGAGTTTATTTATTCTTCATGTCACCCCAACAAAACACCATCATTAAATATAGAAAGACAAACAAAAAACTATATAAAAGTAAAATGTTTAGCTCTATAGGGTCTTCTCGTCCTAAAGAAGAATTTAAGCCTTTTGACTCAAAAGTTAGATTCAAAAATTTATTAATTTCTCGTCAAGCCATTCATTCCAGCCACTAATTAAGAGACAAATGATTATGCTATCTTTGCACAGCCAAAATACCGCGACTCTTTAAAAATCTGCTCAGTGAGCAGGCCAGACCACAAAATATGTTGAAGTGGACATGTTTTTGATAAACAGGTGGAAATCAATTTTGCCTGGTTCCTTATAATAAGTTTAAAAGGTTAAAATTTTATACAAATAAATATACTAAATCTGTCATTATTATTAAAATTTTAAAATTAAATTAATAATCTTGAAAAAAAAAACCTAAAATATTTATAAAATCAAAATAAAAAATAACGAACTAAAACATAAGTTAGCTGATTTAAAGCTTACTATTATACTTTTAGAAAACAAATTATAGATTATTAACTTAAGAGATTATCCCTTAAAGAATAAATAAGTTGATATTTGTACTTAAAAAATTAAATAAAAACAATTAACTTCAAAAAATAAAATTTTTTCTTAAGAAACTAGATATCTTAGGAAACGATTAACATCTTATTTCTATAAATAATTTAGTAATAATTATGATACATTAAATATAAATTATTTATAAATCAACCCTAATCGAGATAAGAAAAATAAATACTAAAATTTTGATAAACCCTGATACAAAAGGTACAATAAAAAAAATCTACTTTAAAAAATTTAGAATAATATTGCATAACACACTTACATTACCAATAAACTATAATTTAAAAAATCAATTCTATAAAATATACTAAGACAAAATTCAACAAAATTATTTATATTAAATAGTTAAATAAACAAAAAACAAATATAATAAAATAAATAATCAAGATAACCTGATTTGCACAGAAAAATTTTCAGTGTAAGTGAAACACTTTACTAATAAGTTACATCTTGAATCTCTTCCTAGATACACATTCCAGTACATCTACTTTGTTATGACTTATCTAAATTTAAGCTACATTAAAATAATAAAAACAGAATAATCAATAATGAGAGCGACGGGTGATTTGTACACACCTCAGAGCCAATATCAGTTAAATTAAATATATTAAATTACTATCAAATCCACCTTCATTAACTGTATTTCACCATCAAATCCTTTATAAACAAAAATCTATTGTAACCCACCTCCTCTTAACTATAAGCTGGACCTTTACCTGAAATATTTTATAATTATAAGTCTTGGTAATTATAACTCTAAAATATTCTTTGATAATGGAGATATACAAACCAATTAATTAAGTAGAGTAAATCGTGTATTATCAATCACGGGGTAGGTTCCTCTGAATGGAATGAGATACCGCCAAATTCTTTGGGTTTAAAGACCTTAACTAATAGTACCCTGGTAAATATGATTAACATTTAAAATAATAGGCTATCTAATCCTAGTTTATTATTTAAATTTCACAGATTCATAAAAAGAGCTAGAAATAAATTTTAACATTTCACCTTAGAGATTTATATTTTAACCATAATAATATAAACAACTGTTTTAACCAATAATATTCACTTGTATCAATCGTATAACCGTGGCTGCTGGCACGAATTATGCTGATACTAAATCAATTGTTAAATCCAAAATCACTTGATAATTAAATTTAATTACTGCAAAAAGAACATTTAGTCCAACGAAACTTACATATAATACAAAGGAAAAGTAAATAAAGGAGCAAGAATAGAACTTTTAATGACAAAAAATAAGAAATTTAAAAATTAATCAAAACAAGAAAAAATAAAATATTCAAATATTTAAAGAAAAATAAGAAAAAATCACAAACACTAACAAAAAAAACGCATCCCCTGTATGACCACAACAAGTACTCTATTGTATATAAACAAAGATTAATCTGGAACATGTATACCAATAAATGTATCTTTATACTCTTTTTATTTAATCTTACTTTTCACTAATAATAAAGAAAGATTAAATAATATGATAAATATATTTTATACATTTATGTAAATTAATGTAATATGTTATTAATATAAAATTATTTTTACATTAAGTTAACTTAAATATTCAATAGTTAAATAATCTAATTATAGATAATTTAATAATTATATTATTATAATTAAAATAATTATTTGTATTAATATAATATTTTATACTGTAAGTAATTAATTTTATTTATTATGTCCTATTATAATAAAATTTAATATTAATTTACATATTATTAAATATATTACAATACAATAATTTATTATAAGCTAAAAACATACGTAGCTATATTCCTCGTTAAATAAATGTATTAAAATAATCCTTTAATAATAATAAAATAAATTTATAAGTATTTAAATTTAATCAAATGTAAGATATTAATATTATATATATATATATATATATATATATATATATATATATATATATATATATATATATATATATATATATATATATATATATATATATATAACCGAATCGAGATAAATTAATTCGAAATAACCAAAATAATGCATAACCAAATTTTAAAAAAATTTAATTTGTATATTAAATAAATGAAGTGCCTGATTAAAGGTTTACCTTGATAAGGTAAATTAAGTAAATAAATATTACCTTCATTAAACAAATTACATAAGATAAGAGTTAAACTACCTCCTTTAGTATCAAAAACTAATGTGCATCATACACCTTAATGTAAAAAGGTAGGCTAAACAAGCTAATGTGTTCATACCCCATTTATAAAGGTATCAATCCTCTCCTTTTTAATGACCAACAACTCTACAAAACTTCTCTTCCTTTCAACATTAGTGATAGGAACGATCCTGTCCATTTCATCAAATTCCTGATTTGGAGTTTGAATAGGCCTTGGGATCATCTTACGTTCATTTATTCCACTCCTAACAAGAAATAAAAGTATAATAATAAATGAATCATCAATTAAATATTTTATTGTCCAAGCAATATCATTGACACTATTATTGTTTTCAATTTTGTTGATTCAAATAAAGTATCCAATAGGACGTGAAATAGAATTTATTCCATCAATAATAATCAGATCTAGATTATTATTAAAGATTGGAGCTGCACCTTTTCATTTCTGATTTCTGGAAGTAATAGGAGCTTCGAGATGAGATAACTGCCTAACATTAATAACATGACAAAAAATTGCTCCAATAATGGTATTATCATATTGTATTCAACTAAGAACTTTCACTTGAACAATTATCATTTTAAGAATCATTGTTGGAGCAATAGGGGGTTTAAATAAAACATCTCTACGCCAACTTCTAGCATATTCTTAAATTAGACATTTAGGGTGAATAATTAGAGCCCTAAAAGTCAGAGAAAACATCTGAGAACTATATTTTATTATTTACTCACTACTAAGATTAATCATGGTTTTATTATTTAAGCAAATATACGTATTTTTCATGAACCAAATTTATTCAGCCAGAAATATAAAAACTGAAATTAAATTCATTATATTTTTATCTCTCCTATCTCTAGGTGGTTTACCACCATTTCTTGGATTTCTACCAAAATGAATTGTAATACAATCATTAATGGAAAACAACATAACAACTATTATAACTATTATAGTCGTATTAACTACAATTACACTTTATTATTACATACGTATTAGATTCTCAGCTTTAATTATGTCATACGAAGAAAATTCATGATCTATAAAGATAAAGTCTCAAAAATCAAGAATTATTCTTCCTATAACATTAATAATTTCAACAATAGGATTGATTTCAACATCAACCCTAATCTCATTATACTAAGGACTTAAGGTAATTAAACTAATAACCTTCAAAGTTATGATTAAAAGAATAATCTTTTGGGCCTTGGTAAAATTTTACACCTATAGAATTGCAGTCTAGAATCATACTTGAATATAAGACCAAAATATGGTAAGAGAGAAAATATCTCATAAGTAGATCTACAGTCTACCAACTAAAATTCAGCCATCTTACCGCAAAAATGATTATTCTCAACAAACCATAAGGACATTGGTACTTTGTACTTCCTATTTGGAGCGTGAGCAGGAATAGTAGGAACATCAATAAGAATACTTATCCATACTGAACTTGGTCAACCAGGATCTCTAATTGGAGATGACCAGATTTATAATGTTATTATTACAGTCCACACATTTGTAATAATTTTCTTTATAGTAATATCTAACATAATTGGTGGATTTGGTAATTGACTTGTACCATTAATAATTGGTGCACCATATATAGCATTCTGACAAATAAATAATATAAGTTTTTGATTACTATCACCTTCATTAACCCTTCTTCTTATATCTTCTATAGTAGATAACGGTGCTGTTACAGGATGAACAGTTTACCCCCTCTAACGGGAGCTATTCCACATGGGGGTGCATCTGTAGATCTAGCTATTTTCTCACTCCGCTTAGCAGGTGTATCATCTATTCTTGGTGCAGTAAACTTCATTACAACAGCAATTAATAAACGATCAGAAAGTATAGCTTTAGATCAAACACCTTTATTTGTTTGATCTGTAGCTATTACAGCCCTTCTTCTCCTTCTTTCACTTCCAGTTTTAGCACGAGCTATTACAATACTATTAACAGATCGAAATTTAAATACATCATTCTTCGACCCTGCGGGAGGAGCGGACCCAATTTTATACCAACACCTATTCTGATTCTTTGGGCACCCAGAAGTTTACATTCTAATTATACCCGGATTTTGTATTATTTCACACATTGTACGTCAAGAAAGAGAAAAAATTGAATCATTTGGAACATTAGGTATAATTTACGCCGTGTTATCAATTGGATTAATGGGATTTATTGTATGAGCACATCATATATTTACAGTAGGAATGGATGCTGACACACAGGCATACTTCACATCAGCAACAATAGTTATTGCCGTACCTACAGGAATTAAGGTATTCAGATGACTAGCTACACTATATGGAACTAAATTCAAGTTCAATCCACCATTATTATGAGCTCTAGGATTCATTTTCCTATTCACAGTTGGTGGATTAACAGGATTAGTATTAGCAAATTCATCACTTGATATTGTATTACATAATACATATTATGTAGTAGCCCACTTTGACTACGTATTATCTATAGGGGCAGTATTCGCAATTATAGGAGGTGTTATTCAATGATACCCACTATTCACAGGATTAACCATAAACAACACATGATTAAAAATCCAATTTACAATTATATTTGTTGGAGTAAACTTAACATTCTTCCCCCAAAACTTCTTAGGGTTAGCAGGAATACCACAACGATATTCAGACTACCCAGACGCATATACATCATGAAATGTAGTATCAAGAATTGGATCTACAATTTCTATTGTAGGAATTATTATATTCATTGTAATTATATGAGAAAAAATGGTTACAAACCGAGCAATTATATTTAGAGCTAATATAAGATCAACAGAATGGCTACAAAATAACCCACCTGCAGAACATAGTTACTCAGAATTACCATTAATTTCTAGATTCTAATATGGCAGATTAGTGCAGTAGATTTAAGCTCTACAAATAAAGATTTGATCTTTTATTAGAAATATATTCATAATGGCAACGTGATCAAATTTATCCCTGCAAGATGGAGCTTCACCATTAATGGAACAACTATCATCCTTTCATGATCATACTATGGTCATATTATTATTAATTACAGTAATTGTAGGTTATGCCATAAGTTATATTTTATTTACTGCCTATACAAACCGAAACATACTTCATGGACATTTAATTGAAACAATCTGAACAGCACTACCAGCAATTACCCTAATTTTTATTGCTTTACCATCATTACAACTATTATACTTACTTGATGATTCAGTAGACACAATAATTACAATTAAAACCATTGGACGACAATGATACTAAAGATACGAATATTCAGACTTTATAGACATAGAATTCGACATTTATATAACACCAGAACGAGATCTAGAAAATGATGGATTTCAACTTCTAGACGTAGATAACTGAACAATTCTCCCAATAAATACAGAAGTACGAGTATTAACAAGAGCATCAGATGTTCTCCACTCATGAGCAGTTCCTGCGTTAGGAGTTAAAATTGATGCAACACCAGGTCGACTAAATCAAGGAACATTTACAATATACCGACCTGGATTATTTTTCAGACAATGTTCAGAAATCTGTGGAGCAAACCACAGATTTATACCAATTGTAATTGAAAGAACTTCAGTAAATTTATTTATCAAGTGGTTATCTAAGATAATCTAAGGGGTTAGTTAAAATATATAACATTAGAGTGTCAATCAAAAATAACTAAACAATTAGTAGACCTTGAAACATCAGGTGACTGAAAGTAAGTAATGGTCTCTTAAACCAAACAATAGTAAATTAACGACTACTTCTGATGGGGAAATTAAATCTAAATCCCTCAAATATCTCCTCTCATATGGTTCTCCCTATTCAGTATATGTTCAGCTACATTAATCCTATTTAATCAAATAAACTTTTTCTCATTTAGACCTAACCTTATTAAAAGAGCAGAAAAAAGAACAATTGAGATAAAAAAACTTAAATTGAAAATGATAACAAACTTTTTCTCAACATTTGACCCATCAACTACCATCTTCACTTTATCATTAAATTGAACTAAAACATTTTTAGGACTATTATTAATCCCATCAATGTTCTGACTTACACCATCACGAATTAATATTATCGGAAATAAACTAAACCTAACCTTACACAACGAATTCAAAACACTACTAGGACCAAAATCCTGTAATGGAACAACATTCATCTTTATCTCAATTTTTATTATAATACTATTTAATAATTTTATAGGATTATTCCCTTACATCTTTACTAGAACAAGACATTTAGCATTAACATTTGCAATTGCCCTACCTATATGATAAAGATTCATATTATTTGGATGAATTAATCATACTAATCATATATTTACACACCTTGTTCCACAAGGAACACCACCTGCATTAATATCATTTATAGTATTAATTGAAACAATTAGAAATGTCATTCGACCAGGTACACTAGCAGTACGACTAGCAGCAAATATAATTGCAGGACATTTAGTATTAACCTTACTAGGAAACACAGGACCATCTATAGCAATAAACTTAATCTCACTACTAATTATTGAACAAATACTTCTATTAATTCTAGAATTAGCAGTGGCAATAATTCAAACTTATGTTTTCTCAATTTTAAGAACTTTATATTCTAGAGAAGTATATTAAACCTATGTTAACAACTCACTCAAATCACCCATTCCACTTAGTAGACTATAGGCCTTGACCACTAACAGGAGCAATTGGAGCAATAGTCCTAGTATCAGGATTAGCAAAATGATTTCACCTATTTAACATTAACTTATTTGTAACTGGATTTGTAATTACCTTACTAACTATAATTCAATGATGACGAGATGTAGTACGAGAAGGGACATACCAAGGACTACATACAGTGTTTGTATCAATTGGACTACGATGAGGAATAATCCTATTTATTGCATCAGAAGTATTATTCTTCGTTTCATTCTTCTAAGCCTTCTTTAGAAGAAGACTAGCACTAACAATTGATCTAGGAATATTATGACTGCCAATAGGAATTCAACCTTTTAATTCTATACAAATTCCATTACTTAATACAGCTATTCTTTTATCCTCAGGAGTAACTGTAACATGAGCACATCATAGTTTAATAGAATCAAACCATACTCAAGCATTACAAGGACTATTTTTTACAGTATTATTAGGACTATATTTCATAATACTTCAAGCATATGAATACTGAGAAGCACCTTTTACTATTGCAGACGCAGTTTATGGATCAACATTCTTTGTTGCACCTGTAAAATTTAAGGGAGCCAAGTTCTTTTCATCAAAAGACGTAATTTAAATATTTGCCACTCCTAGGCAAAAAAAAGACTCCCGCCCCTCATTTCAACGTGAATGTACCACAAAGTAACTTACTTATCTACAAAACTGAATACTACAACTGCTGCTGGTAATGATAGTAATAACAATAATAAATACGTGCATACTCTGCTCACTACGCTCAAATCAAACAAAGTTTTTCTCTGTAGCTAATTCTTC
Organism: Schistocerca americana; assembly: GCF_021461395.2. Taxonomy (NCBI): domain Eukaryota; kingdom Metazoa; phylum Arthropoda; class Insecta; order Orthoptera; family Acrididae; genus Schistocerca; species Schistocerca americana. The sequence continues at coordinate 678,125,741 of NC_060119.1, forward strand.
AATCACATCTTCATAATCTAGTTGCTGTGTTATGCCAGAATCCATGGAGTGAACGGCAAGATTGTTGACTTGCTCCTGCGGCATTGATGACAGCAAATAACTGTTGACTCTTTCGAGAAGTGAGAAAGTGCACTCGGCTGAACAACTGGTAGAAGCGATTGACAAAAATGAGCGTAGTGAAGTCTCCAAATTAGGAAACAGTTTTTGGATGTGGTTTTCACGCTATACTCTGTACCAACTACTTAGGGAGGCGATTGTTATCTTTGCTCCTCACGTACGCTTAAAAACGAATGATCTTATCACCCAAAAGTTCCTCCAAGTTCTCTTTACAACGATTTTGCAGTTTACTAAAACATTTCAACAGTTCAGTGTTGTCTCGATCAGAATAATTATTTAGCAACTCAAAACTGCTATAAACCCTTCCAATTATTTTTTGCTTTTTCCGATTCAGATATGAAGCTGTCTATAATAACAAGAAATGTACTCGCCCGAAAATATTCCTTTCCTTCAAAAGTAGTTGGCTGTTTCGTTCACTTTCAGTTTTTTTGATTTTTTCCTTTTTGTGGCTTGTTTGTACGTATTTAACTTTTTCTTTTTGATGCCAGCATCCTCATGTTTGATGTACATAGAGCGATTCTCTCGAATACATTCAGGTGAGAAATCGTACAACTTTATTACAGTCCCAATATTGGTATCAGCACTTCGCAACAATTTATTTGTAGCATTAAATTTCTTCAGTATGGTTGTCTGAAAAGTTTCCATATTCTGTAGACTGCTCAGCATTCCAGTCACTTCGCATCTTAGTGAAGCCTTCTGAGTTTCAATATCATTAATAATTTACAAATCTGATATTATTTCTCCCCAGTTATAATGGAAAGTATAAAGGCATCGTGATCCACTGACCAGCGTGTTTCGAAAGACTGTTTTACAGAGACTGAAGTATTTAATTTGGGTGCAAAATATTGCAATGGTTCGTTGATGCTTGAAAGTGTACATCTATCGCAACAAACGGAAAAATGAAGCCGCTTGAGGACAACGCATTGTTGCACATGATCCCAATAAGTTAAGGGAGTTAGCTGCACATGGAGTATACAAAGCAAGAGGGGTGATGTTTTAAATTATGGCTTGGAGAGCAGTAAAAGTACCAGCAATACTGCTTGATTTGTCGTGTGACTAATTTCTCCGTAAGTGAATGTCCATATCATATTTACTTAATAAGTTTATACGTGAATAACCTAAATGTCCTGAATTAGGAATAAAATAGATAAATCTTTCTGTGGTGTCACCGCCAGACACCACACTTGCTAGGTGGTAGCTTTTAAATCGGCCGCGGTCCGCTAGTATACGACGGACCCGCATGTCGGCACTGTCAGTGATGGCAGACCGAGCGCCGCCACACGGCAGGTCTAGAGAGACGTACTAGCACTCGCCCCAGTTGTACAGCCGACGTAGCTAGCAACAGACACTGACGAAGACTCTCTCATTTGCCGAGAAGATAGTTAGCATAGCCTTCAGCTAAGTCAATTGCTACGACCTAGCAAGGCGCCATCACCAAGTTATATTGAAATGATAATACTGTATCAACAAGACCAATGTTCCCCAATTGTGGATTAAAGTTAAGTATTCCAGCAGCTACGTACTTTTCTTTATAGCATTCATTACGTATCCTGTTTCAGACCTCACGCCATCCTGCGTGAGCTTATAGCGTGCATTTCGGCTTCCTCAAACAACACAGTGTTGGCACTTCTGCCGACACTTCATATTGGCAGGCAAATGTCGGGATGGTTCCTTTCAAAGGGCACAGCCGACTTCCTTCCCCGTCCTTCCCCAATCAGATGAGACCGATGACCTCGCTGTCTGGTCTCCTTCCCCGAAACAACCAACCAACCAACTTCATATTGGCGACGAGGCTTAAAAGAGGATTTCGCGTTCGTATTGCTCTAATTTATTTGTGTCATGGCTTCGCCACAATCTCCAGATGTACGTCCGAATTTTATCGCTTGCAGAATCAGCAGACGCAGGCCTTAATGGATGCCCTTGGGCAGCTCGTCCAGGGTCAACGTGCGATGCAAAACGATGCGGCAGCCGCCGCTTCCCCGCTCACGCAGCCGCAGCACGCCGTTGCACCACCTTTTCGCCCGTTTGACGCGGAAATGGAAAGCTGGACGGAGTGGTCACGCCAATTTGGATTCCATCTCGCCGCCTACAGAATTCAAGGTAATGAGCGGCAGCCTCACTTATTGTCTTGTGTTGGCGTGCACACGTACCGTGTGATAGTGAAATTATTTCCCCGACGCGACGTAGCAACTCTGTCCTACGAAGAAATTTTGTCTGCTTTAGATGCCTATTTCAAAGAATCGTTCAATGTAGTTGCAAAACGGTATACGTTCTTTCGTACAAAACTTACGGCCGGTCAAACTATTCGGGAGTTGGTTGCAACTTTGCAAGGCCTTACAAGGGATTGTGGTTTTGAGTCTGAATGTGGACTCCCTTATTCAGATACTATGGTGCGTGATGCAATTGCACAGAACGTTTCTGATGTATACGGGAGCAAATTTTGAAACTAATCAATCCCTCCCTTCAACAAGTGATAGACATATTGGATAGGCAAGAAACACTTGACTTTGCTCAGGCATCATTTGAAACTTCGCCAGCTGTGTGTCACACTAACCGGCCCGCCGGGCGAGCTGGACGGACCGGTAAACAGCCCTCACGCACGTCCGCGCAGCCATGTGTCCCGCGCCAGCAAGCAAATGCAGTGCTAAAATCATGCCTGCGGTGTGCAACCAGACATTCGCGTGAACATTGCCCGTCACGCCAAGCTATTTGCTTTTTCTGTAATACAAAGGGACATGTTCAGAGTGTTTGCCAGAAAAAGCTCAGATCGGACACTAACAACCATTCCAGGCCCTTTGCTTCGCGCCGGAATCGAACCAAGAATACTCAGGCTCGTGAACCTTCGCCCTTGGAAATTCATGTAGTTAATTCCACTCCGCCCAGTGCTAATCTCTCTAACAGCGACTGTGTTCGTCCCACAAAAAGTGTGCGTCGACGTCGCCGGAAATCACGTCAATTAGCAAGTGATTCTGTACCAGTGTCTGTTCACGTTGCACGAGACAGTCGCTCTTATTGTCAGCAGGACAATAAACTTTTTGTAGACTTGGACATTCTTGGCCACGTGATACCATTCCAGCACGATACCGGAGCTGCAGTTTCATTGATCAATAAAGACACGTACAAACAACTGGGCACACCTCCGTTGCGTGCCGCAAATGTTAAGTTACATAGTTACTCAGGACAGCATATCCCTGTGTTAGGACAGTGCAGCCTTCTTGCAACACACAAGGGACACACAAAACTTGTGTCATTTTACGTCCTTCGTTCTTCTTCTGCCGTGAACTTGTTTGGTTTAGATTTATTTCAGTTGTTTAACTTGTCTATAGTCAATCAGGTCCTCTCAGTGAACCAGACTGTGCCTTCAGACAGTGTTTCTCGTCTATGTGAAGAATTTGCTGACATTTTTGCACCGGGCCTTGGTTGCACTAAGAACTATCAAGCACATTTGCAACTGAAAGTCAACGCGCAACCGAAATTTTTCAGAGCGCGCAATGTTCCCCACGCATTGCGTGATGAGGCCGCAAGCACATTACACGATTTAGAATCACAAGGTGTAATTGAACGTGTGCAGGCTTCTCTCTGGGCATCACCCTTAGTAATTTTGCAAAAACCTTCCGGAAAATTGAGACTTTGCATGGACTTCAAGGCAACAGTGAATCCACAACTAGTGACTGCAACTTTTCCTTTACCCCACCCGGAAGATCTGTTTGACAAACTGTGCCCGGGTAAATATTTTTCGAAGTTGGACCTGGCAGATGCGTACTTGCAAATACCAGTGGATGACGAATCTCGGCGCGTCTTGGTGGTTAACATGCATCTTGGTTTGTACCAATTCAAAAGACTGCCATTCGGGTGTGCATCCGCCCCTGCATTGTTTCAGCAATATCTACAAACTGTTTGTGCCTCGGTCCCTACTGCAGTAAACTATCTGGACGATATTGTGATCTCCGGAAAGACAGAAGAAGAACATTTAGCCAATCTCAGAACATTATTTCAGGTCTTGCGACAAAATGGTCTTCGCTTGCGGAAGGACAAATGTGTGTTTTTTGCTCGGGACTTACCCTATTTGGGACATGTACTCAATGCCCAAGGCATACATCCCAGTCCAGAGCACCTCCGTGCCATACAAAACTTGCCTTCGCCGCAGAATATGAAGCAGCTACAGAGTGTGCTGGGAAAAATTAATTATTATAATAAATATATCCGGCATGCCTCTTCCATTTCAGCTCCGCTTCATCGCTTACGCCGTAAAGGTGTTCCGTTCGTCTGGACGACGGAATGCGAACGCGCCTTTCGCCAGTTGAAATCGGCGTTGCTTTCTAATACTTGCCTTACGCCATTCGATCCCCAGAAACCCCTTTTGTTGATGGTAGATGCATCGGATTTCGGGATCGGAGCTGCGCTTGGGCACAAAGATGGCACGCATGATCGCCCTATTGCCTTTGCGTCCAAATTGCTCTCGTCTGCGCAACGAAATTATTCACAGATCGAGAAGGAAGCTTTGGCTCTCGTGTTTGGTGTTACAAAGTTTCATGATTTCTTATATGGTCGTCACTTTACCATCATCACAGACCACAAACCTTTGACATCGCTTTTTCATCCGTCCAAGCCTGTACCTCCGCGTACAGCGCAGAAATTCATTCGCTGGTCTATTTTCCTCTCGCGGTACCGCTACGATATCTTGTATCGGTCCACTGCTAAGCACGGAAACGCCGATGCGTTGTCCCGTTTGCCTGTTGCTGAGGATAGAGCATTCGATTCCTCCGAACTTGCTTGCATGTTCATTGATTCGGAAACCGATGACGTGGTCGAATCGTTTCCGATTGATTTTCGTCGTGTAGCTACACCCACAGCTGCTGACCCTGTCCTTACTACAGTTTTGCGTTTTGTTGCTACGCAATGGCCCTTGTCAAAGTCACGGATCGAGGATCCGTTGGTTCGTCGATTTTTTGCTCACAAGGAGAGACTTTTTGTACGACGTGGTGTTTTGTTGTTGCATTCTGATAATGATCAGTCCAGGGTCGTGGTCCCACGTTCGTTACAGTCCTCTGTCTTAAAGCTGCTCCACCAAGGACATTGGGGTATAGTACGAACGAAACAGCTTGCTCGTCAGCACTGTACTTGGTTCGGAATCGATGCTGCGATTACGAATATGTGCTCTTCTTGCATGGCGTGTGCCGAACAACAATCCGCGCCACCGCGGAAATTCTTTGCATGGCCGAAAGCCACTTCCCCTTGGCAACGCTTACACATCGATTTTGCTGGTCCATTCTGGAATGCTCGATGGTTGGTTGTGGTCGATTCTTTCAGTAATTTTCCTTTTGTTGTCAGGATGTCTTCCACGACGTCCTCTGCCGCCATCCAAGCGTTATCTGCTATCTTCTGCATAGAAGGTCTTCCACAGACTATTGTTTCCGACAATGGCCCACAATTCATGTCCGCAGAATTTTAGTCATTCTGCAAGGCCAATGGGATTCAACATCTTTCGTCCACGCCGTTTTCGCCTCAGTCAAACGGTGCCGCTGAACGATTGGTCCGGACTTTCAAGTCACAGATGTTGAAGTTGAAAGAGTCGCATTCTCGGGAGGACGCGTTATTGCTCTTTTTGTCCTCGTATCGCTCTCAGCCCCGCGATGGTCGCTCGCCGGCTGAGTTGCTCCATGGTCGTCCTCATCGAACCTTGATGTCTTTGCTGAATCCGCCGCATCAGGTTCCTGTGCAGCGGCAGACACTTGCTTTTGCCCCTGGCGACGTTGTATACTATCGCAACTATCGCGGTTCACGGCGTTGGCTCGCAGGGCACATTCTTCGCTGCCTCGGCCGCGCGATGTATTTGGTTTTGGGGGCCTCTGGTGAGGTGCGTCGGCATCTCAATCAGCTGCACCTCTGTCGTCGCACGGGTTCTGCCGCTCCCCGTCTGCTTTCAGCGACGGTGCCGTCCGGTCAGCGCCCTGGGGACCCATCTACTGGCTCGCCTCATCCCCAGGTGTTACCTACGCTGCCTTCCATTTTGCCCCATGGCGTCGCGCCGCCACCGCAGCCGCCGCCGGCGCCGTCCGCAGTGGACGCGTCGCTGCAGCCGCCGGGCGCCTCCCTGGGTCACGCGCCGCCGATCGCTTCCAGTGACCAGCTGTCCTCCGACATGGACCTCTTGCCCGCTCCGGACCAGATGTCGTCTTCGCCCGTCGGGTACCCCGACGCGATGGAGGTCGAATCTTCGGCCCCTCCTGTCTCTTTACGGGCGCATACACCGCATGTTGGCGTGCACCCTGGACTAGGTTTTCAGGCGTTTCCTAGCTCCCCTCGGACCGAATGGCCGGGTGCGGGTGGCACAGCCTCGCCTGTTGTTAGGCTCCCCACCTCGTCGCATACGTCATAATGGGGTCCTCCCCACGGCGGGCGGAAGCCTTATAACAACCGTTCGCCGATTTGCGGGGGAGGAATGTGGTGTCACCGCCAGACACCACACTTGCTAGGTGGTAGCTTTTAAATCGGCCGCGGTCCGCTAGTATACGACGGACCCGCGTGTCGCGACTGTCAGTGATGGCAGACCGAGCGCCGCCACACGGCAGGTCTAGAGAGACGTACTAGCACTCGCCCCAGTTGTACAGCCGATGTAGCTAGCAACAGACACTGACGAAGACTCTCTCATTTGCCGAGAAGATAGCATAGCCTTCAGCTAAGTCAATTGCTACGACCTAGCAAGGCGCCATCACCGAGTTATATTGAAATGATAATACTGTATCAACAAGACCAATGTTCCCCAATTGTGGATTAAAGTTAAGTATTCCAGCAGCTACGTACTTTTCTTTATAGCATTCATTACGTATCCTGTTTCAGACCTCACGCCATCCTGCGTGAGCTTATAGCGTGCATTTCGGCTTCCTCAAACAACACGGTGTTGGCACTTCTGCCGACACTTCACTTTCAACAGGAAACCCATCTTTCGACAAAAACCTTATAACAAATGACAGCTGATCCACATGATATTATCAGGTGTGGAGTCTCATATGGTGGAAAAATATATAGTTTACTTCACTTCATCTGCAATCTACACATGTCCAGAGAAATTAGAACAGATTGAGCGACTAGAGATAGGACGTACATGTTCACAGGACATGTGCATTAGTATGTTCTGCAGAAATGATTAACATTTCAGTCACCTCGGTTCAAAATGTTTCCTGTTGTCTAGTAGGCACACGGTCTGCCATTGGTCCAGATAATTACTCCGTGCGTGATGGCGTCGACTCGTGTAAGGCGTGAATGGCGCCGTGTGGTATATCCATCTATGCTGCAATCATCTGGTTCCAAAGTTCATCTGTATTGGTTGATACTGGATCACAGTACTGCACCCGTCGTTTCATATATGAGACACATTTTCGATTGGCGACAAGTTTAGTGGTTTGAGAGGGGGAGGAGACAGGGCAAAAGGCTGACGTCCTGTGACATCTCGAGGGCACGTGTTCATGCAGCAACACGTGGTCTTGCATCGACTTACTAAAAAATGTCGTCTGCGGTGTTGTGCAGAAAGGGTATGGCTGCGGGTCGCAGGACGTCATTCACGTAGGTCACACTGGTCACAGTGCCTGGACACGCCCAATTATGATTTGTGGTTGTACCCAACAGCACCCCACACCTTAAGGTCTTGAGCTGGAGCTGTATGTTTTGTGCGAATACAGTCATTGTGATGCTGCTCCTGCTGTCTGCGCCGAACCAAATGACGCCATCATTTTCAAACGAACAGTCCAGGTATAGTCAGTGATTCTCGCCGGGTTTTCATCTGGCGTGAACCAGGAACCAGATAACAACCCCTTAATGTCCTTGAAAGGGACCTGTATGGAGGTTGTGGTTTGATGGTATGGGGTGGGATTACGATTGGTGCACGTACAACCCTGCAAGTCTTTGACAGAGGAACCGTAACAGGTCAGGTGTATCGAGACGTCATTTTGCACCAGCATATCCGCTTTTTCAGGGGTGCAGCGGGTCCCACCTTCCTCCTGATGGATAATAACGCAAGGCCCCACCGAGCTGCCGTCGTGGAGTACCTTGAAACAGAAGATAACTGGCGAATGAAGTGGCCTGCCTGTTCTACAGACCTAAACCCCATCGATCACGTCTGGGATGCTCTCGGTCGACGTGGCACTGCACGTCTTCAAATCCCGAGGACACTTCAGGGGCTCCGACAGGCACTGGTGCGACAATGGGAGGCTATACCCCAGCAGCTGCTCGACCACCTGATCCAGAGTATGCCAACCTATTGTGTGGCCTGTGTACGTGTGCATGGTGATCATATTCCATATTGACGTCTGGGTACATGCGCAGGAAACAGTGACGTTTTGTAGCATATGTGTTTCGGGACGGTTTTATCAACTTATAACCCACACCATGGACGTACAGATCTGTGTCGTGTGTGTTCCCTAGGTGCCTACGCTATTAGCGCAGTTTTGTGTAGTGTCACGTTGTGTGGCACCACGTTCTGCAATTATCCTTAATTTATGTGCATGAGTGTATTTGTACTGCAATGATGAAAACAGATGAGGCAGTTCACCTGAAAAAGGAATGCAAAGAATTTCGGCGGGAGCATTATCAGGATAACAATCTTAAACTGGTTAAAAGTTATGTAAGTGGTGCAGTGCGCCCCAAAGTAGTTGAGTGCAATCAGAGACACAAAAGCGTTTTGTTCAGAAAGAGAAAGAAAATCGAAAGCCAACAGAAAATTGGCTTTTCAAAGAAGTGTGTGGATTTACTGTGACTTTTGAATTAGTCAAAATCATCGTGGTGTACTATACAAGTCGTGACCGCGAACTGAACATTCGTAGTGATCAGTTTGTGTAATATATGAGCAATCATGCTGTCACAGATAATCCGTTTTGTAATACTTTTTGGTATTAGATTTGGTTCGATATCGTAAGCTGGCTATTAAGAGTGGCGAATTGTGTGTGAGTGTCGATACTGTAACTTAAGACAAGCAGGAGATTGGAAGTATTTTTATATCAAACAAGAGACAATATATTGAAGTTTTCACTCACAAACTATCTATCCTTTAACAGCTCCGCTAACCTAACGCTAGAAAACATTTGGTGTAACCCGTAGAGGTGTGCAGTGTAGCTAGTTTCTGCTAGTTTTCTCCAGCTGACGAACACCACAAATGTTCTAACGGCTCAGCCGTGTGGACTGGGTTGGAGAAGAAGAAATTCACCGCAAGGTGAGTGAACATTTCTTTAGCATGAACAATTAACATCGCCGTTGCAGGTACATCTACACTTTCATATGTCTTCTCCAAAAAACTGTAAGAAACAAGGTTTCCAGCTGTGTCTGTGTCTCTAAATAACAGTAACTTGAAATTTGTCGAGTGCTGCATTTATTGCAGATTGAGTACTGTTATATATTCTGTAATGCATGAATTTATATCTGAGCAAAGATCATCTGGGATTTATATCTGAGTAAACTTAATCCTGGATTCACATCTGAGCAACGCTCACCCTGTACGCCCGTACCATTGTTGTATCATACACTGAAGCGCTAAAGAACCTGGTATAAGTATGTGTATTCAAATACAGAGATATGTAAACAGGCAGAATACAGCCCTACGGTCGGCAATGCCTATATAAGGCAACAAATGTCTGGCGCAGTTGTTAGATAGGTTACTGCTGCTAAAATGGCAGGTTATCAAGATTTAAGTGTATTTGAGCGTGGAGTTATAGTCGGCCCACGAGCGATGGGACACCATCTCGGAGGTAGCGATGAAGTGGGGATTTTCCCGTATGACCATTTCACAAGTGTACCTAGAACAACCTCTGACATAGCTGCGGCTGGAAAAAGAGTCTGCAAGAACAGAACCAGCGACGATTGTAGAGAATCGTTCAACGTAACAGAGGTGCAACCCTTCCACATATTGTTGCAGATTTTAATTCTGGACCATCATCAAGTGTCAGCATGCGAACCATCCAACAAAACATCATTGATATGGTATTTCGGAGCTGAAGGCACACTCGCTGAAGGCCCTAGATGACTGCAGGACACAAAGCTTAACGCCTCGCCTGGGCCCAGCAACACCGACATTGGACTATTGATGACTGGAAAAATGTTGCCTGGTCTCGTTTCAAATTTTATCAAACGGATGGACATGTACAGGTATGGTGTGGGGCATGTGTAGTTGGAGTGATATTGGATCCCTGATAAGTCTAGATGCGACTCTGACAGGTGACACATACGTAAGCATCCTGTCTTTAGTGGCACTACCATTTGGGTTAGGAAAAGTCAGTTTTTGTGCAGTATTTCTGAGCGCGCAAGTTACTGCCAGGTGCAGGCCTGTTTACAGTGAGTTACGCTCACCAACAGTTGCGAAGTAAAACAGAAGCCAGAGGGGCATAGAACCGCCAGAAAAAGTACCCGCAGCGGTTTGCATGGCGCAAGTCACAGGCAGAAGGGGCCCACTGGCCAACCTAAGTGTTATGAGTAAGTGACGCACAGCAGCATGTTTTGCAAAACAGAGGTGCACAGCCGCATATAAATAGGTGCTAGTTGACTAACAAAGCATTCAAGTGTGGCAGCTCTCCTATTCGGTGGGGCATGTCACATCACCAGTTACACACAGCAGCAGATGGGGCGCTAGCGTTCCAGTCCATGGCGGGTCGTTGGTTCGATCCTCTGAGGCCGATGCAGGGTCCATAGCCAGCCAGCGGTGGGCCACTTCACGGCTCGCTACCACAGACAGTCGTTTTGGCTTCCAACACACGCCAGAAGCATCGCGAGGCGAGGGCTGCAGATTCGGACTGCGCATCATAAGCGCTTGTTGTCGCCGCGATCTTAACCACGACGACGAAGAAGAAACACAGTGGCCTGCCTGAGGATCAGACCATGAGGCGCTGAGGCAACGGGGACATAGTCTGCTGAGTCGGCTGCTGGCGCATCCTGATGACGCCACAACTCCGTGGCCGTACAAGGCCGACACACAGCAGTGTGTGCACGGGTCACTGCGGCAGCCATTCCACGCCAAGCCGTTTCACGGACAACGAAGGGGTGTCCTCAGCATTGCGGGACCCAGTGATGCAGACTGAGGGGAACGCGGCACTGTAGATGGAAACGATAAATCACTTGAAAAGCTTGGATGAGTCTTAATACGGTGTCTTCTACCTCTTCCCGCTACATTTGGTATTGCTGTTACATTCGGTGTCAGAAGTCCCTACTACATATCTGATCACCTGCATCCATTCATGTCCATTGTGCATTGGGGCAATACCATCAGGACATTGCGACACCACAGACATTCGGAATTGCTACAGAGAGACTCCAGGAACACTCTTCTGAGTTTAAACACTTTTTCTGCCCGCCGAACTCACCAGACATGAACATTATTGAGTATATCTGGGATGCCTAGCAACATGCTGTTAAGAAGAGATCTCCATCGCCTCGGACTCTTACGGATTAATGACAGCTCTGCAGGATGCATGGTGTTAGTTCCCTTCACCACACTTCAGACATCAGTCGAGTCCATGTCAATCGCGTTGCATCACTTCTGCGTGCTCGCCGTTGGCCCTAGACGATGTTAAGAAGGTATAACAGTCTGTTTGACTCTTCAGTGTAGCATATAATAATTTTACACAGCCTCTATTCCATCCCGTGACCGACAATTCGAGGTATATGTGGCTGGTTTCAGTTCTGTCCTATGAGCAGTCGAATGATTGCTATTGATCGATGGTTGTGCTCTCAAGTCACTGCTGTCTTGCAATTGCTTTTGAGTGTTCTGCCTCGGTTGTCTTCATGTAACAAATCGGCTGCATCTAACAACGGCATAAATTTTTCAGGGTTGGATTCCAATAGACGGAGAAGCTTTTCACGAATCTTTATTGGCAATTTTGCGTTGAAAATCCTTAAAATGTTACAGTGTGACATAGTTTCGCTGCAGTTACAGGTTTTGTTTATGTACATCTCAAATTATCTTCTTAAGCTACTGTTCCTGAAGTGAAAAGGTTGGAGGTTAAAAACTTCCTTTCACAATCTTTCTTACACACAGTTTGACCACAGGGAATGCCTTCTCGAAATCTACAAAGATGCGACGAGAATTGACTACTTTCGTTGCTCACAAGACACTGTCACAGTGAATATAAACATTGACGAAGTTTCTGTGTCATTTCAAGACTATGGAAGTACTCCACGGAATCCACCTATATATTATTTTCTTGTCCCGAGAGTATACTTGAAATTGTCGGTGCTTTTGTAACTTTTCCTCCCTCAGAAATGTGGCATAAATAACTTGACACTGTCCCCAGCGCACCATGCACATGAAGTGAAAACTTCGCAGCGTGTGCTGGTGCGTTCTGATTCTGGAGCTGATACCTGAATCCGTTTAGAATCGTGGATCTCTGATTAACAATCGTACACCAGCCTCCAAACTACTGTTACCACTTTCTGCACTAATGACACTGCTCCATTACGCGAAATCAGTAGGGAACTAAACCTCTATCTCGTGCAGCTGTTGTTTAATGTTTTTTTCGACGGTATCCTTTTCGATTGAGATGTTACGAATAGCTGCTTGAAGTTTTTCATCAACATGCTTGACAGTTTTAGCATCCTTTTCAGCTGCTCACGACGCAAGTTCAGCAGCGAATTGTTCTTTCTGTACGATGAACTGTTCGTTAATTGTTTTATCTAGTTCTGATGACACTGGTCACATATTCGGATAGTTGGCAAATGGTCTCTGACAGTGGCTATGGTTCATGTTTGATCTCACATTCTTCAGTTGTTAATTTGGTAACTGCTTCAGGTAACAGTTACTTAGCTTTTCTCAGTTCTAAGAAACCGTCCGAAATTTGCTCTTGCCTATCGAAAATTTCCTTGCCGAAGCTGGCTTGTGACTTAGTAGTTTCTCCTAACAAGTATTGTTTTGTCGGAATATCTAATATATCTTGCTTATTGGGCATATCAGCTAAGTCTTGCTTAATCGGCACGCCCGTTACATGGTAGAATACTGCGTCCAGTTATATGCCTAACACTTCAAATCCACAAGAAAGTCTTGGGATCGGATCTTTATTTTCTGGCCTTGGTGCACCTGGATTATAATTTTAGCAACTGGCTGAACTTTGCTTCCACTGATATGATCCATTTTCACCAGGTGTCTAGTTTTTACTATAACAAAGGAGAAACTACCACAAAGACTTGAAAGTGTTGAAGTCCGTGTTACATTGTTTTTGCTATAACAAAGGAGAAACTACCACAAACACTTGAAACTATCGAAGTCCGTGTTAAAATTAAAAATAACTAAACACAATAAACATGTACTGAGTAACAGTTCCAGTAAAGAAGCACTATTACTACATTATAACTAAAAACAAACCTGTTACCACTTCGTCTTACTGCTGTGCGTCTCACAAGTTTTTGGTGGCAGAATTCAGTTTCATTACGAGTATTTTTACTGCAATCCAAAGGCTCCCATATATGGAAGCAACGGAGGGTTTCGCAGCCTACCCTTAGCTCTCAGGGAAAGGAAAGCATACTCTGTAGTCATGTGTTTGTCTTTCAAGAAAATGAATTAAAAGTCGGTGTTATGCAGATTTTTAACTGGGTGGAACTGGAACTTTCTTTGGATACTTGCAAGGCGCCATACGTCTCCCAAAATCGGTGTGCATGCGACAGCATGTTTACCAACATGTTCCAAAACACAGCTCATAAAAACGGGATTTTCTGGTGCTCATACCTCGGATTCTATTGGTGATAAATAGGTAGGGTCATGTGGTATGGATAGCCGTTGGGCTAGCGACCGTTTGTATACCCAATAGATGGATCCACTTAGTGACACTGTTGTACAGTACATGGACAAAATATGAATATTACACACTTCTGTTGATTCTTTTTCCATTTGGTGTGGTCTACGGTGGCCTTGATGGATCTTATGGAAACACCATTAGTTCATGGACGACTCTATTACACACTCGCCGTCACCTGCATACCAAAACCTAGCCGAGGATTCCAAGCTGGCTATCCACAGACAATGGTTGCAATTTTTATGATATATTCCTAAGATCCCGATATCGAACAACCTTGAAAATTTTCTTGATATCTTTATCCCTTCCCCAGATACAGAGGTTTAAAAATACACTACGTTTACAAGTAAAATACGCACGTAAAGTTATTAAATAAACTGATTGATGATAACGGCTATATCTTCGATATCCCCTGATTTAAACTGATGGGGCTATCCAAAATTAATGAATAAATGATGCATTTACGAGGCTCCCTCCATCTCAACTGAGTGGTGTCAGTCAATCATTATGCAGTAATCGTTAGTGTACCCAGTGGACGGTTGGGATGGGAGAGACACCACTGATATGAGTCGATGTACTGTAATACACAGCGCAGTTGACAGCGAGATCAATTTCACCCAGCTATATCTACCACATTCTGCAACCTGTCTGGAAACAGAGTGAGCTGAGTTAATGTTACAGGACCGTGTTTTGACCAGTCGGTGGAAATGGGAACATGTTGTTGTATCTCCGCCAACCATGAACGATGTGTCAGGTCAGCACCAAACGAAGCCTGCTCCTGTAAGACAACGTTGTATGAAAGACAGTACGAACAGCTGTGGTGATGTTTCTTATCAGGAAAATTAGGAAAACTTAGTATCATACAGGTACTGCATTTCTGAAGCAGATCCACGTCCATCAGGTTCCATTCACGTCTATCATCCAAACATTCTATCATCGTTATTCTGTACCATCCAACAGAGGAAAAATTACGAACTATAAAAACTCCGTCAACTTTACCCAATATATTTTTACCGTATCTCTCTCTTCTGATATATCGAATATAAATACAGCCTGCGTGCCGGAATCGAGCATGTGTGGCGACCCTACTAAATACACAGCTATTGATCCATTGGAACAGGCGGCCAGTGATCGACGTCGCTGGCACAGACCGGTGTAAAGTTTCGTATTCTGTGCTGTGCGAGGACCATCTCCCATAGATTATCAGTTGCAGGAGAAGGTCCCTGTTCGTTGTTTTACACACCAGTTATTCTGCTGTAACACGCTTTTTACACTACCATACATTTTGTTTTTTTCCGCCACGACTTCGACGCCTGTATCAGGCTTTGGTCCAATGGCTCCCCCAGAAATCTAGACATCGCATGGTGTAAATCATGTTGGTGCTGCTGATCCCTCAACACACCCACACACGGAGTGATTGAAATAAAAGACAGTCACAACATAAGAAATCTGGAAGAGTTTTGAGGCATTGTGGAGCGTTTCCAAACTGCTATCCGAATGTGATTGACAATCTTTACATTCAAACTCATCATTCACAATGACGGGATAGCTGATGGCGCTGTGTTCCGTTTGATTCTTCATATTGCTGCCTTGCACGCGATCACTGTTTCATTGTTAGCCATCCTCAGAAAGTGTTGCTGCCTCCATCTCAAACAAGCGATGTCAGTCGATTAGTATGTGGTAATCAACAGCGTACCAGCGGACGGTTGGGATGGAACAGACACCGTTGATATACTGTAATAATAACCACTGTAGTTGATTGTGCGACCAATTTTAGCGATTTTATCGTAATTTCAACACCGACCAATGACAAGGCAGCATTCTTACCAATTTCTGTAACATGGCTAAACAGGCCCTCCACTACTTTGCGAGTACCATCGCGAATGTAAATAGATGACTCTGCATTAAATACATTCATTGCTAATTCTCTAATATATACGCCAAAGTATACGAGACAGTGACCTACATATCTATAACACTTCGATCATAGTGCGTAATTTACGATGTCTCTGTATGTGGATGGGAGCCACATGGCATTCTCGCATTCTTAGGATAATGTTAACAACCGAAAGATCTCCTCGCATTGTCTTTGACCAACGCTCTCTGCAGCACTGGCACCGATTTATCTGCAGTTGGCCAGAAATAGACCGCTATGTTCCACGTTTCGTGTAGGAACAGTGAGAACTGAGGCTGTAACTGCTGTCCCGCACCCATCCAAGAACACAAAACTTCTCGATATGCGCTAGTGTCGAGGAGCTTAGCACCCCTTATCTGTGTATAGTAGGCATGAATCTGTTGTGACGGTATAACAGACGGTTAAGAACAAGAAACCGGTGGTTTTTATGATTGGGACGGAATTTGTAGTATTTTACGTATATCAACTACGCTATCAATTCTAAAGTATTGTTCTAGTGTCTGAGGTCATTGTCAAGAAGGCGTTAGTAAGAGAGAATATAAACATACGCACTCTTAAGGCTACAAGGTTCTGCACGTAAAACACACTATAATGTCAGATCGTTGCTCTTTCCGACCTATTAGTCGTATGGAATGCAATGTAAGAAATATATTTCCAAAGCATTGATTACATTCTCCTTGCAGGTTTATCTACGATAAACTATGGCGATAAACTGTGAAATGAAAAACTACTTTCGTAAAACATCGATTCATTTTCATACATGTACAATATAGCTTTCCACAGGTGTATAGCCCCCACAATTCACATCCGATCACGGTTCAGAAATTATACCATGCTCGCATCAGTCCTGTATAAAATGATCGTTAGTATCGGAGAATGTCTCTTACAAAGAAAGAGACAAATGGATGGCAGCGTTGTTTGACATGTAAAAGTACACGTCATGCCGCCACTAAAGGTAAACAGCACATCTGTCAAGCAGACGTATACACGGGGATTGTAGTACCTCACAAACACCTGTCGCTAATTTATTATCACCGTAGTTATGAAACTGAAGACTCTATTTTATGCCCAAGATGCGGCAGATTAATGAAGTACGTCGCGCTAAATCTTCGTTCGTCTAGAGGAATGTGTCGAAACAGGATGGAAATCCTCTGATGACCGAGAGGTTTGCTGGTAACGATCGCACATACTCAGTGTTCTAAATCACACACAGAACACGCAGTCGTATACGAGTCGAACGCAGGTTATGTCACACAACTTATGCATCCCGACACACAACGGAAAAAATGGTCAAATGACCTGCAGCAACATGTCCCTCTCTCTCTCAAATGAATCATCAGTCTACCATTAAATCCTACCTCGTTAGAACTCCATCTCAGTCGATCACTCCATCCACTCTCTGTCATCCTTTAACGCACATGCAAGCAAGATTAGAGACAGATGGTTCTCTTTTTTCCAGGAAAGCATCTGTTTTGTGTAATTAATCGCACTACCAACTATCATGGTTATTATTACAGTATATCGACAGTGTCTTTTCCATCTCAACCGTCCACTGGTACGCTGTTGATTACCACATACTGATCGACTGACATCGCTTGTTTGAGATGGAGGCAGCAACACTTTCTGAGGATGGCTAACAATGAAACAGTGATCGCGTGCCAGGCAGCAATATGAAGAATCAAACTGAACACAGCGCCATCAGCTATCCCGTCACTGTGAATGATGAGTTTCAATGTAAAGATTGTCAATCACCTTCGGATAGCAGTTTGGAAACGCTCCACAATGCCTCAAAACTCTTCCAGATTTCTTATGTTGTGACTGTCTTTTATTTCAATCACCCCGTGTGTGGGTGTGTTGAGGGATCAGCAGCACCAACATGATTTACACCATGCGATGTCTAGATTTCCGGGGGGAGCCATTGGACCAAAGCCTGATACAGGCGTCGAAGTCGTGGCGGAAAAAAACAAAATGTATGGTAGTGTAAAAAGCGTGTTACAGCAGAATAACTGGTGTGTAAAACAACGAACAGGGACCTTCTCCTGCAACTGATAATCTATGGGAGATGGTCCTCGCACAGCACAGAATACGAAACTTTACACCGGTCTGTGCAAGCGACGTCGATCACTGGCCGCCTGTTCCAATGGATCAATTAGCTGTGTATTTAGTAGGGTCGCCACACATGCTCGATTCCGGCACGCAGGCTGTATTTATATTCGATATATCAGAAGAGAGAGATACGAAAAAAATATATTGGGTAAAGTTGACGGAGTTTTTATAGTTCGTAATTTTTCCTCTGTTGGATGGTACAGAATAACGATGATAGAATGTTTGGATGATAGACGTGAATGGACCCTGATGGACGTGGATCTGCTTCGGAAATGCAGTACCTGTATGATACTAAGTTTTCCTAATTTTCCTGATAAGAAACATCACCACAGCTGTTCGTACTGTCTATCCTACCCTACCTATTTATCACCAATAGAATCCGAGGTATGAGCACCAGAAAATCCCGTTTTTATGAGCCGTGTTTTGGAACATGTTGGTAAACATGCTGTCGCATGCACACCGATTTTGGGAGACGTATGGCGCCTTGCAAGTATCCATAAAAAGTTCCAGTTCCACCCAGTTAAAAATCTGCGTAACACCGAATTTTGATTGACTTTCTTAAAAGACAAACACATGGCTACAGAGTATGCTTTCCTTTCCCTGAGAGCTAGGGGTAGGCTGTGACACCCTCCCTTGCTTCCAGATATGGGGCCCTTTGGATTGCAGTAAAAATAGTCGTAATGAAACTGAATTCTGCCACCAAAAACTTGTGAGACGCACAGCAGTAAGACGAAGTGTTAACAGGTTTGTTTTTAGTTAAAACGTAGTAATAGTGCTTCTTTACTGGAACTGTTACTCAGTACATGTTTATTGTGTTTAGTTATTTATAGTTTTAAGTGTTTGTTTCATGTCTTTGTGGTAGTTTCTCCTTTGTTATGGCAAAAACAATTTAACGCGCACTTCGACAGTTTCAGGTCTTTGCGGTAGTTTCTCCTTTGTTATAGTAAAAACTAGACACCAGGTCAAAATGGATCACATCAGTGGTAGTAAAGTTCAGCCAGTTGCTGAAATTATAATCCAGGTGTGTCAAGTCCAAAAAATAAAGTTCCGATCCCAAGACTTTGTCGTGGATTTGAAGTGTTAGGCGTAGAAATGGACGCAGTATTCTACCATGTAATGGACATGCCGATTAATCAAGACTTAGCTGATATGCCCAATAAGCACAGCAAATGGCTGTATTTTTGCGATGTGTTCCTAGGATTCCCGTCTCGAACAACGTTGGAAATTTTGTAGATATCTTTATCTGTCCCGAGATGGAGAGGTTCAAACTTACCCTACTTGTGCACGTGAAATACGCACGTAGTAAACAGTGTGCGGTGAAAACGTAGAGTCACTTAGCAAAGAGAAATATCGTGTGAAGTGTCTCTGTTATCATCAAAAGCTTTCTGGGAACTCCACGTTGTAGTATTTCTGTAACAACCCACCCGTCACTTATCTGGTTTTGGCGTGTGTTCGCCACAGCTAATTGACTAACAGATCATCAGAGAGTGCAAAACTGCCACATATCGGATAACGCAAAGAAAATAATAAGGCCCTGTGACTCCTGATTGAACTGCAGTGGCAGTGTTGACATTAATTGATTCAGAATTAATCACTTTTAATTAAAAAGGGGTGCACATTGATGTTATATTCAGCTATTGAACACCAGACGCAAATGTTGAACATAAAATTAACTAAGAAAGTGACTTGGGATTTCAACTACTTGATTGAAAACAGATGCAGCCGATTAGCACAAATTTATTTTAACTCCTGACCTCCAGTCATAAATAAATTGCTTTTATGTGGAGTAAAGCGCGATAAATCAAAATTAATTCCTATCGACTGACCCAGACATAATGTGAAGTGCGAGAAGAATTCCCCAATACACGGCCCATGAAACCCTCGTGGAAACTTTGCCGATGTGATCCAACAAATTAATCAGTGCCTAACTCAAGTTGGAGCAGGTGCAATATCACCGATTTCAGCGTGTCGGGGCGTCATCGTTGTGAGGACGTCGGCCAGCCTCGTGGTGCTGAAAGGCTGAGCTCGTCTGTTCACTCCTAGCTGTCTTGTTCAGTATATAGCTGAACCAAAACTTTCTATCTCCAAGCTCAATCGTTCCATTTCCTAAGTCCTAAGCTGCAGAGATGCTTACTCTTTCTCAGGCAAGCTGAGTAAAGAACGCCATGTCCGCACTCTAGGCAAGCTGGGAATGGAAGACCCTTACGGAGACTTCTCCCAGTCCTCTCTTCGCCTCGGTTTCCCCTCCATCAAAATCACTTACGCTAAATGCAGCGTAAGGCACGTTAATTATTCGTTGCTTCCCAGCTCCGACCAATGCCTGCTCTGGGAAGAGAACAAATTCCCACAAAATTTACCTTCCTCTCAGCTTCTGCTATTTAGCTCCTCCCAGGCCACCCATCAAGGTTAGCGTCTGCACAAAACACCAATTTTTCCGGAATTCTGACTCCCAGGAGAGTACTTCAAATTCCTTGGTCCTACATTCCCATTGGAAGCCGGCGTATTTTATTCTGTCGCTCTTTACCTGATTTACTTCAGACTCTGCAGACTGTGAATTCAGCGTGAAGTTGCTATAGTCACGAACAAGCATATTTTGGCCTCTGTTGACTGCTGCACCATAGCTTTGTGCGGATATCTCGCATGTTTTACTGGGGGACAATGGACATTTATCAACAGGCGTACAAGTTCTCCATCTGCTTCCCGGTACACCAGCATGGGGTCAACCACCCACTCACTGTCACTCATCTTAAGGCAGCTGGAGGCCGTGCCCCTTTACCGGTTTCTCAGAGCTTGAGCCACCCTAAGCTGCCTATTGTCGCTTCCCTTCGCCGCTCCACAGCCAGCCACGGTCAACTCTGAATACTTCCCTGGGATAAACTAGCCTCCATAAATTGACGGGTTTCCACAAAGTTTTCATGTCATGTGAATTACTTTAAAACCATCACCTGACATTAATTATTTCAATACGTCCATACTATACCCTCTACAAGATGCATTGTCTCTTGTCAGTCATTTTTGTTCAGCCCTACTGTTCGCTCAACGTGAGTTAGGTGATCTTTAATGACTTCATGTAAGGGGCATAGTTCTTGCTATCTTACACAGCAGCACAAGTTAAATTTTTGTGCACATGTAATATGATCTGAGATGTAAAATTAGTTTTGCGTTATTTCAGTTTCACGAAAGTAAACTACCAAATTTTACTGACCCAGCTAGTTCTTTTCGTATGAGTGATATGCCCTGCTGTGTCAGGGAAAAGAGGGGAACTAGTGGAAAATGTTCCTATTGTACCACAAAGAAGGTGAATGTGCTCTTCTTTATTAAAAGTCTCTGACTGAAAATTGGGATACCAACTGCCTCTTTCTAACTTAATTACGACATTTAAAAATTTTCTCAGAAATTTTGGCATGTCAACAAAATAAGACATTCACTCAAAAGTAAAAGCTCACATGGAATAGATGGTATTCCCATTAGAGTACTAAAAGCTTGTTCCGAACGCTAAGTAGGATTGTCAGCTGCGTAATGTAGAAGCTCACTGAAGCATTGCGTTTTTCTGGATGGACTGAAATACGCTACTGTTAAACTATTGCATAAAAAGGAAGATAAAAACTACCGCCCAGTCATAATTTGGCAGCCTTTATCCAAAATTCTTGAAAAGTAATGTATTCAAGTGTAACTTACATATTTGTAAAAATGAAGAACTAACTAAAATGTCAGTTTTGGCTTTCAGAAAAGCATTTCAACAGAAAATACCATATTGCTTTCACTGATTAAATGTTAAATACTCTGAATAACTGAACATCATCCACTAGGATTTTTTTGTGATCCCTCAAAGCCTTTTACCTGTTTGGATCATGAAATTCTTTTAGATAAACTTAAGTATTGTGGTATGAGTGGGACAGTACACAAACAGTATATTCTTATTTAACTGGAAGAATGCAGAAGGTCGAAATTAATGATGCGATAGTCTGTAAAAATCAGCAGAGTCCTTGAACTGGGAGATATCAAGAGCAGTGTCCCACAGGATTCAGTCTCAGGTCCCTTATTGTTCTTAACATATATTAATTATGTGCCACTCTGTTTTCATGAAGATGAAAAGCTAGTGCTTTCTGAAGATGATACAAGTATATTAATCACATCCAACAGACAAGAATTAGGCGAGGAAGTTGTAGATAATATCTTTCAGTAAATTATTAAGTGGTTCACTGCAAATGGACTCTCACTAAATTTTGAGAAGACACAGTATGTACAGTTCTGTATAGTAAATGACATAACACCATTGATAAATATAGGCTTTGAACAGAAGTTTGCTCCTAAGTCAGAATATTCAAAATTTCTGCGTGTGTGCACTGAAGAGAAATTGAACTGGGAGAAACACATTGAATATCTGTTGAAACGTTTCAGTAGAGCTGCTTATGGTATTAGCGTTATTGTAAATTTTGGTGATAAACATATCAGTAAATTAGCTTACTACGCCGATTTTCATTCACTGCTATCACTTTTGGGATAATTCATCGTTAAGAAAAAAAGTAGGCCTATTCATTGCACAAAAGCATGTAATCAGAATATCTAGAGTCCATCCAATATCACCTTGCTATCGTTTATTTACATAACTAGGGATAGTAACAGTACCTTCGCAATACATACATTCACTCTTGAAATTTGTTACTAATAACCCATCCCAATTCAAAAACAATAGCCAAGTGCATAGCTACAACACTAGAAGAAAGGATGATCTTCATTGTTCTTGGTTAAATATGACTTTGGCACACGAAGGGGTGGATTGCTCTGCCGCAAAAGTCTTTGGGCATTAAAAATCTGACAGATAGCCAAACAGCTTTAAAACAAATTAAAAGAATTTCTGAATCACAATAGATGAATTTTTAGATATGAAGTAGCAACTGTTAAAAAAATAATTGTGTTGTATAAAGAAACTTTATGTTGAACTGACGAGTTCCACATGATTATGAAATATTATATTCATGATCTATGGGACAAGTATTAATGTAATGTAATGTAGCAGAACGAAGGTGACTGGGGCTGTTAAACAGGAGACAGTGACAGTTGCAGAGCCACAAGAGATATTGTCAGTTAGTTGGGCCGAATGAGTGAGTGAGAATGGGCAGTTGGGACTGGATGAGCAGGAGAGACATACAGCGATGGACTAGTGTTTGAAAGTAAGTTACAATTAGAGCAACATGTCGGGGTGAGAGGTGAATTGTGTGTTAAGGAGAATGTGAATGCGCTCGCATGCCAAAATATTTGGGATAATTTTAAAGGTGCTGGGGGAAGGAAGAATGAGTCAGCTGGTACCCCACTTTCCAGTCAGTTGTTTTGAATAAAGAGGAGCATATTCTCCTTTTTTGTGCTTCAAAACTGCATTTTTCCACTGGTATTAAAAATAGTCCATACTCCAGGTCTAGTTCCTCCCTCCCTCCCTTTACAAACTATCAGATGGGCGCCTTTATTAGGTCATTGCCTGTAAATGCAATTGAGTTTAGCAATTTGTTTAAGACAGCTTGGTAAAAGCAAAGGAGAAAGCAGAGAGAAGTGCATCATATATTTGACTTACTTATTGTCACGACAAGAAGTTCACGTATGTTGGGCTGCATCTCAGCATTAAACTGCAAGTATTCCTCTGCCCATGGATAAGTGCCATAAAAAAGAAGAATAACAAACTCTTGTAACATAACAATAATATAATAAAATACAAAGTCATGTGACTCTCAGCACCATTTAATATGTCGTGATTAAAATATATCTCTTCACAGACGAAAAGAATGAATTATTTATGTATTACATTTATGTAAAATTTGCCTGTTAGGCGCCACACATATACCGCACTTTATATATTTGAAAATCTGCCTCATAAACTTCTTTCAAGTAATTTTTTTTGAATGTTAGAGCAGATGTTTATGTATGCCGCAGCTGAAAGAATATCGCACACTGTGTAATGCATGATAGTATTGCAAGTTCATGTTCAACAATCATATGTATTGGATTTATATTTGAATTTTATATTTGAATACAGTCCCCAAACCATGCTCCCCAATTGCAGGTTCTATATTGCTTGACCATTAACCAGCAAGAATTCCAGGTCATAGATGTTATATTAATATGAATGTAGGGAATTTGAACCATAATTGAAGAAATAAGAAAATCTAATGTTAAGATAGGACGTCTCACCGATTTATGTTTAATTACCAAATCTTCATACAAGTTAAATATACAGCACATCACAATTCCGTTGTCCAAAAATGGCTGATGCTGTAACATAAGAATTCGACTATTAGGAGCAAAAGAGTGGTAGCTGACTCATAGAGAATAACGCATACATTGCATTCTAATCTTCTTCTGCTACAAATAGTTACTCTGACCGACACCTAACACATGAAGTACTATCATGAAACATAACAGTGACCTGCAGTGCGTTTTTTAACATACACACATGTCTGTAGAAACGTTCATTTGTAGATAGAAGACAGATTTTTTAAAATTTTCCACCATGTTTACAAATCATACTTAACGTCATATTGCATCTCAGCTTAAGCAGACTGATAGTGACATCATAGAGTGTCGGCCATTTCTGGGTCATAAATTAGAGAGATAAAGATAAGGCAACGTAAATATATAGTGACAACTATGTTTTGATTGTGGCAGATGTAGTTTCTCCTTTGCAGATGAACTAGCTCTAAAATACATATGACAGCGGATGTCAAACTACAGGAAGACATATAAAAAGAACATTAAATTACAGCTTAACAACTGTTTACTATTTACCGCAAAAAGTGGATTTGACATTAGATTACTGTAAGACAATAACTGAAAAAATAATACAAAACATATTTGCTTTCCTATTTAAAGTACCAAAAGGAACTGTAGTATTTATTTATTGACTAATTAGAGCAAGAATAATATAGTTCAAATACTATGCAAATTTGAAATACACAGTTCAGGTGTATGATGAAAATCATGATGTAAAACAAGTCTAATTTATAATTTATTAGCAATGATAAATTAACTAAGAAAATTCTGGAACAGAACATGATAAAGAGCGAATTATCTCTGCATGAAATAATATGGCTGGTATCTTGATAAAATTTAAGTGACAAGAGATGGGTGGAAGGAACTTTCTCTGTAACTTACAGATGCACGAAAATTTAATTAACTAATCCATTAATCTGAAAATAACGAATGGAATACATTTATAGAACCTGAATATATAATCGAATGAATCAGAAGAATTATGATTTTTTCATAGCTATCAGGAAATGTGCTGAAGACATTAGTACATTTATATGATAATTTCAGACCAATAAACCATAGCATTTTGGCATAGCTTGAATTTGTTAATTATTGAAGAGAAGTAATATTGTTTTGTTTTGGTGCTTATAAGGATTCAATAGATAGGTAAACGTTATTCCATACTTCAGAAGAATTTAAAATGAACATAAAAACAAAGGTGATCATCAGACAGACTTAAAAATGTACAACTTCCAAAGTTAAGTCATGGGAGAAACTTCAGAAGCGTTTCAAATCCACACCGGTGTTTGGCAAGGAGATGGGCTCCCCTCCCCTCCCTCCCCACTTTCATTTAACTTAATTATGCAAAAAACTGTGAAGATATGGGAAAAGGAAATACAACTCAGGATTAAAAAAGAGCATTGAATCAAAAAAAAAAAAAAGTCTGGGTTTCGTGGGCGATCTCACTGTTCTAACAAACAAAACAGGAAAAGCCAAAGTTGCCCTGGAGAAGCTTCAGGAAATCTCACAGAAAACTGGTCAGCAAATTTCATACGAGAAAACTCAATAAATGGAAAGGAAGCGTGCAGAGAATCTCTCCATTATAGTTCTATACTTGAATACAAAACTGAACACAATGGTCAATCAAGAAAGAATCTCAAAACTACTAAATGCATATAATTTCACGTGGAGTAACGGCAATAAAAAATCTATCTCTGTCAACTCCAAACTACGGTATTACAACACAGTAGTTCTACCAGAAGCACTCATCATCATCATGTTGAACAGTTTCCAGCCCCAGGGTGGGTCTGTTTGGAACATAAGCCTCGCCATCTAGCCCTGTTTTCCCGCCATCTTTCTGAACTCACTCTGGTCCAGTCCTTGCCGCTTTTTTTCAACACACTCCTCCACACCTTTCAGCAACCTATCACTTTGTCTTTCTCTGGTTGTTTCCTTCGCTTCTCCATTTCGTGTATTTTCTTGGGAATCCTTTTGTTTTACATTCTCTTTAAGTGCCCACAGCATTTTAGCCATGATGTTTCTATCCTTCTCTGCAAGGATTCCTCTTTCATTGTTTGCCTTACCCTTTCATTCTTCATCTTATCTTTCCTTGTTAATCCTATCCTACTTCTGGGGAATTTCATTTCACATACCTGCAATCTGCTTACATTTCTTTGATTCATTACCAATATTTAAGACGCGTAGGTCAATATTGGGAGGGAGTAGCTTCTATCAATAACTGCTTTGCTTTCTTGTGGGACGATTTTGTTCCAAACCAGGCTCCTAACACTACTAAGGAATGCTTCTGACTGTCTGCCACGTTCACTGATTTCTTTCTCAGTTCTTCCACTGTCCTCTATCACACTGCTCCGGTACTTGACACTATCCACCTTCTCCAGCTGTTCACCTCCAGTCCTTAGTCCTTTAGTTGGTCTATCTATGTTTCTGGTTGTAACCAGGATCTCAAGTTTGTTCACATTAAATTTAGCACACTGGACTCGCATTCGGGAGGACGACGGTTCAATCCCGTCTCCAGCCATCCTGATTAAGGTTTTCCGTGACTTCCCTAAATCGTTTCAGGTAAATGCCGGGATGGTTCCTTTGAAAGGGCACGGCCGATTCCCTTCCCAATCCTTCCCTAACCCGAGCTTGCTCTCCGTCTCTAATGACCTCGTTGTCGATGGGACGTTAAACACTAACCACCACCACCACCACCACATTAAATTTCATCCCATACTGTCTCAAAGTTTCTTCCCAAGCATTCAGATTTTCCTTTATCTCCTCCTCCCTCCCTCTACAGATCATCAAGTCATGCACGAACACATTTACTTTCATCTTGTCTTCTCCAGTATTTTCTGCCACGTTAAAAATTATCTCATCTAAGGCCACAATGAAGAGGAGAGCTAACAATGCACTGACCTGTTTCACACTACTTGTTTGTTGGAACCAATCCGTTCTTTCGAAAGTACTCGATGATGCTTAAAGTAAGGTGAATCATGGTCAAACAAAGAAATAAGAGAAATTTGAAAAGCAGGAAAGAAAAATTCTCATGAAAATATTCAAACGAGTTTTTCGTGAAGGAATTGGGAAAAAGAGGTTGTTGAGAGACATCTACAAATAGAAACAATAACAGATATCTTTAGAAAAAGAAGGATGATATTTTGTGACTATATTAATTGGATGAACAAGAACAGGCTCGTAACACAAATCTTCGAGATAGCAAACCCTAGCGAAAGCAAGACAATATGCGTGACTGAAAGAGAAGCTGATGTTAAAGAAGTGGGGATCAACATGAGCAATAGAGAGTAGTTCAGAACATCATAAAAAAGCATGCACTTAAACGAAAACACACGGAAAAGAGAACAGGGAATAAATAGGCCGAATAACGCAAAAGAAATTACTTCGAACGTATTAAAAGAATTTAGGAAGAACGAAGGAACAAGAGACTCATGATTATTCAAAGTCAGATGTACTCTTGAAAGGAATTATTGAAAATTTTCATCCGTCTGAGATTGTCATTTTCTTTTGGTTGCTTCTTTGAACATGATAAACAAAGCAGAGGGGAGTTACAAATACTACGTCTTTCCTGTCGTAATCTACTTTTGCTGTCAATAAGTGTGCATATCACTTACGAGGATTCAGATCCTATTAGCGCCAGAGAACATCCCTGAAGGGTTACAAAGTGAAGCCACTAAATTACATTCGTTTCCGTGGAAGCTTGCAGAGTGGTTTTTGTGCTATCTTTATGTGTTGTCTTTCAACTATTTCATATTGTGTTGTTGCGTAGATGATCGGTGGGCGAGATGGAGACTGTGTATAAACTGTTGACTACTGCATTTCCAGACCAGCGGTGGAATCTCGAGAACCTCCCGAAAGTGTTCTTCGACGTCCACTTTTCCGCTTCCATTCACCATTTTGCACATCAACGTTCGTAGTAGCACGTCACATTAACTGTATGTGCCACCCAACACACACTGTCATCGCCTGAAGGGCGTTGGGCGCCGGTTTGTAGCGCGTATACGTCGTGCGTGCGCCGTGTGACTGTAGAAGGGGCCGTCGAAAGAGCGGATGCGGTCAGGAGGCAAATGAAGGGGGCGATCAACGCGCGTTTCGCGGTCGATAAGTGTTGTTGCAGGAATGATACAGTTGAAAGTGTACAGAGATGTAGAAGGGAGAGGCGTCATTTGTTTTGTGGTTGGCTTAGTCGTCTGTGGAGCGATGAGCGTAACTACCGGTTTCGTTGTTTGGTGTACCCAAGGTAGAGGTGTATGTGCGGCGGTGCATTGTTGTAGTTTGTGCCCGCCCACAAGAAAATATGGCTGCAGTTCACCAGAAAATGCTTCAGAGTCCTACCAAATCAACCCAACGCCTGTCGCAAGAGACTAGAATATCACGTCGCTCATGCTGACGAATATTCCACCTGGATCTACACGTGCATCCCTGCTGGGTGTTTGTTCTTCATGTATTAAAACCAACAGATGTTCCTCAGCGTCTCCTGTTTTGTGAGTGGCTGTTCATTGAGATAATAATGAATGGCTTGGACATGGATCTGTTCTTTATGTCTGATGAAGTCTGGTTACACCTGAGTGGTTAGCAAAAAGAATCGCAGGTTCTGGGCAGCGGAGAATCCACGTAACTCCCACGAAACTTCAGTGTATGATCAGAAGGTTCGGGTTCGGTGTGCAGTGTCCGGACGCCGCATTATTGGTCCCATCTTCATTCATCAGACACTTAATTCGGAGCGTTACGTTGGCAACATTTTAAAACCATTTGTGACAACATTAACGGAGGAGGAAAAGACCTGCAATTACTTCCAACAGGATGGAGCAACTGCCCATATAGCCGGCCAATCCTTGAGGCACATTTACGCAATCTTCTCGCCTGACAGAGCTGTTAGCAGAGGCCAGTCTGGTCGCAGCCCTAGCTGGCCGCCCAGGTCACCTGATCTGTCAGTGTGCAATTACTTTTGTGGGGAGACCTCAAGTATAAGGTGCACCGCAACAACACTAGTAGTCATCAAGAACTGCAGCAGACCATTTTGTATGAGACTGCAGCAATTCCAGCTGTCCAGCTTCGATCCGACTTCAACAACTTGCTGACCAGCGACCAGAAGTGCCAAGAGATGATTGGTGGACACATCTGTCATAGTCAGGTTAGTACTGTATTTCTTTTTCTCTGCCGTGTTTCTTTGTACCCTGGAACTCTGTTCTCTGGGCCACTTTTATTTGCCCCACCCTGTATAACTGGTCTCGCGCATCGCGCATTGTTAAAATTCTGACCGTGGGTGCGTGTGGGAATTCGTGCAACGATACAGAATTCCGAGGACGGACGAAAGGAACACACCATTTTGATCCAGCAGCCACTATGAATTAAGACACAAAGAAATTAGAGACATTGGCTCCAAGTACGTATTGATTTAAATCAATGGGCAAACATGAAAGTTTGTGCCGGACCGGGATTCGAACCCATGTCTACATCTACATCTCCATCTACATGAATACTCCATGAATAACACTTAAGTGTGTGGCAGAGGGTTGATCGAACCACGTTCACAATAATTCTCTAGTATTCCAATCTCAAAGAGCGCCCAGAAAAAACGAACACCTATATCTTCATGTGCGAACTCTGATTTTTATTATTTTACTGTAACGATAGTTTCTCCCTATGTAAGTCGGCGTCAACAAAATATTTTCGAATTCGGAGGTGAAAGTTGGTGACTGCAATTCCGTGAGAAGATTCCGCTGCAACGAAAAACGCCTTTCTTTTAATAATGTCCATCCCAAATCCTGTATCATGTCAGTGACACTCTATCCCCTATTTCGGGATAATACAAAACGTGTTGCAGAGTGAAAATCGCATTCTGGAAACATCCCCCAGGCTGTGGCTAAGCCATGTCTCCGCAATATCCTTTCTTTCAGGAATGCTAGTTCTGCAAGGTTCGCAGGAGAGCTTCTGTAAAGTTTGGAAGGTAGGAGACGAGGTACTGGCAGAAGTACAGCTGTGAGGAGGGGGCGTGAGTCGTGCTTAGGTAGCTCAGCTGGTAGAGCACTTGCCCGCAAAAGGCAAAGGTCCCGAGTTCGAGTCTCGGTCCGGCACACAGTTTTAATCTGCCAGGAAGTTTCAATTTCAAGTTTCGTGCTGCTCTTCTTTGAAGTTTCTCGATGTACTCCGTTAATCCTATATGGTAATGATCCCAGATCTCGCTGCAGTACTCCAAACGAGGACGGACAAGCTGGTGTAGGTAGTCTCTTTAGTGTATCTGTTCTAAGTGTTCTGTCAATAAAACACATTCTTTGGTTTGCTTTCCCCACATTTTCTATATGTTCTCTCCAATTTAAATTTTTCTTAAGTGTAGTTCCTAGGTATTTAGTTGAAATTACGGCCTTGAGATTTGACTTAGTTATCATGTAACCGAAGTTTAATGGATTCCTTTTAGGACTCATGTGGATGACCTGACTCTTTTTATTGTTTAGGGTCAATTGTCAATTTTCGCACAATACAGGCATCTTTTCTAAATCGTTTTGCAATTTGGTTTGTTCTTTTGATGACTTTACTAGACGATAAACGACAGAATCATCTTGAAAAACAACGTAAGACGGCTGCTCAGATTGTCTCCTAAATTATTTATATAGATACAGAACAACAGAGGGCTTATAGCACTACCTTGGGGAAAGCCAGAAAACACTTCTGTTTTACTCGATGACTCTCAGTCAGTTACTACGAACTGTGACCTACCTGACAGAAAGTAACGAATCCAGTCACATAACTGAGACGATATTCCATAAGCACTCCATTTCACTACAAGCAGCCTGTGTGGTACAGTGTCTAAAGCCTCCTGGAAATCTAGAAATACGGAATCAATTCGAAATCCGTTGTCGATAGCACTCAACACTTAGTGTGTGTAAAGAGCTAGCTATGTTTTATAAGGACGAAGTTTACTAAATCCATGTTGATTGTGTGTCAATAGACCGTTCTCTTCGAAATAATTCATAATGTGCGAACGCAATATATGTTCCTGCTGCATATCGACGTTAATGATATGGGCCTGTAATTAAGCGGATTACTCCTAATACCTTTCTTGAATATTGGTGTGACCTGTGCAACTTTCCAGTCTTTGGGTACGGATCTTTCGTCGAGCGAACGGTTGCGTATGATTGTCAAGTATGGAGCTAATGCATCAGCATACTCTCAAAGGAACCTAATTGGTATACACCGGAAGACTTGCTTTTATTAAGTGATTTAAGTTGCTTCACTGCTCCGAGGATATTTACTTCTACGTTACTCACGTCGGCAGCTGTTCTTGATTCGAAATCTGGGATATTTACTTCGTCTTCTTTTGTGAAGGCATTTCGGAAGGTTGTGTTTAATAACTCTGCTTTGACAGTACTGTCTTCGATAGTATCTCCACTGCTATCGCGCAGGGAAGGCATAGTGATTGTGTCTTGCCGCTAGCATACTTTACGTACGACCAGAATCTCTTTCCATTTTTTGACAGGCTTCGACACAAAGTTTCGTTGTGGTAACTGTTATATCTGCTGTTATACCTGCTTACTAGGCAGATGAGCTGATCATTTCACCATCCAGATTCAGTGGTCATCGCAACTACAAGGATTACCCTAGTATGCCTCCCGTCGGAGCCGAATTCGCAACTTATCAACGCAGTACTAATGTAGTGTCCCTTGTCCGTGATCCTCATTACTCGCGGCATTTCACCGGTGCCCGTAAGAGTTCGAGCCTGGTGTGCATCGGCACTGAAGAGATAGTTGGCCGTCTCGCCTCAACCCATACTAACATTATAAATGCGAAAGTAACTCTGTCTTTTACGCTTTCACGAGTAAGACGACAAACCGATTTTGATGTAATTTCGTGTGGAGATATCTTGAACGCTGAGGGAGAACATAGACCACTTTAGAAGGTATGTAGTACAGGATAATAGTTGATTTGAAGAATGTAACGTGAAATATCGAACAATAATTACGCTCTGAAAAAGCTATTTACTTTTTGAGATTTGAAATTTATCATGTTCGTGTGTGTGATTCTTTGTTTTATGTTCTATACTGAAGAGCCAAAGAAACTGGTACACTTGCTTAACATCGTGTAGTGCCCCCACGAGCACGCAGAAGTGATACAACACGACATGGCATGGACTCGACTAATGTCTGGAGTAGTGCTGGAAGGAACTGACACTATGAATCCTTCAGAGCTCTTCATAAATCCGTAAGAGTACGACGATGTGGAGATCTCTTCTGAACAGCGCGTTGCAAGACACCCCAGATATGCTCAATAATGTTCATGTCTGCGGAGTTTGGTGGCCAGCAGAAGTGTTTAAACTCAGAAAAATATTACTGGACCCACTCTGCAGCAATGCTGGGCGTGTGGGGTGTCGCATTGGAATTTCCCAAGTCCGTTGGAATACACAATGGCCGTGAATGGCTGCAGGTAGTCAGACAAGGACACATAAATACGTGCAACCTGCTAGAATCGTATCTAGACGTATCAGGGGTCCCGCATCACTTCAACTGCATACGTCCCACACCATTACAGAGCCTCCACCAGTTTGAACACTCCCACTCTGACATGCTGGGTCCATGTATTCATGAGGTTGTCTGCAACCGTACACGCCCATCCGCGCGACACTATTTGAAACGAGACTCGTGCGACCAGGGAACATGTTTCCAGTCATCAACAGTCTAATGGCGGTGAAGACGGGCCCAGGCGAGGCGTAAAACTTGGTGTGGTGCAGTTATTAAGGGTACACGAGTGGGCCTTCGGCTCCGAAATCCAATATTGATGATGTTTCGTTGAGTGGTTCGCACGCTGACACTTGTTGATGGCCCAGCAGTGAAATCTCCAGCAACTTGCGGAAGGGTTGCACTTCTGTCACGTTGAATGATTATCTTCAGTCGTCGTCAGTCCCGTTCGTGCAGGATCTTTTTTCAGTCGCAACGACGTCGGAGATTTGGTGTTTTACCCGATTCCTGATATTCACGGTGCACTCTTGGAATGGTCGTACTGAGATGCTGTGTCCAATCGCTCGTGCGCCACTATAACACCACTTTGAAACTCACTTAAATCTTGATAACCTGCCATTGTAGCAGCAGTAACCGATCTAACAACTGCGCCAGACCAGCGTTGTCTTACATAGGCCTTGCCGAAGGCAGCGCCGTATTCTGCCTGTTTGTATATCTCTGTAATTGAATGCACATACCTATACCAGTTTCTTTGTCGCTTCAGTGTATATAATACGATTCAACGTAATGAATACAAAACTTATACAATTATCAATGTGTTTAAGTCATAGTTCTGTACTAATATCAGTCACAGTCCTGTCGCATTTTAGCCGCTAAGCGTCAGGTATCTGTTATAGCATCTGAGACGTAAGAAGTCTCACAAAAACGACGAATTTTAAATGCTGTATGACAAAATGGAGACTTCGTGCCTTTACGTGTATATCGTGGGAGGCTTTTAATGAGGCAGTTTTTGATTATGATATCCGAGCGCAGCAGTGGATAACAGGTAGCAACGTGAGTGGCACAGCATTAGTGCACGTACAAATGTTACAAAATTTGCCCTACACTGAACTTAAAATAATTTATTTTCTTTCTTCTTCTTCACTTTAACGCTGTTTGATAATATATGGAAGCCCACATTTTATTTTAGTATCATAACCATTGTGGTGCTACAGAAGAATGGTGAAGATTAGATGGATAGATCACATAACTAATGAGGAGGTATTGAATAGAATTGGAGAGAAGAGGAGTTTGTGGCATAACTTGACTAGAAGAAGGGATCGGTTGGTGGGTCATATTCTGAGGCATCAAGGGATCACCAATTTAGTACCGGAGGGCAGCGTGGAGGGTAAAAATCGTAGAGGGAGACCAAGAGATGAATACACTAAGCAGATTCAGAAGGATGTAGGCTGCAGATGAAGTGGCTTGCACAGGATAGAGTAGCATGGAGAGCTGCATCAAACCAGTCTCAGGACTGAAGACCACAACAACAACAACAACAACAACATCATCACCATCAATCATCAAAACCAAAGTATCGTTTAGCTTCAACAGCTAATTGTCTTTTGGTTAGCCTTGCTGACCTTCGATCACGGGAGTCCCGGGCTAGCATTGCCGACCTTCGATCACGGGAGTCCCGGGCTCGATCCGAACCAGGTCGGATGTTCTTCGCTGGGTACTGGTGTGTGTCTTGTCCTTATCATCGTTTAATCATTACCGACTCGTAATTCGCCAAAGTGGCGTTAACTAAAAAGACTTACAGCAAGTGGCCGAATGTCCTGAACGGGGTCTCCTGGCCAATAAAACCGGACGCATATTTCATTTCACTTTGCTGATACGCGAGCGCAACTACGGGTAACAGCTAGTTAAATATAAATGGTGTCTGTTCTTTCGGACACAGGCAGTATAGTGCGGATGCACACCACGCTCGGACTCCTTAGGAATCGACGAAATGCTGGGAGTAATGAGGATAATGGGCAAGGGGCAGTACATTAGTAGTGCGTGGATAAGTTGAGAATTTGGCACTGACGGGGGGCGTGCTAGGTGGTCCGTCCAGCAGCAATGACCGAGTTGAAACTTCCTGTCAGATTAAAACTGTGTGCCGGACCGAGACTCGAACTCGGGACCTTTACCTTTCGCGGGCAAGTGATCTACCAACTGAGCTACCCAAGCACGAGTCACGCCCCGTCCTCACAGCTTCACTTCTACCAGTATCTCGTCTCTTACCTTCCAAACTTTACAGAACCTCTCCTGCGAACCTTGCAGAACTAGCAGTGCCGAAAGAAAGGATATTGCGGAGACATGGCTTAGCCACAGCCTGGTGGATGTTTCCAGAATGAGATTTTCACTCTGCAGCGGAGTGTGCGCTGATATGAAACTTCCTGGGAAATTAAAACTGTGTGCCGGACCGAGACTCGAACTCGGTCTGCAAGGTTCGCAGGAGAGATTCTGTAAGGTTTGGAAGTTAGGAGACGAGGTACTGGCAGAAGTGAAGCTGTGAGGACGGGGCGTGCGTCGTGCTTGGGTAGCTCAGTTGGTAGAGCACTTGCCCGCTAAAGGCATAGGTCCCGAGTTCGCGTCTCGGTCCGGCACACAGTTTTAATCTGCCAGGAAGTTTCATATCAGCGCACACTCCGCTGCAGAGTGAAAATATCATTCTGGAATGACCGAGTTGTCCAGATGACGCAGTGGTCAGCGCATCTGCCTAATGAGCAGAAGACATAGGTTCGACCGAGCGAGGTGGCGCAGTGGTTAGCACACTGGACTCGCATTCGGGAGGACGACGGTTCAATCCCGTCTCCGGCCATCCTGATTTAGGTTTCCCGTGATTTCCCTAAATCGCTTCAGGCAAATGCCGGGATGGTCCCTTTGAAAGGGTACGGCCGATTTCCTTCCCCATCCTTCCCTCACCCGAGCTTGCACTCCGTCTCTAATGACCTCGTTGTCGACGGGACGTTAAACACTAATATCCTCCTCCT
The DNA here is from genome assembly GCF_021461395.2 of Schistocerca americana. Classification (NCBI taxonomy): domain Eukaryota; kingdom Metazoa; phylum Arthropoda; class Insecta; order Orthoptera; family Acrididae; genus Schistocerca; species Schistocerca americana. Next base: position 678,161,370 of record NC_060119.1, read on the forward strand.
CCATAGGTTCGAATCCTGGTCCGTCACAAATTTCAACTTTCCCCGTCGATTTAAATCGATGCCCCCTCGCAGCGAATGTCTGTAAATCCTTTGTGTCTTAAAGGAACATTTCGTCTGCAGCTTGTACATCGCACTGTATCAGTAAATTTCTGCGTCATTCCATCCGCTCGGCGGTGACACTATTCGTCCTCCTCGAGCTGCTTCAGTGCCACATTTCTCCCGAGGAGCTGGTACAGGAGCCGATCGGAGTCATTGAGGCGGCAGGTCGGGTGGTGGTGTGGCGTCACGGCCTTTGCGGCTCTAATCGATGAGGCGGCTGCAGCGCGGACGGTGGCGGTTATGGGCGCGCGCTGCCACGGCTGGCCGCCGCTTATCGGGCAGTTACGGCGCGAACTGCCCTTTGTTCGGCGCCGGCGATGCAGAGCACCGCCCCAGTGGCGCGCCGCCGCCGCCGCCGCCGCCACCTCCGCCACCACCCGCCCACCTTCTCGGACGCCGCCGCCGCAGCCCTCACCACACCGCTGGCACAGGTACCGGACCAGCCGCTCCTATGTCCAGGCTGATCGCGAGTAATTATCGCCTTCCTGGGCCACTATCGAGTCAGTTCCTCGCGGTAGGATGCTCTCAGTTCAAACTTAATACAGGTATGCTCACGGATAAAACACTAATCAACACTGTATAAGAGTACAATTGTCTTCGAAACGCTGCAGATCACTGGTCGTCAAACGTTTTCGTTTAAGAGCCAATACTGCATTGCACGGCGACATCTCGTGTCGCATGAATAGGACAAGGTTGGGTTGGAGGCGGGTGAAGGAGGGCGGGGGGGGGGGGGGGGTGACGGGCGACGTTAAGTGGCCACTAAAACACAAATTCGATTTTGACAATATCACGGTTATTCGTAGAAGCTTACCACTCACACATTTTGGTTGGTTCAAATGGCTCTGAGCACTATGGGACTTAACATCTGAGGTCATCAGTCCCCTAGAACTCAGAACTACTTAAACCTAACTAACCGAAGGACATCACACACATCCATGCCCTAGGCAGGATTCGAACCTGCGACCATAGCGGTCGCGCGGTTCCATACTGAAGCGCTCGGCCACATTGGTTCAAATGGTTAAAATGGCTCTGAGCACTGTGGGACTTAACATCTATGGTCATCAGTCCCCTAGAACTTAGAACTACTTAATCCTAACTAACCTAAGGACATCACACAACACCCAGTCATCACGAGGCAGAGAAAACCCCTGACCCCGCCGGGAATCGAACCCGGGAACCCGGGCGTGGGAAGCAAGAACGCTACCGCACGACCACGAGCTGCGGACCGGCCACACTGGCCGGCTCACACATTTTGAATACTATAAACTACAACACCAAACATTTGTAACTGCAAAAGAAAGTGATATACGAGGCGTGTTTTTCAAGTAAGTACCGTTTTGAAATAAAAAAAAAGACGTATTAAGATATCTCAATAATTTTATTTTAACTTGAAAGCCTGTACCTTAATCTACTTTTCTACATAATTTCCGTCAATATTGAGGCACTTGTCATAACGTTGTACACGTTTTTGAATACCCTGCTCATAGAAGTGTGCCGCCTGACTTGTTAACCACTGCATCACCGCTGTTTTGACTTCGTCGTCGTCCTGAAGACGCTGACCGCCCAGGTGTTTCTTCAAGCGCAGGAACGGATGGTAGTCACTGGGCGCAAGATCGGGGCTGTACGGAGGATGATCTAGAGTTTCCCATTGAAAAGATGTGATGAGATCTTTGGTCTGATTCGCCACATGCGGACGGGCATTGTCTTGCAGCAAAACGAGGCCCTTGCTCAACTTGCCACGTCTTTCGTTCTGAATTGAACGGCGCAGATTGTGCAATGTCTTACAAAAATGGTTCAAATGGCTCTGAGCACTATGGGACTTAACATCTGAGGTCATCAGTCCCCTAGAACTTAGAACTACTTAAACCTCACTAACCTAAGGACATCACACACATCCATGCCCGAAGTAGGATTCGAACCTGCGACCGTATCGGTCGCGCGGTTCCAGACTGAAGCGCCTAGAACCGCTCGGCCACACCGGCCGGCGCAATGTCTTACAGTAAGCTGCCGCATTGATTGTCTCAATACGAGGCAAGAATTCCACAAGCAATACTCCTTTTCTGTCCCAATAAACTGTGCAGTGGTTGACAAGTCAGGCGTCTAACTCCTATGAGGAGGGTATTCAAAAACTGGTTCAACGTTATGACAAGTGCCTTAGTATTCACGGAAATTATCTAGAAAAGTAGATTAAGGTAGAGACTTTCATGTAAAAATAAAATTATTGAGATATCTTAGCACGTCTTTTTTTAATTTCAAAACGGTACTTACTTAAAAAACACGCCTCGTACTAGAATTACATGCATTTTTCTGGAGGCTTACGTTGTGACCAGTTTTCCATACCTAAGCGAGAACTGTGGTCAGTGCCATCGCAACAAGGTCCCGTGTTTGTTGCTCTGACTTCTGAACATATTTTATAGCCACCTTGATGTACTAGTATCTGATGGAATGACAAACGGCTGCAGCAGACCTTTTTCAATCGGACTTTTGTACTGGTCAGTAGTAATCAAACTGCAACTACTCACAGATATCCAATGCGGGCTGTAATTATCGTATGGCAGCGAAAGTTGATGCGTATTGTAATGCGTTAATCAGGAACCGATTTACACTGGAAAACCAGGTGCAAGATCGTAGCTGTGAAGCAAGATTGTCGCTGTGAATGCAAGAAAGACATACAGAAATGTTTCCATATGTAATGGATTAGGAATGGGACGTGGGCAGGAACGGTGAAACAAGCCAGAAAGGCATAATTTTGCTTTTATTATTAACCGCCACATCACAATTTGTTCATTATGGGCACTTAAGACGTCGGCGAGAAATTGTAAAAATGGTTCAAATGGCTCTAAGCTGTATGGGACTTAACATCTGGGGTCATCAGTCCCCTAGACTAAGAACTATTTAAACCTACCTAACCTAAGGACGTCACACACATCCACGCCCGAGGCAGGATTCGAACCTGCGACCATAGTAACAGCGCGGTTTCGGACTGGAGCGTCTAGAATCGCTCGGCCACAGCAGACGGGTGAGATATTCTACAGCGTCCCATATTTACTGAGTTTCGCTGGCATATGACAATTACGCTGGACCTCCCTGAGTAGCTACGCTTTAATTATAACACTCGGTATTAGGCCAAACAGAACAGAGACAGTTTCAAATAATGCAACTTTATTTATTCAAACTGTCACAAAGGGATAGAATGGCGGATTATGGCTTTGCATATAAAAGAGTTTACAAGTCAGTGTTGTTTGTCATCTTATGCAGGTTTCCTGGAAGTAATGAAGTCTCATTGGGGTGGGCACTTTGGCCAGTTTTCCCGACGATTAATGGGTCACTTTTTCCGGCCGGGCGTCATGTCCGCATTAGTAATTCACAGGAGAAATTATCACAGTGAAACAAATACCAAGGAACTACATTGTAGGCCAAAAGACAATGTCTACAAATTGATATAGGAAAAAAATTATTACCCTCCATGCAAGTGAGGTAGCAAGAATACTATAACTGACTTAACTTACATCAGACAACTGAAAAACAAATTTTTTGGGTAAAAAATAACAGAATAAGCTTCGTCTGTCAATGTCACTGACAACAGTGGCGATATACAGTACATTAGAACTAGTCTGACAACTTGTCGCGCCGGCCGGGGTGGCTGAGCGGTTCTAGGCGCTACAGTCTGGAACCGCGCAACCGCTACGGTCGCAGGTTTGAATCCTGCCTCGGGCATGGATGTGTGTGATGTCCTTAGGTTAGTTAGGTTTAAGTAGTTCTAAGTTCTAGGGGACTGATGACCTCAGAAGTTAAGTCCCATAGTGCTCAGAGCCATTTGAATCATTTGAACAACTTCTCGACAGACAACAGCGCTGTTCAAGGCAAAAACTATGTAATGGGCTTTGTTCCCCATCTTAGCCGCTTTACCATATCTCTTGATATTAATTGAGAACCTACATACATTACTATGTTACACTAATTAATAACTAATTGCAATATAAGGACTGATCGCATGTGTTTAATCAATGTTCTGAATGTCATTTTTGTTTTACTCATTTCATTGTGTGACAATGACCTCAGTTTCATTTCTTATAACGTGCTACAAATATGTACCACTTTTGAAGATGATCGTCTCCATAAAGAACATTCACGAGTCCACGTTACTTCCGTTTCTCATTTATACCACAGCAGCAGATCGGTGTCCGCCCCAGTAGCTGAGTGGTCAGCGTGACGGATTGCCGTCCTCTGGGCCCGGGTTCGATTCCCGGCTGGGTCGGAGATTTTCTCCGCTCAGGGACTGGGTGTTGTGTTGTGTTCATCATCATTTCATCCCCATCCGGCGTGCAGGTCGCCCAATGTGGCGCCGAATGTAATAAGACCTGCGATATGGCGGCCGGACCTGCCCCGCGAGGGGCCTCCCGGCCAATGACGCCAAACGCTCATTTCCAGCAGATCGGTACTGGCTGCGCACGACCCTGTGTTGTCAGCGTTGGAAGACAAACAATATGATATTCCCCTCTGACGTAAGGGGAAAACCTTACTGAGTGAGCTCACCGCAGAATTCACCAATGTCACTTGAAATTAAGCATATCTTAAAATATTCCTGGCTCTGTAAGTATTTTTGTTTGGTATTGAGTATGAAAAATAAATTCTTAAGAAGCTCTTAATGCTAGTTGATGTTTATGGATTCGGCTGTTAGTTACTAGAAGCGCATTATTATAAACAACAGCTAAGAATCGCGGGCCTCACGAACACTTGGTGTAGAGCTGGTATTAGGTGGTCATGTGGCTCTCCACCGCTGCCGTAAGTGATGACAGTGAAGTGGTGTGCGCCAGTCGGTTGGTTGTATGGAGTCAGTGAAATAAAGTGTGCCGATGTGACAGTATGGCAGAAGCGAGCTGTCGCATTTGGACGTACTTCGCAGTCTTACAGTGTCTGGAGTTGCCTGATTTGTTGCTGTATAAATGATGATTTTCCACGATGGCAACAAAGAAAGACGTACCGCTCAGAGCCGTGTATCGCGGCGTAAGAAGAGTGTTCGTAAAAAGTTTCTAATTGATTGGGATCAGAGGCGCTGTCAGTGACAATCGATTTCATTCCTCATAGGAACTGCTGCAGGCAATGGGAGCCTGTCCATCTGTCAGTTTCCCAGTGACGGCTGTGGAGTGAACGGCACGTAATGGACGTTTTGAGTCGTGCCACAGAACCTAACGGTTACTGCTAGTATAGTGCTCTTCGAAACAGCATCCCGTGCGGGCAAACCTGTGGTTACTCGTTCTTTAGGTACCTTGGCTATGTACTTCTCCGTTTAAAAAGACTAGCTCGATGTAGTCATAGGGTCGAGCCACGAACGTGTGCTTTCCTGCCCCACAGCTAATTCGCTACAAATAATAACCTGCAGCTGTGATCCTGCAGCGAAATAGTCTGTGCACTGGCTAGAACTAATGGAATTAACAGAAATACAAATGAAACTTAAATGAATAATTTAATAACTCGCAATCTGTTCTAGCGTGTGTAATTGATGTAGACGACAGAGAATTATGTTGAATAATGCTTATTCAAGAAAGGATATCTCAGATAAACGGGATGTGATCCTACGATAGCCAGTTAAAATACAAACAGGAAATACACTTATCAAATGCAGTCAAGTTACATTGAGAGTGTTACGAGAATGGTAGCAAAATCCCCAAAACAAATAGTCATCAAACATATGCGAAAACTAAGACCATTTCGTGATCACAATACATGAAATATTGACCAGTTCAGAACAGTTCAGAGTTCAACATGATGATTTACAAATTAACACATGTGACAGAAAGAATAGTAACACATATTCTGCCTGACCTCAGATCCGTAATACAAGCGGGAAATGTTAGAGTCCTACTCTATAGTCCACTCAGATGTCTTGAAATGTAAAGTCCCTTGAGAAAGTATGGTAGCGGCCGTTCACTGCCTAAAATCTATCAGATACTGCATCAAAAACCACACGGTGCCAGAGACAGGTCTGCCTTCGTCCAGAACGAAGGTCCAAGCGTGCGCTTCAAGATCTAACCGTAAAGTGCCCTCAAAACTTAAAATCTCATAGCGGCTATTCACCACGCAGAATCCATCACCTATACATCCCTGACTAAACTAAAATAGTGCAACAATATTTAAATAAGGTAATGTTATAAATATTCGGTCACACTCAAATCAATCACAATAATTACAAACAGAGGTTTGTTCGTAGATAAATAAGCTAGCATTCTGGTAGTACGCTGCTCTGCACCAGAGGTCGCCTGGAATGGCCGCGCGACTTCCTCGTCCTACGGCCTCATAGCCAGCCAAGCAATCAATTGCAGCTCTCCTCGCACCAACACCAAGTGGCTACATCGCTCGCCCGCATACGCGTAAGGATCCACCAGGTGGGTACCTTGCGAAAAGTCACTGCTGACGGTATTACAGAAAGCTGCAATGGACCGAACAACGCAGAAACTGGGGAATAGCTGAATAGAGGCGGGTAGCGTGGTCAGACGTATTGCGTTTTGCTTCTTATCAAACTATGAACCGCAACGAGTACACCGGAGATCCAATGACGTGTTTACCCGCAGTGTGTGGAGACTGTACTTTAAGCAGGAAGTAGTTCTGTGATATTTTGTGGTTGTTTATCCATACCATGACTTGGAATCACTCGTACAGGTTATCGTGAACTTGAAACAGGATGTATGTTTCAACATTATCGGTGAGCAAGTGTTGCTGTTCCATTTTTTCCAAGATGGCATCAGCAGTTTTCATTGGACTGCATACATACGTTTCTGGTTTGACGAATACCTTACTGCACCTAGACTGGCGCCCCAAAATAGCCAATCTAGTGTTGTTTGGAACAGCAGGTGAAAACGATGGACAGCCCAGTAATATGATAACTGTGCAAGATCTAATCATGAGTGACTTCAGATGGCAATGGCAAACCTGAAGAGGATCGCGAAGTCTCTTCACCGCCGAAATCAGGCCATTATCTAAGACAGGCACCGTGTTACACAGTATTAGCACGACACCTTCTGGAGGTAACAAATTTTTTGTTAAGTGTGCTTGCAGTCTATTGAGTGACTCCCTATGGACGTGAGGTAGAAATAGTAATGACTTTTTGACTTGACCTCAGGTAATGTTTCTCAACTTCAGTGTTATTTGCAGTGACATTCTCGAGGCGATGTAGCTTAGAGTGTAGAACGCCTTTGACGAAGAGATTATTTGAAATGAAGTCCTCACTATCGTGCTAAGACGGCGAAGGGAGTCAGTAAAAGTATCGTCATTCGCCTAAAGTGATTTTAAAAAATTATGTAAAACAGCTCCTACGGGAAGTGTTTTAACCATTGTGTCACCTTGCTTTGTCAATCGAGACTCTGTAGCTACGAACTTAAGAACCTACAATCTAATTGTTTGAATGGAAAAAAAATTGTTTCTCATGGGCTTCGGTCGTTGGCCGCAGAGTAACTGGTACTAATATATTTCCCAGAGATGGATTAATTAAACCTACATTGGACGTCTATTTAAGCGGTGATGGTATTTGTTTAGCCTAACAATGAGAAGCTTGTTAAAGTTAGTTACAGTTATTAATTCTCAAGTAATAGCACATGAGTGTGGCATTTGCAGTTAAGGACAAATAAAAGCTAAGGATCTTCACCTGCAGCATAAACAGAATGTATTATAATTGCTTTCGTTTTCACACACTACAATTATTTTGAACTCTTGCTAGACTGATTGCACTTACTCTTTACAAAAGGCACTGTGATATGGCTAATATCGTTCTATCACATACTACAATAAGAAACAGCAGTATGCCTATTATGTTAACGAAAATCTCAGCGTCGCTTTTTCTGAGCTTTAGTTATTACTTTAGGAAAAATCGAAAATCGGCATGTGGGTTTTCATTGGAGTGATACAGTGCTTGTCATTGCCCGATAATGTCTGGTTAGTAGGCAGCACCAGCCAATGGCGTGGTGTGCAATCTGTGTTCCAGGGGAAGAGGGATCTTTGTCAAGAACAGTCAGGTGTGCAAGCCACGACCAACTGGAATACGAAAAAAAATGGCTCTTATCACTATGGGACTTAACTTCTGAGGTCATCAGTCCCCTAGAACTTAGAACTACTTAAACCTAACTAACCTAAGGACATCACACACATCCATGCCCGAGGCAGGATTCGAAACTGCGACCGTAGCGGTCGCGCTGTTCCAGACTGTAGCGCCTAGAACCGCTCGGCTACCACGGCAGGCCAAGTGGAATACGACCTCTGGAACTAGTGACAATAAAGGTCACTAACCGTTGTCGTGTGTGTCCATGACCAAACACACGCACGACCTCTCTGGAAAAACTGAAGTGCCTCGCAAGAGGTGATGCTGTCAAGTGTAAGCGTCTCTCACGAATCCCTGCATCCAAGTGTCCCTCACTGCGATCGTGTCTCCCCTAGCGTTGTGCTCATTTGGTTCGGGCATGTCCATCCATGTGATTTCCCACCTTGGTTTCTTTGGCTCACTAATTACTTGGTAGCAACTTTTGCTACTTTTCCTCAAAGCCCTTCCCCACGCTAAAAGACATAGACTCACCGAAAATGTTCGTTTCTACAAGTGGTCTTCGGTAATCTTCAGTACTTTTTAGTTGTTTGGAAGTTGTCATTTGTCAGGTTCATTCGACAGTCTCCATTGCGTACCACTTTACACTGAGGTGACAAAAGTCATGGGATTGCAATGTGCACATGTACAGATGGCGGTGGTGTCGCGTACACAAGGTATAACAGGGCAGTGCATTGGAGGAGCTGTCATTTGTACTCAGGTGATTCATGTAAAAAGGTTTCCGACGTGATTACGGCTGCATGACGGGAGTTAACAGACTTTGAATGCATTGTTGTAGTTGGAGCTAGAAGCATGAGATATTCCATTTCAGAAATCGTTAGCGGATTCAATATTCCGAGATCCACATGGTAAAGAGTGTGCCGGGAATACCAAATTTCAGATATTACTTCTCAACACGGACGACACTATGACCGACGGCCTTCATTTGTAGACCGAGAGCAGCGGCGTTTGCGTAGAGTTGTCAGCGATAACAGACAAGCAACACTGCATGAAATAGCCTCAGAAATCGATGTGAGATGTACGACGAAAGTATCCGTTAGGACAGTGCGGCGAAATCTGACGTTAATGGTCTATGGTAGCAGCCATCCGATGCGAGGGCCTTTGCTAACAGCACAACATCAGCTGCAGCACCTCTCCTGCGCTTGTGACCGTATCGGTTGGACCGTGGTCTAGTATGATGAGTCCCGATTTCAGATGGTGAGATATGATGATAGGGTTCGAGTGTGGTGCGGATCCCATGAAGCCATGTACCCAAGTTGTCAAGAAAGCGCTCTGAAAGCTGTACTGGATCTATAACGGAACGGGCTGTGTTTACACGAAATGTAAAGGGTCCTATGGTCGAACTGAACCGATCGTTGACTGGAAACGGTTATGTCTGACTACGTGGAGACAATTTGAAGCCATTCAACGACGAGTTTTTTATGGACGACAATGCGCCATGTCACCGCACCACCGTTAGAGTTGGTAGCGATTGGATTGAAGAACATTCTGGATAGTTCGAGCGAATGATTTGGATATCCAGATCGGTCTACATGAATGCCATCGCACTTTCATGGGACATAATCGAGAGGTGAGTTCGTGCACAAACACCTGCACCGTCAATACATTGGCAGTTATGGATGGCTATAGGGGCAGCATGGCTCAATATCACTGCAGGGGACTTCAAACAATTTGTTGGGTCCATGACACGTCTAATTGGTATACTAAGCCGGGCAAAAGGAGGTCAGAGAGGATATAATTATGAGGTATGCAGTTCATCGTATCACATAACAGGGCAGGACAATGAACACTTGAGTACCGCACTGTGATTATTTAACAGCTCTGGCAGCGAATGCTACTCCCCACGCTGAAGTCCTAGGCCATGGACAGCGAGCTCATCTCGAGAGCAGCACACGGGAGAAAGTAACGCACGAGTTTTAGGCGTACTACAACTGCAACTTTTTGGCGAAGGCAGGCAAGCCCGACAGAAAGTCAGGCGTGCTGAGAGGATTTGAGGAGGTGGCCCCACCAGTTAAGTAGCTTATCAACAGGTCATTATCCTCTTGTGGGGGAAGATATAAAGACACCTACAAACTTCCAGAGCAGCCACAGAACAGATCAGAAATCACAAATAACGACCAGGACAAGAAACAGTATAAAATATTTGGAGTAATTTCTGTATGGCAACAATGAGCGATCGCTGTTACAAGTTGCGCCAAAAAATAAAAAGGTTCAAATGGCTCTGAGCACTATGGGACTTAACATCAGAGGTCATCAGTCCCCTAGACGTAGAACTACTTAAACCTAACTAACCTAAGGACATCACACATATTCATGCCCGAGCAGGATTCGAACTTGCGACCGTAGCACCAGCGCGGTTCCGGACTGAAGCGCCTAGAGCCGCTCGGCCACAGCGGCCGGCCACGTTGTGCCCACATGAAAACAACGTGTAGAGCTGTTAGACATTCCAGGTATAATTTATGTGCTCGGAACAGCAGTTTATAATCAGCAGACTATTCTTTTCTTACAAAGGTGTGTGGAAAACAAACTGTTGTGTCCATGACAACAAGACACGTTACGTCGATTGTGAGGGAACTCGATGAAGAGTGCTGCCTGTCTCGAGGGCTGGTGACTTTTTCGCTCAGTGCGCTGGGTCAGAACAGCTTCCTCGTGTCGACACAAAAGCGTACAGAGTCGTAAATTTGGAAGGGCAATAAAATTTGCGCGATGCTGTTTAGTGCAGGCTTAGTACCCAGCCGTGGCGATTGTCACAGATGTTCCACACTGCCGGCAGCTAGCGGCGCCTCCTGCCTCCTCACCACGAGGCAATGCGCACTGCCATCGCCAGTGGAGAGAGACATACCAGCTGTCAGTTGCACTGTCCAACAAGACAGGCATCGCCGATTCGAGATTGCCTTTTTAAACTCTGAGGTACTTCAGGCTGTATGGAGCCCGGTAATCGAAATGTCAGTTTCAACGTAACGACTGTAGTGTATCTTGGTATTATTGGCTGGGAACCGAGGTGTAGGTTCAAACTAGGGATGGTGGTTATCGATGGAACAACCGATTTTCGGTTACATCGTTTTTTTTTTTTTTTTTTTTTTAGAATTGGAACAAAGATTGAAAAATTTTGACTCCCTTAGTTTCAATATACATAGGCTCAAAATACTAAAATCAAACAGGCGAATAAAAGAAAACTTGGTCGGTCCACCATTCACTGCTTTACACTAAAGTCATAAGTCGTTGAATACAACAAAAAATCACTATGATTTCCCACCGATTCTGCTTTCTTAAAACTTTGCTCAAAAATTATGTTCTAATGGAGGATCTTAACGCTATTTGGGCATTAGGAATAGAAAGTGTTAATTTCTCCGTTTTCAAGGGCTACAAGCACATAAAGACGTAATACGGAGACACAGGCAACAGATTAGCTCCTTTCAGTTTTTATTGTAAACTATGAATGAATTGGCAAGTTATAATTTTTCTCCTTATGCGATGTAACAAGTTTGTTGTGAATCGTCTCGTTCTGAACCTTCTAAAGGAAATGGAGCATTGTACTTCATTAGTACCATATTTCGTAAAATACTACTAGACTAGGGATTCTGCCGTTTTGTAATACAACTAAGGCCCGACAACGACAGCGTGAAACTGCGGTGGTGATCAGTGCTCAGTGCACGTACACGCATGCCATCCAATAGGCCACGTCATATGGTAGCAGGTTTATTACTATGTCAGCAATGCTGTACCAGTCTTTGTACCCTATGTTTGTTGCTCGTTTCTGTCGGCATAGTTATTAAAACAACACTGACCGCTTTTCCTATTTCCTATAATAACGCAATATTTAAAAAAATGGAAATTTTAAGAATAAAAATTACTGTTTTTTTGAAAAGGTTTTCTTTAAAAATAAAAAATCTGCAGCAATGGCTCACTGATATTTCCATTTTTATCCGGTTATTAGTAAAAAAATAACAAAAGCACCTGTTATAACAGAGAGCAAACAGATACCGAAAAATTCTGGTTATTCAGAACTAAAGAACCGGTATCGGTTTTAACCGGTCGGTTATTCCCATCCCTATTCAGCCGTCTAATTGAGATGGGTTATATTTCTGCAAGCACAACGCCCCATTCCACGCAATACAGATTTTGCGTCCAAAGACCCACCTCCTATCTAAAGTGTGCCTGTTGAGTGAGTGTAATGGATATGTGTATTGTTTGGTATCATGTTCGCGTGGTATGATAATGAGAGAAAGGTGAGGGTGAAACCCGCTGCCGGCACACAGTCTACTTCTTTCGAAGACAACCAGCCCATGTGGCCGAGCGGTTCTAGGCGCTTCAGTCCGGAACCGCGCGACCACTACGGTCGCAGGCTCGAATCCTGCCTCGGGTGTGGATGTGTGTGATGTCCTTAGGTTAGTTAGGTTTAAGTAGTTCTAAGTTCTAGGGAACTGATGACCTGAGATGTTAAGTCCCATAGTGCTCAGAGCCATTTTGAACAACATGTAGTTCAGAAGATATGACGTCATAAACACTGAGATGGGTGAAAACTAGCTTTTACTTTGAATAGAGCGCATATTATCCATACTATATTCATCCAGTATTTCATAATGAGAGCATCTAGCGACTATCAACAAATTTTAAGCGTAATTTCAAACGTTTTCTAAATATTTCCTCGCTTACATGCTTAAAATGAATTATTTAACGCATTAACTTATTTCTAAAGTAATCAAACGTTTAAAGCTATTTTATACATGAGAGTGGTAGTTTCTAAATAATCAGGTATTTGCTGGTATCTGTGTAATCGAATAGAAGGTGTGAAGTCGTGTCTACAAGCTCGCGTACGCAGTTGTTTCCCATTCGCATGTAACTGTGTAAAACTTCAAAATGAAAATGTTTGTAGGCTTTCAGTATGTCTTATACACGTGCACAGTTTGATGTCCAAGCACAAACAGAAGCTTCTTTTCAAATGATAGACAGTTATTTAATGGCGTTTACTCAAATGCCAAGTTGATTTAATAAACAAGTTGTAAAACTGGTGCTTTTCATTTATTATTATAATGTTGTTCTACCAAGAACCGACGGAAGATTCTGTTAATATGAAGTTTTAATACGTTCTCGCTTAAAGAGCCGCATCGTAACTTTAAACCGCTGCCAAAAAAAATTTCGCACAAACACTCCAAACGTTTTTAACCATGATCACCCACAAGGTGACGCAGGAGGCAGTGTAAGGGTGGTCAGAAGCAGCCTGAAGAACTTGTAAGAGATTTGCGGGGTAGATTGTGATGAGAAATAATTGTTAAGAAAAAAATTCGTTACGTTGCGCCGTTTCCCAATTAGTTAGCATTGAAGTTAGCCAACCAGGTCGTTGTGCGCGTAAATTCAAGCGGCCGGCCAGATACAATTATGGTGTGGTGAGGTGCTCAGACAGCGTGAAAGATTGTAGACGAGACAGCTTAGCTGTGGCTTGGGTTAGATGCTTACTACCACCCCATGTCCTATTTTTGTACAGCTCTCTTTTTCCTTTTTAGGAGCCCAAACGAAGAACATATTTGGTGACAGTATGTAATAGATGTATGTAATAGTGATTTTCGGTTTCATACTCCCTGATCCTTACGTTAAAATCTTTAATTTCTAGCACTGAGGATGGTCACTAAGTGACCGTAAATCGATTTTGCTGACAATAAAACAACAAAATACGGCCAATGCTGATTTTCCTTCCAATTCTATTCACGACGAATGTCTAAGTCGGAGCGGTGACTATATAGAGAAGTTGCTGGAAGGTGTAGCTAATTGTCGCAAATAAAACATTTTTGATTTTCACAATGGTTTCCATTTCGCTATCGATCGGAACTTACTTTTCGAAAAGCTGTTGTATTTTACTTCAATAGACGCCGCAGACGAGACACTTCTCTCCGTAGCCTACACGCAGCTCACTTTCAGCGCACTCTGCTGGCGCCTGGTTTATCTGAACTACGGCACTCAAGAAAGGCCTGTGAGAATACCTCTTCCTTACGACTTTGGAGACATAATACTGTGGGCCTGCGGTTCGGTGATTTCGGGTTTTCCGTGCTTTCCAGAAATGGATTGGGGCGTTTGTTGGCACGGTTCCTCTGAGGAGTTCAGCCTGTTTCCTTCATCATCCTAGTCTAATCCCAAGCTCTGTTGCGTCTCAAATTACCTCATCACTGGCGCGAGGCCAAAGTCTAACAAGGATCTCGTTGAGTGCGAGGTCGCAAGTTCAGTCTTTAGTGAGGCTCATTTGAAAGTGTTGTGTTAACAACTATGACAGAAAAAATATTACTTACTAATGATTCTTCATGTCCATCTGGAGGGCGACAGAATTGAGTGTCCGGGAGATGCAGATATCAACCTTCTAGGGATTTAAGTATTACAATTCACAAAAAGCACACCGTCGACCATCAGGAAATGTTCAAAACAAACTATTGGCTTGCACCATGAACACTAAATGCAACATAGCGCCACAGTGACCACAAACTTTCTCTCCATCAAGATCGAAGGCGAATTCCTTGGGAATTACAAACCGTGCAAGACGTTCAGCTAGGTATCCACCACTAAAGAATGTATACAGAATCATATTGGCGTAACGAGGTGATCAGAAGTGGTGGAATATGATAGCATGCTGCCGAATGCGAAACAGTATGTCGTGGAGCTTATAGCGGAACTGGCTATCCTTAAAGGCGCAATCGCAGATAGTGCGATAACATGTCTTACAGGCACGAAAAGAAAAAAAACGTCTAGAGGCTGAATTTGTATAGCGTTTCCAGTGGTATGAACTGCAATGTCACACACTTCCCAGGAGGGATAGTTTGCTCTAAAGGAGTGTGATTTTTATACGCAGACCAGGAATCAAGCAAAAGCAAATTATTTTGACCAGCTATTGGCCAAAAACAGTGCTCATACCATAGCTGTTGTTCTCTTGTACCCATTTTCCCACTCTTGCTTGCTGTGATGTAAATATTCCCTATTGTCCTTGCAGGATCACGCACACGAGAAAGAATCGTAGGGAACAGAGCACCTCCAACTTCTTGCAGGACTATAGATAACTCTCCAGCCAATTTACCATCCAGATTAACAGTCGTCATAATTGTATACGAATGAATTACGGCATTGATGTTAGTTGATCTTGATACAACTCCCTTGGCGTACCACTAATTTCCAGGGTCCCTTCCATATGCATTTCCTTTTCAATTCCCCATTGGTCGGAGTTGAAAACAAATTCTTTACTGAATGGGATAGGTTTGTATATGTCATATACAAATTTTCGGACCGATTCTGTAGCTTGCTATGGATCGTCAATTTGATGCTTTGTTTGAATTTTCGTTATCTTATGTCTTCCAATTCTGTAGCACTGTTTAATGTTATACACCCATCCACTGCCTCTCTTGACATCACTATAGTCTATGTCGCATGTAACTTGATGTGTTTAACGTAGTAGGTCAATATCATACCCATCCTGCATGTTGTACTGAGCATCCTTGGAGCGCACAGACACTAGTTTTTGTGACAATTCCGCCTTGTTCTCCCTTGAATATCCGTAGTTTTTCTTGTGCACTACTCAGTCATATTGCTGCAGACTTATCCAAACCCATTCATAATTGTTTTTTATTATGTGCTGCGGATGATCTTCCATGTACGTAATTACGTTTGGTATCCGTTGTTTGGAGAACATTGTCCTTTACTAGGTTTCACTGGAGACCGGATTTGTGGCTCCCTATTCGACAAGCATATGAACTATATGGCTCGACATCTGTTTTAGTATCATTTTCACTTGTTAAGCACGTATCGTCATCATTTTACTCCTCATGTACATTGTCCGCATGGTCTAGTGTATACGACACCTCACTTTCCACTGACTCAGCTGGTAGAAACACTAATATTTCATCTGCCACTTCTTCCCACACTCCGGAAGTCTCTGGTTCCTTTCTGACGAAATTGACGAAATCTCAACTTCGGCAACTGTTAATGTAAATATATATCGTTTGCTTTGTTTATCGTTGCCATTGCTCTACTTTATATCAACACCACTAGCAGTGTTGCACTGTTGTGAGTTACACGTCCACGTCGGCTAAGCAGTTCAACTACGCTCCGTAGAATCGTGCTGTTTTCACCATTCCCGTCCCCTCTTGCCGTTAGGAGCCAATTTTGTGCTTGCCTGATAGGCAATAAGTGCGGCGTCGAATGGCTTAAACATCGTTGGCCTTTTGCGACTTCGCACTCAAGGGGTTCCTTGTAAACTTTGTTCCTTCTTTTCTCTGAGGTGTCAGCAATCAGTTATACTGCTTGTTCTCGATATTCAATGAACAGGCGTTGCACGAACATCACACAAACAGATTCTACCGGTGTCACTGTGATGCGTGATGCCTTAATATACGAATCGGAGTGGTGTTAGAACTGTTACAATCGCACCAAAATGTATTGGCACAAGTGCGTATTTATCGTTGCTGGTTACAAACACCGCACCATCCGGTACACAGCACATGTACGTGCTACCTCACATACCAGACATTACAATTCTGCTCACAGCGCCTACCATTAACAAAGAAATGCAGTGTTAAGGGCAAACATGTATCTCCTCTGCACACGAAAGGTATCGGCACAGAGCGTGGCTTCTCGGTATATTGCTGGGTTTTCAGGTACCAGAATGCCATCTGCTAAAGCAATAGACACTGCATGTTGTTGACGGTCCAGTCGCTAGTATGTTGCTGTATTGCGCGATAGTGGTCACCATGGAGCCGAAGAAGAAGGAACATTCAGTGGCGTTGCGTGAGAGAGTGGTATTGCTCCATTCACAAGGGAGAAACTATCGACAAATCGGAGTAGAGGCGTCTGTTAGCTACACCACGGTACGAGCCATCATTCATAAATATAAAGAGACTGGAACAACAGTGAATAAGTGTCGTCGTGGACGTCCAAAAGTGCTTACAACCCGAGAGCGTCGCCGTATCATCGCACTTTCTCGGAAGAAACCTGCTACAAGTGCAGCAACTATTGCAGAGGTTGTTCAGACAACGTGCGACAAGACGGTTAGTGTTCAAACTATACAGAATGTGTTGAATGAGGCTGACATGCATGGACGTTCGCCGGCCGCGGTGGTCTCGCGGTTCTAGGCGCTCAGTCCGGAACCGCGCGAGTGCTACGGTCGCAGGTTCGAATCCTGCCTCGGGCATGGATGTGTGTGATGTCCTTAGGTTGGTTAGGTTTAAGTAGTTCTAAGTTCTAGGGGACTGATGACCGCAGCTGTTAAGTCCCATAGTGCTCAGAGCCAGCCATGGACGTTCTTCCAGGAAAAAGCCATACATATCGGAAATTAACCGGCAGAAACGCCTGCAGTTTGTCAAGGACTACATCAGCAAGCCGATGGAGTTTTGGAACACTGTGATATTTAGCGACGAATCGAAGTTCAATGTGTTCGGAATTGATGCAAGAAAGAAAGTTTGGCGCAAGCCGAATACGCACCTCGACATCAAACACATGCATCCCACAGTCAAACACGGTGGGGGCAGTATCATGGTCTGGGGCTGTATGGCGGCGTCCGGCCTTGGGAATCTAGCTGTAATCACGGTACAATGGATCATATGAGATACATCGACGTGTTGCGAGGTAATTTACACGCTAGTGCACAGACATTGGGCCTTACTGGGGTGTTTCATTTCCAGCAAGACAACGATCCAAAACATACCGCCATGAAAACCCGGGAGTGGTTACTGTACAATGCCCCCAGAAGGATTCTAACACCACCTAAGAGTCCTGATTTGAACCCCATTGAGAACCTGTGGGCTCATCTTGACACATGTCAGAAAAAGGCGTCCGTCCGGTAAAAGCGACTTGGAGAAAATTCTCCTGGAGGAATGGTCGAAAATTACCCCTGATATCACCCGGAATTTAATACAACGCATTCCTAGGCGTTTACGTGCTGTTATAGATGCTAAAGGGATGCACTAGCTATTAGAAGGTGAACATAAACGAAGAAAACGAACACACTGTCTGATTCATACGCGTGTGGCAATACTTTTTAGGATGCAGAAGAGCTATGTTTATTTTCATAACACTGTATGTTACTTTGCGGACAGGTGATTTGGACATATTTGTAATCTATGCAATGTAAGGTGGCACGTGTCTGGGTTCTGTTCTGAAATGTATGTTCAACCTACAACCACTAAAATGTAACTGTGCCAATACATTTGGTGCGATTGTAAGTCTCCAACAGAGCAGTACTCCGTAAGTCAGCAGCATTCTCTAGTTCTCATTTGAATCAGTCGTCATTCGCTCAGCCATTTACAGAATGACTTACAGTTAAACGTGGACTCCGAACCACGGTGGCTGCAGACATTTTTCACATTAAGAAATTATTGCCGTGGTAAAAAAAGGAGCGATAGGGGAAAAAGTATTAGCCTTGACAAAGTATTGGATGCGTACTCGTATATGTCGTCATTTAGCCACCGAGCCATACGTGCAGCAATAAAATCAACTTTTTATAAATGTCTGCTATTATTAGCTTTTCGACAGCCTTTAAACGAACGTTCTTTTGTTTTGGAAGTTTCCTATTCATCAAGGAGAACAGCATTCGTGGGAGAAAATGGCTCTGAGCACTATGGGACTTAACATCTCAGGTCATCAGTCCCCTAGAACTTAGAACTACTTAAACCTAACTAACCTAAGGACATCAAACACATCCACGTCCGAGGCAGGATTCGAACCTGCGACCGTAGAGGTCGCGCAGTTCCAGACTGAAGTGCCTAGAACCGCTCGGACACACCGGCCGGCCGTGGGAGAAAGATGCAGAGAAGAACTTTTGTGAAGTTTAGAAGGTAGAAGATTACTTACTGGCGGGAGAAAAACTGTGAAGTTGGTTCGTGAGTCGCGTTTCTGTAGCTCATTGAGTAACGCAGCTGCCCGCGAAAGGCCCGGCGGAGTCTAACGGGACCGGATAGCATTAAAAATAAGTACGGATGATCAAAAGCGCCCCGGAAAGACGAGAGGCCACTGTTTATCGTTGGTCATTAAGAAAGGATTCGACGAGGATACGCAGGACATCTGGCAGTGTTGTTTTAATAGGGAACTGTACTGACGAACGCTTGAAATGATTGCAGCAAACTACGAAAAACTTTAAGCATAATATTAGGACGAAGATCTGAAACCCTTTTTCTCTGTACTGACACATATTCTAAGGAACCTACTAGCGTATCTTTTTACTGTTTGAGTAATGATTTTTTAGTTGTGAAATATTAACAGAAGTTGATAAAATCTCTTAACCCGACTCACTGCTCACCTCCTTCTCAAAAGTACAGGAAAAGATCATGAATATATGAAGCATAACATTTCTGTCTCAAAATAAGATACTTAATCAGATTGCATGTACGAAATGTAGATGACAAAATACTACCAACTGCGAATTGTCAAAATAATTTAATTTGATTGTGCAGTTCCCAGTATTAAACTATGTAAGTTGCAGTATTATGCTGTCATAGATCTTGTTGCTAACTGGTTTTCATCGAACTGAAAGAATACGGAGTAATGCTTTAAGAAACTCAGGGACTATACAGAATGGAAAATCATCTTTATAATGGATATTAATCACTATATATTTTCCGTAGAGATCGAATTGGATCTGCTCTTGTCTTGATATCTATATATAATTTCTCTTCCATAATACATCCAAGAAGCAGAACTATTTATCTCTGTTAAAGATACAAGTATTATAGTCAAGCAAAACGGAGTAAATTCAGTACTTCATCATGTACATAATATATTCTTGAACATTAATAACTGGTTATTTGCAATTTAGAAGAAACACAATTCGTGCCATCGGAAGTAATACACGACAGAAAATCAATAAATAAAGCAGAAAATTCTAGATTCCTAAGTATTTACATT
Organism: Schistocerca americana; assembly: GCF_021461395.2. NCBI lineage: Eukaryota > Metazoa > Arthropoda > Insecta > Orthoptera > Acrididae > Schistocerca > Schistocerca americana. The sequence goes on from NC_060119.1 coordinate 678,181,429, forward strand.
AGTATTAACGTCAAGTGAAAATCACACGTTATTGATCTTGTTAAACGTGTAAGCTCTGAAGCTTCTGTGTTACGGATAATATCAGATTTCGAGGACCAAAATGTCAAAAATTAGACTTACTTTTCCTACTTACATTCACTTTCCTACTTTTCCTACTTACATTAACAATACATATTCTAGGTTAAGCAGCCGCTCTTTATAACAGCACGGTTCTAAGCGCTTCAGTCCGGAACCGCGCGACTGCTACGGTCGCAGGATCGAATCCTGCCTTGGGCATGGATGTGTGGGATGTCCTTACGTTAGTTAGGTTGAAACGTCCTCTTAGAACAATTATACATGACTGTGCTTAACCTGACACACAATATTTTTAGCGCAACGCAATCTGACTTTCAAAAATCCCTACAAAAAAATGGCCCTGACTAACATTAACCTATGCGTTTCACAAATCGCTTACCTCACAAAAATCTTGGTTACTCGAACTACTGCAATACAGCAAGCGCCACCACTGCCAGCTAAATAAAAGATTCAAACTATGGAAGGCACTAATTACTGATAGGGATAGTTAGCAAATGAAAGATATTAATAGAGAACAAACAATGTATCATCATATATATATATATATATATATATATATATATATATATATATATATATATATATATATATAGCAGTTCATGACAAATTTCAAAACTCCGCCATCTCTCTCCCCACATCCACCACTGCTGGCGGCTCACCTCCAACTGCGCAACGCTACGCGCTGTTCACATCCAGCTGCCTAACACTACAATGGCGAGTATTACAACAATGCAAAGCAGCCACAGACTGCACACAGCACAGCCAGTGATTTTCATACAGAGGTGGCGTTACCAATAAAAAACCTAAACAGCCTACTTACAAGGTTTAAGTAGTTCTAAGTTCTAGGGGACTGATGACCTCAGATGTTAAGTTCTATAGTGCACAGAGGCGTTTTTGTTTTTATATAACAACAGGCATGCTGACAACAGCCTCACGGTACGTTTACTGCCTTATGAAATTTGTTGTCAACAATCAAAAATGTTCAGATGTGTGTGAAATCTTATGCGACTTAACTGCTAAGGTCATCAGTCCCTAAGCTTACACACTACTTAACCTAAATTATCCTAAGGACAAACACACACACCCATGCCCGAGGGAGGACTTGAACCTCCGCCGGGACCAGCCGCACAGCCTATGACTGCAGCGCCCTAGACCGCTCGGATAATCCCACGCGGCTGTCAACAATCAATCACGATTCGAAAACAACAGTAACATTAGCAAATTTAATAGCAGAAGGAGCTATGGCTTACACTGTCCTTCACTCAGGCTTAATGTGACAGAAACGAGTGAGGTATTCAGCGATAGAAATCATTGACCGCCTACGCAACGACATAAAGAAATTCACACACACACACAACACACACACACACACACACACACACACACACACATATATATATATATATATATATATATATATATATATATATGTGTGTCGGTCTGCCGGCTTAAGCGGCCGCCTGTGTAGCATGGGCCTAAAACCGACCGCGATCAAACACACACACACACACACACACACATATATATATAGAAAATCATTGACCACCTACACAGAGACGTAAAGAAATTGATACACACACACACACACACACACACACACACACACACACACACACTCTGTGTAGGGGGTCAATGATTTTCTATATATATATATATATATATATATATATATATATATGTGTGTTTGATCGCGGTCGGTTTTAGACCCATGCTACACAGGCTGCCGCTTAAGCCGGCAGACCGACACATGTTTGTACGGTGCCTCGCAGTTAGTAGCAAAAACTGACACAGATGAAAGTATACGATAACGGAAGCAAAAACGTTGCAGAAAACATGGACCCGCAGACGAGCGATTTGCGAGACAGCTGTGAACGTGTGCCTACGAGGCGCCAAAGACTTCAGTATCAAGACTTGTTCTAGGTGGTATCTATGTAGCTGAAATTTGTCGTCCTCACATTAGGAGGTAACACTCCACTCGTCTCTGCAGTGAGTTACTGAATATTTCAGGCACCCACGTATCATCTCGTAAATCTTACAAGACTGCAATTCGTTTTTCCAGTCTTCAACCGTATCGATGGGAGTGATGTACTCTTCACTTCTGAGAGGATCCTAGACAGAAAAACCGAGAGTATAATGGTCAGCTGATCTTGGTGGAGAAGGTGCAGGCTGTGGTCGAACTCGGCTCGTTAGATGTCGCCTTAACCTCAACAGCAGTCTGCATGCGTGAACTACATTCGCCAACGTTGTACAACGTAAGGTACGCCATGGGTGAAATTTGATCCCACTTAGATGCAAATTAATCATAAAAATTAAATTTAAACTGCGTTTGTGCTAGCTAGAGTTATATTTCGTACTGAAGTCAGTGGCGGTTCGTAGCCACAGCAAAACGCTCGTTCCCGTGTCCATGTTTCCTAGAGCGTTGATCTGCAGCGTACCGTACTGTTTAATACCAAAGATCACGCGTAATCAGTGCATGTAAATTGCTGCAGAGTCATATTACAAATACACACATCAAAAAGAAGTTTTGCATTACCCCGGTTCACAGAACTCCTGAAGATAGACGTTGACTGTGGATATTGTATCACAGACACAGTCCCTTTGACTCTTCAGAGATGTCACTAAACCCGCCCAACGATGTTAATAACCATGCGTGAACAGCGCCTATTAGACGGAGGCCGATGAGTTCCAGTCATTCCACCAGGAAGGAGGTACACGGCTCGTGTTGCCTGTAGTTCAACCATGCCTAGACGGTCAATACTGCGGTTCGATTGCGTCCGCATTTTTACATTGTGCCAGGAAGGGCTCTCGGCAAGGGAAGTGTCCAGGCGCCTCGGAGTGAACCAAAGCAATGTTGTTCGGACATGGAGGAGATACAGAGAGACAGGAACTGTTGATGACATGGCTCACTCAGGCCGCCCAAGGGTTACTACTGCAGTGGATGACCGCTACCTACGGATTATGGCTCGGAGGAATCCAGACACCAACGCCACCATGTTGAATAATGCTTTTCGTGCAGCCACATGACGTCGTCTTACGACTCAAACTGTGCGCAATAGGTTGCATGAGGCGCTACTTCACTCCCGACGTCCATGGCAAAGGTCCATCTTTGCAACCACGACACCATGCAGCGTGATACAGATGGGCTCAACAACATGCCCTCAATGGACCCCTCAGGATTGGCATCACGTACTCTTCACCCGATGAGTGTCGCATATGCCTTCAACCAGACAATTGTCGGAGACGTGTTTGGAGACAACCCGGTCGTGCTGAACACCTTAGACACACTGTCGATTGAGTGCAGCAAGGTGGAGGTTCCCCGCTGTTTTGGGGTGGCATTATGTGGGGCCCACGTACGCGGCTGGTGGTTATGGAAGGCGCCGTAACGGCTGTACGATACGTGAATGTCATTCTCCGACAGATAGTACAACCATATCAGCAGCTTATTGGCGAGGCATTCGTCTTTATGGACGACAATTCGCGCCCCCATCGTGCACATCTTGTGAATGACTTCCTTCAGAATAATGACATCACTCGACTAGAGTGGCCAAGATGTTCTCCAGACATGAACCCTATCGAACATGCCTGGGGTACATCGAAAAGGGCTGTTTATGGACGACGTGACTCATCAACCACTCTGAGGGATCTACACCGAATCGCCGTTGAGGAGTGGGATAGTATGTGGATAGTATGCCACAACGAATACAGACATGCGTCAATGGAAGACGACGTGCTACTGGGTATTAAAGGTACCGGTGTGTCCAGCAATGTGGTCCACCACCTCTGAAATTCCCGCTGTATGATGGTACAAAATGCAGTGTGGTTTTCATGACAATAAAATGGGCAGAAATGATGTTAATGTTGCTCTGCCAATTTTCTGTATAGGTTCCGGAACTCTCGGAATCGAGGTGATGCGAAACTTTTTTTGATGTGTGTACTTACAGGTTTCGAAAACCTCATGACGCCTTATCATTCCTAGTACCAAACGCACAGAGTCTGCAAAACACCCCATACTGTTTAAGTGATATCCTGAATGTTATATGTTCCACAGCACTGTGCACAGTTCTATCGTAGCCAGTTCTGAGCTTCTTCTGTTTCAGTCTTCAAGAACTTAAATATATCTATCGGAAGACCGAACAGTACCCTCGAGTGTTAAGAACAATGAATGACGTTACTTTAGTTAGTTATTTATCTGCAGTTTTCTCAGTGAAACGTACGGCAACATGCTGACAATAGGAATGTAGTGGACATTCAGGAACCAAATTGACGTTTGACCTTTGGGTTGCCTGCATGCAGGGGCAAGGGTAAACGCGAGACAACAAGCTGTACCCCTCCCTTCTGTCCCCTCTCTCCCCTTCGACTGCTCCTCTTCTCCCCCTCCCACCCCCTCCCATTCCGTCTAATAGGTATACCACTATTTTGGAAATAGGCCAGTCAGGCAGTTTCTAAGCCAACGCAGACATCTTTTGCTCTCCCAGCCACAAACCAATATTCTATTCCCCTTAAAAATGAAACAGCCAGTTGGTAAGCATCCCATAAACGGCCATCTTTTACTCTGTAACCCACTTGCTGCCCAAACACGACTGTTATTCGGCCTTCGTACCCACTTGGTACAGGGCATAATGTACCCTCGAATTAAATGTCAAAATGTTGTTCCCATGCCTAAATTGTTTGATTATTGTTCTATAACAATACAAAACACACATGCCCAATTATTGGCACTGTTGGTGTAACCTACAGGTTAAAGAACACTTGGCCACGACTGCGATTCTGTCTTTGTACCAAAGTAAAATAACACTTCGAAGAAACAGAAAAAAATAGTCTGCATTATTTCTTTAAGTCTACGAAGCACACATGGCTTATTTCTTCACGCGACTGATCTAACTTACAGGTTAAGATACACTTTGTGATAACTGTGATTCGATACGTATACCGAAGTGAAATAGTAGTTCAAACAAAGCCAAGAATTATCTGTATTAGTTAGGAGAATAAGTGTAGCTTTGTGCTTTAACACTACAAAACATTTGTGGCTAATTTATTGACTTTACCTATGTAACTTAACGGTATAAGGTACATTTGACGCCAAAACCGAAATGTGATTTGATCTCTGAACCCACTTGATGTACGGCACAATATATCCTCAGACTTAGTGTCACAATGTTATTTCCACATCTAAATTCTGTCTATTATTTGTTGACAAGTCGTCTTAGTTAAGCTACAACGACATAGCAATGGCTGGAGTCTGATGATCAGAGTGCAGCGTATGTGGTAATTGATTCCTCTCTCCTCTGGTGTTGGAACCTACACAATGCTGGAAACACATCTTGTGTATACCCTGTACAACACTTCTGCTAGCTGAGAGCATTCAAGAATTAAATTTTTATTTAATATCGAGCTTAATTATATTACTTAGATGTTTCCCATTCTCCTGGGTGGGTGTAGCCAGCTCTTCCGTATATTGTAGTGGAATTTGCATACAGATGTTTAAGTTTACCACAGTAGCAAACAAATGGCCATTAAATGTGTTTAGACCATCAATTTTAAACTCTACGAATGGTATTTCTGTTGCTAGATACACAATGCCGAGACCACTACATTTAGATACGATATGAACATCGTTTTACCATAAGCAGAATCAAGAGGGGATGGAAGATCGGAAACAGATTTTTCATGTATCCTCTAATATAAGAAATGATCTTGGGGGCCATCATTTTCTGTAAGTACTCCAGCGTATGGCCATATGCCATTGGTATTTACAGTAAATTCTATGTTGTATCCCTCTCAGTCATATCCTGATGATTCCATAGACTGCATTTAAAATAATTTGTTAGCCTTATCCAGTAGCAGATTATATTCTCCCCTCATGGCAAATATTTTCACCAAATATTCCAATTTATGTGTTTTGATTTCATCTTTTGCCATTTCCAATTTCCTTTTTGTGCGCTTAACACATCTACTGCACTTGGAGGAGTGATATCTCTTATAGGGAAAAGTTCAAGTCTGTTCGACAGATATGTTCTTTTGTCTTAAGACCCGAGGAATGAGATATTCATGGATACCAATTCTTATTTGGTAGCATCTATATTTGATTGTATTGTGGAGAAGAATAATCTGGATGGTTGTCAGAATCTGCGGGCATACAATGACAACAGCAATAAAAAAAAGAAGGTTTAACAGGTTAACTTCAGTTTTGTTTTCCAGTTCGGAGTAAAGTTGGGTCATGGTAGACGATCAGTTATGGAACAGGGTCCGGAAGTCATCAGGAGAGAGAGATGGGAAGGAGGGACATCGAGCTTCGGACAGAGCCGAGAACAGAGAGAGCGAATATCTCGACCGACGCTCTGCGCGCATCCCTGAGGCAAGAATGTGATTCGCTTCCCACACTCTCTATTGGTCAGTGAGACTGGAGATACTTTGCCTGTCAGCATACATTTCTTGAACAATCTGCCTTTACGCTGAGATGATGATTCGAGCCACCACGTAGTGCACGAGAATTACTGTCAGTGACAATTTAAGTGTGAAAATTTTTTAAGATTAATTACAAAATTATCCTTTGGACAAAAGACAGTAAAAATACAGAGTAACTTTAAAAATGTGCTGGATAAGCGGACTCAGGACAATGTACTAGCATGGAAGAAGAGGTGTTTTGGAGTTCAATTGAACAGTGCGGTGGGGAACGAAGTGTTGCTAACACTTTCTTTGGATGTCAATGTCGGGTATGCAGTGGAGGAGGAGAAGAAAGAGGCGTCACAACTGGCTGGGATGCGTGATTCTCCGTCTGTGAATTTATTCCTCATGATGGAGCATTGGCAAAGAGTTCGGTGGTTTGCTGTGAAGAGCAGTTGCAATTTTTTAGGTCAAATACCCTGAGGTTAATAACATTAATCAAGTATTTTACTCACGTTGTAAATACAACATTAATCTCTGTATATGAATTGTAGTGTTCTCGCTTTTCGGTGGTCTTAAGTTCGATTACTGGTGATCATCACCATCTGAACTGAAACGCCTGGCGCTGAAATTGCGTCCCATGGAAGTATTTGGACCAATACGTGAGCTACATTAAACTTAGGACTTTTTTATCTATAAACATAACAGTAATATTTTTATTCTTATACTGGTTGGATCATAATTAGTAGTGAAAATTGACTCCAGTGGAAGTATGTGACAACACAAGAAAAAACGTTCCAGTAAATATGGGTCTACAAAAGAGCCATGTGCTAGATAACTGCGAATGTGTGGTTACAAACCGCAACTGACTTCAGCATGAAATATTGTCCTACTTAGTACAAGTATACTTGAAATTCAAACTTTTCGATTAAGTTCTCATCTAGTTGGGCTAAAATTTCAGTCATGGCCTACGTTACTTTGTAAAATGTTGGGAAAGTAGTTTATGCAGGATTGGGCACAGACGCTTTTTTCTGCCGACGTTAGACGACGCCAAGATGGATAATTCGAGCATAACTTGTGTCTTGACCATCAAGATCACCTCACCTCAGTGTTCTAGATAATATTGGCTGGGTTCATCTCAAAAATGAAGTGTACACAGCACTCCCACTCATATGGTTGCACAACTGTAAAAGGGAGCTGTTCCGCTTTGTCAACATTTACGACATCCGGGGGAGTCCAGTATTCCCGTCAAATGTGAGGAGGACACGTGGAACAACTCCTAACCTACGAGTGGACAGTAAATTGTAACATGCAATGTGCTGAAACAGTGTTTTATTTTTTGTTGAGGTATCCCGTAGATGAAGTACCCTTGGAGGAAGTATGAAGCAGTTAGATGGGAAATTAATCGAAAAGTTTACATTTCAGATACAGTTGTACCAATCAGGACAATACTTCACATTGAAGTGTGTGGTGCCTCGTAAACATATATTCGCAGTTATCTAGCGAATGGCTCTTTTCCAGGTCCTTATTCACTGGAAAGCTTTTGTTTCTATTATCTCGTAGTTTCCTCCATATCAGTCTTCGATAATAATTAAGACACACCCTACTTACAAATTTTGCACTCGGGCGCACGTGGCCCCCGTCAGTTTTGTGCCCCAAGTGGCCGATTGTGTCGCACGGCACCCAAACAGGCTCTGCACAAACACCTCCCCCCCCCCCCCCCCCCCCCCGTCACCACACACACACACACACACACACCATGTTATTAGCCGTTCAGAAAGTCTTATAAGGAGCAGAACGAATATTCAAGAGGACACGATTTCAGTTTATGTTTGAAATTAATTTTATTATCTATCAGTTTATTGACACCGTTTTCCAGATGGTCAAAGATTTTTTCACCGAATACCCCGCTCCTTTCTGTCCCGTATTAAGGCTGAGTGAAGGACATTGTTAGTAATTTGTCCTTTTAATATGAAATTTGAAAATGCTACTGTTCTTTTCGAATCATGTATGATTGTTAACAACAAACTTCATAAGGGAGTTGTAACGTTATACCAGTATGCACAATGTTTTGTAGAACTGCTAGTTAACCCGCAATATGATGCCATAAGACTTTTGTGAATGGAAATAGGCAAAGTAAGTCAAATTTTTGACATTGTCCTCTTCAGTTCTAATATAATAGAAGACCTTTCACATGTAACTCGTAGTTCACGTTTTATCATTGTAAACACATGATAATATAGAATATTTTCTTTCACTTATTGATTTACTCTCACGTATTATTTATAATGACATGTATTGTGTTTTATTTAAATTCAGTGATAGTCTATTTGCAGAGAACTACTTATATATGTTCAGGAATATATTATCTAGATATCCAAGTGTTGCATTTAAGACTAAAAAGCTACACACCACGAAGGAGTTATCAGAATGGGGCGGAAATCGGTAGTTGTGATGCACATACAAATAAATACAATAACAGAAGAAATTGGATGCATTATCCAAGAGATAGAGCTTCACATACTGAGCAGATCAACAACGCTTCGAACCGCCTGTGACACTAATGCAAGCTGATTTCGGTTTGGTACTGACTGATAGAGTTGTTGCATGTCTTCACGGGGATATCGTGCCAAATTCTGCCCAACTGGCACGTTATATCTTCAAAATCCCGAGCTGATTGGAGGGCCCTGCCTTGCTTCAAAGGTTCTCAGTTGGGGAGAGATTAGCGACATTTACTTGCCAGGGTAAGGTTTGGCAAGCACGAAGATGAGCAGTAGAAACTCTCGCCGTGTGTGGAAGGGCGTTATGTTGCTGAAATGTAAGCCCAGGATGGCTTGCAATGGGGTGTAGAATATCGTCCACGCACCGCTGCAAGGGTGCCACGGCTGACAACCAAAGGGGTCGTACTATGAAGTGAAATGGCACTTAAGACCAGCACTCCTGGTTGTTGGGTCGCATGGCTGGCGACAGTCAGGTTGGTTGGTATCCCACCGCTCTTTGCGGCGTCTCCAGCCACACACGTCTTCGGCCTGGATTCTCATTGAGTGAATTGCTGAATTGTGTTCAGTGATGAATCCCGCTTCGAACTGACATCCGATGAAAAGCAGAGGCGTGTCTAGGGCATTCCGAATCTCTCCCCAATTGAGAACGTTTGGAGAATAATGGGTAGGGCCGTGTAACCATCTCCGGATTCTGACGATCTAATGCGCCAAGTGAGCAGAACTTGGCAGAACGTCCCTCATGACATCCAGCAACTCTGTCAAGCAATCTCAAACCGAATAACATCTCGCATAATGGCCAGAGGAGAACCAACGAGTTACTGACTTGTTAAATTATGTGAAGTTCTTTCTCTTGAGTAAATGTTTCTTTTTTCTGAAACAGTATTCATTTCTTTGTCTGTACAGGTACACCACATCTATTGATTTCTGTCCAATTCGGATAATTCCTTCGCGGTGCGTCTTTTTTTGTCTTAGACTGTGTACAGGGTGGTCCATTGATCGTGACCGGGCCAAATATCTTACGAAATAAGCGTCAAACAAAAAAACTACAAAGAACGAAACTTGTCTAGCTTGAAGGGGGAAACCAGATGGCGCTATGGTTGGCCCGCTAGATGGCGCTGCCATAGGTCAAACGGATATCAACTGCGTTTTTTTAAACAGGAAACCCCATTTTTATTACATATTCGTGTAGTACGTAAAGAAATATGAAAGTTTTAGTTGGACCACTTTTTTCGCTTTGTGATAGATGGCGCTGTAATAGTCACAGACACATGGCTCACAATTTCAGATGAACACTTAGTAACAGGTAGGTTTTTTACATTAAAATACAGAACGTAGATAAGTTTGAACGTTTTATTTCGGTTGTTCCAATGTGATACATGTACCTTTGTGGCGTTATCATTTCTGAGAACGCATGCTGTTACAGTGTGATTACCTGTAAATACCAAATTAATTTATTTATTTAGCAATAAATGCTCAAAACGATGTTTCTCAACCTCAAAGCATTTGGCAATACGAGTAACTACATTCCTCTCAAGAGTGAGTAGTTCTCCTTCCGTGATGTTGGCACATGCATTGACAATGGGCTGACTCATGTTATCAGGCGTTGTCGGTCGATCACATAAGCAAATATCCTTCAGCTTTCCCCACAGAAAGAAATCAGGGGACGTCAGATCTGGTGAACGTGCGGGCCATGGCATGGTGCTTCGACGACCAAGCCATCTGTCATGAAATGTGCTATTCAGTACCGCCTCAACCGCACGCGAGCTATGTGCCGGACAACCATCATGTTGGAAGCACATCGCCATTCTGTCATGCAGTGAAACATCTTGTAGTAACATCGGTAGAGTACTACGTAGGAAATCAGCATACATTGCACCATTTAAAACTTCCTGGCAGATTAACACTGTGTGCAGGACCGGGACTCGAACTCGGAACCTTTGCCTTTCGTGGGCAAGGGCTCTACCAACTGACCTACTCAAGCACGACTCACGTCCCGTCCTCACAGCTTTACTTCTGCCAGTACCTCGTCTCCTACCTTCCAAACTTTACAGAAGTTCTCCTGCTGTGAGTACGGGACGTGAGTCGTGCTTGGGTAGCTCAGTTGGTAGAGCACTTGCCCACGAAAGACAAATGTCCCGAATTAGAGTCTCGGTCCGGCACACAGTTTTAATCTGCCAGGAAGTTTCATATCAGCGCACACTCCGCTGCAGAGTGAAAATTTCATTCTAGAAACATCTCCCAGGCTGTGGCTAAGCCATGTCTCCGCAATATCCTTTCTTTCAGGAGTGCCAGTTCTGCAAGGTTCGCAGAACTTCTGTAAAGTTTGGAAGGTAGGAGACGAGGTACTGGCAGAAGTAAAGCTGTGAGGACGGGACGTTAGTCGTGCTTGGGTAGCTCAGTTAGTAGAGCACTTGGCCGCGAAAGGCAAAGGTCCCGAGTTCGAGTCTCGGTCCGGCACACAGTTTTAATCTGCCAGAAAGTTTCATATCAGCGCACACTCCGCTGTAGAGTTAAAATTTCATTCTATTGCACCACTTAGATTCCAAATCGATAAAATGGGGGCCAATTATCCTTCCTCCCATAATGCCGCACTGTACATTAACCCGCCAATGTCGCTGATGTTCCACTTGTCGCAGCCATCGTGGATTTTCCGTTGCCCAATAGTGCATATTACGCCGGTTTACGTTACCGCTGTTGGTGAGTAACGCTTCGTCGCTAAATAGAACGCGTGCAAAATATCTGTCATCGTCCCGTAATTTCTCTTGTGCCCAGTGGCAGAACTGTACACGATGTTCAAAGTCGTCGCCATGCAATTGCTGGTGCTAGAAACATGGTACTGGTGCAATCTATGTTGATGTAGCATTCTCAACACCGACGTTTTTGAGATTCCCGATTCTCGCGCAATTTGTCTGCTACTGATGTGCGGAATAGGCGCGACAGCAGCTAAAATACCTACTTGGGCATCATCATTTGTTGCAGGTCGTGGTTGACGTTTCACATGTGGCGGAACACTTTCGTTTTCTTAAATAACGTAACTATCCGGCGAACGGTCCGGACACTTGGATGATGTCGTCCAGGATACCGAGCAGCATACGTAGCACACGCCCGTTGGGCATTTTGATCACAGTAGTGATACATCAACACAATATCAACCTTTTCCGCAATTCGTAAACGGTCCATTTTAACACTGGTATTGTATCACGAAGCAAATACCGTCCGCACTGGCGGAATGTTACGTGATACCACGTACTTATGCGTTTGTGACTATTACAGTGCCATCTATCACAAAGCGAAGAAAGTGGTCCAACTAAAACATTCATATTTCTTTACACACTACACGAATATGTAATAAAAATGAGGGTTCCTATTTCAAATAACGCAGTTGATATCCGTTTGACCTATGGCAGCTCCATCTAGCGGGCCAACCATAGCGCCATCTGATTTCTCCCTTCAACCTTGATGAGTTTCGTTCTTTGTAGTTTTTTCGTTTGACGCTTATTTAGTGAAATATTTGGCCCGGTCACGATCAATGGACCACCCAGCTTTTGGATCTCTATGGAACTCCCGTAGTGATTATTGCTTATTCTGAAGATGCTGTCTCATTGTGTACACTCCACTACTTTTCTTAGCGAAATATTCTGTATCATTTTACTTAGACTGAATGACAACCAGTTGGCAGAAAGTTTTCTGATACGACAATATTTGAACTTATTTATGGGAAAACTACGATCTGTTCAATGAAATGATTTTAACAAGGCGCAGAAAATATCAATTGGCAGTGTTTGTCATTTAAATTTTCTATAATCTAAATCTTAAACTGAAGAAAGCATATTCTATGGAGGGATGCTTTTGAAATTGAAACTGACTAACGCCCTTATTTTGAGAGAGATTCATAATATTTTCCGATATCTTCGAGAAGGAGGGAAGCAGTGAAATGGGTTAGGAGATGTTATAAATTTCTGTCAATATTCCACAGTTACAAATCGTTACTTAGACAATAAACAGTTCCCTGATAGATTTCTTGTGATCTGTCTTATAGGGAGGAACAGAGTTCAGATCTTCGTCCTAATGTTCTGCTTGAAGTTTTCCGAAGTGTCTTGCAATAATTTAAAGCATTCGCCAGTACAGTTCCATACAAAAGAACATTGGCAAAAGTCCTGCCTACCCTCGTCCAGTCGCCGGCCGGAGTGGCCGAGAAGTTCTAGGCGCTTCAGTCTGGAACCGCGCGACCGCTACGGCCGCAGGTTCAAATCCTTCCTCGGGCATGGATGTGTGTGATGTCTTTAGGTTAGTTAGGTTTAAGTAGTTCTAAGTTGTAGGGGACTGATGACCTCAGAAGTTAAGTCCCATAGTGCTAAGAGCCATTTGAACTTCGTCCAGTCCTACCCTAAAGACATTAACATCTACGGGATGATAAACAGTAGCGTCTCTTTCTCCTGGGTTCCTTTTAGTCATCTGTAGTTATTTTGCATGCTATCGCGTCTCACTGTTCTCCGCAGAACGTCACAAGCTTTGGAATTCAAATGCCGCTCACGGTCACAAAATTCGAATAGAAGAGAACTGCCTCATGCGGTAAATAACTACGTCTGCTTTCAGTTACATCTTGGTGGAGGTGATTTGCTCTTGCAGCCCTTCTATATGTCGACGTCAAAAGAAATGCAACCTTTCGGGAACAGACCAGCTAGAAAGTAAACCTTTCGCTAAGTAGGTCAGCTTTAATTTCGTCTCTACAAGGAAATCAAAGATCTACAGAAACACAAAGAAATTGCTGTTGGCAATAGAAAGAAATAACACAGAATAAATATGGTTTCTTGTTGTAACGAAAGTTGGACAGCAGTAGCGAAGTCCTGAATCGGCAGCTATGTTGTGCATCTGATGAGTGTCTCAAGCTGGCAGATGGCTCTAATGTGTCCATCTCAGTAGACGATGTGAACACATCGGACAATAAAATATTCAAGTTCAGGAGACATAAAGCTAAGACGATGTAACACCGCCTCTGGTCTTGGCGAAGAAAGTTCGTAAGTTCCTTCAGCCAAGCCTTATCCAGCTTACTGCTGACTGAATTTTGTGCAGCTATAGTTTCAAAAGTATTGACTACTACTTTTCACTCGGTATTCCAGATAGCTTCACAGATTTTCTGTGGAATTAAGAATGAGTGAGTTACCGGTCCAGTCAAAATGGGACAGGGTGCTCGAGTGAAAGTTAAACCAGGAACTGTTGTTACGGAAAACGGGGGTGCCCACAGTATATTCACCAACATTTGCTCATCGAGTATGTTGAAATTTACATCCTAGTTTACGGTCACGGTAGCGTAAATGATTAGGTCCAAATTCTGGTACGTAAAACACTCCAAAACACCACATAACCCTCTCCGGCCTGAACTCCACCCCCTACTCACTGCAGATTAAACGCCACATCGAGCCGTCGGTACATCTGACGCCTTGCATCTGAACTCGTCACACTACACGCTTCCAGTCAAGTATTTTCCAGTTTCTGTGTTCTTTGGATATTTGAGCACGTTCAGCTTTAAGCGCCGTTGTGAGCAATAATGTTTTGCGAGGTACCCGGCTCCAAATGTCCACAGGGTGCAGTTACCTTCGCAGTGTTGGCTCGGAAGCCGGTTGAAATAGACTTGCATTCACTGAAAGCATCAATTTCCGACTGCCATTGACAGGGCGTGAAATTTGTCTCCGGTTTCTTTCGAACAGGATCTTTTTACGACCACTTTTCTTACGCCTTGTTAGATGGCTGCGAGCGGCGCATCATGCCTTGTAGACACATTGGACGGTTCACGTTTATGCGAGGGGCGTTCAATGAGTAATGCAGCACTTTTTTTTCTGAAGGCTGGATGGTTTTTTTAGGAATTCCAATACACCATATTATTCCCCACTCTTTCGTCTACAAAACGCCATTTTTCAACATAATCTCCGTTCAGTGAGACTTCATTACACCACCTTACTAGGAGGGGATGCATACCCGCTTGGTATCACTCTATTGGTCGATGTCGGAGCTAACATCTTACTGCATCAATAACCGCCCCATCATCCACTTACTGCACCCCGCGGAGTGTGTGGGCAAATAGAAGGAAGTCGGAAGGTGTGAGACACGGACTGTAAGGTGGATCAGGAAGAACAGTCCAACGAAGTTTTGTGAGCTCTCGGGTGGACAGATTTGTGTCACGCCTTGCGTCGTCATGAAAAACTTCGTTTGCATTTTTTTGGCGACGAACACGCTGAAGTCGCTTCTTCAGTATACTGAGTGTGTGTGTGTGTGTGTGTGTGTGTGTGTGTGTGACGGAGAGGCCTTGTCCCGCCATAGCCCTTAGTGGTTCACAACAGGCCACAGAGGTCCACCCTCCCCGCCGCCGCCCCACACCGAACCCAGGGTTATTGTGCGGTTCGGCTCCCACTGGACCTCCCCCTCTCCCCCCACCCACCCGCCCTCCCTCCCACCCCTGCAACGTCTCATACCAGACGAGTGGAACCCCAAATGTTTGTGTGGTAGAGTAATTATGGTGTACGCGTACGTGGAGACAGTTGAAACCTCGTAGTCAAGGGAACGCAGGATTCCGTTACGATTGTGGACGGGGGCATAATCAGTTACTACTGGTTGCCTTTTACAGCTACACACAATTTATTTTAAACCAGTAATTCCAGACTCAACAATAAATAAAGATACCACACTTTATTAATGAAGGAATAAACAACTGTGTAAATAATAGTGTTTTCAGTGAGTTAAAATTTAGCAAATCACAGCAGATACAGCAGATAATGTTTAAAAAGCAAGCCACTGTGATCTGGGCAGAAGGCCTTACACGCCAGGAACGGCAATAAATTAAGAATTGTTTAAAACTCGCTGCAACCTACAAATTACAGGTATCGAAATATTAAAGGCAAGTCGCCACAAACACAGCAGAAGGAATCAGACGCCAGGAACGGTAGTAAATAAAGTTTTACAGGCTTACTGTTTAAATACAAATACCAAATTAGAATTTTAAGGCAGGTGACCACAATCACAGCTGAAGGCCTTACACTCCAGGAACGCCAATAATATAAAAAATTTAGAAACCTGCTGTAAAACAGCAAATATAATAGTAAAGGTTAATTAAAAAACAAGCAACTGATCACCAAATGGGTGAAATAAGATGATGGTAAACTTTATAACACAACTCTTAACATCTACTGAACACTACACTGCTAGATTTATTACGGAAGGCGACCAGAACTATTAACTAGACATATATAACCTTTTATGTAGGCATTACAAGATATTGTAATAAATAATACAATTATAAAACACAAGGACCAGTACATAACTTCCTTAAAGGGTACTGAGGTAGACTATACTCGCAGAAGGCGTGGGCTGAAGGAGCGTTACACTGAACTACTGGTCGCAGACTTGCTTTTAGAACACACATGTCTTACAATAACCAAGGGGCTACAGACAGTGCTCTAGGAATCTACCTCTGAGAAGGCCCGGCAACAAACACTTTCGCGAGCGATGAGATAGACAGCCAAGAGTTGCAATGACTTCAAAAGATGGTAACTCAGACTAGTGGCAGTCTAACGAATGACTAATGATAATCTTGCTGAAGCTACCTGACGTCCGATAAACTAAATGCAACGATGGAACAATACGCCAAAGCCAGAGCCGGCGGTCTGCACTACGACCTCAGAATACTGGCTTTAGAGCGCCCGGAACGAGAAAGGAATCACTACCACCAGAGTAGAAGAATCACCAACCGGCCTACAATCAAGAAAGCTGTCAAAACTACACGTCTTTCCGGACAGCAGCGGCAAGGCGACGAAACGTACACTGCCGTTACATACACTTACCCCCAGGGCAGGTAACTGGGGCGTTAGCGGCCACCAGGCAAGAAAAATTACCTCTGGTTGAGCTTAACAAATGGTTCAAATGGCTCTGAGCACTATGGGAGTTAACATCTGATGTCACCAGTCCCCTAGAACTTAGAACTACTTAAACCTAACTAACCTAGGGACATCACACACATCCATGCCCGAGGCAGGATTCGAGCCTGCGACCGTAGCGGTCGCGCGGTTCCAGACTGAAGCGCCTAGAACCGCTCGGCCACACCGACCGGCTGAACTTAACAAATTGTAACAAGTTGAACGCAGTAAACAGTAATAAGAAGTCGAGGAAAGCTAATCAGATCCGCCTTCCCGAAGCACTCCACTCGCTGCTCTTCGCCTCCGCGACACTACGAGCGGCAACACGAACCCAAATCACTGGACAACCGCGAGATATTGCAATGGTGGAAGTTTCTCTACTTGAATCCGAATGCACTCAACTTAAAGCTTGCTGGATGCGGTTTACGACGAGGTCGTGCACCCTCGTGACCACAGCCCTTCCATCCGGCAGTCCATGCGTGCCGCCAGCGGTCCCGGCATGTTGTGGCAATGCGCGAACCTGGTTCATCTTGAGTCCCCAACCGAACTCGCACACTCACACCACCCAGAAAAACAACGACTTCGCCCCAGGGATAGGGCGACAGTTACTACATACCGATAACCGCCCTGCTGCCACTAGCGGACAGGACACGCTTGCGAAACGGAGTGGCACCAGTCAACACGAGAAGAAGACAAACAACTGCAACCATGCCAACTAAACGATACCGTCTGGCCTCTAAGAGATGGCAGAAACCTACAAATAGCACCAACGCGAGCCACAGCACGGCCCAACAGTAGTTGCGCAGCAATAGCCGACATAGTGTAACTGAGGCGGAATAAGGGGAACCAGCTCGCATTCGTCGAGACAGATGGGAAACTGCCTTAAAAACCATTCACAGGCTGGCCGGCACACCGGACCTCGACACTAATCCGCCGGGCGGATTCATGCCGGGGACCGTCACGCCTTTCTGCTCGGGAAGCAGCGCATTAGACTGCACAGCTAGCCGGGCGTGCATACTGAGGGTACTACAGTACACTTCAGAGTTGATCGTTGCACCATGAAGCAGGGCATCAAACAGACCGTCACCATGACTTAAACGACTGACGATGTGGCGTTGAACTTTTTCTTCAGAGGAGACGTGGTTTGGTGCACTCCATCAATTGCTGTTTCTCTGGTTTGAAATAATGAACCCATCTTTCGTCGCCTGTGACGATGTTCGACAAAAAAATGTCACGCTCAGTCTCATAAAGCGCAAGCACTTCCTCAAAGATGGTCCTTCATTGCTCTTTATGGTCTTCTGTTAAGCCGCGCGGAGTGGCCGCGCGGTTTGAGGCGCAATGTCTCGGACTGCGCGGCCCCTCCCGCCGAAGCTTAGAGTCCTCCCTCGGGCATGGATGTGTGTCTTGTTTTTAGCATAAGTTGGTTTAAGTTAGTTTAAGTAATACGTAAGTCAAGGGACCGATGACCTCAGCAGTTTGGCCCCTTAGGAATTCACGAAAACACACACACACCCTTCTGTTAGGCGGCAAGGAATAGAGGGCAAGAAATCCAACGGGCACACACCTCTGTGTATCCGACAAGTGTGTCAGCACTGCAGACAGAGACGTCGAGTTGTGCAGCGAGGTCTGCGATTGAGATCCGTCGATCACCCCGAATGAGACTGTCTGCACGTTCCAACATTGCATGAGTCACAGGTGCGTGCCGCCGGGCGGCACGCGGGATATGGGACATGTTTGCCTTATCTTGTTGCCTCTCCCAACGACTCACCATGCTTTTGTTCACTGTCAGGTCTCCGTAGACGTTCTGCAAGCGCCTATGACTATCTACCACGCTCTGGTTTTCCGCCAATAGAAATTAAATGACAGCTTTCCGTTATAGAGGCCATTTTGAAAGTTACGTATAGCGTCGCTACTAATCGGGCTTCGTGAAACTATAGGGACTAAAGCGGTAGTATTTCAGTATGTCCCACAACAAATTCTGCCTTTTTCAATCGAAATTGGCAGAAAAGAAAATCTGTTGCATTACTTACTGAACTGCTTTCGTATACCAACAAATCGGACAATTTCATTCACCGTGTAATCCTGAGCACGTCGAAAAACTATAGTTCCTTCCTGTCGTTCTGGCACAGCTCCACGTTGACCAGTCTTACTGCTCTGATTTAATACCACCGACTGGCACTTTCACAACAATTCACTGCCATACATCAGTGATGGGGAGTCTGGTACGAGTCCTACACCTGCTACAGTGTTTCAAAGCGAGCAGCCTACAGTGTTAAGTGCTCGACTAATAGTTTGTCGAGAGACTTTATTCGAAGCGTTGCGTTTCATACAGTGCGGCCTGTATATGAAAATAACAGGAAGGGAGAGGCTGAAACTCGGCGCAATTCGTAGTTTCATCTAATAGTACTAACGAGACTGTCGAGGTAAACAAACCTTTCGAAAGAACTGGTCGTGTTTAACAGTATCTCATTCCTTCACTGCATTGTGCACTGTAGAGAGCGAACCGTTTTTCGTACCAGAAAATGTACTTTGTCTCATTCGCAGTAATCGCACCAACAACATGAGGTTGGTGCAGCACTAGGTTACCACCATTTAGTGATCTAAATGAAAATTACGCAGGAGTACAAGCTTTCGGAGAAATACAACTCCTTTGTCTGTCAGTCTAAAGTGTTAAAGAAGATTCAGGAACATGCACCAAAACGTTTGAAATGGCGCTATATAAGCCACTTTCAAGACAAAAAAACTTCTGACCCCTGTAAGGCGTCGTTTTTCCAATGAGGTTCATTAGATAAGTATCCACAATAGTATCCATCGAAACCACGATATACAAATTAGTAATGGTCAAATACAACTTCAGTATGTCGGAAGCTGTCTTCTCACCCAGAATTGACGAAAGAAGCACGCTAAAACATGTAGAAACGGAAAGAGCGAGGAATTACATCTTCGCGTGATGTGTATCGCGCTCTCATCTGTCCGTGCTGTGCGGAATTACGGACTGCGTCCGAGTGGCGGACAACATCCACCTGTGATATCTGACGTCACAATAGCTGGCCAGGAAAACGCCTGTTGTGTTGTTCGAGTTTTTGGCCAATGGAAAGCTACTGGCTTCACTGTGGTGCAGTTTGCGTGCGCGGCTGGCGAGGAAGCGGTTTGCGCGTCGTTCTGACATGGGCATCACGGTAAGTACGACACCACATTTATTATCAGGATCAGCAGAAGAGTGAGGGATGTTGCTACGCGATCAGCACTCATCACATTCGTGAGTCCGAGCTCCGATTCTTACTGAGAACTCCACACTAGCGCCGAAAAGTTGAGCGTAATCGGAAGAAAGAAAAACGTGAGAAATGTAAATGATACGATTTCACCACAAACTAGTGCTGCGATATTAGTCTAGGCAAGGAGTACTTCTTCTTTAGAACAGGCAGACTTGGACTGAGAGCTAAGCCGAAGTCCGCAACACAGTACCAAGGACTATTCTGCACAGCTCTTTTTCTGGAACTGCTCCCACTGCCAACGCAGGTTGTCAGTTACATCACGCCAGTTGTTTGAAGCTTCTGTGGCAGCAAGGGGTAAGCTTACCGCTTATTAACTGTGCTGTTATAGTGAAAAGGGCTGTCCAGTTTTGAGAAACAAATTATGACTGTCTTCGGCATCAGAACTTCGCTAGTTACATGTAGACGCCTGGTATGCGGATCCGCGGATTCAAGTCCCACATTGAGACTTCCAATTTGAAATATATCGTTACTGCGTTTCTCTAATAAAAATGTTTTTGCACAAGTGCACCTGATTTTAAGGCCGTGAAATTGCTGTAGTGACTGCTGAACCTTAACTTCAGCTTTCAAATTGAAGTGCACACTAATTCAGCCCAAACTCATAGCCGGAAAAGGCTATGAGTCACGAACTTGGTGACGTTTAGTAAAATCGGAATAAAGTGCACTCTTTCCGTGAAAGCCGAAGTGTTTGACTTAGGGTAGACCTTCTGAGCTTATATGTTTCAAATGTCTTCTTAATAGATTTTATTGTAGGGAGCTAGGTGATGAGATTTCATCTTCTATTCATTTTGGTTCCTAGGAGGCCACCCAGAGGCAACGTGCTGGACAAGTATTCGGAAATAGCTGGTTCCCGATCTCCATTTGGCCATCCAGATTTAGTTTTCCGAAATCAGGTAAACGGTACGTCCGCTCTTCGACCACTCCACTACTGTTCCTGAAATTAACCAGTGTTCCACCTACAATGACATTAATATTGATTGAATATTAACCTCACTAGATAAATTACAGTAGCTCAAAAGAAAAAACGAATTTTGCATGCTGTACATTAAGTTTTTTTATTTAACTTGTTCACGCAGACACGTTTTGCCTTAGTTACAAGGCATCTTCTGTGTGTGTCCTGAAATACTACAGGATTTTTTTGTTTGTGCATGTAGGTTATCGTTTGCGTAGGTAGGTTACAGATTTAAAATTAGTTCATTGAAATCTGTAACCTCTATGTACACAAACGATAACCTGAACGTGCAAACGAAAAAATCGTGTAATATTTCAGGACAGCCACTGAAGATGTCTTGTGACTAAGGCAAATCTCATCGGGGTGCACAAATTAAATAAGAAAATTCATTGTGCACTATGCAAAAGAGTGGGTGTGTTGTTTGGGGAGAGGAGACCAAACAGCGAAGTCATCGGTGTCAGCGGATTAGGGAAGGAAGTCGGCCGTGCCCTTTCAAAGGAAGCATCCCGGCATTTGCCTGTAGCGATTTAGGGAAATCACGTGAAACCTAAATCAGGATGGCCGCACGCGGGATTGAACCGTCGTCCTCCCGAACGCAAGCCCAGTGTGCTAACCATGCAAAAGGCTTTTTTATTTTGAATTATTGTAATTTATATACAACTGCTGCGAAAATGGCCACCACAAGACACTTTTTAATCCTACTATCTTCATCTACCATCTATTCAAAAATGGCTCTGAGCACTATGGGACTTAACATCTGAGGTCATCGGTCCCCTAGACCTTAGAACTACTTAAACCTAACTAACCTAAGGACATCACACACATCCATGCCCGAGGCAGGATTCGAACCTGCGACCGTAGCAGTCACGCGGTTCCGGACTGCGCGCCTAGTCTACCATCTATTATACCGTTAACAAAGTGGTAGTTATTGGTCAGGAATCAGTAGTTACACTTGATATTTCCACCCGAAAAGTTCGATTTAAGTTTTATTTGCTTTAATTAAACGTCACCAAGTCCATCGCTTCTATCCAGTGTCACTTCATTTCTCTCTCTTTCTGCCAGGTTTTCTACACCATGCGGTGTCTCTCGCATCCCTTTCCCTCTCCTTCTTCCCTGCCAATCCACTTCTTCTATGGCTCTGTCCTGCATCGCACAACTCATTCCATTGTTCCAATGTAGCCAGGGTCTTCCTCTCTTTCTGCGTCGTGGAGGTCTCCAGTGCCACATTTTAGAGTACCGTCTTTCCTGTGGAATTCTGCTAAGATGTCTATACCATGTTAGACGTTTATTTTCAGTGGTGTCCACAATATCTTTTGTAACTTCCATCTATTCTCGTACCTCTTTATCTCTTATTTTATCTGTTCTTGTCACACCGCAACTTGGTCTCCAGAACTCCATTTCCATTGCCTTTAATTTCTTGTCATTGACCCTGGAGATTCCCCGCAGTTCAGCACCATATAGAGCAATACTCTCAACTATAGTTTCGTATATCCTCCTTTTCAGATTTTTTGATGTCGTTTCATTCGAAATCATGGGGTGTAACTGCTTAATTACCAGCTTTTCCTTTTATTTTCTGTGCTTGATTTCCTCACTGCTTCCACCTTTATCTTAAATGACTGTCCCTAAACATTTATATGAACAGCTACACTTGACTGTAGATCCATCATCCTTAACGAGATCTCTTCTTATCTCTCCGACAAACCAAGTTTTCAGTCTTTGTAAAGTTAACTTACATACCCCACTGCTCAAATTCTTCTTTAAGCTTTCTTAACATATAAGACACATCCTCTTCGTCCTCGACGATAATGATCTGATCATCGGTGAAATTTAGGGAGAACAAGATGTCATGACCTGCTCCAATTCCCATGTTTTTGCGCTGTATCTTGCAAGACTACACTGGTCTTTCGGTTTGCTTTGAAGGCTACAGGCGACTTTCAGCATACGCCCTGACAGCAGTCACTTTAACTTGTAAGCCTTCCTCTTGTTTACCTGGTCATGCGTCCGCCCCGATAACTGAGTGGCCAGCGCGGTGGAATGCCGTGCAAAGGGACCCGGGTTCGATTCCCGGCTGTGTCGGGAGTTTTCCTCCGATCAGGGACTGGGTACTGGGTTGTCTTCATCACCATATCATCTCCATCGGCACGCAAGTCGCAGAAGTGGCCTCACCTAAAAAGACTTGCACCAAGCGACAGGTCTTCGCGACGGGAGGCCCTAGCCACACGACACTTCATTTACCTGGCCTTGTGTCGGCTAAACTGATTCTGCTCTCTGACGGTAATTATTGTTGCTAGCCTGCATGGAAAGTTATCACTTTCACCAGAATCCTAAATAAACCTCGAATAATAATAATTTAGTGAAATATGGTCTTGTCATTATTCTAGTCAATTATTGATGGGAGATTAATATATCAACATGGGATGCATCTTTTATAAAAATTACTAGATAATGAAATAAGACTACAAAACAAGTTAAGCGAGATGGCAAATAAATCACGAACTGTTGGCAACACAAATAGACACAACAAATTATTATCACTCTACTGGGTGGCAGTTCGTTGGCGAAGACTAAGTTTTATCTGTTTAATATGTTTACTCTGTCTCAAGACAAGGATAACACAATTTGAAATTATCTAATGCTGAATACATTTCGTGGATTTATTCTGCACAGAAGGTATACAACGTTGGTGCTGCTGAAAACAAGTGATGAGATGGAGCAGCAGTGCTGTCCCCTTTTTCGATGGGTAACGCTGTCTCAGGTGACCGTCGTAGTGCAAGCATCTGCAGAGTAGCGATGTGCGGTACCTGTAATATGTTAACATGGGCACGAAATATGCAAAGTCACAGGCCAGTGATCTGTTAGACAGATCGAAATTACCCTCTGGTGGAGCCCTGAAATCTTGGCAGATTATAGCGTGTGGCACTCTCGTTCGCCACTCAAACCACGGACGGATTTGACTCCCTCACATGGCTGTGTACACTAGGAGATCAAACGTTAAGGTGGTACACCTGATACGAATAATATTGCCCTCGGTACAGCAAGTTGTCCGAGATAACTGAGGTCTAAACTGCTGGTACAGCTAAGACTTCACCACAGGCTCCCCAGTCAAGACCAATGCCAATGTGAAGTCACACTAGGGATAAGTGTCTCAAGAGCAACCGACTCATAACAAGAGTCAAGAACAGAATCTCCTCTTCAGGTCAGAGTCTGAATGAGAAGACCACTCCAAAATCTCAACACCAAGTTTCTCCACTCCTCTCTTTCCATCAAACCTTAGTAAACTCCCCGAAAGCACTCACACCCCCGCCCATGCTAGGGTTTCGTGCCGGTCACAAGACTTCACGAGCTCCCTGTCTCCCCTCTACTTGTCTGCTCTTCCAATCGGCCAATCCTTACCAATGTTAATAATATTCTTTTATTTTCTGGAGAAGAGGCAATCAATCTCTGACTCATAAATTCCCGCACACAGAGTAAAATCCTCTGAACTTCTTTCTCCCACGGCCACTTAAAGTGGCGATTTTTGGAATTCTTTTTAGGCCTAAAGTGAACAGTACATATATGCAGAGATCAATATCTAGACGGGCTGAACGTTACAGCGTGTCCTACCGGGGGTTCTGGATAAACTAAGAGAAGTGCTTTTGTGTCCCAACATAGACCATTTCAGAGACACCATAAATGTTGTGTTCCATCCTAAAATTTTTCCGAAGGCCTGAAGTTTCCCGAAATGCTTGGCAGGCAGAGAGGTGACACCACCTGGTGGCTCCCTGGTTAGCGTCTGGCGCAAGGTGAACATGGGAACTCACGAACTTTTATGGCCGCCGTCCCTTTACAAAATGGGTGTTTGCAACACTGTCAAAAGGCCCTGTGATCAGCTTCTCTCGTCAACCCCTGTTCCTGCCTAACAGGTAAATCCAGGCAGGCAGTTTTTAAGCTTCTTTGGCCAAAAGCCTTGTCTGCAGACCAGTGCGAGAAGAGATGTTCTTCTTCCTAGTAGCTGCATATGGCTTCCAAGCCGCAAATGTCCACTGCAAGCTTTACTGTTAAATAACGAAATTGCCTGGTTGTTTTCAACCAGCTTTCTGTCCTTGGTAATTGTTATGTTGCGTAGGCTTGTTGTTGTTATTGTGGTCTTCAAACCTGAAACTGGTTTGATGCAGCTCTCCATGCTACTCCATCCTGTGCAAGCTTCTTCATCTCCCAGTACCTACTGCAGCCTACATCCTTCTGAATCTGCTTAGTGTATTCATCTCTTGGTCTCCCTCTACGATCTTTACCATCCACGCTGACCTCCAATACTAAATTGGTGATCCCTTGATGCCTCAGAACATGTCCTACCAACCGATCCCTTCTTCTAGTCAAGTTGTGCCACAAACTCCTCTTCTCCCCAATTCTATTCAATACCTCCTCATTAGTTATATGATCTACCCATCTAATCTTCAGCATTCTTCTGTAGTACCACATTTCGAAAGCTTCTATTCTCTTTTTGTCCAAACTATTTATTGTCCATGTTTCACTTCCATTCATGGCTGCACTCCATACAAATATTTTCAGAAACGACTTCCAGACACTTAAATCTATACTCGCTGTTAATAAATTTTTCTTCTTCAGAAACGCTTTCCTTGCCATTGCCAGTCTAAGTTTTATATCCTCTCTACTTCGACCATCATCAGATATTTTGCTCCCCAAATAGCAAAACTCCTTTACTACTTTAAGTGTTTCATTTCCTAATCCAATTCCCTCGGCATCACCCGATATAATTTGACTACATTCCATTATCCTCGTTTTGCTTTTGTTGATGTTCATCTGATATCCTCCTTTCAAGACACTGTCCATTCCGTTCAACTGCTCTTCCAAGTCCTTTGCTGTCTCTGACAGAATTACGTTGTTATCGGCGAATCACAAAGTTTTTATC
The DNA here is from genome assembly GCF_021461395.2 of Schistocerca americana. Classification (NCBI taxonomy): domain Eukaryota; kingdom Metazoa; phylum Arthropoda; class Insecta; order Orthoptera; family Acrididae; genus Schistocerca; species Schistocerca americana. The sequence continues at coordinate 678,207,429 of NC_060119.1, forward strand.
TCCCCTCCATGGATTTTAATACCTACTCCGAATTTTTCTTTTGTTTCCTTTATTGCTTGCTGAATATACAGATCGAATAACATCGGGGATAGGGTACAACCCTGTCTCACTGCTTTCCCAACCACTGCTTCCCTTTCATGTCCCTCGATTCTTATAACTGCCATCTGGTTTCTGCACAAATTGGAAATAGCCTTTCGCTCCCTGTATTTTACCCCTGCCACCTTTAGAATTTGAAAGGGAGTATTCCAGTCAACATTTTCAAAAGCTTTTTGTAAGTCTACAAATGCTAGAAACTTAGGTTTGCCTTTTCTTAATCTGTTTTATAAGATAAGTCGTAGGGTCAGTATTGCCTCACGTGTTCCAATATTTCTACGGAAACCAAACTGATCTTCCACGAGGTCGGCTTCTACCAGTTTTTCCATTCGTCTGTAAAGAATTCGTGTTAGTATTTTGCAGCTGTGACTTATTAAACTGATAGTTCGCTAATTTTCACATCTGTCAATACCTGCTTTCTTTGGGATTGGAATTATTATATTCTTCCTGAAGTCTGAGGGTATTTCGCCTGTCTCATACATCTTGCTCACCAGATGGTAGAGTTTTGTTAGGACTGGCTCTCCCAAGGCTGTCAGTAATTCTAATGGAATGTTGTCTACTCCTGGGGCATTGTTTCGCCTCAGGTCCTTCAGCGCTCTGTCAAACTCTTCACGCAGTATCGTATCTCCCATTTCATCTTCATCTACCTCCTCTTCCATTTCCATGGTATTGTCCTCAAGTACATCGCCCTTGAATAGATCCTCTATATACTCCTTCCATCTTTCTGCTTTCCCTTCTTTGCCTAGAACTGGGTTTCCATCTGAGCCCTTGATAATCATACAAGTGGTTCTCTTTTCTCCAAAGGTCTCTTTAATTTTCCTGTAGGCAGTATCTCTCACACCCGTAGTGAGATTAACCTCTACATCCTTACATTTATCCTCTTAGCCATCCCTGCTTAGCCATTCTGCACTTCCTGACGATCTCATTTTTGAGACGTTTGTATTCCTTTTTGCCTGTTTCATTTACTGCATTGTATTTTCTCCTTTCATCAATTAAATTCAATATTTCCTTTGTTACCCAAGGATTTCTACTAGCCCTCGTCTTTTTACCTACTTGATCCTCTGCTGCCTTCACTACTTCACCCCTCAAAGCTATCCATTCTTCTTCTACTATATTTCTTTCCCCGCTCCTGTCAAATGGCTCTGAGCACTATGGGACTTAACAGCTGTGGTCATCAGTCCCCTAGAACTTAGAACTACTTAAACCTAACTAACCTAAGGACATCACACACATCCATGCCCGAGGCAGGATTCGAACCTGCGACCGTAGCAGTCGCGCGGCGCTCCTGTCAATTGATCCCTTATGCTCTCCCTGAAACTCTGTACAACCTTTGGTTTAGTCAGCTTATCCAGGTCCCATCTCCTTAAATTTTCACCTTTTTGCAGTTTCTTCAGTTTTAATCTGCAGTTCATAACCAATAGATTGTGGTCAGAGTCCACATCTGCACCTGGAAATGTCTTACAATTTAAAACCTGGTTCCTAAATCTCTCTCTTACCATTATATAATCTATCTGATAGCTTCTAGTATCTCCAGGCTTCTTCCATGTATACAACCTTCTTTCATGATTCTTGAACCAAATGTTAGCTATGATTAAATTATGCTCTGTGCAAAATTCTACCAGTCGGCTTCCTCTTTCATTTCTTACCCCCACTCCATATTCACCTAGTACCTTTCCTTCTCTCCATTTTCCTATTATCGAATTCCTGTCACCCATGACAATTAAATTTTCGCCTCCCTTCACTATCTGAATAATTTCTTTTATCTCATCATATATTTCATCAATTTCTTCGTCAATTGCAGAGCTAGTTGGCATATAAACTTGTACTACTGTAGTAGGCGTGGGCTTCGTGTCTATCTTGGCCACAATAATGCGTTCACCATGCTGTTTGTAGTAGCTTACCCGCACTCCTTTTTTTTAAATTCAGTATTAAACCTACTCCTGCATTACCCCTCAACTTGGAGGACTAGATAATTTTTCATCAAGGTTTTCTTCCTTTATACCGGTTGTTGTTCCACCCTTGTTTTAATCAGAATTCCGCCGCTGTACCGAGGTCCATCCTCTCCATTGTCGCCGCTGTTAGAGACAGAGTAGGAAAATGAGACACCCTCGGACCTCGAAACTTAATACCGTTGGAGAAAAAAACAAGAGTTGGCCAAGGGAGACAGATGGAAAAAAAAGAACAGAAGAAGCTTGATACAAGTAAGCAGGAGGTAGTGTCAGACTTGGGTAAGGGTCCATGTGGCTGTCAGCCACCCACGACCAAGTAGGGAGCATTGCTGCTGTCAGCATAGGTCAGTGGATCACTGAAACACACTAACCTCCCGATCAGCGTTAAGTTGATAGTCCATGTGGATGTCATCCCCAGCCAAGTAATGTCCCCACGACGTAAAACGTGGCTTTCACCTGCGTATCATTCACGCACTCGCTAAGTCGCAACACCCGTCTACGAAACCTGGAAAAAACTGATTACAAATTCACGCTCACGCTAGGGCTCGGACTTGAGAATTCTCGTACGCTTTCCGTATTGGAAGAAAGGAAGGAAGATTAGGGTTTAGGATTTTTTCCGTACTGGAATAATAACTTTGTGGATAACTCTAGATTCCTAACTAGAGAATCATGTGATGTACAGTAAGGGGTCTCGGCGGAAAGTTTTGGATAAGCTCTTGAAATTGGCATGTTTATGACTTCTGAGGTGCTGATTACGGGTTTGCTATTTGTATCTCGAATTCTCTCCGGATATCTTTAAAAACGAAAGAAACACGAGAAATCAGGATTTCTTCATGTTCTGTGGTCACAATTTGAAAATAATGGATTTTTCGGGTAATATCATTCTATACTAAATTAAACAAGAGCACATTTTCTACAGCGTAGATCATAATGACTTTTTGTCCGGCATACCACCTTGGAGCAGGCGTATATCGAAGTAATGAGCAAGATTGCACTGTTTGCGATTTGCTTCGTTTTCTTCTCTCTTCCCCCTCCTCGTCCACTCCTTTCTCTGTCATTGACGCTCTCACTCTCAATCTGCATCTCAGCTTATGTATTCCGAGCCCGATGCTAGGCCTGCACAAGTGGAGATATTTTGTTTGGTTCCTGCTCCTTCCACTCACCATCACACTCCCAAGGGCTCTATCTCGTTTTCACGAGGACTAGTGGGTTATTCTTATTCTTTAACTAGCGTGTTCCATCGATTGGTTCTTTTAAAATATATTTTCGAAAAAGCGATGAGACTGAACTCTTTAATTTTTACTAGCGCATTAGAGTACGTTCACCCTTGGATAGTGGAAATGCTGTGACAGAACTGAAACATAAATGCTGAAACGTCCCCTTAGAAAAATTTATACAAGACTGTGCTTAACCTGACACACAATATTTTGTTAGCGCAACGCAATCTGACTTTCAGAATTCCCTACAAAAGAATGGCCCTGACTAACATTAAACTATACCTTTCACAAATCACTTACCTCACAAAAATCTTCGCTACTCAAGCTACTGCAATACAGCGAGCGCCACTACTGCCAGCTAAATAAAAGATTCAAACTATGGAAGGCACTAACTACTGATAGGGATAGTTAGCAAATGAAAGATATTAATAGAGAACAAACAATGTATTTACCTTAATAGTCATAATATATATAGCAGTTCATGACAAATTACAAAACTCCGCCATCTCTCTCCCCACATCCACCACTGCTGGCGGCTCACCTCCAACTGCGCAACGCTACGCGCTATTCACATCCAGCTGCCGCTGCCCAACACTACAATGGCAGACAACAATGCAAACTAGCCACAGACTGCACGCAGCACAGCCAGTGATTCTCTCACAGAGCGCTATGTAACGTTGCCAATAAGAAAACATAAACAGCCTACTTATATAGGCCCCATGCTCCCAACAAAAATTTTACAAATTGTTTTGGGCAGTTGCCGATGATGATTTCATAAAATTTTTCATAATTACAATAACAAAGATATCAAATGCACACACTTATTGATACAATGTTGGTCAAAAGCTAAAATTTTCTCACAGTCCATAAAGACAGTCCTAATCGTTCATCACAGTAAAATAGCAGTGTTTTTCTCAAAGTCTGAGCAGTAAAAGAAAATGCACACAGAAGTTGTGGATTTCCATGCTGTCTTGAAGAAGTAGTGCTGTCCTTCCAATGGAAAGACAGTGCTGACTCTTGACATGCAGACAAGTAATGGGCCCCAACAGAGCAAACCCACAGCAGAGTCAATCGAAGTTTTGAAGAGTATTGGTAGGTCATCACAGAGCAAACCCACTGTAGTCCTGGTAGAGATTACGATATTGGTGGGCCACCAGAGGCGCAGACCCACTGCAGTCCTTGTAGAAATAATGGTATTGGTGAGTCAGCAAAGACGCAGACCCACTGTAGTCCTTGTAGAGACGGCCAGCAGCCATCTGTTGCAAATGTGCAGGTGCACAATCACCATCGAAGAGTCTTGCAGACAATATAGCAAGTCCATAAACCACCACTTGTGCACTCACAAAGTTTCTGGAATTGTCCTTAGAACCAGCAATGCTGTTATCCAGTCCTTTGCTGAATCATTAACACACGTGTAAACACTAACAGTCCCTACTTCTCACATATTGTCCATATACTATGACCAACAGAAACGTGTGCAGTGAAATGTATGCTTACAAGTTACTTAATTTGATGAACTGGTGTCAATTACAATTTTATAACATAAGAATACAATTACAAAGATACAAAATACATCATTAAAGAACATAACAATACAGATAACATTTGTAGTAATATGGGCTTTACAAAAGGATAGAAATAAACATATACATCAGTGTTACAAAAATAATGACATAAGTACATACATAAAGATCAGAATAACTTTTGAAACAACAACTTCACATATGAGCAACAAAACAGAATAAATAATGTCTTAAAATCTTTACAAAGTAAATAACATAGTATTAGAAAAATTCTACAACATAGCTCTCATCAGCTAAACACATAAAGACAGGAAAAACACAAATACACAAGGGTACACAAACATATAGTGGGATAACACAAAAGGTAAGGACAGGGTTTGTTTTCAGTGTAACATTTGGTACTGCAGTCCAACCCAGAACTTCATTCCATATATCTTTCCTCTTATTTCAATATTTGTTTCCACCAAAAAAATTCTATCCAAGCATGCTTTCTGTATTTATATGTTCACACATTTCTTACCTCATCATTTATTTTCCATTATCTTACCTCATCATTTATTTCCAAGAAAATCCTACCTAAACCTGTTGTCCCTAAACCCTACTTTTTTGGTTCATATTCTCTTTCAAAATACTTTTTTTTTTGTCCAAACCATTTTCTTATAGCTTCTAAATGCATTTCTTCCAATTCATCATAGTTAGGTTCTTATATAGTCTACCCCCTCTTAAGCTAACTTAAATCTACTGAGCTCAGATGCTAAACTAAGGGACGAGGCAATGCAGCAGCACAAAACAATTAACACAAACAGCAATGATAAAAAAAAATACAAATGCCAAAGCAAGCAGCATAAATTAGCAGAGCAATTGCAATATTACAGCTAATATAAGGCAATGTGCAGCAAACAATAAAAATAAATCAGTAGTCAAACTGGCTTAACCCAGTAATACAAAGTCAAATTCAGTAACACTATGCCTGGCAAGCAGCAACAGCAAATGCTATAAACCTAAACATGACAAAGCTCTAGCAGAAAAAATAGTACACTAAAGACAACAACATAGATAAGGGAAATGTCTGTTCACATCTTAATATCTATGTCATCAAAGTGGTGCACCACAAGAAGTTATTCTACAAAAAAATTACCAAGTAGTTGAAAAGAAAATTCCGTATGCAATTCCTGTGAAGGAAAATGTCTTTGTGCTTCCCCATTTTTGGGAAATGTATTACAAAATTAGTATTTACTGGATCTGTAGACAGAAAATATTTATATTAGTACATCTATAAAATTCTATTTTAACCAATGCTGCAGTGCAGCTAGAAACTAGATATTAAAGAAAATGAGCAAATACGTACAAAGGAAGGCATGAAACAACATTCATTGGCCATATGGCATTTCATAAGGCATTAAAAAATCTCTCAATTCTCGAGAAAAACGCTTGTCATAATCAGGTGTGCAGATGTAAGTATCTTTCCAAGTAATGAGCGTGTCGTATTTGTGATGCTTTCGACAAAGGAATGTCAATAGCGAGGATAATGGCCTCCCTTTTTTTTCTACCTGTGCCTCTGGAAGGGGCATACGCTAATGGCTTTTTTCCAGGCGACTGTCGCCCAGCTGGGTGCCCACTACGCATTACATGCAGGTGGTCACTTAACTTTCTTACCGAAATATTTACGACACCAGTTTCCGCTACAGTGACAGTCTCATATAAAAATATTTCACAGGTCAAGAATTTGGGTTACACATCTGTAGAAACGAAATCCTATAAATATAACAGCGTCCAAAAAATTTTCGCCAGCATTGTGATACATTCACGCATATACACACATTTCATAACTCTTGACGTACGATTCTTGGTTTCCAACAACCTTTTTCACAAACCAGAGTCCCTAACCACTGTTCATTATTCCTTACCTTATTACACATATACATATTTGTCGACACTTCTTCAATATTTCATCATAATAAATACATAGCATAATCAAATTCCTCATATAGCATCAGCTTACTGATCATAAACATACCGCAACAGCATAATACACATCATCATTGTAATAATAACATCATAACACCTCAGTCAACTCTCAAAATCGTCGTAGCTTCCTCCAATAATTTCAAAGCCTAAAAAAATTCTCTGCTCATGTCAAAAGTGTCATCTGCCTCAAACACACTTTAAAAATCATAATCCCATACCCAATATATCATTAAAAGCTCTCATAGTATCACAATGATTCCAAAAAAATATGAACAGTTTACAAAGTACAGACAAAATACAGTTTCATAAGTGTGAAGTTACCCAACTGTGTATTGCGTAAACATGTGTCACTGTTGTAGTAAAAAAACGTTTCTCTCTCAGTTAAATGATCAGATAGTTGTGTAATTTGTGTGTTAGAGAAATATGGTACCGATGTGTAAAGTTGTATAAGCAAATACCATATTAGCTAGGGTTCCTTGTGGTTGCCACACACATGGTACACAAAGTAAGCGTGTACCCCCCTGAGGATTAATGTAATTATACCCTCAGGTGTTACAGATTACAGCAATGGAATGAAATGTATCATGGAAAAACTTCGTATCATTGTACTTCAAATATCTTTAAAAATAAATGTTTTAAGTACAAAATTAATCACTCAAATGCGTGTCCTGTAGCGCTAAATGTGCGTCTTGCTGTAAGATAATTCTGTGGAAGTGTCGTAATTATCGTCCTCCGAAAGCTAAGTTCTGCAGAAGTCAATGTACTTACCCCATCATAAACGAAAGTGAAATGCTTTGTGTATAGATATCGTAATTATTATGTACATTACTGTGATCAAGAAAATACTATACTGTAAAGTATTGTTGTGCTACGAAAAAGGCCCTCACATTGTAGCTTACTACTAAAACATGTTTTGCTTTCCAGAATAATTCAGAAAAACTGTGCGGATATAAAACAGATACACCGCAAAAGCAACATTGTAAATTGTCACTCATTAGTAGCGTCGTGATATAATCGTGTATCTGTCAAAGAAACCAAATGCTAAGTCATCATTAATTCCACAGAAAGTACTTTAAATCCAGAATGTATTTTCAAGTAAACCAAAATGTTGCATTAAAATCTCATTAGCAGTACTGGTAAATGTTCTAAGTATGTGAGCCTTATAGTCGTTACGTAATCGTGCAGCTAACAAGCAAGAATGTACACACACACAGTAACACTGTGACGTCTGTTCACTATAACAATGCATTCGTCATTTCTGTTTCAATAAGTTCTCTTGGTTCTTGACTGGATATTTAACTTCAAACATTGTTGCATATTAAAAGATTCTAAGTCTGACAAAGCGTACTAGTAATGTAAAGTGAAAAGTTATATGGCAATGACAAAGTTAAAAAGCAGATTATCTCTCCATAAACGGTTTTACACGTGAAATGTGGTGCAGTCTTTTACTCTTCCTAGTACGCAGAGTTTCAGCTTCAACGCAATTATCATGCGGTATACGTCGTTAAACAATACTGGAATTTTTCTTAAGGTTAGCGTCTATGTCATTTTTCTCTGAGCCAGCCGGCGCACGTGTGTGCCTGCGGCGCGAGTCATTGTCTGTCTCTTTGTTGGCGCGCGTTGTTATTGGGCTTAGGAGACCTAACTTCTACAAATTCGCCTTGGCGAGAGGGCCCAGCTCTGTTAGAATCCCGCCAGTTCTGATGCAATTCAGGTCTGTCGTTACGATCATATCGTCTGCCGTCATGTCGGTAGATTCCATAGTTCCTTTCCTGTCGGTCACGTGGTGGAGAATTTCTCCCTGAATCGTAACTGTGCGCCGAACTGTTACGTCTGAAGTTATTCTGCCTCCCTTGATAATAATTGTTTTGGTTCCCATATTGTCTGTTTCTCTGATTGTCTCTGTGATAGTCATTACCGCGGAGAGGTGATCTTTCCCTGTAGTTATTACTACTCTGCCAACGGTTGTCATACGGGTGGTGTCTGTTTTGGTCACGATTTGTGTTGTGAGAATAGCCTTGTCGTGTCAAGTTATTACTTCTTTCATCGCGGAATTGCGACGGATGTGACCTGTAATTGTTGTGTTCCTGGTTTCGCATTCCGCGATTGTCAGTGTCAATTTCTAATTCTTGTAAGAGTCCCTGAAATGCTTCAATGTCGTCTTTGCAACGTCCTGCCAAAATAATATGTCGTAAATGTTCAGGCAGTTTGATTAAGCAAATGCGGATGAGTTCTGAGGGGCTGTATGGGTTTGAAAGATACTGATTCTTATGCAACATGTCTTCAAAATATTTCATAAGACTGGAAAATTCAGATTGTTCGAAACGTTTCATCATTATGATGCTATGTTTTACTCGGTCTTGTGTGGCTTGAGACCAATATGCTGAGAGGAAGGCATGGTAAAACTCTCCTTCACTGTGGCAATCGTGAATTACCGATCGCATTCTTACAGCTGGTTCATTCTCCAAGTAGCCACACATAAATTCCAATCTGTGTTCTAACGACCAGTTGGGAGGAAAACAATGCGAGAATTGATGGAGCCATGCTTGTGGATGAATGTCGTTGCCAGAATTCTTAAATGTTTTGAATTTACGTGTCGTAATGAACAGCTTATAGTCAAAATCATCATGTCGGCGAGTCGCATATCGGTCATTGTTAGGTCGTGTCGGCCGTTCCATCTCAAAATTCGGTGCACATTGCCAATTTCTTTCGTAACTTCCGAAATGCCCTGTGTTATTATTTTGTGGCTGTTCCGTATTTCTGTGTCCCTCTTCCCGTATTGGGGCGCGAGTATCCTCTGAAATACGTAATTCTTGTATTACCTGTGTCAGCTGATCTTGTACTTCCCGGATTTCTCTTTTGTACTGTGTATTGATTTGATTTTGATTCTGTTTGAATTTTCTAATTTGTTCATACTCTTCTGTGTCAGTGAAGGCTACAGGTCTTGTGTCATTCAGATCATCATCTACCTTTGTAGATAAGTTAGTGACCTTATCCGAAAGTTCGGCTACTTTCTCCGATAGTGAACACATTTCCTCAGTGTGTTTTTCTGAACCAAGTTTCAGTGTGTCCATTTGTGTTGAAATCGTATCTACTGTGTCCTTTAAGTTTTCTTGAGTTTTTGCACGTTGCGTAACCAAATCGGTAGATGCAACTGAGTCAATTTTAGCTTGCAAGGTGTTGTGATTTTCATGAACAATAGTTTGCAGTTCTTTTATGGCTGCTTCATGATTCTGTAATGCATTTTCATGACGCGAAAAAATAGGTTGGAAATGCTCACAAATTTGTGTTTTTACGTCATTACAGACTTTTTGACATTTCGATTCGATGTTTTGTAACTCAGTAGTTAAATCTTCACGTGTTTGTTCAAGCGTGGTGTGAAGATTTTGTTCCATTGCGTCTAACTGTTGCTGTGTTTGTCTCTGGTGTTGTTCCATTGTGTCTAACTTTTGAAGCTTTTGCTGTGTTTGTCTCTGATTTTGTTCCATTGTGTCTAACTTCTGAAGCTTTTGCTGAGTTTGTCCCATTTGTTGTATTAATTGTAATAACAATGCATTGGTGTCTGAAACATGTTCCTCAGTGCTTTTCGGCAGTGAATTTGCACCGGCAACATTCACATTTTGACAAGCGGAAAATGTGTCTTGACTCATTTGAGAAAACGGTGAGAACCCAAAACCTGAGTCTACAGTATTTGCAATATTGTGTTCTGTCATTCCCGATTCCCGAGGCGAGCTGTTGCCGACCGATCGATCGATAATGCTTCCCTGTTCACTACCTGTTTCACTGTCTACACCATTATTTGACGCCCGCTCCATTTCCCTATGCACAGTTACCAATTACTACTTTGAACATTAGTAAATTCATTACTCGGCGGCGCTGATAAGCTACGCTCGTCGTCACTATTATTTCTCAGTTTACTTTGGAGCCTAGTGTTACGTTTTTCACACGCCATTATTGCCACAATATTTCACACGATAACACAGAAAAGCACAATTTGAAGAGCAAAAATAAGAGAACACATTAACATAGCACTGAAAAAATATCTAGTTAATTGCACGCGCTGCTGAGAAATACTTGGTGTAAAACTGCATGCATGCTATAACTGTTTTACTGTACCACAATGAAAGACTGCAACTACAAAGGAGATTCTCTCTACAATTACGCGCTAGCAATAAACAAAAGCTACACTAATTACACAAGCTACAGGAAAAAATCAGAAGATTCCAGTGAGGTATCCTCGGCTAAGGGTCGACATATGAAACGTCCTCTTAGAAAAATTTATACAAGACTGTGCTTAACCTGACACACAATATTTTGTTAGCGCAACGCAATCTGACTTTCAAAATTCCCTACAAAAGAATGGCCCTGACTAACATTAAGCTATACCTTTCACAAATCACTTACCTCACAAAAATCTTCGCTACTCAAGCTACTGCAATACAGCGAGCGCCACTACTGCCAGCTAAATAAAAGATTCAAACTATGGAAGGCACTAACTACTGATAGGGATAGTTAGCAAATGAAAGATATTAATAGAGAACAAACAATGTATTTACCTTAATAGTCATAATATATATAGCAGTTCATGACAAATTACAAAACTCCGCCATCTCTCTCCCCACATCCACCACTGCTGGCGGCTCACCTCCAACTGCGCAACGCTACGCGCTATTCACATCCAGCTGCCGCTGCCCAACACTACAATGGCAGACAACAATGCAAACTAGCCACAGACTGCACGCAGCACAGCCAGTGATTCTCTCACAGAGCGCTATGTAACGTTGCCAATAAGAAAACATAAACAGCCTACTTATATAGGCCCCATGCTCCCAACAAAAATTTTACAAATTGTTTTGGGCAGTTGCCGATGATGATTTCATAAAATTTTTCATAATTACAATAACAAAGATATCAAATGCACACACTTATTGATACAATGTTGGTCAAAAGCTAAAATTTTCTCACAGTCCATAAAGACAGTCCTAATCGTTCATCACAGTAAAATAGCAGTGTTTTTCTCAAAGTCTGAGCAGTAAAAGAAAATGCACACAGAAGTTGTGGATTTCCATGCTGTCTTGAAGAAGTAGTGCTGTCCTTCCAATGGAAAGACAGTGCTGACTCTTGACATGCAGACAAGTAATGGGCCCCAACAGAGCAAACCCACAGCAGAGTCAATCGAAGTTTTGAAGAGTATTGGTAGGTCATCACAGAGCAAACCCACTGTAGTCCTGGTAGAGATTACGATATTGGTGGGCCACCAGAGGCGCAGACCCACTGCAGTCCTTGTAGAAATAATGGTATTGGTGAGTCAGCAAAGACGCAGACCCACTGTAGTCCTTGTAGAGACGGCCAGCAGCCATCTGTTGCAAATGTGCAGGTGCACAATCACCATCGAAGAGTCTTGCAGACAATATAGCAAGTCCATAAACCACCACTTGTGCACTCACAAAGTTTCTGGAATTGTCCTTAGAACCAGCAATGCTGTTATCCAGTCCTTTGCTGAATCATTAACACACGTGTAAACACTAACAGTCCCTACTTCTCACATATTGTCCATATACTATGACCAACAGAAACGTGTGCAGTGAAATGTATGCTTACAAGTTACTTAATTTGATGAACTGGTGTCAATTACAATTTTATAACATAAGAATACAATTACAAAGATACAAAATACATCATTAAAGAACATAACAATACAGATAACATTTGTAGTAATATGGGCTTTACAAAAGGATAGAAATAAACATATACATCAGTGTTACAAAAATAATGACATAAGTACATACATAAAGATCAGAATAACTTTTGAAACAACAACTTCACATATGAGCAACAAAACAGAATAAATAATGTCTTAAAATCTTTACAAAGTAAATAACATAGTATTAGAAAAATTCTACAACATAGCTCTCATCAGCTAAACACATAAAGACAGGAAAAACACAAATACACAAGGGTACACAAACATATAGTGGGATAACACAAAAGGTAAGGACAGGGTTTGTTTTCAGTGTAACATTTGGTACTGCAGTCCAACCCAGAACTTCATTCCATATATCTTTCCTCTTATTTCAATATTTGTTTCCACCAAAAAAATTCTATCCAAGCATGCTTTCTGTATTTATATGTTCACACATTTCTTACCTCATCATTTATTTTCCATTATCTTACCTCATCATTTATTTCCAAGAAAATCCTACCTAAACCTGTTGTCCCTAAACCCTACTTTTTTGGTTCATATTCTCTTTCAAAATACTTTTTTTTTATCCAAACCATTTTCTTATAGCTTCTAAATGCATTTCTTCCAATTCATCATAGTTAGGTTCTTATATAGTCTACCCCCTCTTAAGCTAACTTAAATCTACTGAGCTCAGATGCTAAACTAAGGGACGAGGCAATGCAGCAGCACAAAACAATTAACACAAACAGCAATGATAAAAAAAATACAAATGCCAAAGCAAGCAGCATAAATTAGCAGAGCAATTGCAATATTACAGCTAATATAAGGCAATGCGCAGCAAACAATAAAAATAAATCAGTAGTCAAACTGGCTTAACCCAGTAATACAAAGTCAAATTCAGTAACACTATGCCTGGCAAGCAGCAACAGCAAATGCTATAAACCTAAACATGACAAAGCTCTAGCAGAAAAAATAGTACACTAAAGACAACAACATAGATAAGGGAAATGTCTGTTCACATCTTAATATCTATGTCATCAAAGTGGTGCACCACAAGAAGTTATTCTACAAAAAAATTACCAAGTAGTTGAAAAGAAAATTCCGTATGCAATTCCTGTGAAGGAAAATGTCTTTGTGCTTCCCCATTTTTGGGAAATGTATTACAAAATTAGTATTTACTGGATCTGTAGACAGAAAATATTTATATTAGTACATCTATAAAATTCTATTTTAACCAATGCTGCAGTGCAGCTAGAAACTAGATATTAAAGAAAATGAGCAAATATGTACAAAGGAAGGCATGAAACAACATTCATTGGCCATATGGCATTTCATAAGGCATTAAAAAATCTCTCAATTCTCGAGAAAAACGCTTGTCATAATCAGGTGTGCAGATGTAAGTATCTTTCCAAGTAATGAGCATGTCGTATTTGTGATGCTTTCGACAAAGGAATGTCAATAGCGAGGATAATGGCCTCCCTTTTTTTTCTACCTGTGCCTCTGGAAGGGGCATACGCTAATGGCTTTTTTCCAGGCGACTGTCGCCCAGCTGGGTGCCCACTACGCATTACATGCAGGTGGTCACTTAACTTTCTTACCGAAATATTTACGACACCAGTTTCCGCTACAGTGACAGTCTCATATAAAAATATTTCACAGGTCAAGAATTTGGGTTACACATCTGTAGAAACGAAATCCTATAAATATAACAGCGTCCAAAAAATTTTCGCCAGCATTGTGATACATTCACGCATATACACACATTTCATAACTCTTGACGTACGATTCTTGGTTTCCAACAACCTTTTTCACAAACCAGAGTCCCTAACCACTGTTCATTATTCCTTACCTTATTACACATATACATATTTGTCGACACTTCTTCAATATTTCATCATAATAAATACATAGCATAATCAAATTCCTCATATAGCATCAGCTTACTGATCATAAACATACCGCAACAGCATAATACACATCATCATTGTAATAATAACATCATAACACCTCAGTCAACTCTCAAAATCGTCGTAGCTTCCTCCAATAATTTCAAAGCCTAAAAAAATTCTCTGCTCATGTCAAAAGTGTCATCTGCCTCAAACACACTTTAAAAATCATAATCCCATACCCAATATATCATTAAAAGCTCTCATAGTATCACAATGATTCCAAAAAAATATGAACAGTTTACAAAGTACAGACAAAATACAGTTTCATAAGTGTGAAGTTACCCAACTATGTATTGCGTAAACATGTGTCACTGTTGTAGTAAAAAAACGTTTCTCTCTCAGTTAAATGATCAGATAGTTGTGTAATTTGTGTGTTAGAGAAATATGGTACCGATGTGTAAAGTTGTATAAGCAAATACCATATTAGCTAGGGTTCCTTGTGGTTGCCACACACATGGTACACAAAGTAAGCGTGTACCCCCCTGAGGATTAATGTAATTATACCCTCAGGTGTTACAGATTACAGCAATGGAATGAAATGTATCATGGAAAAACTTCGTATCATTGTACTTCAAATATCTTTAAAAATAAATGTTTTAAGTACAAAATTAATCACTCAAATGCGTGTCCTGTAGCGCTAAATGTGCGTCTTGCTGTAAGATAATTCTGTGGAAGTGTCGTAATTATCGTCCTCCGAAAGCTAAGTTCTGCAGAAGTCAATGTACTTACCCCATCATAAACGAAAGTGAAATGCTTTGTGTATAGATATCGTAATTATTATGTACATTACTGTGATCAAGAAAATACTATACTGTAAAGTATTGTTGTGCTACGAAAAAGGCCCTCACATTGTAGCTTACTACTAAAACATGTTTTGCTTTCCAGAATAATTCAGAAAAACTGTGCGGATATAAAACAGATACACCGCAAAAGCAACATTGTAAATTGTCACTCATTAGTAGCGTCGTGATATAATCGTGTATCTGTCAAAGAAACCAAATGCTAAGTCATCATTAATTCCACAGAAAGTACTTTAAATCCAGAATGTATTTTCAAGTAAACCAAAATGTTGCATTAAAATCTCATTAGCAGTACTGGTAAATGTTCTAAGTATGTGAGCCTTATAGTCGTTACGTAATCGTGCAGCTAACAAGCAAGAATGTACACACACACAGTAACACTGTGACGTCTGTTCACTATAACAATGCATTCGTCATTTCTGTTTCAATAAGTTCTCTTGGTTCTTGACTGGATATTTAACTTCAAACATTGTTGCATATTAAAAGATTCTAAGTCTGACAAAGCGTACTAGTAATGTAAAGTGAAAAGTTATATGGCAATGACAAAGTTAAAAAGCAGATTATCTCTCCATAAACGGTTTTACACGTGAAATGTGGTGCAGTCTTTTACTCTTCCTAGTACGCAGAGTTTCAGCTTCAACGCAATTATCATGCGGTATACGTCGTTAAACAATACTGGAATTTTTCTTAAGGTTAGCGTCTATGTCATTTTTCTCTGAGCCAGCCGGCGCACGTGTGTGCCTGCGGCGCGAGTCATTGTCTGTCTCTTTGTTGGCGCGCGTTGTTATTGGGCTTAGGAGACCTAACTTCTACAAATTCGCCTTGGCGAGAGGGCCCAGCTCTGTTAGAATCCCGCCAGTTCTGATGCAATTCAGGTCTGTCGTTACGATCATATCGTCTGCCGTCATGTCGGTAGATTCCATAGTTCCTTTCCTGTCGGTCACGTGGTGGAGAATTTCTCCCTGAATCGTAACTGTGCGCCGAACTGTTACGTCTGAAGTTATTCTGCCTCCCTTGATAATAATTGTTTTGGTTCCCATATTGTCTGTTTCTCTGATTGTCTCTGTGATAGTCATTACCGCGGAGAGGTGATCTTTCCCTGTAGTTATTACTACTCTGCCAACGGTTGTCATACGGGTGGTGTCTGTTTTGGTCACGATTTGTGTTGTGAGAATAGCCTTGTCGTGTCAAGTTATTACTTCTTTCATCGCGGAATTGCGACGGATGTGACCTGTAATTGTTGTGTTCCTGGTTTCGCATTCCGCGATTGTCAGTGTCAATTTCTAATTCTTGTAAGAGTCCCTGAAATGCTTCAATGTCGTCTTTGCAACGTCCTGCCAAAATAATATGTCGTAAATGTTCAGGCAGTTTGATTAAGCAAATGCGGATGAGTTCTGAGGGGCTGTATGGGTTTGAAAGATACTGATTCTTATGCAACATGTCTTCAAAATATTTCATAAGACTGGAAAATTCAGATTGTTCGAAACGTTTCATCATTATGATGCTATGTTTTACTCGGTCTTGTGTGGCTTGAGACCAATATGCTGAGAGGAAGGCATGGTAAAACTCTCCTTCACTGTGGCAATCGTGAATTACCGATCGCATTCTTACAGCTGGTTCATTCTCCAAGTAGCCACACATAAATTCCAATCTGTGTTCTAACGACCAGTTGGGAGGAAAACAATGCGAGAATTGATGGAGCCATGCTTGTGGATGAATGTCGTTGCCAGAATTCTTAAATGTTTTGAATTTACGTGTCGTAATGAACAGCTTATAGTCAAAATCATCATGTCGGCGAGTCGCATATCGGTCATTGTTAGGTCGTGTCGGCCGTTCCATCTCAAAATTCGGTGCACATTGCCAATTTCTTTCGTAACTTCCGAAATGCCCTGTGTTATTATTTTGTGGCTGTTCCGTATTTCTGTGTCCCTCTTCCCGTATTGGGGCGCGAGTATCCTCTGAAATACGTAATTCTTGTATTACCTGTGTCAGCTGATCTTGTACTTCCCGGATTTCTCTTTTGTACTGTGTATTGATTTGATTTTGATTCTGTTTGAATTTTCTAATTTGTTCATACTCTTCTGTGTCAGTGAAGGCTACAGGTCTTGTGTCATTCAGATCATCATCTACCTTTGTAGATAAGTTAGTGACCTTATCCGAAAGTTCGGCTACTTTCTCCGATAGTGAACACATTTCCTCAGTGTGTTTTTCTGAACCAAGTTTCAGTGTGTCCATTTGTGTTGAAATCGTATCTACTGTGTCCTTTAAGTTTTCTTGAGTTTTTGCACGTTGCGTAACCAAATCGGTAGATGCAACTGAGTCAATTTTAGCTTGCAAGGTGTTGTGATTTTCATGAACAATAGTTTGCAGTTCTTTTATGGCTGCTTCATGATTCTGTAATGCATTTTCATGACGCGAAAAAATAGGTTGGAAATGCTCACAAATTTGTGTTTTTACGTCATTACAGACTTTTTGACATTTCGATTCGATGTTTTGTAACTCAGTAGTTAAATCTTCACGTGTTTGTTCAAGCGTGGTGTGAAGATTTTGTTCCATTGCGTCTAACTGTTGCTGTGTTTGTCTCTGGTGTTGTTCCATTGTGTCTAACTTTTGAAGCTTTTGCTGTGTTTGTCTCTGATTTTGTTCCATTGTGTCTAACTTCTGAAGCTTTTGCTGAGTTTGTCCCATTTGTTGTATTAATTGTAATAACAATGCATTGGTGTCTGAAACATGTTCCTCAGTGCTTTTCGGCAGTGAATTTGCACCGGCAACATTCACATTTTGACAAGCGGAAAATGTGTCTTGACTCATTTGAGAAAACGGTGAGAACCCAAAACCTGAGTCTACAGTATTTGCAATATTGTGTTCTGTCATTCCCGATTCCCGAGGCGAGCTGTTGCCGACCGATCGATCGATAATGCTTCCCTGTTCACTACCTGTTTCACTGTCTACACCATTATTTGACGCCCGCTCCATTTCCCTATGCACAGTTACCAATTACTACTTTGAACATTAGTAAATTCATTACTCGGCGGCGCTGATAAGCTACGCTCGTCGTCACTATTATTTCTCAGTTTACTTTGGAGCCTAGTGTTACGTTTTTCACACGCCATTATTGCCACAATATTTCACACGATAACACAGAAAAGCACAATTTGAAGAGCAAAAATAAGAGAACACATTAACATAGCACTGAAAAAATATCTAGTTAATTGCACGCGCTGCTGAGAAATACTTGGTGTAAAACTGCATGCATGCTATAACTGTTTTACTGTACCACAATGAAAGACTGCAACTACAAAGGAGATTCTCTCTACAATTACGCGCTAGCAATAAACAAAAGCTACACTAATTACACAAGCTACAGGAAAAAATCAGAAGATTCCAGTGAGGTATCCTCGGCTAAGGGTCGACATATGAAACGTCCTCTTAGAAAAATTTATACAAGACTGTGCTTAACCTGACACACAATATTTTGTTAGCGCAACGCAATCTGACTTTCAAAATTCCCTACAAAAGAATGGCCCTGACTAACATTAAACTATACCTTTCACAAATCACTTACCTCACAAAAATCTTCGCTACTCAAGCTACTGCAATACAGCGAGCGCCACTACTGCCAGCTAAATAAAAGATTCAAACTATGGAAGGCACTAACTACTGATAGGGATAGTTAGCAAATGAAAGATATTAATAGAGAACAAACAATGTATTTACCTTAATAGTCATAATATATATAGCAGTTCATGACAAATTACAAAACTCCGCCATCTCTCTCCCCACATCCACCACTGCTGGCGGCTCACCTCCAACTGCGCAACGCTACGCGCTATTCACATCCAGCTGCCGCTGCCCAACACTACAATGGCAGACAACAATGCAAACTAGCCACAGACTGCACACAGCACAGCCAGTGATTCTCTCACAGAGCGCTATGTAACGTTGCCAATAAGAAAACATAAACAGCCTACTTATAATGCTTGGAAGCAAATTCTGATGTCAGTTTGCATAGCATGCTTATCTCATGGGAAAACGTCAGTAAAAGTTCATGATAAATGTCAGAAACAATACAGTACAGCGATGAAAAGCCAACTGTTGCATATGTAAAGAAGATTCAACAAGGACGTCAGGCCTAATACTTACGTTCATCTATACCTGCCTTGGGAATCAAAGTTAGTTGCTTTTTGTGCAGGTCAGTAATAAACATCGCACTTCCAACATGACTAAATCAAACTCTCATAGGCTGGGCACAATTGTATATACAGTGCTCCAAAAATAAAGACATTAGGAAAATATACTGTAACTATACGAAAATCTCGGCGATGAGTTATGAGTTTGAACTAGCCATAATTCATGTTCAATCTAAATCAGATTGTAGCTGCAGATAGGCAGGATCGTCTTATTTTGTGCTTGATGAGAGCGTGAAGAAAGAAAAGCACAGATCTTATCAGTATTGAGATTTAGGCAGCCGTGCCTTTCATTTTCTTTTTTCGAAAGAAGTAAGTGCGAAAACGTCACGGGTATAGCCATCCAACTCTAGAGGTAGACGCTACAAGAAATGTGTAGTTCACCACGGTATGGTTTACTGTTGAAATTTCAAGAGTATCCACTTGTAGAAACGTCAAATTACACTTTACTCTTTGCTACATGTACCGGCTGGTTATAATTAAACTTTCCTTATCTAACACGTTATAACACTGAAGCTAATTACCGGACGAGTATCAAACTTAGTAGCATTAATGTCAAGGACATGGGGGAGAGAAATAATGCAGAATCAGTCCAATTGAAACGCTTTTAACGTGCTGCTATGGTACAGCATACCATTACATACCGGTACCACTACTGCTACAAATGGGGCTCAAAATTGCGTCCATCAGTGTCCAGAAGAGTCTGAAAGCGCAGGATTCCATTCTGCGCAGCAGAACGAAGCATGTACTTAGGTATGCAGGCTATCTCTCTTGATACGCTGCGCTTCAGATCAACACGTGTGTGAATGTTCCCCTGGTAAATCCTGTCCTTCAGGTGGCCCCACAACCAGAAATCACAGGGAGCCAAGCATTTGGAAACGATCCGATTTTAATTCGATCGTTTCCAAATGTGTTTCGGAGGATATAGCGATGTGCGGTGGGGCCCCATCTTTCATGAAAACTGTTGAGTTCAATGCGTTTTTCTCCTGTTGGGCGGGTATGACGAGCTGCTGAAGCATAGCGTAGTGACGCTGGCCAGTCACATTGCACGTCTTTGGTGCTTGAGCGCCAACCTGTTCAAGAAAGAATGGACGGATGATGAACGTAGCCGTGAAGATACACGATACGGTGATACGTTCACCATACAGAGGAACTTCATGCACAGTGACCGGCAATTCTGTTGTTCACCTCACCCGTCAGAGAAAAATGAGCTTCGTCTGTCCATAGGATGGTCCAGGGCCGGCCCTCGTCAACTTCAATCCTTGTGTGAAAATGGAGGGCGAAGTCAAAACGTCGTTGTGCGTCCTGTCGCGCAAGCTGCTGTACAATATGGATCTTGTACGGATACCATTTGAGAAAGGTTCGAAGCACCTTCCGCACATTAGAACACGGGATATTCAAATGTCGTGACACAACATGCGCACTGTCTGACGATCGGGAGTTGCCTGCAGCATTGCCTGCCATAGCATCAGCGATTTAATCAACCATTGTGGTGCAACCGGTCATCGGCCTCTTCCTGGAGCGGCGCCCACTTCTCCAGTTGATTCGAACTTCTTCATCATGCTCCGCGCAGCAGTTGGAGAAAGAGGACCCTTCCATAATCCTTTCAGCTGGCGATATTCTGGAAGCGTAGCTGCAGCATTGCGGTAGTTTTGATAATAGAGCTTCACCAATAATGCCCTGCTCCTTTCGTTCAGGCTCAGGTTAACACGTCAACAAGTGCATTGCGACTGGTCAGGTGAATCATGATGACTGATCACGGCGCCTGGTGGCCGTAATTAGAACTGCACGGTGGCGCTGTGACACAGGGAAATCATGCACCTCATACTCAGGACATTAATGCTACCAAGTTTGGTACTCGTACAGTAATTAGTTCCCGTGTGTCGTGAGCGTTTGTTACCTTTGAGATTGGACGTGGTGAGCTGATTTGAGTCAAGAATGCCTTTAAGGCGACAAAAACGTCATTATCAGCATCTCACTGAATTGAACGAAGTCCTGTAATAGGACTAGGAGAAGCTGAATGTTCCTTCTGCGATACTTCAGAAACACTTGACTGGAATGAAGCCACTTTACATGATTGCTGGCAACGGTGGTCACGGGAATGTACGGTTTCAAGGAGGCAGTTTCCAGGCGGTCACGTGGCCCTACCGAGAGGGAAGATCATCGTGTTAAGTGCATAGCAGTGCACCTGCAGCATAAATTTGATCATCAGTTGGTACCACATGCGGACAACGAACTTCTACAGATCGGTGACATACAGGATAGTTCCGAGCCAGGCGTCCCGTAGCGTGCTTTCCACTGACCGCAAATTACCTCCATGTACGACTTTGGTGGTGTAAAGCGAGAGCTTATTGGACCGCAGGGTGCAGGACTGTTGTGTTTCCTGATGAAGGCTAGTTCTGCCTCGGTGCCAGTGATGCCAGTGTGTTGGATAGAAAGTGGTCAATTGATGCCCTGTGACCATCCTGTCTGCATTCTAGACACACTGGACCTATGCCTGGAGTAATGGACTGGGGTGCGATTTTGTGTGAAAACAGGAGCTCTCTCGCGACTATCTAAAGCACTCTGACATCAAATTTGTACCTCAGTCTGGTGATTTGACCTGTTGTGTTGCCATTCATGAACAGGATTCCACTGGGTATTTTCCAACAAGATAACACTGGCCAACATATAGCTGTTGTAATCCAACATGCTCTACCGAGTGTCGACATGTTGCTTGCTCGATCGCCAGATTGTCTTTAATCGAGGAAATACGATACATCACCGAACGGCAACTCCACCATCTCCACAACCAGCATTAACCATCCCTATATTGACCAACTGGAACAAGCTTGGAACTCTATCCCACAAACTGACATCCGTCACCTGCACAATACAATGCGTGCATGTTTGCATACTTGCATTTAACATTCTGGCGGCTACACCGGTTATTAATGTACCAGCATTTCCAATGGCTTATCTCGCACTTACATTAACGTGTGGTCTTTCATTCGTAAGCACTTAAATTTGTTATCCACACAAACGTATTACCGAACTTTCATTACTCAACATTATTTATTTTTTACTACTGTGATTCTTCTTCCGTCAGTGTATCTTGCAATAAGACAATGAATGTTAAATTAGAAAGTTTCGAACTCACGTGGAGTGTTAGCAACTGCCGTTCTTCCAGCGCAAACTTCGCCTCTTGAACAGGAGAGGGAAGTGGCAGTGGCGCATGAAATCAGGGTCGGTTCAAGGCCCAAGCGACACGAGTTTCCGCTTTGGGCGCCAGAGACGCCGCAACTACAAGAATTATGTACCACATGAGGGATCACAATTAATAGCGGCCGGTTTAGGCGTCAAGTTAAAAGGGCCGCACAGTTGCAAGATTTGTACACATTGTAACTTTTCTGGACAAAAATAAGTAATATAGCGAATATTGTGAACTGTAAGTATACTGTACTGAACTGCTTTCCTATCTTTAACTTCGTGTGTGTCTGTACTGTAATGCTGAACAACACACTATATAAGAAAATGAGTCGCCAAAGTATCTGAAATTCTGTAATTGTATTTGAATAAAACATTATCAAAATAAACAGAAAACCTAAAATTATACTAAAGAAGCTATCCTGTGAAATTCTGTATAGTCCAGAGCAATGTACGTTGCTACAACATGTGACGTCACTGCACGTGACTTGCAGTTTCAACATGCAAAACTAACAGAATAAGAATGCTTCATGAAATTACAAAACAAATTTTGAAATAGTAAATAACTAAAAATGTTTCCCATCGGCAACCAACTTAGCAAATTTCCAAACTCTATGTGATACACACGCAAATGTAACACTATTCTGTAAGAATGAGACTGTTTATTTATTTATTTATTGTTCCGTGGGTCCAAATTAAGGAGAAGTCTCCATGGTCATGGAACGAGTCAATACACGAAATTATAACACGATAGTAGAAACAGTAAAATGAAATATAAAAAAACATATTCAGGCGACAAGTCGTAAGTTTAAATAAAGAAAATCAGCAATGTAACACTGGAATTTGCTTAATTTTTTAGGTCTTCCAGGAGCTCCTCGACAGAATAGAAGGAGTGAGCTATGAGGAAACTCTTCAGTTTAGACCTAAAAGAGTTTGGGCTACTGCTAAGATTTTTGAGTTATTGTGGTAGCTTATTGAAAATGGATGCAGCAGAATACTGCACTCCTATCTGCACAAGAGTCAAGGAAGTGCATTCCACATGCAAATTTGATTTCTGCCTAGTATTAACTGAGTGAAAGCTGCTAACTCTTGGGAGTAGGCTAATATTGCTAACAACAAACGACATTAAAGAAACTATACACTGTGAGGGCAATGTCAGAATTCCTAGACTATTGAATAGGGGACGACAAGAGGTTCTCGAACTTACACCACATATAGCTCGAACAGCCCGTTTTTGAGCCAAAAATACCCTTTTTGAATCAGAAGAATTACCCCAAAAAATAATACCATACGACATAAGCGAATGAAAATATGCGGACTACTTTTCGTGTTGAACTGTCACTAATTTTAGATAATGTTCTAATGGTAAATAAAGCAGCATTTAGTTTCTGAACAAGCTCCTGGACATGGGCTTTCCACAACAACTTACTATCTATCCGAACGCCTAGGAACTTGAACTGTTCTGTCTCGCTTATAATATGCCCATTCTGTCTGATCAAAATATCGGTTCTTGTTGAATTGTGAGTTATAAACTGTAAAAACTGAGTCTTACTGTGATTTAGCATCAAATTATTTTCCACAAGCCATGAACTTATTTCATGAACTACATTATTTGATACTGTTTCAATATTACACACAAGATCCTTCACTACCAAGCTGCTGTCATCAGCAAACAGAAATATTTTTGAATCACCTGTAATACTAGAAGGCACAGCACTGGCCCCAGCACCGACCCTTGGGGAACGCCCCACTTAACAGTGCCCCATTTGGACTGAACATCACTACCACTCTCAATATTGAGCTACTCCTCTTACTCCATAATGGTCCAACTTCTGCAGTAATATTTTGCGGTCAACACAGTCAAAAACCTTCGTTAAATCAAAGAAAACACCTAGCGTTTGCAACCTTTTATTTAATCCGTCCAAAACCTCACAGAGAAAAGAGAATATATCATTTTCAGTTGTTAAACCATTTCTAAAACCAAACTGTACATTTGACAGCAAATTATGTGAATTTAAATGCTCCAGTAACCTTGTATACACAACCTTCTCGATAACTTTAGCAAACACCGATGGCATAGAAATAGGTCTAAAATTGTCAGCATTAACCCTGTCTCCCTTTTTATAAAGTGGCTTCACTACCGAGTACTTTAATCGGCCAGGAAACCGACCACTCCCAAAGGAAAGGTTACAGATATGGCTAAGTACTGGGCTAACATATATAGAACAATACTTCAGTATTCTGCTAGATACCCCGTCATATCCATGAGAGTTCTTGGTCTTTAGTGATTTAATTATTAACTCAATCTACCTCCTGTCAGTATCATGGAGGAGCATTTCAGGTAACAGTCTCGGAACACTTTTTTCTAAGAGCGCTATATGGTTCCCTGTTGGGACTAGGTTTCTATTTAGTTCACCTGCTATATTCAAAAAGTGATTATTAAATACTGTACATATATGCGACTTATCAGTAACACGGACATTCCCACTACGCACTGATTCTATATCCTCGACCTGTCTCTGCAGACCAGCCACTGAGAAGAAATACAATTTAAACTCAACTCTACCTACCTGAAGCCGATATTAATTTTGAAGTGCAACGAATTTCTGTGAATAATTTAACTATTCTGGCTATAATTCTAAACTGTCTCTAATTTATATGGCTTGCCTGTGGCAACGGAAACTCGGTGCTGCTTGAAGTGGTGAGCATAAAAATATAGCATAGCAGCAAAACACGTAAATAAAAGACTTGCTCAGGTTCAATGGAAGGTCGTGCATCTATTCTAAGCAGATCATGCTTGAATCACTGTGTTCTGCATAGTGCAATGCGGCGACACACATTATCAGAAAATAAAATTCATGATGAGTCGCTGGCATTTGCTAAATGATTGAGAGCATCCAAAATTTCCACTAATCAACAGGAAAATCATGTCTACCTACCTAACAGCCGGTATGTACACCTTTGACACGGATAACAGCGGCGACGCGTCGTGGAATGGAAGCGATGAGGCCTTCGTAGGTCGCTGGAGGGAGCTGGCTCCACATCTGCACACACAAGTCACCTAATTTCCGTAATTTCATGAGCTCTGACGCCACATTCAATCACATTCCAGGTGTGTTCGATCGGGTTCAGATTTGGAGAGTTGGGGGCCAGCACATCAACTAGAACTCGCCACTGTGTTTCTCGAACCACTCCATCACACCCCTGGCCTTGACATTGCGCATTATTTTGTTGAAAAATGTCACTGCCGTCGGGAAACATGATCGTCTTGAATGGGCGTAAATAGTGCGCAACCAGTTACGATACTCCTTGGCCGTCATGGTGCGTTGCACGAGCTCCAGTGGACCCATGGATGCCCACGTGAATGTTCCCCGGAGCATAAAATGAGGGTTATCCAGAAAGTAAGTTACGATCGGTCGCAAAATGGAAACCACAGTGAAAACCAGAAACGTTTTATTTGCAACAGTTAGGTACACCTTCCACCTCCTTCTCTACATAGTCGCCGCTCCAGCTTCGAGTTTTGTCGTAGTGTTGTATCAACTTCCCAATATCCTCGTCATAGAAAGCACCTGCCTGTGCTTTCTGCCAGTTATCTACACTGCTATGCAGCTAGTTGTCTGTGGAAAACTTTTGTCTTATAGCCAGCGGTTCTTGTGAGTAGAGATGAGACTCAGGGGGAGACAATTACGGACTGTATTGTGGGTAATCAAGCACTTCTCATCGGAAACTCTGCAGGAGCGTCTTCATTGCACCTGCAATGTGCGGCCGAGAATTGGCATGAAGAAGGAACTGCTCGACAGTTGTGTTATGTGGGCTGCATGACACAGGCGAAATGTCTAACCAGGCCCTCATACTTGGCGGGTGACGCTATTCCGTACACATCTTTACGTGCTCACTGTTCATTCAAAACTGAAAAGAGCGACGCGACACGATCGACGGGCACACGAGAGACACTGCCCAACACATTTGTGCAAAGCTTTACTTGATTTCCTCAGTGGTTTCCATTTCGCGACCGATCGGAACTTACTTTCTGGACAACCCTTTTAGAACCGCCGCCAGCTTGTCTCCGCCCTACTGTACAGTTGTGAAGGAGCTGTTCCCTGGAAGACGAAAAATTCGATGCTCTCCCTTCGGCATGCTGAAGGGCATCGGGGTGCGTCAGTCCATGCAAAGCTCTGCCACTGAGCTAAAGTCCAGTGCCAATGGTCACGTGCCCATTTCAGTCGTTGTTGCCAATGTCGTTGCGTTAACATTGGTTCATCCGTGGCCCATCAACTGCAAAGGCCCATTGTTAGGAGTGTTTGGTGCACTGTGTGTTCAGAAACACTTGTACTCTGCCCAGCATTGAATTCTGATGTTAATTCCGTCACTGTTCGCTGCCTGTCCTATTTTACCAGTCCGCCCAGCCTACGGCGTCCGACATCTACACTGGTATCCAAAATTAAAACAACAAACTTTCCCATCCTGTGTCTAATTCACAATAGAATTATACAGTCTGTCAACAGATGTTGTTGCTATCGTGTTCTGCACGGGAGGTAGCATTCCGATTAACGGGAAAAACACGGCAGCAGTGACGTCAGGGAGCCTATCGAGCGCGTCAGTGTCTGCAGGGTAGTCCCACACTCATAATCGCTGCGTACACAGTCACAGACGGTGCAGTATGGCACAGGGAAGACGCCTACGGACTCGCTGCCGTAGAAGGCTGTAGGAAGAATGGAAGCAGGAAAGTCGCAAACTGATGTGGCCTGAGGGCTTAAAATGAATCGTTCTGTTGTTTCTCGGATGAGGCGACAGTTTATAGAGACCGAAACTGTATCTTGGAGTCCACCACAGGGCCGACAACGTGCGATATCAGAAAGAGTGGAATGTTATTTGGCTGTAAGGGCACGACCATACACCCTTACTACTGCACTTTAACAGGCATCTGACCTCGCAGCATCCGCTATACTTGTATCGAGGCAAACGGTATACAAAAGGCTTCCTCAGAGTGACCTTTATTGTTGAAGACCAGCTGTCTGTTTACCTCTGGCATGTCTTCACAGAAGTGAACATCTAGATTGGAGCCGTCAACATGCCACCCGGACGGTCGAATAGTGGGCCAATGTCCTTTTCACAGATGAGTTCCGATTTGGTCTGGAGATCATGAAGGCACATTAAACACGATTTCGTGACCCAAACATTGTGGAAAGAGACCGATATCGAGCAGGATCCCTAATAGTGTTCGTAGGGATTATGTTAACCATTCGAACACCTCTTCAGGAAATTGCACCGGCGAATCAGCAAGATTTAACTGCTGTCAGGTACCATGAGGAGATTTTGGGATCTCATGCGCAGCTGTTGCGAGGTGTTGTGCACCCAGACTTCGTATTGATGGACGACAATGCTCGATCTCATAGAGCACGAGTGGTTGATGTTCTTTATGAAATGGAAGATATTGCACACATGACGTGGCCTGCTCGCTCACCCGATCTGAATCCCGTAGAGCATATCTGACGTGGACTATGAGACGGGCTGCATCACGCCCACATCCACCAAGACTTGTGAGCAGCTCTGCAGGAAGAATGAGCGTTATTACCACAACATGAAATTGATGACATAATTCACAGCATGTCGCGTCGTTGTCAGGCCTGTATTGGTGCGAGAGGTGGTCACACCCCATACTGAGCACATTAACCACTTGTCAGAATGTGAGAAAATCCGTTAAGTTGAAACAAAAAACGAAGAACATTTTTGTCTAACGTTATGCGTGTTGCACTTGATTACGTTTTGTATTTTTTAGATTGTTTCTACTTTACTATCACCTGTTTATACCGTTTTGTGGCAAAATAAACGCAGCCTTGGAAAATTTCCGTTTGTTACTTTAATTTTGGACACCAGTGTATAATGAGGGTTGGCCACCCAGCCCGATGTCTGGGCGTGGTTTCACTTTGATTTCGCCACGGGTTGAGGACACTCGCCGCAGCATTCCTCGAACAGCTGACAAGTCGTGCAGGCTTCCCGAGCCTCTGAGCCATTACAGTCTGCCTTCGGTCAGACTCAGATTCTACACATGGAAGGCATGTTTGCTGATACTACACGCACCGTGCGAGAGGATGACTAGCAATTATTCATCGTCAGGTGTGGTTTCTATTGCCTGAACGGGTTTATATCGATAGCAGTAGCGGTCATAATCTTCTGGCTGATTAGTTTATACTGAAACTCTGATACCTTCTTTAACAATTACAACCGTCTTTACAAAAATTACTCCTTATTAAAGATACTATCTTGCCATGAAATTAATTACTGAAATGATAGAACAGTGGTAAATCTGTAACTCTGAGTTCAAGCTATATGGACAGATAATTTTACTTAAGCTCATCTCGACAATAACATTAACTAAACTGAACCTATAAAGGGAAAAATAGTCTTCTAAACCCTTCCGTTTTTCAAACACATCATAAATTACACGCAAACAAGCAGTACAGCAACAACATTACCTGATAACCCCCACACTTCTCATATTACTTTTGAATTTCCAAAATTCAACATCCTCTGTATCTTCATGCCTATGCTATGCAAACTGTTTCCAGACTACTCAGCAGTATGACCAACACCTGACTCACTCACATACTTCTCACAGAGTGCTACTCACAACGACAATGCTACTGATAACAAAAGAGCACAATGGTTGTACTCAGAACCTCTGCATCGCAACATATCGACTATTGTAAACTACTGTTTGAAAAAGGTCCAGAATATAGATATGAAGAATGACACGTCGAATGAAAGTACAGAGCTCACATCACATTCACTGCACTCCAGAAGTAAATGAAAAAACTTACATTACCCCATCCCTCTACACCAATTACAATTTTCCAGGATACTACTTTCAAACAGCAAGGAGTAAACAACAAATACTCACATAAAAGTCCGTAAAAGGGAGGAAAAGGAAAACTTACAAAGAATGTGTAAGCAAAGTATGAGTAGAATGACTATGACGTTAAGGTAAATTTATTACACTTCCACAACGTAACACAGTAGTAATGAAATTAGAAGTTTGGTTACATAAGATATGACATAATCGATAGATATATGAGTAAAGCAAAAGACTTACGTTAATACGGAACCTGCCGGCCGGGGTGGACGAGCGGTTCTGGGCGCTGCAGTCTGGAACAGCGCGACCGCTACGGTCGCAGGTTCGAATCCCGCCTCGGGCATGGATGTATGTGACGTCCGTAGGTTAGTTAGGTTTAAGTAGTTCTAAGTTCTAGGGGACTAATGACCTCAGCAATTAAGTCCCATAGTGCTCAGAGACATTTTTAATATGGAACCTATACAACAATATAAATAAAGGACACTATTCTGCTCATGGTGGAAAGTAAAAATACATCACACATTTGTCACACACACATGACACCATGATACATCGGGATTCTGAACAGTTTATAATCACGAATGAAATCGGTAGAAAGTGTTGAAACAATACATATTTGGGAACTTGAGGAAAGGAAACAAATGAACTACAAACACATATGAGGATGGGAAACAACAGTGGTTGGACAAACTAATGAAAAGTTTTTGGAATGCATTCAAAGAATAAGCTGCTTGGAAAGTCATTAGTCATCAGTCAGTCACAAGAAAAATCCTAAAATATCATTCTGCGCTAACAAAGAGGATGCCAAAATGATAAATATGGCACTCCAAACAATAAAAATTAAATAATGTTATAAATGACCTGTTTTGTTGTTCCACATCTATCAGTTTTGTTTAAATAGAGTCAGAATGCAAATAAAAGAGGACTTGGGTAAAGGTAGCAGCAAAAAACAAACATCTTCTTTCAGTGCACTAACCTTACAAAAATCCCCATTTCCTTCCTTACTTCTTCTTATATTTTTCTCATTGTAAACATATTACTTCTTATACCATTAGCTCTTATACTTTCATTTTCACTTACGTTTATCATATATCTCATCATTTATCATGTCACCTCTCCCTTTTATACTTTTAGTTTCATACACATTCAACACCTGTAAAATAACGTCTTTATTTCATTTTCATATTTCTTCTGTAAATCTCACAGTACCATATCTTACTCATTAACTTCTACACATTTCACCCATCTTATTTCTTCACAACCATCAACATCACAAACAACTAGAAAACCTAAATACACTACTCGCCATTAAAATTGCTACACCACGAAGATGACGTGCTGCAGACGTGAAATTTAACCGACAGGAATAAGCTGCTGTGATATGCAAATGATTAGCTTTTCAGAGTATTCAAAAAAGGTTGGCGCCGGTGGCGACATCTACAACATGCTGACATGAGGAAAGTTTCCAACCGATTTCTCATACACAAACAGCAGTTGACTGGCGTTGCCTGGTGAAACGTTGTTGTGATGCCTCGTGTAAGGAGGTGAAATGCATACCATCACGTTTCCCACTTTGATAAAGGTCGGATTGTAGCCTATCGCGACTGCGGTTTATCGTACTGCGACAATTCTGCTCGCGTTGGTCGTGATCCAATGACTGTTAGCGGAATATGGATTAGGTGGGTTCAGGAGGGTAATACACAACGCCGTGCTGAATCCCAACGTCCTCGTATCACTAGCAGTCGAGATGACAGGCTTCTTATCCGCATGGGTGTAACGGATCGTGCAGCCACGTCTCGATCCCTGAGTCAACAGATGGGGACGTTTGCAAGACAACAACCATCTGCACGAACAGTTCAACGACGTTTGTAGCAGCATGGACTATCAGCTCGGAGACTATGGCTGCGGTTACCCTTGACGCTGCATGACATACAGGAGCGCCTGCGATGGTGTACTCAACGACAAACTTGGGTGCACGAATGGCAAACCGTCATTTTCTCTGATTAATCCAGGTTCTGTTTACAGCATGACGTTGGTAGCATGCATGTTTGGCGACATCGCGGTGAACGCACATTTGAAGCGTGTATTCGTCATCGCCATACTGGCGTATCACCCGGCGTGATGGTATGGGGTGCCATTGGTTACACGTCTCGGTCACCTCTTGTTCGCATTGACGGCACTTTGAACAGTGGACGTTACATTTCAGATGTGTTACGACCCGTGGCTCTACCCTTCATTCTATCCCTGCGAAACCCTACATTTCAGCAGGATAATGCGCGACCATATGCTGCAGGTCCTGTACTGGCCTCTATTGTGGCCTAACAAATTCAGGTTCTACACTACTGGCAACAGAAGGATACAGTTTTGCAAGGCATAATGCCGATTCTTAACAAAAATGAAATGCAATCAAGAAACTTTCAGCATGAAATTACAAAACGAATTTTGAGAGAGTAAAATCCAAAAGTGTTTCCCAAAACATTCCCTGTGATCCTATATCAGCAACCTGACCAAAAAAAAAAAAAATTCCGAACACTAAATGATACACATGCAAATGTAATACTGCTTTCTAAGAATGAGACTGTCTGGCAAGAAACGTAATGTAATCTCTGCTTTACTTAAACTGAACTTGATACTGATCTTGAAATGCAACGCATGACTGTGAACGATTTACCTGTCCTGACCGTAATTTTAAACTGACTCTAACTATATTATGTGGTTTACCTGAGTAGAAGAGAACAGCCAGCTCTGGACAGAAAAGTGTTGAAGTCAGCATCAGCGGTTAGTGGCGTCATATTAAAGCTGAGACAATTGTACGTGTCATATTTCGCTAACAGCAGCATCAGCATTTCTTATCTCTAAAGCCATACTGGGAACCAGATACGCCAAGGTCAACGAGGGCAGAGAAGGGGAGGGCTCCCCTGCAATTCTGCAGATTTTGCATGGAGCACGCCTTGCCCCAAGCGAAGACTGCCCCGCTCGGCAACCAAATACAACAAAGAATCTGAATAGCCGAAAAATTGGTAAACTACGCTTGCATTACTGAATTCCAAAATTTCGTTTTCGGATTGGCTCATCAGTCATATTGGTAATTTTTATTTGAAGCTATAAGTCTTTTGTCATGGACTATTGGAATGAGTGCGTAGCACGTTTCTCAAAAGACAATTGAAGGGCTCAGAGCAAGATGTGCTATGCCATATGTTCCAGTTAACTGAGTTGGTAGATTCCTTATTATCGCTAGGTGTATCACCATCCAATATCTCTGTTAGTTTGTCATGATAGGCTACAGTTAGCAACACAGGTAATCAAGCTTCTTATTGCCTCAAAGAGATCACACTGAATATTTCAGCAAGAGTAAGAAAAAGCCACCAGTTTCACAAGATGGTGTCGCCTGATTGTAGCAGTGGAAAGATATCAGTGCGGAAAAAGCTTCATACGCGTATTACAGGAACTCTAGTGATTAAGAATCTTTTCTCTCAGATTCTGAAGATGAATACATTTCTTGCACATCTGAAGAAGAATATTCTGAGAAAGAGTCATCTGGGATACGTATTATATTTTCTTTGATTAGTGGCGTGACACTGCATTGCTGAAATATTTGCCCAGTTAAAGTTGCATTGTGTGCTATAAACGAAATAATTTATCTGACCTTTATGGAACGTGTAGGTAATGTATTTAGTATCTTAGAAGGCGCATATTTGTATATTAAGCTTATACGGCGTGCTAGATTACACATAGACCTCGTAACCCTTGAAGAAGTAGCATAGTAATCTGCAGTGGGCATAGCGCTATACTGCCGAAATTTTGTGCAATGTATTTATAATCTCTCAAAGTCAAGGTTTAACTGCTATGCAACAATAACAACCGTGTGCAGATTGTTGACAGTCTGTTTTACGTACTGAGTAAATTGACACAAAATCTTCATGAAATATAATAAAATTTAAGACTGTCATTTTGTACCATTTAACCTATATTTTTGTCCTTTTTATAGAAATAATCAAAGTGGTGATGTTCATTTTGAGGAAGAGTATGAAACTACCATTAGACCAACTATCACAACACCTATGAAGATTAAGAAAGCTCTCTGGACAAACAGAAGTCCAAATAGTACCCAAAAATGAAGAGGCAAGTAAGATGAAACGAAGGTTCTCCCTAAGTCAGAGACAGTACAAAAAAAGTATTTGGCATAGGACCTGGGACCTAACTGTAAAAGCAAAAGGCAGTGCTGGATATTAAGAGTAGATGAAGCTTCCATAATTTTTAATTTTTTTGGAATATGTATGATTTCAACACATAAAATAAGTACTTGTTTTCTTGCATTAAGGCAAACGCAATTTTGAGGAAGTACGTAAAAATGCATAAACATGCTGATGAATCTAGTAGAAACTTTGCATATTCGTATTCAGTAAATGTTTCGGGAAAACGTGTAGATATTCGTTATGATCAGTTTTTGTCTTTGCCTGGGTTACGCAATAACAGAGGACGTCTTCGAAATATTCAAAAAATGGTAATAACTGGTTTTGTGCAAAGTTATGGTAGAGGAAACCATTCAAACAGGCCAAATAAGTACTCTGAGCAGCGTGTGGAGAGTATTAGGACCCATATATGCCTTATTCCAAAATACCAAAACCCAAATAAAGTTTATCTGAACTATGACTTAACCATACAGTATCTTTACTCAGACTATTGTGTATCACGGTGCAATGAAAGTGATCTTGAAATTGTCATTGCCATGAATACAGACGTATATTTTGTACTGAGTTCAACACTGGATTTAGGATCCCCCAGCTGGATACCTGCAATTCGCGTGAAAAGTTAACCATAGCAAAAGATAATGCCAGTAATATTAAACTACCTTGTACTTAGAAAGCTCGAAGACGAACACAAAGCCAATTTACTCGGCATGGAGGGAATGAAGAATCTTCGCCGAAGAAGCGAAGGGAAAAGCTGATTCACATGTGATAATCATGGATCTTCAGAAAACGCTTCCTACTCCTACGCTGACATTTTGCCCGGCGTTCTACATACGCTAATTGTGGACTTGTAACTGCGCTGTCCATGACTGTGCTAAAGAGGAGGAGTACATGTTCCTGTGGAATGAGACAGTGGCGAAACGAGGTAGTGACGAAATTGTTAGCTGTGTTATGAAGTACTTACGAATCAGCAATACTAACAAGGAAAATATGTGTTCTCAGAGAAATGGATGGGGCAGAACAAGAATTGGAACATTATAAGTTTCTGGCATGTAGTGACCAGTGGTCAATTTGATTCTGTGGGTACTGCATTCTTATCCCAGGCCACACTTTTCTGCCTTCAGACAGGGATTTTTCTAGAATCAAGAAGCTCCAGAAGGCTCACTGCGGAAATGTGCATACCACTAATGAGTGGATCATATTATTTTGAAAATCTGCAAGAAGAAACTATTCAAAGTCACCACTATGGAGAAAGAAGATATTTTTAATGTAACTGACTGCTTTTTGAACAAATTACGGTAGAGAACAACTGCTGATGTCAAAATACCTCTTAAGTGCACCAACGTTTACAGTTTCAAATTCCTGAGTGAAACACTGGGAACAGTGTATGTGAAATTTTCTGTGCGTGGTGAAGCAGCCCCAGTCACAAATGCGAAGCGAGGAGAGCCAGCAGATGTTCAACTCATTCAGAAGTACAGGGAACCAATTCCAGTTGAGTCAAAGAAGTTCAAGGGTATGCAAGATATACTCGAGTTCATCCAACCAGTGCACCGTTAATTTTATTATAGTATGAAGTGCAAAGAGATGGGACGTATAGAAAGTGGTGATGATTATTACTGCCCTCTTGATGTTGACTGAACAATCCGTGCTTATCATCGAGAAAGAATATTTTCATTTGCTCGACATTTGTTTCATATATCACATAAAAACATACCTTTATTATATACTGCCAAATATTTAGTATGTAATAGTTAATAATTAATAAATGTCATTCTTTATTGACATATTGTGCCAAGTTCTGATGCAAGAACGTGCTAAATTACCATTGTTCATGCATGCCTTCATTTAATTACAATTTATGCACGGTTTTTAAGACATACATGACATTATACAAACTGAAAACATGTAATAACTGACATAAGCCTACATTATTAAAGGCACTTAAAGTAAATTACGAAGATCTGATTTATGGAATTTTTTGAAGATTAAAAAAGTATTTTTCTCAGAAACACGAAAGTGTGGTACAGCACTATCTTGCTCCGAGCCCTTCAATTAAAAACCAATATTTGCTTATAAAATATAAGTAGTGAATGAGTTTTACATTAAATACTGTTCCACAAACCCTGAAAACGCAAATAAAAACAAGTCCACTTTCACATCCTGCTAGCTCCTATCACCAGCAGACGGCTGCGCTGTAGAGAACGAACGCTTAGCGCCACCAGCAGATTTCTGCTTTGTAATAGGCCTATCAATGAAATCCGATCTATGTATCACGATTTTGCACTGCCACCAATAGATTGCTGCACAGCTGAAAAACGCTATTTAGTCATAAATTAATGGTTTTCCGCATCTAAGAAGTTGAAATATTTTAAAATGTCTGCAAAATACGTCAGCAGCACTCAACATGCAATTTTTGCATAGCTATTTGACGCTAATACATGTAAAATGTAATGTTATATCACAAAGATGCAAAAAAACATCTGCAATGTAAAAGAAAGTACGAGTTAGTTTCTACATATACACATATTTGCCAAATTAATGCCTCAAATTCTAAAGTAAGTATGCCAGTGATAAATTTCAACGCCTAGTAACAGATAACATTTGAGGATGTAAGTCTAAAAATTCGGTGTCAGAAAACTGCCTTGATCAGGCTTATAGCTGCAAAAAAAAAAAAAAAAAAAAAAAAAATAAACAAAATAAAAAAAACCTATCTAAGCAGGCAAATAGACAGATGGAATGCAACCAACTGGGCCTAATCTTGTTGTAAATCACAACACATCTTCACATATTCCTGCATTTAAAGAATGTTCTCAAGCAGCATTGCAAGAGGGACAAAGACAATACAACATGTTGTGATTCTTCAGTTTCTCCCGGCGTATTTCTTGCTTCTGTCCTTCAAACAATCATTTCTCTTTCGATTTCTTCACATTTTTCATGTAGCCATTTAGTTTTAGCTTCCCTGCACTTCCTATTTACTTCATTTCTCAGCGACTTCTGTACTTCTGAGTTTCCCAGATCAACTTAAATTTTTCTTCTGTTACCCATGGTTTCTTGGCAGTTACCTTCTTTGTACCTATGTTTTTCTTTCCAACTACTGTGATGGTCCCTCGATGTCTCAGAACATGTCCTACCAACCGATCCCTTCTTCTAGTCAAGTTGTGCCACAAATTGCTCTTCTCCCCAATTCTATTCAGTACTTCCTCATTAGTTATGTGATATACCCATCTAATCTTCAGCGTTCTTCTGTAGCACCATATTTCGAAAGCTTCTATGCTCTTCTTGTCTAAGCTATTTATTGTCCATGTTTCACTTCCATACAGGGCTACGCTCCATACAAATACTTTCAGAAAAGTCTTCCTGACACTTAAATCTACACTCGATGTTAACAAATTTCTCTTCTTCAGAAACGCTTTTCTTGCCATTGCCAGTCTACATTTTGTATCCTCTCTACTTCGACCATGATCAGTTATTTTGCTCCCCAAATAGCAAAACTCGTCTACTACTTTAAGTGTCTCATTTCCTAATCTAGTCCCCTCAGCATCCCCTGATTTAATTCGACTACATTCCATTATCCTCGTTTTGCTTTTGTTGATGTTCATCTTAGATCCTCCTTTCAAGACACTGTCCATTCCGTTCAACTGCTCTTCCAGGTCCTTTGCTGTCTCTGACAAAAGTACAACGTCATCGGCAAACGTCAAAGTTTTTATTTCTTCTCCATGGATTTTAATTCCTACTCAAAATTTTTCTTTTGTTTTCTTTACTGATTGCTCAGTATACAGACTGAATAACTCACTCGCTTCCCAACCAATGCGTCCCTCTCATGCCCCTCGACTCTTATAACTGCCATCTGGTTTCTGTACAAATTGTAAATAGCCTTTCGCTCCATGTATTTGACCCCTGCCAAAATTTGAAGGAGAGTATTACAGTCAAAATTGTCAAAAGCCCGAAATTTGTTACAGAACTCAATTAGTCTTGCTCGTCTCTCATTCCTTGTCCCAAGCCCATATTCTCCTGTAACCTTTTCTTCTACTCCTTCCCCTACTACTGCATTTCAGTCCCCCACGACTATTAGATTTTCATCTCCCTTTACATACTGTATTACCCCTTCAATATCCTCATATACTTTATCTACCTCTTCCTCTTCAGCTTGTGACGTCTGCATATGTACCTGATCTATTGTTGTCGGTGTTGGTTTTCTGTCGACTTTGATAAGAACAACCCTATCACCGAACTGTTCACAGTAACACACTATCTGCCCTACCTTCCTATTCATAACGAATCCTACTCCTGTTGTGCCATTTTCTGCTGCTTTTGATATTACCCTATACTCATCTGACCACAAATCCTTGTCTTCTTTTCACTTCACTTTACTGACCCCTACTGTATCTAGACTGAGCCTTTGTATTTCCCTTTTCAGATTTTCTAGTTTCCCTACCACATTCAAGCTTCTGACATGCCACGCCCCGACTCGTAGTACGTTATCCTTTCGTTGATGATTCAAATTCAATCTTTTTCTCATGGTCACCTCCCCCTTGGCAGTCCCCTCACGGAGATACGAATGGGGAACTATTCAGGAATTTTTTGCTAATGGAGATGTAATCGTGACACTTTTCAATTACAGACCACATGTCCTGTGGATACATGTTACATGTCTTTATTGTAGTGGTCTCCATTACCTTCTGCATCCTCATGCCATTGATCATTGCTGATTCTTCCTCCTCTAGGGGCAGTTTCCCACCGCTAGGACAAGAGAGCGTCCAGAACCTCTGTCTACTCCGTCGCCCTCTTTGACAAGGCCGTTGGCAGAATGAGGTTCTTATACCGGAAGTTTTGGCAGCCAATGCTAATTATTAATCAGAATTTAAGCAGTGGCGCGGTTCGATCCCGGGACCGAGGACGTTTTGATTAGTAATCAAAGACGCTACCCCCTTATTTTGTTACATGAACTGCAGCTTGGCACACCCCATCTGAGTGTTGGGAGGGGGGGGGGGGGTGGTCGACAGAAAGTTGTGGTGTACCTGTTTCCACACTCTTGGCTAATGAACCGCAGGGTACTTAGTTTCCACCACATTATGTGGAACAGCTCGCAGAAGGTTGGTATAAAAATCTTTCCCCTTTGGTGGACGTGTGGCGGGGAGGTTCGAGCTTACACAGCTGTATTCAAGAATAAAGGTCGACACATGGGAGAGCTGTGGGGCGACATGCGCAACCAACACCGGCAGGACGTGAGAGACTGGCGTCAGAACGTGTAGTAAACGACCCGTGAGAGAAGGATGTTGACTTTTCCATCGTTTCCACATGTTGCTCATGAAAAGGGCCGCTGCTCTTGCCCTGGCGTTGACCAAGACCAATCCCAGTCTCCCCCCCCCCCCCCCCTTGTCCCTTGTGCAATGGGAGGGTAAGAGTGTCATATCGTACCTGCGGATATGTAGTAATTGAAGGCCACCTGAAGCCGGCGACCTATCTGCATCGGTAGCGGGAAGACTTGTGCCACATGGTTGAGTTTTGATGCAACGTATAGGTTCAAGTATTCAACACGTTGTAGTTGATTCAAGTCCTGGAGCAGGTTCTGGCGCACCATCGCGCGTATAATCTGTAGTAACCGTCGATAGTTTGCTGCAGCTGTTTTGTGTACATCCTTCGTGAACGTGATTCTCAAATATCGCAGATCAGAAACTGGTTGGAAGGGAGTGAGGGCTTCCAATCTGAGACCACACCCAATATCCAACGCCGCCAACTTGTTGATGTACAGAAGACTGCCTGCGTCCTGTGAGTATCGCTCGATCCAGCTTAGTACGCTTCGAACTTCATCATTGGAACGAACCAGCAGTAGCAGGTCGTGAGCGTATGCCCCATAGCGAAAGGTGACGTACCACAGCGTGATGCCTGATAGCCTTTGGTTAAGGCCGCCGAGGAGTGGGCACTTACTTTAAAATTCTGGACAATAATTTGGCAAACATGTGTATGTGTGGAAATTAACTCGCAGTCCTTTTACTTTTCAGACGTTTTTGTACCTTTGTGATATCACATTAATTGATTTGAGTCCTACAGAATTTTACTTGTATTAACCTGATTCAGCTATGTAAACATTGCATCTTTCACGCTGCTGACGTATTTTGTAGAAGTTTAGAATTTTTCAACGTCTTAGATGTGGAAAATAATTAATTTACGACTTTGTTGTCTTTTTAACTGTGCAAAATTTGTAGGAAAACCTGGTATAAAGATCGAATTTCCCCTTAACTAGCTAATTAAAACATCGCACTTTTCGTGCTGCTGACTTATTGCGCAGACATTTGAAATTTTTTCGAGATTTTAGATCTGAAAATCAATTAATTTATCACTTTGTTGCGTTATTTAACTGCGTGGGAATCTATTGGCTGTAGTATGAATGTATGGCACATACATCGAACTTCCTTAATTCAACAGTGCAACAATCTACTGGTGGCGACAGCATTTGTTCTCTACAGTGCAGCCATCTGCTGGTGATAGGAGCAAGGAAGACGTGAAAGTGAACTTTTCAGTTTTTAGAGTTTGTGGGATAGTATTTAAAGTAAAACTCATTTTCAACAAGTATGAATTACTAATTTGTTATTTATGTTTTATAAGCAAATGTTAGTTTTTAATTTATGTGTAGAGAAACATACTATCTACTTGTTCCAATATTACGTAATGAATTAGTTATAGCTTCAAATAAAATTTACCAGTGTGACTGGCGATGCAGTTCTTAAAGCAATATTTGGAAGTCAGTAAGAGAAACATAGTTATTGAGAGAGATCCTCTTAGTTGTGCTAATTATTCATTCAAAACACGACCATTTACAGCATTTTAAAATCCTATCTTCAGGTGTATGAAACTGTAACATACAAAGGAGAGGTGGGAAGAAATATAATGCAACATATGTGTAAAAACCAAAGCAGCAGACTACCGAAACAATGCGACTTACTTATTGTATTTGGTAACATGGGCCAGTCAGAGCAATAGTTCCAAATCACCACATGTTGGCGGAACTAGAGAAAAGGGGATAGCCTAATAATCAAACTGACCTAAAATTGTAATATCCAGGTGGATGGGACAAAGGAAACAGAAACCGAGAACAAACACTGTACTCACACTGTCCGTTGCTGGGCAGCCGCACAGTAAGAACGACAACCATGACTGAGTGGAGGGCGACGCCGGAGATCTGGAGGCGTGGTACAGCGGAGGTGCCAACGATGTACAAGCAAGTAAACTGACGTTACCAGCGAAGATGTAGAAAATCTGGGCTAACTGGTCCATGCGCTTATAGTACTTCATTTAAGAACATAATGGAATATGAATGAGCTGTGGCATGTCGATAGGCTAAATAACTCTCAAACATGTGACAAAATGTGACGTTTTTAGGCAATAAGGTAAAATGAATGGACAAAGGATAATAACAGTAACAATAGTGATAAAAATTAATGGTAATACAGACCATGCAAAGTGAATTGTCATGTGTATGATATATCATGGGCTCAAGTGACGAAAATAAAATATACAAACACCATCACAAATCTAACATGTGGGTATAGAATGTAATCAGCGAAATAACAAACAAAAATATCATACTGGGCGCCATGTATTACGCAAAGCAATAAAGGTATGGAAAGGTGGCTAAGAGGGACGCATTAAACGAGTGGGAGCAAAAACCCTGATCCTTACAGACTTGTAAAAATATATGCGATAATAGGCAACAGGGCAATAGAAGGTAGGCCAAATGAGTGAAGAGGGGATTATACAGTGAAATCTGTGTTAAAGAGTAATGGCAGGATGCACTACACCAAGTTAGCCATCATATATATATAGGATAAATTATGGTCTCAAGTGATGTCTAAAAATGTATAAAAAGTAGTGAAAACCATCATAAAAATTCTAAAATGTGAGTATAGCGACGCTAGGGGCCAATGACAGATTAACATGATCAGGCTGAGCGCCCTTTATTAGAGGAAATAACACTAATATGGAGAAATGATTCATGCTGAACAATGAATAAGTAGGTAGGTTTAGAGGAATAGGCTAAAAAGGTGACACATTATTTTAGAAACTTTTAGTTTCTCAATAAATCCGTATGTTTCAATGTGGTTTGGTCATTTAGTTTATGTAGTGGATTCTGATTCAAACTGCGTAAAATTTCAATTTCCTCCAGTTAAGTTAAGGACTCGGCATTTCAGCTGTACATGGAGGATACTTAAAGTTATTGTCTGTGTCAGGTACCTTTTCTGCTTGTAGGTAATTAGTTAGGTAGCTCTCGAATTCCTTAAGTCCTGGTGTTCTTTGAACCGAATTACGAAAGTACATCCTATTTGTCTAGCATAAAGGCATTGACAGTCGTCACAATCAATCTGACAGTTACCTGAGCGTGCATGTGGTTTGTGGTTATGGGTTTCGTCCTATCTAAACTGTAGGCTCACTTGGGGTGGCATATAAAACGCAGGAGTTATACCAGCCTTTTTTAAAAAACTATTTGCCCACTTTGTCAGAAATAACTCCTGTTTATGGTATTTTACATTATACGTTCCATGCCAAATCCTTAACGATAGGTGTGAGGGTGGTCCTGTGATTCTTATTATATTGCCTCTTACTGCCGTATCTGTTGCATAAGCATGTCTACTGTTCTACTGTTTGCGTATAGTATAGTTTACTTGTGTTATGTATCTAATAATTTTCATTTCTTCTTCGTAGTCTTGTGTGATGAGTGGTATTTGGTCGGCTCGCTGCAACATATTTGTGTGGGTGGTTGGATGAACTGCGAATGGTACTTTTAGCAGTTGTTTCCTTCCAATAAATGCCCTACATAATTTTATTGTCTTATAAGGTAACAAGGAGATCCGAATGTGGAAAAGTAAAATTGTTGTGGTGTTTGAGTGCAAATTGCATATTCGGATGCATGGTATTTAGATCTTGGTGAAACTGTCGGACACAGGGGGGGGGGGGGGGGGGTAGGGGACCATTGCCATTGTACAAGAGAAGTAAATCGTCAACATAGCGTCGGTAACACATTACGTTTTGCGAGTGATTCGTGTGGACGAAAAGGGCTGACGCCCTAGATGGCTAACGAAAATATTGGCGATTATGCGCGCTAAAGGGGAGCTCATAGCCAGCACTTCAGCTTACCTATATTGTTACTGGGAATAATTATGGCTCAACACTAGTTTATGAATTTGTCAATAACTTTGCAATCAACAGTAGCATGCTCTTCTAGGTTCTTTCCAATGTGGGGACAACTTCCTTAGTTGCTACCTATATGTGCGTCACTCGTAAGAACAACCAAGAACGAGCTCACCCATGTTTTTTTACAGTGTATGTGGTAGGAAACTAATGTGCAGCAAAACCTATTCAAACTCTTTAGGTAGCCAATAATCCGGAGAGTCAGTGGCGTTCACTTTCGCTTTTAGAGGAGAATTTGGTATATGTATCTTAAGTGAACCTCTTAGGGCCGTAGTTTTCGGAATCGTTGGTAGTAATGTCTTTTTTAAAATGAGGTCAAAACTTTCTGTATGTTCCTGAGTAATTTTTAGTTTCAGCTGCGAATTGAGACCTTTGATCAAGGGGGCATGCTAGTGTATTGCTACTATCAAGAAACCCACGGGCTGTTTGTATGTAATCAGTCTCATTAACAATAACAGATGTGCAGCCTTGGTCAGCTGGTATGATAAGAGCCAGGTTATCTTTGAGTTTCTTAATGACTTTCTGAACTATCTGCTGCTCTTTTGTGGCAGCGTATGGCCTTTGTGTTCTCATGCTACCACTAACCTGTGTGTACTATTTAGAAAATTCATTGTCACTAGCCTTCTTTAGTTTAAAGGTAGTAATTTTTGTTCGAAGCATCACACTCGATTGGTCGTGGGCAGCAGTAGTATAAGCCACTAGAGATGCTGCAGGTTTATAATCAAAACTGGAGTGCGTATTGTATGACAGGTCCTTATTCAACAAGTCAAAACTGAAATCAATCCAGTTTATTGTAGGAACGGGGACTACACATGGGTGCATCAACTGATTCTGTTCTGTCAATTCTTAGGCTCAATTTTCTAAACTTCCGCTCATGGGTGTTCTCACGGTCAAATAAAAACAGTCAAGCTCTTTAGCTACTTGTAAATGCGCACTATACATTTTCTTATTAAGAGAGTCCTTCTTTACGTACGATTGTCTAATTTCTTTCACAGTTGCTGTTTTTATCAAATTCTGTATATAACGTGGCATGTGAGCATGTTTCTTATAGAACAGTTGTTTCA
This sequence comes from Schistocerca americana, assembly GCF_021461395.2. NCBI lineage: Eukaryota > Metazoa > Arthropoda > Insecta > Orthoptera > Acrididae > Schistocerca > Schistocerca americana. Next base: position 678,251,277 of record NC_060119.1, read on the forward strand.
TAAAATTAGAAAAGACGTTATTTTCTAGACAAATTTTCTTGAATGTTATCCCATCAGAGATTTTAAGCATCTTCTTCCGCAAGCTGAGAAGGTTATAATAACTCTTGGCTGCCCTGCACGACACTTAATTACACAGAATTTGGCATGTAGGACGTCCGCAACTGAGAGAGAAAAATCTACTTCAGTTGTACCAATTATTTAGTAAGACCACGACCGTTTTTGGGATTTTAAAAGCTGTATGAAACTCTAACATGCAAAGCAGAGGAGGGAAGAAATATAAATCAACATATGTGTAAAAACCAAAACAGTAGACTACCGAAACAAGGCGACTTACTTGTTGTATTTGGCAATGCATAATATGCTGTAAGATGAGCCAGCTCATGAGCTCCAAATCAACGCATATTGGCATAACCTGAAGAAAGCGGAGGCTTTAATAATCAAACTGACCTAAAAATCTAAAGTCTGAGCGGATGGGACAAAGGAAACAGAAACCGAGAGCAAACATCTTTACTCACACTGTCCAACACCTGGCGGCCTCACGATGGGACCACCAAGCAGCTGAGCGGAGCGGCCCGCCGGAAATCTGGAGGGGCCATCGGTGTACTGTATAAGCAAGTAAACTTACGTTATCATCAAAGATATAGAAATTCTGGACTGACTGGTCCGGGCGCTTACAATACATTTAAGAACATAGTAGAATATGAAAGAGATGTTTACCTATTATCATTGCCTCATTGCCTACAAGCGTCACATTTTGTCACATGTTTGAGAGTTATTTAGCCTATCAGCGCACCACATTTCATTCGTATTCTATTATTTTCTTAAATTGTATTGTAAGTGCTTGGGCCAGTCAGTCCCGATTTTCTATGTCTTTGCTGGTAACATTAGTTTACATGTGAATTTTAAAATTTTCCTGACTAACTGAATGTTCAGACAAATTTCGAGCTTGTAGCTGGTCGTCGTTTAGTTCATTGCACGATATTTCGACTGGGCACCTGCCAGTCATCTTCAGGTGAGCCATCGAAGACTGACGAAGAGTTGCTCCGTTCCACCCTCTACAGCGCGCTTCGAGTACTTCGCGCATCCGTCAAAATTCAGGTCGACAGACACACTTCAGGGCGGCTGCGCCCTCGCTGTTGAAACCGCGGAGCTCTGCTGTACTCTGCGTAACTACTCAACACGGGCATTGGCGCCCTCTGTAGTCTTCGATTAGAACAAGTCGTGGAGAAGATGGGATTCTACCAGTGACCCCTAAACAACCTGGATGTAGAAGTCTGGTCTGAGTATAGAACTGCGGCTTTGCTTCATCCATCATGTTGTAATTTGGCAAACAAATTTCCATCGGTCTGTACGTGACAAAGAACTGCAACCTGATTTCTTGTTTTGAACTTCATGTCAACATGTAATGTAATAGGCTGTTGTGGGAGCGGAATCGAAATGTATTTTCTTTTCTTGTTTTAGTAACTTTTCTAGCAGCCATGTTGTAGTTTGTCAAGACACGAAATATGTGAATCTATGGGTGGCACGATCACAGAGCTGAAGTTCAGCATCCAGTTAGTATAAAGATCACTGCGTTCCACGCACAGTCCAACTGGTAGCCTCCATCACGGATCATCACATTTTCAGCCAGGGATATTTAAACGAACTTTTTAATAATGGACTCCCGAAAAGATGTAGCTGTGCTCAGAGTCACAGTTCTACCATACTCCATTGAATGTCCAGTGGAAATACAATGTTCGGAAGTAGCAGACTTGATTGGCTGGAAAAGGCGAATGTAACGTTGATGTTCACTGCAGCTTTCTTGCACAGTGCGTGTGGTCTGTCCTATGTAGGCCGTACAACACTGACAAGATATTTTGCAAATTCCGGTTTTCCGCAATAACAAGTCGTCCTTCACCGATCTCAAAAGGTCTGAAATTTTAGATGGTGGACGGAAAAAACTTTCACTTGAAATTTACAGAGGATTTTAAACGAATTGTTGTCCACAAAAGGAAGAAAAGCTAAAGATTTTGTCGGTGTGTTCTCCTATTTATCCACTTCTTGATTCTTGATTTTAACTTTCAGTGCTCTGTCAATTGGCTGGGTGGAATATCAATTCCTTCTAAACACTATCCTTAGGTGGGCGAACTCTTTAGATAAACTGTCTAGATCTGAGACAAATGTGAGCTCTGTGTGCCAGAGTCTTAAGCACTCTCATACTTTGCGGCCAGTGATGACATCTTGGCGCTTGCAAATATAAATCAGTAAGAGTGGGCATACAATAAACTGAATGCTCCAGAGAGCCTTCATTCTATTGCCTAACCAACACATCCAAGAAAAGCAGACAACCATATTTCTCTGTTTCCATGCTGAACCGAATATTGTTATGAATGGAGTTGAAGTGGCGAAGAAACTCCGTCAATTTATCTTCTCCATGAGATCACACTATGAAAATGTCGTCCACATACCTCCAAAATACATTTAGTTTAACGGCACATGATTCAAGCGTTCTCTCCTCAATATTCTCTACAAAAATGCTTGCGACCCTCTGTCTCTTGTATAGTAAATGAATCAATCAGTTATGAGTTTTTGTGAATTAGAAGCTTCAGTCCGTCGCGAATTAAATTTAAATGGCCACATTAACCTAGCTGGAGTGATGTCAGACTCATATTTACTGGAAGAATTCCAAGGAAGTACAATTTGCACGTGAATATGGTAACTCACGAAGCGTTTGTTCGACGAATCCTTGAGGTCTGTTCGCCAGCCTAGGGCCTTTACTAGAGTAGTGCAAGCGCACACACGGCTAATTGTGTGCTGTTCATTCGGCTTCGGTGCACTAGAGATAGGGTGAAACGGGGTGCACAAACTTCGTATAGGTCAGCAGACGCTACGTCAGATGATGGATACTACCCCGTGTAATGACAGCCACTTACTCGGCGTGATCAGTCACCTAAATCTCATGCAGCTGCGCCATCTTGCATATAGGTTGTGAAGCCGCAGAGTGCATAGGTGGGATGTGCTTCCCGCAGTCGACAGTACACCTCACGCAGTGTCGTGCTGTCGTCATCCGCCGTATTTCCTCAGCAGTGTGGTAGAGGCACGCACCTGTCGCGTGACACTTTGCGAGTGCTCGCGTGTATGAAGGCGAGTGCGGTAGCTGCCAGCTGAGTGGAACTGAGCTGCGCGAAGAACGAGTGACGGCGAACGAGAGCCGCTCATGCAGCTTCGCCATGCAGATGGAGGGCTCTAGCCCTTACCAGTCTATCATGAAGCAAGAGATATGATGAAGTCACAAAAGAGCTGCACTTTTCGTTGCGGTCAAGACACAAAGGAATTAAAGACGTTAGCTGTCAGTAGGCCTTGACTTATATTAGTGGGGCAAGTTGAAAATAGGTGCTGGACTGGAATTCGAACCCGTGTCTCCTGCTTACTAGGCAGATGTGCTGACCACTACACCACCTTGACACAGTGGTTACAACAATTGCACAGACTAGTTTAGCACGCCTCCTGTCAGACCCGAGTACTCAGATTATCCCTCACACTGCTGAACTAGTGCCCCTGCATATTAGCCCCATTACCTGTGGCGTCTCCCTGGTTCCCGTAAGAGTTCGAGCTTGGTGAGCATCTGCACTGAAGGGATCACCTGCTATTTTCACAATTATACACAACAGGAAAAAATTAATACACCCTATTAGAGGTTTCCAATTTGCTCAAGATTTATTGTTGCACATAGAGCACAGGAAATGATTACATTCACAGATAAATAGTACAAGTGGTCCTGAGGTACCCGGTATCACCCATGCTGAAACACCCATATTAGTATGTGATGCAACCGCCATGGATATCAGTGCAGGCGCAGATGCCGAATACTGTTTTGGGATACGTTATGCCAAGCCTGCTCGACCTATTCACATAGGTGTCTAAGAGTTGTTGGCTGATGAATCACAAGAGCCACTTCTCGTCCCATCATATCCCACATGTGCTCTACTGGATACAAGTTCAGAGATAGTGCTGCCCAGGGAGTTCCTGCACGTCTTGCAGAGCACGTGTGTGTTTCACAGTCAGTATGTGGGCGAGCATTATCCTGTTGGAGCAACCCGTCACCTTCCTTTTGCAAGAATGGCAAAAGAATGGGTTAACAACATTCTGCACGTACCGAACTCTGGTTAGCGTCCACTCTAGATACAAGAATTTTATCCCAGACCATAAAGCCTGGGGGGGGGGGGGGGCTAGGGTGTCTTGGACGAATGTACTCTACGAGACGGCGCTCACCAGATCTATGTCGTGGGCTCAAGTGATCATTATTTGCGTGCAGGCAGAATCTGCTTTATCGCTGAAGACCACAGCGCGCCATTCCATCTTACAAGTGGTTCTCTGACGGCACCAATCCAGTCCTGTACGTCGATGATGTGGCATGAGTGGAAGATGGGCTAGAGGTGTGTGTGAATATAGTACAACTGGTAATAACCGGTTTGCAACAGTTAGTGCTGACAAGTCCGGGCTCACAAGCCGTCTTATCTGTGTGAAACTTCTTTATTTAAATGTGTGAGACAGAACTTAAATTGCAGAATGACTGAGAAGATGAACTTCTACATTAATTAATTCTGAAACAGCTGAGTAAAACCGAATGTACTGAGCCTACTTTCTCTTTACTTTTTCTTACGATGTCAACACTGACCCACAATATTCTAGCGCAACGCAATCTGACAGCTCAAAAAAAAAAAAAAAAAAAAAAAAAAAAAACCTGACTTCAAATAATTAATTCAAAAGAATGACCCTGACTAAAAAGATATCTTAACAATAACCTATACATTTCATTAAGTACTTACCTCAAAAAATTTTCATAATGCGAACTACTGCAATACAGCTAGCGTCAATACTGCCAGCTAAATAAAAGATTCTAACTACTAAAGCCACTAACTACTAATAGGTATGTGCTTAGCAAAGGAAAGATTTTGTTGCAAACCAAATAATGTATTTTTTTACCTTAATAATATGACATCCTGTTCTAACACGATTATAAATCGTCATTGACATCTAGTACAAAGGTATATAATCATGAATAATATTCAATCTCCATGTCGAACATGTACAGATCGTTAGCCTACGCCAACGCTTCAGACTTCTGCTCTCCATCAATGCTAACTTCTCACATCTAACATCCATACTGCTTGCTGTTCACCTCCAACTGCCCAACAGTACTTCCATCACTGCTGGCGACTAACTTCAACTGCCCAACACTACTGGCGATTAACTTCCAACAACGAGTCAAATCAGCCACAGAGTCTCTTACAAAGAAAGCGCAGCCAGAGATCCAATGCAAAACGATGCACAGCGCTGCCAACACAGAAGCAGCCCACTTACATTGATTCTGGCCACTGCCCAAATTAATTAGTAAATTTTTTCTGGGGAGCATGGGGGCTATGTAAGTGGGCTGCTTATGAAATGATATGTGTAGGTTACTGTGAAGATTTCTTTTTAGTCAGGGCCATTTATTGAATTAATTATTTGAAGCCAGGTTGTAATTTTTTTTTTGAGCAGTCAGATTGTGTTGCGCTAGAATATTGTGGGTAAAGATAAGAAAAAGTAAAGAGAAAGTAGGCTCAGTAAGTTCAGTTGCACTCGGCTGTTTCAGAATCAAATAATGTAGAAGTTTCATCTTCTCAGCCATTCTGCAATTTAAGTACTGAAACACACATTTAAATAAAGAAGTTTCATGTGCTGTGACAGCTGTACGATCTGCGACTACTGTCCTTATAATGCGACGATCCTGGCGTGTGTCTGTGCTGCGTGCACGTCCAGATCATCTTCTATGGGTATGAGAGTGTTCACGGGACCACTGACACCGTCGTGGTTGCACAACTGACACAGCACGTCCAACATGTGTGGAATTCTCCGAAAGAACCATCCCGCCACTCGGAAGGCCAAAATTTGACCCTTTTCATACTCACTCAGTTACCTACAGGAAACACTAGTGCATGTCCATGGCATGGCTACCTGCTTGCTTCACACGTCTGCCCACACTGAGCCTTCTGGCTGTGAGCATTCACTATTAAAGAGTAGACACAGATGGCGCTCTGTTAGCTATCTTTTGGTGGACGACGTTAAAACCATTATCAGTACATCTACCATCCACCAGGTGGCATAAGGCGTCATCGGATCAAAATTGACGTCGCCTTTGCAGGTGTACTAATTTTTTGCGGCACTGTATATATGTCGTGTCTGTTCTTTCGGATATGTCTGAAAGAACTTGAAAGCGTCACAGAAATGATCAACAAATTGCAGTAGAAGACGCTAACATATCGGCGATGTTCAAACTGGAGAGCCTTACTCACAAAATTGCGAGAGCCTACGTTCGAAAACTTGTAAAGATTTATATACTCAGGCATACATACAGCGTAGTCCCCCATGCGGATCCTCTACAACCTCATTCCTTTCCCCATCTGCTCCATTTCCTCGAAAATATCTGCATACTCTACACCTCCCTCCGCCTTGATCCCCCGCACCCTCTTGTTGCTCCTTTCCTCTCCAATCCCCGCCCTCTGCCACGCCTTCACTGTTGTGTCCTTCCTACCTTCCATCTCTACACCCTTCATCTCCTTTCCCAAGGTGGCTTCTGTCAACTCCCCCTCCTGGATGATGCCCTCTCTCCCTGCATATATCCCTCCTATCAACTCTGATTCTCACTTGCCCCTCTGTCCTTTCCTCTGTCCTTTCCCCGGGCTCCCTCCTCCCCCCCTTCCATCCTGTTTTCTCCCCCCCTAACCTCTCTCCGCCTCTCTTCTCCCCCCCCCCCTAAGTCCTTTTATATTCCCCTCCTCTCCCTTCTTTCCCCACTCCCTGTCGCATCTGCCCAGAACCCCCCCCCCCTTTCTTATGGGTACTCGTCCTCCATCGGCTCCTTTCCCCCCCACTCCCCACTTCGTTTTTCCTTTCCCCCGCCCCTTTTCTTTCATCTGTCCAGCTTCCCCCCGTCTGCCCTCGGCTGTGGTTTGTCATATTTGTGCCAACTTTTTAGCGCAGCGTTCATGTGAATGTTCCGTGTTGTTCGTCTTTCCAAAGTGTTATGAACAGAAATCATGCTCTATCTTCTGGTAAACCTTCCGGGATGTAAGGTCGTGGTCCATGAAACTCTTCAGCTCCTAACGTAAGCTAGGTGTGAATTTTATATCACTTGCGAACAGAAACCAGACTGTCGCCGTGTTTTTTAATTGTCTATTATTTTACCTGTCTGCTTCATATGTATTCGATTAGCATCATCACCCATTTGTTTTATGTTTTAAGTTCCACGATTTTTCGCCATTTTACCATTTAAGTCACCGAATTTATCGCCTGCTTTTATTATTTATTATCTTCATCTTTTTAAAACAAATTCCGTAGGCTGAAGAGCGGCTGCCAGCCCGCCCCCTTCGGGGGGAATCGAAACTGAATAAAGGAAAAAAACAAAAAATACAGCGTAATGTCGAAGACGTCAAAATTAGGAAATATTGGGTTCATACCGATCTTTTTTCCCGCATTGTGAAATGACAGTAATACGAGGACTGTCCAGAAAGTAAGTTACGATTGATCGCGAAATGAAAATCACAGTGAAAATCAGAAATGTTTCATTTCTAACAGTTAGCTACACCTTTCAGCTACTTCTCTATGTAGTCGCCGTTCTGACTCAGACATTCGTCGCAGCGTTGTACCAACTTTCCAATACCCTCATCATAGAAGGCAGCCGCCAGTGCTTTCCGCCAATTCTCTACGTTGGCCTAAAGCTCGTTGTCTGTGCCAAAATGTTGTCTTCATAGCCAGCTGTTCGTTTGAGCAGAGATGAAACACAGAGGGAGACAATTACAGGCTGTTTTGCGGGTAACCAAACATTTCCAATTGAAACGATGCAGGAACATCTTCATTGCCCCTGCAGAATGAGGCTGAGAATTGTCTTGAAGAAGAAACCGCACGACAGTTATGTAATGTTGGTTGCATAGCTTCAGGGGAAAATTCTCACCAGGCCCTCGTACTTGGCGGGATACACTATTTTCTATAACATCTTTACGCGCTCACTAAGAGCTCAGGAAAGAAAAGAGCGACATAAGTCTACCTAGAGTCATACTAGAGACACTGCCCAACACATCTTTGCAAAGCTTTATCGGATTTTCATAGTCGTTTCCATTTCGCGACCGATCGTAACTTACTTCCTGGACAGCCCTCGTACAATACACACGTTCTGCCACACACTTTGCAGATGTCGATGTACGACAGATGCGTGTAAACAGGTTTGAGGAAGACAGTAAACACAAAAGAAACGGGAGAGCTGAGGGAGGGGGCGTTGTCTCTGGTTCCAGGCGACGCCAGCCCGCTGGAGCCGCGCGGCGCCCAGCAGCGGGTGCGGAGCGTGGCTGCCGTGTCGGAACGTGTGGCTGCCGCCCTGCGCGCTGCCGGCCGTCTGCCTGCTCCTGCCGGCGCTCGCGCTGCTGCCCGCCACGCAGGCTGTCGCGGCGCGCTTCGACGCTCCCAGTAAGCTCCCTCCCACATCTGTGTCCACTCCTACTGGTCCCTTTCTATTATCTCACCGAGATCTGGACCAGATTAGATTAGAAATTTAAAAACCAGGCTCAAAGTTCACTACTGCCCATTACACAAATGTCTACAATAAGACATCGTGGACTCTACTAGACATCTAACTACAGATGTACACCGATGAATCAAAACATGATTACCTGTTTAATACCGTGTTGCTCCACTTTTCAAACACAGTACAACAGATATTATTATTATTATTATCGAATGTTTCAATTACAGTAATATACATTTAGCAAAACAAAGAAATATATATAAATGAACATGTGAAATTATATACAGTACACATGTTTTAAAACGGCTCAGACTACACTCGGATGTTGATGGACTCGATCCAGCGGAGTGCCTCCTGGGATGCTTGATGGAGCTTCTCAATACCAACAGGGAAGCGTCTGACTGGACATTCATTCACAATGTGGCTCATTGTTTGGGTGTCACCACAGTCACGCACACTGTCACTTGAAAAGCCCTATTTGTGCATGTTGTATTTGCACCTACCCTCTTCAGCCCGATATCTGTTTAACTGCACCCACACCTCCCTTGGTTGGTGAATGCCTGGAACTGTAACTGTCGGATTGTCTACAAGTTCGTGGTTTCGGGTTCTTGTAGCTTGCCACTCACGTTTTCACTCTGCGTCCTGGTCGAATCCTGTGGATCGCATTTGGACTCCCATTTCATATGCTGGTGTTCTAGACTTCAGGCGTTTCCTGGGCAGTGATAGCAAATCGTCATGAAGAGGGATAGAGTTGTTTTCAGAAACTTGCTGGCAGAGGTTGTAAAGAGCAGCCTTTCGACGGAGGTTTGGTAGACAGATGTTTGAAAGCACTGGTAACCAGCAAGTAGGTGTAGACCGGACTGTACCACTAATTACTCTCATAACTGAGTTCGTTTGGACGTCTACTTTCACTACGTGGGCGCTTCGGAGCCAAACTGGTGCACAGTATTCTGCTACAGAGTATACCACAGCAAGGGATGCTCCTCGGAAGACTGATGTGGTTGCTCCTCATGTACTGCCTGCCAACTTTCTCACAACGTTCACTCGTAATGGTATCTTCTTTGCCAATTTGGAAGGTGTTTTTTGTATGTTACAGTTCTGTCCACAGTGGCTCCCAGGTATTTTGGGCTGTCGTATCTGATTGTGCCAGAGGGCCGAGCTGTGGACTGATCTTTGCTGATGAAAGGCGATTAGAGAGGTGGAACTATCTTACCTCGGTTTTAGAAACATTTGGTCTCAGTCGCCATGCCATCTAAAATTTTGAGAGAACAACAGATATTATGCTTTTTTTGAATTCTACAAGTGCGTGAAGAAATTCCCGCAAATTACGGGATGGTGGTTTACGGGCACGCCGTTGGCGCCCGATATGTGTTCCAATGGATTCACATCAGGCACATTTGGTGGCCAAGACATCGATGTGAGTTCAGCATAACGCTCCTCAAACCACTGTAGCACCATTCTGACCTTGCAACGCGGCAGTTATCCTGCTTCCCACAGATACCATGGAAGCCTGACTCAGTGTCCCCATAGCCTAATTCTGCCCTCATCGGCCTGCATCTATGTCGTGGCACATATTACGTGCTGCCATTCGCCTGGATAGCCCAACCGTTGACCTGGTGTAACAAAAAATGCGATTCATTCGACAGGCGTCACATTTCTATTGATCCACGGTGGAAACTCGGTCTTCTGTGCCCACTGCAATCATAACTTACGATGTCATTGGGCCAACACAGGAACACGTGGGGATCGTATGATGTGGAGCTCCATGTGCAACAATGGCCTTTAAACGCGTGCTCCGAAACATATATGCCTGCTCCAGCATTTCACTCTGCCGTCAGCTCTGCCACAGATTGCTGCCAACCTTGGCCTATATAGTGGGAGATCCTCCGACCTCTATGTTTTGTGATGAGTCGTGGTCGTCCAACATCGTATGGCCTACTTGTTATTTCACTATACTTCAAAGACTTTCCATAGGTGCTCACGATAGTAGTACACCAACAGGCGAACAGCTTCTCCGTTTCAGTCTCGTTTCCAGCCGTAGCGCCACAGCAAAGTATGCTTTCTCAGAACCGCTTACACAAGGTGTAGCAGAGGAAACGCATGTTTTTTGAACCGCTAGTACGCGGCGACGAGAGTGGGTATTGACCTTGAATGAATCTTGGCAGACTGCCCATACAATGCAGTTTCAGTCGCTATGGAGCGTTGGAGCGTAGAGCATCGTGTGTTCGTTGTCGAGCAGTACTTTAGAAACAATGATTCCGTAGTCACAGTGCAAAATTTTAGAGTTGGACGAGGTACAGTGCGTGATCGAAATACTGTACTCTGATGGCTTGCAGCGTTTAGAAGTACTGGATTTGTGATGGAAAAGAAACCACCTGGTCTTCCCCGTTTAGTGCGTACTCCGGAAAATGTAGACCGAGTGAGAATGGCAGGTCTTGCTAGTCCGAAACGATCGGCTAGAAGACAGGCTGTAGCACTGGCTATGTCCCGTCGTTCGCTTCACCGCATCTTACATGATGATCTTGAGTTTCACCCATACAAGATAATGATCGTCCAGCAGCTTAGTGAAGGGGAGTTTGTGCAGCGCCGAGAGTTTTGTCGCGTAATGGACGAAATTTTTACGGAAGATGCAGATGATACAGTTTTCATGAGTGATGAAGCACATTTTGATGTAGACGGTTAAGTCAATGTTCAAAATTGTCGGTATTGGGCGCTGTAGAACCCACATGAATTACACCAAAGACCTCTCCACAGTTTAAAAGTAACAGTGTGGTGCTGCATTTCAAAGATGGGGATTGCTGGACCCTATTTTTTTGAAGAGGAAGGAACTGCAGTTACTGTGTCATCAGTGCGCTACGTTAAAATGTTAACCAACTTTCTTCGTCCAAAACTTGAAAGGCGTCAAGTGAACGTGGAAGAAATATGGTTTCAGCAGGATGATGCCACAGCTCACAAGGCGAGAGCATCCATGGAAGTGGTTCGACAGATGTTCCCAGGACATGTTATTTCGAGATATGGTGATATTTATTGGCCCCTCACTCACCCGATTTGTCGATATGCGACTTCTTTTTATGGGGATATTTAAAATCAAAAGTCTGCATGAACAAGCTTCGCACAGTCGATGACCTGAAGAATTCCATTCGCCAGGAAATTGAAGCCGTGCCGAATGAAATGTTGGAGAGAGGCGTACGTAACTTTCGGGAGAGGATCCAAATCTGTATCTCGATAGAAGGACGTCATCTCCAAGACATTATTTTTCGAAGCTAATTAAAGTATGTGTATTTCAAAACTGCATTAAAAAATCTATCATTTAATACTTGTTTTTATTATTTTTATCAAACCGAGTTTCAGTCATTCAATAGTGAAAAACATGCGTTTCTTCTGCTTCACCCTGTATCACTGGATTTCCTCATTTCCGACTCGTTTCTTCGCTATAGTGACGGCCCATTCGTCTCTCTTCCGCTTACACTATTTCCTTACTGCGTTACGTGTCCGCAACACCACCAAGAGGCATTCAACCTCGTGGTGGGTAGTAGTATTAATGTTTTGGCTCATCAGTGTATACCGAGACAGATGTGAAGAAAGGATCAGACGAAATCGTAAATATAACGAAAATAGCTAAAACGTTTGTGATCATTTCGGCGCCAAGAAGTTGTTTTTAACAGTAGGAAACCAATAGCGAAATGTGTCGTACAGAAATGTGTTTGCAATTATTATCACATATTTCCTATACACGTGTACTACGAAACAAAATTTGTGTTGGAGACCATTGAGAATGAGCTTAAACTAACTGTAAGTCCTATTCAAGATGTAATGCATGTAAGTGCAGACATTTCCATTGGTGACTGAAGATGATGTACTGAACAACATTACATTAGTATTTAGATCTTTTTCAGGCTAATAATTATAGCCATTACACTGAGGTGACGAAAGTCTTGGGTGAAACCTGGTTGACAGGTACTCAGAGAGCGCACAGGATAAGGTTAAGATTGTGGGATTGTGGATGGGGCCGTAAACAGTTACTGTGAGTTGCACAATCAAACACACAATTTTATTTTTCTAAGAATCACTTATTTACACATTCAGCAGTCCTCAGTGGAAACAACCACAACTGCAACATGTCAATGTAAGAGGTATACATCACAGTCTTCTCACAGAAGAAAAACGCCTTCGTCTATGACGCTGCACAGAAAACATAACCTTTGGCGATATCTTTCATGCGCTACGATTGCTTGGGGATTTTCAGTGCTGCACACTCTCACATTGTGGCTATTAACCTTTCCAGATAAATGGAATGTTGCTTCGTTGATGAATATCACCTTGGAAGCGAGAAGCTCATCCTCAAGTACTTCTTGCATTGTGATGCCAAATTGAAGGTGCTGGCATAATATTCCGGTTTTAATTTTTGCACGAGCTACAAACGGTAAGGTCTGAAATGTAAGCGTAGTCGCGAAATATTCCACACAGTTCGCTACAGTGTTCCAAATTTGTGGATTTTTTGGACGACATATCAAACTATCCCTCACCCTCTTTATGATTGCATCTAGCACATTTGGTCTACGGAAACGTTTCCGTTTAAAAAGACAATCAGTGTCCCTAAATGGTCAATACTACTAAATTGTCAATACCAGTGCACAACGGTCTGTTTGCATGGCGTTTCTTTTCAAAAATACCTTCTGAAAGTACACTGTATTGTTGTAATAGATAAAAATCTGCCATATTCCAATGCAAAAAATCTTTTCTTCCTTTTAGCCATTTTGTCCAGTCACTGCACTGGTAGTGCCAACTGGTGGGCATGATGCAAACTCGGTAGGTTTACGGCTTTGTTCATGCATCAGTCATATTTGTACTTGTAATATTTTGGAAAATATATAAATTTCGAAATTAATGAATCACTTATTATAGCCCTGTGCATCTGGGGTCCTGTCGGGTTCCAGCTCTGTGCGATCAGAGCAGTTCCTGCCAGAATGATTTATGAATCTTATGTAAACAAACACCACCTGTCGCCCTTAGTTCCTCATCCCTCTTCCCCTCTGTCTCCCCCTTCTGTCCCTCCTTTCTCAGTATGTATCTTGTGATTTTATCCAGCGAAATGTGTGTCCTAATTTATTATCTTAATGTTTATAATTTATGACTGGCCTTGCCTTGCTTAGTACAATTTATGACACAGTATGGCCGACTCACTATGACGTCACCATCAGACTGTCCAGGTTAAGTCCATCACTACATTATAGTGGTTGTGTGAAAAAAATGGCAGAAAACTACAGAAATCCGAATCTATTTACGCAAAAATGTTTCTCTAGCTCTGTATACATTAAGAAACACGCAGCATGTCACTTAAGGTACCGTTAAAATTACACTGTGGAGGTACAAAATGGTTCAAATGGCTCTGAGCACTATGCGACTTAACTTCTGAGGTCATCAGTCGCCTAGAACTTAGAACTAATTAAACCTAACTAACCTAAGGACATCACACACATCCATGCCCGAGGTAGGATTCGAACCTGCGACCGTAGCGGTCGCTCGGCTCCAGACTGTCGCGCCTAGAACCGCACGGCCACTCCGGCCGGCGTGGAGGTACATAAATAAATTACATTGACATCCCTTGCTTCCATATTTATACAATTTCCCACACACATCTACACCTAATCTACATCTACACTCTGCAAATCACACTTAAGTGCCTGGCAGAGGGTTCATCGAACCACCCTCACAATTCTCTATTATTCCAATGACGTATAGCGCGCCAAAGAACGAACGCCCATATCTTTCCGTACGAGCTCTGATTTCCCTTATTTTATCGTGGTGATCGTTTCTTCCTTTGTAGGTCGGTGTCAACAAAATATTTTCGCATTCGGAGGAGAAAGTTGGTGATTGGAATTTTGTGAGAAGATTCCGTCGCAACGAAAAACGCCTTTCTTTTAATGATGTCCAGCCCAGATCCTACTTGTTCTGTTGTCCAGCCCAAATCCTACTTATTCTGTTACCACCACCACAGATAGGACAGGAACGATTACATGTTTATTTAAAAGAAGCAAAATGCTAGAATGTCACTACCTTGGTCTGCTCCATTAGTGAGGTCATGTTAACTGTATCGTTGCCAGCCATATAGGCAATACTTTGTGTCACCACCATTGCTGCCACTGCCGTCTCTCCCCCGTCGCGTCTGTTTGACTCAGTGTCCGAGTGTGGAATGACTTTAACAGTGAGGCCACGGCCTCCACTGTGCGCACCGCAACTGCCACCAAGCATCTGAGGCATGCATGCGAGCCACACCCCTAGCCACCTGTCCCCCACTTCCCAACAGCTCTGCATCGACATCTATCAATCAACAAATTATGCTCCCCTCATAACTCCTAGAACAGGTGAGACAGGCTGAGTCAGTATTTGGCTTTACCACCATATGCAGGAAGCAGCCACCAGTTTTACACTTAAACACACTCTAACAATTTTATAACTGACCTCTTATCTGTCTGGAGTATTTCTGAGAATGAGACATCATTCTAGAACTTCAACATACTAACCTTAGCAAAGTTTTCTTGTGTAGAGTTCTACACAAATAGGACAAAACTTGTGTGGAATAGTTGCATACTCTTTTTTAATGTGTGATCTATCTCTGTGAGGTATATATGTATGTATATGGGATTCTAGATGACTTATCATTCCGCTGTTAAAGTATAAATGTGTGATGTCACCTCCCACTATATTGTAGTATAATCCTATTCGACGGAGTTTGCGTACCTCATTTCTTGTTACGTTTGCGGTACTGAGGCCGGTTAATGAAATCTGTAAATGTTGGTAGTTTATATTGGACGTGTCCACACTCTCAGACACCTTGCGAAACTGTCAGTGGTTCTACCGAATATTTATATCGACAGTCTGTTGCGTCTTCTGTTGCTTTTATCTTTGTTTTAAAAGTTATTACGAAAAGCAGCTTGCACGTGTTTTACTACTAGCTGTAACACACAGCACCAATTTCACCCAATTCTTTATGCACAAATGCATCAAGATTGTTTTTAGCTGTAAGAATAATTTTTAATGCATCCACCGGCCAACAGACGTGGCGAAATACTAAATAGCATCAGTTGCTTAACGCAGATATTTACTCCATTCCATGAAGAGTATATTCTCTTGTCTACAGTGCGTGGTATGGGAACATAAGTTAGTAGTGATCACGAAGTTCTTAGTATAGCATCTGCAGACCTGCATTACTTCTTATATCAGTATCTTCCTGCGATGTGATAACACACAATGAAGAGCCATTTTTGAGTATAAAAAGGTTAAGGGGATTGGTACACTCTTTGCAAACTTTTCTCCCGTGCTATTCGAGAGAGGAATGATCGCTATGACTTTGACATTATATACTGCTCGACAAAAGTCATGGGACACCTCCTTCCAAACCGCAACTTACGCGATCATTAGTTTGAAATTCCCTGGATGATTCTTCCTCCCTGAAGTGACGTCTGATGGCTACCTGCTGTACACCTATGTTGCTGCGCCATCGGTTACCATGTATTTTACTTGCACGCCAGTGTGAGATGTTGCCTTATTACGTACCAGTTTTTCACTTCCAGACATCTACAAGTTGTAGTTGTTATTGAGGTCTTTAGTCCAAAGACAGGTTTGATGCACCTCTCCATGCACTCTATGCTGTGCAAGCCTCCTCATCTCCGAGTAACTACTGCAACCTACATCTTCCTAGTGTAGTCATCTCTTAGTCTCCCTCTCCAATTTTTACCCTCCACGCTTTCCTCGAGTACTAAATTGGTGATCCATTGATGCCTCAAAACGTGTCCTAACAACCGATCCCTTCTTCTAGTCAAGTTGTACCACAAACTCCTCTTCTCCCCAATTCTATTCAGAGTCTCCTCATCAGTTATGTGATCTACCTACCTTATCTTCAGCATTCTTCTGTGGCACAAAATTTCAAAAGCTTTTATTCTCTTCGTGTCTAAACTGTTTATCGTCCATGTTTCACATCCATGCATGGCTACAATCCATACAAATACTTTCAGAAAAGACTTTGTGACACTTAAATCCATACTTGATGTTAAGAAATTTATCTTCGCCAGAAACGGTTTTCTTGCCATCGCCAGTCTACATTTTATATCCTCTCTGCTTCTGCCATCCTCAGTTATTTTCCTGCCCAAATGGCAAAACTCATCTGGTACTTTAAGTGCCTCATTTCCTAATCTAATTCCCTTAGCATCACCTGATTTAATTCGACTACATTCCATTATCATCGTTTTGCTTTTGTTGATGTTCATCTTATATCGTCCTTTTAAGACATTGTCCATTCCGTTCAGCTGTTCTTCCAAGTCCTTTGCTGTCTCTGGCAGAATTACAATGTCATCGCCAAATCTCAAAGTTTTTATTTCTTCTCCATGGATTTTAATTCTTACTCCGATTTTTTTGTTTCCTTCACTGTTTGCTCAGTATATACATTAATAACATCGGGGATAGGCTACAACCCTGTCTCACTCACTTCTCAACCACTGCTTCCCTTTCATGCCCCTCAGCTCTTAGAACTGCCATTTGGTATCTGTACAAATTTTATACAGCCTTTTGCTCCCTATATTTTACCCCTGCCACCCTCAGAATTTGAAAGAGAGTATTCCAGTCAACATTGTCAAAAGCTTTCTCTAAATCTACATATGCTATAGACGCAGGTTTGCCTGTCTTCAACCTAGCTTCTAAGATAGGTCATAGGGCTACTACCGCCTCGCGCGTTCCTACGTTTCTACGGAATCCAAACTCATCTTCCCCAAGGTCGGCTTCTACTAGTTTTTCCATTCGTCTGTAAAGAATTAGTGTTAATATTTTGCAACCATGACTTAATAAACTGATAATTCGGTAATTGTCACACCTGTCAACACTTGCTTTCTTTGGAATTGGAATTATTATATTCTTCTTGAAGTCTGAAAGTATGTCGCCTGTCTCATACGTCTTGCTCACCAGATGGTAGAGTCTTGTCATAGATGGCTCTCCCAAGACTACCAGTAATTCTAATGGAATGTTGTCTACTCCCGGAGCCTTTTTTTGACTTAAGACTTTCAGTGCTCTGTCAAATTCTTCACGCACTGCCATATCTCCCATCTTATCTTCGTCTACGTCCTCTTTCATTTCCATAATATTGTCGTCAAGTACATCGCTCTTGTATAGACCCTCTATATAGTCCTTCCACCTTTCGGTTTTCCCTTCGTTACTTAGGAATTGTTTACCATCTGAGCTCTTGATATTCATAAAGGTAGTTTTCTTTTCTCCAAAGGTCTCTTGAATATTTCTTTAGGCGGCATCTATCTTATCCGTAGTGACATATGCTTCTACATCCTTACATTTGCCCTCTAGCCATTCCCGCTTAGCCATTTTGTACCTCCCGTCGATCTCATTTTTGTGACGTTTGTATTCCTTTTCGCCTGCTTGGTTTACTGAATTTTTATATTTTCTCCTTTTATCAGTTAAATTCAATATCTCTTGTGTTATCCCAGGATTTCTACTAGCCATCGTATTTTTGCTTACTTGGTCCTCTGCTGCCTTCACTATTTCATCTCTCAAAGCTGCCCATTCTTCTTCTATTGTATTACTTTCCCCTGTTCTTGTCAATCGTTCCCTAATGCTCCCTCTGAAACTCTCTACAACCTCTAGTTCTTTCAGTTTATCCACGTCCCATCTTCTTTAATTCCTACCTTTCTACAGTTTCTTAAGTTTTAATCTATAGTTCATATCCAATAAATTGTTGTCAGAGCCCACATCTGTCCCTGGAAATGTCTTACAATTTGAAACCTGGTTCCTAAATCTCTGTCGTACCCTTTCACAATCAATCTGAAAACTTCCGGTGTCTCGAGGTCTGTTCCACGTAGTTAACCTTCTTTCGTGATTCTTAAACCAAGTGTTAGCGATGATTAAGTTATGCTCTGCGCAAAATTCTACCAGGCGGCTGCGATTTCATTCCTTCTCCCTAGTCCATATTCACCTACTACTTTTCCTTATCCTCCTTTTCCTACTATCGAATTTCTGTCCCCATGACTATTAAATTTTCGTCTCTCTGAATAATTTCTTTGATCTCATCATACATTTGTTCAATCTCTGGCCGGCCGGTGTGGCCGAGCGGTTATGGGCGCTACAGTCTGGAATCGTGCCTCGGGCATGGATGTGTGGTATGTACTTAGGTTAGTTAAGTTTAAGTAGTCCTAAGTTCTAGGGGACTGATGACCTCAGATGTTAAGTCCCATAGTGCTCAGAGCCATTTTAACCATTTTTTGTTCAATCTCTTTACCATGTGCGGAGCTAGTTGGCATATAAACGTTTAACTACTGTGGTAGGCGTGGGCTTCGTGTCTATCTTGGCTACAATAATGGGTTTACCTTGCTGTTCGTAGTAGCTTATCCGCGTTCCTATTTTTTTTTAAATTCATTATTGAACCTACTCCTGCATTATCCCTATTTGATTTTGTATTTATACTCCTGTATTCAGCTGACCAGAAGTCTTATTCCTTCTGCCAGCGAACTTAAGTAATTCCTTCTATATCTAATTTTAACCTATCCATTTCTCTTTTTAAGTTTTCTAACCTACCTGCCTGATTAAGCGATCTGACCTTGCACCCTCCGATCAGTAGAACAACAGTTTTGTTTCTCTTGATAACGACGCCCTATTTTACCTCTGGAATACTTTACCCAAGAGGACGCCATTACATTCCACGTAAACACAGCCCACACCATTATGGAGCCACCGCCGCTTCCACAGTGCCTTTTGACGATTTGGGTGCACGGCTTCGTGAGGTCTGCGCCGCGCTCCAGCGCTATCATCTGCTCTGTCCAACTGCAATCGGGACTCATCAGACCAGGCGGCGGTTTTCTAGTCGTCTAGGGCCCAACTGATACCGTCACGAGCCCAGGGAATGCGCTGCTGGCTACCATGTGCTGTTAGCAAAGGCACTCGCGTCGCTCATCTGGTGCAATAGGCCATTAACGGCAAATTTAGCCGCACTATCGTCGTATTTCCCACATTGATTTCTGCTGTTATTTCATGCAGAGTTGCCTGTCTGTTATCGCTGACAACTCTATGCAAACGCCGCTGCTCTCGGTCGTTAAGTGAAGGCCAACGGCCGCTACATTGTCTATGGTGAGAGGCAACGCCCGAAATTTGGCATTCTCGGCAGAGTCTTTGACACTGTACATCTCGGAATATTGAAGTCCCTAAAGATTTCCGAAATGGAATGTCTCATGCACGTAGCTCCAACTGCCATCCCGTGTTCAAAGTCCGCTAATTTCTGTCATGCTGCCATAATCACCTCGGAAACAATTTCACGTGAGTCACCTGAGTACAAGCGATAACTCTGCCTTTGTACTGCCCTTTTATACCTTATATATGGGATACTACTGCCATCTATAGACGTCCATATCGCTGTTCCATGATTTTTGTCAGCCCAGTATATTTTGGATAGGATAGTGTGTATCTCTTCCCTCACGGGCTGTGTGCTTACACATGGTGGTAGATCTAATTTCAAAACTTATCCACTGTACGGTTTCTAAACATCAATAACACATGCAACAAAATGAATACACATACAACTTTAGTGCCTCCACAGCCACACTTGAATTCCTGTAACATATCATTTGCAGCAACTAAAGAAATGCGCGTATTTTAACACTGGAAGCTTCATACAGCTTTCCCAGATGGTGTTAGTGTCTCTAAGAGGACTTACCAAAAATGAAATTTGTACATCCACATTACACATTATGGTGTTTGTTGGAGAGCACATGCATCACTTAGTCCTCATCCCTGCTCCATTCACGATAGGTGCGTGGAAGGTATGATAGTCTGTAAACCTCGTATTAGTTTTAGTTTCTCATCGTGTTCATTTCGAGAGACAGGTGTGATAAGAAGTAGTGTACTTCGTAGAATGTACTCTGTCGAAATTTTTATTTGACAGTAAACCTCTCCATGATGCACAACACCTGTTATGTCGCGACCACCACAGGAGTTTATTTGTTAGCATTTTTCATAACGTTAGCACGCCAGCTAAAATGATGATTGCTTTTTACCATTTACAGCACCTACAAAGCAACACTCCGCCTCTATATACGTTTTCGCAGCACTGAATCTCACTGAGAATGCTCATGTGTAGATACTCGTATATAGTTCCTATTGGTGTTTAACGCTCGATTATTTACACTACACATTTTATTCTATGTTCCTGCAATCGTGCTGCAGGTGTCCAACTGTGCTTGAGGACATTGTTCCTGGATGTGACTCAGATATTCACATCTATAATACCTGACATCACCAGATAGTACTTCTCTTTTGTACTATACTCCTGATACTATGTCTATCTCCTCAAGCTCTGAAGCTAATCTAATGGCAGCAGCCAGGTCCTTCAGGGTTCCTGTCCATACCTGTAGCGGTTCTAGGCGCTACAGTCTGGGACCGAGCGACGGCTACGGTCGCAGGTTCGAATCCTGCCTCGAGCATGGGTGTGTGTGATGTCCTTAGGTTAGTTAGGTTTAATTAGTTCTAGGTTCTAGCGGACTGATGACCTCAGATGTTAAGTCCCATAGTGCTCACAGCCATTTTTACATATACAGGGTGAGTTGCGTAAGACGTAACACCCCCATTATTCCGTTGGTGATTGCACGTACCGACAAGCGGTGTTCGGTGAATCACAGCCAACTATAGGGCACATACTTTGGTACATGCACAATAGTCACAACGTTTATATTGACCGAGATAATGAGGCAAGTACATGTTTTTTAAATGGGACGCTATACTTTTTTACCATCATTCGAACGCTCTGGAAAAGACGCGTATAGTGATGTAACGCATGTTGCTATTGTGATCCAAACTTCGCTTAAAAGACGCTGGGAAATATTGTACGATTGAAGGTCGAGGCGGTCGGAAGCGGCTGCAGACCGTAAACACGCCTCGCGCGACACGCAGGCCGAGTTGCCGTGCTCTATGCAGCATGCACGGCCTACGTTACGTAGGTAAATCATCATCCGCCCTCTTTTAAGCAAAGTTTGAATCACAATAGCAATATGCGTTACATCACTATATGCGTCTTTTTCAGAGCGTTCGAATGATGGTAAAAAAAGTATAGCGGTCCATTTAAAAAACATGTACTTGACTCATTATCTCGGTCAATATAAACGTTGTGATTATTGTGCATGTACCAACGTATGTGCCCCATAGTCCGCTATGATTCGCCGAAAACCGCATGCCGATACGTGTAATCGGCCCCGGAATAAAGGGGGTGTGGCCCCGGAATAAAGGGGGTGTTACGTCTTACGTTACTCAGGCTGTATATTGCATCACTGCACAATACAGCAATGCATATTTTAAAATCCCAGTCTATTAGCAGCGTTTCCGATGACTGTGATCACATTTAGGAATCGCTGACTGACCGACAAAATATTCTCAGATGACAGGACCCACATACAGGAAATTCTAAACAGTAGCCCTCCCCAGCACTCCAGACTTATGTGGTCTATCATGATTGGTCGACAGCAATTGGGGAAGGGCTGGGGGTATATAAACCCATCTGTTAACCATCTGCTTTGCTGACATTGGTGTAGCTTGCCCAAAATTACGGGCCAGCGGCTTTTACTACAGGGTGGTCCATTGATCGTGACCGGGCCAAATATCTCACGAAATAAGCGCCAAACGAAAAAACTACAAACTTGTCTAGCTTGAAGGCGGAAACCAGATGGCGCTATTGTTGGCCCGCCAGATGGCGCTGCCATAGGTCAAACGGATATCAACTGCGTTTTTTTTTAATAGGAACCTCCATTTTTATTACATATTCGTGTAGTACGTAAATAAATATGAATGTTTTAGTTGGACCACTTTTTTCGCTTTGTGATAGATGGCGCTGTAATAGTCACAAACGTATAAGTACGTGGTATCACGTAACATTCCGCCAGTGCGGACGGTATTTGATTCTTGATACATTACCCGTGTTAAAATGGACCGTTTACCAATTTCGGGCAAGGTCGATATCGTGTTGATGTATGGCTCTTGTGATCAAAATGTCCAACGGGCGTGTGCTATGTATGCTGCTCGGTATCCTGGACGACATCTCCCAAGTGTCCGGACAGCTCGCCGGATAGTTACGTTATTTAAGGAAACAGGAAGTGTTCAGCCACATGTGAGCCGTCAACCACGACCTGCAGCAAATGATGATGCCCAAGTAGGTATTTTAGCTGCTGTCGCGGCTAATCCGCACATCAGTAACAGACAAACTGCGCGAGAATCGGGAATCTCAAAAACGTCGGTGTTGAGAATGCTACATCAACATCGATTGCACCCGTACCATATTTCTATGCACCAGGAATTGCATGGCGACGACTTTGAACGTCGTGTACAGTTCTGCCACTGGGCGCAAGAGAAATTACGGGACGATGACAGATTTTTTGCACGTGTTCTATTTAGCGACGAAACGTCATTCACCAACAGCGGTAACGTAAACCGGTGTAATATACACTATTGGGCAACGAAAAATCCACGATGGCTGCGACAAATGGAACGTGAGCGACCTTGGCGGGTTAATGTATGGTGCGGCATTATGGGAGGAAGGATAATTGGCTCCCATTTTATCGATGGCAATCTAAATGGTGCAATGTACGCTAATTTCCTACGTAATGTTCTACCGATGTTACTACAAGATGTTTCATTGCATGACAGAATGGCGATGTACTTCCAACATGATGGATGTCCGGCACATAGCTCGCGTGCGGTTGAAGCGGTATTCAATAGCATATTTCATGACAGGTGGATTGGTCGTCGAAGCACCGTACCATGGCCCGCACGTTCACCGGATCTGACGTCCTCGGATTTCTTTCTGTGGGGAAAGTTGAAGGATATTTGCTATCGTGATCCACCGGCAACGCCTGACAACATACGTCAGTGCATTGTCAATGCCTGTGCGAATATTACGGAAGGCGAACTACTCGCTGTTGAGAAGAATGTCATTACACGTATTGCCAAATGCATTGAGGTTGACGGACATAATTTTGAGCATTTATTGCATTAATGTGGTATTTACAGGTAATCACGCTGTAACAAGTTTCGTTCTTTGTAGTTTGTTCGTTTGACGCTTATTTCGTGAGATATTTGGCCCGGTCACGATCAATGGACCACCCTGTATATTAGAGGACACGCAAAAAAATTCGTTTATAAACATTAGTTCCCAGATGGATCGACTTAAAATGCAGGAAATCAAAAGCAAATTTAAAACCCGAAGTGCTCTTGGTTACTGGTGGGCTTAGTGTAGGCAATCTTTAATAGATTTGTGTTGAATTCTGCCTAGTTGTCAAAGATGGGGTATCTAAGAAACCTGATTCTCAGATCGCTAGACAACAATTGAAGCAAATAGTGTTAATGAGTTTTATTACAGCAAGTACATGACAGTTCTTAACTTTGTACTAAAGAGATATGTCGCAAGCAGAGGGCGACAGCCAAAATAAACAATGTTCTTCGGTATATCCAATTCCTAAGTCGCTGGTCTTGAAGTGCCTAATCTTGACGCTGCTGTTCAACTGGCCGTGTCTAGTCGGCGCGGAGCTTATGTCCTCTTCTCTTAGAGGCCGCTGCTGTCGCGTTGTCGTTCTGGAGAGGGGTCGGTCAGCGTGCAATTGGCTGGCGTCTTCACAGCCTTCTCTGCTCTCTCGTTTCCGACTGGCGTGCCGCGCTTGACTTTACACAGTAACAATTTGTACATCTTCTAAATGTTCTGGTAATAATTAGATAACATAATACTTTGGACATGACAGATGCAGACGAAAAGCAGTCTTTTCCAAAAATATTCTGTCTAGTTTACATGTGTAGAGGAGCACAGTCACAAATTCTACAGTAGAGCTAGCAAATCAAAGTAAATTATATATGCCCCAAGGATATTGTTATTTTTTGTTAAAGTGATATAAGCACATCAACATTCTACATCGCAACAGATAATACCCAGATAGGTTAACACTTAATATGATGACTGTGATTACACCATGATCTTAACACTTTCTACTAAAAAAATTGACCAACACTTTAGCAGGCTCGAGTGGCCGTGCGGTTCTAGGCGCTACAGTCTGGAGCTGAGCGACTATTACGGTTGCAGGTTCGAATACTGCCTCAGGCATGGATGTGTGTGATGCCCTTAGGTTAATTAGGTTTAATTAGTTCTAAGTTCTAGGCGACTGATGACCTCAGAAGTTAAGTCGCATAGTGCTCAGAGGCAATAAAGAATATTTTTTTTACCAACGCTTAAAAGTCATGAACTTACTGTCAAAATATAAAACTGTCAGACACAGGTCTGCATAATACCAGCATTTCTCGATACAGACAGTCTTCCATAAGGCTAAAACCATTTTATTTCCCACAGAGTACTATTGTTAAGATATTTACACCTGTAGTACACAATTCTGAATGATCTGTTAATAAGTGTTTTGCGATGTGAGTATAGTTCACCGTCTTAACATAATTCAAGCATATTGGAAAGTGCCAAGCAACACTTACAAAAAACGGTAGCCAAGGGACATAATAGGAATCTGCAAAGGCAGTAGTGAGACTCATGTTAGCTCTAAATACGAGGGCTATCCACAAAGAACATTACGTTTTGGAACTAAAAATAAATAAAGTATTGGAAATTTTTTTTATTATATACAGATGGAAGCCACACTTAAATACTACTTTTCTACATAGTTGCCATTTAAATTAAGGCACTTATCGTAGCGATGGACGAGCTTGGAAATTCCTTCGTCGTAAAATTCGGCCGCCTGCGCCTTCAACCTCTTCCTGAAGCTGTGCGTCGTCATCAAAACGCTGCATGGCCAACCACTTCTTCATTGCTGGGAATAAGTGGAAGTCGCTCGGTGCCAGGTCGGGACTGTACGGCGGATGAGGAAACAACTCCCACTTAAAAGATTCGAGAACTTCACGAGTGGCATTTGCCGTGTGGGCCCGGGCGTTGTCGTGAATCAGCAAGATCTTTGAGCCCAATTTTCCCCTGCGCTTGTTTTGTATTGCTCTTCTGAGGTTGTGCAGAGTTTGGCAATACCTTTGATAGTTTGTTGTAGTGCCTCTTTCCAGGAAATCCAAAAGAAGAGGTAACCACATGGTTGAAGGCGCAGGCGGCCGAATTTTACGACGAAGGAATTTCCAAGCTCGTCCTTCGCTCCGATAAGTGCCTTAATTTAAATGGCAACTATGTAGAAAAGTGGTATTTAAGTGTGGCTTTCATCTGTATATAATAAAAAAATTTCCAATACTTTATTTATTTTTAATTCCAAAACGTAATGTACTTTGTGGATAGCCCTCGTACAACAGGGAGATGACAATGCATGTACAGTATTTATAATATGCTTCACGGCACTCTGTGCCAATGATTTATGTGTGGTGTAAATGATCAGAAAGCTTACAAAACATCTGATGTGTTGTTTTTAACATTGCTCTGTAACTTGTCTACTGGAGCAATAAGAAAACACAGTAGTACACTGGCATATAAGTAAAACTTCCGGTCATCAAGAACGAGAAAAGTTAGCAAACTATGTTCTGACTGCCTACAGTTTTCATTATTTATCTATAAACTATATGGAGATTGATAACACAGACTCTAACAAAGACGCTATAAGTATTGTACAGAAGTGTTATGTTTAAGCTGGGAAAACATATTTTTCAGAATCCAGTACATCATTCTCAGTGATACCATCAAATATGCATATTACAGAGCTAGGATTGGCTCCCGCAAAAAATGTTATTCCACAAGTCTTCAAAAAAAGAACCCAAACCAGTCATACCATTCCCTACTAAACAATTTACTCCTCTAAGTACGGTTAATGTGTCACGTGTACAAAAAAGGAAACTGGAAATGTACGAGATAGAAGTCAAAATACGAGAACTGGAATGTATGATGCATTCAATTGCCACCATGGAAGAATATAAACTGCAGCTGGGAAAAGAGCAGTCCCTTGTAAATGTGGAAGCAAGGCTTACAAATTACTTTAAACGCAGTGTCTGGAAAAATGTCGTACACCATAGGCAAACAACATATTTGCATTTACTGCAAATAAGAATGGAAGGTGGTCATACATTGGAGCTTCCTCCCTCAGTAGGTGTTTTGGTGTATCTAGTATGGTATGTCTACAAAACAAATGCATGTTGCTTGTCATAACATGCAATTACGATTACAAGTCTCTGATCGTGAGAGGAAGCACTTAATCCAGTGTTCAAAAAGAAAAATTGTATTACGCAACACAATATGTAATACTTCAAGTACAAAACACACATGTAGCACTAATTTTGTACCTTAAATGTTCAATATCACTAAAAAGAATAAACACGAATCACATATTGACTCTAATACTATAACTTTTTTGTTTAACAGCACTTGTCAACAAACTCAGATTGATCTCTGTACCACATATCACTGTTAATACTGAATACAGCTGTACTCTTACTTTAAGTCAGAACACCTTTATGTAACCTTTTGTGGTGTTATACATTCCAGCATGTCACTGAACACATTTTTAACACTATCAGTTGATTGGTATATTTTATCTATGGCAGAATGCACTGTATCATATACTCTGCATACGTCTGTAACACTGTATTTTTTTAAAAATATGTACCATGTATAGTCTCTCGACAAGTAGTTTCATACTGCACAATCAAACACTGTTCCTATTGAGGTGGTAACGTGACTGCTTGTGATGCTGGCACTGCTGCTGATGATGAAAAACGTTGATGTTGACTTCTTGTGGGTTGTGTTTGGTGGTAATTTGACTTCCAACTTATGAAAGACTTTTGCGCAAGTATCTCCACTCTGTTTGACTGAACGGAATATTTCTACATTGTTGCACATTCTCTGATTCAGTTACGCCAGCAAGCTCAATGTCTGGCGCTATTGCAACGCTGATGCGTTACAATCCACAAGTGGGAAAATAAAATGTACTTATGAAGGGCAACATCATTTTGACAGCAGAGCAGATGGGTGAAGTGTTGAGTTTATATACCCCCCGTCCTTCCCCAACCCAGATAGCTCACACCAGTTTGCAGTAGTGGATAAAGCTACTATTTTGGATTTCCAGGATATAGATCGTGTCATCTGAGAACACTTTGCCAGTCAGTCAGTGATTCCTGTTAGGGATCACAGTCACCAAAATGTTTCAAATATATTGGGGTTTTGCAGTATACATTGGTTTATTGTGCGACGATGCAATATAGCTGTCAGACTAGAATGTAAGTCTTACTGTAATACTTATACACTGCTAAATTTACTCCCTAAGTAGGTGTTTTGGGGTATAGAGTAACAGTATGCAAAGAAATACAGTACAAGGTGCTTATCATAACATGCAAGTGTGAAGGGAGCTCTCTGACCATGACCAAAGGAAATTTGATCTTGTGTCAAAATAAAGTTTTCTTCACTATTGTTCATCAAAATATACAATATTTCGAGTAGTACAAAAATCATGTGGCACTACTGTAGTAGTTTATTTGTTATATAGTAGTTATAAAATATACGTGAATCACATACTGGCACTTTTATTGAGGGCTGTGGTTTTATTGGCAGAACACTAAGAAGATGCAACAGGTCTACAAAAGAGGCTGGCTGCACTAAGCTTATCTGGTCTTGATGGGGGAATCCATACCAGATTGGACTGATGGAGGACATCTAAAAAGAGCAAAGAATGGGAGCTAGTTTTGTTTCATGGGAGAGAATGTCATGGATATGATATGCGAGTCATCAAAACGAAGGCGTTTCTCGTTGTGGCGAGATCTTTTTATGAAATTTCACTGCTAAAACATTTTATTGTCGCCAACACACATAGGGAAAAACGATCATGGTTGTATAATAAGAGAAATAAGAGCTCTTAAGGAGAGATTTAAGTGTTCATTTTTCCAATCCACTGTTAGAGAGACGAACAGTAGAGAAAGGTTCAAGGAACCCTCTGCCAGGAACTTAAGTGTGATATGTAGAGTAGTCTTGTAGCTACAGATGTGTAGATGATAAAATCGTACTGTGTTACTGATTGAGTGGGGCGTAGCAGTGAAGCAGCTGCAAGCGCATTTAGAGAAGGATAACGCAGAGATGCACAGGCAGCTAGTTGCTATGGAAGAGGATAGGGTCCCATCCAGTTCCACAGCTCCTTTATTAGGTTCAGCTGCCGGCAATTTGGTTACACCTTTTTTGCGTAAGGAAGGATGTGCTATCATTTGTAGATGACCTATTGGCAGCCACCTGGCTGAATTTCTGGACACATGAGTAATTATTGCACATTATCAAGCTGCGTTTGACGGAGGAAGCAAATACATTTGTTAGGTGTTAAGGAATGAACCTACAATTTTAACAACTAATGGAAGGCTTTGTACAGCACTATAAGAACCATAACAGCTGAAAACTCTCTTGGGAAATGCCGAGTGGGATGTCGCAGAGGTAGAACGAGTCATTAAATCATTTTGTCCATAGAAGTAAGGAAAATTAATGCAGATACGTACGAAAAGACTGAAAATTGTCAAAGCAAACAAAGCTATTATGCATGAGGTGAGACATACAGTATTATATGCTTCTCTTAAGGGACTCCACCAGTTATGTCGTGGAAGGTATGGACAGGGATCTTGAAGGATCTACTTGCTACCATAAACAACACACTCCTGTGGTAAAAGCTACAAGAGACGTGGCGTGCATCACAGAGAGGTTTACTATGGAATAAAAAATCCGAGAAGAACGTTCCACGCAACAAATTGCTTCCTCTCACACCTGTCTCTCGAAATGACAACGATGAGAAATTAGAACTAATATGAGGATTTACTGACAACCATATTTTCCATGCACCTTCCACGAATGGAACAGAGATGAGGGCTAAATGAAGAATGTACTCTCTGACACGCTCTGTACAGTGAAATGCAAATGTTAGGCATTTGATTCTCGTTACAGTGCACATATAGACACTAACATAGTTTGGGAAAGCCATGTAGAGCTTCCATTGTTATAACATGCACATTTGTCTAGTTCCTCATTCCTACAAATTCTCATGTGGCTATGCAGTATCAACTTCACATAATTCATATACAAAATCCCTTTGTTGCATTTGATTTTGAAGTATAGCTATTTTACAATGCATACGTTCACGCTGCCCATTTGCAATGAGATATACGCTATCCTGGCCAAAATCCGATACCAAAGCTAGTCATGTCGACCATTCCGCTCTCAAACAGCATGTGGAAAACATTAAAAATGCTTGCATTAAACCTATAAATCTCTCTGAACTTTTAAAATATCTCTGTAGTGTGCATTAACATATTAAAGGAAAATGGTGTGGTGCAAACTAATTCTGGTATGTAGATACTGGCCTGTAGGTGCTACACTAAACAATGTACAGTTATTACTAAATTAAGCTCCTATACAATCCACTGTCTTCATGGAACAGAGTAAAATCTGTGTTACACATCTGATTATGTTATTGGTTATCACTGGTACCTCGCCAACTCCGTTGGACAGTGGGTGCAATGAAAATTATTTTTACAGCTGAAAAAGTCTGCATCCATCTGAACATAAAGAACGAGGCGAGACTGATGCAGTGAAACCATTAATTTTAAAACACACCCAGTTTGCTTCGCGTAATAAAGTTTAAAACAAAGATAAAACAGTTTAATAGCTATCACACTGCCGATATAAAGATTCAATAGGACCACTATTAAGTTTCTCACGGAGTCTTATAATTCTGGGTAGGTCCAGTGTAAACATACCCATATAATCAGGATCATGAACTCTACCGGCCTCAGTACACCCAAACATAACACTAAATGATGGAAGCACATGACTCCTGTACAATATAAATGGGAGATGACACTACATCTTTATACTTTATTCTAGCACTGTTTTAATATATATTTGTGTAAATAAACATCTTTCACAGAGATAGAGCATTTGCAGGGTGAGTCACTTAAGATGTAATACCCCTTTTATTACATGAACAGTTCCATGTTTCGAAACGAAGTTTTCAGCAAATGATCGTAAGCTAAGGAGCATGTTCTTTGGTATGTAATAAAATCCCTAAACTCTTGTATTAATAGAGATACGGGTGCAGGTATAGTTTTTTAAAATAGAATGATATACTTTTTAAATGAATCTGAAAGCGCTTGAAAAGACGAGTACAGTGATATACTGGCTGTTATCGTTGAGGTTTAAACTCTTCGCAAAAGAATCAGAGAAATGTGCTGAAAGTGGGTAGCAATGTGGACAGCGTTGACTGTCGAGCTGTAAACACCGCCAAGCAGAGCTCTCGTGCGAGGCTGCGTCCTTATATGCAGCAAGACAGGCCTACACCACTAAGATAAAACTCCATTTAATACACAACTTAAGATACAGAGTTAGCCACTAGTTGTTTGTATAGGACTACAGCATACGCTAGCTTCTGATACATCAGATGGGGCTTAGAAAACTGCTTCAAATGTGTGTTAGTTTCCAGGTTTTTGTGGAAACAGCTACAGGTTAGTCAGGTAGTTTTTCATTTAAACACTTCCTGTTGCTGCTTACTTGTCAAAGCTGGAACAGAGACGTCGGTCATTCATATTTTGTAATAATAAATAACCCTATTCAAGGGAAAAAAGAAGCTACTGTACTGAATTTTTTACATTTGAAAAACAAAATAATATCTGACCTGTCTTTGCCTGGAAATACCTGAATCCTTTTTAAAGTAAACCACCTACAGTCGGACACAGTTTTCTATAAATACTACTTGAAATTTTAATTAGACTAAATACACTCTAAAGAAACTAAACAGTTTATTCAGAATGATTGATGACATACCACCCACAAAATAAATACTTTGTGATCGAAACGTAGTTTTATACTTAAGTATGTGCTCAATTTTTTTTTCCATAAACTGCAAGGCACATTTG
This sequence comes from Schistocerca americana, assembly GCF_021461395.2. Taxonomy (NCBI): domain Eukaryota; kingdom Metazoa; phylum Arthropoda; class Insecta; order Orthoptera; family Acrididae; genus Schistocerca; species Schistocerca americana. The sequence continues at coordinate 678,282,700 of NC_060119.1, forward strand.
ATATCGCTGTTTGAGTGACAGTTGAACAGATTAAAGTAAAATGGATTATATGCTGTTCTATGCTGTTAAGTTTCGACGGCAAATGTCATCCGCACAGTTGGGGATTCATGGTACACTGCATCTTTCATTGCTTGCCATGGAAAGAAAGGGGAGTCAAGTAAGGAACCTGGTCAGTCATCGTACTGCAGCATTACATCCTATCAAATGGAAACTTTTCACTCACCATTTGCGTTGCAAAAGGAGAAGAGTGAGCTGTCCAGCGATCATGGTGGAACTAAGTACATTGTCGCTTATTCGGTGGTAGCTCTTCTAGAAGAACAGATAGATCGAGTATTAGGGCAACCATGACCTCACCCCACATTGTGGGTTGCCTACATCAGGGGCAGGTATGCAGTCCAGGTCTAAAATATTGTTCTCCTTGATTGACAGGTCATTAACCTATTGTTCTCCTTTGGACAGGTCCTTAATCTATTGTTATGCTAAAAAGATCTTTCCTTTTGATTGACAGGTCCTTAACCTGTTGTTACCCCACCCCCTCCCCCTCCCCCCAACCCTCAGGAAACATCCAACCTATCCCCTCCCCCTGACTGCTACAGGTACACTTTCAGGTCTGAGTTATTGGAATAGACCTCTCACTCTTACCATTTTGATTGACTACTTAATAAAATTGATCAATTAATTAACCTCTTCCCCCTCTGGTAAACCCCCTCCCCTCCTACCCTCCCTCCTGGAAATTGGTGGGAAAAAGACTCAGTTGATCGGTCATTTGGAGGGAATTCGATTGCAGTGTATGAAATATTGTTTAAGCAATTTAGACAATGTATAGAATATTGTTTAATTATTTATGGCAGTGTATGGAATATAGTTTATTTATTTAGTTAAAGAATTTCTCTGGAAATCGATTGCTGTGTATGGAATATTGTTTAAACAATTTAGACAACCTGTGGAATATTGTTTATTTAAACAATTTATGGGATTCTAGGCAGTGTATGGGATATAGTTTATTTATTTCTTTAAATAATTTTTCAGAACATTTATCCCCCCTCTGCGCCACGCCATTCCCACCCCCTTCTCCCCCTTCCCTTGCCACCTCCCTGCCTCTACTTGGAAATTGGCGGATCCGCAGTGGAAAAGAAGGATCTCACGAGGGGAAATTTAAGGGTATATTGCTTATTTATAAAAAAGTCAGTTTGCATGAGTTGGATTTTTCTCGCTCATCATTCTCTGGTCTGCCTATTAGGTTGCTGGAGAATGCAGTTGAGTAGCCTGTTTTCGTTGAGTTTTGCCCTACTATCCAGATTTTCCTGTGGGAACACCCTGTTCCTAGTCACAAGTTGAAATTTTTCCTCATTGGGAAATGCAGCTCGAGTACTGTGTATATCCTCCCAAGGTAGAGTTTCTACGAGCTTCTGGAGAGGTGCCTACATAAAACGTAGCGTGTTAAGCAAGCGAAGCGTAATTCTCGGCATCATTCGTTTGTAGAACGAAATGTATTTCTCAACGCTCTCAGGTAGGACACTTTCTCCATGCCAAAATTAGCCAAGTGCTGAACAAGAAAGTGAGCATCATATACAGTTAAATTATGCAAGAAAATCGATATCTACCTTGGTAACTGGTTCTTCACATTGCATGCATTGTGAGCTGCGCCACGGAACTACCTCATAAGATGACAATAGTCCCTACAAGGAGTTTTCGTTTTTCTATCTAATGGCAGCTCAAAAACTAGGACAGAAAACCTCAGTGTTGTACAAATCTTCATTATTCTTCGATTTGACCATGGGAACGTTGTCGCTGTAAAGTTTATCTACCTGCCATGAAAGGTTTCGAGCTCAATGACCAGCCAAAGCGCAGGATAATCAATGACATTTGTATCGGTTAGACTTGAATCATAGGATTATACAATTTGGGTCGTTGCCGCATATGGTACATGTATTTCTGTAAAGGTAAAATTTTAAGCTGTAGGGTCTCCTTCACAGCAGGTCACGGGAGCGAGGAGGCATTCAAAGTCGGCGTACACCGCAAACGGACATTGGTCCTGATGAAGAGCATTTTTAAACTTTATGAAAGCAATTCCTCAGTAGGTATAGAAATATGTACTGGGTCCTTGGAAGTGAAATCTACTAGAAGCTTTGCTAATAACTTGTCTGAGGATAAGGCACTGAGACACCTTAAGCAAATATGCTCTTTACTCTTATGTTTATTCACCTGTGAGGCGAGAAGGTGGGACATGCCTAAGATGCAAACATAATAATAATTACCTTTCTCCTTATTTTTCTCATCGGAGAATAAGAGCATATTTACATGCATCTTACGCTCACTGGCAAATTTTGAGAAATAGAAAGGGCCGACGACTAAATGCTCATTCTGCTCATCTCACTTGCGTTGCTGCACGCCTTAAACATGAATCGATATTCCGGTATTCTGAGCCTCAAATTTTAGGTATTTCCTAGATTTTGATGGCGAGCTTGATACACTTATGAATGCCCAAGTAACTACCATATTGAGATGTGTTCTGTGCATGATTCTTTTGTTGTGATTTCTCTCGCGAGCCAGGATTGGCAATACAAAACAAACCTGGTTGGTTTTGTTTTCGACATTAATACAAGCCTTCTTGTCTACTATATCCTTAGGAAGCTTTATACAGCAGGACCCTCCATTTACTGGATGTATGGATGTGTTTGGATGTCGAGATGTAGTACTTGGCTGAGTGCTTTAGCTGACCCCCCTAACTCTCCTCTCTGGAAACTGGGCCAGTATAGCTCTCAATATGGATCATGAAACCACTTGGTGAATGATGTGCTCTGCATTATTACGCCCATTGTCCCCCCAAAGATAATGGAGACTCGTCTCTTCAACACTACCGGCGACTTTCGTGGCTGGGGGAGGGGGGGGGGGGGCGGTGGAAGGCTGTGACAGTTCGACGCACAGCAATGCACCGCCACATCACTGCACTGAATTTAATGGCGGGATGCCGCGCATCAGTCACGACACTCTCCTGCCAGATTTCGGATTCTAGTGAATAAGATTCGCTTCTCAAAGGCGTCTGCAATCACTGACTATTCTAACTGTGTATGGTGTCACTAACATGATGTCCTTCACTAAAACGACGGGAGAGGGAACTGCCACTAGCCGCACGATTACTACAACTAATACTACTACAACTACATGATGAAGCTACTTGTGATAAGGTGTCAGGGGGTACTTGCTGTATCTTGGTACTTTGCAAGATCGGTGAGGATGAAATGGTGGAGGAGGAAGAGGTGGAGATGCTGCAGTATCGGGCGACTGTAAGCAGCCTGCCTGTGGCTGCTTCTGCTACAGCCCTGACCTGCTTGCCAAAGAGAATGGACGGTGGTTCTGTAGAGAAAGAATATAGAATATAATTATGCACAATGTTCCAGACATCCCCAGCTGCTTCCGCTTCAACCTTCCAAACTTCACAGAAGCTCTCCTGTGAAACCTGATAGTTCTGCAAGGTTTCGCAGGAGAGCTTCTGTGAAGTTTGGAAGGTAGGAGACGAGGTACTGGCGGAATTAAAGCTGTGCGGACGGGGCGTGAGTCGTGCTTGGGTAGCTCAGTCGGTAGAGCACTTGCCCGCGAAAGGCAAAGGTCCCAAATTCGAGCCTTGGTCCGGAACACAGCTTTAATCTGCCAGGAAGTTTCATATCAGCGCACACTCCGCTGTAGAGTGATAATTTCATTCTAGAAGCTTAACACTGATTGTTTGCAACTCTCACTAACAAAGTGGCTCAGACCTGCTTTGTCCCACTACTTGTGTCTACAATGCAATAGCGCATTTCGGCTGACTTGCCCTTCAATTTTAGAATATTTCTCAGATTCCTCTGTAAAAAGTTTCAACAACCATTGTACCACTGTACTCGTCCTTTCAAGCACTTCCATGTGCTGCTAAAAAGTTGTCATTCTACTTAAAAAATCATACCTGCTTCACTATCTCTTTCGATATAAGAGTTATGACCCTTTATCACATATCAAAGTACATGTCCTTGCTTACTATCATTTGCTGAAAACCTCATTTCGACATCTGGAAGCATTCACGGTGTAAAAGGGGTATTACATCTTCCACTGAAGAGCCAAGGAAACCGGTACATTTGCCTAATATCGTGTAGGGCCTCCGTGAGCTCGCAGAAGTGCCACAACTTGATGTGGCAGGGACTAGGCAAATATCTGCAGTAGTGCTAGAGGGAACTGACTCCGTGAATCCTGCAGGGCTGTCCATAAATCCGTTAGAGTACAAGGGGGTGGAGATCTTTTCAGAACAGTACGTTGCAAGGCATCCCAGATATGTTCAATAATGTTCATGTCTGTGGAGTTTGGTGGCCAATGGAAGTGTTTAAACTTGGAAGAGTGTTCCTTTAGCCACCCAGTAGCAATTCTGAACGCGTGGGGTGTCGCATTGTCCTGCTGGAACTGCACAAGCCCATCGGAATGCACATAGGACGAGAATGGATGCAGGTGATCATAGGATGCTTACATATGTGTCTCCTGTCAGAGTCATATCTAGACAAGTCAGGGGTCCCATATCACTGCAACTGTATACGCCACACACCATTACAGACCATTGACCAGTTTGAAGAGTCCCCTTCTGACATGCAGGGCCGGCCGGCGTGGCCGAGTGGTTCTAGGCGCCACAGTCTGGAACCGCGCGACCGCTACAGTCGCAGGTTCGAATCCTGCCTCAGGCATGGATGTGTATGATGTCCTTAGGTTCGTTAGCTTTAATTAGTTCTAGAGTAATGCAGGAGTAGGTTAAATAATGAATAGGAAAATAGGAATGAGGGTAAGATTCTACAAACAGCACAGTGAACGCATTATTGTGGCCAAGATAGATACGAAGCCCACGCCTACCACATTAGTACAAGTTTACATGCCAACAAGCTCTGCAGATGACGAAGAAGTTGAAGAAATGTATGATGAAATAAAAGAAATTATTCAGCTAGTGAAGGGAAACGATAATTTAATAGTCATGGTGACTGGAATTCGTCAGTAGGAAAAGGGAGAGAAGGAAACATAGTAGGTAAATATGGATTGGGGGTAAGAAATGAAAGAGGAAGCCGCCTGGTAGAATTTTGCACAGAGCACAACTTGATCATAGCTAACACCTGGTTCAATAATAATAAAAGAAGGTTGTATACAAGGAAGAAGCCTGGAGATACTGACAGGTATCAGATAGATTACATAATGGTAAGACAGAGATTTAGGAACCAGGTTTTAAATTGTAAGACATTTCCAGGGGCAGATGTGGACTCTGACCACAATCTATTGGTTCTGAAATGTAGATTAAAACTGAAGAAACTACAAAAAGGTGGGAATTTAAGGAGATGGTACCTGGATAAACTGACTAACCCAGAGGTTGTACAGTGTTTCAGGGAGACCATAAGGGAACAATTGACAAGAATGGGGGAAAGAAATACAGTAGAAGAAGAATGGGTAGCTTTGAGGGATGAAGTAATGAAGGCAGCAGAGGAAAAAGTAGGTAAATAGAGATGGGCTAGTAGAAATCCTTGGGTAACAGAAGAAATATTGAACTCAATTGATGAAAGGAGAAAATACAAAAATGCAATAAGTGGAGCAGGCAAAAAGGAATACAAACGTCTCAAAAATGAGATCGACAGGAAGTGCAAAATGGGTAAGCAGGGATGGCTAGAGGACAAATGTAAAGATGTAGAGGCTTATCTCACTAGGGGTAAGATAGATATTGCCTACAGAAAAATTAAGGAGATCTTTGGAGAAAAGAGAGCCACTTGTATGAATATCAAGACCTCAGATGGAAACCCAGTTCTAAGCAAAGAAGGGAAAGCAGAAAGTTGAAGGAATACATACAGAGTCTATACAAGGGCAATGTAATTGAGGACAATATTATGGAAATGGAAGAGGATGTAGATGAAGATGAAATGGGAGATATGATACTGCGTGAAGAGTTTGACAGAGCACTGAAAGACCTGAGTCGAAACAAGGCCCCGGGAGTAGACAACATTCCATTAGAACTACTGACAGCCTTGGGAGAGCCAGTCCTGACAAAACTCTACCATCTTGTGAGCAAGATGTATGAGACAGGCGAAATACCCTCATACTTCAAGACGAATATAATAATTCCAATCCCAAAGAAAGCAAGAGTTGACAGATGTGAAAATTACCGAACTAACAGCTGCACAATACTAACGCAAATTCTTTACAGACGAATGGAAAAACTAGTCGAAGCCGACCTCGGGGAAGATCAGTTTGGATTCCGTAGAAATATCGGAACACGTGAGGCAATACTGACCCTACGAATTATCTTAGAAGCTAGATTAAGGAAAGGCAAACCTACGTTTCTAGCATTTGTAGACTTAGAGAAAGCTTTTGACAATGTTGACCAGAATACTCTCTTTCAAATTCTAAAGGTGGCAGGGGTAAAATACAGAGAGCTAAAAGCTATTTACAATTTTTACAGAAACTAGATGGCAATTATAAGAGTGGAGGGACATCAAAGGGAAGCTGTGGTTGGGAAGGGAGTGAGACAGGGTTGTAGCCTCTCCCCAGTGTTATTCAATCTGTATATTGAGCAAGCAATAAAGGAAACAAAAGAAAAATATGGAGTAGGTATTAAAATCCATGGAGGGGAGATAAAAACTTTGTGATTCGCCGATAACAACGTAATTCTGTCAGCGACAGCAAAGGACTTGGAAGAGCAGTTGAACGGAATGGACAGTGTCTTGAAAGGAGGATATAAGATGAACATCAACAAAAGCAAAACGAGGATAATGGAATATAGTCAAATTAAATCGGGTGATGCCGAGGGAATTGGATTAGGAAATGAAACACTTTAAGTAGTAAAGGAGTTTTGCTATTTGGGGAGCAAAATAACTGATGATGGTCGAAGTAGAGAGGATATAAAATTTTGACTGGCAATGGGAAGGAAAGCGTTTTTGAAGAAGAGAAATTTGTTAACATAGAATATAGATTTAAGTGTCAGGAAGTCGTTTCTGAAAGTATTTGTATGGAGTGTAGCCACGTATGGAAGTGAAACATGGACGATAAATAGTTTGGACAAGAAGAGAATAGAAGCTTTCGAAATGTCGTGCTACAGAAGAATACTTAAGATTAGATGGGTAGATCACATAACTAATGAGAAGGTACTGAATGGGATTGGGGAGAAGAGGAGTTTGTGGCACAACTTGACTAGAAGAAGGGATCGGTTGGTAGGACACGTTGTGAGGCATCAAAGGATCACCAATTTAGTATTGGAGGGCAGCGTGGAGGGTAAAAATCGTAGAGGGAGACCAAGAGATGAATACACTAAGCAGATTCAGAAGGATGTAGGTTGCAGTAGGTACTGGGAGATGAAGAAGCTTGCACAGGATAGAGTAGCATGGAGAGCTGCATCAAACCAGTCTCGGGACTGAAGACCACAACAACAACAAACAATTAGTTCTAAGTTGTAGGTGACTGATGACCTCAGAAGTTATTTCGCATAGTGCTCAGAGCCATCTGAACCATTTTTGACATCAGGCTCCATGGATTCATGGCGTTGCCATTGGCCCTGTTCTTCCAGGATCTTTTTCTGGCCACAACGATGTTGGAGATTTGATGTTTTACCAGATTCCAGATATTCGTGGTACATTTGTGAAATGGTCGTACCGGAAATTCTCCACTTCATCACTGCCTCAAAGGTGCTGTGTCACATCGCTCGTGGGCAGACTGTAAAGCCACGTTCAAACTCACTTAAATCTTGAAAACCTGTCACTGTAGCAGCAGTAACTGATTTAACATCTGCACCAGGCACTTGTTGTCTTATACAGTCGTAGCCGACCGCAGAGCCATATTCTGCCTGTTTACATATCTCTGTGTTTGAATATACATGATTATACCGATTTTATTTATGAAGGGAAAGTACTTATACAGGAGAACTATGCTAATGGTCAATACATCATGGTGGTATAATGTTGACAACTTCTTCGTCTTGGAAATATCTCTGATGGGTAAAAGGTCAGTTATAAAATTATTAAAGTATGTTTAAATGAAAAAGGATCCTCACACGCTCGATATTTGTTGTGCAACAGTATCTTTCCAATATACTGCATGAAACTGCAATGCCAAAGGCAACACAATAATATTGAGCAATATTTATCCCTGAGTCACATTAGTTATAACTCTGCCTTCATAGTGAACACATCGTCACTAAAATCGTTGTACTGCAAACTGAAATCGCTAATTCGCTACATACTGCAAAATAAAAGGAAGTGGAAGCAGCGATGGACAAAAAAGTGACTTTGGAGATGTTGTGGACACAGCTATATTAGCATGCTATGAAAACTTACAGTAGAGCCAGATGACTATCGGACGTTTTTTTATGGATACTGAGAAATCTCTCAACGAGTTGGTAAACTTTGTTACACAATATATACACATAAAACATATTGTTTTTATACTCATCGGATTTCACTTTCCAAAACGTTGGAAGCGATATACATTGAAGCGCCAAAGAAATTGGTATAGGCATGTGCATTCAAATACAGAGGTATGTAAACAGACAGAATGTGACGCTGTGGCAGGCAACGCTGTTATAAGACAAAAGTGCCTGGTGCAATTGTTGGATTACAATGGCAGTTATCAAGACTTAAGTGAGTTTGAACGTAGTGTTCTAGTTGGCGCACGAGCGATGGGACACAGAATCTCTGAGGTAGTGATGAAGTGGGGATTTTCCCATATGACCATTTCATGAGTGTACTGTGAATATCAGGAATCCGGTAAAACATCAAGTCCCTGACACTGCTGCAATTGGAAAAAAAAAATCTTGCAAGCATGGGACCAACAGCTGCAGAGAATCAATCAACATGACAGAAGTTCAACTTTTCCGTAAATTGCTGTAGATTTCAATGCTGGGCCATCAACAAGTATGAGCATCATCGATACAGGCATTTGGAGCCAAAGGCCCACCCGTGTACCCTTGATGACTTCGTGATACAAAGCTTTACGCCTCACCTGGGCCCATCAACGCCTACATTGGACTGTTGATGACTGGAAACATGTTGCTTGGGCAGACGATTCTGATTTCAAATTGTATCGAGCAGATGGACCTTTATGGGTCTGGAGACCTCCTCATGAATCCACGGAGCCTGCATGTCAGCAGGGGACAGTTCAAGCTGGTGGAGGCTCTCTTATGGTGTGTGGTGTGTACAGTTGGAGTGATATGGGACCCCTGATATGTCTAGATACGTCTCTGAAAGGTGACACATACGTAAGCATCCTGTCTGATGACCTGTATCCATTCATGTCCATTGTGCATTCCGACGGACTTACGAAATTCCAACACGACAATGCGACACTCCACACGTCCAGAATTGCTACAGAGTGGCTCCAGGAACACTCTTCTGAGTTTAAACACTTACGATGACAGCCAAACTCCCCAAGCATGAACGTTATTGACCATGCCTTTGTAATCTTTCGGATTTATGGACAGCCCTGCAGTATTGATGTTGTCGATTCCCTCCAGAACTATTTCAGACGTTAATTGAGTCCATCCCATGTTGTGTAGTGGCAGTTCTGTGTACTCACAGGGGCCCTACACGATATTGGGCAAGTGTACCAGTTTCTTTGGTTCCTCAGTGTATACATGTGAAAAGAGTAAGAAGATACATTCTTGTAGAGGATCAGTAGGAAGTGCTGTTATGTATTTCTGCAATAAATAATTCAAAGCTCCATAGCAAACAATGAAGCAGTTGGAGCATTATTTCTCTACAGTTAAACAATTTTGTCGAATGTTTCTATAACTAATAACTGAATAAGTGGAATGTGTAATCAAACTAGTAATGTGAATGTACTTGGAAAGATGAATCCTATCACCTATCTCTCTTGATGTATTCATATTCACATGACGTTGTTGTATCAGTTGTTAACATGTCCAAAGATCACCAAATCGTAGCAGGGACTGCTGTGTGTTACACTGTTGCACAGTATCACTCTTACATGCTACAATGTATTACACAATATATTGAGTGCACATCAATATTTGTAAATCTCCGAAGTGTTCTTCAGTACATTGCACAAACTGTCAGTACTTCACTCAGATGGTCAATATTATTCCGCATTCTCAGAATATCGCAATAAATATGGAGCATGTGAGGGCCGCTTAAGGCAGGTGGCCACTTCCTGTGTATGTTGTTTAATTCACATGCTGCCTTGGGCTGTGTTATCTTCTCCAGGAGTGATAGGGGGGAATAATTTGCATAACCAGGTGCGTGTGCTGTATTCGGAAATTCGAGGGACTGATGGCGATGGTATGGCTCCCTGCCTCCCTCAGATACATGGCAGCAGTTGTAGTGAGCACAGAGGGGGCAGCTGGCATCGGTATTTGTCATTTCACATCAGAACTTGGAGTTAACCAGAGACAACAAAAGGAGAGGTGGCAGCAATACAAATAGTTCCCTGAGTGGCCAGTGTGAGTCAGCACAGCACAGATGTACACATCCTTGGAGCATTCTGTGGGAGAGGCATTCTTGCATATTGTTTCTCTGTAACAGTGAGCTGTGTCGTGATTTTAATATGTTGCGATCTGAAAAACCCCTACTATGGTTGACCGACCTCAGATATTAGACAAAAATTATTTAATTGAGTCTTACTAATTAATGTTCATAACTAACCTATTCAAGATCAGTGGGCCAAAAATTAATCCTAATTAAATAAGAATAGTGAGATGCTATCAAGATATTTATTACCAAAAATCAACTTAATTGCAAAATAGACTTTGTACAATTACAACATTGAATTAATTCTACAGGTCAGATTAAGTTTAAGATTGGCACAACACCGATCTTCTATACAAAATCGAGCTCTCATTTTCATGGAAGTAGCACTTAAATGGGTGATATTGTCTAGTCTCTTTGTTAGTAGAAACCTCCAGCCTGACTGTCACTAACAACAGAGAGCTCAGAGAACAGTCTAGTGGAACCAAATACATTTAACATCACAGTCCCTATTACTCAAGCCGTGGCATGTATATCACCATAAACAGTCGAGTGAAGAGCACATCAGCTGTGTCGGTCTGCGGAAGGCTGTGGTCATCGTGGAGAGGAAGAATGATGTGCAGATGCGAATTTATCTACGCAGATAACGTGTGGTTGCATCGGCAGACTCCTACGTTCGATGTTCCTCAAGTACAGAGTCCATTCATCAGTCAAGTTTAACTGCTTGCACAATTTCCAGTAGCAAACACTTGACTCAAGTACATGGCCGTAAGTGAGTACTTCAGAATTCCGAAAACTCCGTGGGTAGGCACCAATTTCTTCCTCTGCTCGCAGAGAAATGAAATGATTCTGCTTCAAGTGGCACAGTCAGCACTTTCTCAGACTAAGTTTCAGAGTGATCCCTGGATGCTTTTGCAGCAACATCTGAAACAAACTGTGTGTTCTTCAACAATGTGTTTCAGCTGGGCATCCACCAGACTCCATGATACATTCTTCCTTCATATTAGCCAATCTCGGTTCACTAATGTGGATTCTCTGGTGGCCATATTGAGTCATAAATTATGATAAGTGTGATGTAAATCTAGAGGATGCTGTGTTTTAATAGTTACATATACATATATATATATATATATATATATATATATATATATATATATATATATATATATATGGATCATAAATTACACTGATTAAGATAAGGTAGCCCATAAATTATAGCCCTTAAGTAGTTATGTGCTGCCAACAAAAATGGTGAACAAGACTGAGATATTTAAAAAAACTTAGGAAATCATAGCAAATGAAATTTTAATTTAAATAAAACAAAAATCAAAATTTTGAATATTTATAATAAAGAAAGTATTATATTTACCAATGAATACAATGAATCTGGATTATAACCAAGAGTCTAATTTCACAGGTTCCTGCAGGCAAAAAATCTCATTTGCCCATTCTGAAAAACCAAATTCTCGTTTTCTAATGTAAAAATTTCCAAATCTAATTAATTTCATTCTTTATTAGTAAGAACCTCCAAACTAAAATCATAAAATGTACACTTATAGTAAACATTTTAGTAAAGTAAAAAATCAAATTTCCTTCTCTACAAAAGCCACGGAAAAAATGATGAAGAAAGGTGAGGTATTTAATAGCTTAGGAAATTTATGCAAAGGAGAGAATGGACTTAGTTATAAAGATTTAGAAAATTAATAAAATGGTTACTTAAATGTAAGTAGAAAAGATGTGTTTGAATTTATTGATTATATTAATAGGAAAGAAATGAGTAAAGAAATAATGAAGTGTGAACTAAAATCTAATAGTTTAAAAGAAATTTGATAAATGGCAAAACCAAAAAATTGATGCATTATTATAAGTTTAGAAAAAGCCAGTTAACTGATCTGATTGTAAAACCTGTTGGTAATATTAATAACAAAGATAAAGGTAATGAATTGAGTAAAAAATCTGTATAACAACTTTATCCCCAAATTTGTAGTGTGAGAAAAACAAAATATTATGCTGATTTAAGATAAGTGCATTAATCGATCTTATCAAAAAAATCTGATGCAAAAATTAATAACGATATTGATTTGAGTAAAAAATCTTTAAAAGAACGCCATCAAACTTGTAAAATGAAAAATTAAAAAATTATTCTCATTTTAAAAACAACAATTAATCCATCTTATCAGTAGATGGAAAAACTAATAACATCGATAATGAGAATTATTTTCAAAAAGTTCTAGTAGATAAATATCGAGAAAATAAACAAGAAGCTTTCAGAAAAACTTCTCATGTTTCAGTTTTCTAGATGATGAAGCTTTTTCAAATCAACTAAACAAATTTATAATAAAGATTCTGCTCTTGCATTAAGAATTATAACTTGTAGAATTAACAATACTGATAATATTGTAGAAGCGCAAGAGCTTTTTGAGCAAATTAATGCAGAAATAATCACCAAATTAAATAATATTTTAATTCAATAATTTAAGTAAAGTTAACATGAAATTTTATAGTGTTTTTAAAAGATAAGAGGAAATATAAGAATTTAACTTTAAAAGATCAAATCACATTTAATTAAAAATCTAATTGATCAGAAAAAAACAAATAAACTATTAACTGAAATGAAAGAGATGGAAAGAAAATATCTGATTGGTCTTTATTTTATATACATAATGTAGAATTGAATGTTAACAGATACAATAATTCTTGGTTCTTCTTATATTGATTTACCAAAAGTAATTAAAGTTGAAAAAGCTGTAGTTCATGTAAATTTTTTGACATAGATAATTTAGAACTGAATTTTAATAGATACAATAATTTTTGGTTCTTCTTATATCGACTCACCAAAAGTAATTAAAGTTGAAAAAGATGTAGTTAATGTAAAAACCGACAGTCAAAACTGTTTTCTTCATTCAATAAAATCAGCATTATAACCTGTAGAAGGTGATGTAGAAACATTTAGTATATGTAAAAATAATGTATAAGATACTCAAAATTTGAGAAGAAATCAAATATTACAGTTGATGTGTTGCATATGAAGTTCTAATTCTATATCCTCTTCACCATGCATGAAATAAACTAATGTTAATATTCTTTTAATTCAAAATGAAAAAATTAGTATGATTGTTGGATAAAACTCTTTCTAGTTTCATCTGCAAACAAACAACTAAAAATGGACATAAATTATTCTTGTAATCGAAGTGTGAGGTATGTTTATTCACAAGAAAAATTCATGAAATCGGTTGACGAAAACATAAAAAAGTAAACAATGATAGCCCTTTTCAAGTAAAAAACCGAACTTAAAAGTTATAATCATTTGTTAATGGGTTCATTTTGTATTTTACACAGATTTCGAATGTCTATTAAAAGATATTCAAAACTATCATCAAATTCCAAAAATTTGATTAACAAATAACAAAAACATTTACCAATTTCATTCAGTTATTATGTTAAATATTCTAATGGAATATTCTAAATTAAAGATGCAGTACAAAGATTCATTCAAATGTTAAAAGAACAATCAAGAGACATTGCTAGACTATATAAAAGAAATGTTCGAATGAAATCGACTAAAGGAGATATAATTAATTATAAAAATTCAGAAACTTCTGCTAATTGTAAAACATAATTTGAATGCAGAGAAAATAAAGTAAGAGATCATTGTCATTTTACAGGAAAATATGGATAAGCTCCACATGAAGATTGCAATATTAATTACCAAAATCCTAAATTTATTCCAGTTTATATTCATAATTTAACAAATTAGGATGCTCATCTGTTTATTTAAGAATTAGCAATTGTTAATAAAAAATTTTGATGCAGTTAGTAAACATTTGAAGATGGATTAATATGAAAATTGTGAGATACATTTAAATTTATGGCTTCAAGTAATGACACATTATCTTCTAGTTGTATATTAGAACAATTTAGAGAAACAGCAAAAAATTGAAGTTGAAAAATTATTTTTAATAATTGAAAACGTAGTTTATCCTTGTGAATACATGAATTCAGAAGAAAACTTACAAGAAACTGTTTTAATTCTTGACTTAATATAGATAATATCTCTTATGAAGTTTATAAGAGAACAAAACTAGTTTGGAAAAAATTCAATATTAAAAATTTACATTAGTATACAAGGTTATATAATAAATCTGATCTTCTAATTTTAGTAGATATATTCGAAAATTTTATAGATACATGTATTACATCTTATAAACTTGTCCCAATGTGATATTTTACAGTTTCACGACTAGCTTGGGATTCCATGTAAAAAGTGTCATAAATTGGATTAGATTTCTTCCAAGATTAGATATGATTTTATTTCTTAACAAAAGAATTTGAGGTGGAATTTCTCAATGGAGTAAAAAATCTGCAATATCAAATACCAGGTATATGAAAACTCTTAAGCCAACAAAACGACAAAATTACATTGCATAAAGAGATACAAATAATTTGTATTGTTGGCCAATGTCTCAATTTTTATCATTTGAAAAGTTTGGGTGCATGGATCTAAAATGATCTAATGCCAAAGAACTAGACTTAAAATCCCAGACGATATTAAATATGCTTATAATTTCGAAATTGATTTAGAATATCCAAAAAAATTACGATTTACATGAAGATTTAACTTTTGCATCAGAAGAAGGAAATAAATTATTGACAACTTTAAACAATAAAGAAAAATATTAATTGCATTATAAAATTAAAAAACAATATTGAAATCTTGAATTAAAAAAATCTTGAATTAAAAATTCATAGAATGTTATCATTTGAACAATAAGGATGGCTGCAGAAATACATAGACTTTAATACAGAAAAGATGAATAACGGTGAATAAAGATTTTGAAAAAAGTTGTAAAACTTAATAATTATTTGTGTATTTGTAAATACAATATATAAAATATTAAAATCGTAGAAGAACCTGAAAAATATACACATCATATATCTCAGCCAAATTATGAACGTAGATCTCTGTTTACTGAAAATTTAGTAGCAGCTAGAATGAAAAAATTAAATAATGTGCAATAAACAAATTTACATTGAAATGATTATATTTGATGTTTGAAAAAGGAATGTATGATGTTCACTACGATGTTGTGAAAACGAAATATGAAAAAAATATAGATTTATGTTATTTGGATAGTGATTCTTCCATTTATGATGTAACAACAGAAGACTTCTATAGAGATATGAAATCAACGTTAAACGAATTTGATACAAGTGATTATCCAAAAGATAATATTTATGAACTTCTGCTAGTAAATCAGAAAGCTTTAGGAAAAATGAAAGATCAAAATTGTGTAAAGTTATGTCAGAACACATTATTTTGAAAAAAAAAGTATGCTTATAAAGTTGGTGAAAAAGAAGAGAAAAATATGTAAATGAGTTAAGAAATCAGGTCTGGGAATTGGATTTACTTTAGATGATTATAAAAATGTTTGACTGACAAAATAAAACAAAATAGAAAATTGAATTAAATTACATCAGTTAAACACAAAGTATATACAGCTGAATGTAATAAAATTGTTTTATGTTCTGATGATGATAAATGCGTACAAGATGGAATTAATACATTAACATATAATATTTATAAATTAAATCTAAATAAAATAAAAAATGATAAAAATTATTTAATAATGAATTTAACAACTGCTTAAAAGATTAAATAAAAAATAAAAACTATTTATTTCTAAATGTTTTTCGTGATACAATTAGTTTTGATGTCTTGGTAAGTAAAATGTACAAACAAATTTTCCACAAAAACATAAAAGTTTTAGATAATCTCTTTCCTTATCTTTTTTATATAGTAAACCTAATTTCTCATTTTCTGAATGATCACAGTTATGAATATATTCCTTTCCGGATTTTTCAGAAATAAATGTTTTAATATACCAGTTACGAAGAAGTTCTCCTAGTTTCTTTCTTTGACAATGCATAAAACCTGATTCTGAGGGTAAATTATTTATTATTATTTTATTTCCTTTGTGAATTTGTTTTTCTTCATTGCACAGTGGACAAATCACTTAATTTTGGCTTTCCATTTATAAGGAAAAAATTTACTGTAATTTAAAAGTAGAAAGAAATTTTTTTTTTATATAGAAATGGAATCCCATGTGGATCTCAATAATTATAAACTCATTTGTAATAATAGAAACGTTTAAACAATTATTGGTGAAAAAACAATGGTTTAAAGTAAAAAACGTTTATGACATTTTGGAATATTCGAATTCTAGAAAAGTCTTATGTGATAATGTTAAAAGTAAAAATATAAAAAATCAAACTGTATGCAGCAGTAACACTTACAATTACAAATAAATTTAATTAATGAACCTGGTTTATATTCTTTAGTTATGAAATCCATAATGGCTTTGAGGGAAAATTTTCATGATTGGGTTTATGAAGAAGTTTTACCAGCAAGTTGTAACCTTGCAGAATATAAGATTAGAAAAGAAGTAGTAGATATCTACAAAATTTAAATGTATTATGTGTGACTAAGGACTGAAGTGGATGTGAAACCAATGGAAAATTTCTATGTAACAATTAAAATGCCTCAGAAATAAAAATCAAGTGAATGAAGAAATAAATACATTATTACTAATGTTGTTTATCAGTTAAATGATGAAAGTTTAAGATCAACTTTTGTTATTTTAAGATGACATGATAATGATTTTAATTTTGATTAATATGTTATTCAAACACAATTAATAATTTACAATATAAAATTGGTATAATCGAAAATAGACAACCAAACTGTGAAGAATTTTTAAGAATTTTCTACCAAATTCAATAAATTTATATAATATAATGAAAAAAATTTAATATTTGATTACCATCTAAATTATTTCAATATTTTAGGTAATTACTCATGAGAACTACTGACCTAAGATATAAATAGATTTACAAACGTTCTTAGGATATAAAACTAATTTTCCAAGTACTTGTATCAAATTCATAATTAAATTTGTAATAATATTCATAAGTATTTTTATGTGTATCTAATAAACATAATTCACGCATCTTGTTATTTGTTCCGAGGAACTCAAATTTTAAATGTTCAAATAATTTTGACATTACAACATTTTTGTTAACCTTTATTTGAACATCAAATATACTCTATCTTCTTTAATGAGAGAATACACATTATGAAAATAACATTCAATATCAAACATTTAGGTTTTGAATAACGAACTCCATTTATGTATAATATTTCTTTCTTACATTTTAAAAAATTGCTTTTGTTTTATTTACCCAACTATTTTGTAAATTTAACATAAACTTTATTACCTTTCTCATTTAAAACTTTCTCAACAATGTAAACATCTGGAAAATACCTTTTCAGTAATTCTTGTACAAAAAAATTTCCTTTGATTTGTTCACCATTTAAATCTTTCAATTTATGTGTGATTGGATTCGAATGATTAACATCTTTAATTCCACATATTTCTGTTGACCAATTTTTTCTTGTTTTTACTTTATCATAATTTTGTTCTTAGGTTCAGTGTCTAACAAATTAGATACCAAAGCAAGTTTCAATAAGATTTATTCAGTTTCTTTATTTTCGTCTTTTGGGTCCATTTTTATAGTTGAAGGTTTAGTGCTATAAATTCATCTCACTAATTTCGAAAGTAAGTCAATCCATTTATAGCTTCCATGAACAGCAAAGTCCTTCCACATCTTTTCTTTAAGTAAATATGAAGATAGTAACAGTTCTCAGAAGGACTGATACTATTGATGACTGTGCAGCTTCTCTAGGTTAAATGATAATTAATTGAAATCCTTAGCTGCCAGCAGTTGTTGTTGACATACCTTGATAGGGACAGCTGAAAATGTGTGCCCCGACCAGGACATGAACCCGGAAACTCCTGCTTACATGGGAGACATTCTGTCCATCTAAGCCAACGAGGACACAGATGAGTAATGCAATATCAGGGACTTAACCCTTGCACATTTCCCATGATCCCCACATTCCCAACTATCCACAATCTACATACGTAATGTTCCTAATAGATACTTTGCCCATCCACTCATTACTTGCACCCACTAAGGTGATGATTCCCGTAAGAGTTCAGGCAACCTGTGTACATTCAGACAGATGAAGGTCAATGGCCGCATAGCCATGTAACTATATATGAAGACAGTAACTGTTCTTGAAAGAACAGATACCACTGATGACCATGCAGCTTCTGTAGAATAAATGATAATTAACTGGAACCCTCAGCTTGTAGTGTCTCGAAATGGTAAATCAGCACCAAACTGAATAGAATAGCGGTATGTGGTTCTTGCTTTGTGCAGAAGTAATCATTTTGATACCTCAGATAATTTTCTACATTGTCCATATTTTCCGTTCTGCCCATAACGTGCACCCGGTCTAACGACATTATCAATCACTGTATTGAAAGGTTCAGCTTCTTGGCGATTTGACATTTAGAGTGCTTCATTTCCATGTAAGCACAAATTTTTGTTTTTTCATCAAATGATTACTGCTTTCCACTTGGCATTGTTACTAAAGGTGACGAAAAGTGTGTTTTCTGTCTGCAGTAAAACTATGTACACACACACTAACACCACACAGAGCCAACTGCCATGATACCTAGTTCCACCCTATCCTACCTGAACCGTTGATGTATAACTATATAGTGTACTGCTGACATCATATGCTTTACCATTTGACTGCATTTGTCAGTACACTGGATCTCATACTTTTGCTTATACACTATGCAAGCTATTCCAACCAAGATTAGATTAGAAGAAGAGCTGACGGCATTTTGGGCCACAGTGTGTGTAGGAATAAGACGCACACCACTTTTTACCTACATGCGGATAGCTGCCACCACCCGCCACAAAAGAATGGTGTGCCCAAAACTCTTGTACACAGAGCTCACACCATCTCCAAAAGGGACAGTCTCCAACAGGAATTGGACAATCTGAAGACTGTGTTTCGGAGGAACAGTTACAAGGAAGGGCAAATTCGGAACGCTCTACATCCCACACCTGCAGCACCGGCAGAAATTCAGGATGAATATCAGGAGGAGACGGCCTTGGCTATTATTCCGTTTTGTGGGGCCTTATCCAGAAAAATTGGACGCATTTTGCGTAAACACCAAGTGAAAGCCATCTTCCGTCCTCCAAGCAAAGTGAAGAGCCTTCTTGGTAGTGTCAAGGACAACCTTGGTCTATGTAAATCAGGGGTTTATCAGATACTTTGCCAATGTGGTAGTATATGCATAGGGCAGACCATTCGTACCATTGAGGACTGATGCCGAGAACATCAATGGCACACTAGACTGTAACAGCCCAGTAAGTCGGCAATCGCTGAGCATTGCCTGTTGGAACTCCACAGGATGGATTATGAGCAAACCAAAGTCCTGTCACAGACTTTTAATGCTGGGACTGCGTCATCAAAGAAGCCATAGAGATCAGAGTAAGGGAGCCACAACTAAATCGTGACAGCGGTTACATCCTTAGCAAGGTGTGAGAACCCATGATCACCCGGATTAAGAAGAAAAAGGATATTTCCCAGAGTGTATCGATTTCGACTGAGGAGGGAAGAATAACGAGAGCGGTGCCAGCAGACCCTCCTGAATGAGAAGACCTAGGACGCAGCGCCCAGACGGCGGAAGAACGGACGCTGTACCTGGACCGTGCATGGGGCGAGGACCGCACCGACTCATAGGAAGCGCCTGAGGGAGGAGTGGGAGGGGGACTGTCCTATATATACATGGCGCCGGCCCATCCCCGGTCAGTTCATCAGCGCACATGATGATGGCAACGTGGTCGACTGCCGAAATATTGTGTCCTATGCACACTCATACCAGGCTGTTCACCCGAGATGTATTTCATTATTCCCACCAACAATGTTGATTTTCCTGCCAGTATCGATGCCTTTATACTGATTTCCACTACTTATTTGGGTCATAAATTATTCTAAATAGTATAAAGTAGACTATAAATTATAAACTTTAACATAAGAAATAAGGTCAAAAATTTGGCTTAAATCAATATTGGGTAAGAGCACAAAAGGCCAACTAGCAAGAATTTATCGATTCCACGCCACACAAAGTCACTGTTGCATTGTAGGTAAACCAAAACACTGTAAAGTGGGAGGTCAGTATATTTTGTCTCATATGTGTACTTTAGAATGTCGTGGTTGCTACTACGATGATAAAGCCATTTAAGGGTTGCACTTATTGCATTCTGTGTGCAGAACTTCAAGGGACAACAATGCCACTACATACTATGGTTGTGTTGTATTCTTATTAGAGATGCTGTTGTATTTTGTTCTTTCCACTCTGCTTTGTGGATGATAATGTCTTGTGAGCACATGCTGTAAGGTCACCCCCATTTACGATAAAGTAATAGAATGGGTGTCTGCTGTTACAGGATCCTAGACTATATTCGAAGCTCCATCACTATGAAATGTCTGGAGGATAAGGAGCTCTACCACAAAAGCAGCACATGTCCAGGAAGAACTATTTCTGTTAATGGAGGAACACAGTGTTCGCACACATAAATAATAGACATATGTGAAGAAGTTAATTCTGTCTTCCAACACTGTCGATAGGTGTTCCACACTGTACTATATAGGCAATTTGGGACCAAGACATGACACTGTGAACTACATTCACAAATATGTGATTGACATGTAGTCGTGGTGTCTGTGCAGTTCCAGAGACGATTCACTATGAGCAGCTGGGGAGGGTGACGACGACGCGGGATTGGTACCACCCCCGCTACCGCGTCTTCAATCCGACACCAAGGCCGCGGGGAGAGGTCAACGCTACCATCACTCTCTACACCCGGCATCTGGTGGAGCAGGTATGTACTGCTGCGAGGCACGCCTCCAATGCCTTCTGTGTCTGTCCTAATGCTTGCTTCATCTGTAACTTGTGACACCTTTGCACCTACGTAAGCCCCGGTAGCTGAGTGGTCAGCGTGACAGACTGTCAATCCTAAGGGCCCGGGTTCGATTCCCGGCTGGGTCGGAGATTTTCTCCGCTCAGGGACTGGGTGTTGTGTTGTCCTAATTATCATCATTTCATCCCCATCGACGCGCAGGTCGCCGAAGTGGCGTCAAATCGAAAGACCTGCACCAGGCAAACGGTCTACCCGACGGGAGGCCCTAGCCACACGACATTTCCATTTACCTACGTAATGAGCACTTTTTTTAAACTCCAAATGTTGAGAAAACAATAAAAAATTCGCAGATCGTCAAACCTTACTCTGGGTATGTATCACTTGATAACTGTTCCACCAGACGGACCATGTGGGAACCGACAAGTGAGTGCTTCGTCTTTGGAGGTGAAATTGCGCTGCAGCAAATTAGTGGCGAAGTGTATTCGAATGAAAAGAAAAGATATTAGCGCGATTTTTTGGAAAAGTGTAACTGTTCCAAGCAATGATGGTTTGACAATGATAACTCTGAGGAAATAAGACCCGCAAGACATGACGCGCTAATATCTTTCTGTGCCTATTTTCTCTTTCTGCAAGGAAAATTCGGAAAACTGTGTTGTTGCACTCATTATGGATTTCGTCCCCTCTGAGGTCAGCGGTCAACATGACTATCCCCATTAGGGCAAATGAAGAGTTACTTGAAGGAGCGATCGTAACCTGGCCTCAAAAGCCGATTCTAAGCGCCGCGAGAAGTCACGTATCAGCTAGTAAACATCTCAATATATGCACAAATTATCTTGAAAGATGTCAGCAAACTAAATTGTCGAAATTCGATGTTAAAACATGAGTTGTTCATATAATGTAACATGTTTGTCAGTATTTTCTAATAACGTTTACCAGTGTACTGAGTAAGTTTAATAATTCAGTCAACTTCAGTCGATTAATTAGTGCAATAAAATAGTTTCTATTAACCTTCTCGATTCGCAAAATATATAAAAGGTTAGATTTGGACTACTTTTGCATTTTCTGACCCTGGTGGGTCCCCCCCCCCCCCCCCACTGATGTCTCCAGACACAGTCTCTGTGTGATGTATTAATTTCAGCAATCAATCGAAATATTGGCGGTTTAGGCGCTACAGTCTGGAGCCGCGTGACCGCTACGGTCGCAGTTTCGAATCCTGCCTCGGGCATGGATGTGTGTGTTGTCCTTAGGTTAGTTAGGTTTAAGTAGTTCTAAGTTCTAGGGTACTGATGACCACAGCAGTTGAGTCCCATAGTGCTCAGAGCCCTTTGAACCATTCGAAATATTGCTCGAACAGTCCACGGGTATATGCCGGTTCATAATGTCCAACGGGCACAAGATTTCGGCGATCAGACATGTCGGTATTGTCAGGTGCGCACCTGACTGTTCGAGCAAAAAATATGCCGGGAGAAATTGAAGAATCAAATCGAAATATTGTCGTATCCTCACTGAATTCATAAAAAAATGTTACTTGTTCAGTGTGTTCTTGTATCAATGGGGATAAAATTACTGTAGTTCCTATCTCCCTACAATGTATGCTGTGTGTTTTTATATTTCAAATAGCATCTATAGAACAAGAAAATAATTTTGGCATTGGTTAGTCAATATCTTTCGATTAGTCTTTTAGTTTCTTAACAGATCATAATTTCGAAATCCGTTTCATTGTTTGTCAAAATTCAGTCTCGTGCATCTTAAAAGAGAATGACATTGATCATTACTTTAGATAGATCTGTCTTTTGAGCTTATTGTTGGTTAATGACGGTAAACATATCTCCATTCTCTCTGCTGTAATTCTGCGTGACAGTTAAAAACTGCAATAAAAATCACAATAGTTCGCTCCAAATAAAGTGTTCTAAAATTATGTGTGTGAAAACAGCCGAATCTCACTTATTCAGTGCCATCAGCTGCAACTCAACCATGAGGAATTACTTTAGAGTATGGTATACTGCTGCTTACTCTGCTTACAGCTAGATAATATAAAGACAAGTTGCATGCATGAAAAACATATATTCATGCTGTTTGTTCTTATTATTATTGGCTTTTCTCTTGACAGATAACAATTCTGTATGTAGTCTACAAATTTCTCACATTCTTATGTTTCGCTCGATTTACTTATACACGAATATTTTTGTGAATGTAATTACTTTTGAATCAAAAGCGAATGTGCTTTTGAGTCTTGCCATTTGTGGCTCAGATATAAAAATTGTGGAAATGATTTCTTCAGTGTTGGGAAACTGTTTTAATGCGTTTGACTTGTTTCATCACGTCTGTTCGATTTTCTTTTCAGCTACAGTTGTGTTGTCTTATTTTATGCGTTAAATAATGTAAGTATTGCATTTCACTATAATACAATCCACATTCATTGATTTGCCTGGAATCATAGTGAAGCAGAGCGTCAGTGGCCTGCTGGAGTGGTAACACCAGTTCCCACCAGATCACCGATGTCAAGCACTGTTGTGCTTCGCTAGTACTTGGATGGGTGACCATCCGGGTCTACCACTCGTTTTTGTCAAGTGGGGTGCACTCAGCCCTCGTGAGACCAATTGAGGAGGTATTTGATTTAGAAGTAGTGGTTCCATTCACAACCAGCGGCAGGGAGAGCGATGTGCTGACTATATGCCGCTCCATATTCACATCCAGTAATGCCGATCAGCTGAGGATAACACGGCGTTCGGTCGGTACTGTTGCGCATTCTGAGGCCTGTTCGGACGGAGAGTAGTGAAGGAATACTTTACTTTGTTGACTGCATACACGACATATTTCTGCAAAAGATCACATCTAGCCATTTTTTTTTTAAATGGTGTTCTCCAGTAAATATCAGTAATTTACGAGACAGTAAGCTATATGTTGTATACTATTCTGTTTCATACAGTCCAAGGTCCTTACGAAACAGCAGAAAGACAAATGTGGTGTTTTTTAGTTAGTACTGATTTTTATGAGACTTCATACTCGCTTTCGTAAAAACGATGTTACAAGTCAATACAACGATACTATTCACACTCATACAATATTGTGCAGAAGTGCAACTTTCTGTCCATTTTGAGCACTACTGTGGCAGTATATAACTAACATGAGCATAACTGTCTTGATTGTATGTCTTAAGATCGTGCTTTATCTAGATAAATAACAACTTTTACTGAATAAAGTTTCAACCGTAGTTGAAACACCAGAATACGATGAACAGCGTCTCATTACAAGAGCTTTTAAAAGGCAAACTAAACAGCAACTGAATATGAATGCAAATCGATCATTATATTTATTATTGTACCAATAAAATACCATTGCTAACGATGACGCAGTTGCCTGAAATCAATCCTCGCGATCGCAGACTTACACTGCATGTTCAAGACTCTTTAGCGTCCTGTCTTTCATTTAGGGAGGATAGACATCGCATGAATGCAGGAGCCATTCTCAGGCATCGGTAACGCTAAGAATGGTGAGCAACAGCAGTGATCGCAAACTGAACAGTAGGAGGCAAGCGAAGACGTCAGATTGATTTATGCATTCAGTCAATATGGTAGGTGAATGCGTGATTCTTTTTGCAGTTTTTTCCTTCCTTATTGATTAACAGTTGGCAAATAGGCAACCAGTATGCAGCTTCCAGAAAGTTAGCTGTCTCACCAAATTCGCCTGAGAATCATTATCCAATCTTTTTCAAGGTGCAGATATTTTAATTCACTTGTAACTAATATTAATATTTCATTAACGTAATTGTCGTCTATTATTTGTGAACTTTGTGTTCAATTTGAAGTCTACAGGGAATTAAAATAAATAGGCCTTTATAGTTACCACTCTTTTGGTCAGTAGGCTTATTTATTAATTCTGTATCTTTATCATCACTGTGAGTTACAGCACTCATGTTTTATGTATTTTAGGGCCATCCCTGCTTAATTAATTGTGCACCATCTGTAACTGTGTTCGTGTAATCTCATGGGGAGTAGTCTGTTTATTGGTAAGCTCACATGGTTCAAGTCAGTCTCACATTCACAGGGTTATGTCGATTGCTCTGCGATAATCTCAGAACCCACCCACTTCCTTTATACTCCCCTCCCAGAGATTCGAATGGAAGACATTTCCCATTGGCGGTAGCACAATGATACTTCTTCAACTGCAGGCCACAATTCCTTTTGAGTACATATTAGGCATATTCACTACAGTAGTTTTCATGGCTTGTATCATCATGGCGTTGATCATTGTTGATTCTTCCACCTTTAGAGGCAGTTTCACACTACAATAGCAAATGGGTGCCCTGAATCTCTATCCACTGCTTCACTTCCCTTGATAAGGACTTTGGCAGAATGAAGTTCACTCATAATGGAAGCGTTCAGCCAGCACTGATGATGATTTTTATTCAAAATCTAAGTAGATGCCAATAATATTTGTAATTTTTATGTAACACATGTTGCTACTCCTAATAACTGTTCATAAAACTGCACTGAAATGGCTGACATCTCGTTTTTATTATCAACCAACACATCAAGCTTCAACCCCTTCTCTTTAGTTTCCACAATAAGTATTAACACTTCCTGAGTCACTAACTTCTTTGCCAAGAAAATGTAATTATGGCCTATTGGAACTACTATCCAGTAAAGATTATGCAGCTTTGTTAGATCATTCAAGATGCCCATTCCATGCTAAGCCCCATTCGAAACTTCCATAAGATCAAACGTACTTCTTAATACCTGAAAACCCACCTAACTGGTCGATTTTTTAAAATTACGCATATGCGTCGGCGTTGGACTCAGGTCAAGCTGGAACGAATCTTTGTGGTAAAAAAAACTGTCATCGTCGGTACTTAGCCGGTAAGAAGAGAAGAAATGTTGGCGTATGTTCATGATCACGATACTCTACGACGAAGTCACTTGATGAGTTTTAAACTGCTCTGTGTTTTTGGAAAGAGCGACATTTTGATCTCGGAGAATGTGGCTGATTAAACTGCTAACATTTTCTTTTCTTTTGACACAACCAGAAAACCCTAGACAACGTTAATCTGTATTAGCCTTTAATGCCTATCATTAGAGGTAAAAGAGAAATGAAGACTAGCTGTATGGCGTTTTACCTTCTCGCTTTCCTTATCATCTGGAATAACACAAAAATTACCCTGTACATAGTACATTATAGTCACATATACTAGACATTTACTAAGATATCCGACATGCAACCTGCCTGTGTGGTGTCAAAAAGATATGAACCACTCTATGGACATACAAGTTAATCTGTTCGATCTCTCGAATACCTCCCCCTCCCCCCCACATGCTCCAAGACGATCTTCACATTTCAAAGGACCTCGCTCCCGGTGAATTCACACGATCTTGTTCACTCCTGTCAAATAGATCTAATTTTATTTACCATTAAGTGACTGTCTTCGATATCGTTACGCGGCACTGTCGTCACTTTTTCTCTACCTGCCAAGAGAAATAGTAAAAATAAAAATATAAAATTTCTTCCAGTTTCCAATTTCTTCTTGAGGGCGTCGTATGTCTGCAGATTGCCCGAAAGGCTGCAATAAAATACAACATACATGATCCACTTATCATTGGTAAGGTCAACCTATAAAATGCACCGGGTGTGAAAATAACAGCTGCAAGTAACTCTTTTAAGTATAGAAATGTATTTCGATTCTGAACAAAGAGATTTTGTGTTTTCATTCCCTCTCATAACTCGATTATTTTGATAACGGTATGGAGCGGTTTACTTTTTTTTTAATCTTATGGGACTTAATTGCTCCCTACGCTTACACACTACTTAACCTAAATTATCCTAAGGACAAACACACACACCTATGCCCGAGGGAGGACTCGAACCTCCGCCGGGAAAAGCCGCGCAGTAGCGGTTTACTCGTATTTTGGTAGAAATAGAACTGTTTTGCCATAATCCCACGATGGAGATGAGAAAGAATAACTATCTCCTATTTCTGGACGTTCCTGGACGCTTCTACTCGTTATCACCAACTTTGTCCACGTTTATGGTACATGCAGGGCTTGGACAGAAGTGTAGTGAGAGAAGTGGGAGCTCCAAATGGCCAAGCGTTTAGAAAAAAATAGCATTTTTGGCGTGGGTCGAGGGAGACAAAGCCATTTTTGTCAAGTAAAGAATTTGACCAAAAAGATTAAAAACTACTCTTATCTCATCCAACTAGAAAAGACATCACGATCTGAAAAGATTGCATCAAGTTGTGTAAAGCAATCTTATAATGGCCTTGATATAAATCCTATGTGGGTGGCTAGCCTCTCATACAATTTATTCATTAAATTAATTAATCAAAGTTCTCGTCCAGAGATGATGATGGGATACGTTTCTAACAAATTCTTTCTGATGAATTTGTTGAAGGAACACTCATATATATTAACATAAACCTAATGTGTAAACAGTTCTTACTTGATAGAAGTGGTTGCAAGAACTAGCACAAACGACAAAGTACGGAATCTAGTGTGAATCTCTACTACGAAAAGGAGAAGCAAAGAGAACAGGAAAATGTACAATATCGATAAACAAGTGGCTAACCGGATGCTGTATCATGATATCACCTAAGGGGGGAAAGTGATTCTAAGGTTGCTGGGAAACCTCGTTTCGAATTTTGAGGGCTGAAAAATCAACTAAAACCCTACAGGTTGGACCTGCGTATATTCTCGACAGTACGGAGAAAGGTGGGGTGTTGATGATGACTGCTACTCGAAGTCGACTCTGCTGCACGGAGATGGGCTTCGGCTTGGAGACTGGTCAAAGGATGAGCTCCAGAAAAAGCTAAGTGTCTTTAGGTGGGCTGGACAAGTGAAACCGTGAATGAAATTACTCTGCGGCAAAGACATGACCGAGTCCTATGGCGGCCAGAGAGTGACCGCTCCACTGTGGCAGAACTCAGCCATTCGTCGTCAATAAACGAAGCTTTCATCAGTTATTGCCCTATAACAAATTCGCCCAGATGTTCAATATCGCACTCCATCAACCTAGGCGCCAAGACCATTCCTTTTCCCCAATTCGCAACGTTGTATACAAACGTTTTCTAGCGTAGCAGTGAAGCAGCCAATCATAGACTCCGACAGGACTTCGTGAGGGAAGCTTTCTGGCGACGGATACCAATGGAATGTGATAAGTGGGATGAGACATGTCGCGCCACTCTGCTGGATACCCCAAACTACCACAGCTGTGACGCTGAGCTGACGTCCTCCTGCCCAAAACATGAGGCTTTCATGTGAAAGTTACCCCCAGCCATTGTAAAAATAACAAACACCTATCGCTCTGGCCGCTGAGACCCGCCATGAAAAGAGAAAACCACCAACCATAGGTCGGGACTCTGTCTGCAATTCCATGTGACCAGATGTCCCATACCTCTTTCTACTGTGGACGGTTGGCCTCCTCAGAGTCAAAAAATTAAGACTCGTCTCCTACATGAACAGAATTATGATATGAATGTATCCTACTCCCGATCATGTACATGCCAGTACATAGCATTCGATTAACTGCTTTGCACGACAGTGTAGTACTGTAGTGAAATGACATTATTTTGCACACTGGACTCGCATTAGGAAGGACGACGATTCAAATCCGTGTCCAGCCACACTGATTAGGTTTTCCGTGAGTTCCCTAAATCGCTCCAGGCATTGGGATGGCTCCTTTGCAAACGCACGATCGATTTCCTTCCCCATCCTTGAATTACTACAGCTTTTTCTACGTGTCTAATGAACTTGATGTCGACGAGACGTTAGATCCTAATCTTCCTTTCCCGTTCTTAATATGCTAGTATTACGGAAACGTCGCGTGAACTCAAATAGGATTCCTAGGAGAGAAGAAGACGTTCTTTTCTCGAAACTCTGTTAGGTAACTTTGGAGAACTGGCATTTGGGACAGACTACAAAACGATCCTACTGTCACTAAGAGACGTATTCTGCAAGGACTTCGAAGACGCGAGCAGTCAAGATTTCGTACGGGAGCTTATTGACAGATTCTTTTTCCTAGCTGCATTTGCGAGTGGGACAGGGGAGGTACTGACTGACAGTGGTATAAGAGCCCAGTGATATGAACCGTGAATGTAAGTGTAGATACTTGGAGGCTCTCATGGCATTTTACAACAAGAAGGCACAGAGTTCGCGAATTACTCGATGAAGAGAGCTTAGCAGTGGAGTCACAAAATAAAAAGGAGCCGTGTTTAACGTGCGTCGACAACGCGGTATTTAGAGTCGGGGCATAAGCCCATGTTACAGAAGGATGAGGAAGGAATTCACCCGTGCCCTTTGAAAATAATCATTTCGCAGTTTGCCTAAAGTATCTGTATCTTCCGACATGCATGCATATCCGAAGAAAAATTACAGACACTGTCAAATACAGACACTGCACCGAAGTACACTGATGGAAAAAAACCGCAACTAAATAAATCTCTCGCTGTGCGAGAATCACATAACAGCTCTAACACTGTGGGTAGCAGGCACAGCGACGTATGTTAGGTTGTGTCTGCCCGTGAAGCGTGCTCGGATGATGTGGTTAACACGACCGCCCGCGTAAAGCGGGTAGAGCGTATTCGAGTCCCGATACGGCACAGATTTTCGTTTGTTTCCAATAAAATGTGCCGTATTCGCAGTTATACATTTCATGAAGTGTAAAGTCCCTGTTGTGCTGATTCATCTTGTGCAGTTGGCTGAAATGATGGAAGTTTGAAGCAAGTACGTTGGTCGTTCAATACACAGGGTGTCCGAGTCTGGCCGCTACTACTGAATCCGCCTGCAGAAAGAATCGGCGCAACGGCCGCTCCCACTACGACGGCCAAGACAGAGGAGGAGTCTAAGCTGGAGATTAACTGGGCATCGCCAGAGGCGCTGTACGAGAACGTGGACGGCTCGCTGCCCACCAGGATAATCGTGCACGGCTGGAGGGGCGCCCTCTCCACCTGGATGAAGGTGAGCGACCACAATCGCTGTTTGTGTGGCCATCTGCTTCTACCTGGTTTCTTGCCGCCCTCTGAGTCTTCCTATCCTTGTAATACACCCGTTCTTTTGCGCTCTGTATTGGTGCCCGGGTAGCACCTTCACTTGAGAAACAGCCATTTATAGACCTCACTGAATATTAAGACTACACTACTGCTTTCATAATGAACCTTTCACTCAGCAGCAGAGTGTGCCTGTTTTAAAACTTAGGCAGAATAAAACAGTCTACCGTAATTTTACTGTCGTTCCCTCGTAGCCTTATCCTTCTTTGAACATTTCAAATTATGTGCTCACACTGTTAAGTGCAACTCGGTATTTGCGCCGCGGTTTTAGTTTAGTCGCCGATTACGTTGCAATAGTCTTTAGTGTGCAGAGAGGGTCCGTGTATACGTCGTGCAGATGCAAAGCTGCAGAGTTCAAGCACCACGACATTACTATTAGATGAAACTATGGTTTGAACGTTGCTATAACAGTGTAAAAGAGCGTGATGACGGCCTATCTTAAGAGCATTATGAAACTCAGTGTCATAACCATAATACACTACTGGTCATTAAAATTGCTACACCAAGAAGAAATGCAGATGATAAACGGGTATTCATTGGACAAATATATTATACTTGAACTGCCATTTGATTACATTTTCACACGATTTTGGTGCATATATCCTGAGAAATCAGTACCCAGAACAACCACCTCTGGCCGTAATAACGGCCTTGATACGCCTGGGCTTTGAGTCAAACAGAGCTTGGATGGCGTGTACAGGTACAGCCGCCCATGGAACTTCAACACGGTACCACAGTTCATCAAGAATAGTGAGTGGCGTATTGTGACGAGCCAGTTGCTCGGCCACCATTGACAAGACGTTTTCAATTGGTGAGAGATCTGGAGAATGTGCTGGCCAGGGCGGCAGTGGAACATTCTCTGTATCCAGAAAGGCCCATACAGGACCTGTAACATACGGTCGTGCATTATCCTGCTGAAATATAGGGTTTCGCAGCGATCGAATGAAGTGTAGAGCCACGGGTCGTAACACATCTGAAATGTAACGTCCACTGTTCAAAGTGCCTCAATGCTAACAAGAGGTGACCGAGACGTGTAACCAATGGCACCCCATACCATCACTCCGGGTGATACGCCAGTATGGCGATGACGAATACACGCTTCCAATGTGCGTTCACCGCGATGTCGCCAAACACGGATGCGAGCATCATGATGCTATAAACAGAACCTGGCTTTATCCGAAAAAATGACGTTTTGCCATTCGTGTACCCAGGTTCGTCGTTGAGTACACCACCGCAGGCGCTCCTGTTTGTGATGCAGCGTCAAGGGTAACCTTTATCAAAGTCGGAAACGTGATGATACGCATTTCTCCTCTTTACACGAGGCATCACAACAACGCTTCACCAGGCAACACCGGTCAGTTGCTGTTTGTGTATGAGAAATCGGCTGGAAACTTTCCTCATGTCAGCACTTTGTAGGTGTTGCCACCGGCGCCAACGTTGTGGGAATGCTCTGAAAAGCTGATCATTTGCATATCACAGCATCTTCTTCCTGTCGGTTAAATTTCGCGTCTATAGCACGTCATCTCCTTGGTGTAGCAATTTTAATGGCCAGTAGTGTATTTTCTCTATGTGTGGGTAGAATTACGTTACGGCTGCATTATGGCTGCGTAATGGCTACAGTATAGCTACATGTTATAAACTACTGTAAGAGTTTTACATAACACATATGAAATGCATTGCTTGTGTTTTTTATTGTAAACTTTCTCAACATCTCTTTTAATAACTACGCAGAACCACGTCTGTAATGGATGTAAAATTAGATCTACATTCTCAAAGCAGTTGAACAGATCGCGCTTTGTCTCCATAATAAACGGACCAACGTAACTCGCGTCCACTGTTCAATCAACCAACATCCTTCGAAGTGTCGTTTCAAGCATACATATATCACGCATTGTCATTTGACGGCAAGAAGGATTGTCCGCACTGGTAACTACCCTCCGAATAGGAGTACACTCACAGCGGTTGTCCGTGACTAACGACACCGACTGATGACCACTATCTAGAACTTATGATTTGTACGCAGTCTAAAGAGAATTCAATACAACTGCGCGCTGCCTTTTAGAAGCCTACCATGAAACATGGTTGATTTCCTCACAGTTTGTTACGGTTTACCAATTTGAGACTAATAAAAATAAAACTAGCCTTGCACAAACCTCCTCGGATGCTTCGTTCTGGCAGTTTAAATCCATCATTTTACACTAAGAGGCAGGACCAGCCAAACACTCAAAAGGAACCCTTTGGGTCCGAGGTCGCAGGCTCAGGCTTTAGTAGGGATCATCTGAAAGTTTTGTTATAACAGTTATGACAGGAAAAATATTAGCTGCTAATGACTCACGATGTGCATCAGTAGGGCGACGAAAAATGTGTCCGGAAGGTGCAGAGATTAACCATCTATGTATTACACTTAGCAAAATGTAAATCGTCAACATTCAAGAAATGTTCAAATCAAACCATTAACTTGCACCCTGAACACCGAATGAAAAAGGACGCGCCACAGTGATGACAAATGTTCGCACCATCAAGATCGTAGGCGGAGCCCTTGGGAGTTACAAACAGTGCAGGACGTTCAGTTAGGTATACACACTTAAAGAGTGCATGTAGAATGATATTGGTGTACGGGGGTGATGGGAACTCATGGAATGTGATGGCATGCAACCGAATGCGAAACTGGATATTCTGTGAGGTGTGGATGCAGAATTTTATAGGCACAGAAGAAACATACAGAGGCTGAATTTGTCCAGTGGTCCAGATGGTATGAACTGCAATGTTACACGCTTTTGAAGAGGGATAATTTGATCGAAAGGAGTACGATTTTTATACGTAGCCTAGGAATCAAGCAAGAGCAAGTTATTTTTACCACTTATTGGTGAAGAGCAGTGCTCATACCATAGTTGTAGTTCTCTTACGCCCGTTTTCGCACTCTTGCTTGCTACGACGTAAATATTCCCTGTTGCCTTTGCTGGATCACGCACACGAGAAGGAATCGTAGGGGACAGAGCACCCCTAACTTCTCATTGCACAAGAAATAGCTTTGCAGCTAATTTGCCATGCAGATTAACAGATGGCATAATTCTATACGCGTGTGGTAAGGTACAGATGTTACTTGATTTTGATACACCTCTCTTGATACTCCTAATTTCCTTTCATTTGCATTTCATCTTTAAATCCTAATTGGTCGGAGTTGGAAACAAATTCCTTACTGAACGATGTAATGAGTTAGTTTATCTCATGTGCAAATTTTCTAGCCGATTCCGCAGTTTGTTGAGCATCGTCAAGATGATGCTTTCTTTGAAATTTCGTTATCTTATGTCTTCCAATTCTGTAGCACTGTTTGAAGTTATGCAACCATCCACGACTTCCCTTGGCGTCATCGTAATATATGCTGTGCGCAGTTTGATGTGCTTAACTATCAAGCACATCCTGGAAATTGTATAGACAATCCTCGAAATGTGCAAACACCAGTTTCTGTAACAAGAGCGCCTGGTCGTCCCTTGAATATTCATAGTTTTCCTTAAGCACTACATGGTCATACTGGTGCAGACTTCTTCTAAATCTGTTCATAACTGTGTTTTGTCTATACTCCAGATGATCCTTCATGAACATAATTATGTTTAGTACCCGTTCCCTGGACAATGGTTCAAATGGCTCTGAGCACTATGGGACTTAACTGCTGTGGTCATCAGTCCCCTAGAACTTAGAACTACTTAAACCGAACTAACCTAAGGACATCACACACATCCATACCCGAGGCAGGATTCGAACCTGCGACCGTAGTGGTCGCGCGGTTCCAGACTGTAGCGCCTAGAGCCGCTCGGCCACACCGGCCGGCCCCTGGACAATGATTATCCTTCACTACGTTTCACTGGAGATGCGAATTGTGGCTCCCTTTCCGATACGGAACCGCGTGGCCGCTACGGTCGCAGGTTCGAATCCTGCCTCGGGCATGGATGTGTGTGATGTCCTTAGGTTAGTTAGGTTTAATTAGTTCTAAGTTCTAGGCGACTGATGACCTCAGAAGTTAAGTCGCATAGTGCTCAGAGCCATTTGAACCAGCCTTTCCGATACGATGAACTACATGACTCGACACCTGTTTCAGTATCACTTTCACTTGTTAAGTACGTATCATCAGCATTGTAGTCCTAAGGTACATTGCCCGTACAGTTGAGCGTGTAGGACACCCCACTTTCCACTGACTCATCTTGCAGAAACGCTAATATTTCATCTGCCACTTCTCTCTCACTCTGCGAAATTCCTCGGGTTCCCTTCTGACGAAATTTCAACTTGGGAAAGTTGTAGATATAATGCAGTGTGTGTTTTGTTTATTGTTGTCATTGCTCTGCTTTGTATCAGCACTTCTAGCACTGTAACACTGTTGTGAGTTACACGTCGACTAAGCAACTCAACTACACTCGGTAGCCTCATGCTGTACTCACCCTTCAATACCCTCCCCCCCCTCCCAGTCCCGCCCCCTTTTGCCGTTGGCAGCCAATATTGCTCTTGCATGGTTGACAATATGTGCGGCGTCGAATGCCATAAACATCTTTGGCCCTCTGCGACCTCGCATTCAAGGAGTTCCACGTCACTTCTGCAAGACAATATGGAACAACCTGCGTGTGGCGGTAAACAGTGATCTAACAGCTGACCAGGATTTTTTCTCAGTACAGACCTACCACTAGATACCGCGTCCCTCGTTTGTCCTTACTTATGATGCAGCAGCAGTTAAGCCCTACACCCGTCTGTGCACCTAACTGAACCTTCCTAACTGAACCTTCCTAACTACAAAAACAACTTAATATGATAACATTCATCACATTGCCAAGGCCCTTTGTCTTCCAGTTAACTTCATGTACAGAATTTACAGCATTAATGCAAAGTAGACACTAGCACTCAGCAGAATTTAGGGAGGTTACGAGACAGAAACTAATTCCTACTGACGTAACAACTATAGCCTACCGAATTTAGCTACATCTACATCTTCGTGATTACGCTGCTATTCACAATAAAGTGCCTGGCAGAGGGTTCAATAAACACCTTCATGCTCTCTCTCTACCGTTCCACTCTCGAACGGCACGCGGGAAAATCGAGCACTTAAATTTTTCCGTGCGAGCCCTGATTTCTCTTATTTTATCGTGATGATCATTTCTCCCTATGTAGGTGGGTGCCAACAGAATGTTTTCGCAATCGGAGGAGAAAACTGGTGATTGAAATTTCATGAGAAGATCCCGTCCCAACGAAAAACGCCTTTGTTTTAATGATTGCCACTCCAATTCACGTATCTCCCCTATTTCGCTATAATACAAAACGAGCTGCACTTCTTTGTAGTTTTTCGATGTCATCCGTCCGTCCCACCTGATGTGGATCCCACACCGCACAGCAGTACTCCAGTATAGGGCGGACAAGCGTAGTGTTGCACCTTCTAAGTATTCTGTCAATGAATCGCAGTCTTTGGTTTGCTCTACCCACAATAATATCTATGTGATCGTTCCAATTTAGGTTATTTGTAATTGTAATCCCTAAGTATTTAGTTGAATTTACAGCCCTAAGATTTGTGTGACATATGGCGTAATCGAAATTTAGCTGATTTCTTTTAGTACTCATGTGAATAACTTCGCACTTTTCTTTATTCAGGGTCAATTGCCACTTTTCGCACCATACAGATATCTTATCTAAATCATTTTGCAAGTCGTTTTGATCATCTGATAACTTTAAAAGACGGTAAATGATAGCATCCTCTGCAAACAATCTAAGACGGCTACTCAGATTGTCTCCTGTGTCTTTAATATAGTTCAGGAACAATAGAGGGCCTATAACACTTCCTTGGGGAACGCCGGATACTACTTCTGTTTTACTCGATGACTTTCCGTCTATTACTACGAACTGTGACCTTTCTGACAGGAAATCACGAATCAAGTCGCACAACTGAGGCGATACTCCGTAGGCACGCTGTTTGATTAGAAGACGCTTGTGAGGAACGGTGTCGAAACCCTACTCGCTCATAACATTACCATCACTTTGCTGTTCTGCCACGAGGGACATAAACACGACGCATGAGGATAGTTTTGGAATCTTCTGGCAATAAGGCAGACGATTTGTCCAGAACACAATCTACGCTAATCCCTCCAGTCTTGACTACGTGGCCATTGTCGACAATATAGAGCAGTATCGAACCAGTATACAAATGAATAATTAGCTGCATCTCACTTACTGACAGTTGGTTGTCTGATGATGTATGACGCGCGATTAGAGTTGTTCAGTTAAACCACAACCATCTAGGTTTCTAGATATTGTCACCAGCACATCTATTAAAAGCACTGTCTACGTGAATGTATGCCATTGTTCATTTAACAAGAATTAAACAGATACAAAGCTTATGATGTAACTAAGTTGGACTCTCATCTGATATGGGTCTGATCTCGCTTATATCGACATGCTCTACTCAACACAATCGTCTGTCAGTCATACTTTTAACTTTCGAATCTACATCAGACAAGCCACTATATCAATTACTTTTCTGCCTTATTGTAGAGTCCTAAATCGGTTCCTCCAGTGGTAACACTTTAGGAACTATCTTTGATAAAAAATTCGCTTCATTATTATTCTTATGAAAACGCGTTTTGTTGCTGGAGTATTTCCGCAGCCGTCCATTCCTTGGACTCGTCCATCTTCTGAACTCCAAGTGATATATGTCCTCGGGAACTGTCTTCCTTTCAGTTTGTGCGTTTTTGTATCCTTACATCAGTTCTTCAAAACTTTCCTTAACCGCGCTCTGAAGCCTGCCATGATGACGTGGCGTCCTTGGGCGTCCTCCAGCCCTACCAATTCGACTGTGGTAGCTACCTGCCTCCGCACGGCCCCCAGAATTATAACTGCAGTTCTTCATTAAAACTGAAATATCCCATGATCTACAACGTGCGTGACGATGCTGTTTTCATCAAACTTACTCTAATAAAATTCTACACATTATTGCACCAGGTTATTTCTCTCCTTCATCATTTTAATTAATTAACTTATTAACTAGAAGTTTGATGAGTGTCTACAGTGGAATGACATTTCACTGCTGCATCTGAGCTGTGAGGGATGTGTTGACTTTGACAGTATGGATCCATCTCCACAGGACCTTTTTGGCTTGTAGGCGACCACTATGAACAAAAGTACAAATCCCCGAGCACCATGATAAACGAAGTAGTTGGGCAAGGAAACACCTGGAATGGAACCATATTAACGGTGCAGGATTGCCTTCATTGATAGGGGCAAGATCTTTCAGATGCATGTTGATTGTTGTAGAAGATTGTTGAGTGGGCCAAGTAGCAATGAAAGTGTCAGGCCAACAGTCTATGGATTCGGGTGGGAGATGGTTCTTTCATGAAACTTCCTGGCAGATTAAAACTGTGGGCCAGATCGAGACTCGAACTCGGGACCTTTGCCTTTTGCGGGCAAGTACTCTGCCAACTGAGCTACCCAAGCACCACTTATGGCTGGACCTCACAGCTTCAATTCTGCCAGTACCTCGCTTCCTACCTTCTTCCAGGAGTGCTAGTTCTGCAAGGTTCGCAGAAGAGCTTCTGTGAAGTTTGGAAGGTAGGGAGCGAGGTACTGGCAGAACTCAAGCTGTGAGGAGGAGTCGTGAGTCGTGCTTGAGTAACTCAGTTGGCAGAGGACTTGCCTGTGAAAGGCAAAGCTCCCGTGTTCGAGTCTCAATCCGGCATACGGTTTTAATCTGCCAGTAAGTTTCATATCAGCGCACACCGCTGCAGAGTGAAAATCTCACTCCCATTCTGGTTCTTTCATGTTTTTCTCTGATATTATGTGCAGATGGCAGACGACTCTCATCAATATCGATGATTATTTGAGGGCTCTGCAGTATCGAGATAGGATCTTCCAAGTTACAGTCCAAAGCTACAGTCCACATTTCGGCGATGGTTAGTCTTTCTATGCGATAATTTACGATCAGACTGTACCCACTTTCTAGCACGAGGCGGGATTCATCGAAATGGAACTACTAAAATTAACCTTGCTGAGTATTCTTTGGACCAGTTGAAAGCTGCAGTGCATTGTCACAGGAAGACTCCTCACATACTCGATGAACGCAACAAGGTCACCATCGAAGAATGGGGCAGGCAGCATATCAGACACCTCATGGAAAGTGTAGCACGGAGGATCCGCGCATGCTATGCCACATGGAGTGGAGCAACACACTATTCACTTCAAAGCTGTTTATTTTAGATTCGTAAGGCTTATTCTCCCCCATTCGGATGTCCGGGAGGGACTACTCAAGAGGACGTTGTTATCAGGAGAAAGAAAACTGGTGTTCTACGGATCGGAGCGTGGAATGTCAGATCCCTTAATCGGGCAGATAGGTTAGAAAATTTAAAAAGGGAAATGGATAGGTTAAAGTTAGATATAGTGGGAATTAGTGAAGTTCGGTGACAGGAGAACAAGACTTTTGGTCAGGTGAATACAGGGTTATAAATACAAAATCAAATAGGGGTAATGCAGGAGTAGGTTTAATAATGAATAAAAAAAATAGGAGTACGGGTAAGCTACTACCAACAGCATAATGAACGCATTATTGTGGCCAAGATAGAGACGAAGACCATGCCTACTACAGTAGTACACGTTTATATGCCAACTAGCTCTGCAGATGATGAAGAAATTGATGAAATGTATGATGAGATAAAAGAAATTATTGAGGTAGTGAAGGGAGACGAAAATTTAATAGTCATGGGTGACTGAAATTCGAGAGTAGGAAAAGGGAGAGAAGGAAACGTAGTAGGTGAATATGGATTAGGGGTAAGAAATGAAAGAGGAAGCCGTCTGATAGAATTTTGCACAGAGCATAATTTAATCATAGCTAACACTTGGTTCAAGAATCATAAAAGAAGACAGTACACATGGAAGAATCCGGAGATACTAGAAGGTATCAGATAGATTATATAATGGCAGGACAGAGATTTAGGAACCAGGTTTTAAATTGTAAGACATTTCCAGGGGTAGATGTGGACTCTGACCACAATCTCTTGGTTATGAACTGTAGATTAATACTGAAGAAACTGCAAAAAGGTGGGAATTTAAGGAGATGGGACCTGGATAAGCTGACTAAACCAGAGGTTGTACAGAGTTTCAGGCAGAGCATAGGGTAACAATTGACAGGAATGGAGGAAAGAAATACAGTAGAAGAAGAATGGGTAGCTCTGAGGGATGAAGTAGTGAAGGCAGCAGAGGATCAAGAAGGAAAAAAGACGAGGGCTAGTAAAAATCCTTCGGTAACAGAAGAAATATTGAATTTAATTGATGAAAGAAGGAAATATAAAAATGCAGTAAATGAAGCAGGCAAAAAGGAATACAAACGTCTCAAAAATGACATCGACAGGAAGTGCAAAATGGGTAAGCAGGGATGGCTAGAGGACAAATGTAAGGATGTAGAGGCTTATCTCACTAGGGGTAAGATAGATACTGCCTACAGGAAAGTTAAAGAGACCTTTGGAGCAAAGAGAGCCACTTGTATGAATATCAAGAGCTCAGATAGAAACCCAGTTCTAAGCAAAGAAGGGAAAGCAGAAAGGTGGAAGGAGTATATAGAGGGTCTATACAAGGGCGATGTACTTGGGGACAATATTCTGGAAATGGAAGAGGATGTAGGTTAAGATGAAATGGGAGATACGATACTGCATGTAGAGTTTGACAGAGCACTGAAAGATCTGAGTGGAAACAAGCCCTGGGAGTAGACAACATTCCATAAGAACTACTGACGGCCTTGGGAGAGCCAGTCCTGATAAAACTCTACCATCCGGTGAGCAAGATGTATGAGACAGGCGATATACCCTCAGACTTCAAGAAGAATATAGTAATTCCAAACCCAAAGAAAGCAGGCGTTGACAGATGTGAAAATTACCGAACTATCAGTTTAATAAGTCACAGCTGCAAAATAATAACGCGAATTCTTTACAGTCGAATGGAAAAACTGGTAGAAGCCGACCTCGGGGAAGATCAGTTTGGATTCCGTAGAAATGTTGGAACACGTGAGGCAATACTGACGTTACGACTTATCTTAGAAAATAGATTAAGGAAAGGCAAACCTACGTTTCTAGCATTTGTAGACTTAGAGAAAGCTTTTGATAATGTTGACTGGAATACTCTCTTTCAAATTCTAAAGGTGGCAGGGGTAAAACACAGGGAGCGAAAGGCTGTTTACTATTTGTAAAGAAACCAGATGGAAGTTATAAGAGTCGAGGGGCACGAAAGGGAAGCAGTGGTTGGGAAGGAAGTAAGGGAGGGTTGTAGCCTCTCTCCGATGTTATTCAATGTGTATATTGAGCAAGCAGTAAAGGAAACAAAAGAAAAGTTCGGAGTAGGTATTAAAATCCATGGAGAAGAAATAAAAACTTTGAGGTTCGCCGATGACATTGAAATTCTGTCAGAGACAGCAAAGGACTTGGAAGAGCAGTTGAACGGAATGGACAGCGTCTTGAAAGGAGGATATAAGATGAACATCAACAAAAGCAAAATGAGGATAATGGAATGTAGTCGAATTAAGTCGGGTGATGCTGAGGGAATTAGATTAGGAAATGAGACACTTAAAGTAATAATGGAGCTTTGCTATTTGGGGAGCAAAATAACTGATGATGGTCGAAGTAGAGAGGATATAAAATGTAGACTGGCAATGGCAAGGAAAGCGTTTCTGAAAAGGAGAAATTTATTAACATCGAGTATAGATTTAAGCGCAGGAAGTCGTTCCTGAAAGTATTTGTATGGAGTGTAACCATGTATGGAAGTGAAACATTGACGATAAATAGTTTGGACAAGAAGAGAATAGAAGCTTTCGAAATGTGGTGCTACAGAAGAATGCTAAAGATTAGCTGGGTAGATCACATAACTAATGGGGAGGTATTGAATAGAATTGGGGAGAAGAGGAGCTTGTGGCACAACTTGGCTAGAAGAAGGGACTGGTTGGTAGGACATGTTCTGAGAAATCGAGGGATCACCAATTTAGTGTTGGAGGGCAGCGTGGAGGGTAAAAGTCGTAGAGGGAGACCAAGAGATGAATACACTAAGGAGATTCAGAAGGATGTAGGCTGCAGTAGGTACTGGGAGATGAAGAAGCTTGCACAGGATAGAGTAGCATGGAGAGCTGCATCAAACCAGTCTCAGGACTGAAGACCACAACAACAACAAGGCTTATTCGTCCATTTCCTGCCCCTCTTGGATCTAAGCCTACACAAATTCTCACTTACGCTAGTGGTTCAGCTTAGTTTCAGATCGTGATCTGTTAATATTCAAAGAAGCCATGATAAAGTGTTAGTTCTCAACAGAAAAGACGAGAAGACAATATTTTTGTGGTTGATAACGAAAGCTTTAGTACTTTCCGTCTTCGCCGTTGCAACCCCTACGTTAGCAATGTGTAATGAACTGAGAAAGAATGACGAGTAGTGAAACTGACAGCTGCTGACTGCTATTTCTTTCCGCAGGAGATGGCGGTGGAGTTCCTGAAGCGCGAGCCGTGCAACGTGTTCATCGTGCAGTGGGACGGCGAGGTCAACTACTTCCAGGCGACGCAGGACATCCGCGTCGTGGCGCTCGAGATAGCCGCCCTGATCAACCACCTCGCGGTCAGCCATAGCCTTCAGTACTCTTTCTGCTCGGAAATACTTGCACCTTTACGTTAACCAAGACTGGAACGCGAAACATCTGAAACTTCCTGGCAGATTAAAATTACTTGCAGGACAGGACTCGAACCTGGATACTTTGTCTTCTGCGAGCAAATGCTCTACCGACTGAGCTATGCAATCACGACTCACCAGCCGCCTTCACAACTTCCACCAGTGGCCCCCTCCTGCCTTCGAAACATCGTAGAAGGTCTGCGCCATAACCTGATGAGATATCACTCCAGTTCTAACACATTGTTTTAACCTGCGAGGAAGTTTCAGAACAGTACATATTCCACTGCAAAGTGGAAACACACTGGCCAACAAAAATACGGGGTTATTACAAATGATTGAAGCGATTTCACAGCTCTACAATAACTTTAT
This sequence comes from Schistocerca americana, assembly GCF_021461395.2. Lineage (NCBI taxonomy): Eukaryota > Metazoa > Arthropoda > Insecta > Orthoptera > Acrididae > Schistocerca > Schistocerca americana. Next base: position 678,325,071 of record NC_060119.1, read on the forward strand.
TATTTGAGATATTTTCACAATGCTTTGCACACCCATACAAAAACTCAAAAAGTTTTTTTAGGCATTCACAAATGTTCGATATGTGCCCCTTTAGTGATTCGGCAGACATCAAGCCGATAATCAAGTTCCTCCCACACTCGGCGCAGCATGTCCCCATCAATGAGTTCGAAAGCATCGTTGATGCGAGCTCGCAGTTCTGGCACGTTTCTTGGTAGAGGAGGTTTAAACACTCAATCTTTCACATAACCTCACAGAAAGAAATCGCATGGGGTTCAGTCGGGAGAGCGTGGAGGCCATGACATGAATTGCTGATCATGATCTCCACCTCGACCGATCCATCGGTTTTCCAATCTCCTGTTTAAGAAATGCCGAACATCATGATGGAAGTGTGGTGGAGCACCATCCTGTTGAAAGATGAAGTCGCCGCTGTCGGTCTCCAGTTGTGGCATGAGGCAATTTTCCAGCATGTCCAGATACACGTGTCCTGTAACGTTTTTTTCGCAGAAGAAAAAGGGGCCGTAAACTTTAAACCGTGAGATTGCACAAAACACGTTAACTTTTGGTGAATTGCGAATTTGCTGCACGAATGCGTGAGGATTCTCTACCGCCCAGATTCGCACATTGTGTCTGTTCACTTCACCATTAAGAAAAATTGTTGCTTTATGACTGAAGACAAGTTTCGCACTGAACGCATCCTCTTCCATGAGCTGTTGCAACCGCGCCGAAAATTCAAAGCGTTTCACTTTGTCATCGGGTGTCAGGGCTTGTAGCAGTTGTAAACGGTAAGGCTTCTGCTTTAGACTTTTCCGTAAGATTTTCCAAACCGTCGGCTGTGGTACATTTAGCTCACTGCTTGCTTTATTCGTCGACTTCCGCGGGCTACGCGTGAAACTTGCCCGCACGCCTTCAACCGTTTCTTCGCTCACTGCAGGCCGACCCGTTAATTTCCCCTTACAGAGGCATCCAGAAGCTTTAAACTGCGCATACCATTGCCGAATGGAGTTAGCAGTTGGTGGATCTTTGTTGAACTTCGTCCTGAAGTGTCGTTGCACTGTTATGACTGACTGATATGAGTGCATTTCAAGCACGACATACGCTTTCTCGGCTCCTGTCGCCATTTCGTCTCACTGCGCTCTCGAGCGCTCTGGCGGCAGAAACCTGAAGTGCGGCTTAAGCCGAACAAAACTTTATGAGTTTTTCTACGTATCTGTAGTGTGTCGTGACCATATGTCAATGAATGGGGCTACAGTGAATTTATGAAATCGCTTCAATCATTTGTAATAGCCCTGTAAATCTTTCCTTGGTTACAGGAATAATATGCACCATTTCTGGAAAAATAATGTGCCACTGAATCCAAATCTAATTTTTGTATCGGCTTCAGTTTTGATGTAATAATGGTTTTTGTCAATGCTATAAAGCCTATTTACTGATATCTGGAAAAATGACACGATAACTCAAGAATACATTTCTTAAGACATCAGTTCACAAACGAATCAAGGGAATGAGCAAAACAGGAGTAGGGGAAAGTAAAGAATCATACCTCAAAATATTTTCTTAGCAAATTCATGCCACTGTTTGCCTCAGGACATTCGCTTCCTCAGGACCAGCGGTAGTCGGACTACAGTGTAGTATTGCACTTGCCTTGATCACATTCTTCCATTTGAGAAATTCCCTGGCGAACTCGTTCCATATGTTCGTCAGTAAAGACGCCAAGCGTACCTGGTAATGGGTCCAAATGATCATACAGAAATGCATTTTAAATGACGCACTACATCCCATAAGATAGTATGATCTCAATAGTTTTTGCAAAATATCGCGATAGTTCTCTGCCTTGTGGTTGCCTAAAAGGTTCTTGCAAACACTTTTCAAAGATAGTTATGCCATTTTTTAAATATGACTTAACAAATACATAAAATATTCATTACACATTAAATCCATAATTTTTAGTCCTAGAAATGTTTCTCCCTTCATATTTGCTTCTCTGATCCTTGCCAAATTCTCTCGCAAGTTCATACATCCGCGTGTAGTTTTGCCCATTGTTTTCACAAAGTTTTTGACGAGACCCAGTTTAATTAGCAGCTGGGTCAACAAAATAACAGTGGGGTGAACAAAAGAATCGTTCATCTTATTCTTCTATCCATGCCGCAATCCTTACCGAAGAGACCATTTTTTCCCTTAACAGCATCTTTTTCTGCCAATGCTGTCTCACTCACCCGGAAAGCACCAGCGCTTTGTGTAAGGTGCATGCCGAGAAGAACTGGAAGATCACTACAATCTACATGCAAGACATTTGTATTTCTCATAATGGATAAGTGTGAGTAACAGTTTAAAATTCTCAGATCTTGGTCAACTGTATGCGCAACTGGACCATAAAGGAATTAGGTCTAACTGCTGAAAAGTACTGCTTTCATACTAGGCTGAAATCTGTAAAGAAGGGTCACATATTTACATTCACTATCACTACAAAAACTCACTTACTTATCCTTTAAAAGTATTTAGTAAATAACAGCGTGACGTTCACGACAAACACTCACTTTAGTATCATGACATGTCCTACAGAACAGACACTACACGAGTGTAGTATATCTGTAAGTCTGACAGCTTGTGCATGCCTACTAGTGGTACAGGGTACCATTCACGATGCAGTGTATGGTGGCTTGCGGAGTATGTATGTACATGCAGATATAATGCAAATATCTTCAGTGCAAATGCACACAAGGGTGCGAACCTCTTGCAGTAGTACAGGAAATGCTGCGAGCAAATGAGGGAAATGAACAGAGAGGCTACTTGATGATGTATGTTAAGTTCAGAATTTGGGTCAGACAGAACGCTTGTGTGCTGTGTATTGAACTGGGGACCTAAAACCAACAGAAAGGCTTCGTCCCACCGTAGCTCTCAGTCGTTTACAACCCCACGACAGGCCACAGCAGTCCACCCATCCCACCGCCGCCCCACACTGAATCCAGGGTTATTGTGCGGCTTGGCCACCTGTTAGATGACGGCTTGAAACGTGTATGTCAAGTGCAAAGCTTCAGTGGTCTGAGGCCTGAGTATAGGTGATGTGGGTGTGGACATACTGCAGCTTTTCCAGATGCTACACACATAAATGATAGTTGGAATTGTTATCTTGTTGGAACATGAAATTACTGTGGTCAGTGTTCTGGCACGTGTACAGAAAATGATGTGGGTGGATGTATAGATTTATAGATGTATAGATTTGACATGGAAAACTGTGAATACATGCCGACTGGTGTAGCCGAGCGGTTCTAGGCGCTACAGTCTGGAACCGCGCGACCGCTACGGTCGCAGGTTCGAATCCTGCCTCAGGCATGGATGTGTGTGATGTCCTTAGGTTAGTTAGGTTTAAGTTATTCTAAGTTCTAGGGGACTCATGACCTCAGATGTTAAGTCCCATAGTGCTCAGAGCCATTTGAACCATTTGTGAATTTATTGCATCCATAGCTGTAAGGGGTATAGAAGATTTTAAATAAAAGATCATATTCAGTCGTAGGAGGATATAGAATTATGTGAGAAATTGATATTTCCAGTACCAGTGTCGTCAGGAGGAAGTATTTCCGATACTTGACTCATCATCGAATGTCACCAGTTCCATAGTGCTTTAAAAAGATTTTAATTAATTAGTCAATCAGTTTGACAGAGTAAGGGAACTGTTTCCAAAACATCTGCAGCCCAACGCTTTCCGAAGATCTGGCGTTTCCCAGGTATCCCCTACTTTGTCCAGTACAAAGGAGAGATTATTGTGGTTTCTTGTAGCACATGACAGAAGCTACCTAATTCTTCTGGAATGCCTTTGTTCCATAGCAACGGAAGAGTGTGAACAGAGATATGCACCAACAATAATCACCACGTATGCATGATGGGTGACAGGGGATAGGGACGAGGATGGATGGGAGAGGGAGGGAAGGGAAGAGAGAGAGAGGGGGGGGGGGGGTAGAAGTAGGAAGTGAGTCTGGTATCAAAGAGATGTCAGTACCAGCTGCTTTTGTTTGGTGGAGCCCAGTGAATGGCTCTTTGGTGTGTAGCTTGACTACAGTTTTGAGGCACGTGGTGTGGCATGGCCCACTTGCGGTGCAGCTGCAGTGCAAGTATTGTATTTGCAGAAGTAAATGAAAATGACTAGTGTTTTATGTTGACAGGATTCTTCGTGGATCAGAAAAAAATAATGCTACAAATTGTTTAAATATTCCTCGCACTACCTTGATTTCCACAAATTGTTTAAATAAACAGTATTCCATACACTACATTCAGTTTGAGAAGACATTTATATTAATCAAACGTGTGTCAATATTTCCAGAAGAGCTGAAGAACTGAAGCATTGTGGGACCGAATCCCAGCTCAGGCAGTAAGGATTTTGACATAACTGTACAAGGAAAATCCATGATGTTGTAATCCAAAAGAGCTATTTCCCACTAATTTTCGATAAATTTAAATAATTAGTCAATTAATTTGATATCAAAACTTGTTCAGGATTTCTGGGAGGGAGAAGGCTGGGAATTTCCAAGAGGGTGAGGTGGTGACATGTAGAGCCACTTAACTGACCAGTAGGCTAAGGGGGATTATAAATTTGGAAATGTAGAGTGGGGTGAGAACTGAACAATATGTTAAAGCTAAGAAAAGGTGTAACATGGAACAGAACAATAGGTTAAGTGGGGGATTTAAAATCTGATAACCATGAAGAGTGGGGTGGTGCTCCATTCCGTCTGGAATGAATATGGCAACAGTGCAGAGTGGGGTGGTGCTGGCTTTGCAATACTACTGTTGACAGTTCAGGAGGACATGTGTGACAGAACACATGACATATATAGAGGGTGGTCAGAAACAGTCTGTAAAGTTTGTAAGGGTTTTGCAGGGTAGGTTGTCCTGAGCAAGAAAATAATTTGGCAAGTTGCACCGTTTCCTAGTCATCTGGCACTGGAGTTAGAAGAATGAGGCCGATGTATGTGCAAGTTCAAGCAGTCCTCCAGAGACAGTATCACCAAACGTGTTCTTTGTTTTGTTTCCTAAATCTGAACAAACAATCGAACCCACGCCAAAGGCTGAACAGTCTCATGTGGCATCCTCTATGCTATGAGAAAAACTGAGACTAATTGTATCTGGTGGGTCACTTGACTTTGCGTGCACAATGGCCTGACTGGCTAACGTCGATGATCATGAAGTCGATAACAACGCAACTTACCGAATTTTTTCTTAACAATTGTTTTTCTGCACGACATTCCCCACAACATCCTACAAGCTTTACGGCATTTTTATGACCACCATGTGCAGTATGTCTGTAACCTTGACTGCTATGATATCGTCAGTATAGACGCACGATAGCGTCCAAACGTCTTGGCCGAATACAGGAAATACTACGAGCAAAGAAGGAAAATGGACAGGGACAGTACTAACTAGTAAGCAATAAGTTGAGAATTTGGGTCAAATGAGAAGCATATTCAGATAGCCAAAGCAGTCAAGGCGGCAGCCTTTCATTAAAGATAAATCGCCTACGCGAACTCCGTTAACTGGGCCGTTTTATGACATTTTGGTTGCAGATTACAGTAGTACGTTGACTGTACACACTTACAGATATGTGGTTCACAAAAGCATTAGCGTCAAAACAATGCCTTGAGACGGAGAGAGAAACCAGTTGATGTTGAAGATGCTGGTGACACAAAGTTACGTTCAAAATTCTACGAGTATACAGTGTAGAAAAGTTTGCAGGAGATAATTCGACAGTGGTTTTAGAAAAGAAAACTTTTATTTAGCAAGGTTTTAGGTGATCTAAAAATCTACGTGATTATGTATCTCTCAATTCGTTCAAGCAATCAGTCATTCATAATATGAAACACAGTCATAGCTCATTCACTCAAATGATTCAGAAATTTTACTTGTTAGAATGAAATAAGGCGATGATTCTTCTTCTCTGCAGGCTCGTGCTTTGCGGCAGTCTGCCAGTCTGTACAAATAAAATGCCTCGTAATTTTGGGAGCGTTGTATAATCAGTCGGGAAACCTCAGATTAAGCGGATATTTGGCTTTGATGAAGTTTAACCTTCCGAAGAAGTAATGGAGCTCTTGGATTATTAAATTCAGTTTCGTATCCAGTCTTTCGGAAGTTCCCTTCTGATTAACAACTACGCAATATATCGATGTATATCATTAATTCTCAAATGTCAAATACACACCTTTTGTATGAAGGAGCAATATATATATATTTCCCTTTTAATCGTACAGTTCGTATCAGTTATCTTCTGTCATAAATCTCAATAATCAGATTACAGTTCGTCAAAAACAAAGCTCAGGCTAATCGACACGAAGACAATCTCGGAAGCTTTTTCTAACAACAACCACCAGAGAGAGTAATACAAAGAATAATTATGCGCTCATGGCATAGCTACTGTATGAAACTATTTTGCGCATGGATTCTGCGAGTATGGAGATAGAAGTTTTGTAAACGTCATTCAAGGGTAGAATTGTATCAGAATAATACGTCGAATATAAAGGGATATTACAATTGCCCCTCGCAGCGAGCAAAGTTAATGATAATACACTTTGCGAGCTAACAGGAAAAAATTGTTGGGTTGTTTATTCAAAAGAGGAATATTTTGAATTAATAGAATTTTACTATAGAGAGTATGGGTATCATGTTAAGACAGTAAGTTACAAGAATACCTAAGCTGTAGCTTTTACATGTACTGGGGTATACCCGCATCCCGAGTACATAACCAGGGAATATGTAGATTGGTGTAATTACGAAAAAGGTCTACCCATTTGGGAACTGGCCTTCACAGGGAATCCCTGGAAAACCCAGAAGAATAGACCCCAGCTCAGATATTAAAGAAGTTAGGAAAGCCTAAATCCAGTAATTTTGAAATATATAGAAGCTCCATAGATTAGATTGAAGGAAAAGTGTCTCATAGCCAAAAAAAAATTTACAATATTGCTCAAAAAAATTTGTGGAGGCGGTACGGAGGACAGGCGATGGCTTATGGTACAGGACAGAAGCTGGTAATGTGCCGTAGAAATAGCAAGATGATCTCAGCAACAGATGGTCAGGGATGTGAACATGGAACAGGTTTAAAGTGGAATAAGAAAAGGTTCTGACTGAATAAATCCCTGGAAGAGAGTGGATTAAGGCAACGAAGTCCATATTTCATCGTTGAACTCAAAATCGGAGTGGATTCTTATATTCTTCCATCTGTACTAGACTGGAACATCCATCAGTCCTGACAATCGCGAATTTTTTTTTTTGTAGTCCTCAATACCAAAGTTGTTTTGCATTACAACTGCTGATTGTCCAAAGCATTGCCACATAGACTGTGGGCATTTAAATTTTGTTGTAGCTCATATCGAATGTATTCCTCTCAAAATTTTTTTTAAAAATCTAATCTTCGTTTTGTTATAGTGCAGGTGGAAGTAGAGCATTGATTTTCTCCGAGGTTTGCTTTCAATTGCGAAATTATGGATAAAATTTAAGTTTACACCTGATGAAAAATTTGAAACATAGGCATATGACACTGACTCCACAAGAGGAATAATTTCTAGAAAAAAATTCTCTGAATAATTTTCATTATTCATATAATTAATTGATTTATAGATCTACCTGCAAATAAATATCATTAATCATGATGTATGTTCATTTAACAAATCATCCACTCGCAGAATCTTCTTCATTCTCTCATGAACATTAATAGAAATATATTTCAACATTTAAGTCCATAATATGAAACACACAAACTGCTATTCTTATAATGTTAATTAATATTCTTAAATTAATTCTCCTGGTAGAGAAGGAATAATGAAAAATCTAAAATTTATAATAATTTTCTCTCGCGCAACCAGAGAGTTTCTTCAATTGTTTGCAGCAGTGACATTATCGACTGTTGCTTCATTTCACAGTTCATTTGTTTTCTCACGCGAACAGCGCACATCATACACACAGCGTATTTACCTACATATCCCGCACTGTTCAAGTTTCACACGCAATTCTCACATAAGTGCCGTGTCTTGAGGAAATGTATATGCACTTTCATTGTATATCACTATGGCTTCTGCTCATAGTCCACACTTACAAACCCTAGTAACTAACAATTCTTCTACCTATCTTAAAATTTTGTGCTAAACTATCACAGGAGTAATCTCACTGTCTCTTAACCTATCACAGGAGTAATCTCGCCGTCTCTTAACCTATCACAGGAGTAATCTCACTGTCTCTTAACCTATCACAGGAGTAATCTCGCCGTCTCTTAACCTATCACAGGAGTAATCTCACTGTCTCTTAACCTATCACAGGAGCAATCCCACTGTCTCTTACCCTCTAGACAACATATACATCTTGATATTTATATACACATTCGACTCATAGTCAAATTCCACTCTAAATTCTTCTCCATATTTGGTATCACAGATCTACGATCCTTCAAAAAATTTCTTAATATCATTATGCGGCAATAATCCCTTTATTCTTTCCGATTCGGGATATGCCAACAAGTATGATCCAGGATTTGGTAATTTACAATAACATATGGTCCGGTATAAATAAGATTCCATTTCTTTATGTTCTTCATCAGTTTCGAGGAATGGATGAGTCGCCTCAATAAAACCTTTTCTCCATATTATTTTATTAATCTCTCTCGCATCCAGAACTAATCTTACGTTGCCTCCAGGTTTTGGAACGACTAAGAGCGGAGAACAATATGGACTAGTTGATGGCTCAATCAAGTTCCATTCTAACATTCTATTTATCTCCCTTTGAACAGATTGTTTTAAACGCCAGGGGATCGGATAGTGCGTGTAACAGTAAGTCTGATGTGGCTTCACTTGTAGGTGACAAATATACCCTTTAATAATTCCTGGTTTCTCATAAAAAATCTCTTCATATGCCTCTAACAAATAATGAAGCTCCTACCTTTGTTCTCCGGTAAGCTGATTTGATTCACTAGCTTTTATCATTGTTGTTTTCGTTAAAGTCCTCCTGTTGTATCAAATCGTTTGAAAGCTCCTTCCAACGACCGTTTGTAGAGTCAATTAATTGAATTATGGCACCGCGACAATATTTCTCACGCACCGTTTCCTTTCTATTTAAATACAGTGCTATCTCTTCTCCATTTAATCTAAATTTAACTATTCCTTCCAAAAAATCAATCTGACAATTGTACTCCTGCATACTCCCAATACCAAGAATATAGTCCACTAATAACTTCTCCACTACAAGGAACGTGCATTTTATCGCTACATTTCCCATTTTCATCTCTAATTTTGTTTGTATTTTGTCATTGGGAGAGCGTGCTCCAACAGCTCCGATGATTTTGCAGTTCTGTACCGGCAAAATTGGTACCTTCTTCTTCCTAATAATTCTCCCAAAAAGAGCGCCTGAGATGAAATTGGTGGAATCGTCGGTGTCTAATATCACATTCGTTGGAACTTCCTCTATTTCAACAAATACTTCCGATACCAGAACACTCGATCTGTCATTATGACACGTTATTAAATCCTTTGTTAACTCTTCAGTCAACAGCTCACCATCATTATATCTTAACAATTGTAATTTTACTGTTTCGCCACTAACAGATCCCCTGACCGCTCCTCCGGGGCACGATGTGGTCAAGTTTAGTTTGATTGATTGTTGGTCCGATTGGTATTTGTCTCTTCAGCTACTTCAGTGATTATCGGTTGTTGTGGTGAATTCGGTCTATATTGTCTTGCTTGATTCGTGTAATTATTGTTGTTGTTCTGCTAGTGTTGGTATAACTGTCCTGTGTTGCCATACATTGGATTATATCGATTAAAATTCCTATTGTTCCTAAAATAGCCCCTCGCTGCACCATTACTTAAGTTTCCATTATGGTAATAATTATTGTTTGCATTTTGCCCATTTCTAAGTATCCTCGGAGAGTGTAGTTGGTTATGATTATTGTTACTGCTACCATTACTGCCATTCCCATTCGAGTTGCAGCTCGGATTCGCTTCTATTGCTCTTCTTTGATATGACATTTCTCTTGCCCTTTTATTGTCCTCCTCAATTATATCAGTATGATCAAGTGTAGTCATGAATGAGTGTATAACCTTATCATTTATATATAACAGCTGATTCCTTATACTGGTGGGTAGTCTGGACTTGAGTATCCTAAGTATATCCGGCAAAGGATTCGGTACATCCCAATACAAAGATTTATTAATGTATTGCTCAAAATATCTCTTTAGAGATCCTCTAGAAAATGAGAAAGGCTCAGGATATAATACTTCCTGCCTAAGTCTTTCTTGTATTCCAGCAGACCAATATTTTGCTAGAAAAGCCTGCTCAAATTCTTTGTAACATTTACAAGAAGATGTTTGTTCGGATGCCCACAATGCTCCTGATCCTTGTATATATCCAGATACAAAACTAATCTTTTGCCATTCTGTCCAAGATCGTGGAAATAGACCTCTGAAACTTCGAATAAAGACTACAGGATGAACATTCTTTTTGTCAGGGTTAAAGATTTGAAATTGTCTCTGTTTAATCATCTTCTCCTCAACGGTACTACGATTCCAAAAATCATCCTGTTCGTACTTTTCCCTGTGGCTATCCGTTATATCGAATCTAACTTGTGACGTTCCAGTTCTGTCTACATCGGATCTTGACGTGCACGGAATTTACCGCGCAGATTGAGAATTTTGTTTCCTACTTCTCGCTCTTTCTAAATCCTCCTGCGAGAGATTTAGTGATCTATCTATATTTTCTTTCCAACGCTAGAATTCTTCGCCAAGTTGTTCACGAACTTCCTTTAACCATTTGTTGAAAAAATTCTTCTCGGAACTCTCCGAAATTGGCTGTAAAGTTGCTTTCACAGTTTCTTCTATCGTTTCCGAAGGAAAATTTTGCCGCTCTAATGTCATTTCTGAAAACTTTCCCGCAAGTACATTTATTCTATGTTCCACTGTCGTCCGTTTTTCCTTCACTTCGTCAAATTGCTTCTTTAGATTATCTTGGGATTCTGTAATTTCTGGTATCATAGCTACGGAACACTCTTTGTCTTCTTGAGCTTGTATTACTTGAGGAAACAATTCTACTTGTTTTTGTATCGTGTCAATTTTGACGGATACATATTCGGTTAGTTCCGCTTTTAATTTACTATTGTTTTCTTGGCATTGTTGGCGGACCTGCTCAAATTGAGCAATGAGATTCTGTTCGGTCCTTTCTGCCTGTTCTTTTATTTCCTGTGTCTGGGTATTTAATTTCTGATCTAATTCGGTAAAGGTTGCTCTTAATTGATTTTGTAATTCTCTTTGATTTTCGGCTAATTGATTTTGGAGTTCATTTTCTATAACGGATAAGTCTCGTTTTACCTCAGCTTGGCCTTCGGCTAATAGAGACAACCGTTGCATAATAACAACTAATGTGTCAACAACCCTCTGATCAGCTGTTGTATGAATGTTTTCTGAACCAGCAGGTTTATTTATATTGCTACCGCTAGCCACAACAGTCTCAGAATTGCTATCTGTGGCCTCTGCTTCTGTGCAAACAGCTGAAGGATGTTGCACTTCTCGTTGCTGATTCAATGACATTTTAAATGCCGCTCTAGTCAATACCATTAAATAATTGTCAATATCAGGTTCTAGTCACTATACACAGTTTCAAATTTACTGTCGTAGACACACTTAACTTTCAAATTACCTCGCAGATGGTATACAGTTCAATGTTCAGATACGAAAATCACACAATATACAGTTCTACATTCTAACTACTATCTGCAAAAAAGTTCTTTCTAAATCGATTTCAAACTATTTTAACTACAGGATAAAAAAATTAGATTTCTCTGGCCTTGTTCTGTAGTCTCAGTGTTGTCCAATAGTTGAAATCGTTTCTTGGTATCAGCAATCTTTTACTATGGGCACTGAATCTCTCTTCAGATTAGTTATCTCTCATTCTCGTTGGTTTTCATGAAACAAAAAAATACATATATTATATAACAATCCAAGAGAGTCCTGTCACAGTCACCACTGTAATTTTTCCTCCTATCTACGTGATTATGTAGCTCTCAATTCGTTCAGGCAATCAGTCATTCATAATATGAAACACAGTCATAGCTCATTCACTCAAATGATTCAGAAATTTTACTTGTTAGAATGAAATAAGGCGATGATTCTTCTTCTCTGCAGGCTCGTGCATTGCGGCAGTCTGCCAATCTGTACAAATAAAATGCCTCGTAATTTTGGGAGCGTTATATAATCAGTCGGGAAACCTCAGATCAAGCGAATATTTGGCTTTGATGAAGTTTAACCTTCCGAAGAAGTAATGGAGCTCTTGGATTATTAAATGCAGGTTCGTATCCAGTCTTTCGGAAGTACCCTTATGATTAACAACTACGCAATATATCGATGAATATCATTAATTCTCAAATGTCAAATACACACCTTTTGTATGAAGGAGCAATATATATATATATATATATATATATATATATATATATATATATATATATATATATATATATATATATATATATATCCCTTTTAATCGTACAGTTCGTATCAGTTATCTTCTGTCATAAATCTCAATAATCAGATTACAGTTCGTCAAAAACAAAGCTCAGGCTAATCGACACAAAGACAATCTCGGAAGCTTTTTTCTAACAACAACCACCAGAGAGAGTAATACAAAGAATAATTTTGCGCTCATGGCATAGCTATTGTATGAAACTATTTTGCGCATGGATTCTACGAGTATGAAGATAGAAATTTTGTAAACGTCATTCAAGGGTAGAATTGTATCAGAATAATTCGTCGAATATAAAGAGATATTACAAGGTGGAGGTTCCATCAGGTTTTCAGACAGTCATTGCCCTTACACTGGAAGAAAAATGTTATGTGACAGACCCTTAATAATTTATTTCATGTCTCATATGCATAGATGTTTAACTGATATAACAACAGAAAGACTGAAAAGACAGTGTGTTTCTCATCGTAATGGAAGGAAAAATAACAAAAACTGTAATGCTATCAGTGGGCACAAAGGACCTTTGAGAATATAAAGGGTATCATAATATTCTGAATTCCGATGAGAATAGAGTCACTCTCACGCACTGTTAAAACGATTATTACTTTGTGATCTGCGTAAAGCAGAGCGTATGTTTGTATGTCTGGTATCTTCTCCCAAATCCATGGATCGATTTCAACCAGATTTGGCACGGGAACATTATATGTTTTATAATCTCCTAGGTCCAAAATGAGCGGAGATATGGCAGAAACGCATTTTTCAAGCCTCTGGCATATAGGCTGCCCCACGTGACATGCGTTTTGGAGTAGTATCGGCCTATTTTCTCTACCAGCTTTGTATGACAGGAAAATAAATGATTTTCAAGCCCCTGATGTGTAGTCTGCGCTGTACGTCAGCCATGTAGTGGGAGTAATACTGGTCTGCTTTATTGAACATGTTGCAGGGACTCCATATGACAAAGAGCATGGTTGCAGACAGGTTGAGATTGACATAGGGGAGGATGGACAGGGTGAGGGCGAGTAGGAAATCAACAGAGAGAGAGGGGAGGGGGATTGCATGAGTCAAATGGAAGGTGTAGAGGGGTAATGGGCAAGTGGAAAAGGAAGAGGGGGAGGCGGAGAAGGAAGCAGAGAGGGGAAGGACGAGGTGGTCAGAGGGAAGATATGGTCAGAGAGAGGGGTGGAGGTATTGGACAAAGAGAGGGGAGGAGGAGACGAAGGACAGAGAAAGTGGGGAGGAGGAGACAGAGGGTTATAGGTTGGGGGATGGGGTAGACAGATAGATGGAGGGAAAAGGGGTGGAAGGATATTCAGTATATGTGTCGAATGTATATGTGGTAGAAGGTGTGTGGAAATGGCCAGTATCTGATAAAGTCATTGCAGTAGTTGTAGAAAGCTAAGTGGGAAGCAAGCGTTGAAAACAATTTATGAAGTCTACGTATGATTCCGGTCAACATTCCAAACGCTTGCAGGAAGAGGTGATTTGGATTTTACTGTCTGGTCAACATGGTGACTATTAGAGTCAGATCAGTACATAGGGAGCAATAAGAAGTGTAATTCGCCTCTAATATTTAGGTATGCCTGGAAAAACGAAGCCGAGGTAGCTGGACTGGAATTTTAACATCTGTTCTCACGAATGTGAGTCGAGTGTTTAAGGCTATTTTCGACTATTATGTTGAAGTACCCATGAGTGCAGAAATACGAAACAACGAGGAAAGAATGAGAGTGAAAGCTCAAGTGGGCTATTACTACTATAAAGACTATTTTAACGGTTGCAGGGAAACCTGTACTATATACCAACTTCTACAAGGTACACGTTTCGCCTCCTGTTTCAACTAAACGTTTGGTTGTGCCATCCTCTTACTAGCTGAGAACCTATGAGACAGGCAAAAATGGTGAGTGAAGTAGGAAAGCAAGCATTGGAAACAATTTAAGACTGCAACCAGATTGCAGCTGGGCGATTGAAAGGTAGAAAAGAGAATAGGATAAGATTAACATTAGCTTCAGCAAGCGAGTTATGGAGAACCGAACAGTGAAGATGAAAATTAGGGAATAGATTTCAGCAGAAGACGTAACAGCATGTAAAATGCTGTGGACATTAGTTGAAAATTAACCAGACGAATGGATGATGTATCCACCAATGCAGTACGTTGCCAGATTCAAAGAGATATGTAAAGAGTAAGGCGGCGATGTAATGAAACGTAGATTGATGACCTTAGAAAATGACATTATTCACGGATTAATCTGGAGAGCGCGTTTTTACACCAGTGAATATCGAACGGCTGTCGATGATGAATGAAAAAAGTAGTCCTAAATGTATCGTTATTAGTGTGATTTTGTTTACCAGCTTTACAACTAGTTCAAAAACAAAACTGCAATAGTAAAAATGAAATGCTTAACCATCAAGGTTACACTCTTTTAATACATTCAGATATGGAATGAAAATAACGGTCCAATGATAATAGTACGGATGTACTGAAATTTCAGTTGAAGTCCTTGTGTTGCAAAAAACAGACTGTATAGAATTTTTATGAAGGTCTGTTTTAAACTGACGCTATCCAAATGATTATGAATGTCATGTTTATATTACGCTAAATGTGTCGTGGAGTATTGAATTAAACTGGTTTAAAGCCAGAGAAAGTTATTTGGAAGCATCTGAAAAATATTCCAGCAGGAAAATGTAAGTTTAAATGTTGAGGTGTTGCACGGAACAGATGTGAAATGGAATTTCTGAAAGCTATCATCAGAAGAAGTGGCGGGTTGATTTGATATTCTGAAACGATATTGAAATAGCTATTTGATAGGGAAAGGAACAGTGAAGGTAAACATTAGAACAAAAACGAAGACCGTAATACGTCACACTGATTACATGTTCGTTGGGTGTAGCGCGTACCGAGAACAGAACAGAAGTGCGCAGGGTGGAGAAGAAAAATAAAATATCGATGAAAGTGTGAGTTTACGTTAATTTGTACTCAAGTTGAACATTTGCCGATGATTAAAAACTAAAGGTCGCTTTGAACAGCACGGTACGTTACGTAGCGCGCTGTTTCTCGAGGCAGTAGGCGATTGGCTTCCTCAGACCTAGTAACCGGTCCGGCGGGTCAGCTATACGTAGGAGAACCGAGGAGTGAGTTGAGAACCTACCGATACTCGACGTCGGCTCCGGCTCGTGGAATAATACTGTTCTACCATATGACTTCATATGTGCGCAACCAGTTATAGAACACAACACGAGCAATATTTGTTTGGGTTTTTGAGTACAATTTTTTTGTGGTGAGAGGCTGATGTACAGCATAGCCCGAGGTCGAGGTTAGGAAGATACCAGTCTGGTTGTGAGTTGGTGAAACACGTGATCTCGTGAGAATAACTGGAATTATTCTCAAGGCACGCATGTTGCCCATATTTGCTTTTCGATGTTTTCATAGGCGAAGGCAGCTGGGTGGTATCAGTAGGGTGGATATTTGGGAATGTGCAGCTGTGTGTTTGTGTTGGCAGGTGAAGTGCGGCCTGCGGGGGTCTGACGTGCACCTGGTGGGCCACTCTCTGGGCGCCCACACGTGCGGCTACGTGGGCCAGCACGTGCCCGGCGTCGGCCGCATCACAGGTCAGGCTTTCTCACGAGTTTGCTTGCTTTCAGCCTTCAGTCATAGCTGACGATCTTTTTCCTCCAAGTCACTATGCCTTGTAATCGAAGCTATCCCGAGTGCTCATGTTTCTTCCATATTCTGTCTGTTGAGCAACGTGGTTAGATCCTCAATCCCTAACAACCACTCAGCGTTCTCCTATGTTTCCAAAGTGACGCAACAACTTAGTGTGACATTCGTCATGGCTGTAAGCCGTCAGCAGAAATGATGTGCTTCGATGACGGAACCTACCAAAATATCTCAAGGTAGCTCTTTACACAAATCACAGTCATAGTCCTTTCTAATATGTATCTGGTATTAATTGTTATAATCCAAATAAACTTTAGTTTGATGGCTTCTCGTTTTCGGTGCTCTGAGAAAACTCTCCAAATCCTAGTAATTCGCTTACATCACTTAACGATTTTCCCCTGTGCTCCTCCTTAGAATGCCAGGTTATCTATCCTTCGTATCTCAGGAAATGACAAACGAGTCACACCCTTCGTCTCTTAGGAGGTTTCCTCGACAGCTTCCTTCATTTCTTTCAACTATTAACTTAGCGTTTATTATCGTGACCTTCAGCTGGTAATTATTTTACTTTGAGTATTTTTGATCTGCCAATGTAATTACAAAATGCCTATTCATTTCACCACACTTGTTTACTCTTATTGGACCGAAACATCGTCTGTGGTGCGGGACCAAACGTGTTTGCAAGTTTGTTTTTGTAAAACACACTGTCTAACAAAAAAGTTAATCACGAAGAAGACGTGGTTGGACGTCAGTGTAACTTTGTACACCTATACACCATCCATGGGTATGTAAGTGATTTGAGTTGAAGTTCTCTGTGATAGTGGAATGGCCACCAGATTGCATTAGTGTTGTTCGTGTTTAGTGTTGTTACAAGGTGTGGTAGGTTATATAAGGGGCGAAAACAGTGTCAGATTTTGAGTGATTACTGCGAAGGACACAGAGGTAACGCATATGTTTGTGAGAAAGCATTATCAGCACCTGACAGATTTTGAAAGAGGTCTCACTGTTGGTCTACATTTGGCCAGGTGATCGAAGCCTGCAATATCCAGAGGCATTGGGATAAGACAGTGGCCTGGTGTTGGAATGTGAGGGCAAGCTCAATAGCCGTCGAGATTCCGGTCGAGCAACAAGGGAGGAGGATTGCTGTATCGAGCACTAAACAGATTATAACCTCTTCACAGCTTCGTCTGCCATCCGACCACAAGTAAATGAGTCCCCGCAATACTTCTGCCTTCACTATTGCATGTCTCAAAGTTACCTAATTGCCTTCTACCGTATTTTTCCCCTGTTCTAGTCAACCGTGTCTATTGCTCCTTCTGAAACTCTCAGCAACGTCTGGGTCTTTCAAGTTATCCACGTTCCATTCCTTAATTTCCTATCTTTTTGCAGCTTTCTCCAGTTTCAATCTACAGTTCTCAACCAGTAAATAGTGGCCAGAGTCCATATCTGCCCCTGGAAAATGTTTTATAGTTTGAAACCTCGTTCAAAGTTTCTGTCTTACCGTTATATAATCAATCTGAAAACTTCAGGTGTCTCAAGGTCTCTTCCATGTATGCAACTTTCTTTCATGATTCTTAAACCAAGTGTTAGCATTGACTTAATTATGCTCTGTGCGAATTCTACCACGCAGCTTCCTATTTCATTCCTTTCCTCCAGTCCATAACCACCTACAATTTTTCTTCTGTTGATTTTCGTATTATTGAATTCCAGTCCTAAATCACGATTAAATTTTCGTTTCCCTTAACTATCTCAATAATTTCTTTTATCATACGTTTCTTCAATCTCTTCGTCATCTGCGGAGCTAGATGGCATACAAATTTGTATGCGTGTAGGCTTCATGTCCACGTTGTTTAGCATAAGGCGTTTACTATTCTGTTCATTGTAGCAAATCCGCACTCCTATTTTCTTATTCATTATTAAAACCACCCTTCCATGATCCCTAATCGTTTGGTATTTATAACCCTGTATTCACCTTACCCGAAGTCCTGTTACTCCCGCCACGAAACTCCACCAATCCCTACTACACTCCTGGAAATTGAAATAAGAACACCGTGAATTCATTGTCCCAGGAAGGGGAAACTTTATTGACACATTCCTGGGGTCAGATACATCACATGATCACACTGACAGAACCACAGGCACATAGACACAGGCAACAGAGCATCCACAATGTCGGCACTAGTACAGTGTATATCCACCTTTCGCAGCAATGCAGGCTGCTATTCTCCCATGGAGACGATCGTAGAGATGCTGGATGTAGTCCTGTGGAACGGCTTGCCACGCCATTTCCACCTGGCGCCTCAGTTGGACCAGCGTTCGTGCTGGACGTGCAGACCGCGTGAGACGACGCTTCATCCAGTGCCAAACATGCTCAATGGGGGACAGATCCGGAGATCTTGCTGGCCAGGGTAGTTGACTTACACCTTCTAGAGCACGTTGGGTGGCACGGGATACATGCGGACGTGCATTGTCCTGTTGGAACAGCAAGTTCCCTTGCCGGTCTAGGAATGGTAGAACGATGGGTTCGATGACGGTTTGGATGTACCGTGCACTATTCAGTGTCCCCTCGACGATCACCAGTGGTGTACGGCCAGTGTAGGAGATCGCTCCCCACACCATGATGCCGGGTGTTGGCCCTGTGTGCCTCGGTCGTATGCAGTCCTGCACGGCGCCAAACACGCATACGACCATCATTGGCACCAAGGCAGAAGCGACTCTCATCGCTGAAGACGACACGTCTCCATTCGTCCCTCCATTCACGCCTGTCGCGACACCACTGGAGGCGGGCTGCACGATGTTGGGGCGTGAGCGGAAGACGGCCTAACGGTGTGCGGGACCGTAGCCCAGCTTCATGGAGACGGTTGCGAATGGTCCTCGCCGATACCCCAGGAGCAACAGTGTCCCTAATTTGCTGGGAAGTGGCGGTGCGGTCCCCTACGGCACTGCGTAGGATCCTACGGTCTTGGCGTGCATCCGTGCGTCGCTGCGGTCCGGTCCCAGGTCGACGGGCACGTGCACCTTCCGCCGACCACTGGCGACAACATCGATGTACTGTGGAGACCTCACGCCCCACGTGTTGAGCAATTCGGCGGTACGTCCACCCGGCCTCCCGCATGCCCACTATACGCCCTCGCTCAAAGTCCGTCAACTGCACATACGGTTCACGTCCACGCTGTCGCGGCATGCTACCAGTGTTAAAGACTGCGATGGAGCTCCGTATGCCACGGCAAACTGGCCGACACTGACGGCGGCGGTGCACAAATGCTGCGCAGCTAGCGCCATTCGACGGCCAACACCGCGGTTCCTGGTGTGTCCGCTGTGCCGTGCGTGTGATCATTGCTTGTACAGCCCTCTCGCAGTGTCCGGAGCAAGTATGGTGGGTCTGACACACCGGTGTCAATGTGTTCTTTTTTCCATTTCCAGGAGTGTATATCTATCCATTCGAGTAAGGGATCTAACATTCCACGGTCCGATCTGTAGAACACCAGTTTTCTTTCCTCCTGATGACATCTTTCCGAGCAGTTCGCGCCCGGAGATCCGAATGGGAGGACTATTTCACCTCCGGAATATTTTACCCAAGTAGACGCCATCATCATTTAACCATACAGTAGAGCTGCATGCCTTCGGGAACAATTACGCCCATAGTTTCCCCTTGCTTTCAGCCATGTGCAGTACAAGCACAGCAAGGCCGTTTTTATTTTTATTTTAGAACGGCAGATCAGTTAATCTTCCAGACTCTTGCCCTGCAACTACTGCAAAGGCTGCAGATACGGCTATCTGTATTGCTCAGACACGCAAGCCACCCCCACCAGCTCAAGGTCCTTGCTTCATAGGGGCGGGGGCTGCAGATGTTACACATGACTCAATATTACACCAATATTGCACCAATATTGCACATAAATGTTTGTTAAGATTTCTCTAAATAAGCTTACAATGTGTACTTTTGTGTGTGTAGTTTTTGGCAACATGTCCGTTAGATTCATCGTTCATTTTGTCTAAAGATGCTCTCTTGCTCCGTGCACGGTGTGTGTGTGTACTACATCGGTTTTCATTTATGCTAATGAGTATTTATTCAGTTGATGCAAGAGTAAGGAGAGGGAGGGAGCTGAGATGCAAATTCATTTCCCAATTTTATATTTCAGCCTCGTTTTCAGAACTACTGTTAAGTCAGGTTCAGCGTGAATTAGTCGTGCTACATCAATGCAGTTCTGACCACTTGTGAGCTAATTTACAGACAGCTATCAGAGAATGTGTTGTAAATTGGTGCCTACTACGTGAGAAATATGTTACGCATTAACTTTTAATTTATGAATATGCGGATCCCCCGTTTTTTAAACTTGGCTGTACTCTCCATCTCACGTAGCTGGTGCAGACGTATTCATCCGTACATGGGAAATGCGTCCTACATCCCCCGTTACCTATTTAGTTATTTTTTAAAGTATTTATCTGCAATCACAGTTTTCCCTTGTATTGCTCCTTCTGTCGTAAAGTTAATTACTCCTGGATAATACAGAACATGTTCCAAAACCCTGCCCCTTCTTGTAACAAGGATATTCCACAAACTTCTTTCATAGCCTATTATTTGCGATACCTCATCATTTCGTACTTCATTTGTTCTCGAACTATCAACACTATTTTGCAAAATGCATTTAAACTGCTTTCAGTTTCACAAAATCTTATTTAAGCTGTGCTTCAAAGGTTTCGTGAGAGACATTTTTAGGTATAACGACCACAAAGCTGCTAATCGCTTTTTTGTTATGCAACTAGTATATCATTTGGCAGGCTTCATAATTTTAAAATCCTGTACTATAAATAGATATACAAGGTGTCGCATTTACCTTGGCACCCCAAATAACTATTTGTTCAGAAGAAGGAAGAAAAAAACATCAAGCTAAAGTAGCTTGATTGCCTTTCTTGTAACTTTGTTCGTTAAGTAGATATGAGCAACAGTACATCGTTTTTAAATAGCACCCTATATTTTTATTCAGAAATCTGCTTCCGTTCCTCGAGACCTGCAGAAAGACTTAGCACAACGTGTACCATTCATGTAAACACGACATTAAAAAAAATGTAACACAAAGTTGATTTTGACTCTCCCATAATAGCACACATGTGTAGCTACTCGGAGTAACATACTCGTCCACTTTCTGTAGCTGACAATGAAAAAAATGGAAACACAAGGCACATTGGTCATTCAGTCAACCGTCATCTGTTGAATGTTTGCGTGAGTAGATTGTGAACCAAGGAAGAGAAGGTAGAAACGCCACTCATCTGTGCAGAATGTAAGGTTCAAGTAGCACAATACTGTACTTTTAGAAAGTATGTTGTGTACAGTAAAGGCAGCCCTTTATTAAGAACTGCATCATTATTACTTTTGTTTTGTTGTGGTTGAAGATAAACGTAGTGCTACTCAGAAAGAGGAACTCTACAGAGAGCAGTGTCCTGGTAAGAACCCACTTTCTCAATGGACATTTTCTCGTCTTGTTGCAACGGTGCGGGAAATGAGAAGCTTCGACGCAGAAGGTGCTCAGAGGAAGCCGCAGAAGTTACTGCTGTTGATACTGTTGCAATGAATCTTCTCCTGAGATCCTGACAACTTAAACCCGAGATTGGCATTCCTAAGACCAGTGCAAGCCGCAATCTAATACATCAGGAATTCCGTAATTAACATGTACACTTACACCATGAATTACATGGAAATGACTTGCAGAATCAAGGAGAGTTAATGTCTGGTGTAGAACGCTTGGTACTATAAACATTGGCCCTTATTTCATCAGTGGTCACCTATGCCAACTTTCTCCACGAATTTTTCTATGTCTTGTGGATGAAGTGCTGCTGAGAACCAAAATGCTTACATGTTATTAACAAGATGAATGTCCACTATATAACGCCTTGTGTGCACACGTTCTCAAACAAAGGTATCCGCCAAATTGAATGATCGTTGGCGCTGCAAAAAAGATATTGTTTATCGAGATATTCCAAAAACTCCAGAAAAGTCTAGGAACGTAAATAGTAAGTGCGCCTATGGGCATTCTGGCCCACTTTGACCTATGCACTGGGATTTTCTAGCCATAGAGGGAGGGCAATGACCTTGAATGCATAACTTCATGAAGCCATGTGCCCTTCACACCAACTCTCTCCTCCCACCTCACCTCATCCAAGCCCTACCATCCCCTCTCCATAGCATAGTATTAAAATGAAACAACTCATCAAAAATCCAATATGGTGGAACTAATCCAACTGTGCTAGTGTGAAAATTAAAAACACAAGCCACACTCCCTCCCCTCCCCTACCACTCTTCAGGTAATGAGAGTGTCGTGATAAAATGAAACAATCAATGAAAAATGCAAGGTGATGGAACTAATCCAATTGAGCCAGCATCAGAAGTTAAAGAAGAGACAAGCTACGCCCCATTTCCCCTTCCCCTCTGCCTCTCAAGCCATTCAGTCACAACATAGTAGTAAAATAATGCGTGAAAGTGACAAGTTCATGTTAAATGGCAAAGATATTCGCCACCCACCCACCCATCCACCCACCCACCCACCCACACACACACACACACACACACACACACACACACACACACACACACACACACACACACACAACACACATACACATTTGCAAGAATTACTATATTTCCACATCTGTATTATTTACCAAATCAGTACATTTCATCTCTCTGAAACAATGTTTATGTCACATTTCATTTCTCTCTCTCTCTCTGTTAGTACATCCTAACAATTTTTTTGACAGAATACTCTAATATCTCATAGTTAGTGCATTCTATATCAAGTACTGTACGCTTAATAGTCAGCAAATTCCAACTCTATCTTTGTAATATATAACAGAGATAATGGGGAAGGAAACAAAAAATCTAACACAAAAATACTCGAGGTATAAAATTTATTTTATTCCAAGAAAGTCAGACACACAACTGTGAAAATTTACATACAAGAAGGAATATTCAGAGTTTAAATTGTTTCATTTCTTCTATACTACAAAAATACTCTCACTATGTCATACCTTATGATTCAGAATATATTTTTACACAGTTTAGAAGCATGCACAAACGTTTGGTCGTATCACTATTTTCATAATCAAATGTGTCTATGTTGTTCATTCTTCCATGGTATATCATGCACGTGCTTCTACTGCTGAGAAAGTCAAATTCATCTTTGCTGAGAGCCGTGAATCTCGATGGTAGATATGCCTTATTGTCCTTCAGGTGGGCCAGCAGTGCCACTCCACATTCGGTGCTGCTGTGTCTTGCGCTCGAGATTGGATATCTTTCTCACTTCTCCAATGCTGGGAGTCTTACAGTGCGTATTGTACTTCCACCACCACCCAAATACCTCAAGTTTTACAATTGCAAGTAGAAGAATTTCTATTTTTCTTTTATCAGAATACACTTTGATTGTATTCTTGTCTGACAAAACCCAGCTAGATATTTTGTATCGAAAATTAGGTGCAACTGGACAAGGTCCTGAAACTGCGAATCTCCATTAAGTGATGCAAGAGATTATATAAATATTGTATTTGGCATTACTTTATATATCGAATCATTGTGTTTGCTGTGGATGACAGTAATATATTTGTAAATTAATTTGTGTTAAAAAATTCACTCAATTACTTTATATGAAACAACTTTTCTTAACTATTAAACTCTATAACTATGTGTGACATTCAGTATCATTATTTGCACAATCAGGCTCACCACCATCAATAAGTGATTTTAGCCACTTCTTATCTTCATCATTTGGCATACTACATGTATATTCTGATGTTCTTTCACTCAATAAAGCACACATATCTGTGGCTACCTTGTTATCAAGTACATCTAAAAAGAAGGACACATCATAAGCATTCTATGTAAGCAGAAATCCTTAGTACTGTTGATAAAAGTAGTAATAATAACACTCAAACATTTGTTCCTCAATGATGGGCACCGTCCACCATGAGCTTTGACTGGAAAATAGTATCATGGCCTATGGTTGTAACAGCTCATTGTCGATAGGACACATTTGCTGGCATACACTCTGACCGAAAACCCTTGAGATATGACTAGAAAATGGCGTCATGGCCTGTGGTGGCCATGATTACATCATGAAGGTGCAGTGACGACATGCTGTTATCCCGCCCACAAACATATTTAAGGATATTTAGATTACCTAGACAACTTTAAAAAAATTATGCATAACACACATACACAAATATATAAACATGTCTTTTAACAGGCCTGTAAATTATTGATGAGGAAAGGCATGCTTTGATCATCAAACAGTTTTTACAGTATGTCAAGATCATCTGACAAATGAGGGTGCTTACCCATGCCATCACCACTAGCACTGCCAAACTGATGCTTCATATTCACAATGCAGTTGTGAATTATGCTCAGTCTGAAATGTAGAGGTATTGATTAGACCAACTTATTTATATCCAGCACCAGCATTTGCTCCAAAATTTTCTCAATTTCATATTTCACCATCTCAACAAGTCCTTAGAGGCTGTTCCCCACAGAAAAGTCCTTCAATAGTTTTGCACACCACAGTGTGAGACTGCACATTGTGTTTTGTGGTATTGAAGCAGCCAACCAGCCACAAGCAACAAAACCGTAATTTTTTTGAGAGTTTAAACACCACACCACTCACATTACTGAGAATACACATGCATTTCCACAGCATATGCATTACTGATAGCTGCATGAAAGTGTCTTTTCACAGTATCAACAGCTAGCAGCACATACACACTACGTGTGCATGCCTGCTGGTGCTGGGCATGGAGGCTAGAGAAAAGAGTTCAACAATTCACATATTAAATGATTTGCATTTTATTGAACTCAGAGAGGCCTTTATTGGAATATGGCAGCAGTCTGCTGTGGTCTCCTTCCATTTCCTTCGTCCAATTCTTCATGAGTAGCATAGGCAACATATATTAAATTCTTACCTGTAACCTGTAAGTGGTGTGGTGGGAATATGAAGTTAATATATAAATACAAAGGCTTTTTAAATACAGTTTATTTATTGATAATCCAACTTAAAAGTATTTGTACATTTTCTGAAGGATGCTTATGACTGCTGATGTCCCAATACATTTGCATGTGTCTTTGAATGATTGAGCGGTTATACTCCTCAGAATTCTTTATTGATGCACTCTTGAAGAGATCATGCAACCATAACACTTTTTCACAGCCTTTGACATAAACTATGGTGTCTCTATGAACATAGTTTCAGGGCAGTATCACAATATTTTCATGTGATGCTCCCTCATCATCTCAGAGCTTTACATGATGATAGCTACTAAGCTATGCAATAGTTCAATGAATAGTAGCGCACTGTACTGTACTAAACGATCTGGCTGAATCAAAGATAGCGGAATACTTTTTTAATACCTATACGTAATACTCTTGCATATCCACAATGATGTTTGCACCCTGAGACGTCTTTGTGAGATGTGGTGGGCGTGGTGCAACACTTGTAAATTTATACAACAGGTTGTACAAGTCCTGCGAGAAATGAGTAGTTTATGGGGCAATCGTGTTGATTCATATTCAATAATGCCTACAGTTCCAGATTTCATCATCTCGTTTTGCTTGGAGCAGTCGGTTACCACTATAGGTGCTCATTCTGTAAGCTTGTTAGTGCTGAGCGTCCAACCAAATTCATCGCCCTTGTAGTAAGAAGAGCGAAATCCTGTGCACGTATCTTGCAGTAGACTGAAATTGTTACTGTCCCAGTAATGCTGTAAGTTATCGAATTATGCCATAGAATGGGTTAATTTACAGCTGTCAAATACGCTCGAATTTTCCCTGCCGTCTTTTTGCGGTGGCACAATAATTTTTTAAGATATTTCTAGATGAACAGAGGGCATGCAGCTTTACTGTATGGTTAAATGATGATGGCGTCCTCTTGGGTAAAATATTCCGGAGGTAAAATAGTCCCCCATTCGGATCTCCAGGCGGGGACTACTCAAGAGGACGTCGTTATCAGGAGAAAGAAAACTGGCGTTCTACGGATCGGAGCGTGGAATGTCAGATCCCTTAATCAGGCAGGTAGGTTAGAAAATTTAAAAAGGAAAATGGATAGGTTGAAGTTAGACATATTAGGAACCAGCGAAGTTTGGTGGCAGGAAGAACAAGACTTTTGGTCAGGTGAATACAGGGTTATAAATACAAGATCAAATAGGAGTAATGCAGGAATAGGTTTAATAATGAATAAAAAATAGGAGTACGGGTAAGCTACTACCAACAGCATAATGAACGCATTATTGTGGCCAAGATAGAGACGAAGCCCATGCCTACTGCAGTAGTACAAGTTTATATGCCAACTAGCTCTGCAGATAATGAAGAAATTAATGAAACGTATGATGAAATAAAAGAAATTATTCAGGTAGTGAAGGGAGACGAAAATTTAATAGTAATGGGTGATTGGAATTCGAGAGTAGGAAAAGGGAGAGAAGGAAACATAGTGGGTGAACATGGATTGGGGGAGAGAAATCAAAGAGGAAGCCATCTGGTGGATTTTGCACAGAGCATAACTTAATCATAGCTAACATTTGGTTCAAGAATCATGAAAGAAGGTTGTATACATGGAAGAAGCCTGGAGATACTGACGGGTATCAGATAGATTACATAATGGTAAGACAGAGATTTAGGAACCACGTTTTAAATTGTAAGACATTTCCAGGGGCAGATGTGGACTCTGACTACAATCTATTGGTTCTGAACTGTAGATTAAAACTGAAGAAACTACAAAAAGGTGGGAATTTAAGGAGATGGGACATGAACTGAAAGAAACCAGACGTTGTACAGAGTTTCAGGGAGAGCATAAGGGAACAACTGACAGGAATGGGGGAAAGAAATACAGTAGAAGAAGAATGAGTAGCTCGGAGGGATGAAGTAGTGAAGGCAGCAGAGGATCAAGTAGATAAAAAGATGAGGGCTAGTAGAAATCCTTGGGTAACAGAAGAAATATTGAATTTAATTGATGAAAGGAGAAAATATAAAAACGCCGTAAATGAAGCAGGCAAAATGGAATACAAACGTCTAAAAAATGAGATCGACAGGAAGTGCAAAATGGGTAAGCAGGGATGGCTAGAGGACAAATGTAAGGATGTAGAGGCTTATCTCACTAGGGGTAAGATAGATACTGCCTACAGGAAAGTTAAAGAGACCTTTGGAGAAAAAGAGAGCAACTTGTATGAATACCAAGAGCTCAGATGGAAACCCAGTTCTAAGCAAAGAAGGGAAAGCAGAAAGGTGGAAGGAGTATATAGAGGGTCTATACAAGGGCGATGTACTTGAGGACAATATTATGGAAATTGAAGAGGATGTAGATGAAGATGAACTGGGAGATACGATACTGCGTGAAGAGTTTGACAGAGCACTGAAACACCTGAGTCGAAACAAGGCCCCAGGAGTAGACAACATTCCATTAGAACTACTGACGGCCTTGGGAGAGCCAGTCCTGACAAAACTCTACCATCTGGTGAGCAAGATGTATGAGACAGGCGAAATACCCTCAGACTTCAAGAAAAAATATAATAATTCCAATCCCAAAGAAAGCAGGTGTTGACAGATTAGAAAATTAGCGAACTATCAGTTTAATAAGTCCCAGCTGCAAAATACTTACGCGAATTCTTTACAGACGAATGGAAAAACTGGTAGAAGCCGACCTCGGCGAAGATCAGTTTGGATTCCGCAGAAATGTCGGCGAAGATAAGTTTGGATTCCGCAGAAATGTTGGAACACGTGAGGCAATACTGACCCTACGACTTATCTTAGAAAATAGATTAAGGAAAGGCAAACCTACATTTCTAGCATTTTTAGACTTAGAGAATGCTTTTGACAATGTTGACTGGAATACTCTCTTTCAAATTCTAAAGGTGGCAGGGGTAAAATACAGGGAGTGAAAGGCTATTTACAATTTGTGCAGAAACCAGATGGAAGTTATAAGAGTCGAGGGGCATGAAAGGAAAGCAGCGGTTGGGAAGGGAGTGAGACAGGGTTGTAGCCTGTCCCCGTTGTTATTCAATCTGTATATTGAACAAGCAGTAAAAGAAACAAAAGAAAAATTCGGAGTAGGTATTAAAGTCCATGGAGAAGAAATAAAAACGTTGAGGTTCGCCGATGACATTGTAATTCTGTCAGAGACTGCAAAGGACTTGGAAGAGCAGTTGAACGCAATAGACAGCGTCTTGAAATGAGGATATAAGATGAACATCAACAAAAGCAAAACGAGGATACTGGAATGTAGTCGAATTAAATCGGGTGATGCTGAGGGAATTAGATTAGGAAATGAGACAAAGTAGTAAAGGAGTTTTGCTATTTGGGGAGCAAAATAACTGATGATTGTCGAAGTAGAGAGGATATAAAATGTAGACTGGCAATGGCAAGGAAAGCGTTCCTGAAGAAGAGAAATTTGTTAACATCAAGTATAGATTCAAGCGTCAGGAAGTCGTTTCTGAAAGTATTTGTATGGACTGTAGCCATGTATGGAAGTGAAATACGGACGATAAATAGTTTGGACAAGAAGAGAATAGAAGCTTTCGAAATGTGGTGCTACAGAAGAATGCTGAAGATTAGATGGGTAGATCACATAACTAATGAGGAGGTATCGAATAGGGAAGAAGGGTCCGGTTGGTATGACATGTTCTGAGGCATCAAGGGACCACAAATTTAGCATTGGAGGGCAGTGTGGAGGTTAAAAATCGTAGAGGGAGACCAAGAGATGAATACACTAAACAGATTCAGAAGGATGTAGGTTGCAGTAAGTACTGGGAGATGAAGAAGCTTGCACAGGATAGAGTAGCATGGAAAGCTGCATCAAACCAGTCTCAGGACTGAAGACAACAACAACAACAACAGATGAACAGATGTCTTAATCACTCTTGATTGTCTTGATGTCACTGAAAGACTGGGATACTTGTGAAGTTCTCACTCAGCACATGCAG
Source organism: Schistocerca americana (assembly GCF_021461395.2). Lineage (NCBI taxonomy): Eukaryota > Metazoa > Arthropoda > Insecta > Orthoptera > Acrididae > Schistocerca > Schistocerca americana. Next base: position 678,354,148 of record NC_060119.1, read on the forward strand.
AAGTTTCAGATGAGTTTAATCTATACTGACATATTGGGTACTTTCAATACCAATTTATCCAGCACAGTTTTAGTCCTTTCTTATGACGCTCCTTGAACGCATGAGTTATTGTCAATAGCACATTGTACTAGAATCAGTTACTGTCTGGCATTCATAATGAACTACTTATTATCCTCAAAGTAACCCATTAACATTTTGTGCGAGATACAGGCACTAAAGCGGTCATCTGTCGAATAACCTATGAATCATCCTGCGTTTTCTAATGCATTCAGGTCCGAAGTTGATGCAGAAATATACGAGTATAAATTTTGTATCATATTGCTTGAACCAGAAAGATGAATTCATTAAATTGAGCTGTAATTTTGGCGTTAGCAGAGTGCTTCCGTCCTTCTTTGTGAGGACAAATTTTCCTCCCAAAGGCAGGAAATGTTGCTTGGATGTGTTACCTCATCTTGTCGTTGAACGCGAATTCTTATCTTCTTGTTATAATTAAAGGCCATCGAAGCCATAGGTTTGTGGGAGAAATTTTCCTAACAATCGATCCAGTTGTCATACTGAACTGGAGTTTTTATACTGAGTGATGCCATTGTGTGGGGTTCCACTCGTAATTCTCACATGTTATTATGTTCTGCTTCCACTATGAACTGCTCTTCTGTAATGCGTTTTCCTATGCCTGCGTCCTTTCTCCTGCGTCTTTGCTTCGCTTTATCAGCAATTATTCGAGCTGCAGCGTGCATGATATTCTTTATTTGTGGTATAGGCAATACCATGCTCCTAGCAGGCATTGTCTAATATCTTAAATCCTTTATTGCTACAAACTGGATGCTTTTTCATCTCCGTTCGAGGTCCACAATAATTGTAACCAGGGATACGATATTCAACTGGCAGTTTATTGAAAATACCACTGCCACTTATGACGTACTTGTTAACACTCATGTCATGATTCGAGGTTTATATTTTCTGAATACGGGTGATTTTTTCCACCGTATACAGACTATAGGGATGCACAAAACAAAAGGTCTAATGAACTTCTGTCCGAAAATGCATGGTTTCCATGCTAGAGACCATTTATTCAATCATACATTGTTACCGAGACTACAGTCTAATACACGCTGTACACTTCTCCAGGGCGTCGCTAAATCGCGAGTTTTCGGACAACGTAGGGTAGAATTCACGATCCATCTTATACTCACACTGACGCGTTTAGTACAGTTTTTGTTAAACTGTGAGCGTGGTTAAATAACATTATTTCCGTGTAGCGCGGCCGCTGCTGCTGCAATGGTGGCGCCTCGTCTGTGAGGAGAAAGAAGATCAAATCGTTAGTTAACCATGTTGTGCATGATCGACAGATTCTTTTTATCCATCATCGGTACTAAAACTTACTTCTAGGGGAACCAGGAAGTATTGTCGTTTCAGCATATGTCGACATTAGTTTGTCATTAATCAGCTCACTGTATACTTCAGAGTCATGTCAAAGATATTTTAAGGTTAGAGTTATTCGTTTACTCGTAAATAATTAAATCTGGGTTTTTGTTTGCTATTTATGGTGAAATGAACAGGCAAATACCACAAGGGGTACACTTTTTAGGTCTGAAAGAGTATTAACACATAAATTGCTACCGAATACATTAATTGTGATGTTTGTCCAAATGCATTAGACGTTTGTAAGTGTCAAAGGTGGCAATTTTCATCTTTCCACTCGTACTTACCAGGAAGAACAACAACTTTGGACAATACAATATTAAGGTTGGAAGCAAACCCGTGTCCGACAATCGAGTAACAGTCAAACACTCGTAACTGACCTTGATCGACCATGCAAGAAAGTATGCAGCAGGTTGATACAGACAAAAAAGCTAACCGATTCACCACATGCAACTTATTGCTTCAGCGGCACACTGCAGAAACTTTTTTTGATCGCTGGAACATTGGAGACGAAAGATGGGACTCTATCATACTCCAAAACTCAAAAGACAGTAGCTCTCTCTGCATAGTTCACCAAGAAGCACTACTAAGCCAGACTTACACGTCAAAATGGTATTTGGTGGAGTATTTGGGGAATCATTCATTTAGAAGGGCTGAAAGCTGGACAGTCTGTAAATGCACATCTTTACTGTGAAAAACTGGACCGAGGAAATCAATCTTTAATTGAAAAGTGTCTAACGACTGTCGATAGGTAAGACGTTATTGTACTGGTGCTAGTGTTCTACTAAAAAAGCTCAGAAGAATGATACAAAGAATAAAACCTCTGATGCAATAAATAAAGTTATTTATCATCGTAATCCAACTGAATATCATATGTTAAAGCAGTTATTTATAATCTATACGTAAAATTACGAATGTGTAAGGTGGAATGTTAAAAATTTAATTGATCTTTTTATGAATCTGCGAAACGTAAATAATTAACTAAACACGATAATGGAAGACGGTAATTTGCAAGACGAACTTTGGAAAAAATTAATGAAGTGGGGTGCAAGGTATTTCCTCAGCCACCACATGCGGTGGAAATATGGATGATGTCCAAAATTCAATCTCTAGATATTTTTTCTCAAAAATGGTATGATTTTTACTGTTGAAAATTTGCTCACTTGATGGAAAAAGGTTGCTAATAACGAGGGTGATTGCATCATTGACTAAAAATAAAAACTACTTAACAATTTATCTGTTTGAATTTAATGTAAAAAAGTGACGTTACTTTCCGGTCCTCCTAAAACATGATGATTGTCTTGCTGCTATAGCTTCAACATGGTCACCGTTTGAGAGGTCTCAAACTGATTGAAGGGTTTATGGATAGCTGTAAATATATAGGTTTTGGTCTAATGAACAAGGCTTTTATACTTGATACTAAATACAGGGCTCGTTGTTAACTTGCGTAAGAGCAGTACTTTGTGTGCTTCCATTGATTCATGACATTGGTTTATGCTTGGTTGGTCAAACTCCCTTTTTATAGTAAATGGTACAATACCATTAGTGTTACAGATTTCAGGTTTTGAGTATTCTAGGCGGCTTTTGAGTGCTGTGAAGTCTTGCTGCTTTTCACGCTTCACATCTGGCACAATGCGCAACTGTGTCTGACAGCGAGAAGCGGTGTCAGTGAGAAACGTTGCCTGCTGGACGCGTGTACTGAACTAGATACCGGTGATAGCCACGTACCGCTGGCGAGTGCTGGCTTCCGAAGCACTTGTCAGAGTTGGACCAGTGGACTACTGCAGTACGTCATGCAGCTTCCTTGCGACGTTGCAGTGACCAGTATTTAATTATGCATAAAAGGTCAGCCACAGATGTGTACATACTCTGGCTGTAGGAGCGCCAGTCTGGTAACTAGACTGGTCAGAGCAGCTTACGTACAAACATGCAGCATTATGAATGCACACATGGTGGCTGTCTTGCATCAGGCAGGTACGTCACATCGATTCTTTGGTAAAACTTTGTCTTTCTTTGTACTGGAGGTGGTGCCCCTAATCGCCTTAAAGGCAGCCACTGGCTTTTTTAAGGTTGGTCAATCTTGACAAAGAAGACATTTGAACATGCTAACATCACTTTCGGTAGTATCCGTACTTGACGGTATTGAGGTGAAAAACAGTTTTCACCTTCCTCTAAATATAACGCTTGCGCAGTGGCATTGGCATTGGTTTACACGTGGCAGTAGACAGAATACTCGTCTACAACATGTCCTGAAAACTTCTGGCTTGCAAAAGTACTTAGTCAAAAACGTGAGCTGCCTGATGGACATATACGTTGAACAAAAGCTTTACAAAGTGATACTGTAACATCTACAGGGTGTTACAAAAAGGTACGGCCAAACTTTCAGGAAAAATTCCTCACACACAAAGAAAGAAAATATGTTATGTGGACATGTGTCCGGAAACGCTTACTTTCCATGTTGGAGCTCATTTTATTACTTCTCTTCAAATCACATTAATCATGGAATGGAAACACACAGCAACAGAACGTACCAGCGTGACTTCAAACACTTTGTTACAGGAAATGTTCAAAATGTCCTCCGTTAGCGAGGATACATGCATCCACCCTCCGTCGCATGGAATCCCTGATGCGCTGATGCAGCCCTGGAGAATGGCGTATTGTATCACAGCCGTCCACAATACGAGAACGAAGAGTCTCTACATTTGGTACTGGGGTTGTGTAGACAAGAGCTTTCAAATGCCCCCATAAATGAAAGCCAAGAGGGGTGAGGTCAGGAGAGCGTGGAGGCCATGGAATTGGTCCGCCTCTACCAAACCATCGGTCACCGAATCTGTTGTTGAGAAGCGTACGAACACTTCGACTGAAATGCGCAGGAACTCCATCGTGCATGAACCACATGTTGTGTCGTACTTGTAAAGGCACATGTTCTAGCAGCACAGGTAGAGTATCCCGTATGAAATCATGATAACGTGCTCCATTGAGCGTAGGTGGAAGGAAATGGGGCCCAATCAAGACTCCACCAACAATGCCTGCCCAAACGTTCACAGAAAATCTGTGTCGATGACGTGATTGCACAACTGCGTGCGGATTCTCGTCAGCCCACACATGCTGACTGTGAAAATTTACAATTTGATCACGTTGGAATGAAGCCTCATCCGTAAAGAGAACATTTGCACTGAAATGAGGATTGACACATTGTTGGACGAACCATTCGCAGAAGTGTACCCGTGGAGGCCAATCAGCTGCTGATAGTGCCTGCACACGCTGTACATGGTACGGAAACAACTGGTTCTCCCGTAGCACTCTCCATACAGTGACGTGGTCAACGTTACCTTGTACAGCAGCAACTTCTCTGACGCTGACATTAGGGTTATCGTCAACTGCACGAAGAATTGCCTCGTCCATTGCAGGTGTCCTCGTCGTTCTAGGTCTTCCCCAGTCGCGAGTCATTGGCTGGAATGTTCGGTGCTCCCTAAGACGCCGATCAATTGCTTCGAACGTCTTCCTGTCGGGACATCTTCGTTCTGGAAATCTGCCTCGATACAAACGTACCGCGCCACGGCTATTGCCCCGTGCTAATCCATACGTCAAATGGGCATCTGCCAACTCCGCATTTGTAAACATTGCACTGACTGCAAAACCACGTTCGTGATGAACACTAACCTGTTGATGCTACGTACTGACGTGCTTGATGAATTGTGCATGTCAACACAAGCACCGAAGTCAACACTACCTTCCTTCAATTGGGCCAAGTGGCGGTGAATCGAGTCAGTACATACTGACGAAACTAAAATGAGCTCTAACATGGAAATTAAGCGTTTCCGGACACATGCCCACATAACATCTATTCTTTATTTGTGTGTGAGGAATGTTTCCTGAAAGTTTGGCCGTATCTTTTTGTAACACCCTGTAGGTGGCTGTTCGGTCTGTCTCTGACAATTATCAACGTTCAGCACACGAATATTTTAACACAATTCAAATCTGCACGAATGGAAATATTTACACAACAAGAAGATACACATTTGGCAAATTTATTTGGTTGGTACACCCGCATTTTGCTCTATCCTGCCAATTTTAACAACTTATGGACTTGGTGTTCCAATTGATAATCAATTGTACCAGTTTCTGCAGTTGGTACCAATTGACTAATATTTTTCAGACTATGCTATGACATCATTATTTTATGCTATCAAAGTATCTTACTTTGTCTTCTTTAACTCTGCTTCTCACTACAGGATTGTGTAAATGGAACAACAACAAAATTATTTCTTATGAAAAATATCCACACTCTAACCCTCTCATGTTTGGTATTTTAATTTCATTAACACAGCAACAGTTGTGTTTGTATTCTATCCATTTACCCTGCAGCGCTCAAACCTATGGCTCTGTGTGTGTACGTGATCAAGGTGGACACTTTCTGTATTAATGTGGAACAGCTGACAACTATAAGACTGAGCTGCAGCAATTTATAAACTATGTGAGTGTGTGTGTATGCTGTTATTGATTGGTGGAATTGAAAATAAAAACCAGTTATGTAGGATGCATTTATTTACAACTGAGAATTATAGTAAAAGCCATTCGTTGTAATGCTGTATTCGTCCTGATTGCTTGGCAGCAGAAATAAACTTGATTTAAAAGGCTACTGTGGTTCATGCAATAGTAGTACTGATAGCTCTGTAGTAATAACAAAGCCCTAACTATAGCGACATACACAGGTAATAATAGAAATAATAATTGATGATGCAGGAATACTTTTTGACAGGTATTTCCAGTGCAACTCTGAACCGCTTCTTGCGTTTTGGGAGACTGGATAGAAATTTTAAAGAGGGTATAGAATTCTAGCAAATGCAGTAGATTGTGTTGGCGAAGCCAGTCAGGTAATGAATCTTCTTACCATTCTGTTGCACTGCCGTTATTTGTTGAACAATGTCCTCTTGTAAGCAGTGATGCACTTTTCATTACTATGACTTTCAATTTTTTATGGTGAAAGCTGTGAATACATTTCTCTATTTAAAGTCTTCTTCTCTCAACATAAGTGTCTTGTTAATTGAACACACGAGACCTAGACATGTGCACATACAGTGAACAAATATTGCTGCTCATATTACCGAATTATAAAAACTAAAATTGTTAGAGGGGTGTAGGGGCCGAATATGCACACCAGTGGCAGAATTGACCAAGAGCATAATGATGGTGTGTCATCGACGTCAGACAGAGGGAATTCTGGGAAATAGGGAAGTGAAGGAAATTCCTTCCTCTATGCATGTGAAGAAAGATCTCAGTGGACGTTAAATATATGAAAGTCTTTTGTTATCAAAATACGAGCTTTTATAACAAAGATTAGATTCGCTGAGTCTTGATATCCCGACAGAACATTAATGGCCCAAGAGAGAGAGAGAGAGAGAGAGAGAGAGAGAGAGAGAGAGAGAGAGAGAGTTATATTGAATTTTCTGAATTAAATGCGATCTCTCTCACAATTTTGTATTCCAGGGGCACCTTCAAATAAGGTTGATGGCAGAAGCAATTTATTGCTTGAAAGTTTCTATGTTCTATGATGTATCACCACAAGCATGAAATACAATTTGTGATATTTGCCTGTCTCCAATTTTTGGGATAAGTTGAGATATTTTTGGCGCAAGGTCATGCATTGCCCTTTGTTGAAGCACTCTTACTCCTACCTACATTTTGAAGTTTTAAAATCATGCACTGCCTTGATAAAGTTAACTTTATAGGTCATTGACATCCTGTGACATTACCAGGTTTCAGGTTCATTGAGGTCACTATACAAAAGTGACGCCCTCACTCGAATATGGATCCAGGGATTCTAGATCCGAACCAAAGGCTGAGTGGTGTTCTGAATGCTGAATGCCCAATGCCTAATACCTACTATCTACCTCCTAATGCATAGCCAAAATGCATAATGCGTAATGATGAGAGTAATAGTATAAAGTGAGACATTTTCTTACAATCAGTTCAGATATGATTGAGCACTATGCTTGTTAATGTATCTGTCAATTCAATTGGACAAAAGAGTAGTCTTGAAAGACAGGTGTTGAAATACCGACAAAATATCCGCAGCAGCTGGCTTTGCTGTAATAAAGGCAAGCTGCAGCTGTCTATGTACTAGAAAATATATTCAACAACATTTCTTGACTTGTACAGAGACTGGAGCAGCAATTCCCAAAGGAGAAGACAGACCAAGATGAAGCCAGCGGATGATGCTGTGGTATATCGAGAGGTTGTAACAATGGAAAATTGTACTGAAATGTAGGAGGATCTGCAGCGAATTGACGCATGGTGCAGGGAATGGCAATTGAATTTCAATGTAGACAAGTGTAATGTGCTGCGAATACACAGAAAGATAGATCCTTTATCATTTAGCTACAAAATAGCAGGTCAGCAACTGGAAGCAGTTAATACCGTAAATTATCTGGGAGTACGCATTAGGAGTGATTTAAAATGGAATGATCATATAATGTTGATCGTCGGTAAAGCAGATGCCAGACTGAGATTCATTGGAAGAATCCTAAGGAAATGCAATCCGAAAACAAAGGAAGTAGGTTACAGTACGCTTTTTCGCCCACTGCTTGAATACTGCTCAGCAGTGTGGGATCCGTACCAGATAGGGTTGGTAGAAGATATAGAGAAGATCCAACGGAGAGCAGCGCGCTTCGTTACAGGATCATTTAGTAATCGCGAAAGCGTTACGGAGATGATAGATAAACTCCAGTGGAAGACTCTGCAGGAGAGACGCTCAGTAGCTCGGTACGGGCTTTTGTCAAAGTTTCGAGAACATACCTTCACCGAAAAGTCAAGCAGTATATTGCTCCCTCCTACGTATATCTCGCGAAGAGACCATGAGGATAAAATCAGAGAGATTAGAGCCCACACAGAGGCATACCGACAATCCTTCTTTCCACGAACAATACGAGACTGGAATAGAAGGGAGAACCGATAGAGGTACTCAAGGTACCCTCCGCCACACACCGTCAGGTGGCTTGCGGAGTATGGATGTAGATGTAGATGTAGATGTAGAAGCCAAAGAAAATTATGTATTTATGAAAGCAGAAAATGGACAGGAAGAAGATGAATGTAATGTGGTGGATTATGACTGGTGGTTCACTGGTAGATGTCAGTGGACATAACTTAATAAATAACAATGTAAGACACCCAAGAACGAGAGGGTTACACAACCTATTGTTTGAAATTAAACCTCCTGAAAAGAGTTCCCCAACCTGAGATCTTGATTTCAGTAAATCTATAGAGGCTACCAATGATCACAAGCCAAGATCTTTCCTCTACAGGAAAGTAAATTGCAGCAGAGTCTACAAGTATATGCATCTGCATTGAATAAAATTGGTGTGTTGTTATTGAGAGATGATGAAATATATGTTGGCTTGGGTGAGAACACAATTTCAGACTCTAATACAGTTGTGCTTAATTCAGATATGAAAGTCTTCTCCGCTCTTTTAAGAGAAGAAGAAGATGCAGATCAAGAAACATGCACTTCAACTTCCAGTCAGACTAATTTCTCAGAGATTGCGACAGCACTTCTAAAAGAAGAAGAAGACAGACCAAGGTGATGATGCTAAAGCCAATGTATTTGTAAAACCAGAAGATGGAGCGTTGGAGAAAAGAATGGTGATTATGATGGAAGATGATAATGAATATGACACACATTACAATTAGGAAAATGATAATGATGATGATGAAGAGCAAGAGGATAGTTATGATGACGAAGATGACACTCTGAGTTGGAAGATGGTGTCCAACAAGCCACCAGAAGATATTTACTGGAGTAACCCAAATGAATTGGTATTAGTTTTCTTGCTAGATTTGAAAGTGGTAGGCAATAATTCACATGGAAATGAAAAATTATCTGCTGAATAGGAAGCATCGATAATTGCTTGAAGTTTGGAACAATGGACATAGAAAATAATGAAGTGGAATACTCAATTTCAGGATGAGATGTTATGTATGAGAACTTTTTTTTCGTGTCATTTCCACTGTAATATGTTACAATGTTGATGTAATATGAAAATGTAAAAGAAATATGTAACGAATTTTATATCTAGCCTATTTTTGTACAAGTGTTTCCATCCAATCACTCTGTAATATATTATAACACTGATGCCTCAGTCACGTAAAATAAAAATAAAATTTGATGTAGAAATTAATGGATTTAAAACAGAGAAAGACGAAATTTACTGACAAGACAGAATTTCAAGTGTTTATGCATTTTTTGACACTGGCCTACTATTACAGGAAATACGTTTGAACATAGCACAAGAGTCAGGAATGTGTGTGTGCTCAAATATGCATGAGCACATGTGTGCATGTGTATATGCAATTTCACCTGCATGCATGTGCATGTAATTTTTTGGGATATACATATTTGAATATGCCACAAAAATATACATATCAGTTACTATATATATATGTAGATATATATATATATCTATATATATATATATATATATGTGTGTGTGTGTGTGTGTGTGTGTGTGTTATTTGTTTGTGTCAAAACTCTTGCTATGTGAATTTGTAATTTTATCCATCAGTTTATTACTAATGTGTGATTGGCTGGAGTAGTTTCAGTTTAGTATAGTTAAACTGATCCACCATCTTGTAATTTTCATTGGTTGTTTCACTTTATTACTGCACTCTGAATGAAGATGTGGAAGGGAGGTAGCATAATGTGTGTTTTTTTTATTTCCACACTAGCATAATTGGACTGTTTTCACCATCTTGGATTTTTGATTGATTGTTTTGTTTTGGTAATATGTCGTGATTGGCTGGAGACAGGGGGAGAGGGTGAAAGGAGTATGGAGAGGGGAAAGGGGGAGTGGACAGGACATGGCGTCATGACATCTCGTGTTTACGGTCATTGCCACTGCCCTTCTGTACAGGCAACTCAACTGCGTAGGTCATAATGGGCGAGATTCGTTATAGCCACACTACTGTAGAACATTGTTTCTTCGTCCAACACGTGGACCAGTTGATTCCTGCCCATTGTCACCACTTTGACTACCTTTGAATGTTATACACCTTTTGTGCTCACAGTGGATTGCAGTGCTATTTAGTGGTAATATACGAGGTGGATCCCAGTTTCTGTTTCTTATTAATGCCGTTGTTTTGTGTGAAATCGTTAGACGTTTTTGAGCAGGCCTTGAGAAGAGGAAGTGGATTACCAAATGAAAACTGTTTATAGATATTTTAAAAAATGCGTGCTGCTATTCAAATCTTCGTAACGAATAAAGTTACAAGACAGTCAGTCACGCCTCTGGTGGCTAAACGTTTGTGTGATACTTTTTTTGTATTGCTTTTGGTCAAACTAAATAGAATGCCCTTATAACATACTTTCAAATTATGACATGTGGCACATACTTACAAATTAATTTTATTTTCATCGAATCGTTGACATTAGACCACAGTTTTATTACAAGTTGTATAGATTATACCGTCTTCTGCGACTGTAATAAAAGTCATATTAAGACCAAATGCCTTCTGTTTTATTCTAAAGCATCTTCAGTGGTTAGGTTTCTTTGTTTCTTATCTGATTCTTCAGGCTTTTCTACACTAGTATGGTAGATTGTATCACTCAGGACTTCCACTAATATTAAATATATTCAGGTTTATTTGTTGTGAAGATATTTCATGTCAATCAAAGTACTATCTTCTAAAATCTACCACAATGTGTAGAAGAACGTGAAGAATGATGTAAGAAACAAAAAATCCTGACCACTAAATATGCTTTAGGATAAAGCGAAACGTTTTTGGTCTTAGTAAGACTTACTACAGTCGCAGAATATGGTGTAACCTATACAACTTTTAATAATGCGACTGTGGAAAAAGGGGCGAAAAACAAAGAAGATAACATGTTAATTTAATTATTGTTAACTCTGTCAGAATACTACAGTTACAGACTAACGCCTTACAGGAAATTTACGAACATGAAACCTTCTGAGTATAAAGTAGTGTTTAATGAAATTACGGTTCAGTGTTCTCTTGATCTCACTATTGCTATATCTCCGTGTTATACCTTTATGGCTATGGGAAAAACTCAGAAAATTGAGAACCTGGTTTCTACTTATGTACATTTTTGCAATAAACTATTGGGAATTAGGTGGCATTCGTAACGGCGTTGATACATGCGCAAGTCACATGGCAGGCATTTCGTATCGGTATGCGTTTTTGGTGTATGCGCTTTGGTTCGGGAGGCAGCACTGGATCTGGTATTGTCATAAACACCCATCACTAATGTACAGCTCGTAGCGCTCTCTCTCGAATTATGACTCAAGCGGATTTGTACAACTAGAAGGATGAAGCAGGAGTGTCATAATAGAACCCAAAGATAGAAGTTGCCAACAAACCCAGTGCAGAAGCGTTTCGTCCTTTTGTAGATCAATCAAGTCTGTCACAAGTGTGCTTGTGTTTTATTGGCTCGCTTACGTTTCCATCCCAGTCAGTCAATTTATCTATGGAAAAAAGACATGACGTTGGGTGAGATGTGTTTCCTGTCGCTGCGCATTTATTCTTTAAGCAGTCCCGTCACATTTCTGTTTGGACGTTGGCCTTGGAATCATGAAGTTTACTCTGAATGCCTGTTTCTATTCTGAGCGACCGCCTGCACACAGACGTTTCACTTCCTTCCATTGGCAATTTGTCACAGAAGTGAAACACCAAAGTTGATAGCTCACAACCTCGCCTTCTACCGTCCTTACCACTAGCTTGTCTAGACTCTTTTTCGTAGTTACTGTAGATTGTTAACATATTTCATTTCTATACGACAAAGGCAGCAATTTCGACAACTGTAGGTAATTAGTGACAACACCAGTGGGAGATATTAAAGATAATGGGGTATTCAAGCGCAGAGCAACAAGACTTTCTTTGTGATTCTTCAGTTTCTCCAGGCGTATTTTATGACGAAATAAATCTCGGGTGAACAGCCTGGTATGAGTGTGCATAGGACACAAGATTTCGGCAATCGACCACGTTGCCATCATCAGGTGCACTGATGTACTGACCGGCGGTGCGCCGGCGCCATGTACACTCCTGGAAATGGAAAAAAGAACACATTGACACCGGTGTGTCAGACCCACCATACTTGCTCCGGACACTGCGAGAGGGCTGTACAAGCAATGATCACACGCACGGCACAGCGGACACACCAGGAACCGCGGTGTTGGCCGTCGAATGGCGCTAGCTGCGCAGCATTTGTGCACCGCCGCCGTCAGTGTCAGCCAGTTTGCCCTGGCATACGGAGCTCCATCGCAGTCTTTAACACTGGTAGCATGCCGCGACAGCGTGGACGTGAACCGTATGTGCAGTTGACGGACTTTGAGCGAGGGCGTATAGTGGGCATGCGGGAGGCCGGGTGGACGTACCGCCGAATTGCTCAACACGTGGGGCGTGAGGTCTCCACAGTACATCGATGTTGTCGCCAGTGGTCGGCGGAAGGTGCACGTGCCCGTCGACCTGGGACCGGACCGCAGCGACGCACGGATGCACGCCAAGACCGTAGGATCCTACGCAGTGCCGTAGGGGACCGCACCGCCACTTCCCAGCAAATTAGGGACACTGCTGCTCCTGGGGTATCGGCGAGGACCATTCGCAACCGTCTCCATGAAGCTGGGCTACGGTCCCGCACACCGTTAGGCCGTCTTCCGCTCACGCCCCAACATCGTGCAGCCCGCCTCCAGTGGTGTCGCGACAGGCGTGAATGGAGGGACGAATGGAGACGTGTCGTCTTCAGCGATGAGAGTCGCTTCTGCCTTGGTGCCAATGATGGTCGTATGCGTGTTTGGCGCCGTGCAGGTGAGCGCCACAATCAGGACTGCATACGACCGAGGCACACAGGGCCAACACCCGGCATCATGGTGTGGGGAGCGATCTCCTACACTGGCCGTACACCACTGGTGATCGTCGAGGGGACACTGAATAGTGCACGGTACATCCAAACCGTCATCGAACCCATCGTTCTACCATTCCTAGACCGGCAAGGGAACTTGCTGTTCCAACAGGACAATGCACGTCCGCATGTATCCCGTGCCACCCAACGTGCTCTAGAAGGTGTAAGTGAACTACCCTGGCCAGCAAGATCTCCGGATCTGTCCCCCATTGAGCATGTTTGGGACTGGATGAAGTGTCGTCTCACGCGGTCTGCACGTCCAGCACGAACGCTGGTCCAACTGAGGCGCCAGGTGGAAATGGCATGGCAAGCCGTTCCACAGGACTACATCCAGCATCTCTACGATCGTCTCCATGGGAGAATAGCAGCCTGCATTGCTGCGAAAGGTGGATATACACTGTACTAGTGCCGACATTGTGCATGCTCTGTTGCCTGTGTCTATGTGCCTGTGGTTCTGTCAGTGTGATCATGTGATGTATCTGACCCCAGGAATGTGTCAATAAAATTTCCCCTTCCTGGGACAGTGAATTCACGGTGCTCTTATTTCAATTTCCAGGAGTGTATATATAGGACAATCCCTGTTCCGCTGCTCCCTCAGGCGCTTCCTATGAGTCGGTGCGGTCCGCGCCCCGCGCGCTGTCCAAGTACAGCGTCCGTTCTCCCGCCGTCTGGGCGCTGCATTCTAGGATATTTATTATTTGTAATTTGGATTAGGTATGAAATGACAGTAATATAGTCAACAGTGAAATGGTACGAGGGTTGCCCAGAAAGTAATGCACCTTAATTTTTTTCTCAGCTGAAAACAATGCTACGAATGCTAAACGTTAGGTATGTATTATTTCAAGTCTCCTTGAGTGAGCGCGCCAAGTTCCCGTCACTTCCGACAGATAGGCGTAGCTGCAGGACAAAACGGCGTCTGTACGTGACGCACGTTACAATCAACGTGCCGTCATTGACATTCTCTCTGCAGAGAAATAAACTGTGGGGAATATTCATAAACGCTTGTGCAAAGTCTATGGAGCATCTGCTGTTGGAAGAAGTACAGTTTACTCGCTGGGCACGGAATGACAGGTCATCAGAAGGCGGTTCGGTGGAGCTCCACGATTTGTAGCGGTCAAGGAGACCACCCACGGCTGTCACACCTGACATGTTGCAGCGAGCTGATGTTGTCAATCGCCTTTAAAGGATGCCATTCGTGGAAGACATTTTGAGGACGATGAGGAGGTGATTGACACAGTGAAGCACTGGATCCGTCACCGGGACAAGGATTGGTAACGAAGGGCGTAGATACCCTTGTTTCGCGCTAGAGGAAGGCCGTAGAACGTGACGGAGATTACGTGGAAAAATAGGGTGTGCAGATAAAACACCATTCTTTCGTGTGTGTAATTCCCATTATGTTCAATAAGGAACTGTTGAAGAAAAAAATTCAGTGCATTACTTTCAGGGCAACCCTCGTAGTATATACTTTTAAAAACTAAGATTACTTCTTAGAATTGCCTTTTTGTAGGAAATGTCTTGACCTATAGACACACCTCTCGCGTTTTGCATTATACTTAACACTTACGATAATGATTTATTCACTAAGACTAACCTCGCTAACAATCAGATAAAATACAACGAACTGTACGGCATTGCTACCATGCAGTTATGAAGCACGTGTCGTATATTAAGTCTTCCAAGTGTTTCACATGTAGCTCCGTTTCTTCGTGATTTAAGTGAGTAAAGACCTCTGGGAGCGACCTGAGCGGTGCGTGGCGTGGTTTCAGGTCTGGACCCGGCAGATCCGTCCTACACGTACATGCCAGAGTTCGTACGGCTGGACCCCAGCGACGCCGACTTCGTAGACGTTATCCACACTGACTCACAGTCCATCCTCGGCAACGGTGAGAAACTGCGAAACCTTCTTTATCTCTATTTCAGTAAAACAGTCGAAATTACATTTACCTTTATACGTAGTTCTACACCATGTGATTTAAAGTATCTTGTCACCACTTTCGTCTTCGAGAATACTATTTTTATCTCTGTATCAACGTGACTAGGTCAACATACTAAAAAGTAAGAGGATAATCACAAAAATGAGTTACATGGTTTTAGATTAAGGGGCCAAAAGTAACGGGAACAAGCGTCCCGTTTTAAGAAATGTTAACACTGAAAGCGTTTCGCTTTATTTTAAAGCATTCTCAGTGGTCGCTGTATTATTGTTATACTGACCATTGAAAATGCTTTAAAAATATAATCAAACACGTTTGGGTACAGTAACCTCTGAAGGTGGTTTAAAAGAGAACGAAATACTTTTATTATAGTCACAAAAGACGTTGTTGACCCATACAACTTGTACAACTGTATCTGCGGAAAAAGAGGCCGTTAGACAAAGAAGACAACAAGTAATGAAAGAAAACAGTAATTAACATTCGAGCAAGAAGGTACAGCTTAAAAGCTAATCAAGGAGAAGGTAACTGAGTTAGTCGGCTCCGTTGTTTGAAATTATGCTGGTCACAGTTCTACATAATCTGAACGTTGACTTATTTGCAATGTCACCATAGCACTCATTTTGGCGAGAAATTATCACACATGTTCCTACCTGCTCTGGCATCGTTCACCGTTAATTTCCTGTAAGAAAATTTGCAATGGGGACAGAGTCAGTAGGTTACAAAGATTTGCGGCGGTCATAAACCACTGGTAAAAATATCCTTTACGAATGATGTATGCCTAGCAAACATGGTAGCTTACGTGAACGCAATTCTGAACCATCACTAAAGCGTTAAGATAATAATAATTGTCCTTCCAGCAAATCTTTGGAGCTACAGAGGTCGTTTCACAAGATGGTGCATGTTTCTTCAACATCAGGAAAACAACGGCAAAGTTCTACAGACACGTACATAAGCTGGACGAAAATAGATTTACCAAAAAAATTTTTAAATAGTGAGAACTAATACAGTGAAAACGAAATGGGTAAAGGAAACTATGGAAGACCCCAAGAGACTGAACATCTCCTCATAAGACATGGGCACGGCAAAAAAATCAGAAAACAGAAATTTCGGCAAACGCCCAACGAGAAGAAAACAGGAAAGAAGCGGACATAAGACAGGAAGAAATATGAGAGTGTCGGTGGTGTCTAACATAGGTAAACACACAAATAAGAACTTAAAACTTCTGTGCTATAACATTTTATAAGACGTGAATCGGCGTGTTGCTTAGGCAACGATAAATTTTACAACTCTCAAAAACAATCTTCTTTTGTCTGTTGTGATATCACAGAACATATAGGTCTGAAGCCAACCTTATTGATGTCAAAACACTCACTAACACACCAAAACACTGTATGGAAGAGTAACCTGCTCCCACATCACCCCCTTCTCAGTAAGACGGTCACAATTCACTGTACCACGTCCACTAGTCTTGCGGGAAGTCTAATTACGCGACCCGTTCTTGATGTTTGTGGTTTTTTATCTTCAGGTTGGGGTGATGGTGAAACTGGGGTATCTTCCGGCAATCTAACGTCTTCGTTCAGCAAATATGCAGGTTTCAATCGGTCGAAGGAAATGTTTTTTACTTGGTCTTTAATTTTGAGAATTTTGGTGTTCTTTCCACAACTTCGTATGGGCCTTCATATGGAGGTTCTAACGACTTTTTAACTCTATCAACCCTTACAAATACGTATGTTGACGTGCTGAGGTCCTTGTGTACAAATGGTGCCCGTTTTACTTTGTGAGTTATTTGCACAGGTTTCAGCTAGTTCATATATTGTTTTAGTTGTGAAACAAATTGGGGTAAGTGTGTATCACTTTTTGTTACGACTTCTTGAAAAAAATCACCAGGTATCCTGATGGGTGAACCATAAACCATTTCTGCTATCGTAGCATTCGTGTTTTCTCTGATTGAGCAACGAAGACCAAGAAGGGTTACAGGTATTGTTTGAGTCCATTTTGTAGTTGAATGTGAACGGATTGCTGCTTTAAGTGTGCGATGATATCTTCCTATTTTTCGTTTGGATTGAGAGTGATATGCAGTGGTCTGAGTTTGATTAGAACCACGTATTTTGATAGTGCTTGGAACAGGTCTGAATTAAATTGTCTTCCACGATCGGCTACTATTTGATAAGGTGTGCCAATCTAGTAATCCAACAATTGAAGAAAGCTTGAGCTACAGCTTCTGCTTGTATATCCCGAAGTAGTATTACCTCTGCCCAATTTGTAACTCTATCGGTGCATATTAAGCAATACGTATATTCAGCAGTAGGAGGCATTGGCCCTATCAAATCCAGATGAATTATTTTAAAACGTTCATCCGTGTCGGGAAAGTGTCCAATTGGTGAATGCACATGTCGTGATATCTTGTTTTTTGACAAGCATTACATGCTCATGACCATTTTGCAATGTTCTTTTTCATATTCACCCAGACACATCTTGATGTAATCATTTTTACAGTTGTCCACATACCTGGATGAGCCAAATTATGATAAGGATGAAAAATAGCATGACGGAATTTTTCATGAATATAAGGTCGAATACTCTAAGTCGAGACATCACACCACAATTGCATTCCTGTCTGAGTCAAATAGTATTTTAATTCAAGCGAAGTATTGTTGCCAGATTGCAGTTGATGAAGCTATTCATCATTTTCTTGTGCTTGGGCTATCTGTTCATAGTTAATTGGAACCATTCCTTGAAGCCTTGAACAGCTATCAGCCACAACATTTGCTTTAGGAGAAATATGTCGCAAATCTGTTGTAAACTATGAAATATATTGTAGATAACATAATTGGATTGACATTGCTGTCTCATTCTATGTTAGAGGGGCATGATCAGTATAAATAACAAAGTCTCTACCTTCTAACAGATATTGTCTGATGAGTCTACATCCACAAACTTTGGTAGCATTACATTGTTTAACATATATTAATATTGTAGACAGGCCACACTGGAGTAGTGTGTCTAAGAGAGTTTTGGAACAAAGAGTATTTATGAATCAAATTTCCAGAATGCCGACCAAGAATCTAATTTCACAGTTAAAATTTTCAAGTCTAACCCACTTGAGAAACGAGTCCCAAAAAAATCTCATTTGCCTGTACCAAAAAATCTAAATTAGCAGGATTCTGACCAAGAATTTAATTTTGGAGTTTCCCCAAACAAAAAATCGGATTTGCATGTATTAATAAACTAAATTTCACATAAATACAATTGAAACAAAAATGGCAAACAAAGCACAGCTAATTAAAAAACTTAGGAAATTATAGTAGAGGAAATCTTAGTTTAATGAAAAGAAAACATCAAAATTTTTTAAATTTATTCAAATTCGATAAGATGAGTAGGTCGAGCTTTATTTACTTCTTTACCTCAATACACAAAATGTAAATTTACAAGTTTATCTAATTTATCAACATCATTTTAAAGATTTTAGTATAGTGTAATTGTGGTTCATGGTGTGGGCTCCTGTAGTCATGTCCTAATTCATGAACCACGGGCAACGTGTGAGTGGCCAAGTAAGTGGTCCCGACAGTCGGGATACCAGTTACTTTGGAATAAGGCTGGTCACCTTTGTGCTCATACGGTAAAGACTACCAAATCCACCGGTTAGTCCCTCAGCCATTAGGGCTAAAACCCAATGGGACTCGGGGCAAGTAAGGCTAGCAACCTCCTTCCCTGGTACCTTAAATATGATGCTGGCAACAATCAGAGCAAAGTGCCTCAGACCTTTGGAGATTCAGTTAAGAATGATTTTGAAGTAATAGGTTTAACATCAGAAGAGGCACCAATGTTAGCACTGAATAGGGGATCATGGAGGAATTTTATAAGGGGGGCTATGCTCCAGACAGAACGCTGAAAGGCATAATCGGTCTTCAATGATGATGATGATGATGATGATGATGATAGTATAATGATCTGGAAGAGTAATTTTATATTTTTCATCACAAAGTAATAAAATTTTATCCCCAAATCTAGTAGGTAAAAGTTCAACTTTTGAAATTAGATAACATTTATATTGTTTTAAGTTTTGATAACTTAGTGAACACTTCTGAACAACCATTAATATAATATATATGTACATTTAACAGATTTTCAGCGCTACCATTCACGGAAAATTTTTACTTGTAAAAAAAATTTAAGAATGAAAAAAATTAAAACATACAAAGAGTGGAACATTTTAATTTTTGAGAGTTTAAGTTTTTAGTTTTTATCTTCTCTAGTTTTTCGAAAATATTTTATAAGGAAATGAAAACAAGAAGTTAAAAGTTCTTTAATTTTTTTAATTAATCAAAATTTTCAGTAAGCATTCTATGCTGTGAATCATAAGTTAAATTATCTTTACATATACATAATGAACAAATGCAATAGTATCATTTGGAATATTCTTGTTAAACAGTGCACGTAATTTAATTGCTGCTTTTTGAGTAGTTAAAACATTCATTCTTCTAGTGAAATCAATTACATAGAATTTTTAATTTTGATTAAATTAAATGGCCTTACATTTACATTACTATTTAATGGAGTTATTCTTTTAAAATCTCTAGAGGATTCATAAGCTTTGAAATATTGTTTGGTGGATCAAAATTCCATAATTCTTGTGGAGAAACTTCATTTCTTCCATTTTTAACATAGATATTTTGTAATTTAACATGATCAAATAAAGAGGAATCAAATAATTGATTTCACAGGCCAACAGTGGAAAAACGTTTTTTGAAAAATGCCTAAATCTTATGTTTTTAGGGTGGGAAATCCAAATGTGATACTTGAAAACCGTATCACCCAACATTTCTTCACATTTTACAGTTAAATTTATTAAATTTAGCGATTTTTTAAAGAGTTTAACAGCTTTTATACAGTTCAAATAATTTTAAAAGGAGATGTAATGAATGTAGATGCCATTGGTAGCACTGCTGGAAAATATTTGCTGGAAAAGAAAAGGACGATTCTATTTTTATGTTAACAGATGGTGTCAACCTAACCTCACTTTCACATTTCCTGAACATGTGCTCAGTACAATGTCTAATCGTAGTTGTAAAACCTCTGCTGACAGTTTTTGTTGTATTTGTGATTAAAAATCACCAAACAAACATTACAGACTTTGTGAAAAAGGTTTATCTATCATACTTTGGATCTAACCTTGGTGATCGAGGTAAATCTTGGATGGTACACGACGTATGTTACTTGTGCGTTGAAGATCTGAGAAAATGCTCTAAAAAGGAGAAAAAAGCCTTTAGATTTGCTGTTCCTATGATACATAGGGAGCCAAGAAATAATTCTGATGATTGCTACTTTTGCAGTGTTGATATTACAGGTCATAATTCGAAAAACAAGAAGGTAATAAGCTACCCGAACCTTTCATCTGCCATCTGCCTAGAAGCACATGGTGTAGATTTCCCAGTTCCTGAATCTCCAGATGATTTAAATTTTATTCCAACTGACGTGTTTTCTGATGTACAATCTGATTTAGATGAACCAGATGATAATGAATTCCATTGTAATACAAAAAGTCTAGAGCCCAAATTGTTTACTCAGTCTGAGCTTAACGATTTGGTTAGGGATCTGGGCATAACAAAAGAAAAAGCTGAATTGCTTGGCTCTAGATCAGTTTTTCCAAGTTTTTTCAACAAGAAGGTGATTTAGTGTAGTGCTCAGACATTCCTGGTCTGATGAATGAGTTTGGTATTGAATACAAAAAGGCAAAAAGGAAGACTGGAGACTGTTTATTGATTCATCGAAAACTAGTTTAAAGGCTGTTTTATTACACAGTGGTAACAAGTATGCATCTATACCTGTTAGACATTCTGTACATATGAAAAAAGCTAAGAAAACCTCGAAATAGTATTAAATAAAATAGGGTATTCTGCTCATAGTGGGATGATATATGGCAGCAATCTAAAAGTATCATGCATGCTCCTTGGTCAGCAAGGTGGATTTACCAAATTTCCATGTTTCTTGTGTGAATGGGACAGTGGGGCTAGGGATCAACACTGGTGTAGAACGAACTGGCCTGTGAGGGAGTCTTTAAAACCTGGTGAGAAGAAAATTCTATGCAAAAACCTTGCAGATCCAAAAAACGTATTCCTACCACCTCTACATATAAAGTTGGGCCTACTGAAACAGTTTGTAAAGGCTTTGCCTAAAGATGGACCATGTTTTAAGTATCTCTGCCAAAAGTTTCCAGACCTTTCAGAAAATTTATGTTTGATGTTAACTTTGAATCCACAATGACCTTAAATGAGAAAGAAGCACGGGTATCATTCAAGCAAGTCGTAACAAAGCTCTTAGGACATGAGAAAGACCCAGAATATGTTTCTATTATAGCTACAATGTTAAAGAAGTTCAAAACTTTAGAATGTTTAATGAGCCTGAAAGTTCACTTTCCGAACAGTCACCTTGATTACTTCCCGGGCAATATTGGAGTTGCTAGCAAGGAGCATGGAGAGCGTTTTCACCAGGATATTAAGGTGAAGGACAAACGCAACCAAGGCCGTTGGAACACCAACATTATGGGGGACTACTGTTGGTCACTTCACCGAGAAATTCAGCAAGCGACTCATCACACAAAAAGCTACACAGGAAGCTTCAAAGAAAAAGAGAAAGAAAATACAAACCTATTCCAGCTGACAAGTGAAACCTCTATTCACACATATCACTCTTTTAAGTAGCTTACTGTAAATACAAACATGCTTATGTTGTAACAAAGCATTTCATTAATTTCCTCATTTACCATATAGCATATGATTTTTATACTATTTAATAATAATAATAATAATAATAAGCATATTGCTCAAAAACTGTGGGTGATACAAACAAACTAATGCTAGATTTGGATTCAGATCATAAAAGTCTATAAAGATCAGCTATCAAAGTAAAAAAAAGTTTTTCAAAAATATTTTTTGTTGGTCTGTGTTATTTTTTTCTATTAGTTTGGAGAACAAGATAAAATAAGATATATCAAATTATGTAGAATTATAATAATTTGTCATATTAGTTCTAAATTTCTTTTCTCCAGTTAACCATTAAATTCAATTGTTTGAAGTTTGAATAAGGAAATTGGAATTTTTGGATTGTTGAGTCTTTCTTGTTCTAATTTAAGTGACTACTCTGGTTCATATTTAACAACAGGAACACGAATTTGCATACTTTTTTCAAGTATTTTACCTTCCTTTGGAAGAGTAGACTTTTCATTTCTGTAGTCCAATGAAGAATAGAATCTTCCTGATCTTTTCTTGAACTACAAGTAAAAATAATAGTTAAATCACCTTCGAACATAATTTCTTTAGAGTCTTTCAAAAATCCACCAAATAATTCTAATGGATAAAGAACTTCAGTTTGTTTAGTTTAAATATTTCCATTGTTAAGTATATGTTCTTTCATATTGATTCATTCGAAAGGGAAGAAGTTACATGAATAAGGTTTGAAGAAGAAATAAAAGGATGTTCGATTCTAGGTTCAAAAATATTTCCTTTTTTAACTGCTTAAATGCTTAAAAAACGATCTCCCTGTTTGCCCCACATAAAAGCCTTCACACCCGCCACATTGTAATGTGTATAGCTCTGTGTTTCTAAATGTATCAGTGCTGTCTTCATTCGTATGCATAAGTTTCGAACGCAAACTATTTTTCGTGCTAAATGCCAGGACCTCGCCGGACTTACGAAACTGTCGGTCTATTTTGTCAGAAACCAGCCCTTGCTATGTCATTGAAACATACTTTTTACCCCTACTATTGTTAGATGGCGTTTCCTTCTTATCCTTGCTTTTTTAAATTTTTGTATACAAACTGTACACCATGGCCGCATCATAAACAGTAAACAGTATTTAAGCGATCTTGGCTTTTGGATCGCCCCACTATGCACTATGTGTTCACTGCAAAACTTTGAGTCATGCTTTCATCACTTGCAGCAGTTTACATTGAAAATTCAAATAGTTCAATAAATCTCAAGATATGCACTTACTGAAAGTTCCTGGCAGATTAAAACTGTGTGCCGGGCCGAAACTCGAACTCACGACCTTCGCCTTTTGCGGGCAAGTGCTCTACCAACTGAGCTACCCAAGCACGACTCACGCCCTGTCCTCACAGCTTTAATTCCGCCAGTACCTTGTCTCCTACCTTCCAAACTTCGCAGAAGCTCTCCTGCATACCTTGCAGAACTAGCACTCCTGGAAGAAAGGAGTATCAGCGCACATTCCGCTGCAGAGTGAAAATTTCATTCTGGAAACATCCCCTAGGCTGTGGCTAAGCCGTGTCTCCGCAATATCCTTTCTTCCAGGAGTGCTAGTTCTGCAAGATATGCAGGAGTGCTTCTGCGAAGTTTGGAAGGTAGGAGACGAGGTACTGGCGGAATTAAAACTGTGAGGAGGGGGCGTGAGGCGTGCTTGGATAGCTCAGTTGGTAGAGCACTTGCCGCAAAAGGCAAAGGTCCAGAGTTCGAGTCTCTGCCCGACACGCAGTTTTAATCTGCCAGGAAGTTTCATATCAGCGCAAACTCCGCTGCAGAGTGAAAATTTCACTCTGCACTTAATGTTCGTTGCACTTATATGTGTAGCTGGACATAAGGATTGTCAAAATAGATGACGTAATTTTAGCGACGGACTGGCTTTTTCCTCTCTCTGTATCTATCCCAACGGGTCTGATAAAATTTTTCGGCTATAGCTTCACGGCATTAAACAGCTTCCTCTTCCTCTCAACATGTTGCCGCTTTATTAATGACGATCCATGTACACTATCTGGTCAAAAGTATCTGTAAATCCTCCTACGAGATGCGGAATTGACCACTAGATGTAGAGGTGAACCAGCCAGTAAAATAGAAGGCAGGGATTATTATGTTGTCAGAGGAGGAACAGTAACATCAGAATGGGTCGGTGAGGAGTGCTCAGTGATCTCGAACGTGGACTAGTTGTTATCACCACCTGATTAAGAAGCTCATCGGGACATTTCAGTGATGCGATTGCGAAGTGGAAATACGAAGGAACAGCCACAGCTAAACCAAGATGAAGAAGACATCTTGTGCTGACAGACAGGGACTGTGAAGCACTGCAGAGGATGGTTACTGTATGTCACATGGAATCAGCGGGAGGAATTTCTCGTGAGTTCCAAGCTGTTACCAGTGGTCCAGCTACCATAAAGACTATGCGTAGGGAGTTAAAACGAATGGGTACGGCGGTCGAGCAGCGTCTTATAAGGCATACATTTCTGTAGTAAATATTTAGTGATGCTAAAGGTGGTGTAAAGAGCGACGCCACTGGATAGTGGATAACTAGAAATGAGGGACTTGGAGTGAAAAATCATGCTACACCCCGTGGCAGGGGTTTGCGTTTGGTGAAAGACTGATTGATTGAATAAGAGGGTTATGAGACTAAATGGCGGTTGTAGGGAGATGGTGGTGTAGAACACTTTTAATATCAAAGTCATATTCAAATTAATTAAATCGATCAATTAATTACCCCCACCCCCATCTCCCTGACCTACTTCCACGTCCACCACCAGATGTCGTCATGTGTTTTCCCCAGTTAGCACTTGGGTCCCCACTCCCTCCCCCATTCCCATCCCACACCCTCCCCTTCCAACACCTACCCTATTGGTGGGAATTTCGAATTTTGGTGGAATGATACATTTTGATTGGAATTTCTAAAAATTGTGGGAATTTCAAAAATGTTTGGAATTTCTTTGCCCGAGGGCTGTACTGATGTCCCACCCCACCCCTCCCACAAAAACTGATGGGAAACTAAAAATGGCGATGCCCTTTCTGGGACTCGAACCCTGGTAATTCTAGATGAAAAGCCTAAGTGCATCCCTCAACACAAGGAAAATGTCCAAATCCATGAGAGAAAGGTTAAGTTAGTACACTTTATCTATTTTGGTTGGGAAACTGAAGTAAAGATGGGTTGTAATTATGTAATTAATCTTAAAGATCGTGCCTGATTACACAACTGTATACATAGTGCTACACAAAGAGTGCCTAAAATCGCAATACAGCTGAAAAATGATGATGTCATACAACTGGTGTTATCCTGCTGGGAAAAAATTTCACAAGACCACTCGAAACTACTGGAAGATTTTCTCAGACTCTACCTTTCATCTACAAACTCGCTGGAAAATGGCTGAAGTGGAAGGTACTATCCTTAATACACTCCTGGAAATTGAAATAAGAACACCGTGAATTCATTGCCCCAGGAAGGGGAAACTTTATTGACACATTCCTGGGGTCAGATACATCACATGATCACACTGACAGAACCACAGGCACATAGACACAGGCAACAGAGCATGCACAATGTCGGCACTAGTACAGTGTATATCCACCTTTTGCAGCAATGCAGGCTGCTATTCTCCCATGGAGACGATCGTAGAGATGCTGGATGTAGTCCTGTGGAACGGCTTGCCATGCCATTTCCACCTGGCGCCTCAGTTGGACCAGCGTTCGTGCTGGACGTGCAGACCGCGTGAGACGACGCTTCATCCAGTCCCAAACATGCTCAATGGGGGACAGATCCGGAGATCTTGCTGGCCAGGGTAGTTCACTTACACCTTCTAGAGCACGTTGGGTGGCACGGGATACATGCGGACGTGCATTGTCCTGTTGGAACAGCAAGTTCCCTTGCCGGTCTAGGAATGGTAGAACGATGGGTTCGATGACGGTTTGGATGTACCGTGCACTATTCAGTGTCCCCTCGACGATCACCAGTGGTGTACGGCCAGTGTAGGAGATCGCTCCCCACACCATGATGCCGGGTGTTGGCCCTGTGTGCCTCGGTCGTATGCAGTCCTGATTGTGGCGCTCACCTGCACGGCGCCAAACACGCATACGACCATCATTGGCACCAAGGCAGAAGCAACTCTCATCGCTGAAGACGACACGTCTCCATTCGTCCCTCCATTCACGCCTGTCGCGACACCACTGGAGGCGGGCTGCACGATGTTGGGGCGTGAGCGGAAGACGGCCTAACGGTGTGCGGGACCGTAGCCCAGCTTCATGGAGACGGTTGCGAATGGTCCTCGCCGATACCCCAGGAGCAACAGTGTCCCTAATTTGCTGGGAAGTGGCGGTGCGGTCCCCTACGGCACTGCGTAGGATCCTACAGTCTTGGCATGCATCCGTGCGTCGCTGCGGTCCGGTCCCAGGTCGACGGGCACGTGCACCTTCCGCCGACCACTGGCGACAACATCGATGTACTGTGGAGACCTCACGCCCCACGTGTTGAGCAATTCGGCGGTACGTCTACCCGGCCTCCCGCATGCCCACTATACGCCCTCGCTCAAAGTCCGTCAACTGCACATACGGTTCACGTCCACGCTGTCGCGGCATGCTACCAGTGTTAAAGACTGCGATGGAGCTCCGTATGCCACGGCAAACTGGCTAACACTGACGGCGGCGGTGCACAAATGCTGCGCAGCTAGCGCCATTCGACGGCCAACACCGCGGTTCCTGGTGTGTCCGCTGTGCCATGCGTGTGATCATTGCTTGTACAGCCCTCTCGCAGTGTCCGGAGCAAGTATGGTGGGTCTGACACACCGGCGTCAATGTGTTCTTTTTTCCATTTCCAGGAGTGTATTTTTGTGGGAAACGTGTTTAACTGATGAGAGGCTGGTGTTGGACAGAGAGGAGTTTAATAAGTGTATTACCTGTAAGCATACAGCCGAGGACTATATCTATCGCTGTTTGACATTCGAGTTCGCTACAGACGCCTGCTCGACAGTCACCCTTCAGCCCAGGTAATCGTGGCCAATACATGCTACCACAGCTGATGGAAAATGCTTCACTGTTCTTATTGCACATCGAAATTGTCTTGAAAAGAGAAACCAGCACTCGCAGTCAACAAGTCATAATGCAACACATGTGCTGGGGATTGGGAAAAATCATCGTAATAACAAAACGACCGCAAAAACCGACCCCAGAAGATGGCAGAGGAGTGATAGTAGCACCTGTGTCCTCCTTGATGATGGTCATGAACTAACCATCGCAGAGGCAATCTTACCCTCCCTATTACCACCCCTCATCCTTCCCTCTCCTCACCGTAGGTACGGATAGAGGCCTGTTTTCTCTTGCCGCTGATGGTCCACAAAGGGATTCTTCTGGTGGCATTGATATACTGTCTCCAGTCTGCAGAAATCGGCCACATGTAGGCAAAAGACAAGAACATGTTGCTTCATGCAACCTATTAAATGCGTTTCTCGGAAAGACTGGACCCCCTGAAACAACAACGATATTGCAGAGAACTCCCAGATGGCTTTTTTCGAACGTCCGCTGCCTGGTGAATAGGCAGCTGCCTCCACCATCTCTGCTGGCCACAGCCCACAAGCTAGCAAATCTGGAAGCAGTCTTCAGTCAGCTGCGGCCAACCGCCCTTCTGCTGTTAGACGAGTGACATCCAACCTGTCTTGAAGTATCAGTCCAAGCGTCAGCCCTTTGCCAACACAAAAGGATGTAAATCCAACAAAACGGTATGAGATAAATGAGGGCCACCCCACGTTCAACTTGTTTGTTCGTCAAAAAAGTAGCAACACCACCCCACATGCCACCCCCTGACCGAAGAACTGCTGCCTCCAGTGACTACAAGCACACCCCCCTCACACACACGCATACACACAAACACACAGACATACACACTCACAAGCATATACTGGGCTGTCCTCCACACTGCCCTCCGCAAGTACCAACTGTTCTGAATGTGAAAACACTGCCTGCGATTACAGATGACCAGATTGCAGAGGCCTATACATATCCACCCTGCATAACACCGGGAAAAACTTCCACTATTTTTCTGTGAAAACTACCGTTCACAGCAGAATGTCCTCATTATTTCAAACCTTTCATTGGAGTAAAGAAAAAGTGAAAATTTAAACTTTAAAGAAAAAAACATCTATGTTAAGCAATGTCTTCCAGCCTGATAGACAAATTGTATAGCCTCAGAGCATCTCTCGCGTTCAAATCAATGTCGGTAAATGACCTGTCATCCACATGTGTATTAAAGACATTTAAGATACATGAAATAACATATCTGAATACAGCCTTTCACGCCATTTGCTCACATGTCGGGAAAAACAAAATCATTTTGCATTCGGAAACGACAAGCTGTAACTCAAGATTACGTTCCTGTTTTGTACACTATCACAGGTCCCACTGGCGTTTATGAAACAAATCGTGAGAGCCTGTCTTGTAATAGAATCTCCTATAAGATTTTACCACATCTCCCTCTTCTGGTACATCGAAAGCAAATACTGGCTACATGTCTACATTTGACGATTTGTCTCCATAAATCCCTCTACAGACATGTATCTAAAGTTTATATCATACATCAGACAATCCATTGCAATAGCAG